>NC_071292.1:31407083-32735000 GCF_943737925.1 Anopheles nili
CACACAAGCCCGCGAACATGTCTATCGCCTATCATATATTCAAGTTAATCTCAAGGAATAACTGGTAATCCTAATGGTTACCAAATTAAAGATAAAATAATTATAAGCTGGTATCTAGCTTATGGCACGATCGAACAGCGATTAGACGATAAGGCTTCCGTTCTTCCCCAACGAGTCTGTCTCTAGTCATGATTCTGCGTAATTCACATGATATCCAGAGCACAGACTCGCTCGGGACCAGCGGAACACGGTTTCAGTCTTATGTCTGACAACAAGTTCTAACATTCTAAATACGCACCGCATCACGCAGCTCCTGCTCGAGCCGCATATCGATCTCCTGAATTTCGTCCGGAGGCAACCCAAGATCCTGCAACGTGCGGATACGATCCGTCTTGTCGTAGCTACTGTTCTTCGAGTGGCTCGGTGAAGCGTGTGATGAGTGCGAGGGTTGATTTTGGTAGATAGCGCTGCTGCTACTGTGCGGATGTTGATGGTGTTGATGATGAAGTGCACCCTTCGGAGTGGCTCCACCATTTGAGTATCGAGTGCTCGGTCCCGGAGCGGCTTCCATTGCTGCGGCAGAGACCGGAAGTCCCAGTTGGTTTACGGGAGCCGCCGAAAAGACACCACTCCCGCTGGATGCGAGTGCTTCTTCGATGTCGTCATCATCGTACAGGTTGTAATTGATTGGATTCGTGTTTCGTTGCAACGGAACCTCATTTCGTCGACCAAACGCGCCCTGCTCCACTGCCGCATGTGCTGCAAAGGCGCGACTCGATGATGGTGCCGGAGAAACGTACTTTTCCGGAGACATTTTGTCAAAGTTTGTATTGTTCTGATAGTCTGCTTCCGTCGTCGGTATGATGTTATTATGGCCATAGCGTGTAGCAGCAGACGAATTAATTCCACCCCTATGCGAGCCGCTCGGACCTTGGCTCGATCCGGATATATCGTTCACCGTCGGTGGTAACGGATACTGATACTGAAAGTCGTCCGTTGATAAGGGCATATCGTACGGCCGAATACTATCAACAATATCCACAGTTTGTGAGGAAGGAGACAACGCGGATCGGGATCCTAATTGCCGATACGCACCACCCGTCTGCGTTGTCGGTTGAGGTTGCTTTTTCTCCGGCGTGTGCGAGTGAAGGTTAATATTGGCATACGCTCCTCCTGCACCACCAAACGTAGGTGAATCTTCATCATCGGAGTACTGATTGAAATTGGCTGTTCCACGGGATTGCTCCGAGGGTTGAAAATCTTGATAGGCGCCCCCGTTTGGACTCAACGGCGCAGATCGTCCATTCTGGAACACCGGTTGCGGTGGCGGTCGTTTTGGGGAGTTTAAATCCAAAGACGCGTAGTGCAGATCCGGTTGTGGATATTGTTGCGCTGATGGAGCTGGAGAGTGGGCCATAAAATGGGATCCGTTCGAGCTGCTCGATGACCGCACGCCTGGATTCGACGAGCCAGCCACTGCTGCCTTTGGCTTCGGATGAGTCCGTGGAGGCAATGGAAAAGAATTTGAATCCTGCTCAATACCAGCAGCTCGACCCGAATGACTGACACCGCCTCCGGATGATGGATGCCTACGATCGCCTAGTACAGCCTGGTCCTGCAACTTCCGCGCCAACATCTCTCCACGTTGGAGCTCCATCTGTCGCTTCAACTGTGCTTCACGCTTCAGTTGATCTGCTATGTCGCGGGCAACCTGTGCATCCATCTCTTCCCTGCAATGACAACGAATAATGCGTAATCAATATATTTGTGAAAGTAACTAATGAGAAGTTTCACAGCACCATCGATCACTTACTGTTCGTTTATCATCTGATGGTACAGAGCGGCCTGCCGCTCGGCATCCTCCTTTTCACGTATCTGTTCCGACAGGGCAGTCGGGAAGTCCTGGCGGACAATTTGGTTGCGCTGTTTATTGCCTCTGTAATGCTCGCTGACTGAAGATAGCAAATATGTTTATACATACATTAATCGATCATTCATTTTAGCATTATTGGTACCTATAATACAATCGCTAGCATATGTGAAGCCACTTACTTTCTTGGTTTTGCAGTTGATAGGCTAAGGCTCCATCCTCTCGTACCAACCATTCTTTGCAAACTGCAATAAGCAAAAGCAAGAAATAAAATGAACCTAATTAGTAAGAACAATTGAGTTTTTTTGCTAACAAACAAAATCATTGCAAATACGTAGAAAAAAGTATAGTTAATGGTGTTTGCAGCGATATTCTCTTTATAGTTGACCTTCCGGAATTTGTTATGAGGTCCACTGCCCTAGTCTTTCCTATTATTGTCCACCGTAATGTGTAAACTAAAGCAATAAAAAATATCTCGATATTAATACAAGCCAAATGACAATGCGTGAAGGTTTTGGAATAGCAAACGTGAATTTGTTTTACAAATCGCAACCAGTTCGCGAAGGTCGATGGAAACTGCATCACCCGGCCGCCCGAATGGCCTTGAAGAGGACATCGTCGTCGGAACGAGCCTCCAAAAAAACATAAATTAAGATGGATTTCGCTCCGCACCAACGTACTATTTTTATTCTTTGCTCATTTCGACGATCGGATGGGATTTATCATTCCGGCAAGCATTCTAAGGTATATAAGGCGACTGAGACCATCTTGCAGCATCTCATTTTCGAAACCGATTCCGTTCTGTAAACGCCGTCGAACCAAACTGATCATGCAGAGCCTACAAGTTGCCGTGGTCGTGCTTTTAGCCGCAGTTGCTGCAATGGTAAGTAAGCTCTTGGAGCCCACCATCAGTCCTTTTTAGGGATCATATCATCCCTTCCCGGTTCTTCCGCAGGCTTTCATCACCGAGCAGCAGCATGAGATCGCCAAAACGCTGTCCGACTCCTGTCACGCTGAGCTGGGTGGTGACCTTCCGGAGGACTTTGCCACCAAGATGCGCCTTGGCGACCTCACGCTGGACAGCGAAACATCCAAGGTAAGTGTGGACTCGTCTGATGCTGGTTCTGATCTTTAAAGATCCCTCAAACGATCTAATCGATCCAATTCAATCCACTTGCAGTGCACCATCCAGTGTATGTTCGAGAAGCTGGCCCTCACAGATGAGAACGGTGCGGCCAACCGGACGAAGATAGTGACAATCCTCTCGAGAGGCAATCCCACCGAGAAGGCCGAGGCTTTAGCCGACCTGTGCGAGAAAAACGAGGGTTCCACTAAGTGCGACAAGGCGTATAGCCTGTACTTGTGCTACCACAAGAACAAGTCCATCTTCGAATGAGCGATCCTGCAGCTAGAAGCTGCCTCCATCTCAGTCTCAATCATCGTCTCACTTCATTGCCGTGCTGAAAGGCAGTTGTTGAATAAATACTAAGAGCTTTAAAAATGCAATGCAGCGAGATTGAAGCACGTTTTCTGCATCCGGTACTGGTGGTAACTTTAAACACCTCTGGGACGATAAAACGACAGCATTATGAAACATGTCGCAATTTAATCGACGGGTACAAGCAACAAAGAACATTCTTTGGCTATTAGCGCTCGCTAATCGTGATGCAAATTGCATTCTAAATGACACATTATTACCATTTCGTCCAGAGGATCCACGCGAGGACACGAGACGAATAAAGATGTAATGCAAGGGACTATTCAATTAATGAAAACATTGACGCGCAGGCCGTGGAACAACCGCAAGAAGGCCACAGGATGTCTAGTATGAGTTATGAGTTGCATTAAGGCCTTACATCGGTTCTATCTTGCAACTGTGCCCACGCTGTATGGCTCATAAATCAGTCTGGAACGAGTTTTCGAGTCCGAACCACGAGACGTTGGATATCACATCACATATCCGGCGGTCAGTTCTGTTCTCTAGATCAGATGTTTCGTGGGCTGCTTATCAGCCACTTGACGTCTGAGAAAAAGAAAAAGAACTAGCTGTGTGGTTTTCCTTTCACCAAAATTTTGCCCATAATTTTGCGCAAAAAACTATCAACAGCTCTCGACAGCGTCCAAGGGGGTTTGATAAATTTCCATCGTTTTGGTGACTGGTTAGCAACAACTCCGGTTAAATCGCAATGAGCAAGCTTCGGCTTTCTAATGCAATACCGGAGAGATTTACAATACTGCTGTGCCTAGTCGATAATCATCATCCCAAGACACGATCGTCGTCTCCGGGAGCAACAGGTTTAACCCGTCCGCCGTTTCCGTCTTGGGGATCGCTGGAGCTGGACGGGGAGGAAACATAACAAACGTAAAAAAAACTCGACCCCTTCCTCCGCTTCCCACGGACGGAAACTGCCTCTCCAACGCCTTTTCCCTGCAGCACAATCTCTTTATTCGCGGTCTTGGTCGGCACCGGGAAGGTGTCCGTGGAAAGGGGAAGTTTCCTTCTCGCGAGCACGCACAACGATCCGCCACGGAACGGGTTTATTTTTGAATGAAACGAAAGTCTTTTGCTCCATGAAGTAACGGAACCTGAGGGCCAGATCGCGACGTAACCGGTACTGAACTGTCTGCCTTAGCGATCGATAGGTAAGCGTAGTTTTGAACTGCAATAGTAGGGATTTATTGAAGGGAAAAATCTAATCACAATATTAGATGATAAATTAACCAACTCAACCAAAATTGCGCCCCAAAAAAGCACAAAAAATAAAGAGACAATAAGACCTCACCCGCTGGGCCCAGTCACTTTCAAGTCTACCCTCGGCTCAGCTGCACTATGCGGCACGCATTCCAATGAAACCGTTTTCCCAGCACGCGACCAGTTTGCCGGTTCGCCGCGGAATCCACGGTCAATGCACTCAGCGGAACCGGAGCGGACGTTGGAGTGCGGGAATTTTCTCAAAATATGAAAACGGAAAATGCCGCATGCCTTGCGGATGAGCGGGCAGGTGAAAAATAGTAATAATAGTGCCTGGCAGCACAACAAAAAAAAAGATATCAAACGAATGGAAGGAAAAAATCTCGTCTTCTTCGCTTCTTCCTCGAGGCAGGGAAAACGGGAAACCTTTCCAAGGCAACTGAGGCAGTTAAATGTTGTCGAATGATAAATGCAAATGTGAAATAATGAAAGAGAAAAGAAGTTCCACCGTGGGGGTGTAAGCCTCATGGTGATTGATTCACTGATAGTGAACATTTGCAGAAGGCAAGGCCCTTAGATGAGACGCGAATGAGAGTAAAAGTAAGTGCCGGAAGCTCGAGAGAAAGCGTAACACTCGGCTACGGTTGCGGGCGGATAATGATTATCAGTGGCACTTCCCTCCTCTTCAACGAGGGGGAGTCAATCGCAGGGAATGAAAAAAATGGCCAAAAACTGGATAATGAGATTCAAGCTCAAAACCTGCCCTCTTCCGTTCAACCCACCGAAACGGTATGCTCTATATGCTAAATAGAGAAAATGGTGGGAGTAATTTTCCGGCCTGGACACAACAAAGAAAAACTGAGAGCTCCAAATCGATGCAAACGTTGCCCTTCGGGGTTGAAGTTTAAAGATCGTTGTGTAGCCGTAGCCGGCAGAAACGCGTTATGAGGCAAACCCATCATAATTTCCCATCATAACACAGGGGTAGGAAACCCATTTTCTCGGCTCCCGCTAGCTGAAGGGTAGAGGATCTCCATAAACGACAAAAATAGCAGCTGACTCTACGATCCGACGGCCGTCTCAGCATCCGAGAGACAAGAGAGAGCACCGGAGACTGGCAAGATGATGACGGACGACCGAAACCGAAACCAGAAGCTGATGCACTTTTCCTTCGTTTTTCGTTGCCCATCGATTTCGTCCAGAGGTTGAAGCTAAAAATATTGCATCTCCGAATGCTGGAGCGTGTGTGACTCTTTTGTGTCCTCTTCGCGGTCCATAGGGTGTGCAGGGTTTGGATGACAGAAACGTACCAAAAATGCAACAACCCAACCGTTGGCTGCGATTCGGAAGCGACGAGAAAAATCACTCGAGAGTTCATTGCCATCACCCCGCGGGCGAGAGGGCAGCCCTCGGGATCTTATCGAGACCTCGTTGGGAAGAAACCAAAAATGCCGACCCGTAGAAGGGCCTCTTAGCAAGCTAAAGTGCACCATAATTTCGGCACACTAAATACTGTTTGGAAAACAAACGCCCGATGGTGTGTAATGGCGTATTGACGTGAAGAGCCACGAAAATTAATTGCGGTAAAGACGGTTTAACCATCACGGAGGGGAGGCTGAAGTTGGTTTCGTGGGGTTTGGTTTAAATTTAAAAGAAACCCGCACCCTATTTGGTAGCGCGCTAATGATGCACATTTAGGTTTAGTTGCCGCCGAAAGAAACATCCGTTAAGATGTTCGGAATATTTGTCAGCACGATCGAGTTACCTATTGCTTTGCCTACTTTGTTAACCGTCTAGACATGGGAACGCATCGAAGATGCACAACGTGCGCAAGTTGCAACGCGTGTTGCGAGGATGTGTGTTATTCCAATCAATCTCCATTCAGCAAGGGTTCAGCAAGATTTGCTCGTGTGCCGTCACGTTCATCAATAACCCAGCTGGCCAAACATGGCACACATGGTGTGTCCGTGCATTCTTTGCATCAACAACCATGCTGGGGAAAAAGAAAAACAGTAACTGTTCTATATGGAGGGCGAATATTTCTTATCAACGCCGCCTCCTGCGTTGCCTTGTATGCTGTCAAACAAACATCATCGCCTAAAGCTGTCGGGAACGTTCACATCGTTTGCCGAGCGTTACTATCGTAACGGCAGCGGACGTTGAACGTGAACGTTAACATCGGTTTGGTAGAAGTTTGCTGAGAAGCTACCTAATCAAAGCAAACTAATGCGCTGCTCCGATTCCACCACAAAGCAGCACGTTGGCACGAGCACTGGCAACGAACAACTGCACCCAGTCGGTCCAGTCCAATGACGACAAATTGTGTCCAATTAAAAGCATTCCCGGACTGAATTGAATTAAAAATCACCAACGGGCGACCTGCGGTTACGGCGCCCTGTGGGAGCGCGAGTCCGTCAAGTGGCAGTACGGCGGGATGATTGACTGATCCAAAGATATTCGCATCTTCCACCCCAAACGCACGGGGTTCGACCGCGGGAGTTGACCTTTCCGCGTGCGGTGGGAGAGAAAGTTGAACCAGCGCCACCGTTCGCCGTTCGAAATGCTATGGAAAAGCAAAAACGACAGCAATTACTGCCGGAATAATTAAACTACTTCAAAAAGCGCTGCGGTGAAACTCGTTGCCCTTCCATTCCGTTAGTTGCAGCTAAAACATTTATGCTTATTTATGATGCCGTTGTCTAATCGGGGAACGAAATATCGGGGGCAATTTTGAAGGGTGCGCAATCGGCTTGATGATAAGAACATTCTTCGCCCTAGCGCGGTGTGTTACTTTCCGAAAAGAAACCGATGTCTTTAACGGAAAATAAACAGTGGGGATAGTTGCAATGTGCCCATGTGCGGTGTTGCAGAACGAGGTGCAATGTTAAGGGTGCGTGCGCCGACTTACCTTCCGTCACGCGGCCACTCTTCGGGAACGTGTCCGTCACCTTGAGATCCGGCATTTCCGTGAGCGAAAAGTGCGCCATGCTGCTCGCCTTTGCAATCGTTCCACTTCCAGAAGTGTTCTGTCTTCCGGGGGCCGACCCCTATTAATGTACTGCTTTCCGCTGAGTTCGTCCAGATCACCAGATTTTACTGGGTGGTTTGGGCGCGTTTTTCACTCTGTCCACGTGTGTTTTTTTTTGTTCACCAGCCAGGCTCATGCACTCAAAGTCCACGTTTTTCCGTCGTTGGTCTCAGATACGTTGGGCGTTCCGAGTGTGATGTGCGTTGGAGCAGTTTTTAGAACCGTGTGCCCTGATCGAGCCGTTCGCTGTGCCTCATTTTCTTCGGACCACAGTGGCGTCAAGCGAATCCGTTTTCTCCCTCCGCCGGTTCGAAAGCGGTGTCAGGTGAAAGGCTGAGCGGGCGAACGCAAACTTTACGATGGCGACATTCGCTGGACGGGGAGACAATAAAACGAGAACACAAGAGAAAAGAAGCACATTAAACATGCAACATCGGTAGCGAAACAGTTTGTTAATCGACAAGCGAGCGCCACACCGCGGTTGAGCCCAGGTCTGAAGCAACACCGTGGACGGGGTGTGGGGTTAGTTGAATGTTTTTTTTTCTTCCACACACATACAGAATCGCAGGGCGCACAGCAAGAATCGAGAACAACAGCAGGCCACTGTTGTTTAAGCGGACACACCTTCTCGGTAGTTTGTTTTATTCACTGCCCTGCTTCGATGGCCTCGTTCGAAATCGACCGTTTCCGGAGTGGTTGCAGCATACGCGGGGGGTTGTACGTAATTTAGACAAATTGTAAACAACGACACCGTCTGGCGTGTCCACGCGCACGGATCACCTAGCTGATGGTCGGCAACGTCGCTTCACCACTTTGCATGCGAATAACAACATACAAAACACGCACTGGCGCAAAAATTCGTTCCAACTCGACGCGTAATGGCACACCAGCACTGTCCACACACGCGTGCACCAACGATAGACGCTAGCTGCATTACATACCGCAGCTAAGCACACGAACAGACACCGGCACGTAAATAAACCACATCGACGTCAGCGTTGCAACGCACAAAACAAAAACAAAACGCATCACCCAGAGTGAAAGTAAAACCGCCCGCATGGATTCGAGTGGTGATGGGCATGTCGGAGCAAACAGCACGGCTCCGGAGCGAGCGTACTGGAGTTTTTCCAAGTGGGCATTATCCGGAGGATTATGATCGTAGAAGCACGATCGTTTTTTAAATTTCATAGTGTAGTGCAAATGCATGTACTTTTATTCAAATTTCATATTTGGATGTGTGTATGATTTTGTATACATGAACATAACGCCTGCAATATATCTAATCAGTGACATGGAATGTACTATACATTTCCTTTAGTTTCTTAGCGATGTTTTTTAAACAAAAATGCCTTGCCTATTTCTATGCAATTTCAAACAGTTTCTATACTGCTAATTCACCCCCTTCACAATATACGCAGGATTATAAATTACAATGTTTATGGGATCGAGAAAGTTGCGAGAAAAAATTCTCTTCTTGAGAGGGTACAATAATGCACGTCTACACGCAAATGCTGGACGAAGCAAGTCTACACGAAACATCAAATGATCTTTCCCACCCTAAATTATCGCAGGATAAAGTTTACTAACCGTAAAACCCTTTTTTGTTAACTCCTCTATAATCAAGTAATATCAAAGTTAGACTAGTATTTTATGCAAAACTTTAACATCTGCACAATGCACAATTTATTGCACAATTCAAAATAGCTACCAAGCGCATTTTACTCATTTACTCAAGCCATTGGTCGTGGTCTGGGCAATATGCTCTCACCTGCATCACGAAGACCGTATTGCCGCCCCACTTTTGTGTCCATTTATTTAAAAGTTCTCGCCACCGCAGACCAATCGATGCTTTAGCAGATGTAAAAAGGCTCAATAATTATCTGCTTCCTGCCGATGACCTCGACTCCTTCCTGAGCGTCTGCCCTGAGCCAGCCAACAATAGTAATGATACCGAAGGCAAGAAACACTCAGGCAACTCATCTCCTTCCGCCCGACCCAGAGCAATTATCCTCCCGTTGATCCATGCTACCAAACGCCTCTTTGGACGGTGATCGGTATCCTCGTGCGATCGTCTGCCGGTGGCAGGTGGTTTCCAACGAAACAAAACCTACCATTCCGCAAACATTCCGTGACACCTTGGTTACCTCATCCGATGGCTTGAGAAGTGGTGCAGTACAGTCAATAAACGGTGAAGAAAAGAGAAAAAGCGTAACCGCTCACACCAATGAGTAATATTGCTTAACGTTTCGTACGCAAATGAGGCCGCAACGATACGGTACTGGGAAGCGAAAAAACAACATTCACATTCCTCACGTTGTCGGAATTCACACTGAAACAAACGAACGAACGGACAGACGGTCGAACGAGTCACCTTAACCTTCCCTACAAAGCCTGCTCCGGAGCTAATGCTGGAGCAGCAGTTAAACCGCCTAGATCGAAGCAGCCGGCGCAAAAAGCGTAGCCGTGGTCACGCAGCAGCCTCTGCCACAGTCGTGTCTATCCGAGATCTCGTCCGTTGTGTACACACAGGCACAAGAGCGACGACTCCTCCCATCGAGGGGAAAAAGTGAAACGGTTTCTCTTTGTGTGCCGGACGAAGGCGATGCTGCCAGCAACAGGTCAGCGTTTTCCCTCGTCCAAAGGTCACATTCTTCGCGGCCAAACGCAAGAACCAATTGCCCCGGGTTGCCATGGGTTGCTTGGGTTGCTTCGACAAAATAGCACAATCTCAGGAGGCACGGGCTTGTTCTGGCTATTCCCTCGCACACATGAGTGGTTTTCCCATCCACTCACGCGAAGCCATCGCGCGGTGCGGTTCGGACCCCGCTGGAATGTTGTTATATTTATTTTTTTGTTGTTTATTTCGTTCGTTTACCTGCTGAAGAAGGAAAACTTCACCGTCTCCGGGTCGGGTTCGTTGCTTGCGGTAGCGCGCAAAGCTTTTTCGCTCCACGGTTTTTTTATGCTTCGCTCGATCTTTCTCTCGAATGCGGGCCACTATGTAACGGAATTGAGGCAGCTTTTGTTCTTGCTTCTTGCTTCTTGCGTGGTAATGTGTGTGATTTTTTTCTTCTTCTTTCACTAGCACCCTAGCACCGTGACGGCGGATCGAAACGAGAAATTCGACACCCTCGGGCTTCCCCTTTACCGAACACGCCAAATATCAAGTAACGCTATTAGGGGCTCTGCTAATCGACCGAATTGACAACCTTTCATTTGATGATCCGCACGATCTTGGCAGCTAATTTCATTCCACTGTCACTTCCACACGCACTGTCCAACAGGTGAACGAATGTTGCGTAAATGTAATTAAATTCACAGAAGCTAGCTCACGGCAGTTACCAATCAACACCATGCCAATGAGCTATGATTCAATGTTTCCGCGGAAAGCTCATACGTTTCTTCTTGCGCTTTTACAGGTTGGTGAAATATTACAGCAAAAACCTCGCGCACGATCGTGGATGTGCCCTCGGTGAGGGATGAAAACAAACTCAGCGACCCTTTCGAGGTGGACCAAAGCTGAAGGGGTCGCAGCTTTACGCAGCATTGCTGTTCTTTGATCGCGAGAGCTTTTGATGAAGTTTGCTGGTGTGCGTGTTGGGTGATCGTGCGCTATAAAACTATTATTGATTTGTTCGTTCTTTATTGTAAAATACACTTTTAATGAAATTATAATTACGAAAAATGTTATATAAATGTAATGTTGTGGAATTCAAACGCACGTATTATTAAACATATTTTTTTTAGCGTAATGAGGTTTTGGCTTCATTTTGATCGATAATTTTCATTAGGTAGAAAGCAAAAAAGTCTTTGTCTGGTGTTTAAAAAATAAGCCTAAATTTTATCATCACTAAACAAATTGTTCAAGCCTATTCCAACGCAATTTCCACCCTCTGCCATAAAGATAAAGCTTCTCAAACTTCAGCAGCATCATGTTGCACCCTGAGATAAAAAGGTAATCATGACGTACCTGCATTGAGGCGCACCTGTATCTTGTTTGCACCTACACTTTGATATTCCCACCACCACCATCGTCATCATCATCGTCGCTTACTCCAATGACTCTAATGATCGAGAGCAGCACAGCTAAAATCACCCCTCGCTTAGGTGTGGTAGTTTGTGTGAATGCTGGGATTTTTACACCCCTATGAAATCCCACAGCGAGCCTCAACAGATCGCTGGAAAGCTTATAGCCAGAGCCTTTCGAACTGACCGTGGTGATCATAATCGTGGTGCGATCTCGTCTTCTTCGCGGTCCAGGCGTGCGCGGATGAGTCATAGGCGTGCGCATCGATTCCATATCCGCATCGTTGTTCAGTCCACAGTGTAAACCGTACCGTAAGTTGTACGTGTGCTATCAGTGTTGTTCTACAGCAAGGTTTCACTTGCAGTTTAAGTTAAGGAACGTGTAGAGCAAGATTCTAAAACATTCTGAAAAGTTATGGCAGACCTTTCGACGAATCGGCGAATATTGCCCGTGCTGATGCTGGCAGTATTATGCTGCATTCCATCCGTACTGGGATGTGATAAACCCTGCGATCGATACCAGTATTGCGACGAAAACAACAACAGTTGCCGTAACTGCAGTGTGTTGTGTGATAAAGATCAGTACAGCTGTTTGCATAAATGCCAAAGTACGTAGAAATCCCTAACGAAGCTGTATAGCAGCAAAAAAAAAACTAACAAATTTTGTTTTGTACTCCATTGCACGTATTTCTCCAACGATCATTCTGTCTCTCACACGCTTGTCTCTCTAGCGTATATGTTCATGGGTAAGTCGTGCTTGTGTTGGTAGCGCACATTGCAAGTGCACTTTGTTGTTTTTTAGGCCGTGTGTTAATGCATTTCTTCATTTCCAAATCCCGACAGCCCTTGGGCAACAGGTAGCCTCGCTGCAGACAACCGTCGCCATGCTCAAGATCGTATGCTACGTCGTGATGCTGCTGTTATGCTGCATCGCCCTATGCTTGGTGGCCATGCACTACAAGGCCGCCATTCGTAAGTGTTGCCGGTGGCGTCCCCAAGCCAAGAAGGCTGCTCCTGTAGGCTACACGCATGAGAACCCCAACACGAAGAGTCCTAAAGCGATACCGAAGAATGGGGCGAACGTTCCGAAGCAACCACCGGCGTCCACGACTGTCAGCATCTACCCGGAGACGGAAGCTGATAATTCGGTCCAGACAGGGACGACCTCGATCAGTAACCGCTATCCGGCGGAAGATTCGACCGAAAGTTATTCATACGACAACGCGGCCTGTAACGTTACCCCAACTAGTAACAATCCGATGCCCAAGTTCTAGCCGCTAGGTGTCGCTGGTGTGCAGCGAACTTTCATGGAGGCGCATACGTTACAGCGGGCTCCCAAGCTCGTGAACGTCATTTCCTGTGCGCCATTCTGCCGGTTCTTGTGCGGCAGAAATCTAGTCTAGCTGTGAGTGCATTCAAACGCAATCCTTTCGTACTTATCACACTTCTTTTTGCCACGTTGTTTGCAGCAAAAGCGTGTTGTGTTAACTGTGCAACATCTATCGAATTTTACTTAACTGCTGCAGACGTTGTGCTGTGGCGGCTCTACACTGTAAGATAATCACAAAATCGTACTATTACTTTAAGTTGAACTCCATACCATACTCCATTCACACATACTCCGTCATTGTGCCTGAAAACCTTTGCCCGAAAGCGTAAGTTCAAAAAGTGCAATTCGATTGAGGACTTATCATGTAAAAAAGGACTTGAGGACTGAAGGTGTAGAATCATTTTTATCGCAGTATTAAAGTGTCACTGAATCGATTTTATTATCCTTTTGCTAGCATATATTTCGATCAAACCGTTCATTCTCGTCTATATCTATGTCTGTTAAGGATAGGACGCACTGAGCACCTTTCGGGGAACGTCCTACACGCCCTACGCGTTCCCTGCATAGTAGCGGATAAGTGGTGCCGCAAGATTCACTAGGATTTGAATTAAAGTATCTCCCCGTATCGATTGCATAGCGGATCGATCGACGAAATCCTTGCCGTATTTGTTTTGTTTTATTTTTAGAAGGAAGACAGCAAACAGTAGGCTCTGGGAGAAGATGATGATGGAAAACATAAAATAAATGACGCTATTTTTACAATTTAAATACACTATCCTTTATCCGTTCGCCCGGAATGGCATATGGCACAGCGGGACACCATGTAGTGCCGCCAGAAAGCACGCGAACTCATCGGCATTATTTACAAAATTCAATCATCGAATGTGCTAAATCCCGCTCCGACGCCATCGAGCTTTGTACGAAAGCGAGACGATGGTTGCTAGGATCTTCACTAGACCCAATACTGGTTGCGGCGTAACAGCGGGTTCGCCTTGGCAAGTTGGGGTGTTGATAGGGGTTGCTGCTGTAACTGTTGCTGCTGTTGTTGCAGGTGTTGCTGCTGGTGAGGTGGTAACAGCTGCTGATGCTGTTGCATTAAGAGATGCTGCTGAGGTTGTGATATCGTCGAGTAGTTTACGTCTGGACCGACGTCACAGGACGAGCTCCACTCGTCATTCTCGTCACCGTACCCGTACCGGTACCCGTGACCCACCATGCTAGGCAGTAGTTCCCCGTGCATGTCCATCATGTCATCCGTTTCAGAGTCAAGTTGGAGCGTGTTGTCCAGCCCACCTATCGGTATCACCTTGCAGTGCGGAATGCTGCTGATGATGGGTAACGGTGTGGACGAGTTTGTCACTGGCAAGGACTCGTTCTCGGAGGGAGTGTACATGCGGTTGTTAAGTGTCATGAAGTCAGGCGGTCGTGGCAATGAGGGAGGATTGTCCTTGTCAAGGTCGTTACTCTTGTGGGTGGATTTGGAGCGGCACTTGAACATCAGTATGGTGATGAGTATGAGCACGATCGCCGCCACGGCGACACATACGGCAATGACGTAGTCTAGCGGGATAACAGACTCGGTGGTGACGATGTTGACTTCATTATCGTCATCGTGCGATCGCGAGGGTGAATATATCTCAATAGGCACCGTGCCCTGGCCGGGTTGAGCCGTCTTCGTGGACAGTACGTACTCGAAGTTGTCGTTGATCGACTGGAAGTCCTGGTTGAACTTCCGCGCGGAATAGTAGATGACACCACTCTTCAGTTCCTTGTACGTGAAGGAGCTGATTTCTTTGTCACTCTGCTGCTCAGCATAGTCCAGGCCGGTGCTGCGAACGATCTTCTTCAGTCGGCCGTATTTTGGGCGGCGAGTGATCGTTATTTTGGGATTGTACCGGTTCAGCTTCAGCTGAGCCGGATTGTCGAAGATAAAGGTTGAGCTAAGACGCACCCGGTCACCCGGTGTGATCGTTATCGGGTTGATGATAATGAACGGCTGCACGATCATGTTCACCTCGATCAGGCAGGCAGATGTCGTGTCGGGGATGAACGCGTCCAGCTGGAAGGTGTCGTTCGAGCGGCTCATATCCGTCTGCATGTAGCCGATCTTGCCGTCTTCGAGTTGCCGCTGGGAAAACTTCAGAATCGGCTTATTGTTGAATATGATGATACCACCGAGTGGGTTTTTCGTTATGTTGTACATGATCCGGTTCTTCTGCACGTTGGTCTCCACAGAGACGTGTCTTGGTTCTAGCACGCCCAGATTCGAGCCCTGTTGTACCAGAATCGGATGACTGCCGAACCCGGGCAGGATGGTGATTGGGAGGATCTTGATGTTGAAGATCTCATACGCGGGTTTGAATTTGCCGTCCGATACCTTGAAGTAGAACGTGGTCGACTGCGGGTTACCCGAGTGCGTGTAGATGATGCGGTTCTCGTTGATGTCCGCCTGCGTGAACTGGTTCCCGTACGTGATGATGTCTTGTGGGTAGCCCTCGTCCGATATTTTGAGCAACACGCCCAAATTCGGCCCACTGATCACATCGTACACGATGTCCCGCGGGTCAGTATCGGCATCCTCCGTGAGCAGATGCGTCGAAGTGATCGTCTCATTTTCACCCTCAATCACAGAGATGTGAGGCGAAGGCGTTAGCAGATGGAATGGCTGATCGTTGACGGGATTGATCGTCACTGGAATGGTGATGTTGCAGAGAAACAAATGACCTGGCACCAGAAACACGGCGAGTGACACCTTATCCTCCGTCGTGTCCGAGTGATCGTGTTTGTAGATCACCTTGTTGGAGTAGAAATCGTTCAGTGAGAATCGGTTCACTTCGGGGCTCTCGTCTTCCAGCTCCACCAGCCCGTGTGCCGGTGGATGTACTTCGATGTACAGCTCTGGTGCACCGATGCCTGCACGTGTCTCCAAGTACTCCAGCACCTTCGAAAGGTCCAGCTTGATCGGAGCGGACTCACCTTCTTCGATGGTGATCCGGGGAACGGGCAGGAACCGCAGCAACCCACCCGACGATACTGACACATCAATGTTGAAGATCTGATCGACCAAACTGTTCGACAACGGAGCCGTCACGTCGAAGTAAAACGAATCGTTCGTCTTCAGTTCGACCATCGGGTGTGTGTGCTCGTAGAAGATTCTGCCGTTCTCCACGTCGTACTGTGTGAATTCACTTATCTCGTTCGAGTAGCCAAACTCCACCTGTTCGAAGAGAAGCCTGCCCATCTGAGGAGGTATCGTCACCACGTATTTCACGTCGCGATCATCATCCGAACACTTGTAGTACAGCTGGTCCGGCAGGATCTGTTTGCGTGTCAGCGGAAACACGTGCAGCACTTCGTTTCGGATCGACTCCAGAGCTACCGGGTTGGTGACGATATGCAGGACGCTCTCTGAGGTGTTGTGCACACCGTCGCTCACGTAGAACACGACCTTTCCGTTTTGGTTGCTGCTGTCGTGAATGAAGTACACCATATTACCGTCGATGTCCTGCTGCGTGAACAAATGTGTTTTCTTGTTGTAACTATCCTTGAACGCCACGTAACCGCCGGACATTTGCTGGATGTAAAACGTCAGATTTTCCGGCGGAGTATCATAATCTCGAGCCACTGAAATGCGAAAAGAAAATCATCACTTAATGTTGATTAAAAATGCCCATTTTTCAGGGCGCGTTCTTTCCCGTACTTAGATCATTGCTTCCGATCATGGATTTTCCACCAATCCACATGTGCAGTCCGGTGTTGGTGACAAGCAGCGGTACCTCATCGTTGATGGGAAGAATCTTGATAGCCAAGATGAATGGTATGCTCTCCTTGTTACGACTCAACGCCACCAATCGTATTGTGTCAGAGGAGTTTTCGCTACCATTGTGCACGTATGTGATCACTCCCGCTTCCAGCTGTTTCTGCGTGAAGCGGTTCACCTTGGAGGACTTGCCCGCACGTATGCTACCATGCATCGGATGATCCAATATCTTGTATTCGAGGATCTTGCCAATGTAGTACTCCGAGAAGGGCACCATGTCTTCCGGTTCAAGCTTCACTGTCTTTCCTAGAATTGAACAAACCGGAAAAAAATATTAGAACTTTTGCGTGTTGCTTTCCTAACAATGATACCTACCTTCTTCAACGATAATCTCGTTCGATTGGACATACAAGTGCTCCGGTATAATGACGATCTTCATCATAAGATCCCTCAGCCACGTAATGCCATTGGTAACATCGAACGTGAAGCAATCGGTCGACTGGTTCACGCCTGCTTGGATATAAAACATCTTCTCTGCGTTGACTGTCGACTGATCAAACACCTTGGAGTTGTACTCATCGTCTGAAGTGATCGATTGTATCTCCAGATAACCGTGTTGGGGTTGTGTCGTCACCAGGTATGTGATATCACCCGGCGAAATATTAGGATGAACAATCTTGCATCGATAAAGAGATATTAGCTTGTTTAATTGGTTCAAAATTCGAGCTGCCATTGCTTACCTCTAGCACGTCCCGTGATATGATGACACTAGTGGACTCCTCGACGAACAGAGTTTGGTTGCGTCGAATGCGCAACTGCTCCCAGTACGCTGGAGGATAGATCCGTATCATAACCTCTCCGTCAGTCCACACACCTTTCGTTCCAACGCGGTATTTAATTCTGTCCATTGACGCCACATCTCGATTCCAGTACACGATCCGATCAGTGAGAACGTCCGCGTGCGAGAAATTGAACGCCGTCGAAGCGTTATTCAACCGATGCAGTTGACCGGTGTCAAACTTTGGGACAAACATTTTCAGTAACCCATTATTGGGCCCATCTACCACGCGGTACTCGATCTCGTGTGGTTTTGCGTTTAAGTTTGTGTCGATGTTGAGATCTTTGCTGGTCAACAGGACGGCTCGGCCTTCTTGCACGATGGAGGCGTTGCTTTCCCGTACTCTAAGGAACGGATCGGATGCTTCAATCTCCAGCGATCCGGGCACTTCGTATAGCCCGTCCGTCACGATGAACGACACCTTTCCGTTGTCTGTGCCGTTGTGCATGAACAGCATTCGCCCGTGATCGAGATCATCCTGAGAGAACTGTTCCGTTGTTTTACCGTTCCTGTACAGCTCACCGTTGGTGCAGCTAACCGACCGATACTCGATATCGTTCGGGCGCGTTTCAATGTCTGGATCGGCGTACTTTAGATCACCCGCCGTCAGTAGCTTCGTCTCGTCACGCACAATGTGAAACACTTTGTCGAACACTCGGTACGGGCCATTATCGTTCTGCAGCGTGATCTCCACCTGGATCTCACACACGAACTGAAAGTCGGTTTCATCGTCGGACAGGATCAGCAACCGGAAGCTATCCCGAGTCGATTCGGAATCATCGTGACAGTAGTGTATGTCACCGAGGAACAGATCCTGCAGTGTAAACGTCGCAATATCCTTCGCCTCGAACGTGCGCGGGTTTATGAGACAAATCTTTCCGTGCTTCGGGTGGTGCGTTAGGTTAAAGGAGAGGTAGTTGAACTTGTTGAAGTACACCTCAAAGTTGGTCCTTGAAAGTGACGTCTTGTTTCCTTCGTGCACGTACAACTTCTCACGCTTCTGATAGATGATCTGCTTCGCCAGGTAGTCGGGTGGGGTGTAGATAAAGTTCACCTTTCCTTGCACATCTTCGCACTCCTGTACAGATACGACGAACTCGAACGTATCGATGAAGCTACCGTACGACGATCGGTACGTTCGATATTTGATCATGTTCTTATCGATCTCATGCTGCGTGAATGAGTGACCTGGCCGAGCCGTTTGTGGATGTCCCTCGACGTAGATCACCCCAAACTTTGGTGCCGTTACGACGGTGTAGATAACGTTCCGAGCAAGTGTCACGATCGGGGTCGTTTGGTGGAAAAGGTACTCCGCTCGTATAGTGTTGTCTTTAGTGTTGATGTGCATGTTGGTCTGTCGGACGATACCGATGCGCAGTTTCGTAAAGGATATTCGAAAATCGTACGTTGAAGTAGTTACTGGTCCCAAGGATACCGTAAACTATCGTAAAAAAAAACCCAGAAGGATATGAGTAAATTTTCAATACCAAAAAGATCTCCTGTTCAATCAATTGTTATCCATACCTTGAACTCATCGTGCTGGGGGAAATCTGTAACATGCAAGTAGCGAATTTGTCCCAGCATCACCTGACTGCTGGTGAAGGAATCCACATTCACCCACGACGAATCTACGGTTCGTAGCTTCTGCAGGTTTCCGTACAAAGGCGACTGCACTACATCGAACCTGCAAAGGTGAAGAACACAAATGTGACTTGGATTGAAACGAAAGCAGCCCTTATTTCACTTACTTCATGTCGACGTTCTCTTCTTCTGCATTTGGCACAAACGACAGGTTGTATGGCGTGATCGTGGCAGCGGACTTGTGGATCAACACCAGCCCCGTGTTGTTGATCATTCTCAGCTGCAGCGGGAGCACAGAAATCCGGACCGAGCTTGCCGGGCTCGTCTCCATACCGTCGGACACCTGCACCGTTAGGTCGAAGTGGGAATCCTCCGAACCCTTCGTGTTGATCACGTACGTGACGCTGCCCGCGTTAATATCAGACTGAGCGAACGTCGACACAGCTTTCCCGTTCACCTCGACGCGTCCCTGTTGAGCCTCTGAGTTGGGGCTCATCAGGATGGTGTAGATGAGCGATTCTGGAGAGCTGTCTGGGTCTTCCGCATTCAGCACGTCAGTCCCGATCGCCTTGGGGATACCCTGGGTGATACGAATATGTCGATTCGGTGGCAGCTGTAACACCGGCGGGTCGTTCACAGGTGTCACGTTGACGTGCAGGACGAACCGGTGTTTACCGGAGATGTCAGGCAGCTTCGATTCGCGCGAAAACGACATCAGCTGCATGTCGATCGTCATGTGATCTGTCGGGTGTTCATCACCGTTGTGCGTGTATTTCACCTTATCCGTGCTGAGGTCGATGTGTGAGAAAAACTTCGTCTGCGTCACCGTTCCGTTGCTTTCCGAACCGTACGAGGAGATAGTCACGCGACCGTGCTTCGGCGGCTGCACAATGTGGAAGATGATCGAGGCCTCCTTCACACCCATTTCGGGATAATCAAACAACACGCTGATGAACTCGCGTGACAAAAAAGCGATGCCACCTTCCATCACCTCCATTGGGTTGATTTCGAGCAGCTCGAGTTCCACGCGGGACATCGACCGAGTGAAGATCTTGTACCTTTCGCCATAGTCCGCCTTGATGCAGTACGCCTGATCGCAGTAGCAGATGAAGTCCTCGATTCCCTGGTGCTGGCACTGGGAGCTGATGATGCACGGTTGCTTCTCGATGCAGGGGTACTTCCACACGCAGTCCACCGTCACGTGATGCGTGACTCGAAAATTCGGAAACCCCACTTCCTGATCGTCCAGCACGATCGCTCGCATGCAACCCTTGAAGCTGGATACGGTTTCGCGGATCAATTTCATGGGCGCTTTCCGGTGTCGCTCGGCATCAAGACCACCGATGTAAAAGTCCTCCTCCAGCTCGATCGCTAGGCTGCTTCCGTTCGCGAACGTAGCACTGTTGCTCGTCTCATCGACCATGATCTGACCGGAAAGATCATAAATTTAGTTCGAGAAAACCCCCAAACCCTACCAAATCGAGCCCCTAAACTCACATCGACCAACATCGGACTGTAGGTAATGGACACGTTGTGCCACTTGCCATCGGAAACGTTCCGATCCGGGATCAGTTCAACCGCGTTCGATCCCTTCCCAACCAGCAACCTCAGCTTGCTCTGCACGATCTCCAGCATCACGTAGTCGTGCTTGGTCGAGCGCGGAATGTTGCTCAGTAGCGTACCGAATGGTTCGATCGTGCGAAACTCAAAACTCCACCGATCGCCTGATCGTGAAGTTGGTTTACGCAGCACACTGTAGCTGTCGTCGTCGAGGAAGCTGATCGGAACGTTCCCATCCGCATCGAATTCTGGTGAACATATCCACGAGACATCGTGATTTGTCGCGTGGCCCATACCTTCACGGGCACGTTTGAATATGTTTATGTTGTTGTAAAACACCTACCGAACGAGGAACGTTTTGAGTTCAACAGATATCAACGTATGGTTGAGCTTCATTCACTTACATCAGCAATGCACCCCCGAAAACTCGGCAAAGCGCTCAGGTATGGCTCGTTGTAGTCGCCCTTACCACCGATCAGTACGCCCAGGTGTACGTTCAGTTCCATCACCTTCGGTGGGAGCGTTTTTGTGGCGAAGTACTCGTCGATTTGTAGCGTTAGGTTGGCCGCGTAGCGCGAAATTGAAATGTCATGCCACTGGAGATCGTTGATCTTCATCGTCACGGGTGACCAAAGCTAGTGGGTAGATTAACAGATCGCGTTATCATCCGTTCAGAAGTCGTGTGTTCATTCATTCAGAGTTGCATGCTTACATCCGTCTGGTAGTCGTCTATTTTGAAGCTAAACCTTATTTTACCACCGTCGATGGTCAGCAGAGCGTAGTCGGTGCGTCCCGACGTCAGCAATATCAGTGCGTTATCCTGCCTCGTGCGAAACCGCAACCGTATGTTGGTGGAGATCTTCGACTCCTGCATCGGCAGCGTGATATGGCTTGCGCCGTAGAACGACACTGTACGCGTGGAGAACGTTACGCGTCCGTTGCCAGTGGTGATGAAAGGTTTGGTGTGCGAGAAAGGCAAAAGAAAGAAGGCACAAAATTCACGATCATTTCACGGGAAGCACGCCAGCAAGAGAATGTTACATTTTTGCGCCACGAACGATGCGAACCATTAGAAGGAGAGTGTGAAAATACGATCGCAGAGTGTTTAGCAGCTTCGACGGCGTCGAGCGCACGTATACATTTCGTCACGTGCGCTCGGGGGAATTTAAAGTGAAAGAAGCACGCACATGGCACCGAGAAAGCACGAATTGATGTAACGCATAACGTGACAGTTTGCGCTAGGTCAGGATGTGCTGGCGCTTCGTGTTAAGGATGTGACACCGAACGATGGAACATCGAACGAATTAAGAGTGGCTTCGTCATCGGATGGTTTCCCACAAATCACCGTCTGACAGTACAAGCTCTATTATTTCGCTCGCTACGAAAACAAAAACATGAACCATGTAAAGGAACGCCCAGTGGGTTCTATTTTAAATTGTCGCTTCATCCAGACCCTCCCACGAGTGGTTCTTCTCCCGTTCCATTCCTCAAATTCCCTCGCTTTTCGGAATATTGCGTCACGATCGACAGAACCCGCGGGTATTGGAGCCCCTTGGAGGGACTTCGTCTGACACGAGCACGCACCATGTGCGACTCGTCCTCTAGTTCAGCACCCTCACGAATGCCACAGCCACCGTATTTAGCTTTAAACAATTGAGCACGTTCGGGGTGTCTCTCGTGCGGCCGTTCCACGTCGGTAAGTAGCATAAACGGCCTTGAATTGGGGTCCTGTTGCTGTTTCCCCAGAAAGTGCTCGCTCACCGGGGGCGCAGTGTTTATGCATTCTGTCGTGATGCTCTCTTCCCGATTGCCGGGGTGCCGTGTTTGTTTGGCTTCGCGGGCCGGGAACGCCCGTCGTAGGGCGTTATTGTCAATATTCGTCAATCGATATGGACTGCTGACGGACACGGATCGACAACGGTGGCCGTATGGTTGGAATTGAAAAATAACCACAAACTACTTGAGTCGGCACTATGTGCAGTGTGGTCTAAACTGGCGGGAATTTCCACTCTTAGAGATATAATGTGAGTTTTTCATTCAATTTTTTAATTGCTAAGAATTTGTATTCGAATTAGAGGTTGCTATAAGAATCTAAATTTTTAAACTCCTCGGAATAAATAGAATTTTTTACGAATAATTTACTAAACACCCTAAAAAAAGCGTTCTATTTGAAAAATTCAGTCACTATTTTAAACATTTTAATCATTGACACTCACATAATTTTAATTTTATCTATTTATACTCATTAAACGTCGATTGAATTAGCGTTGCTATCCATTGTGCTGTAAATTAAAAAAAATCTAAAAATTCTAATCCTTATACTGGTGGAGAACAGATTCGCATCTTACTTTTTAGTTAATCGCTCAATGATACAGTACTTATTTCAAAGCCATTGCTTACTAAAATTGTTTACTACACTGCGCTTACAAACTTCTTGTGCACTGCACTTTCCTCAAAAAAATCATCCGTAAAATTACCCATACAAGATTGTTTCCTTGTATACAATTCCCTTACGTTCCAAAAATACTTGTGTTGAACTCCAGGTTTTACTTCGAATTCGAACGAAATGTCCGCTCCTAATCCCACGGTGCAGTTTGGCCAGCAATTTTCCCGGGTATTCCCACGTTAAATGATTTACGCAGCCATTAGCTGGTAGATGAGGGTGCTTTAGCTTTCAGCGATGAAATTCGGCTCAATTTCCTGGCAGTCTATAGTGGAGCTGCTGATTGACGAGTCGATGGGCTGTTGTTTGGGTGCTCTTAACGATAAGTACACGCTATATGATGTCCTGTATGTCGAATGTGGAGCACATGTAAATTTAAAACAAACCCAAAGACAGTTGTAGATTGGTTTGTTTTGTAGTTTTCCCCTCAGCGTTTAGACTTGTTTACGGACTCCAAAGGATTCGTCGAAATTTTCAGTCCAATGATAACAACATTTGTAGTCAATTACTGATAGCATATTTTTTAATTTCTGTGAATAATGTGACAAATTAAAGAACCAGTAGATAAATTTATTCTTCAGGATAACATTGCAAACAATCTCTTCTGAAGGGAGGAAATGATCGTTTCCTTTCGCAGTTGAACATAAATTAGAGCAGTTAAACTAAAAATATTTCCAATAAAACGTCTACGCCTCCCGAGTTAACAGCGTAGGTCAGAAACCGTTCTCTGGAGATTTAAGAAGCGCCTTAGAAAAGGCACGTCAGAGCGCGCCGTATCGATTACTTCCAAGTAGAAGCGTAACGTTAACTTAACCAAGCGCGGCGTGGGTTTAACGAAGGAAAATAAAGCCATCTGTCGCGTATCGGCCTGCCAGGGTAAGTCACGCGGAAAAAGCCGCCTCCCGACCATATGACATCTTTATTCATTAATCTTCATGATCGTTAACTTTTTCCTTCCCTTTCGAACGCACGTGCTTCCGTTTAGCCGTGATTACTGGGACTCCTGGGTTGGCGTTTTTTGCTCCTGCAATCGCCCTTTATTATTTTTCCCGATTTCACTTACCCTTGGCGGTGTCAATGAATGTCAGACCGAGAATTGAGATGAAAATCCACATCCGTATCCGACCGAGCAGCAGCTGATCCATATCGTGGCCGGGAAAATGCTACTGGTAGTGCGGGCGGGAAGAAAATGTAAACGGGCGGATCCACAAAATCACTCGCCCAAAAGGATCCGCTGTATGTGGGCTAGTTGCGGCACTTGGTCGACCATAAATCACGCGTTCGATCGCGGTCCACTTGCTTGCATTAGTCAGTGCATTGCATCGATCACCATTCACGTTCAAACATGTACACATTCCACACGATCGACATTTTCCCGGGGCACCGGCTACAGCATTCTCACATTATCGTTTTCCCAGCCCAGGCTGGGTCTTTCGCAATGCTCACACAAACGCACACACGGATAGGGGCGGCTAGAACGACAAAACATTTTAAGCAACATTAACACTCTCGCACGGCACTCGGTGGTTCTTTGTTGTTGTTTCCGCGGGACACCGGCTTCACCACATTCGCATTCCGATCGTGGTTTTGGGGCGAGATCGCACTAATTCATTCCAGCGATCACTCGTAATGTCGCACTGTCGTCAAAACAAATTTTCCCGACCGAATCGTCCCAATCAATGCGTAATCTTCGATGGTCGACAACACAAAACAAACACACCATCGAAACGGGACGGCAATGCAACAAATCCTGCCCGTCGTGGCGTCAAGCGGACCGGTTGAAAAATGTCGCGACAAAGCGGTTTTCCCTTGACGGTGTTATATTTCACGGATGGCGAGGAAAATCGCTCGGGCAGCTGCAACGAATTGAACAGTTCATCGAGGAGGATCGTGCGTAGAAAGGGGAGTTGAAGGGAATCTAAGGACATTTGTTCATGGCTCAGTTTACTTTTATCTAAATTTGCGTTCAATTTAATGTGAAAAAAGGATTTTTGTAAAGATGTTAAATCAGAAACGAAAGGCTTCGTAAAGCTATCGCAAAGGTTTCGTTTTTGAAAAAAGAAAATTTTGAAATATATCAACGATCAGCCGAACATCGATCAGATTGCAAACATTTAACTGAACTAATCTCATCAAATGTCTGAATTCGTATTTATCAGCTTCTAACAGATACGTGTATCAACACGTTGAGACTTCTTACTGAAAACGACCATCATTGTTGAGTTTGATTTATGTTGCATAATTACCGGGGAAGTTTTTCGGCACGTTGTTCATAAATAAAATCTACACTTGCACAAATCGTAAATAAACAAGCGAACGAGCAGCACGTTTCCGCCCTATAAACTTTTCAATCACGTTTGTGTTTTCAACATCTTTACCCAGCACGTCCGAAACCGGCTCAATCTCCGATGCACTTTTCTCGACGCTCTTCCGACGCACCCACGAAATCCCTTTTCATGAAAAAACACGAAAAAAAAACATAAAACAAACCCCCCTCGCATCAGCATTTGCACCAAAACCGACGCTGAGTCAGCAGCGCAGGCTTCACGCAACCTGACGCTGTAAAACAAGCGCCGTAGACAAGCGCTTAATTTAGCAGCGCAGCTAAAAGAAAGCGTTCGGAAGGGCGCATCAAGAAAAGCCAACACATTTAACGCGAAAGCGAACGCACACGAGTACAGGGCCATCCGCAGGGACGAAACCAGCCGTTTGCAGGCGGCGTGAAAATGCCCTTCACTCGAAACGCAGCGCGCCAATAAACAAAACGCATCTCGGTGCCATCAATCCGTCTCGACCTGTCACGTGCGACCAGACAATTGCGAGTGCACGTTGCACCGGCACAATTGCATATGCGCTTCCTAATTACTGCTGGATACCGCAGTCGAAGTCATTGCCCTACCCAGCGCATTAATGGGCGATACTTTATGGGCATCGTTTTGTCCTCATTTTCCGACATTTGCCAACGGTGATGGTGACGAGGCCAGGATTGACCGGGAGCACATCAAACGCTCCATCGCAAATGTCGCCCAACACATGGGTCGCCGCTCTTTGAAGTTGGTCTGCGAGGTGCCGCCAACGTGCAGGGATTGAGATTTCGATTTTCCAACCCAACCCCAAAGGTCCATCGAAGGAAAAGGTCCACTTAGCCGCGTGCGGCGGGCGTTCTATATTTACGCACTATCCCACGTTAATTAGCTAGTTTATGAGGACCGAGGTGCAGGAAAAGGAAAAACCAACCCACCCCGATGAGTTGGGGGATCGCACGTTTTCCACAACCCGCCCGATGAAGCAAGAGAGAGAGAGAAAGAGCCAAGCAACAAGCAACGCACCACGAGACGGACAATTTTCCGAGCGTCACATTTAAGACGGGTTTTTTTTAAATGAAGGAGTTGAAGGAGGGAAAAATTAACGACCTACCGTTATGCCGACCGGCACGATCTCCTACGCTCGAGCGGAAAAAGGGCAAACAAGCGAACAAACATTGCACAACAATGTTTCCATCACAAAGTGTCAATCGGCACCATTAAGCGACATCCTTCGTGTTCGCCCGGAACCTGGATGCTGTGGAAAAAACCAAATGGCCGCGACGGCGAAATAGGAGTCACACACATACGGGTTTTAGAAAAAAAAACATACACACGTACGCTCGTACGCTCGTACAACTAGCTCCATAAATTTCCGCGCTCCAGCAGCTAATTTTAATTCCTATTCTTACCGGGCGCCATAAATTGTATCCCGCCGTTTTTTTTCCATCCCCAAAAACCCAGCACGTGCCCGCGAGCGTGGTGATGACGACGATAATGTGTGTTTTTGTTAAGGTGCATTCTTCACGGTGCAGGTTTGGGGGCTACACTGGTGGTAACATTAATTTTAGCAGGCTTCGTTTAATTAGCCATAAATTACCGTGTGGCGGCGGTCCCTTCGAAATAATGCCCGGATTAAATGGCGACGATGGGCCGAAAAATGACTTACGACTTAAGTAGGCCGTGCGCACGTGCGTCTTTCGTGCGTTTATCTGTCACTCGCTAGTGGTGACAGCTGCCTCGAAATGGTGTGTCGTTTCTCCGAAATAAAAACGAGAGAGAAGAGAAGAGCAACAACCCGAGATGAACGCCCTCTAAGGTTGAGCCGTCTCCCTGGTGGAAAACTCATCCGGAAGTGGATCCCATCAGTGGGGAGAGAAAACGCCTCGCCAAAATGGCCACTTGGAAGCGCACTTGACGCGAACGGTCCTTAACGGTTACGCACCCGATACGGGTGACGTGTGAAATTGCGATCAATTTCGAGCCGGATGAGTTTAAATGGCCGACCAGACGCGGCCAGCCTTGGCCACTTTAGCGAGAACCTGCGGCTCTGCGGTATGTGGGCCGCCCGATTACCGTGTGGGCGTAGTTGGGGGTGGTGGGTAAGTAATTAATCCACTTTCAACTGGGGCCGGGGTTTGCGCACCGAGCACATTGAATCACCACCACCCTGGGGTGAGTATCGGTTGGGTCGATCAAATAAATTTCATCGAATCAAATGTCGATGAAGGAGCAAACGTTACGCCCGGTGTGGTGTCGAAGGGCGCCGCCGTCATGCCGTTCCGCATGGTCGGTGGAGTTGAGTGCGTTCTTTGTTTTTCCTAACCTCATCCCTTAGGTCCCCTTAGGCCCTGCCCTTAGACCATAAACCGAAGGAAAACGTCCGGACCGGCCATATGGCTGGTTTGTAGCAAATCTCGAACGTATCGTGATATGAGACGCTTCCGACGGTCGGGTTAGTTTTTCGATGCTCCAACTCCAACAGCACCAACTGCCAAAATAATGCACTGCATTTCCGTGCGTCCGAAAACACGATCCGTGCTGCATCTGACGACTGACGATTGACGAGACGTACCGCTTCCTGTATGTCAGCTCGGAAAAAGCGAATGATCGTACGTCCGGGGCTCTAAACCAGCCAGCGCGATCGTGAGAAGCTGGCTCGAATTTTCTTCATTTTTATCTCAATCCTGAGCTCCAAACTCAAGCTGCAGTGGATAGATCCAACATCCCGTGCCTTCGTCACCCAGCAGTTGAACTCAAGACCACGACGGCGATCGCAAATTTTAATATCTCCTCTCAGGCACTCCAGCACATGCGATTTCGCGCGCGCCCAGCACACACATCCGGTCTTGCGGTGGCATGATTTAGGACATGCCAACAGCAGCAGCACAAAACAGAGCGAAAAAGGAAAAAAAAACACCAACATTCCACAACTCAAACCGCGCGATTCCGTCGGAAAACTTCCCGCAACTCCGGCTGACTGATGGCGGCGTTGGCGGCGTCTATGTCGCGCCCTTTCCATCGAGGGCTCGCTATAAATACACACACGCGTGTTACCCGCGTGCGCGCCCGGGCACTGGAAGTTCGCACCCTCGGCAAACTCAATCCGATCTAAGGGTGGCTTGGTACAACACGGCGGTACGTGCAGGCGGTATAAAATATTGCACCATTTCAGCGAGCGCAGAAGCGATTTTCCACCGCCACCCTCGGCACAAACACACACGGGTACGCTTTATCTTTTTTTTTTTTTTGCTTTCAGTGTACCAGCTCAGGACGACACACGGTACCGTCCGCCTGACGACGATCGTGACTGTCACCGTGAATCATTCGCAGGCGTGACTCACGGGACGGCACGCTTCACTGCCACCAGACGATCGGGTTGGGTGAGGGTTGTGGGGTGTGAGGGTGTGGGGCTGATCTTCTTCCACCACGATCCGATCTTCGTGATCCTCGCACACTCTGTCATCCCATTTTTGGCCCCACCGTAATTCACTTCCTACCTCTCTAGTGGGTGGATAGTCACAGAGCACGAGAACGAAACACACACGCACGCACGCACCCCTGCGCAATTGGGGTGATGATACCAATTTAATTATTTCGATTGTTTCACTGTCACTTCCATCGGGGGGGAAAAAAAAACGCATCCGATCGATAGCGCAATCCAGATCTGTTTTCCACTTCCGATTCGCACCCTTATTTTTTCATCCCCCTGGAAACGATCAACACTTGAGCTCGCGCACGTTGCATGACCGCGTGTTAGACCGGCCAAAACGTAACTGAAGATCGCACCCGGATTCACCCAAACCTGCGGGCCGCGGGAGGATACTCGGCGGAAAAACCCTCGGCACGGTGACAAAAATAAATTCCGAAAGCATCGCATTTTCTTCGCCGCTGTTTTCCACTTAATGTTTTAAGCACCAGGTTGGCCCGCTCGCTCGGCCTGGGCGGCAGTTTTTCCATCCCTCGGTCTCTTTCTTGCACGAGCGTGAGCGTGTGTGCGATCTTCAGGCGCAGGATGGAGGGTGAACACGCGCGCGTTTGCGTTAATCCTAACCGCACTCTTTTTTCCGGCTCCCGGCGTGGCCTCGGCGTTATGTGCCGAAACGTATGTTTATATTTTCTTTACTGGCAACTGGTGCGTCTCGGGTGCGTCTCTCTCTCACACACAGACTCTTTTTCTCTCTCTCTCTTTTCCTCTCGCTAGCTCTGGTTCACGTTATCGCGCTTTTCTTTCCGCACATCTTGCCCAATTCATAAGACGACGATCGTAACGTCCTCACTCGTGGCCGCAGATTCCTCGATTCCTCGCGGATGTGTTGCTCCCGGAAGCCGACCATGGGGAGACGTTGCAAAAAAAAATCCCCAAATCACCGAAAAATCCACACAACTCAACACACACGGGGGTGGAACGAATTTCTCAATGGCCACCGTCTGGTTTGTATTTTAGAAAACGTTGGTTTTACCTTTTTTTTAACCTCGCTTCCTTCGCTTTATTCACTTTTGCCGGATACGTCCGGATCCACCGAAATCGCACGCACCAAAGACACCGCCGTTACGCTGCCAGATGGCGCACCCGGTCCGTTTGAGCGATCCGTTACGAATGAGCAGCAGGACCACTCCCTGCTAGCGGCCAGCGACGGCAACAATTTCGATCGCGAATGGCCCGAGAAGCCCTGAAGAACTCCCTCGCGATCGTCGAGTACGTCGCGTGAGCATCTCGCGGAGAAAAATGCCGCTCGGTTGGAGAGTGGAAAACTTCGGCGTGCAGGAAAAGCCGCGATGATGGCATTTTTCTCAGAAGGGACGCCCGCCAATTGAGGCGCTTATCGGAGGGTTAATTGACGTTTCGAGATAGCCCGGACGGAGCCTTGGTTTCGCCGAAAAGGCTCTAATGAGTGTTTTATCAACACTCGAGTGGGATGTAATTAAATGGCTTAAATAAACAAGCAAGCAGAGGGAGGTGTATCATAACGAGTCCTTCATTTTGATGAAGAATAATCCACTTCTGTGTGAAACCTCGTCGACATCTAGCTGGCATCGGTTGCTATGGTAATCGCGGTGAACATTTTCATTATTTACTCGCGCGTTTTTCCTTCAGAGTGTCAAAACAATATCCGCAACTGTGTAAAGTGCTATCGGTGGATCGGGCATAATGTTTGCATATGTACAAGCATCATTATGTGTGTGTTTTTTTTTTGTTTCAACTCTCGCCTTCTTTCGCGATCGCGTTTCAGGTTATGAATGAGCTACAGTGCGGTGCGTTCTTTGCGCGAGTTGGGTCTTTTAGCAGTCCTAGCGCAGCGCAAGAGGTGGTCCTTGAGCTAAAAACAAGCTAAAAATATGCTTAAAATACTAGGATTTGATAAATTTTAGACAAATAGTAAAACCAATTATTAAATATATTTGCATTCACTTATCCGTTTTTTAAATGAATTGTTCGAAAAAACTAATATATTATAAAACAAAAATTCATAAATATGAGAACGCATATGAACAAAGACATATATAAAACGTTTTTAAGAATGATCGTAAGAAAATTTATAATGATTACCAAGTGTATACTTTTCACTTTTAAATGGTTGCAGCGATCGTATATTGAGCATTAAAACTCTCGCGCAATGTGTTACCTTTATCTCTTTTTATAATTAAGTATAAGTTAAAACTATATGTTCATTACATATACAAAAAATAAGAGTAAGCTTTCTGCACACAATTAGTCCTTCCCTGATTAATGTGACTAACCTCAATTTACCCTATTCAATGTTTTGTAGTTTTCAAATACAGATCAAGCTCCTTAGGTGTCCACTAGCAAAGCTAATCCTTCATGCAAACAGTTGCAGTATTTATTTAATTGAATTTCTTTCGTCAATACGATGCATCTCAATCGTGATACTAACTTCGTTACGTTCCGCATAACTTCGGCAGATGACTGTACTTTCTTTCGCTGCTCGTCTCGTTCATCATTCGCTGCCTTGGGATGAACAGCCATCAAAGGGCCCACCAGGGCCTACAAATACATTAAAAATCGATCATGAAAGCAATGCGAGAAGCATGACCGCAAACGAACGGGCTAGACATCGACTTACGGTTGATCGTCAAACCATTCGATCGTTAGCCGTACACAAAGATCGTTGTACAGGGCGATAGTCCATCATCTAAAGTGAGAACGATCGATTTTGGGTTTTCCCCCGGTGCAATCTGAGACGCACCCAGCAACGATGGTAAGTAAGCTTGAACCGCTCTATTTGAACCTTCGAAGCCCCTTATTGAGAACATTTCCTTTTCAGAAGTGCACTAGCACGGTATTCGTGGCCATCGTAGGCATGTTGGTGTGGATGCCATCACCGCATGATGGCGCAAATATACTTCTCGTGTCCGTTTTTCCCGGTATGAGCCACTGGCTGATGTTCGAGCACATCATTCGGGAGTTGCTGAACCGCGGACACGCAGTGACGGCCATCACGAGCTATCGGTTGGGTGGAATTGATGCCAACAACACCGACTCCCAGTACCGTGAGGTGTTGATCGACCCACCGTACGATTTTGAAGCAAATGGGCTACCCATGGAGGTGTTCTACCGATCGCAGTCATTCGGTGACCCGTTCTTCAAGATGTCGATACTGTGGAAGCTTGGTCTGGAGACTTGTGAGCATGCGTTCGAAAGCGCTAATGTACGCGCGTTCCTGCGAGAAGATAACCTTACCTTCGATCTGCTCATTGCCGAACAGTTCGTACAGGAGAGCTTCCTTATGCTGGCGCACAAGTACCGAGTGCCGATCGTCACCATAAGTGAGTAGCGAGCGAACGATCGAGGAACAACGTGCCGTAAATCATCTTTAATTTAATTCCAGATACGCTCGGACACGCGGACTACATAGATCGAGCGTTTGGTTTGATAACACCGTGGTCGTTTGCGCCACATTTCATGCTGCAGTACGACGACCGTATGTCCCTTTGGGAGCGAGTGTACAACGTGGTATTATCGGTCTGGGATGCGTTCAACAGAAAGTACTACTATTTGCCGGAGCAAACGAAACTGGTCGGAAAGTACGTGGTGACTAATGAGGACTCGATGCCAATGCTTGAGGACTTAGAGCGGAATGTTAGCGTGGTGCTGGTGAACAGCCATATCATCTCCTCACGACCGAGACCTCGCATCACGGGAATGATCGATATCGCGGGTCTTCACATCCGTCCTCCCAAGGAACTTCCTTCGGTGGTGAAGGTACGCATGCGGAATATCTCTCCCCAGTCTGCAAAACTTCAACGCTTTTTGCTACCTTCAAACAGGACTTCCTAGATTCTGCTCCTGCTGGCGTCATCTACATCAACTTTGGGACGTTCCTAAGAAGCTCCGGTATGCCACCGGAAACGCTGGCCGTCTTTCTGGAGGTATTCCGCAGTTTGCCTCAGTACCGGTTTCTGTGGAAGTGGGAAGCAAACGCTATTCCTGGGTTACCCGCGAACGTGTTGCTACAGCGATGGTTACCTCAGAATGATGTCCTGGCGCATCCCAACGTCAAGCTGTTCGTCTCACACGGTGGCCTCTTTGGCACGCAGGAAGCCATCTACTGGGCTCGGCCGGTTCTATTCGTGCCCTTTTACGGTGATCAGCACAGCAATGCGCTTAAATTCGAGAAAGCCGGCTTGGGACTTACTCTGCGAATCATCAACGTAACCTCGGATGAGTTCCGGACGCGGATCGAACGGATCGTGCTGGAACCGGCATTCCAGCACAATGCAAACCGTCTGTCGGCGTTGTTCCGCGATAATCCAATCGATCCACTCGAGGAGGCCACATTCTGGATTGAGTACGTCTTGCGGCATCACGGTGCAGCGCATCTCAAGTCGGCCGCTGTTCAGTTACCCTGGTATCGGTACCTGTTGTTGGATATCCTTTCGTTGGTTCTGCTGCTTGGAGGCGCTGTACTTTGGATCGCTTTGAGGCTACTGCGGAGTGTCACAAGGCTGGTTGTTCCAAACCGCACCAAAGTTAAAGTCAAGTGAACGGTTTTTGGGAGCAGCTCAATAACCTGCCGTGCGTGCGATAACACGATAAGGCAGTAGATAGGGTCGGATTTCGAAAATCGCCGTTGTTGTCACTCCCGTTGTATGAGTGAGATGGAGACACATGTAGTAAAAAATGGCCTATTCAAAACGCAAAAGGATTGTATTTTTACCCCTTAAAATAGCGAAACATAAATTCAATATTTTTAGAACACACATGCTTCGATGCACCGAGCGTCGAGTTCGTTATCGCTCAAAAGAAAAACTCACCCAAAATTGCCTCTGAGAGCAATTTATCAGTAAGAAGACGAGCTTCAGACGCCCTCGAGACGAATTGCATCCCTTTTGGTATCACTCACTCTCTCTCGTTCTCTCTCTCTCTCTCTCTCTCGTTCTCTCTCTCTCGTCGGTTCTCTCTTCACTTCTCTTTTGTCTCTCTCCCTGTCTCTCCTGCTCTCTCTCACTTTCTCGCCATATATGCGCGGCCAGTAAGCGACGTGATTTAACGCAAGAACACTTCGCGCAGCAGCTGCATCCGAATCGGTGATCCGGGTTCTCTACAGTAACGGCGCGGCTAGCAAACCGAGCAGGAGAGATCCGAAATCCGTGGCGAACCAAGCGCACCAGACACGGTTGGTGTTGGGTGTCCGAATCCCACGGCTCATACCACGTGTTACACGTGTAACGACACGCTCCCGAGCCGGTACCACGCTGCAAGGTATTGCAACCGTGCAGTTCACGCGATGCAGTCCGGATGCACCGGAACCATTGCGTAACAGAACGCACCAGCACGTGCGTGGATAGTTTTCTCAACCAACTAAACGGACCGGCGTGCACCTGTGGAACAGATCGTACGTCCTTGCGTGTGTGTGTGTGTGTGTGTATATAAAGTGAAGAAGTGAACCCAAGGTGCTGAACGAAATGGTAAGCGCAATTGGTCGCGACTCGAATCAAAGCAAGCGAGCGAATTGGTGACATTAGCGTGACCTACGGAATTAGTGGCGTCTCCACCAGCTGCTCTAGTTAGCGATGCTACTCTGGTGCTATCGAAATCGCGCTTCGCGTGCCTGATAAGGCCCTTATTTATCAGCATTCTTTAGTGCGCGACCGCTCGCGAGGAACCCAATAAAGGCTGGTGATCGAAGAAAAAGCGAGATACCCGTTCGCTTGCGATGTGAAGCATTTTGATTTTCCACTATAAATAGGACGCCCTGTTCCAAGTGCCAAGTTCATGCAACGCGGCCGCCAGCACTCTGGTAAACATTAAGAATATTTTTAGCGCCCGCTCGGCTTGGGCACGCTGCTATTATCGCGTATGGGGTTGGCGGTTTCTGTTTTGATTATGATACCGGTGCTTTTGTTTTGTATTTTGCTGCACCAACGTGCGCGCGTTCCCGGTTCCGAGATAATCGCAAACGGGTTCACATCCAGCAGCACTTTCGCTCTCGCGGATTTTTTGGGTGTACGAAAATAGTTTAATCTCGCTGTGGTTGAAAAATTGGAGCACCAAACGACGTGGGACGTGGGTCCATTCCAGCGGTTCACCGATGCTCGAAGTGGTTTATGTTGGCACAATTCCTTGCCACAGCTCAGGGCGGTAAATAACCGTGCACTAGTATGTCGTAGAGAAGTACTCCTACGCCGTCCTTCTGTTCAACTTCATAATGGAACGCGGGAAAAGAGGTCGAAAAATGGTTTTTGCCTAATTGCCAATGGAACTATTGATGGTGCGACTAAAGAACCGGACCTCCCGGCGTGTCAGCGACGAAGCAAATGGCCGTTTCTGAGGTCTGCGGGCATGTTGCCAAGATTTAAACATTTTCAAACCAGCCGCCAAGAAGCTCGATTGACCGAGCAGCACCGGGACGAGTGTAACGTGATGCGATCGTTGCCCGCCCAAGGCCGTGAAATGCACATTTTCAATCGTAGAACGTCCCACGGTCCCACACCGCGATCGAACAAATGAAAATTAATAATAAGCGAGTGTTTCGTGTGCACCGAGGTTCGAGCTTTTTTTTGCTATTTGTTCGACCCAACCCACCATCGGTTGATGAGTTACGGTGGAAATTGCACGTCGTTGTCGTCATAAATGTAGGCATTTGGCCGGCTAATGGGTAGCCATTACCGGCACTGGAATTGCGTTGTTTTACGTGACAATATCTCTGGATAGTCATGACCGAACATCTCGATAGCATGACCTTCGTTTATCGATGATCTTGACTCTTTCTTTCCCACCTTGGCAGCATTTCCGCGTGTGGTCGTATCTGATCGGTTGCGTGTTCGCATTTACCACCTACTGGTCGCCTGGCGAGTGTTCCAAGGTGCTGTTTCTGGTGCCTTTTCCGGCGCCCAGCCACTGGCTGTGGATAGAGCACTTTGTGAAGGAGCTGCTGGCACGGGGCCACGAGGTGACCGCCATTACAAATTTCCCCGCAAAGGAGCCACATCGTAACTACACTGAAATACTCATCGATCCGCCGTACGACATACCGTACTACTGTAAGTGGTCACTGCGGGTCTGCTATCTCTCGCAGGTGCCTCACACGGTTCAATTTCCTTCCAGTTCCGGTGTCGGACATATACGAATCGAAGTACAACAGTGATCTGAACAACCTGTTTCTCTACTGGCGCGTGGGCCTGTCGACGACGCAGTACGCGTTAGAGAACGAACACGTGCAGCAGTTTATCGAGCAGGATGATACCGATTTTGACGTGATCATCTCGGAGCAGTTCTACCAGGAGGCGTTTCTGATGTTCGCCCACAAATATCGGGCTCCCGTCGTGACGCTTTGTAAGGAATTGGATTGGCATTTTGCTAGGCTTAAATTGCACGAGTTGTACCGAATTACATGCGTGTCTTCTTCGATCTTCTCTCCAGGTACATTGGGCCATGCGAATCACATCGATCAGGCCATGGGACTCGTCACACCGTGGTCGTTCGTGCCACACCCGGTGCTACTGTTGACGGACGAAATGACGTTCTCCCAACGGTGCTACAATTTTATGATCTCCGTCGCTGACCTGGTGATCCGCAACATCTATTACATCCCGCAGCAGAACAAACTAGCACAGGCGCACTTTGCCCGGATAGAAGGTTCGTCCGGACTACCCAGAACCCGTTCTAGGTGATGCGGTTTCGAAATAACAGGTTTATCTTCGTTCCATCGCAGGTCCCGAGTTAATGCCCTCTATACGGGATCTGGAGCGGTCTATCTCAGTGATACTGGTCAACAGCCACCTTTCGACGTCACCACCACGTCCCACCATACCGGGACTGGTGAACGTGGCCGGTGCCCACATCAAACCGGCGAAGGACCTACCAGAGGATATCAAAAAGTTCCTCGACGGTGCCCGGGATGGTGTGATTTTCTTCAGTCTCGGTTCCTACATGAAAAGCGCGGATATGCCGAAGGACAAGATGAAAGCATTCCTGGAGGTATTCCGGAACCTGAAGCAGCGGGTCGTGTGGAAGTACGAGAACGAGGACGTAGCTCGGTTGCCAAAGAACGTGATGGTGCGCAAGTGGCTTCCACAGAGCGATATTCTGGCGCATCCAAAGGTGGTGCTGTTCATCACCCACGGTGGCATGTTCGGGAGCCAAGAGGGCATTTATCGGGGTGTCCCGATGCTCTACATACCGTTTTACGGTGATCAGCACAGAAACGCACTGAAAGCGGAACAAGCAGGGTACGCTCTAACGCTTAACTTCCCCGAGCTGAACGTCATAACGCTGGGTTCGCGCATTAATGAGCTACTCACCAATCCAGCGTTCATGAAGCAAGCCAAACGTGCTTCGGAGCTGTTCCGTGATAACATTGTGCCCCCAATGCAGGAAGCGATGCACTGGATCGAGTACGTCATCCGCCATAAGGGTGCAAAGCATCTCAAGTCAAATGCTATTGAACTGCCCTGGGTGCAGTATCTCATGCTAGATGTGGTGGGATTTTTCACGCTTGCGTTTCTCGTGGTCGCTGCCGTATTTTACAAAGTGCTCGGTTTCGTCCTGGCTAGTCCGAAGCAGAAACCCAAACCAAAGTGGGACTCGTTGTCCGGTACTCCTAAGCGAAAGCCCAAACTCAACTGAGAGTGCATAGGGTGTAAACGATAAATAAATGCAACTATTCTTTATTCCTGGACACAGTGGCTCGATGAAAACTATCCTTTAGAAAGAACTATTACTTTTTCCCAGAGTCGTGCCGGTTACCGAAGAAATTTGTCTCCACCTTGTGCTTAGCCATCAACTCGAATAGAAGCACCTCCAGCATGCCGTTACTTCCACTGGCTAAATCTTGCATCGTTTCTTCGTCCAGGTAGATGTCCAAACGGCGCATCACTTTCCGGTTGAGCGTCTGCCAGTTGTCCAACTTGTTTCTGGTAGCGCTGCACCTGGTGTAGTTATGCAGGTCAACTAGCTTTGGATAGAGTTGTTTCAATATTTCCGCTACCAGCACTGAACCGGAGAGAAAACCAAAAACCCAAAATAATTCCATCCATCGAGCAGCGTTAAGTATCCTTTTAACTTTATAAATTGAGCCTTAACTAACCTCCATCCGTCATGTCGCGGTTAATATTCTTCACCTCCTTGCTCAGGTTAAATTTTTTCACCCAATGGTACACGTCGACAAGTTCATGAGTGGACAGTTCGATTGATTTTCTTGGCGTCATCGTAATGCTATTTTTTTGTACCGGAATATTTCTCTAACTTTCGAACGGCGCTTGCAAAGATATTTTTGGAGTCTTAATAATCCATAAACTACTACGGTAATATTGTAAAAAGATTGATAAAAACATCAACATTCATGGCATCCTGTGGTTGTAAATTTGACGTTACGTATCGACTAGCTCCCAGGACGGTAAATTATAAAAAATACTCGCAACATCAAAACTCACTTAACAATCTGACGTCACAAACCGCGATCGAGTGCCCATATAACTTAACCTGGCTTTTTTGACGGATGCGTCGACGCTATCGCTCTGTTTCACTTTCGTACTATTACCCCTCCACTGTCCATGTGGGTAGCAAAACAGGATTTAAAGGGCTGAGTCGGCTGGTGCCATCCTTATGACATGTCCAGCCCACCGGAGCCTGACGAGTCATTGTATCGGATCCTTGGCTATCCTTCCAAACATACGGGGTCAAAAATTCTTCCTGTTGTACGGGGCTGGAACAAGTTAATGTTGCAGAGGTGCATGTACGGGTGCAGAAACCATAAATCGTTTGCTCTGCTATAAATAGCTTGTCGTCGATCGTCGCGTCAGATAGTTTAATTGGAGAAGCCTCCTCAGTCTGCAGCTACCTTGTCTGCACGATCGTTGAAGTATCAAACGATAAAATGTGTTTAATGTATGATTGATGGCATGCCGTCTAGATATATTTGTCTACGAAAACTCGAATCAGATCGTGAACTTCGGCTTTGGATTTCCCTCACCGTTACAACTGTAACAAACCGGTTTCATCCCAGCCCGAAGGTTAAGTCTAGCCGGTCTAAAGGCGCGAAACGGGACTGAATGCTTCAAAGTGATTACGACTACGCTAGAGGATGGCAGCAACCGAGGTGCTATCGTCGGCAGTCCTGCTAGCCATTGTCTTACAACTAATTCGAGCAAGTAAGCGTGTGACCGGACACTGTTGTTGCTGTTTGCTAATAACTCCTATATTATTCCGTCAAGCTCAAGGATCGTTGCTATCCGTATTTTCAAATCTAGACGAAGACATCACCAAGGCGTTTCTCCCAAACGAACGAGAATCTATCGACGGTAAGCATTGCTGGCTGCTTTATCAAACGTAGGAGTGTTGTTTTAAAGCTGTTTCCGGCATATCCGAAGATTGTCATTTGCGCTACTACAAGTATGGCAAAGGTCCCGAACCATTGCCCGCTTTTGGGCGTCCGGCTTATCTGCGAGAGTTCGCTCACATGGCCGCCGTAGGATGGACACGGGTAGGTGACAAAATCGACTGGAATTGCGGTGGATCGTTGATCTGGGAAAATTACGTTTTGACAGCGGCTCACTGTGTCGTGGACGAAGAGTAAGTTTTACAGGGAACAACAGTGGTGGGTGTACAAGGCACCGGCTTTTCCTTTAAAACAAGTTTTTTTCTTCTGGTTTACATTAATGACTTGGTTTCGGTTTCATAGTAACGTGCCGCCCGATGTCGTTCGCCTTGGGGATATTAATTTGTACGACAGCTCGGACGATAAATATGCGCAGCAGTTGAAGATCGTCGAAATTATACGCCACCCGGAGCACCGTTTCAGCTCACGGTATCACGATTTGGCGCTATTGAAGTTGGAAAAGAATGTAACGTAAGTGTTTATTTTTTTAATTATATGAAGCTCAAGTTCAATAAGCCGCCCGACTTGCGGAAGTGGCTGTTTTGAAAGTCGCCCATTATCGGTGAGCTCCAAAGAGCACGAATGCATTAAAGTGATTTTAATTTGCACCATTGCATTCGCTCCGTTAGCCTACACGATACGGTGGCGCCAGGGTGTCTCTGGAACGACGAAGAAATTCCCTTTCCATCGATGGAAGCGACCGGTTGGGGCGCCACTGGTTTCGGTAAGTAGCTCAAACCTGATAACCTTGAGTGTATCATGTGCTGAAAAATAAACATTTCTTTTGCGATCTCTTGCAGGCGAATCGAGCACTCCCATACTGCTAAAAGTATCGCTTAGTTTGGTAAAAAAAGCCGATTGTGATAAGCACTACCGAGCGGATCGCGGACTTCGACAAGGCCTGCAGGATTACCATCTGTGCGCGGGAGATATCAAAATGGACACCTGTCCGGTAAGAGAGCTTCATTTCATGCCTCACAAACAGCGGAACTGAATGCCTAAAATTTATTACAGGGTGATTCCGGAGGTCCGTTACAGATGAAGCTCCTGCACAATGCAAAAATGACACCATTCGTCATAGCGGTGACCTCTTTCGGTAGCGTTTGTGGTCAATCGCATCCAGGCGTGTACATGAAAGTGGCTCCTTACATTGGTTGGATTCGGTCGGAACTTGCAAAGCGAGGAGAAAACATCCATGGTAGGTTAACTATTTGCTCGGATACCGAGCCTTTACTGGAATGTAATGGAAGGATCCTTTTTCTAGAATGGAGTTTTAAGCCATATGCATGCGCTTTACGGTACGTACACTTGAGAGAGTACGAGGACGACGTGGTGTACTCGAAAACAGATGGTTTTGAATCGCTTGACTCCAGCAAAGCTCACATGAGCATAATCGATTCGGAACAGACCGTAAAAATTCATTGGCCGCCAGGCCGGAAGGGGATTGAAAACTGCCACGGAGTTGTTATAGACGAAGATGCCGTTGTAACGTTGGCCCGCTGCAGTATTAACGATGGGTTTGTAACCGAAGACGACTAAGCATTCACTTACTTATTTAGCTCATTTAATACGCTTTGTAATATTTACAGAATAAGCGCCTCACATGTAGTTTACGGAGATGGAACCAGAAATGATGTCCTTCAAGTGCATCGTCATCCACGATACAAACCAAACTCGTACTATAACGACATTGCCATACTGAAGATGAAGAACAGATTCCAGATATCACATTTTTTTATCCCCGCATGCATTTGGAGTGCATTTGAGTTACCTCACCCGAGATTCTATGTGACTGGACAGGGTCGGTTGGATTTGAACAAATTTAATTACTATTCCGAAGCGATGTCTGAGTTTAGTAAGTAATTACAATCAACTGAGCGGTCTGTTTCGTGCTAACGTATGCATTTTCAAAATAGATCCAGAGATTGCTCAGCTATCCCCGCGAGCTGACATTCATAACGCGGAGAATTGCTCCGTACCCGAGGAGTACCTTCCAAATTTGACAAACGGCATCACACCAGAGCATCTCTGCTTTGGGAATAAGCCCTTTCTGGTGCCGGAATCGTGCGAAATGAAGTTTGGTGGACCGCTGAGGCGCCGAGTTTATAGAATGGGTCGAAATTTCGAGCATATCTACGCGTTGAATTTGTTCGGTAAAGACTGCGGATTTGGACGCTCAGCCGCTGCAACTCGACTCGGTGCACACCATGAGTGGATGAAATCCATCCTGCTTCCAAACTACAGCGGCCATAACGATGCGGTGCTGTTCTTCAACACGGATCTGTACGAGCAAGACCATTGCATGACAGCCGATGGGAGTGCTGGGTTGTGCACGAATATCAAGCGTTGTCCGAAGATTGCGTATGACGCACAGATGCACCGAAACGTACGGTTCTGCAATGCTGGTTCGGTGGTGTGCTGTCCATACGAAAATATTAAAAACGAATCGAGTGTCAGTGCAGCCGGAAAAGAGTTGGATGATTGCGAAAAGCGTTACGGCATGTTCCATGAAGAGTATAAGCACTGGCAACCGGACAGAATCGATCATTTTTATCACACGGTAAAGAAGAAAAAAAAACGCTCTGATGTGTTAAGACCGTTGCCGAGATAACTCGCTTCTTTCGTTTCGTTTTTCTTAGGTTTATATCGGAAAAGAGGTGGGGCAAAATATAGAATGGTTTTGTTCCGGTTCCTTGATCACTCGTAATTTGGTTGTTTCTACCGCGAATTGTCTAGCGGATCCGAGTGATCACCCTACGCATGTCAATGTTGCGCAAGGAAACCCCAACATAACGTGGAACAACCCGCAATCTGTACGAGTAAAAGAAGTGATTATACATCCCAACTACGACCAGAATGATCTGTTGCACGACATCGGTTTATTGCGATTGGAGAAGGATATCGTGCCGACTGCGATGAAGTATCCGATCTGTTTGTGGCAAAATGAAACCCACACTCCATTTTTGCTCCATAGAATGGTTATAGGTTTGTGTGGAAATTTCACATTCTCATTGTAACGCTTGCCCTGAGGCTGATCATCTATTTTTCTTAACAGAAAACGACGAAGCGTACTTTGCATCAAGCTATCCCAAGTACAACAGCGATCTGCAGGCTTATATGGTGGAACAGGGCAGGCGCAAGCTGAATCCATCCGAGCTGTGCATCGACGATGACACGTCCGAATCACAATCCTTCTCTGGTGACCCACTCGTTTGGTATAAACGCAACGAGGCAGATAACTCATCAACGCAGTATTTGGTCGGGCTTTTAAGCTACAGTCGTCCTAAGGATGGTTTGATTGTGCATACAAGGATTTCTTCCTACTACAGCTGGATAAAAAGTGTAGCGTAACTACTCAAGTAACATTTTTGCTTTAACGTTATCGATGTTCGATTCGAGCGCTTTTTAACTCTTCTGATACATGGAGTTTTCATACACGTCCTTGTCACACAATCGAAGGGTTTCATTTCTTCGACTGAGAAAAATTTTCAAGCATGCCGATCATTCTGGCTCATGTAAAAGAATTATGCGTCCCATTCAGTCAAAACACGAGGGAGACCGCTGCACAAGATTTATAGCATGCCGTTTTGTTTAGCACATGGACCGCGGTTTCCCCCTCCATTCGACGAGCATTTTACTTGAGCGTAAAAACAGCACCAGAGAATAAGCCCATCGTTTGGCTCTCGCAAGCCATTTGCGTTGCACTCTTTGATTCGGCTGTGCGCTGTCGTAGGGTGAACCCTTTGTTTATTTAGGTCTCGACCCGCGCAGGCCGTTCTACCTGTGTTTGGGTTCCCTTACCTTTTTCGCCTACGTTGACGGTACCCGTGCAATTGCTACTGCTATTCCATTTGTGATCTAATGTTTTATGATCAGCGATCGCATGTGGACAATGATTACGGTACGAGCATGATATTTTACCAGCGGCATAGACCAAAACACGTATGAAATGCTAACGGCAAACCATATCGTCATTGGGATTCTTAATCTAACTCCCTCGGTTTGTATCAATGCAACGATAGTAAACCAAATAACACCCATGTTTCCTATCACCGGTGCAAACGATGCATGCAATCTATCATATGAATCTATACCCGATATACAATCACTGCGTGAGATATGCGCATTGCATGGAAGCATTCGTACATCATGTGCTCACATACGTTGTAATCCATCCCCACTCCGGATCTATTTTTGGACGCATGCATCGCCGCCATCGATCTTGGTCCATACGTAAATCAAAAGGCAATGCATACCTCTTAAGGTTGAAGACGCCAAATTGCTCAACCCATCGACGCTGAAGACCCATCGCCAGCCCGATCAGCCATATCGACATCGGTTCCCTGTATTCTTCCAAGTCTCAACAGCCCCTTCAAACTAACAAATAAAATTTGCCCTTCCATAGCTATAGCACCAGCGCGCACGTGGCAATGGACGGTGGTACCTGATCTGGATCGACAAAGCATGTGGGACAGTACACGCCGGCGGGGGGAAAGAACCCAAAATGCGAAGGAACCGAAATGAAGAACATAGAAATAATGCAACGCCCCTACTCAAAATCGGTAGGCGGAGCATATCAAATTTTATGACGCATTTTTTTTGTTGCACCGGACGACGTGCATCCGATCACCTCGACAGCCGGCCTGCGACTCACGGAGAGAGAGCGGTCGGAGATCTTTTAAGGCCTCAGTCGAACAGATCGGAATTACGAGGGTTCGTTCGAATATAGCCGTTCGAGCCGCTCGAAATGTCAAATTTTCCATACAAATCGACTGCTCGAATGCTACTTGGGAATTTGACATTTCGAGCGGCTCGAACGGCTATATTCGAACGAACCCTCGTAATTCCGATCTGTTCGACTGAGGCCTTAAAAGATCTCCGACCGCTCTCTCTCCGTGAGTCGCAGGCCGGCTGTCGAGGTGATCGGATGCACGTCGTCCGGTGCAACAAAAAAAATGCGTCATAAAATTTGATATGCTCCGCCTACCGATTTTGAGTAGGGGCGTTGCATTATTTCTATGTTCTTCATTTCGGTTCCTTCGCATTTTGGGTTCTTTCCCCCCGCCGGCGTGTACTGTCCCACATGCTTTGTCGATCCAGATCAGGTACCACCGTCCATTGCCACGTGCGCGCTGGTGCTATAGCTATGGAAGGGCAAATTTTATTTGTTAGTTTGAAGGGGCTGTTGAGACTTGGAAGAATACAGGGAACCGATGTCGATATGGCTGATCGGGCTGGCGATGGGTCTTCAGCGTCGATGGGTTGAGCAATTTGGCGTCTTCAACCTTAAGAGGTATGCATTGCCTTTTGATTTACGTATGGACCAAGATCGATGGCGGCGATGCATGCGTCCAAAAATAGATCCGGAGTGGGGATGGATTACAACGTATGTGAGCACATGATGTACGAATGCTTCCATGCAATGCGCATATCTCACGCAGTGATTGTATATCGGGTATAGATTCATATGATAGATTGCATGCATCGTTTGCACCGGTGATAGGAAACATGGGTGTTATTTGGTTTACTATCGTTGCATTGATACAAACCGAGGGAGTTAGATTAAGAATCCCAATGACGATATGGTTTGCCGTTAGCATTTCATACGTGTTTTGGTCTATGCCGCTGGTAAAATATCATGCTCGTACCGTAATCATTGTCCACATGCGATCGCTGATCATAAAACATTAGATCACAAATGGAATAGCAGTAGCAATTGCACGGGTACCGTCAACGTAGGCGAAAAAGGTAAGGGAACCCAAACACAGGTAGAACGGCCTGCGCGGGTCGAGACCTAAATAAACAAAGGGTTCACCCTACGACAGCGCACAGCCGAATCAAAGAGTGCAACGCAAATGGCTTGCGAGAGCCAAACGATGGGCTTATTCTCTGGTGCTGTTTTTACGCTCAAGTAAAATGCTCGTCGAATGGAGGGGGAAACCGCGGTCCATGTGCTAAACAAAACGGCATGCTATAAATCTTATGCAGCGGTCTCCCTCGTGTTTTGACTGAATGGGACGCATAATTCTTTTGCATGAGCCAGAATGATCGGCATGCTTGAAAATTTTTCTCAGTCGAAGAAATGAAACCCTTCGATTGTGTGACAAAGACGTGTATGAAAACTCCATGTATCAGAAGAGTTAAAAAGCGCTCGAATCGAACATCGCTAACGTTAAAGCAAAAATGTTACTTGAGAATGATCGGCATGCTTGAAAATTTTTCTCAGTCGAAGAAATGAAACCCTTCGATTGTGTGACAAGGACGTGTATGAAAACTCCATGTATCAGAAGAGTTAAAAAGCGCTCGAATCGAACATCGCTAACGTTAAAGCAAAAATGTTACTTGAGTTTTCCATACAAATCGACTGCTCGAATGCTACTTAGGTAGAGGAACACGTGTTCCGTTCATCATCTTTGTCAAACACAGCCTCACAATGCTTGTAAGCGATAGTGGAAAATGAAAGACAGATTACAATAAAAATATTAACGATACTCCCAAAAACCATTTTATCGACTCTAAGCACCTAAAATAAAATATGCCAATAAACATCAATCTCTTTGGGGCAACCAAATAAAACAAAATCTATGCGTGAATCCAAAGTCATTTGAATGTTATCAAGTGAGTTAAAGCGATAAGACTGTTCATTGCTTAGTTTGCACAAACCGCGTACGAGCTTACCACAGTTAGAAATTTCAAATCGGTCCGGCAAGACCATTTGCTAACCGTGACCGACTAGTGAACAAAAATGAGATTGAGAACCGTGTTTTGTGGATCTTTCCTCTTGCTAAGTGGTCTGTTGGCCATCGCCGATGGCTACAACATACTGCTGTTAGTGCCGTTCCCTGGTCTTAGCCATTGGCTCATGTTGAAGCATTTCATTCGAGAACTGACTGACCGGCAGCACGAAATAACCTGCATCACTGGTTTTCCATACGGTGAACCGTTAGAGCATTATCATGAAGTACTTATCGATCCTCCCTATCCGATTCGGGAAACTTGTAAGTAGCCGGTGAGAACGGAAGTAAATGCACAGATTTTGTGGTATAAAATTGATTACCCTTTCCTCGTATTTCTGTAGTTCCTGTTGAGAGTCTGTTTGCGGCAAACCAAACGAGCGACTTCGTAAAGCTGGACATGTACTGGGAAATGGGCATCAACACTAGCAAATATGGTTTAGAATCAAAAAATGTCCGCGATTTTATACGGCGCGATGATCTCCACTTCGACCTGATCCTCGCTGAGCAGTTCTTTCAGGAAAGCTGGCTAATGTTTGCTCATAAGTACAACGCTCCGATCGTAACGATAAGCACGTACGGGTATTCTGATTTTTTCGATCGCATCATGGGCACGCAAACGCCCTGGTCCTTTGTGCCTCACATGGTACTTTCGTTCGACGATGATATGTCCTACGCAGATCGGATGTATAATGCGATAGTGTCGTTGACAGACTATGCATACCGTTATTTCTGGTACTTACCAGAACAGGACACCATAGCGCAAGAAGCATTCGGGTATCTCGCTAGGACCAAAGGACCACTACCAAGCGTGTACGAGCTAGAGCAATCCATTTCGGTAATTCTGGTTAACCATCACCCGATTCTTAGTACACCGCGCCCGACGATTCGTGGCCTCGTAGACATCGCTGGAGCACACATTCGAAGCCCTAAACCCCTGCCGGACGACTTGCAAAAGTTTATGGACGAAGCACAGCACGGTGTAATTTACTTCTCGCTTGGAGCTTACATGCAAAGTGCGCAAATGCCGATCGAGAAACGAAACGCCATTCTCAAAGTGTTCGGGTCGCTACAGCAACGTGTCATCTGGAAGTTTGAAGACGATAGCTTTCAGGCTACCGTTCCACCGAATGTGATGATACGCAAGTGGGCACCACAGAACGACATTCTGGCGCATCGCAATACGGTGCTGTTCATTGCGCACGGTGGCCAGTTTGGTACGTTTGAGGCGATGCACCATGGTGTGCCGACGTTGTTCATGCCATTTTTCGGTGACCAGGATCGGAACGCGGATCGTGCGATAAAGAAGGGATTCGCAGAGAAAATGATGTTTACGGACATCACCGAGGAAACGTTCGGCAATAACGTGCGAGCTATGACGAAGGATAAATCATACTACGATAACGCGAAGCATGTTTCTAAGCTATTCCAAAATAGGCTCGTTGATCCTATGCAAGAGTCTATCTTCTGGATCGAATACGTAGCGCATTACAAGGGAGCACCGCATCTGAAATCGAAATCGACCCAACTTTACTGGTTCCAGCACCTCATGCTAGACGTGCTAATTGTGCCACTGTTTTTGATAGCGTTCATTTGTATACCGAAAAATAGGTTTACTCGCCAAAAACGCAGGCGATAGGCGCATAATCGCAACTAACATTAATAACTACATTGAACCTCAAAAAAGAAATACATGATTGTTCTCGCTACGTTATATATTGCCATTATTAGTACCAGTAGGTTTTGAGAGGCGTCCGGTCCTCCTCGATGCCTTGCTCCTTCATTATGTCCATCTCGAAGGTGCACAAGGCGGGTTGAAAGGTAATTTCTTTTACCACATCGGCTGGCGTATCCTTTTCCCGTTCCATGTATGTGCCTTTGGTTTTGTAATCATGCGTTTCTTCGTTCGTTTTTGGTATCGGAATGATACGACCAGTCCGCGTCGAAACCCGCACCTTTTCGCCGTCCTCCGTGTACCGCCACTCGATCGGTGTTGCCACCAGATCGGACGGATCGACGAGCTGCACCTGACTGGTGACGAGAAGCGGGCTTTCGGATTTGATTATAATGCCGGGGTAATCTTTCTCGTCGGCCACCTTCCGCAAGTGGCAGTTCAAACCGGTCACGATCACCCAGTTACGCTCCTGTATCACCTGGCTCACAATGCCCTGTTTGCCTTTATCTTTGCCCACTAGCACCTCGACACGATCGCCGCGGAAGAAGCTCCAGTTAGCGACCGGTTCGAGAAATACTTTCTTGCGAATGGTGCCCGGCATGTTCTGTTGCCGAAACTGTCCGGTCCATGGCCGATTGGTGGTAAAACGAAACTTTTTCCTCTCAACCGTTCGCGCTAGATATTGTGGTTTGCCTCGGGGAGTCCTCCAATACACCTGGAAACCGGAGTGCGTTAGATAGTTTAGGAAAGATGCTGTTCACGAGCGAGTTCGCCGAACTTACCTGTTCCATGCTGCGTTTGATGTATGAATCAGGAAAATTGGAAAACTTCTTTGACACATCGCCAATTTTTTGCAGTACTCCGGTGAGACGCATCCTGCTAGTTTCGATTTGGTTCTATCCGGTTAGTTGTAAATGCTGCAGTGCTGTTTGATATTATTATTAATTTGTTCGGAAAATGTGATGGCGAGCACGGTGTTATGAAACCATGGTTGTTATGACAGTTCTCTGCTGCTGGTGAAATGTTGACATCCTCACGTAAACGTTTCTGAAGGGATCGAAGATTGGCAGCCAGCCAGAGGTTTGTTGACAGAGCAGTTTGGCAAAAAAGTACACACACAATACGCAAAGTGATATGGTTCACAGCGAGAAATCTTCTTTATTTTGAGTTGATCAGTTCTTCTGGCACGTCCTTTCCAGAAGCAGATCTTTTTCCTTTACGCCATGACGCAAACGGGCTCGTGCTGATCGTGTAGCAGACGTTTTCTATCTTCGCCCAAAACTTCTGCCTCCAACTTCGCCACTTCTACAAACTGTCGTCGGTTTCAAGGACCTAGCCGGTTCCCATACTTCCAGCGGAAGATTATTTTCTTCAATTTCCGTGTCTGCGTGAATAACCTTTTGGTGCGTTTTTGTTTGCGTTGGCTCAGAGGCGCAGTTTTTTAAATCGGTTGCGTACAACGTGAAGCTGGGTGGACTGCTAAGCCTCGAAATGGATAGCAATCTGGACGGAGATGAAGTGGAGACTCATAAGCACGCAAAATACTTTATTCGGTTCCTTCATGCCCTTCCCGGGCGGTTGGCTTCACACGATTCCACCAGGTTGGTAAAGGTAAAATGCTTAAAAAACCAATTTAGCTAACATATTGTCTTTATTCCTGGCAGAGTCACCATCGCCTTCTTCGCCATCAGTGGACTGGATGTGCTGAATTCGTTGCATATGCTCTCGGACTCCTTCCAGCGGGACATCATCAACTGGGTCTACAAACTACAGGTGGTGCCGAAGCCAGGTGAACGAGCCTACGGCGGAATACAGGGGTCCAGCACGTTCGACGTTATTGGAACGCCCGAAAATTGCGGTCTCAATCTCTACCGATGGGGTCATCTAGCCATCACGTACACGGGCATTGCCGTACTGGTGGCCCTGGGTGACGATTTGGGGCGGTTGAATCGAAAAGCTATAATTGAGGGAGTTGCAGCGGTTCAGCGACCCGACGGCAGCTTTAGTGCAACTATCGAAGGAAGCGAACAGGACATGCGATTCGTGTACTGTGCAGCCGCAATCTGTGCCATGCTTAACGATTGGGGTTGTGTGGATCGGAAGAAAATGGCAGATTACATCATGAAGAGCATTGTAAGTGTTCCGCTATGACCGCTGCTGTCGAAACGTTGCTTAATTGCTGGTTCAATTTTATGTTTCTTTCAGCGGTACGACTACGGCATAAGCCAGCACTACGAAATGGAATCACACGGTGGTACGACGTTCTGTGCCATCGCTGCATTACAACTGAGCGGTCAGTTACATCTGATAACGCCAGAAATGCGAGAACGAATCATCCGGTGGCTAGTTTTTCGACAGCAGGACGGATTCCAGGGGCGTCCCAACAAGCCGGTCGACACGTGCTATTCGTTCTGGATTGCGGCCACACTCAAGATACTGAATGCGTTCGATTTGACTAGCTTCAAGGACAACCGGGATTTCGTGATGTCGACGCAGGATGCCATGGTGGGCGGGTTTTCGAAGTGGCCCCAGGGCTATACGGATCCGTTTCACACGTATTTTGGTTTGTGTGGACTGACCTTCCTGAACGAACCCGGCCTGCAGGAGGTTATGCCAAGTCTGAACATATCGATGCGTGCCTACCGGCGGTTACAAGAGCTCCAGCGTGATTGGAGGTTACTAGAAGATGGGCTAGCCTCTGCCAATGGGGAAGTTGCCGTGCACATAGAGTAGAACACGTTGATAAAGCAGAAACTGCGAATAATTAAGTTACTCGTTCGTTCGATTCCTTCCGGTTGTACGTCCACCGGTGGTGAAGTGATGGCAGTAACAACAATGCAAAAAAAAAACACACGCACATACTTCGGTTCTTGTTAAAATTTGTTTCGAATGTTTTTAGGTATCTGTTTTGTAGAAAACGCTAAGAGAATAGATGTAATTTATTTTTGTTGTGAATATTGCAGAAAAAAAAGCTTAAATACCGGAGATAACCGATAAACTCGCGCGGTGTAAAGGAGGACAGGAGAGCGTTATGTAGGGTGCTATTTAGTTAAGATGAATTGCCGTACAGCAATTTAGTAAGAGGAACTATCCCGTGTGTGCCGAACGTGAGCAGTCGCTGCTGCAGCGACATGTTCTTCTCGCGTGTAGATAATTGTAAAGATCGTCGTTTTCTTTTTTTCCGGTTTCGGGGACGCAATTACGCTAAACAGATTCGTCCAGTAGATGGAAACGTTGCAGATAATGTGTAGCGCTTAAGTAAAAGTGTAAACAAGAAGCTGTTCGATGATGCCGTAATAAAAAAAAAGTAATATTTTAGAGACAAGGCAGCTGGTGTTTTGTGAGGTCGTATTTTTACCGAAATTCCATTGCAATCAAGGTTGCAGTACCCCCTTAAGGCTCGTTCATTCGAGGCAAACAATCTCGTAGGCTAAAACAACTCACGTAGCGGCAATGTTAATACGCTACAATTAGCGACCAGCATCAGATTGCCTCTTACGAGACAATGCCTGATAGAAACCTTTATTGCACCCTCGATGCAAGGTTTATGAAGCATGTTTATGCGGTAGGCTTATAATACGACAACCAAAGGTCTATTACCGGTGGCCGCTTTAATTGTGGTTGATAAACAAGCCGGTTTCGCAATCTTTATGGATCTTATAAATCATGCATTTACCCGTAGCTTGGTAACAAAATCCGCTTCATTTCCAGTGCTAGAACATGTAGACAGATATTCGACATTTCTAGGACATGGTTCACTATATTTTCTCTTTTTCTGTTGGTTTTTCAAATTATCACAACTCCGCCGTACCGATTTACTTTTGCACATATATATATATATATATATATATATATATATATATATATATATATAATTTTCCTTCCACAGCAGCGATCACACTGAATCGTAAACCTAATTTTTATACAACGTAGGCATACATTAATATAAAAACGTTGTTCATCGATAGGACGATCGCTACTCGATTGCCATTTTTACATTCGTAAGCAAAATTGTTGGCATGTGTCTCAGGTCAAATAGGTATCGAGGGAACCCGGGACACATGCCTCCAATTAGTTTGTATCGGGAAGCGGACAAATTAAGTGAAGCATCACCCACCGTATTCTCTTTCCGTGCAATCTCCCTCTCGGGAACCAAGAATAACGACGCGTCTCCACATGTAGGATAAAATTTTTAACGAAATAGAACGACAATTTAAAAAGAATCACAAATAAATGGATATGCAACGTAATGCCTATATCGGGTTGCAAACGAATTTTACACACAATTTTCGCTCGCAAGTTGCAAGCAACGTTCATAACAGGCTGCCATACATCTAAGGAGGCTACCGACAATCGATCCTCTCTGGGACGCATTAACCAATCAGAGGATCAGTTCGCTAATTACTCCCACGATCGTTACTGATTAGCTCGTGCCTTGTGATGGATACCGGTTATCTCGGTCACGCAAAGTGTGGGCCTTTCACTTTTACCGTGGTGTTAAGCAGATCCACCATGTTGATACAGTTGCGGATCGCATTACGCTTGCCAGATTGTAAGAGTGAGAGCACCATGTCAGTTTGGCCAACAGCCTACTTGATGTACTGAGACCCTGTTACTAATCTCGATGGTTCAAATCATCCGATTTTCGCGAAACTATACCGGATTTTATTTCTTCTTACGCATGGAGGATGAAATTTGAATGTATTGATATTATCGTTTATTGATATGTAAATAAAAAATCAAAACATTTCAAATAATTCGATTCATCTTGTTACCATATGCTTTTCTTGTTGCTTGAACTAGTTCAGCTTATGCAGTGTTGATGACGTGTTGGACAAAATTTAGCTGATGAATCAGTTATACGACACGATGGCTTATCGCATGTAATCTGAACACGACTTTCAAAATATAAATCGCTTGATACGCATAGAAAGGCTCGACGGTTTAGTGGTTTTTATTTCATCGCATTTATTTGCTTCAGATTTCATCAGCTGACTCTTGGCAGTCAAATTCAATTCGCGTACATCTCCTAGCTTAGTTCGTTCGTAATACTACTGCGTCGATTCAGGGCGGGTTCGGTTAGAAATATGGTATAAGAATTGGATAATTTTATCAATGTTACTCTGCCGAGGAAAAGTCCCCATGCATTACAGCAGCACAACGTGACAATAGTTTGTCTATTCTTCCTGAATATGGAGCACATGATATTGAGGTGTTTTTTTTTCTCTCGAGGTCTGTGGTTGTAAAACGACTGTGTAATAGTACGACGACGCTAAGGCACCTTAACAATTTGTATCGCTTGTTCGTCTTCTACCAGTTCGCCGTAGATACTAGTGGCACCTTGTCTTCCAACTAGCTAAATGTCGTCTCATCATTGTCTACGTGAGCGTTAAAATTCAAAAAGTTATCAAAACGCATTTCCACGATGTTACCGTCGTACTGTATTTCTTCGACGCTCATCGTTTAACAAATTCTTTTCGCTACAAAAGCACATTTCTTTTTCTAATTAATACGCTTACGCTTGTATATATATAAAAGGGAATTTATAGGGTATCAAAAAAATAAAGTAAGTAAATAAAAAGAACACGAAATGATAAATTGACCAGAATCATAATGGACGGCCTTGCTTTGCTTGGAGTTACGCTCTTCTCTCCCTTAAGTTGTGAATCTTAGATTATTAAAAAAACATAAAGAAGAAATGAGAACGACGAATCAATTTAGGACGTGTAAAAAAAGCTAGAATTATGATGCAGAAACTACACGGAAAAGCGACATCCTTTTTTTGACAATCGCTAATCGTCCTACTCTTTGTTAATTACTTATTCTGCTGTAAGAAACAAGGAAAAGCATTCTACGATCTTCGTCATCGTATTTTACGACCTGCCTGATATTACCTCTACTTCACGTTTTTCGTTCTGTTGCTATCGTTCGTGAAGGTATTTCCCTTCAGCTCCAAAACAGAGTTCTTCTCATAGCTTCATCATCTCAAATTGGATGGCTCGTGATGGTTAAGTCAACCTTTTCTAGCTTAAACATTACTAATAAAAATTGCGAAAAAAACAGACACAACAATGATCATTCATAAAGATAGCCTAGAGCTAGGGTCATATTTGTCGTGTTGTGTGTTTGGTTATTCTCTCCGTAATTAAATTGATTGATTCGTACGAGATTCGTCGGATGGAATAATGCTGAAGAAGTAATATTTACATACACGCGTTTTCCGTGATCGCGTACGAGTTCTTGTACCCATTTCGTTCGCTCGTTACACGTTATCATCATTTCGTTTTCTACTGCTCTCCTGTAGGTTAATCTTAAAAAATATGTATTGCCCAAGGGTGTTCTCATAAAAATCTTCTCATCTAAGGTTGATGGTTCTTGGTCGTCTTAATCGTTCCACAGGATCCACGCGTTCGGGTTCACTATTCGATAGTGTCGAGCAACGAGGATAACGCTCGTCACCAGCATCAGCATTAGCGAGCCCGGGAAGCGTACGGCAAGATTGTAGATCGAACAGTATGGACACTGCGAGCTACCGCAGACCTCGCATATGTTCAGGAGGTACGTTTGTAGCGAATCGAATATGGTCTCATTAAAACGTTCTGTTAACGGATGAACGAAAAAAGCACTTCATTAACAAGCCGCCCAAACGAAATCTATAAAGACGAAAGCATACCTGGTGCGTAATAATCGTACACGCGGATAGGCAAGTAGCGTGACATGTTGGCCACCGGCATCCATCTCTCCAGGGTAAAGTTCACACAAACGTATTCGTTGTCCAGCTGAAAGAGCAAGGAAGAATCGAAAAGTCAGACAATCGCATGGTCCATATACACCGGGCAGTGAAACGCATTTCTTGAAGTAAACACTTACATAGTCGAAGTAGAAAAGAACCTTGCGCTCTTGGAAACGAGCACGCTGCAGGTTTCGGACGCGTTGGCTCAAGATGTAGGAATCCAGACGTTGCTGCTGGATCATGTAACCCGTAGGTACGGTCACATCCAACACGGCCATGCCCGAGCGGATCGACTCCTCCGTATAAGTCCATCTAGGTGGTTGAAGCAGCAACAAAAAAAAAATCAATATAATTCAAGGCCTTTTTCAAAATCATTCGACCCGATTATACGACTTACCGTTGACAAATGACGTAGCTGATATGCGACTGATTCCTGCCGTGGAAGATCGTACGCGTGGTCAGATCGAAGGCCGGTACGGGCGGTTGCGTCTGGAACTTGTGCGTATCGACCGAGTATTGCACGTGCATCTGCAAAATGGCGTAACCGACACCGGTTGCTTCTACTCTCACCGTACCCCAAGCGTTAGGCACCTGCGAAAAAGGATCAAATTGTTATTCGAGGAGACTGCAAAACGGGACACGATGGATTGCAAGCAAGCAACTCACGTCCAAAAACTGCTGCTGAGCCAGACTTTGACGAGTAATGTAAAGCTGTTTCGTTTCGCCGGGCAGCGAAGTCGCTTCCACCTTGATCGCTAGCTGCGTAACGTTCGAGACGCGATTGCGTGTGCTGTACTCGGTGAGGGCTTTCATCGCGAGACCCGTATCCTGACTGGAAGCCCAGCCACCATCTGTCAGACGCTGTGCGTTCAACCACGCCACGATCGGATCGACATGCAGTTCCTGGCGCGAAACGTACGTCAACAGCGCATATGCCGTCGTCTGGATGTTGAGCGAATCGTACTTGTACGGGAGTCGAGGCAGCGAGAAGTAGCGTTGATTTTCCAACTTTGTCGGTGGCAGCGGCACCTCTTCGTTACCCCAGTAATTGAACTCGCCTGTGGAAGAGATCGGAAGATGTTAGGATACCACCATACAGAGGGAAGGCAAGAAAAACCTACCGATCGATCGCATTTTTGCCGACAGCATCGTGAAGGCTGCCTCAGCTTTTGGTGCTTTGGCGATCATGAGGGCATACGCGACTATGGACACTTCGTACGCCGATCCAAATTCCTTTATCGTGGCCAGACTCCGCTGTAAGTACTGTAACGCTCGTTGCTGTGCGAGAGCAACCCTGGCGGCAAGTTTCTGTGAAAGTGAAAGCAACAGAGGTGCATGAGAGCTTTCTGTTTGGCGTTTAGGAGGAAAGAAATATCAAACACTTACACCGGCGGGAAGATTAACCGTCGTTAGTGTGATGAGCACATGCGCCGTTAGCGTGATGTTCTTCTCCCGGACGATTTCGTTGCGTGAGAAGAATCCGGAGCTGTTCGCCTTCCGATCGGGTAGCCAGGTTTCCTCCCAGAACGAACCGTCGTCCTTCTGGTGGCGCAACAACCAGTGCATGTTCTTCTGTATCATGTACGGATCGATGAAGATGAAGTTCTCGTACTCGTACAAACCGGCCATCTCGCCAAACACCTGCGCACAGTACGCCGTCAACCAGACGGATGGCGCTGAATGGTTCCAGTCGGCGCGGAACAGCGAAAAACCACCGTCCTCCATCAGGTAGCTCAGCTGGCGTTGGTACAGAATGTTCATGAAGTGGAACGCCTGCCGTTCGGTTTTCTTATCACGCAGCGTGCTCGCCCGCATGTACTTGATCGTGTAGAAGTTGGCGGCGAAGCTGAACATGTTCTGTTCCGCAGCATCCATCGGCAGTGTCAGCAGCGAGGTCGTGTTGATTGGCATGGTCGGGAAGATGGCCCCGACAACGTCCCCTACCACCGAAATGCGAGCTCGGTTCGATCCAAACACATAGTACCGATCGATCTCGTACGGAATGATCGGTGTCTCGGTTACGTTCACGTGCATAAACTGCACCAGGTACGCACGGTTGCGTAGATCCAGCAGAATCGACTGATGACGGTACTGCGGGAGTCCGTCCGCTTCCACCGTAATTTTGCGGCTGATCTGGTGTGCTCCAAGCAGCGTAGACGCGTGGATCGTCACTTCGATTTCACCCAACCGTGTTGGCACGATCGGCAGGTACACGTTTGCCGAGTCCTGTGCGTTCATGTAGATGTAGAACTGGTGTTCGCCAAAGGACGTGCGTGGGTTGTACGACCTCACGATGCCATCCTCCTCGACGTGCACGAACTGGTAGTCAGGAGAGCTATGTAGTACCACCGTTGCTTCGATATCGACCGTTTGGTAGTTGAAAACAGCCACTCGAATGCCAACCTGTTCGCCCTGATGACACGCGGTCGGCATCTCGACGTTAATGAAGAACGGCTGCACACCGACGTACTCGATAGGTTTGCGCAACATGCCATAGCCAAGCGTTCCACTAATACCGAAAGCAGATACCGTCCATAGAGCGGGAACTTGCGGTACTTCCAGGTTAAAGATGTACCGACCATGCGGTCCGATGTTCACGTCCTTCCACATCCACACGTTTTGGTAGTGGCGCAGGATGCGATTGAACCGGAATTTGCGGAACTCGGCCAGTAGAGTTTCGTTGCGCACCATACACCCAGCCTCATCCGTACCATCCTCGCAGTCCATGTAACCGTCACATCGCTTATCCGCCCGGTAACAACGCCCATTCAAACACTCGCTGTAGTTGAGAGCAGGATCGCAGAGTAATGGCCGCATCGGTACGTATCCGTCCGTGAACACCACCAACCCAGCGTACTCGAACGTCCGGTTCGCGTCGATACCGAACGTCGACGACGGATAGTACACGAGCTCATCCGGATCGCCGTCGTGTGACATCCAGGTCTGCTTCAGCGTGCCGTTAGTGTGCTCATCGAAAGACAGCATTTTCGTGATGACGTTCGCGTACGTCAGCTCGTTACCGGCCTGCATCGTGTAGAACGCGTTGTCGATACCGGACAGACCGACGTACGAACCCGGCTCACCGTAGATGGCCACTTCGACTTTCTCGCCGGTGCGCGCTTTCCGGTTATTGATGAACACGGTGAAGTTGTTGCGCGAGATACCGTTCACCGGGAACGTGAGACTATCCGTCAGCAGTTTGCCGTAACGTCCGATGTGCCACACCACGATCGTTGCCGCAGGGGCCATTTCAGCGCTCAGTGTGATGGCCATCGTTTTCACACCACCCTGCATGTTTTCGTGGCCGGTGATTAGGATGATGCCCTTCGACATGACGAGGTAGTTAAAGTCCTTGATGTAGAAGTTGCTCTGCACGTGCAGCGTGATGTACTCGCCGACCTTTGCGTTCGTTGTGCTCGTGTGCACCTTGATGTTGTGGTTGTTGGGTGAGAAATGGGCCAGCAGCAGTAACTCCGTGTTGGCTCGTTCGCCCGACGGATCGACGTAGTTCGCCGTGAGTCGCATCGATTGGATCTCGTTCAGGAACTCGTTCGTTTGCTTCGTGTTCTCCAGGTTCAGGTCGTGCCGGATGTCCATCTTCAGTTCCCATACGCCCGGATTTTCCGACATTTGGAGCACACGCGTATCGAACGAACTGCGTCCGCCTGAGGCGCGGCTTTCGATCGAACCGGACACCTCCATACGACCGGCGTGGAACTCATCCAGTGGTAATGGAGAACCATCGTGATACTCCGCGATCAGGAACACCGTGAACGGCATCGATGGTTTGAACACCTAGCGAGAAGGAGGAAAGAAAGCAAACAAGAACATCCATTATTGCAACGGCCACGACTTACAGAACGAACATGCTGACCGGAGACCGTGTGGTGGACTTACCTGAGGAGATTCTCCCAAGAAAGCGATGCGAATGGATGAGTTGTACACGCGCGTCAGCGAATATCCTTCGACTACCTCATTGTAAAAGCGCTCTCCAACACGCGCCGTGAACAGAATCTCCATCCCCGACAGGTTTGGCACTAACTGAGCCAGCTCGCTCATCGGGAACCGGAAATGGTAGGTGCCGTTGAAGAAGCGCAGGAACGGTAAACTCTCCCGGTACGTGTTCGACCACGAATCCCACTGTGCGTCTGTTTCGATCGGCTTCTTGATCCAGAAAGGCCACTCTTCGTCGAAGTTCAGGTGCCGCTCGATAACGAACGTGTCCTGGAAGTTGTTCGAGTACCGGTTTCCATCGTAGGCCGTGCCTGATGAATCGTACGCGTCCCGATCGCGACCACCAACCTGGCTGGTGAAGGTGTTCTGCGGGTTGTTATACAACAGCTCCGGGTTTGTCTTCTGCAAGTAGTACGGCACGTTCTCGGTCTGCAGGTTCGTCAATCGGCCGAGATTTCCCACACGGTTCATCTGGTTGATGGCTTCCGGGTTGAAGAACCCGATCGGTCGGATCGTCGCCTTCAGTGTCAGATTGCCCTTCACTGGTGTGCCGTTCGTAAAGTTCGCCATAATACGCCCGTGGATGTAGCGATCCGTGTTGAAGAAGAACGCCGGCATCGTGACGTTCACTTCGAAGCGCGTTTGGTAGTACTCCTCCACGTTAAAGATCGCCTCCTCGATCTGTCCCTGCGCCTCGATGCGGATCTTCCACTCACCGAACACGGGCTGATCGGATAGCTGGTACTGCAGGCTAACCGAACCCTGGTTGGATTGGCGTGACAACCACCGACGCATGATGTGGCCAGCCGGATCCAGCATGTACACGTTCATCTCCTTATCGAACCCTCGCAGTTCGGTAGTGATCGGGATCGCCCGGAAACGCACCGTTTCGCCCTGCATGTACACCGGTTTGTCCGTCTGCACGAAGATCGTCATCGAGCGCTGGGAGAAGATGAGTTTCGTCTCGTTGACGAACACGTACCCACCAAAGTTCTTGTCGTACGAGCCCTCCACACGCAGCTTGTACTCTCCGAACACGCTTGTCGGTGGTACACGCATCAGCAGCGTTTCCGGTACGCCTACTGTGATCGGTTTAACCTCACTACTCATCTCAACGCCATCGCGCGAGATACTAGCCCGCACGCCGAGTGGCAGATGTGATTCCAACACCGACACGGACACCTTGTACACCTGCCCGGGACGTACTATCCGCGAGGCGACGATGAAGTAGGTGATGCCCCGAGAGAACGGATTGCCGGCGGCAAAATCGTTCAGGAACGGATTCCTGTTGAATGTGCTCACACGTGACCGCGATGCCGGTGTCGTTTGACGATTGAAATAATCTCGCGGGGTTGTCGACTGGAAGATCACATTCCGGTTGCCATCTTGCTGCCCGAACCGGTTCGCATCGATGCTGTTCGAGTCCTGGCTGTTGACGCCGCCGCCGCCGCCGCTGTTGTAGAAATCTCGCTGGTAGTTCGTACCGGAAGTTGGTGACAATCCGCTGCCCTGGTTTAGGCGCTGGTTCGGATCGTACTGGGAATTTGGGTACTGCTGTTGGGGGTTGTACTGCTGCCGTCCAAACGGATCCGACGGGTTGCTGTTGTATCGGTTGACATCGTTCGATTGTTGCTGTGAGAGTTGCGCGTGGGTAAGCAACACCAGTTGCGCTAGTAGCAGAACACAGCAGGAAAGCTGTGTTTTCGTCGAAACCAGCCTGCACCAGGCCGTATGGTGACAGGTGGTGGCCTTCATCGTGCAGTAATTCTCAGGATTTTCGCCTTAAATCCTGTAAAGAAGCCACCAAATAAACGGGTATTAGAAAATGTGCACCATGATTAGGATATCCTTCGCATCAGAACCGTTCAAAACCTATGTCGATTATTCAAAGCCATCCTTTGCTAGGATCATCAATTTTTCTCCCACTGATAGCGAGCAACAGATGCACACACTTTAATTCTGGATGATGCCTTCTCTTCTGTTTCAAGCCTACCCAATTTCTTATTTGTTTCAATCGGTAAATGTGCCAATACCCGATCCCATTATCCAACCTTTTTCCGATAGACGGTGGTCTCTCCCGCTTCTATCGCGGCTTTCCCTTTTAGCGCGTGTGTATCACACTTCAAAGCGAACAAACCTAATTCCAACCCTTGTTTCACTGTGATGCACCCCCCATCGTGGTGGGTGCTGGCTAAACGGAGCGGGCGTGCTAAGATTATGCCATAAAATTAATATCATTTTGAGATCGATAATGACAGTCACACATGTTACGTTCTGTGTTTTTCACCCCCGCGTCGGAAAACGCAAAGGGAGGCACACACACACACTGAAGTGTTGGGTGGTACATTTCTGGGAGGATGAGAATAAAATGGAAAAACAGTGCACCAGAGGTTAGCCGTTAACCGCTACTCATTCTTGCAGCTGAGCTGGGGTACACAGTGGCTTTAATCAATTTAGAAATGGATGGCAATGACGATGATGCCTCTGTTCCGTAGCGCACGTAACTGATCACTAGCGCGGCTTGTAGTAAAACACAGATGCGAACGATTTACGACTTGGTCACTCTGTGGGATGATGAATTTCTTTTTTTCAGAAATGATACTGCCGTAACTACTTCCCTCATATGAAATCATTTGTCATTTATAATGAACATCTTATGGTTTTTTCATCATGAATAAAAAAAAATCTTCCGCATTTTAGATTCATCAATCAAATGCTTGTGTCATCATCATTGGCCTAATTTATGTTGAAGAGACGCTGCCTCTAATAAGCTCGCTTGTCATTTCTTGAGCAAAGAGGTTAAATTTTAAAACAAACTCTTTATTTTCGCCAACCATGGCTGAGAGGAGCTGGTGTGAAATGCTGCTATTTTTATATATTTTTTTGTACTTCAAGCAGCTGCCATTATGGTTCTGCTGGCTGCCGCAAGAATCATCAATCATTAGGGCGTGCCATTTGCATGTGGAACCCCCCCCACAACAAATTAGGTTTCTCTGAAGCACATTCAAGAAAAAAAAATAATTTAAATGATGATGGACAACGATGATGGAAGAGAAATGCATCTCGGCGTAGCATAGCGATCGCGTTATCTTGGCGCCAAACAACCCGTTGAACGGTTGAGAGTCCACCAGGCGCCTTTAAGAAAGGCCATCACGTGTCGGAGATGTAATTGAAATGTGCGCATTATGGAATGATACATTTAACCGAAAATCGTGATACGACAGACGCCTCAATTTCCTTAGATACGAATCATGCTCATGTCCCCCGTCCACACTACTATTGAGGGCTTCTCTAAAAGACTGCTTGATATTTTGATTGGAATCGGCCATTTTACTCGAAAGGATTAGTGGAATAAAAAATCACACAAACCCCTTCGGCATTTGCAACATATACGCCAAACAGACGGTCCTTTTCATTTCACGTTACAGAGGCGTCTTTTTTAACCCCATATCGGCTGCACACGATCTAATTGTTAATGTAATAGGCTTTTCCCGCGTCGGAATGCGATACCGACTTCACGATGCGAAACACCAGCGAAAAATCGATAAAACTCTGTGCCCCCGACAGCCAACGCCGGTGGTGAAGGTCATCGAGCCGAGAAGCCAATCGGAATAAAGGGATTATAAAGGTTAAAGACTTTTGCAGTGACTGACGATGTGGTTGATGGGCCGGGCCTTGCCGGGTTGTAAAGGCTGCGATTGGAGCAGCAATCCCTCGTCAGTAGACCTTTGGGCTCTGCCTTAGTTAGTTTATGGTTGACACTTGATTTCACGGTACTTTGACTAGCCGGCATGAAGAGAGTGTGAAAAATGTGGAAACTCAATGGATGTGAAATTGAGCTGCTGCCTTGCGTTTCGCAAAAAACGATTCTTATAATGGATAATGGGTCATTAGCTCCAAACTGTGAATAGCCAAAATCGCACTGAGTTAATTTGGGTTCTCCTTTGAGGTAGCATTTAGTAACAAAAATTGTGTCTAAAACCTCCCTTTACCCCGTGTGATACACACGCAAATCCGGTAGCCGTGTTTTTGGAGGTCACAAGGGAATTGAAGAGTATACAGTCACGATCATGTCAATCATTCTACAATTCCACATGTCAGTATTGTCCGCGGACAAACAATTAGGTTAGGGTCGCCCTCCTATGACGATCACGTCGAGTAGCGCCGCGTGTGCATTATTGGGTCTGCTACTATAGGTATTATGTTTGTGTACCGTGTTCGACCGCAAAATTGGCGTCTGAGACAAACATAAAAAGGGATCGTGGCGGTAGAATGTTGAATAGAATCGGCCTACATGTAAGACGAGACCCGAAAACAACGCTCTTGACACTGAGCTTATTTTCTGCACGATCAGGATAGTTTTGTTGAATCGTTCATGATGCCGTGTGTGTCAATTCCTTACGGGGGCGCATCTAATTTGGGCATAATTTAGGAAAATTTGTCATCCGAAACCGGCTGCATTATAGCCAAAACAAAAAGGAATGCCTTTCGCTATAACCGTAAGCCACAACAAGCTAGAAGGATGTTGAACGGTATGATATGCCGGACCCCCCAGTGGTCGGCTTTTTGGAAGCTTCGAAATGCCGAGCGACAGACAGACAGACGTTGCGATATTACCATACTCAAGTTTTGCGGTTGTTGTGTAATTTTATCTTCGTTGTGCCACGGCTACTTGAACCGTGAAAAGTTATTTTCCCAACATCACAAGACCCCGAGAAAGAGAGAGAAAAAGCGTGTGATGTTATGATGGGTGGGTTTTCCAGCGTGAAACCAAAGCGAAAGCAAAGAACGAATTCCAAAACATTCTACTTGAGACCGGACATGCGAGGTGATCAAAACTGATGGAATAGATAGACATGGCCCAACTGAGGTCGATTCCTCCACCAACGCAGCGTCATATCCGTGCGTGAAGATGGAAGAGAGGAAAACCAAATTACGTTTCTTCACGTGCTTTCCACCGAGACACGGGGTTGCCTCGTAAGTGTTTTGTTGCATATTGATTCCGCGGTTCGGTTTTGGTTTGAGCGAACGTGGAAAAAAAGGAAACACTTCTCTTTAACCACAATCTTGTTGATACTGTCCAGAACCACGGCGTACTGGTCTGCTGCCTCTTGGGCAAACTCAGACTGCCAGCATGTGTTTCTAATTTAACTCAAAGAGAGAAGTTAAAGAAACTGTAGCACTGTCTTCTAAATAAGCAATCAAAATTATTTGAAGCAGATTTAAATCTTAAGGATTAAATCATGCAGTATCAACGCATTATATATTATTTACAGAAAAAATATAAAAAAATTGCGAGAAAAAAAGGAAAATATTATCCAAACAAAAAGAAATTACATCATCGTTATATAACATACTTCCAAACCATACCTAACGTAAATGGACACACAGAACCAACGCAATACAGCTGCAACAACACTTTCCGAGCAGATGCGTTCGTTGCATTTATCGCGTATTTTTAAACGCCTCCCATTTCGTGGTTGCGATGCTGTTATTGCGTGAAGCCTACTACGACCCAAAAAGTAAAACGGCAGAGAAGACCTACCACGCTGCAGCAAGGCCTACTAGAGCAATCTCGCTTCTATGCAACACGAGTTGATGGCGGATGTTGTGCATATGTGTATCTATCGCGAGATCCACATACAGTGTTGCAATAAATTAATACGCTTTTCCCCGTCCATCATTTTCCTTAGCATCGTACACCGGACACACCAGTCCCACGAGTTCGGAAGCGAATAATGCACGCAACCCAGCTCACGCATAAACAATCGCGAAGCAACACGCGCTCGTTTCCGTCCGTCGGTCACTTTGGGAAAGCAGCTGTGGCTTCCTTGCACGCGGGATAGCAAGGAGAACACAATCCTGCACGTTTATCCTCTAAACGCACGCAATATCTTGTTCCCTGATTCCGGGTGAAAAATATCGACATGAAAAGTGTAGCCACACACGCCCCAGTGCCATGAGAGAAAGGGAGCTTCTTCTGTGCACTCTGAGGTCTTTAATGCTCTTCTAAAAATACGAACTGCATATCTCCACTGCCCAGGCGGAAGAGGAACACTCTACACATGCCTTTTCTTGCGTTGCCACCCAACAAGCGCGCAACCACCGCGGCGCGCATAAGAGTGGTTTTTAGAGTAAAATAATTTACAACGATAACATAAACAACCTGGCACAGCAGCGTCTGGGAGATTGATCTCGGATGAACCCTTTCTCGTCTGTTCCACCGGGGACTTCCATCTCATTGACTGAGAGGACTGCTTCGTCCGGGGCGAGAGCCGCGATATTCACTGCGGTGTCTATCAACGGATGCATTTTCCACATCGATCTTCACCTCCGGACGAGAGGCCAAGGCAGTACTCAAGGCGAGCCATCGTCAGCCATTGCTTACATCTTTTGACATGATTTGGATCGATATTTATCAACTCGGAGGATATTTGTCTTGGGAAAAGGATTGAAAAAAACAGGAAGGCTATCCCCCATCTACGCTCGTGTTTTGGGTGTCTGGTTTAGATTAATCCGATTAATGGGATTTCCCTATCGAGAATTAGTAGACAGCCCCTCTGAAAAGCTTTCCATTCGAAAAAAACAAACCACAATTGCTTTCCCGTTCCGTGTGTGTATGTGTTATTATTGGCCTACTTGCCATCCGGAATGCCGGGAAGCAGCATTTCATAAATCATGCCGTGCGTCCCCCTCTTAGAAATAGCGCACTTTTTGTCCCATAAAAATATCGTTCATGACCCACAAAAAAAAGGCCATCATAAAAGCAGAAGAACGCTCTCTCTTTTAGGAACTACTTGACCTGCATACGAAAAGTCCTGAGCTAGATGTTCTCCTACCCCGGGCTGGCCAATCGTGGAACCAAGTGCTACGTGAAAAGCCATCTTGGGATTTCCCCGACAGCACGGCGTTCGGGGAGCTCACTAATAAATCTTTTCCCAGTTTTCTTGCGCGGTTAAGTTCCTCGCACCGTTGCCCTCTAATTTCGGTTGCGAACAAAACTGGACCGGGTTCAATGTCCTTTCTCCCTTCGTGGTTCGTTTTCTCTCCTTAGAGGGTGGTGGTGTTGGTAATGTTTCTTGATAAAAATAAATAAAAAAAAACGGCATTGGCAATGTTCCCTCTCCTTTCACTCCTTTTCTCCCAAAGGAAAATTTCCAAATCATCCCCCACCGACTTTTGTTTCCATCGTTGCAGCGGTTTTGGCTTGAGGAAAAGCCTGTTTGAAGTTTCTGTTATCTTTATCACCGTAGGAACGTGACTTCTTTTCGAATAAGCAAAAGTCTTGTCAACGCAAAGGGATGTTGGGGGGCTTGTTTTTCCTTAACTCATCGCCACGAATTTCATTTTGGAGGTTTTCACCCACGATCTCTCGTCGCTGCTAGTCGTCGTAGAGGACGTTCCAATCGTACCGTAAAATTTAATTAAAATCCTTGTTTTCCCAGGAATGAGCCATTTCGTACACAAGCCAGAAAGAGGGCAGAGAGGAGACTTAACTAAAGTTGGCCGGTGTCGTAAAATTCGATCGATACCGGCAAGCGGTGCTCAATTAAAGGGTGGCACAATCCGAGAGTCGGGCACTGGGTGTGATTCGTCGAAGCAATATGGGTCAGAGGCGTGTAGTGGGGCAGAGATTTAAATGGAATAATTCATGACGAGAAATTTTATGCCTGGAAAAGGTAGAAAATCTAGTGAATCGAACGAAGGCGTGTATGGAAATCTCGTGCTGTTAGTTTAATTATTCAAACATGAACTAAAACTATCGGTCGAAACGCTGTTGAAGAATACTTTTACAAGCCTGAAACAAGATGGAAGAATGCGATATACAAATATAAAATAAAATATTTTACCCACTTTGTATGTTTAATTTGCATTTAATCACACTTTATGGCGTGAAAAATGAGCCACGGAAGCTGATTCTCATCACGCTCCATTTTCTCGTTAGATTAAAAGTAAATGCTAAATTATTTTCCACTCTCTCTCTCTCTCTCTCTCTCTCTCTCTCTCTCGGTCAGCACAGCATGAACGTGACGGTTTGGGGCGCCACAAACGCCGGCCGACAAAATTGCGAAGAGAAAACAGACTCTTCTGCTTGGATGGGGGTGGGTACGCACTTGAGTAAAGGCAAATTTTCCAGCCATTTCAAGCCAAGATGCCACCGACACCCACACGCACATCCATGTGGCACTTAAACCTCGTGAAAATTCCATATGCCACACGATCGGCCGTCATTTAAGTTTAGCAACAACACACAAACACACCGGTGGTGCGAGCCTTCGTAATTAATGGGCAGGCCTTTTGCTGTATTTGGTGGACTTATCTCCTGCGGCAGCACTCCTGCCCTGGCAGTTCAGCCGATTTGCAATCGAAAAATCCACCCTCGCTTAGTGAATAGTGGCGATGAGAAGTAGCAGAGAACGCGACAGAAGTTAGCGTTTTCCCAGCAACACAGTATCTTCCTTCTTCTCTTTCTAGAAGCGGTGATTTCGGTCGTATTTCAACGGTGGAATGTGCGTTTTTCCTCTCGTTGATTTTCCTTACACCGGCAGCAAAATGCAACCCAAAAAGTCCGTCCTGTGTGTGTGTGTGTCGCAACGGCAGAAGGATGGGCGATCCGCATCGGTTGACGGTGATTAAATAACAGCAGCAGCAGCAGCAGCCTCCTTTTGCTGCTCCTTTTTCCACCGAAAACCACCTTACGCTAGGGAGGTTTTCCGATCGGCAGCAACCCTCGCCCTGTCGAGGGGTGTCTATTTTGCTGCTAGGAACAAGGACGAGCGCGCGCGCCCTTGTATCGCATCCCGGTGGTGGTGCCCAAAAGCGCGTCCTCTCTCTCTCTCTCTCTCTCTCTCTCTCGGATTGCGACCGCCCGTCGAGCGAATCTAATCATCACTCACAAATCGTGGAAATTAGATTATAAGCCAGCACTGGGCGTCGAAAATGTTGGCAAAAACATTAAAGGGAGGGAGTGCGACTCTCGCCTAGGGTCTAGAGGACAAGAGGATTTTTTCCCTTCTGCCGAAGGAGAGTTTGACGGAGAAATTGCGGTTCCACTGTTCGTTGTCAACCAGGAGGAAGCTTGCGCCGCTTGTTGGTTTTTGACACACTTTTTGGTTAGGAGAAATTGTGCCCTCCAGGCAAACCCCCTTGTGGTACGAGAGGAAAACACGATGATTCTGGAACGAAACGTTGTTGAAGAGGTGGTGTATGCTGATGGGATGTTGCGCATGTGGGCAATAGAACCGTCTGTGGCACGCCATGAGGACGATCGAGAAGAACTAAAAAGACACACTAAAAAATTATACACACGCCCCGTATAAAATATGTGTTGAAAAAGTTGATTTTGTGGCGACATAAACCAACAGCAGCACTTCCCCCCGGGGTGCACGGGAAAAGAATGCAAGGAAGTGAAACATTATAAATTTACACTCCATTGGGTGTAAGGCTGGCCCCCTGCAGACGAGTCGTAAACGAAACGATCAACGGAACAAATCGGCGATCGATGAAACTCGCGGCTCGCGCGAATGGGACACATTGTTTAGCTGTTGTTCGAAAGCGCAGAAGAAAACTCTCCGCCAAATGATCACACGACGGAACGAATGAGCAGACAAAACCATCCATGCGTGAACATAAACATAGAACTAATAGAACTATTAGCGATAGCGACGGCAACGTGGCGCACACACCGCCGCAACGAACGCAAGCGACAATTTTCCTAATTATTCTAGCGGCGGATAAACGCGAGTCTGCTTTTACGTACCGCACCCATGAAAAATATGTATTATTTATGCCGCGTGATAGCCATACGAGAGAACAATGTCGCCGCGGCTCGTGCGTTTTTGATGGCGTATCGGAAAAACCTCTGTTCGACATCCCGCCTAGGCCGGCCAGGTCGCAAGCCACCGACCACCGGGACGGCGCTAATTATCGAGACGAGAACGAACCCTTATCATCCCACGGAGAGCCCGTGTACGAGGAAATATGCTGATGGTTTCACAAATAATGGATGCTAAATGAACCGTCCTCGTGCAGTGTGTGTGTCCCTTTCCTGCTGCAAGGCACCCAGCCAGTTGCCTTCTCATAGCTTTTTTTTTTTATCCCAACGCATCGAAGGGTCCACAAAAAACGCACACATGTGATGTGTCGTGTGGAGTATTTTTTTCTCCATTTTATGGAAACACCCCGCCGATGCGGCATTTAGTTTATTATCGTCGCGCCTCGCAAATGAGAAGTGATCGTAAATTTCGTAAAGCGCATCCGAGACCTGCTCTACGGGGGCTTTATTGAGAACTCGACAAAAAGGACCTTTTGCAGTTGAACGCGACCGCGTGATCGGTGGAAAATCTTACCAAGTATGGCTACATTTTCCCGCAGGATGTGCTGCAAAGAGTGGTTTAAAATATATCGCTCACAAAACTCTTTTTTAAGGGGATCGCTTCGCATTTTCGGTTCCACCGCGAACCAGCTGTGGTGGTGGTAATTAGATAGCCGCACATCATGAACGATTCCTTTTGAAATGGGATCCGCCAAACCACATGTCTTCGGTAGAGATAAAGCGTTCGGAAAGGGAAATAAAATATTTTACGATACCCCGCGGCACCCAATACCCTCCTGGATCGTGTTCCTGGCCGCGCGAGAGGGTCATCCCGCGGAGAACGAGAACAAGTGAAGAGCAGAACTGTGTTTTAGTTCTGAACGCAGCCGGTGAAAAATCCCCCCACCCGAACACGCGCGTTTAATTACCAGTAAAATTGGAAAACGGTTTTATCGAGCATAAAAGCGAAAGGAGATCAGTTTTTCTGGCTTGGGGTTAAAAACTGGGGCGATGAGTGAGAGTCCGAGAATGCACTTGCACTTATACACACACGCGCGTACCTGAAACGGAAGAAGGAAAGAGGACATAAAATTAGATAGCTGTCGAATGCATCAGCCCCATAAAACTACGCACAATATGTGTGAATGGTGGGGGGGAACTACTACAAATGTCTGGAGTATGTTAAGATAAACGTAAAAAATACCCGGGTGGATAAATAAAGGGAAAACTCCCAAAGCGCGGTCCAGCTGGCATTGACCCCACGTGCCGTGTGCGATACAACGTGCACCTGAAAATCATTAGACCTGAAACCTTATTGTACAGCTAAAAAAAAAGAGGTTGTATTTTTGGGTGGCCCCTCGCAAAACCCGGAAGTGAACAATTGTTTGGTCGTGCTGATGCACGCACTGGAAACAATCAACTTCGGCGACCCCAGTGTCGTTTGAAGCACACACACACACACGCGATGGGTGAGAATGCAATAATTTGTGTTGATAAATGTGGAAAATTCGGTAATGTACTACACGCAGCCAGCCACAACTAATGGAATGGATTACGATAAATGTAGTACTGGCAGATGAAACATTGCATTTTATTTAGATAAAACGATCCATTTGTCGAGTAAACTTAATGATTCTTTCGTTAACATTAGAAATAGATTTATATATACTTGCTGAATGATCATCATTTACGAAACAATATTTTAGCAAGTTTTGCTTAATAGAATGTATGACTGTTTTAAAATGTCTTCTATTTCTCTCATTTGCTATGAGGAAATGTAACTGCATAAGGAAGGAGTGCAACACAATATACCTTCAAAATGAGAATTCTAAAACGTATTCCTTGACATCTGATCAAATATCACATTAAAGTGCAGCTGTTAGTCGAAAAAAATAGACAATTTGTTCTACACCATTCACAAGAGGTTTCCTTCTTCTTTCACCGATCGTTAAGTTCCTTCCACCGCTAGAAAACGGAGTGCAATTGAAGCACATTTTCCAGAGTGTCGAAAGGAACCCGAACAAGCGAGAAAGAGAGCTTGAGCCCACAAACATTTTAACCTAATGCATACAACCTCCTCAAACGCGCTCGGGGAGATCCACGATCGAAAGAATTATCTCGGCTTTGCAATCGAAGATCAAGATCAGCCGAGGCGGGACAGATTCTCCTCACCACGGTGTGGTGGGTATTCCAAAACAACCGCGAAAAGAAAACCACCAACAACAATTGTTGAAGGAAGCAGCCAACATACCACCAGACATGAGGGAAAATTGTAGACACACGGGAAAATAAATTTAGGCACGAAGGAAATCCACACACTTGAAGGTCTGCGGCGCCGTTCGCGCGAGTGGCGCTCTCTTCCGTCCGTGTGTTCTCTGTTTGCTGTTCGATTTGTCGCACGCGACTTTTCGAAGGTTTTCTTCAACCCGAAGGGATACTATTCTCCACACCCATATTATCCCCCGTGTGTCTGTCGTCGTCTTCATTAGCGTCTACCCTCGTTGAGATAAATATACAGCGATGTTTGGTGACGCTCCGGGGAACGGCGGTTTGTCCTTTTGTGGTGGTTTTCTCCGAAAATCCAAACCGCATACCGATCGTGTCCCGCGGGGTGGCATTGGTTGTTTGTTTTGACGTTTTTTCTATGTTCTCGACGCCAAGCGTGACCCTCGTGCATCCCCTTTACCGGTGGTGCAAGCACAGCAGATGCACCGACGACAATGCACCATAATGGGAGAAAATATTGCTCTCCAAAAATCGACTCCTCGTGTGCCCGCTGTGTTTGGGAAGAAATTTGTTGACGGCAGTGAAAACTCCTCACGTTTAAGGGTCTTTGTGGCGTGTCATCACTTCGGTGAGGCCATCAATTTTGAGCCCAAAAACGCCAACCATCGATCGCGGGAGAGAAGATATTAAATTACCATTTAGGAAATATGCGCGCGTGCATCGAAAAAGAAGATCGGCTTTTTCCTGTTGCGGTCGTCCAACGTTGGTTTTCTGTCACCGGAGTGGTCCTTTTCGGCGGGCGTGAGAGCGTGTGTGTGTGCTTTCAACTCGCGCCGACAGATGTACGATCTGTGAGGAGAGCCTGGGCTGGCTGAATGCGGGTTTTTTTCTCTTCTTCTTCTTTTGCTCAAGGAAAGGTGCTGTTCGTTCGGTCAAAGGTACTACACACTAGAAGGAAGCTTCGCGGTTGACAGATTTGCGTTCCCGCAGAGCGTTCCGGGCGTGTGTGTGTGTCTGTACCTCCATTGTACCTTGGGGTCATTAATTTTAAATTTGTTGAGCTATTTGTCAAACAAAATACGCCACTCATCGGTGAGGGCTGAAATGGTTGTCCCAAGAAACGGTTAAAGCTAATTTAAGAACCGAGAAATGCTGTTTCTAATGACACGTCAAAGGCGTTTACTTTGCCCGTAAAACAAATTTCGCTCCAGGAAGCTCTTGGAAATCCTCTTACATCGATAACCATTTAGGGATTCCAAAACAAATATCGCTCCGATCGATACCAGGCCAGTAAAAGCAACACTGGGGGAGAAAAAAGGGTGTAAGTGTGAAAGCCACGTGCCCGCCGATACGATTCCAGAGTACGAGAGCACACTTCACCGAGATCCGCGCGACAAAAGCAATCTGGTGCATCAATATCCTGAAGTGGAGGGAAAAGCCCAATAAATTGCGTTCATTACCTGGGCCTCGATTGCTTCCGGTTGCGGAAGGAAACGTCATTCGATCAGTATCTCAAACGGTAACGAGGTGTGTGCGACGTTATTTTTTTTCTTTCTCGCTATTTGTTCCGACATTCTCATCTTTTAAGGATGCCACAAACGAGCCCGAACATGAAACAGGAGTCCTCATGGGAATGCTCCACAAACAAGCGCTTCTGCTGCAACTAAGGGAAACATTCGGGGTGTTCTTTCTCTTATCTCCGTCCGTACAGCAGCACTCGTTTTTTTTTCTCGATATTTGGCAACGGCAAACAACGGCAAGGAACCGGTTTTAACCCCCGATAAGAACGAAAAGCCACAGCCTTGTTCCCTGCAACCCCTTCGAGCGTTTCCGGCCGTCGCGTCAAGGGGTGCATCCTTGCGCCGGCAGGATCAATCCGAAATGCAAACAACTACACAACACTCTTCACGGAGAGAGCCTGTCATGTTTGCTGCTGGTTGTTTGTGTGCTCGTGTCTACGAACACCGGCAAACGCGAACCTTTGACACAAGGACGAAAGGAACGACGGCGTGGCCGGCTTTTGGACCGACCGGTGAAGCGATAAAGCAAACAAAGTGCAATTTTATCCCCGTTCCTACTGGTTCCCGTCGATGAGACACTTGTGGTTGTTCTCGTACGTTCTGCTAAATGGCTTTAGCTATCTCACATCGTCTCTGTGTTGATCGAGTAGGCCTCGCTTGCTGTGCCGGTGCTGCTGGATTGACAGATAGAGCACGTCGGTTACCTAGCAACTCGATGTTAGAACCAGATTTAATTTGAGCGACAGTGTGAGTGGTTCTTCACTGCAACAGAGGCAACCCTTTAAATGGCGCTTAAAACCGTTAAAAGTACGATAACACGCTGCAAGCCACTTGCTATGAAATTAAAAATTTTGAAAAAACCCTACCATTGAGAGCACACGGAAAAGGGGTTAACTGAAAATTCAATTTCTACTGCAACGAGGGCCGCACAAACTCCTGATCCTTTTCCTGGTAAACGCACGTGGAGAAGTTCATCGCATTTACCGGAACCAATGGTGGGAGATTAGAATGGGAAGGGAGAAAAAGCGCGAGAAGAGTGCGTTTTCCCATTAGGGGTGGAAATTCCTCTTTTTCTAGGCCGCCATAAATCACTTGAAAACAATTCGATAAAAACATACATTTCAATCGCTTTCCATCACTTTAGGAACGAAGCGCGTAGAGGGTGGGCATGAAACACGATGCACACACCGGGACGGTGGGACATGGAAATGAAATACCGGAACCGATTTTACGGCCAGACAAAGAGAATCGAGGGAGGCATTCACAGCACGACGACGGCTGACGGAGCAACCGGAGATCGAAACCATAAAGAAGATCACACACCCCTGGCGTTGTGTGCGGATTTATCGGAAATAGAACACATGAAATAGCACCTTTGCTCCGGTCCGTTCTCACTCATTCGTAGCGAAAAGGACATGCCCTGTAGAGGTACAACCTTCCCAATGGTTCGCGCCCTGCGTAAGGTTGTTGGCCGTTTTAGGGGAAGTAAAATGCCACACGAACCAGAACGACGCGATCAACTGAAAACCGGGAACGCAGCACGGGGAAAATTGGTCAAAAATGTACACCCTACTCTACTAACACATTCAAACACGCACACCGAACCGAGTGAACCCGTTGGAAAGGAGAGAAAAAAAAGGATAAGAGAGGCAGTTGAAAATGCAGTTTGCAACTCCCTGCCGCCGGTTGGGTTCTGCAGCAGCAGCAGCAACAGCAGTTGTGCGTTGAAAAAGGGGAACGAAACGAAAAGCATCGACTTGAGGATACACACAGCTGCATAGTCGAGGGTCCTGCTCCTTTGGGACACCTACCTATGTGCGAAAGATAATATTTTTGCACTCGTACCGAACAAGGCTTGCTAGCTGAGAGAAATGGCACATAATGAAGCAATTAGGAGTTGGTGGCAAACACAATTTGTAACACTTCTTGACCTGTGTTTAGTTGGGCGAATATTCATTGATGTTTCAGGTTTGACTATAATAATAAAACAAAAGCCGAAATCAATATTGGCTTCATCGACTCTAACACGGGGCTTGAAATTCCATACACCTAATGATCTTGATTTATTTGATGCTGAATAAATCTGAATGAATCTATATGATCTGTTCACTAAAAACAAGTTAAAGGATCATACTTCGAACACCGAAATGAAACCAGCCCCCCAAAAGGTAATAAAATGTTGAATTATATTTCTATGCAAGCTACCATTTTGTTTAGCATACTTTTTAAAATAATTTAAACTCAATTTATTATGGGTAACGGTGAAATTCCTACATTTATATACAACCCTCCACTGCTGCAGCAAAGCTTTCCGTAATTATTCTTCCGTTAGCAGCATATGTTTCACGTGCGGGATATCAAATTTCCTCGTGTCACAGGACGAAACAGGAGAGCCCCGGAGGCGCCAGCCATTCACTTATCAATCAAATTCATCTGCCGTTTTGCTTTGCAAGCAGAGAAACAAAACCATCCGGCGCACGAGATGGTGGCGGGGAAATGGAATAATATAAAAATTTACACATGGCACGCAAAAAAAAAATGCCATCTGCAAACGTGTGTGAGAGCTTGAGAAGGCTCGATTTTGTGTTTTGTTTTGTTCGCGTTCGCATTTTCCAGAATCGTTCTCGCCGTTCCTCGGGGGAATAAAATCGGAGAAATTGGAAGCATGTGCCTGGCACGTGCCTGTGCGCCTTTTGCCACCCCACCATTTGTGTGTGATGGTGTGTGAAAAATCAAATCCTCCAGCAGGTCCTCCGCACGCACATCCGTTTCGCTCATCACGAGGGAATGATGAGATTACGGGGTGGATGATGAGCGGATCATTCGCATTCCGGTTCGTCTGGTGGTGTTTCACAAAACTGCAGCTCGGCTCTTTGTCGGTCAGGAACTGCTAATCACCAGCAAGCATGAACTATATATCCTGCTCTTTCTCAGAAACGGTGGATAAGGATTTGATCGGCGTGAAAAATCACCTAATCTCCGGCAAACGATGGCGCGCACCCCATTCACATTAGTCGTTTTTTCCCCGAGCCTCGTACACAGTCACATTTCTTTTCTCGCTCGGATGCCTAGGCCACTCTTCTTTTCGAAAGGGGATTAACAACGGCATAAGAAAAGTCAACCATCGATAAACCGCCACTTCCGTTTCCTCGTGTGAGTGAGTGTGTATCTGCATGTGAATCTGTGCCCCATTTTCCAACAATAGGCGAGTTTTCCCGGCGTGTGCCTCATGCTCTTTTCTATTCGACTGCACACCACCCACCACAGCCATAATGCGATTTCGATAATCTCGGGTTTGTGCAATCAGGCATGCAACAGCATGCCTCTAAGATTTCCTTTTATTTTCAACGACTTCACCTCGTATGTTTTGATCAGATGGGAAGCAGAATTGTGCCAACAGGCGGGTGTGGCATGGCCAGCACAGTGACTTACTTCAGTTGCTTCAAAGCCGCCGAGAAGCGTTTGTTTATTTTGCCGTGTGCTTAGTGGGAGAAAAAAGCAGTGATGCACCGAGCGGAAGTTACACAAATGATCGGTCGAAGAAAACGCATCGATAAGATGGGATTCTTTGATGATAATGGTATGTATATCTCGTATTTTAAATCGAGATAAGTGAGATAAAAATTACGAGTAATTAATATGCGGGACAAATTTAAAATATAATTTAAGTTTGAATAAATCATTTTTCAAAAAGGTATATAAATTATCCAATATGTCCGTTACAAATTTGAGGCAAGCAATTCTTTTATCTTTTCCAAAATTTTTCTGAATTCTACGAGCTATTAATAGGACCGTGAAAGTATGTTCAACCTGGATCGTATCAAACGTTAACCGAAATTGCGAAACCGAGTAAAAATAAACGACAATACGATCGTACTCCATTTTCTCCTCTCATGGACCGGAAACACATCCGATGCGGAAAAGAAACCCTCTTTAAAGAGAGAAACAATTTGATCACGATTGCACACTCTCACTCTGATGATATCAATAGAAACGCAAAAGGCGTTTGTAAACGTATGGAAAAAAACGAATTAATTGCGGTCCGGTATGCGTTAAAACAATAAATAATTCCCACCAACAGGAACGATTGTGCCACGGGGTTTATGACTAATCCTTTTAAGCATTATCCCCTCGATCGTTCCCGCAAACAAATAATTACATCGGAGGCGATTCAATTACGATACCACCAAACACGAGCACCAATAAAACAAATTCAAATTTCTCCCCCCTACTATAGTTTTCCTTGGTACAACAATAACGGACACCAAACTCCGTTGGCTGGGGACAAACAGCAACGTAATAATGATTAAAATATCGAATGACCGCAAGGTTGCATTTTCGACAGTTATACGACGAGTGAAAATCCACCAACCCCGAAAGGGTTATTATGCCCGTCGGGTAATTATCATTAAAAGCAGTTTGGAGGGTTCTCTTTACTACCGAATGAAGCCGATGAAAATGCTAAATTTCACCTACCTTTGCACGGTAGTGGAAACGAATCGTAAATGAGCAAAAAAAAAACCATTCTAAACAACCTCCATCGGAGAGAGCTCATTGCATCATGCATAGTTCCTTGGCCGCAGCAACGTTACACAGTAGTGAGTGAAAGCGTTTTTTCGCTTCGTCACTGAAAAAAAAAGACCCCAACACCACTAGTATGGGTAATTTTCCGAAGAATTTGGGGAGTAAGGCACACACGACGCCGTGTTCCTTTTCTTTGGACGACGCGCCTAGGGGGTGAGCAAAACGTGGAGACGACAGAAAAGATAACCGTCAACTGCAGGTCCTTTACCCCCAGAGCGTTGCGTTGTGTTGTGCAGCAGAACGTGCGATATATAATATCTGGCCATGACGCAGCGCAAATGCTGGCTAGAACATGTAAAGAAAAATTGAAAACTAACAGCCAGTCATGAGCTCTGAGAGGGAGGAGGAAAAAAAGGCAAAAGGAAGTAGTATTTATTAGCTAAAAAAAAAATAAAATTCTGTAAGTAGACGTTTAAACCCAGCCCGGCGAAATCCATTTATATCCAGGTGATATCCACTCCGGCAATGGCGACCAGACTAGACTCCCTTCTCAGCGTCGAGACGGTTACTTATCCCTCCTCTGCAGCATGAAGTCATCCATCGTGGGTTCGCCAATCGATTGTTTTTACCTTGCGCTGTGTGTCTGGGGTAGGGGACGCGCGCTAGTTAATCCCCGATATAATTTTTTGGCTTCCGACGGACGGGCGATGGATGGTGGTGTGGTTCAGCCAGTTCCGCAAGTTATAGCTTCCCATTCCACTTGAAAGCAACACCGCCAGACGTTCATTTTCCCGACAATGTCCGCAGCGATGTCTCAATCCATAAGTGACCACCTCCCCCGGACGGGACAAAAAAGTGTTCCATTCCACAAAAAAAGGTCGTGTGATAGAGACAGAGCGAGCTTTGACGACCCTTCGGCATTGTGGATTAACCTCAGGTCAGTCTGGGGGGCGTATATGCGTCGTCGTTGCATGATTAATGTGCCAAAAAAACGAGGATAAAAACAACGCCTCAAATAAACGCAGATATGTGTCAGCGCAAGGGAACACAACCATCAGTCTCTCTCTCCCTCAAAAGAAGGACTATAATGCAATGCAATGACTAGGCGCATCAGTGCGCGGGCCTTCCTCTCGATGAAATCAATAACACGCATGATAGATCGCCCACTTTACAGTCAATTGAAAATGCCTCCGCTCCGCTCATATGGGGATTCTTTTGCTTATTTCTCCCTGGTTGGTGGTTATTATTTGATACGACACGCTCCATTTTGTATCGTATTCCGATATAAACGGCAGATTGGTTTTTGGAGTGTTGCAAGAGAAAAAATAATCTACCCATTTGGGAAATAATTTAGCACTCTGAAGTGTTTGGACCGGAAACTAATGGCCGATATTTCACTGAGGAAACCCTTCTTTTAAGTGTAATCCAGCTGAGCGCGCGCCCAACGCCGACAGGATACAAGCAGTGCATCGCATTTCCAGGTTCTTAGAAAGCATTCTTCCAGGAACTATGGATGCAACTCGACGCCAGCTTTATTGGAAGCTCGTTCGTCACTAATGGTTATAGTAATTAGGCAGCACCTGCCTCTGTCCGGGGTAATAGAATACCGTACCTCGTGTGGGAGCCACCTCACAAAATGAAAGAGCAGCCATTGGTTGCTCTCGTCACGGGGCTAATATTTCTCTGTCGTGCATCGATGCCTTGAAGAAGCCATCAGAACGCCGCTCGTTTAAAAGGCGGTAAAAAAAAGGAAAACGGTACCACCACCGGCTGGTAGATTAATTTGTATTAGGCTAAGGGTTTTAAAAGATCATCCCGACACTAGAGAGCCGAATTGGGCTAGAAGGAAAATGTCAACAAATAGTCATCCATTCTAACGATCAAGGCATCAGGATACGCAGCAATAATTATACAAATATTGTCGTACTGTTGGCGTTGCCGTTGTTCTACAAAAACCAGACGATGTGTGACCATTGTCAAGCAAATTAAAATTATATTATCATCCCCGATGACCAATTGACCACCATGCATTAGAAAACTTTTATTTTCCTTCACAAATGGGAAGTGAAAAAAAAGAGAAAACAAAACCCCAATTGCGTGTAAAAAGCGCATTCAAAGAGACCCTCATTCCTTTTCGCTGGCTTTCAACGTCGTGCCGGTACGCTTTTCATAATGTCTCGCACACTTTCTTATCCGAGGGCCATTTTATACCTTCTCTGCCACAACGTTATCCCTCCTACTGCTTCTCATAAACGCACACGTTTTCCGCCACAGCCCATTTAGCTTATTTGATTAAAACTAAATTCAAACATGAGCGAGATCAAGTGATAAATAATTAACGTCCCTTTTTTTCCATTCTACTTGGACATGGGGGGACGTGAGCTATTCTACTTTCCGCATAAGGCACGGGAAGTGCTTTTTTCCGGACGATGAATAATAGCCTCTTGAAGTACACTCGAATGTCCTGCGCCGTCCTTTCCGTTACGACGTTGATGAAAATCGGAACCACACAAATGACCAAAGAGCGACGACGATCAACTCGAACGCTGTTCGTTGGGTATGGCGGAGCTTCACCGACATGATCGTGATAATACATGAATACCTGCGGTCGGTGCTTTGAACGCAAAAGGACAAACGTTGGAAATGCACTTCCTGTCAACGTGCGTTCACATGCCCAATTGATCACTTTCGTAACGGTTAACCGCCGCCGCCGGCTAGATCAAGGGATGTATTGTGTAAGCGCATGAGCGTCTTCCTCGATTCCAAGGACAATCCCATCAAAGAATCGCTCTAATCATACCATGAGAAAACAAAATTAAAATAACAGAGATTTCCGGGATGAATTGATTATTGAGCATTTTTCTTTGCACTCGCAAAGACCCTAATATTGCGTCATAAATATTCTGACAAAACAGCACACATATCCTGGGGTCGCTTGACACGGGAAAAATTATTAACCGATGGGCAATGATACCGCACATTGCTCGACCTCCAATAGAAAAGAATAGGCCACAAAATCGGCGGCAACGGTTGGTTCCACATTAAAAACCATTGCGTTTGCATTTTGCCGGCTATGCTGCTTGGCGATTTTCGTCTCCCGCGTACCCCTGTAGCTCTCAAGTGAACGTCATTATCAGCCTATGCTAGCAGCAGACACGAAAAAGGAATAAATTGTTCTATGTAGACAGGGAGAAAAGGGAAAAAAATGAAACCCGAGGATCCTCCGTTGAACGGAACAAACACCCAGACACAAGGATCTAATCAGCTAGAAGCAGACAACAACACCCCTCCGAGGATGAGAACGATTCGTAACGCGCGCCAGGAGGGTGGGTTTTGCAGACAGCTGTGGTGGTCAAGGGTACTGTCGGGAAACAAACACCCGGTTCGACAAGGTAGATGGGAAGTGATACGGGAAAGAGAGGCCGACCGATCCACAAACCTTGTTCTGGGTCTGGACTAATTGATTCTGACTCGACACGCCGATGAGATCGGGTAGAATACAGTGAGAACGAATTGTATGCAAATGTTGACGGGAATGCACTTCTGGAAACAACTTCAGATATAACGTTTATTACAGTAAAACCGTTCGGCGATGTGCTTTTGCGGATGAAATGCATATCAAATAGAAATTAAATGAGAGAAGGCAATAGAAAAAAAAGAAAGTCGCCAGCTCAGAGTTTCATACAAAGAACGTAATATTAAAAGACGTAAATAATAATGATGATTCAATCTTTCTTCAACCACAAATTGATCAATAGTTTTAATTCCGCCAAACTAACATAGCGATCTATAACAAAACAGCTTGGTCAGGAAAGAAAACTGACTCTAGTGTCCAATAATTTGGATACAATATAAAAGTTGCAACACCTATCGATCCATGCTTTATGCTTAGTTTTCGTGAGGGGTGAGAAAAAAGGTGCTAATTTATATTCATTCATTCATCAAACTAAATGCTAATTTTCCAATCGATAAGGACCCCACTGAAGTCAGCAACATAGTATTTCCGTTGGCTGTCACTCAATTATGGCTGTTTTCATTGTTTGATTTTATTATCGTGCTTAAAGGCTGAAATAGCAAACTATGAATTTGTATTTTCAATTTAGCAACAAAATGTATATTCAGAAATAACCCCCGATTGCAACAAAAATTGACGATTTCATATTTCTACCGGTCAAAGCCACCGAGGGCAACAACGATATTGAATAACGTGTAAAACGCCGGTTGCCATGACGCCGGCTTGGCTGCAAACAAGCGAGTTGTAAGCGATGGAAACATTTCAATCTCATTCTAAGGCAAAGGGCACATTTTCCTCACTTTGATTCAAAGTAAAAACTTCTCCAAATTCAGCTGCCGTCATTTCATTCTGCTTACACACACATCCACATTTTAAACGTTTTTGTTCGGTTCGCAAAATTAAATTCGTTGTGAATTTTCCGACCTGTCAAAGCTAGGTAGCTTTCCTTGGGGTTTGGTATATTTTAAACCACACAAACTCCAACGCCAGATAGACATTTTTTAATTTAAAAATACCAGCTCTTTTCTTTATCACCCAGCGTGTCTGCCTATATCTTTTCTTATCCCAACGGGTGGTTGTTGTAAACAGATTCGCTACGCTACAATTAAATTCCTAATGGAGGGGAAAGACAAACAATTTTAAACCATCATATGCACAAGATGACTGGGTGGCTTATTTGAATGTAGAAAATTTATATTATGTAAGGGGAGAAAGGAGAATGGTTCAACACACTAAAATTGATATTTTAAACCATTGTTGAACACTTGTAGGAAGTAAACAAGCTTGTATCTTCCTTAAAAAAGAATTTTGAAAAGAAACAATTATAAACCAGCTTCAAACTAAATCTGAATATAGTGCGCGTGAAATGCCACTAGGCTGACTCATTCGTGATCGTTCTCAATGCGAACCCCGCGAGTACATCACCCGTCGTAGGTTACTTGGATGAGTCAAAAGGGGGCGCGCGTTGTACAACGAGCATTATTGTTTCTATTTTCATTATTGTTTCATCTCGTAGCGCGCGATCGATCGCGACAAATGACAGCATAGCAAGTCCCCGGTGGAATCCGTCACTAGTAGCAACCACCAACACGCACTGCCACGATTAGGTGTGCGTGTGACGCGGAGGGAGGTGATGCATCCGCGATCGCACCTTGTGTGAACGTGTGTTCGTGCCGCATGCTGCGCGATCGCTACACCTCTTTCGCGAAAACTCCGGCCGTTAGCTTAAATTGACGAGAAATTTGCTTTAAGTCTGTTACACTGAAAGTGAACAAACGTTCAAAAAGGAATTTGCTAAAACCAACCGTCGCGGAATGTTACAATAGAAGGTAAAACATAAAACGATATTCAGGGAATGGAACAAAACGCACACCACCGCAACCATAGCTAGCACACGATCCACGCCCTTTAGTTGGGTTTCTTTTTGACTTTTGAACACCGCGCATCAACAGGTGTGGTGATCGAGGAACGAAGAGAGAGAGAGAGAGAAAGATGGCTTTATGTTATCCTTTCTGAAACGGTCTTTGATGCAAATTCTCCGTACAGGTGGGATTTGTATAGCCAACGCCATTCGTCGACGAAGGAGGTTCGTTGCTTTTTGCCTAAGCCACAAAGGTAGTTCTTTGATAAGCACAAACAAGCTGCAGTGGGCAATTGTTGGGCGATTTGTATACTCTCTGCCTGACTAAATCGAACAATAAAGAGGAAGTACGGAGTTTGCGGTTCGATTCCAGGTTTATTATTCGAAGCGAGAAACAAATGCACGCCGGAAGAAAAACAAAACGAGGCGAATTCTTTTCCGCCGACGATTTGCTTGCATTTCACCATCAACCACGCTATAGGTGCACGCACACATACACTCGTTTTCGAAGCGTTTCTTACCTGTTTTCGTTGCCCCGTGTGGACTGGGCTGGTTGGGCTCCCGTGCCCGTGGTGTCGTGGCTTCGACGCAAGATCGCCGCCGCCCGTGCTAGGTTGATGAGGCTGGGCACACGCACTCACACACACACCCGCGTGTTTCCACGCGACGCGATCGCGGCAACACCCAATTTCGATCTCAAGACTTCTCTGCTGTCCTGCAGCAATTTTTTAAGGCACTTTTAAGCACGATATTTCACTAGGAACGCATTTTTACCACACAAATTCAACGTGCGGGGTTTCTTTCTTTTCAAGACGACTAATCACACATTTTGCTATGGGACACCACACACGATCGCGGTAGACTGGATGGGCGGATGTTTTCTTCTTTCACGTCTTCCCTTACACGTACATCAGAAGGGCGGGCACGACTAATAACTCGGTCTCGCCAGGCGACCGTCGCGGGAAGAACGTGAGGTAGACGGGGTCAATGCGGCCTCTTAATAGAATTATCCGAACGGTCAAAAGATCACGCATACGGTTCGCGTCTCCGCCGTGGCCCGCTTTGCCAACCACAACTAGCTGTTGTTGGAACTTATTTGGGGCGTCGGTCAAACTTCACTTGGCAGGGCTAGTACCCGTTACATAGAGCTACAACGCGGCACATAACACGGACGGAGCTTTCGTGGGAATCTCAAGACAGGATAACCGATATGAAAATTAGCACACACGCGCGCACACACACACAAACTATCGCGATTGCAAATTAAGTAAAACGGCACGTTGTCCGTTTGGGACAACAAATAACCCACAAGTAGAACACGCGACAACACTCCAACGTGAAATAGTCGATCAGAAAAGGATAACCATGTCCTTTTGGTGGCGTTTCGCCGTTCCTGTGAAGACACGCCGCCCGCACTGCTCAACGGCTTTTTGACGAATGAATTCAAATGAGAGAGAAACCATCGCATGACGTTTGGAAGATACAGGAGTATCGGAAAAAAGAGAAAGAGCATATGTGCCCGTGTGCGTTAGAGGGAGAAACTTAGCCATCGGAGAGAGAGAAGTTTTGTCGGATATAGGAAGAGGAAGAGCAGCTAGAAAGAGTTGGAGAGCTTTTACATGTACGTGAGAGAATGCATCAGAATGGCGAGAAGGTGGCTTGTAACCAAGCATTCTGTGCAAGTAGCAGTAGCATGCAAGTTTTGTATGCTACTGTGAGATTGGGCATAGGATGAGAGTGTTAATCGTTTCTCTCTCTCTCTCTCTCTCTCTAGTTCCTTAGGACAGAAATGTCAAAATATCTGATGAAACTATGTGCAATGCAATGAACATGGAAATAAGAATTATAAGAGCATTATAATATACAAACGACGAATACCTACATAATATATGACGAATACCCATTTATACGGGACTGAATATTTTTTTCAATAAAATGTAAGTCATCGAAACGCAGAAGAAATGGTATGTAAATTCGTGATAGGGAATAAAAAGAAACAAAATCGTTATTTCATTTATTTTTTTCACTAATTTTAGTATTTTGCTTAGAAATAGTTTAACATTCCCATATTTACGGTGTTAATAACCAAAAAAAGAAGATGTAGAATGGATTCTGGTGGTTGTGTACCTATGAAGGGTCGGTTTTTTTTTTTCTATACAATGGTTTTGCTCGTCAAGTTATGTTCATTATCTCGTAATTGCCTACCAGTGGCCTAAATAAACGAAGTATAGAAATTTTGTGAGTAACTTCACTTCATTAATCAGTGATTTTTAAGGGTTTTCACCAGTTACATTAGATTTGCTTATGTTCTTATGTTGGTATGCATGCATCCGCACACTTTCATGTGCTTTTTCTGATAGATCACGTGCCTTTCTGTAAGATTTTCGTTTGAAAAATAAAAGATAGGTTACAATACCCGACAAAAAAATAATCATTACAGGAGATTGATGTTGAATTTTAAAACAAAATAAATTGTTTGTGTTTTTGCAAAAAAAATCACCCATCCAAACATGGGCAGCTATCAAAATCGTTCATATTACGATAAAAAAAAAAAAATACATATGTCCTTAAATATTAACCAGGCATTTAAGGTATTACCATCGATTGGCTCGCTTTTGTTTTGTTTTCTACACTATCTACTTTAATAGGAAATCGAGGTCTTTATGAAGATAAGATTTTAGATTACTTTCAAAACAGAATGCAGCTGAAGTAAATATGCAAGCCATCCTTGCACTTCTATCCACCAAATAATAAGGATTAAGTGCTTATATTTGCATTCGAAACATTTTCCAGGCGATGTTAGTTACCTATGGACACTATTTCTTTGCTCTCCTTATGCACCATGTCCTTATCCTCAATTATGGAGATCTTCTCATAATTGTCAGTTGTTCCGAAGGATTTTTAATATTACAAACGATCAACAATGCTTTGTCATTGTATCACCGCGGTGTCGCTTATCAACTTTTAATTCCGAAAGAATGAAATTGAATAGAAAAATTACTCAAATGCTCCAACTCTACAACAAGGGCACGATTTAATGCATTTTTTAACCGATAAAACGAAAAGAAAAACAATACTTAACACACGCACACAAAGATTGGAAGTAGATTTAGAAGGGAATCACTAGCTGTGCAGTATCTACGCGCGAGGGTGAACAAATTCTGTTTGTTGCACCCAAAACTCATCTCAGGTGAATCAGAGAAGCATAATCGTTTTCGGAAGCGATATATACGAGCCCTATAACGGTTCACCGAGAAGAGGTAATTGGAAAACGTTAAAAGTTATAAATTAAATATTAAGAAAATGATTAAAACTTCGCACATTTCACTCCGCAAAGCCGTTAAATTTAGTTCAAGTTAGTTGATATGGCATCGCGCGACGATAGCGGATGTTTTGTTGTAGTTGGTCATTGCAAGTTCCGCGAAAGGACCTGCGATTGAACGAACGGGCGTTTACGACGACGGCTCGAGTTTATGTACATTAGTGGTTTAAGTTGTATCTGGTGGCGCATGATCGGAGCATCAGTTCTTCAGCTTTTCTCTGTAAAGAGATGGAGGTGAGAGTAAACGAAAGAAAAAGTTGGAAAAAATGAAAAATAAACCAACAAGCTTGCGGAATTGGAAATAATAAGGTAAAAAGGAAAACACATACACACATACACGTAAAAAGGGATAACAGAATATACAAAACGATACAGCATATTTTGTTTCTACACAACAATTAAAGCCGTTGCAGTTTAAACTAAACGCACATAAAAATCCACACACGAGCACTACATTCGCACAAGATCGCGTTAGTACACGGGTACAGCAACACGGACGGGCAGCTTATTTTAAATCAACTGGTTTTCTTTTATTGGTCAAACATTATACATAATAACAATATCTGGTAGTTTTTTTTCTTCCACTGACTTCCGTCCTTCCTCGTTCTTTTTTACGCTCACCCTAGCGGCTCCTCTTCGCTCTCTTCCATCTCTTCTTGTTGTTTGTTGTTTGCTTCTGCATTCCTTTTATCATTAAATTTATTATTTCATTTTCTGTTTGTGTCTGTGTGTTTTTATGTATTTATTCTTTTCTTTTTTCTTGCCTCTTGTATTTGTTTCTACAGTTGTTATGCTTTTTCTGCTTTATTTAGCTGATCTTCTTGTTTCATATTTGCGCAGCTACTCGCACCGCTCGACGTGCAATCGTGCTTCATCGTCGTGTCTACTAAGCTTAGTTTTGTCTTTGTTTGGTTTTCTGTTTTTTTTTGTTAAGTTCTGCATTTTCATCCCGCACTAACACACAATACTCTGTCTTGGGAGAACTGGTAGCGGCGGCGTAACAGCGGCAGCGGTATTCTACTTGCTGTTTGTCGCGTTTTTTTTTGTCTCCCCAATATTTCCCCCCGAGTTCATGCAAATTCGCTCCATTCTACGAGATGATGGTTTTCGTTTACATTTTCTGCATAACTGTACGCTTTTAGTGTCTAATGTTGGTGCTTATGCTGGGATGGAGAGAAAGAGAGAGAGAGATAGTGAGAGGGCAGCTCGCTGTATGGTGTGTTTTTATGGATCGTCTTCCCCACATTTGGTTTGGTTTTGAAATGTTTGCTTTTGTTCAATGTGCTCATTTGCTGCCGAGTTGCTTCATTTGACTGGTATCATGAATTCAACAAACTCCAAAAAATGAAATGAGTTGGCTCTCATTCTCATATTAAACTAAGACGTGATGATATTCTCTGCCCGGGGTAGTACAGGGAAGTTAGCTAGAATTTACGATTATCCTGAGGCACACCAAACGCCAAACTGATGCATATGACTAGAACTTTACGACCGCAGGACCTGTCCAGTTCGAAGTAAACTCTTTTAATTATAGCTAAATCTTAGTGTAATAACCAATTGTTAGTGATAAATAAACGGTGCCATTCCCGAGCTGGAGCGATTCTTCTAAAACGCTCGAGCTCGACGTACATCGGGTTAGGTCGCGTATTAATAAACTACAGCAGACAGATCGTGTAACAAGTAAACAGTTTCAATAACTCAACAACTGCCGGTAAGCAAACGCCCTAAACCGTATATCACCTAAATCTAGCTCGGTGTAGGAAAACAAATCGAGAGAGAACGTTCGTGAATTCATCCTTGCTTTTTTGTTGTGGCTTGGATACACTTGGTAAAGCGCATTGGGTTCTTTGCTATTGGTGCTGCTGCTTCTCATCTCGATTGCTCCCTCGTCGGTTGCATTATCATAACTACAAAGATTGATAGCTAATTTTCATATCTCTTCGCAAACGCCCACTCGTTTTCCTCCTGAACTTGGCGCGACAACAATGAGATTTTTGGTGACAACTGCTGCTTGTTTGGAACCGCTATGTTTTGAGGGACTGGCAGGCCACGAGTGTTAATGCTTCCCACATTTCGTTCGTGTTTGTCCCATTATGAGATTTATTCTTGTGTATAGCATGCTACCGGTAAAACTCTGAACGCTCTTTAACTTTTTTTTGTTTACAGCTACCTTGTAGCCACTAGAAAACTTTGCATTCAGAGTGTTCATTTCGGTTTTCCGTGTTTTTTCGTGTTTCCGAAGTTTAGATTTTTCGGGGTCCTTATACGGATCTCACATGAAATAACATAAATGAAGATGATTAAAAGAATTAAATTTGTTTTTCGATAAACAAATATAGCATCAACATTTCCCTTAAACATCACCCTTACGATGTTATTTTTTCAGCTTATTTATCTGCAACGAAACATGATCTGTTGAAGATCAGCTCTACAAGATCCACGAGAAATGATTAATTGAACAAAAATAAAAGACAAAAAGACGGTTCTCATTTTTAAAGGGAATCGGAACATCCTCAATTGCCATCTTTTCAACCGGTATGAGAAGTATTGCAAAATCAATACCTGTCTTCTTCCGACTGGCACTCGCCGCAAAGGAACAGTGGGTATGATTTTCAGCAGCAGTGTCCTATCAAACCATTTTGTTTTATCGTGACAGTTTTCTATCTCCGTTTCTTATTCACACGAGACTCGTTTCGTTTGTCTTTCCTCCACGTCTTGGTGTGTTATTTCGGGGGGGTATTTTTTATTCGAATTTGCTGCGCCTCTATTGCAATTCTCCGGGAGGGTTCGCGCATTAGTTTTATTTTATTTTCCTCACTTGCCCTAGCACAGAAGATGATGAAAATGGTTACGTGCGGTTAAGAATCTTCGATCATGAGTATTAGTGGTACGATTTGTTTGGTTTAATATTTTTAAATGCAAATTCTGCATGCAGAACGGTGCCGGGGCGAGCTTCATGACAGACACTAATGCTTCTCCGTTCAAAAGGTGAAATTTTATCTCACAAATGCCGCTTGGTGTGGCGGTTTATTAAGGACTGGGGTGACTTTAGACGTTGTGCAAATGGGGGGTTTGTTTTTCGATAAATCTCCGTGAGCGTGCGTACGTGAACCTGGTGAGTGGTGTAGTAAACGGTGGTGTGTGCCTACAGCGAGACGAGAATGGCTGCCCTTAATGCGACGAAATGCGCACACGCTTTACATAGAATGCCCTAGACAGCTGGAGCGGCAATAACACAATATTTAACGCACGATGGTATCACCGCGGGTGTGTTTCGATATTCAAAAACAAAAATTTCCTTATTGAACACTCATCGAGCTACATTGGTACTAAAAAGGAACGCGAATTACGAACGAAACCAAGGCCGATGGCGGTGCTCCCGTGGGAGTAGTATGCTCATTTTTAAAACGTTTATGTGCTATTTTAGTATTCGGTAGTTTGAGTGTGTTGTTAATGCATCTGCCATCTTGTTTGGTTTTTATGTTAAGTTGAATTATCGCAATGAATCCACCACTTCAGCGCGCACGCGTTAATGTATAATTATGCGTATTTTGCAAATATTTTATTTAAAGATATCTACAGTTCTGTGATCGTACCGTTGCCCTCTCATCAACGCAGGTTTGGTGATTTCATATTCGTTTCAAACAGTAAAACAAGGGTAACAGCTGATCATGAATACAACACAGATTAGTAGGCGGCTATTCGCTTACCAGTGAAACATGAACTGAGTACAAGTTTGATTTGACGAAAAGTTCATAACAGCAAAGAAAGACGACTTTAACACTGTTTCCATAATATAGAACTGTCTGTTTTGAGACATTTCAGTACCACTGAAACTACACTTTCAATTATTTGCTACTGATAGGTTGCAATCCAGAGGTTACAGTTTGTGTAATTTTGTATAAGGAAAATAGAATCAATAGAGCATATAAAACATGCAACGGGTTGAGAACGACAGACTCCCGAACGGATCGTAGACAGTAAACGAAACAACGTGTAAAATTTTAGTTATTACATTATCCTTCAGCTACTATTATTGCAATACGAAAGGCTATGAACACGAAGTCTTCATTTCGCTTCCTTTGATAAACACGTGGCCAATCATCGAGCGATTATCTTCAGTTTTCATTAATTGTAGTTTCTCAACGCCCTGTCCTCGTTTTTACAATCACCGACATTGATTTGTTCTTCTATACGATCTGTCTGCCGAATGCTAGTGTTGCATTGTTTCGCATACTTTCGTGTTGCTTGATTTATGTTCCAATTTATGTCATTATCTCAATTAATATTTGCCTCTTTACCATCGTTTTACTTCTTTGAATCTCGTTTCAAGTAAAATAAATGTAGGATAAATTTCATTTGTGTTTCTTTTGCATCGGTTTTATCCTTGTTTCTCTGTCTACTTACAGTGTATACGCCAGCTTTTCGTACCTTGGAAATGTAGATTCAATTTAGAGATGTCTCTTGTCTTACTATTTAAATGTTTACATACAATTTTACTGTTTGTATTACTTGCTTTTACTCACTGATAAGGCGACTAGTAAACAAATTCTTGCGTTTTTCTATTCCACATATCAAAAATATGTGGAGTACAGGGCAGGATTTTGGTAGAATGTTGGGATCGTCATTTTTGTTGCTGTGTTGTTTTAATTCTTGTCTTTAAAAAAAGTTAGCCCAATAACATAGGGTGCAAATGCAGAAAAAGATAGAGAGAAAAAGAAACGAGAAAAAAAGCAAACAAAAAAGAAAATTCATGAACTTGTTTTTGAACAAGCGCGACCCGATACTATCTGAGATTGGAACGCATCGTTCTCAGTAGATAATCAGTTTGTTAAATAACATCAGTTGCTTCCGATTTCGACAGCTAGTGATCAAGTTAGAATTTAATTAGTTTTCTTTTACAAAGCCAGGATCATTAGAAACTGTTAGAGAAATACATCTGCGCCCAAACGAGAGACATCCCGGTATGATATAATCGGTCCTCACATAAAACATTTGTCTACTTCGCAAGCTTGCGTGATTGAATTGAATGTGTATCGTAATTAAATTTTCATACTTGATTGCTGTGACTGTGTTATTTTCTCTACTATTAGTTTGCACTAAACTACTGCAGCTACGACGCAGAATGGTAAATGAAAACTAAATAACTCAAAACTGACATAATTTATACCGAAAACATACAGTATGGAGAGGCCAATAATCATTCCTTACATTTGCTTTTTTCTTCTTATTCTTCCAATAATTCACACCATTTACCTTTATGCCCATAAGTTTGGTTGGTATTAATTTCTTTTATGTTAGCCTCTCATTGCGCGTCTCGCCCTTCTCCAGAAGAAGTCCCCATTCACGATCTTTTCACGATCCGGAATCGCTTTCCGATTGGGGTGCACTTTACCTATCCAATTATATCTACGGTATCGCTACTGAGTGTTCTTCCGTTTTTTTTTGCTTTAATCGAGTAGATTTTTTTTCACTATATATATTATTAGTGGTAATTTTTCTAAGTTATTTTGCTCTCTTTGTTGTTTCACTTTTGGTTTTATCTTACAGTATGTACAGTGCAAAAGCATATTAAGACGTACGATGCTGCTGTTGCTGCTGCTGCTGACGCTTGCTAATACTCGATCAACTAAATAATCTTATATGCTACTTTCTCTTCACCGTTCACTTCGAGATGATCGTACTATGGTTCAACCATCACATAAAGATTCGGCTAACTCAATCGCATTGAGTGAGCATTGCTGTCGTCCTCTTTTATGTTGCATCGCGTACACGCCAAAACCTGTCGTTATTAGATCAGTGGTACAAAATACATGCTATTTTCGATTGATTTGTATGTATGGCTGTTGCTTTAACATTAGCTCTTGCTTGTCATTTTTGGGAGTCGGTTTGTTTTACCGTTCGTTCACCTCTTTTCTTTTTCAGTAACGCGACTTGTAAATGTCTGCATTTCTGTGCTAGCAGGTGCTCTTTAAACGGCTTCGAATGGCCGTTGGCAAACGGTTTCAGTTGCCTTTGACGTTACCCTAACGAAATAAGCGGGAGCCTTTTTGACCGTGCAGCTCGTATTTTTGTTATTAATTTACTGTTGTACCTCATTAAAATGCTCACTACGGCAATCTCTCTATGTTTATTCATCTTCATTTAGTATAACTATGGTACACAAAGGAAGAGATGCAGATCGAAAAACGATGTCAATGTTGCTTTTACCCGAGTATGCGAGAGTGTGTAACGACATTTATGATGATCCTATAGGTACGTTGATTATGATGCAAAAATAAACGCGAAAAAGTCTCGCCGCGAGTAGTTTCGTTCGAGCATTTGATCTGATCTTGCTACGGTCGTTTGTCCGGCTATAGACTATTTGGTTGGATTGTGCTCCCGTTTTCGAATGGAAAGGAAGAAAAAAAACTATCACCGCATGACTAGTGGCTACAGGCTGCGGCGCGTCTCGTACACGGGACAGGTTTGAAACTTGTTAAAAACCACCCTCTTCCATCTGCTGACCCTGTTCTCCAAAGGATGGACTAGAAAAGCATAGTCTCCTACTAGATAGACGTGTGTTAAAGCATGATCTTCCATAATTCTCAATTACTTTAGTTATCTAAATGTAGTCAGAAATAGTAGTTATAGTTTTTTTTGTAGAGAGTTGGTAGCAGTAGTAGTATTACTAGTAGTAGCTCAGATGTTACTACTATGAAGGACAACAGATGTAAAGCTATCGATTGCATCATTTCGATCGAATGATAGTTAGATGGAAAGGAAAACAGGAAGAGAAGGGGCTTAGGAAAGGATCAGAGATGTGGATTGGCTGGCGGGATCGTAGTAGGGTCCGGAAAAAGGCGATTGTGACCATTTTTCATTATCGTTTTCTACGATTTCTCCCATGGAGAACCGATACTAGGCCTCCGTATAATGGTCGTCGACGAGTGTTCTGCTGCTGTTTTATATCCTATCTTTTTCGGTCCAGATTCGGTCAATAATCGGGTAGTTTGCGAAAACCTTAGCGATTGAGCATGCGTACACCAAGAATGAGAGAAACACGGTGATCGTAAGATGATTCGCTTTGCGTAAAAAAAAAAAATTTGCTGTGTGCTGTGTAAAAACCGAGCTTCCATTTTCCATTGGAACGATTTCGTTAAACGGACTAAAGAATGCGCTATTCGCCTTTGCATCGATCCCACTAGGTGTATTTATGATCTATTTTTTTTGTTATTCCTGCATATGAACTATTTTTATTTCCGAGTTCCGTTCTACCACATTTCCATTAGTAAACCATAAAGGGTCATGTTTTTTTTTCTTCGCATGTCGTTCATCCGGTAGGAATTAGATGAAATCATTTCCCTAATCTCTTGTTGCTCCTGTGAACATGATTCTGCTCCACAATCGATCGGCACTGAATCCGCTGCTAGAGCTGTGTAAATCGTACCGTTCTTATGCTGTAATAGATTACACAATAAGCCTCATCGTTTCTCGTTATTTCCTGTCGCGGTCCTGTTTTTATTTGTTTAATACGTTGCGTTTCCGTCTTGCGATGTAAGGTAATTAAACTACTTCATGTCTCTCTCTGGTGGGATTCAATATAAACTTTAAATGTTCCTCAAATTTCCTATGTCGAAATCCTTTATTTTTACTGGATCGCTTCATACCGTTGGCAGCATGGTCGGACACTCCCGGATACACAAAACTCTTGCTTGAAGCATACCACCGGCCTTCAGTTACAACGTATCGGACAGGCACCTTTACGGGAGTCCTGCGGGTCGCCTGCGGTGGAATTACTTCACGCAGAGTGACGGCTTCCAGGAGTGTACCTGTATGTATATGTGTTTGTGTTGTGGGTGTTCGTAAGATTTTAACAAATATTACACACGTGCGTCTTTCGGACACGTTCCGGCCTGCAACCTACAGGAGTGTTGAATTTGAATGTGTTTGGTAGCCGTGGTTTAAGAATCTCATCATAAATTCACTACTTGCTATGCATCGTATTTAATTCTATTTTAAACTGCCCTCCGGACAGTCTTGATTGCTGCCCCATGTTAGCATCGAGTTAGTATTATCATCTTTTTTTTTTGGTTTAGCATTTTATTGTGTGCTTTCATGTATTTTTTTGTTGTTGAATTTTATGTCGTTTCTATGTTAGCAGCATGTGTGATTTTTCTTCCGCTTCATCACCGCCTCCCGTCAACATTATACTCTATTCTCAAAAGTACCGGTATCTATCCGCAGTTGTTTGGTTTGTGAAATGAGTGTTCAAAGTAAGAATGTGTATGACTGGTTTGCAGTGTATTCACCCTCCTCCTGTCGTAAACGTAACGCTGGTGATGCTCGCTTGCCGTTCGCCTGGCCTTTACGCACTTTTCTTCAACCTGCAACCGGATTCATCATTTTGTCATATCCTGGAGAGCGGCTTACCCACTCGTTCTATTCTGTACGCTTCGCAAACTGACCTAATTGTCAACAATTCATTTTCTTTTTGTCGTCTCGATCAGACATCAACTTACAGAGCACTTATCATTAGTTGTAATTTCGAGAGGATTTTCGCCTTCTCCTGCGTGTCCAGTTTGCACGCCGACATAACCGGGATGCACAATTGCACACATTAGTATATATAGTTATGCACAAAAACCATAGGTACACAGACACACATACACGCACGCACAGTCAGACAAACAGAGCAAAGATAGGCAATGGGGGCACAGTTGAGTTGAGGTTAGCGATTGTTTCCGACGAGAAATAGGCGCATCATCATCAGCATCAGCAGCACACAGTTGATTTCGTTCACAGCCGTGAGTGTGTGTGTGTGTGCGTGTGTTGTTGTTGCACGATGAGCAGAAGGAAGAGTAGAAGAAGATACATGAATCGAAAACGACAACCGAACGCATCAAGAATGTCGAAAACCAAACGGAGGAAGAGAAGAGAGAAAATGCGTAAATTTTCAATCATTAGCAAAGCATCATTTAATCGTTACAATGGCTACCCAAGCATGCTACTGGAAGGTAAATGCGATTGCTTAATTTTTAGTATCTTTGGCATTCAAATGGGTGGCGGAGTATAATGAAAAAATAAAGGTCGACACGAAATGGTCAACTTGTTGGCGCGAACTAAAATGATCAAATAGAGAGCTGAGGCAATCGACGGTTCATGCACATGAGAGGTCGTTGGTTGGGCATGATTCGTGACATGGAATGGCAAGGTGACGAGCAAAGGATACACAATCAAAAGAGTAGAAGAAATTTTTTCTTTCCACAGCTTATTGCCGGTGCGACGGAGCTATGTTTTTAAAGCGTTCGTGAACGGTGCATTTCGCTTGCCTATAGCAAGGTAGATGTGCGATCAAAGAGAAAACAATTCAATACAAAGAATCTCATTTGTGGTGCCGAGCGATGTTGCAAAAAAAAAACCTCATGTATGATTTTCTTATCTCTTTACCCTGACCTAAAACTTTATGCTGATTTGAACGTATCGTACATCGCTCGCTTGTTAATTTTAACTTATGCTACATAGTTTTCTGCAGCGCACAATAAAACACAACATTCGTGGTGTTGTTGTTAGAAGAATGAAATCCATTTTATTGAGATTCGTATCGATGCTAAACACAGCTTGGTGGCGCTACCCTTGTGTAATTGCTGGCTAATCGATTCTCTGCTGCGCTTCGGTTTTTAAAATACTGACAATATTAACATACTTCAACAACAGGGTTTAATGCAACAGCGCATGGGGGCGCATGGTCGAGTAAGGCGTACTATTCTACTATGCGCTAGAATAGATTGGTGAACATGAAAGAAAAGGATATATTCGAAAGGATATGGAAAAGAAACACAAACTAAACTAAACTATCATACATCGCTTTCCGAATAGCTTAAGTTCTTCTCGCGCCCTATCACCCTGCGCGCAATCTACCGTGGGGATAATAAGGGTTAGCTTTTCGTCATTCGCCTGTACATCAACGACGGGACGGCACAAACTTCGTCGCCCTAACAAGATGGAGACACTGCACGGACTGCAGAGTCGGTTTGTTATGGTGGATACGTCGGCTATCGCTGCTGTTATCTAGCGGCTGGTTGCAAGGAGGAGCGCGCGCTCAAACAGCAAGCGTGAGGGTAAATGTAGATATTTTGTTTAATGCAAAATCAAACTCGGTGTCCTGCTGGCTGCTACTGCTGCTCATCGGTGGTTGAGGTGGTGCAAAGGTTAGTAGAGGTGTATTTAAGATTCAGGCGTAACGTAGGGATTCAAAAAAAAAGAAAGGACACAACCCGGATGAATCGTAGGGAAACACATCCATACGTTCGTGTCTGCCAGGAACGAATCGCTAACGAAACAAAAAGTTAAAGCGCCAGCAGCGTCTAAGGGGCTGCTGTATCTGTTTTGGCTCATCCCACGCCCGTGCCAAACGTGCGCCCGAACATGCGCGCATACTTGGCTCTACTTTCTTTGGCGTAGTTCGGATTCATTACCGTGGTAGCCGTTCTTGTTTCTGCAAAGCGGGAAAATAAAAGAAGAGAAAGAGAGAGGGAGAGAAAAAAAAGGAAGGCTTTGGTTAGGCTGGATCAATACGGCAGGACAACATCGAAAAGGTAAAGATTTTAGCTAAACGGTTGCTTGAAAGACGATATTAGCTGGTAGCGAACACGGTTGCTATTCTGCAACAGACTAGTTAGTACGGAGTAGCAGTGTGTTAGAGTGTGCTACAGACACGCACGATCGAACACTGTCGGTGGCTGCAGTTAGTAATCGCAAACATACAGTGCCACTCGAAGCATTATAGCGATTAGTATACGAATGAGTTACGTGATTCAAAACACAACACGAAACTGCCCTATGGAAAGCCTTCAGTTAGTATGATAGTCCTACGTCTACATGCTCTTTATTAGCGCACACGGATAAGGGTTATCAGATGCAACGAATATCAGCTTCTTCTCTTAAAGATCCCCTCCTTTAGATCCTTGTCTTAATGAAATAGTTGAATATAGACAATTTCCTTATACAGTTTCTTCACTTTTGAACAATTGATGGGAATTTCGACGATGAACGTGTGACGGTGAATGGTGCGTGAAATAAATCAACTATACTACGAACAGAAAAAAATGACCACAACGACTGGATGTGTACGGGACGAGAAACACAATTTACGAGATGATAGCGATAAAACAGGAAACAAGAAAGCTGGTGCACATTGGCGGCTACAAGGTACGGGGTAGCTACTGCATCACGTGTAGTTCCGGACGAAAGGTAACCGGAATTGACATTAAGCATTGACAAAACATCCAATCATCCACACTGTACACCAATCGTTTGTAGCGGTGATGCCGTGCTTGCTGGCAAGATCGACCGATAAGCCCTGCGCCGAGAGCGGCCGGTTGTGACAGTGTGGCTGACTGACAAGGAAGCTAGTGGATATGAGGGAAGCAAAGGCACCCAGCACAAGGGATGGGATTCGAAATGCAACCGGGTTGAAACGAGGGTTACTTACTGGTCGGGACTCTGGTCAGTATCACTCTCCTCGATCTCTGTCTTGTTACGTCTTTTTTCGCATATTAAAATAATCGCACATAATAGAACAACTTCCACGATGATACCAAGGAACACGTAAAGCGCGGCATATTTTCCTAAAATTAAAGCATATATTAAGCATTTTTTCGTCGCTACTGGGAAGAAGAAATGGTACCTCTAATTCTAACGTGAATCATAACCTGGGCCGGCTTGCCCGTGAAGTCGGTGGCATTATTGCGCGCCTCACAGGTGTATTCGCCGTAGTCGCCGAGCCTTATGCTTTCGATGATAAGCTTCGCATTTTCCACGCCCCTTTCGTCCTCCTGCAGTACGATGTGATCTGTCGACGCGTTGTAAGTATTGTTGCCTACAATGATGGAGCGGATGTGTGAAACGGATTAACGATTGCTTTTTTTTTTAATTGTACTCATGCCGTATTACATGAACACTTATCGTCGTTAAGTTGATACCAGCGAGCGATCGGGTTTCGAACTATGACTTCGTACATCCTCCCACCCGGTTTGAAAGCTTCAATTTCACCCATATTTTGTTTCATCCTAGTTCGCACCCTTCAGAGCTTGTCAGTAAGCGACACAAGCCCACAAGGATAATGGTACGATTGCACACTTGCCTAGCTGCTAGTCACGTAATTCTAGCACATCCACACGGCGAACGAGTGTGACACGGACGACCAGAAGAGGTCCCGGCAGCGCCCAAGGGCCGAGCGATTTGCTCGCGAGTCGCCAGGAGAGCAGAACACTTTGCCTCGATGGCTTTCGAGCGGTGGGCGCACGATTGCCGTTGCCCACCGTTTTCTCGGAGCCGGAAAGAGAAACAAAAGTCCATTAGGGCTCAGCGCGCGCGCCTCGAAAAGCCGGTGTTTGTGAGAAACTTTTTCTGTCCTTCCTCGGGATGCCGGTTCCGTGCGCGAAACATCGCATCACACTTCACTCGCAGTAAGGAAGAGCGGAGGACGAAAAACGCCATCGTCCGGAAAAAGGTGGGTTGTTGAAGTGCTTGCAGCAGAATAACGAGACCGTACCGGGTTATGTTAGATGGAGAACCTGGGAGCGCAACTGGCGGAACCGAGTTCGATCGATTTGCTTTTACTCAAACCCTCGCGGTCGGCTGTGTCTCTGGGAACACGAGCATTGTGGATGAGACCACTGGTATGCACTTTTTTTTCCTTCTCAATACCGTGCACAAGCGTGACATTGCCCCCATGTTGGCAGCCGTTCATTTACAAGCACACAAACTGCTGCTAACTAACGCCTTTCGTTATTTCTCAGTACAACGACAGCATGCCCAAAGGGGTCATCGTGTTTGTGGTGAGATTGTCCCAAGTTGAATCCAGGCACATTGGCAAAACCACTTGCTGATATTGCACCTTTCCAGGCTTATGGGTTAACACGGCGCTGTTAAACGGTTTAATTTATGCTAAAAAGATTCTATGACATGAAGGTAAGATGGTTATACCTTCTTTGCTGGCATAAATCACGGAAGAAAAATGCGTTCCTCATCGATTTGCTTACGGACTCCGCAGAAAGCAGAGGCATAAGGAATAAACAGCAGCAAGTTAGTATATCGCAGATACACAGGCTACCTATAAATTCACTACTCTTAGGAAACAACGGGTGAAAGAAACGAGAGTGTAACAATCCCATTAATAACGAAGCCGTTTTCTGCTTGGAATCATTATCACGGTCTCAGGAAGGATTTGTTGCTGCGCAATTATATGTATTAATAAGACCTGACTCGTTGGGTAAATAATCGTAATAAATTAGTAATGACGTAACATAAGCAAACACAATAGACATTATATCAAGCGTATTGTATTTAAACGAAATAACAAAGAATATTTATTTACAAATGTGGCTTATTCTCAAAGGCAAATATAACATAAAAAAACACATTCTTATGAAAACAGGATGGAAACACTTGCCGCATGGAGCGATCATGTTTTGGATGTAATCATAGTAATGGATTTGGGAGGCCTACTGTTGCAAAACGTCCAAAATGTCGACAATATACGCTCGTGAACGAAAACGATAAATATTTATCCGTCACGATGTAATCGAGACGCGTGTACCGCAGTTTGTTTACATCCCAAATGTTACAAGCTGATCGCTGCAGTTAGTATGATCGTGTATTTTCACACTGACAAATTTGAAGTTATTTTTGTGGGATGGGGAATAAAGGATTTTCTTACAGAGTGTCAGCTATCCCGACCAGCCATGAATTGAATGGCGATTCCGGTTAACTTTTTCTAGCTATTTATGCATGACCAACACGAGAAATATTGGACCGACCATAAATCTGTTGGTGGAGGTGGATCAGCGAAAATATTGATCAGATAGTGGTTGACCGATTATGGATGGTGCAGTCGGATTGGACACATTTACAAACACGCATTTCCAATACGTTGTGTTTGGCAGGTTACCCAAAAACGAAGGTTCAGCGGTTGGGTTTCGTTTGCCACGAATGGGCACGTCAATCATCTTAACACTGCTCAGCTTCGTACGGGACGAAGCAAGATTTCATTAAACCGGCTACCATCGTAACGGATGTTTGTTTATTCAATTGATTAATGTTAATCGAATCTGTCCATTCCACCAACTTGGCAAACGGCGTTTTTAGACTGCAGCACGCGAAGATGATTATTTTCGTCGGTAACAAATCAGTCCAACATGATTTATTGATCGGAAGCTATCTGCAATACCGTTATTCATTTGAATTTTTTTGCGTTGAATGCAACAAAAACCCTTGCACAGCAAAAATCAATAAAAGGACATTCGTTTGTCAAATCAAACATTCAGGTAATTTCGTAGGAAGTTATGAACAAATCTTACATGTAAAGAAAGGCTAATGCAAAAGTGGTAACTTAAAAAACTTTGAAGATAATTTCGATTTGCTGTTGAGATGAGACAAAAAGAATCGCATCGAGAACAACTTGTATACATGGCATCAAATAGCGTGCGCTCGATATGCAAATTATGGAACACTAATGGATGAGCAACGTCAGCGACATGCAAACAAAAAAAACCCCAGCTATATCAACGGCGTTCGGCGGCATACATTCGTGGGTAGAAACGAATGAAGGCGCGGCCACGAGTGGATATTAAAAATAAATTTTAAATTAAGCTGATAATACTTATGAGACTGGGGTGGATATTGTTGGCCGCTATTAATAGACCTGTCGGGATATTTTCGTCCGACGGCCCTTTCCCCGTCGTGCACTCGGCCAGAATTCCGCCACTGCCACCGATGCTGACCGATATTGTTGCCAAAGAATGAGTTTTCAAAGCCACTCACACCGAGAAGAGGAGACAACCATTCGAATTCAACTCTACGCTGCACAACGCAATCCTGTGTCTGTGTTTCTCGGCTGGAGAAGGAGAAAAAGAAATCTTCTCATTTTTCCTTTTATCCCGTTGTAAAAATAGCGACAATATCATGCTTTCAAGGTGAATCCAAAAGAGGCACACTTTGCTTTGTTCCTTGCGATTTTTTTTCTCGAGCCAGAGCATCCTGCCGCTCAGGAACGGAGGCGCTTTCTATTCCAATAACGTCAGCTAGCTGTGTGTTGCATATAAACCATTTTTTTCTTGCGGCCTACTTGCGGTAACGGTGCGCTAGAACCGTGATGGAAAGTAGAACCGAGAAAGAGCCTTCTCATGTGGACGCTAAAATGGTGGGACATGAGAGTTTAGCGTTCTTTTTCTTGAACTCCAAGAGTGACATTTGAGATCCCGTCTTCACTGTGTGCGTGTAGTAGCAGTGACACGCAGATGCCATCCCTCAATTCTTAATCACACATTTATGAGCTGGTTGTTTCAACCCTGTTATAGAATCTAACCCAAATGGCGATACTTACCAACTTTCCATGTAATTTTGGGATCCGTTCCGAAAGCTATACAGTGAAGCGTCAGCGTTTCTCCTTCCACTATGTTAGTTTTGCCTATTTCTGTGCTTTCAAATTTAACAACAACATTAGCTGCAAAGATGGGAAGAAACGTAGCAGAAAATTACCAATAACATCGTCACACGATTTCCAACCAACGCGCGGCCAACCACTTACCAACTACGGTAAAACTTTTGGATACACCCAATTGTGGTACGCTACAGGTGTACTGTCCGGCATCGGTCTCCAACGCCCGACTGATGATGAACTTTCGCTCCGCCGACAGTATCTTAAAGCGATCTTTCAGCGATTCGTGTTCACTTACATTTTTACCGTCTTTTGCCCTGCAGGCGTGTATGAAAGAGAGCAGAAGAGAGAAAGAGAATAGAAAAGACGGAATGAGAATCATTAAGATGATGTAACCGGCGGTGAAACAGATAGATTTAGCGAAACGCTGGGCGATCGATTTAGTGAGAGAACTATGTAGCCAACGAACGCTGTATCATTGCTTGTCCGGGTAGTTTTCTAGCTCATCCGGAATCAAACATTCTATTTTATTTTTCTTGTGTTTACGCATTTTATTCATGAGCAGACATCTTGATGCAAGAAAGCTGTTAGTATAACCGATTTTTATATCAAAATATACCGCATTACCAATAAGCCCAAATAATCGCTAGTAAAAAAAAACAATTCCTTTTGTGTTCTTTTACGGCAAAAAACATCAAACAAGCCCCCGAGCAGTGCGTCATCGCACCGCATTTCGCCTGGTCGTTCGCAAACGAGCATTATTAAGCCAAACGATGTTCTTGCGTTTGGCAGGGTGCGTTAGCTGTTACTTTCCCGCCGGCGAAGCAAGCGAAGAACATCGCAAAATGCCAGAGGCAATTCGTACTGAAATGTTTTAGGCAACAAAAACCTGTTCCACCTTTGCGTGTGTTCCTGCTCGCTGACGTCAGCGTTTTGTAGCCGAGTGTTAATGAGATGTTTATTTTGAAGCGTATTGTTATTTTTTTGTTTTCGTCTCTTTGTTAGTTCGCTAGTGAAAGTTGGCTTCCACTTTGGGGCTGCTTGGTATATTTTGGAAAATAGAACAAAGTCAAATAAACACATCTAATCAAGCTAGATTAATAATATCTCACACCGGGAGTTATACGGAATTATATGAGTTAGCAAACGGAGAGGCAGAGAAAGAAAAGGTTTATGTGTGTGTATTTGTGGTTGCATGTGTCAATGAAAAAGAAAATACTAGACTAACAATTGATATGAACAGGCTAGTGGTATGTGTTGCCACTGATGGAGGCGCCTAGTAGCTGGTATTTTCATGGCTAAACAATATTAATGCAAACGTTGAATTGTTTTTTATATCGCCATAAGAATTTAATAGTATATTTATTATTTCTTAGCAGACTATCAATCATTATAAACTGCGTAGACATGGGTATCTGTGATTTTCTACCATTGATGGAGGCGCCTAGTAGTAGGTAGATTTATGCCAGTAGAGCATAAATGCAAGGGTTGAAAGTTCATTTTTTATATAAGTTTTCAAATGTTTTAAATATTTCTCATATACAGCTACATTAAATAGCCAATAATTCACTCCTTCTAAAATTACATTATCGATAGACAACAACAAAAAAGTATACCGGAACGTATGTGAAAACGATATTTAAATAACAAAAAAGCATTGAGACGAGAAAAAAATACTCGCTTCATTTTCTTCTTCCCTTATTGCATTTGGTTGGAATGGACTGATAAATATTAATGATAAATTTATCTTTCGTTCGTGAATAGCTAGCATATCAAAATGTCAAAAAAACGATTTTTACAAATGACTGCGCTTAATCAAACAAAACAAAAGTCAACGCAAAGGATAACGTTAATAAAATATTATCTTATTATTCAAGAGCAAATCATTATTGTTTTTCAATGATTCGTCAACATCGTGAATCGGTAGATCGTTTCTCAAATCGCAAAAAACTTCTTACTGTGCGAATGGTTATTTTTACAACGGTCGATAAAAAGCAGGCTCAGTCCGGTAAAACGAATGGCATCCGGAGGGAGAAAAAGACACGCGCTTAAAGGGAAACACGTGTTAGATTGGACCATCGTGACATCGTGGTCAATTCGGACTGAGTGGTGCTTTCGAGGAAAAAAAACTAAACAACATTTAACTTGAGGTCAATGCTGTAGACAAAAAATGCGTTCTCTAGTTACACGACAAACACACACACGCACAACCAGGGACAGAAACTTACCAATGTAAATCATAGACTCCCTCCTGTGTAACGTTACAACCGAGCGTCACAGATTTTGCTATATCGAATACTTTTAAATTAGTGCTGGGATGGTCGTAGTTAGGCTTCAGAACATCTGTAATGGGAAAAAAAACAGGGCGGAAGAACAAAATGAAACTCATTAGCCACGGCATAATCAAATCAGGGTGACGGGCAAGCTTTCGGAATCGCTCCGAAGCAGAGCGGAGTAAAAGAGAAGAACGTGGAAGGGAAAGCGAATAAAGGTGAGTTAAAAGTCTTGTGCTATACAAGAAGGACAGAGGGAGAGAATGGTGGCCTTAAAGGTGTGAGGAAGGTGAAAGTTTAAGAGAAGCGAATGAAAGAACGTATATAGAGAAACGAATATGGTAGCAAGATGCATACAACGAGAGATATAGGTAAATTAAAACAGGCGTACGATTGTTGGTAACTATCGGTCAAAAAGAATGTCTAAAATTCAATCCAAATTTAACTATTCGTAATGACAAAAATATGTTTTAAAAAAATGTAGCAACATCAACTACATAACCGCATCTAATAATATATCAGGAAAACATTTCATTCAAACTCAATTCTAGCTGTCTAAGACACGTTTTCGACGCTGCTCGATTGTTCCATGCGGATCCCCAGGCAAGTTAGATATTGCGGCTAGATAATAATATCTCTCGGTAAGAAAAAAAAAGCCTCTCCGTCGTTTCGACGACGGCGCCAGATTGAACCGTCACGATTTTGCTTGCTTCCACGAGGGCGCCAAGAGATTTGGATGAACAAAAAAAAAAACGTTTGGCCCTTGTCGCGAGCCAGCACACGCGCGCACGAGCCGTTTGGAAAGATTTCCAACTTCGTCCCATTCTTGGACACAACCTAACGCAACACAGGGTGTAAAAGAAAAAAAAAAGCAAATCAAACACCAACTTGGCGCAGAGAACGGCGCGGATGGAAAACGACAACCGAGCTTGGCGGCGCACCTGTTCCATTTCCATCTTCGTTATTTGACTGATTCGTTTTTGGATGAGTTAGAAATCCCTCACAAATCCTCCCCCTAACCCTTGGACGATCGCCGAGATTGTGGAGGGAGGACAATAATAGAAAATGTCTGTCGTGCGAACGGGTGGGCACGCGCACAATCTCTGCTACGCGTTGTGTCCCAAAAACCGATCCCCTCGCATGGCTGGTCGAGGTTAATCGAGCGGGAAAGATGCGTAGCGCACATACACACCCACGCACGTACACGCGAAATCCCGCTGTGTGGGAGATGGAAACACCCACCACCGTCCCAGGCAGGGAGCACGCCACGCTGCACGGTGTTGTGGAAACCAGAAATGCCATGATTATTTAATGAAAACCGCAGTCATCTGGCTTTTAATTTCGTGCGCCGCGCCAAACGAGAAGATGTCGAACCCATCGCTCCCAGCAGCAGCAACAGCAGCAGCTGGCCGACCACACCGGGGTCCGCCTGAGCGTCGCCTAGTACTGGCTGGTTCTGCAGCGGGGCTTCCGGGAAACTCTAAACCAAAGGGGCATCGCCCCGGAGGAGCGGCAAAAGATGGCGACGCAAGCAAACCCGGGCCCCGGTGTGCTGGGGCAGATATTTATAAAATTAATAAATATTTAATTTGCTGTTGTTTACACTCACTAGCCAGGCGCGAGCGGTTTGGAAGCAAACGGCAGGATGCCACCGGTTGGTTGGGCGGCTTTTTGGAAATTTTGGCTTGAATTTCATCGGTAATAAAACACACAGCCAAACAACACCGACAGGTTGGTTGGTTCGGACTCGGAAAATTCACCTATCGCTATACGTCGGTCCGCCAATAATTTCCACACCGAGAGATGAGCATTGCACCCCAAGGTAGAGCAACTTTTCTAATCTCATAACAAAAATCCGTTCGCTTAGCACAACCACATTACGGTGGCACACGTGTATCAGGTAATGGGGCGCACCTGGCTCGATGGTTTTTAGATGCACCGACCGAGAAGAAGACGGACATGTGCAACAATAGCCAATGGCTGTGGGAGTGTGTGTGTGCGCTCGTTGGTTGCTGCTGCACCAGCCAGCATCGACCCGGTGTCAGTTTTATGGATTCAGTAACGAACGATACTGGTGCGATCTCGCAACGTATCGGATGGTGCAGTGTAAATATTTGCATTCCACCAACGGTCTGCGAACGGGCCCGTGTTCGTTGGCCTCGGGAAGGGTTTACCTTTAGAAACCCCTTTGGCTCGATGGATAGAAGTTGACAGTTTACACCAACCACGTTGCCTTTCTGCTGGATGTCGTAAATGTAACTTCAATACCGAACGGGTGTAGCTTTACTAATCAAACAATTAAAAGCGAGGATCGGTTACGTCGGTACGACAGCGCTACCAAACGGTGCGCCAATGCTGATTTTACCAACAAACGACGTGAAGGACACACGTCCAAAAATCCGCTATTTGAGTGCCAACGGCTCGAATGTTCTTCGGGCCAGCTTCAAAAGGATTGCTCTGCATTACGGTGCAATGACCGAACACCGTTCCACCACAAACTACTGATGAAATATTATACTTTATGGCATTGTTTTGAGGTTTCACTGCACACGTTTCCGATCGAGGATTTCAACTTCAAACGTTTGGTATAAGAAGCAAAACCACTCTCTGATTCCAACAAACCAGGCAGCACAAACAATGAGGCGATCGTAAGGCAGTGACCGTGTAGCATTCCACGGCCTGTAAGTTGCATTTGGTTTGCAGCTTGTGTTATTATTTTTCGTTCAATTGCTATCGTTTCTTGGCAAACTTCAAAGGAAAAATGCCCTCGGCTCGTCTTACGCGCGCTTACACGACCGGTCCCCCATAATATCGCCAGATGTGCACGTTCTGGGGAATGACGGTGTAGGCGGGAAAGCGAAGCACAAAAAAAGCACCCTCACACCATCCATTTTGTCGAAATACAAATATGCTCTTTACCGCGGCATTCCACGACGGTAAATCCGGTGGGCGATGCTGCGTGGACCGGTGGTTAAGTGGGTGGCGATGCTGATCGCGTACACATTCGGGTGTTTTTGCAGCAAAAAGGTACTAAAAAAAACCATCGAGCACAAACGAACGGTCGCGTAGCCTTCTGCTCCCAGGGGTTTCCGAGCAGTACAACACACCGTAGAGTCCCGTAGGTACTATGGAATGGACGAGAAGGTGCTTGTTTTATTTCAATATATGCAATTGGTAGCGATGGCGTACGGCCTACGTGGTCTGCCTTGCGTTGGCGTGTTGTTTTTGCACGGGAAGCCAAAGAAACGTGCAACCGGCACCGGTTCGCTGGTATTACTCGCGTTTAGGATGTTGTTTTTCCCGTGCCAAAAGCAGCGAAGAAATGGCCGCTGATCCACCAGGTTCGACGCGATTGAGCGCGATTCTTTTGATTTACAGCTTAGCTGGTCGCGAGGCAAAATTCACACCGGATACACGGGCGTATCTGCGTTCTAGCCATGATAAAATCAAAAGTAATACAACAAGACACCACTGAGCAAAATGTTAAACATGTACATGAATCTAGAGAAAAAATTCCCCATCAACCCGGGACATAAATCACTTGCTCCGGCAGTTAGTTGCAAATAAATCCGCCAGAAAGAACGCCTCGTCCGCGTCGTCGATCACCCAAGGGGCGCCAATTAAACTCGGGGCAGAAATAAATGCGCGCACCCACAGTAGCGTGGAAAAAGGGCACACGAAAGTACTGCAAAGTGCCCACGAAGCCCACGGACAAAGGGCATATATACACGCACACACACATACACACACATCCATAGTGCGTGCAGCGCACCCTTATTTCCCTATCACCTTCGTTTAGTGACCCGCGAGTGAGCCACGAACATGGGCGCCATGGCTGTAGCGTGGCGAGTTATGCACATGCCGCCCTCCAATAATTATGAACTGGTTGTTGCGATTTTTTCACCTCACCTACCGACGACACTCCTCAGCAGGTGTTGCAGGTGGTTTTGTTGCGAAATTGCGGTTCCAGCACGCGCATGTCTCACCCTCCTGGGGGAGAGTGAGAGCGAAAAGCTCGTGTGCTGACCTAATTATGCTAATGCTTCACGTGGTTCTCAAACGAAGCCCCGGTTGGCCGCCAGGATTCGATTCAACAGGTCGATGAAAGGGATATAGAACGGAAGTACAGCTCTAAAAGACCGAGCCTCGCAGAATGGTGCGCGATGCACACAGTGCGTGTGGTGTTTGCCGTCGGCGGCGTACCACCGTGACACCTTCGCTTGCGTTATCCTTCGCATTTGTCACTTATTCAGACCACATTGAGCGTTATCGTTCAGCCTAAGGGTCGCGTGAAGGGCTAGCAAAGCCCTTCGGTGTGTGCCTGTAGAGCCGGGAAAAGCGACATTGGCACGTAGCACGCGCCCGGCAATCAGGCCGAGGCGCGTGTGCTCTGTTGCTTCGGAACTTCAAGGAACCCTCGTATGCTAATGAACACACAAATTGATTCACGGGGCCGGAAGATTGCCATTTTCCGGGGGACCTGATGAATGTGTGTCTCTGTGGCGTGCGCACACACGATCGCGTTCGTTTTCGCAGTCCCTGCAAGGTTTCGCTGAGGGCGTTGCTTTACGAAACATTAAAACTAGCGTCAACGGGTGTTACGGAATGCTACAACTTTAAGCGATTCGCGGAACGCGTCTAGCAGGTTCAAGTGGGACGAAAGCAATTAAAGTAACTAAGAGAAGAAGAAAAAGACGGGAACGTAAAGTGATTTCTCAACCAAAATGAAACAATCATGAGGAAACGAGAAAAAAAGTAAAACGTTTTATTGGTTCGAAAGTTGGGAAAGCTAAAGTAGATATAAATAGGTAGCGTTAGAAAGGACGTTTGGAAAAACCGATAATACAACTTCAAGCGGCAGCTTACGGTACAAGAATGTCTCTCAACAGCTGGTAACAAGAATGTCAGATTATTTTCAAGCTAAACTATGCTTAAAGTTCTTTGATCTGCCAAATAAAACTCCACAAAGCAATATGACGATTCAAAAGTGGGCCAAGCAAAGCAACAGTTGAAATAAAAATAGGCGTACGAAAACAAAAATGCACAATATCAACAATGAACATAACAAAAATGAGTGAAATTGTGTAATTAGCGGCGAGAAGTCTTGATCTCAAAGTGAAACTGTTCAAGATAAAACACGCTCTACACTCGAAAGATCACAAACCTCTATGCCGGTTGCAGGTAGGGTGGTTGGAAAGGCTCTAAATTCATCCAAACGAACCGAGGGATGAAATGTGCCATTTGGGGAGACAAAAAAAAATGGTTCCCGAAAGCAAAGTTAAAAATTAGGATACCTGGCAGTGAATACAAATTAATCTTGCCCCGCTTTCGTTATGCGATGCGCAAATGGAGCAGCCAAATGGATACCTTTCGCAAAGAGGCTCCCTTTCGGAACAGCCAGAGCTTGTTGTACCGTAATCTCTGTCCGCAAGCAGTACGACGTTACCGAATGGACTTGAATGAATAGCAAATGATGCCTCTTTCGGGGCGGGCGAAGTAGAAAACAAAATAAAAATGAGCGCAAAACCTTTAAACGTCATTCCAAGCGTATGAAAAGGATCATTACGGAGCGAAAGAAACTCCTCAAACATTACGAAAACACACGTACACTAGCCTATTGAGAGGAAGAAAGGCGGAATAGTAGGGTGTGCCGGGATGGGAAGGCGCTCACGGAAAGCAGCACGAACGTAATTTTCATTCCAAAATCAGCCACTTAACGGGAACGATAGAATTGAAGGAATAATGAGAAAAGATAAATAGAGCAAAAGACATTTACGTATAAATTTAGTAATATGAAGAACAAATCAGGTAATATAAATGAGATAAAACAAACGAAAAATGAGCTTAAACTTTATTAAGGAACATTGGAGAACTTATGCTACCAGCGGTACTTAGGATATGAAACACAGCGTCTTGTTTGGGTTCACTAATTGATGATATTTGGATCGATTATACGATGCAATAACATTTGCGATCTTGAGCGTAAATCAGGCAAGTCAATCGCTTCTATCACGCCAATTGAACAGAGTCGGTTTTCATTCACAATGGGTAGTTACTTTAACTAACTAGCCAAATATAATATTCTTAATTTTAGTTTTCATTTTCTCTCTCTCTCTCGGCTTTGCTTTTCACTCAGTGCAAATGTATACATGACGCGAGAGGAAAAAAAAGGGAGATGATTGAACGGAAACGGAAATGTAGCAGAAAAAGAACTCTAGCATCTCTAGCAAAAACGCTAACATGGATACTATCATATCATAGAAAAACTAAAAACAATCGATTCAAACCGAAACCATTCTGCTCGAACACGAACATTAGCCAACATGTGTGCAGTGGTCGTTTTGTTTTTGGGAAAGAGAAATTCTTGTATCCTCACCGGCAGCAGTGGTTGTGGGAGTAGCCGCCGTTGTAGTTGTGGTGGTTGTGGAAGAAGTAGTGGTAATGGTAGTGGTGGAGGTGGTGATAGTGATAGGTGGAGTAGCAGCCCCAGTAGTCGATGTGGCGGCAGCAATGGCCGCTGTGGTATGATGCTCCCGATGATGATGGTGATGATGATGGGCAGTAGTATCCTGTTCGCCTGCTCCAGAAAGCGTAGAGCCGGTCGAGGACGAATCTGCAGTTTTCGTTGCTGCTTGATGCTGAACCGTTGGCACCACGGACATATTACCGATCTTTATCACCGGCACGATCGTAGCAGGAAGAGTCATGAGCGCGGTGTTGGCAGCGAGAACTTCATCGTCCTCGACCGTTTTCCGAGGCAATTCCTCTAAACTGTCCACCAGAATGATACCGTTGATGTCGCTCTTGTTCTGAATCAGCCTATCGATGTTATCATCTTCCAGCGAGATCGCCTTGCTCTCGATAACGATTTCGGTATCTGGTTCAACGAGCTCTTCGACGCTCTGCGCTGGGTCGAGTTTCGGGCCCTCTGCTGGCGTTTCTGCACCCTCAACTAATCCAATTCCTTGCTCTCCTGTTCGCTCAGATCCTCCGGCATCTTCTTCATCATCCTCAGCATCCTCATCGTCCTCTTCGTCTTCGCGCGTTTCTATCAACGGCGGTGGAGGCTGCAGTCGACCTGCTGAAGAGTGCTTCGGCTTTGTGGCCACCGAGCTTCGCCCTACTGAGGACGGCTTATCGACACGTATCGCCGGCGGAAGGCTCTCCAGTTCCTGCACCGTTTGCTCAAGCACCTCCTCGGCGGGCAGCAAGTCCTGCTCTATCGTGGTCTTTTGACTGACGAACCGCTTCGAGTCTTCTTTACCGGCGGCATTGTGCTGCTGCTGCTGCTGTGAGAGCTTTTTCTCGCCAGCACTGGCAACTCCTCCGCCACCTTGAGCGTGATGTCGATGGCCTGGTCCTGCTGCAGTAGTTACCGGTGGTACCGCTTGCTGCCGGTGATGATGCGGACTGTGACCAGTCGATTTCGGAACGGACTCCCGTTCCCGTTCCGAAGGTCCATCACCGCCGGGAAAATCATCACCAATGACCGATGGACCTGGCGCAAGTGCTACGGCCGTTGTGAAATGGTGATGTTCACCTGACAGCGGCACCATTAGGGTGGACCTGGCTGTACCAAGAACGAGTGGTACTTCCTCGTGACGCTTTTCGGCCGAGCTTGTGTGACTCCCGAGTAACGTTCCGTTTCGGTACACGTAAAGCTGGTGGTAGTTTTTATACAGCGCGTTGCACTGATACTTGCCCTGGTGCTTCGGCAGTGCTCGTTGCACGCTGATCGATGCCTCGACCTTATCCCGTATCCCTTTGATTTCAGGACACGACCAAGCGAAGGAATATGCAAGAGAAAAGCTCGATCAACAACCCGTCTTCAAATCTGTATCGGCCCTCCCGCAAAACGCAACACTTTAAGGGAGTTACGAACACTCCGCACTACTGTTGCGTATGAGCGAACTACTGGCGTGTGATAAACTCGCAAGTGTGCGCGAGAAAAGCGATACGCTAAATATGGAGCGAGGTGGCACGAGTTCAAAGATGATACGCTGACACTAATTGCTTTCTGTCTCTGTATTGAATGCGTGATGATTTAACTTAAAAGCCTATCAAACATTATGAACAACCTAAGAAATCGATAGCCCTCTCCTTATTTTACTACTATTTTTAACATGCATGCTACGATCGTGTTTTTACACTTTACATCTTTGCGTGTAAACGTATTTGAGTATTCTGGAGTACATTTAATCGCCACCTGTCTATAACTGTTTGCTGTTGCTTGTGCATATGTTGCTTTTAAAAGTGTAAAATTGCTTAGAAAAATAAATTTATACAAAAAAAGTTACAGCCACGTGGCATCGGACGATAGATATGACCGTGTCTAAAAAAAAACACACAACCTTTACGTACGTTAGCTAAACCCTCCGATCGTCTGTGTCGTTTCCGGAACGTGCGAATGGAGACGCCTGGTCGGTTTCGACGCGACATCAATATATATTTTTCTCGGAGGCCAAATTTTTGACAGCCAGACACTGGCCCGACGCCTGGCAGCGTGGGAGACAGACCAGAGGTGTTTGCAGCCGTGTGGAGTTTTTGAGGTGTTGTATGTTCTACCCTCACATTTCGCTGTCTATATCCATCGCACGTTTCGTGACACTAGAGGATAACGGATATGTTCAATTAGGCGATCTTGATGATGTTGTCGCAGCTGTTTTCGGGGTGTAGTTTTTTCCGTTCAAAAGTGACACGGTTTGTGGAGGTATCCGCAATCGAGTGCTGATGCCAACGGAGCTGTAGTGTGGGTTTAAAGTATTTTTAAGAGATGACTTCCTATTCTGTCTGGCATTGAGTGTCACCGTGATCGACCGTGATCTGTACAGGATGAACGTACCTGCGTACAACTACTACAGTAATCTAAGATTGTCTTCAACGATATGATTGCTTTAACCTACATGAGAAACAATTATTCAATAGCTATCCTATCCATTATTTTTAAGAAACTCCGACCTTGTTAAATAAAAATATGTATCCTAATCCAATAATGGCTGCTGATCGATCTAGCTCTTCTAATTGTGAGGATGATATGAGGCTGCGCACATTGCATACAATAGGAGACCCCCATTACCTGAGATGCCCATCTCATTTTCGATGTAACTGTGCTCGTCCTTGCCGTGGCGTATGTTGCTGTGTTTCCGGATTGGTTCACCGTCTTTGTGCCACTCGATCGGATTGGCGATGCTGATGATGCACGAGATCGAGAACGGTTTGCCGACCTCGACCTGCGAGTCACCGTAATAGATCACTTGATACAGATTGTTCAAATCCCGTTTGCGAGCACCTTTTTCCGGCAGGATTCGAGATGTCGGGGTTTTGGTTTTTAATTCATTTTCACGGCAACGCACACACATACAGCACACACACCGACGAAGGGAAGCGTTTCAGATAGGGATATAGCAAAGAGTGATAATTTATAAGCTACATACAGGAATAATGTACACGGTTTATCCTGAAAATTACTGGTGAATGTTTGAAAGGATAAATAAAACCAACGAAAGGTCGCCCCGTTCTGGGGCAACCGTAATCGATATCCCAAAAATATGTTGAAGAAAGCAAAAAAAAACGTAACTAATATTGGCATTTTCCTAGAACAACTAAAAACGACCCGAAACTTGAGAGTGGCAACGAGCACGAGATGATGGCATGAGAGCACGAAATAATTCTCTAGCTCAATTAACGACTAAAGGCCAGCAAGATGACAAACGATACGCATTAATGGTACGAAACGTGAGATGATTCTAGCAACAGAACGAGCGCTTTCGCTGGATGAACGTGTACAAAAACCGAAAGTAAAACCCTCAAAGATCGCTGCGTTACGATCACCTCACTTAAGTGTGCCGTTTTGGTGTATCGTCTTCCTGATTCAGAGAACCGCAAGGCAGCACACATTGTTACTTGAGACGATTGGCGTCAAACTTTGCCCTTCGCCTGCTAAACCGTGTGCTGATACACGCAAAATTTAATGTTTCGCCTTTGGCAGCCCCATTTGGCGGTCACGCAAACGCGTATTAACTCGGCTCCGCAAATTACAAATTCAACGAGAACGTTGCTCAAATTTAGCACTTTCGCTGCGTGATTTATGACAGCCGAATGTGAGGGGTGTTCAGCCGCACGAAACGCAGAAGGAAATTAATACGCGTTGTGCTTCGTGTGGGAGCGTTATGGGCCCCACGGGGGCGAGAGCTTATTCCCTGAGAAAGCACATGAACGGAGACTTCAACCCAACGGTGCTCTGCCGCGCCTGCGATAACGCTTATAGTTCCACGAATCAACAAAGAATGCCGTGAGCGAGAAGTGCGGACCCATTGCGGACGGTCAAAAAGTGCGGCCGTTTCGCTGGAATTCGCAAATAAAATGCTTCCCGGTAGGAACTGTTCCATTCAATTGGACTCAACGCCGCTCGACACCCTTTAGCCACCACCGTAGCGCGCCCAGACTGATACGAAGCGAGTGAGCTGCACAACTACACACGTACAAACAAACCCGGAAAAGCGCCGGTACGAGCCACTCGGGATGTTCATTTCATTTTAGTTAGCAAATTATGTAACCCACCTCTAGCCGTACCGCGACGGGAAGAAAATATCTTGCCTTCTTGTGGTTCTCTGCGGGCTTCGCGAGTAAAGGCACGCTTCGTTTAGCTCGGAAACTTTTATCGCACCGTTGTTGGGTGGTGTGCCTCCCACCCGTCCGGATCGTTTGGGCACGCATTTCACCCAACACCGTTTTCCTGCGAGACAATGCGAGAAGAAGGCCAACCTCTCTCGGTGGTTGCACGTGTGTCTTACAGCGATGCCGAGAGCGGGTCGAAAAGTCACGGCTTTGTCGGGAAATTCGGGAAAAATGTGGGGTAACCATCACCTGGTAGAGTGGAAAGTTTCAACCAACTCTGGCGTGGAGCCTGAGGTACTCGCCGCCTTGTGCCAAATGGGCACCTGCTGCAACCTGCGAAAGCATTCGTTGGTAGTTTTCATGCTTTCCCCCCCCCCCCCCCATATCGGCTCTCGAACCCGTGGCCCACAGGGAGGCGTGTGGAAACGATGTAACAAATGGGAAGCTGTCAGAATCAGTTTCTTTTGTGTCATGCGGCAAATGCAACACACCACACCGAGCAGCAGATCCGTCGAGGAACACCATTTACAAGTGGAAAATAAAATCATTTACTTACAACGCGCGCAAGGGGTGTGTGCAAATGGGGTTGCACAACCGTTGAAAGCGATTGTCGGGCAAAGTTTTGCATCTGCCTCGTACGGGTTTTGCTTCGATTTTTCGTCGGCTCATCATCTGCCGCGAGTGAATGTATGCAAGCGCTTTTTGCCGACGCTTTCCCATGCACGACACTTTGCTCAAGTGGCACACGCGAGCGAGCGAAGGAAACGAAACGGGTGGCACCACCACCATCATCGCTGTGAGTAAGCAGTTTCTTTGATAATAGGATCAACCGATCAACGTGGCGCGCAACCCACCCGATGACACTATCACCCACCGACCCACGATATTTCCGTCGCAGTGCACGACCAGGCGCCTCCACCGGAAAACAGATGGAGGAGTATGACCCGGATAGGGCGCCAAACGAAGGGCTGGGGGTGCGCCTATTGTTTCACAAATGGCGCCGTCGTGCTTTCGGGAAACGCTTCTCAACTCACGGAAAGGAAGCAGAAAGGCGGGGGGGGGGGGGGGGTTACGGATTTCAACCCCTAGGACATTCATTTTCCCCCGTTCATTCCGGCCAACCATCGGAACGTTCTCACAAGTTGTCAACGATTGGCGCTGTGTGCTTGGCGGATGGCCCGGAGGGATGGGAAAGGAAATGATTTAGAGAGCGAGTGGTAGGGTGACAAAAATAATAACACCATCCCGGACGATTCTGAACTTTCCATCGAGACTGGAAAGGTGCCTCCCGGGGTGGGTGGAAAAGTTTATCGTGCAAGTCGTCTCCCATGCTCCCAAGGCTCCTGCACTCGTGAAGGAATCGGAGTTTGCAGGCTTCTCATAAATGTAAAAGGCCGTTGAGATCAGTAGAGGAAACTTTCTTTTAACTCAGGCGAGGCACACAAATGGAGAGCGAAGAAATGCGCGAGAAATTGATTGATTATCTTCCACGGTGGCGGCACAAGTAATGCTTTTTCTCCATCGCCTCTGCACTCTGCTTAAGATGGGGAGCGAAAAAAAAACTTTTCCCTTGCACGCGCGCGTCAACTGGCTGTGGGGGAGATGGGGGGGAAATAATTTCCAAAGGAAAAATCCTCCTACCATCATCCCCACCCACTGCATCCGTCAGATGGAGGCGCAAAGTTCTCCGTGGACGGAAGTGGATTTATTTATTCATTTTTGCTCGCCCTTCTTACGCCCGCGCTTGGGGCCGAAGGACATCGATGGTGGGATCACACAAGTGATTAGGAGAAGAAACAAAGCGAAAGAAGCCACCCAGCCAGTGCTTCGTGAGACACCCGCTTTCTTCACCGTGCAGTCCTTGAAAGATTCCCGTGGATACACGCGCGCGCGCGCGAGCTCGTTTTCGTTCGCCTTCCACAGCAGATTGATTCATTTGATAGGACACGTTCCACGGAGTGGTTCAAGCGCACGATCCCCCCCCCCCTCCGGCCGCGATTATACCCCACCCGTGTGGCAGTGTGTGCGTTTTTTTTTGTTTTCCATCGTCCCCATTCTCTCAACAACACCTTAATTTGCCCGCCCTCGGAGCACAATTCACGCGCCCAACCCCCGACAACAACAATACCCCGGTTGTGGGGGTTGAATGGTGAAGAAAAGTTGCTTAATTTGAATTTTAAATTTTCAATCCATTCATCCAGTGTGGGAAGCGAGCACCATCAAGCACGGCCACGGCTCGGGCCCGCAACACGAATGGGAGGGAATAAAACACCAACGTTTTCCACGCCAATGGCGCTAAATACCTTCCCGCATTGAACGGGAACGAGACCGGGAGCGTTGGGGAGCTGCAAGATTCTCAATTGGGCTAATTTGTGGGCTTTGAGTGAAGTTGGAAAATTTAGATTTTCTTAGAGCCCACAGACCGGGGCCATGTGCACACACACACACACGCACACAATAATTAGGCAACGAGCGTTAAATGACGACTGTGGTGTGAGAAGACGTTCGCTTTCGAGGCACAAACTCCGTTGATTGTAACGATTTTACGCTGCTTTCAATTGAACGGGGAAAGTGGAAAGAAGAGTTTTCCCGACGGCCCTCCGAAATGCTGGTGTACACACAAACATACAAACACACACACGACGCACGATTGTCGTTCTCGATCGGGCGCTTCTCCGATGGTGCTTTTCCCGATAATTGTTTTATAAACACTACATTCGCTCACAAGCGCCAAGCAAACAAATATAGCTCAAATTGCACCCCCTTTCCATCGGGTTCGCGTCGGTCGGATTTGGTTTCGTCCGGTTAAAATGGAGGATCGACTCATGGAGGGGGAGCGGTGGAAGAAGATCACATTTTCCGGCTCCGGCACGGTCAGTCGGACCGATTATTGACCTACGGCGCCACCACTGATGGGAGGAGATTTATTTTTTATCTCTCAAACGCTTCCTAACCCCCAACACACACCCCTTCCGCACACACCCCTTTTCCCACTCACCCCTAACACGCGGATCAAACGGACGTGCGAAAAGCCATTCCGCTTGGTTGATTTTTCGATAGTGGGACTGCAGCAAAAGAAACAAACACCAACGAATTGCGACTGTGTGCGAGCTTTTTATTTCGATTCTTAAAGCCCCCCTCCCCCGACATCGTGGGGTGGTGAAGAAAAATGGCGAAAAAAAAAATCACATAACCCCCTGGGAAGGGGTGTGCGCTTTTCCAACGCTTAATAGGGCCCCCATCCTTCTCACCACAGCCAGTGCCCCCTTCGCGGGGGGATAACGCTAAATAATCGATCGAAACAAAATGCCAGATGGCCCTGGGGCGATAAAATGGCCGTTGGTTTGGTTCGTCCCTTACGTCTGGACCCATTTCACTACGGCCATCCACGCGATGCCGAGCGCTCCTGATTGCCGGATCGCATTTTCCCACAATTTCCTGTTTTTTTTCACCCCCCCACACACACACACCCCACCGTCACGCATTTCCCGAAAGATGCGCACAGTTGCGCGAAATGGCCATTCGATCGAGCTCTTTATGCTTAACTCCCTCCTCCCAACAAGCGAGGAGGAGAGTTTTCTTTTTGTCTCTCGGGCGCTTCCTTTCGACCTCTCGAGCGTATTATGTTCCCGTTCCCGTTGTGGCCACTCGACTCAAGCACACAAAAGCACACAACCCGAGCTGAGAGGGGGAAACAAAAATAAACGCCCTGCACCTCTTTTGCTGTGAGCGAAACAAAAAAAAATACACCAAACGCCGTCGTCGCCGCGCGTTTGCCGTTACATAATTTTCTTCTGCACGATCGCAACCTTCAAACGGCGCGGGGCTGGTTAATTCGCTTTATAAATAGTCATTTGCCGGTGGAATTTCTCCGGACCGCTCGGTTCCTTGCCCTCTCGGCTGAGCTGTTCCAGGAATCTGGCGACGGTTGTTCCGCTTTTCGCGCAAGCTCTCACAATGACACAATGGCAGCAGCGTCCGGGTCATCATCTCGCGGCGTGTCTTCAAACTCGCTGAGGCCGACCACCACCTTTGTCCCGGGGGGCTCCGAGGGCGCCTTCAACACCGCCGAACAATGGTAACAATTTCATTAAAATTCCACCATTATGTCATATGCCGGCCATTCCACCGTACCAGCCCACCACCCCCCAACGAGGGGTTGGAAGAAAATCATGTTAACCAAAGCGCGCCAGGATCGGGGCAGCAACTCGACATCGCAAAATCGATACGATTGCGTGCGGGCACCCGGGCGGGCGTGTGCCGTGTGTGCGTGTGCCTTGTTTTCCCACACCAAGCCACCAACAGCCCCGGGGAAGGATAAAAGCGGCACAGGACCCTGCGTCGATAATGCGCTCTCGTCGGGATATTGATTGACCTCCGAGCTCCGTGTGACTCCGGGTGTTGCTGTGGCCGTTCGCCTTTCGCTGCCTTTCCCAAAGCGCGTGTGTGTGTGTGTGTGTGTGCTTTCCATCGCTTCTGCAAAAGCCTCGAAACAGTGCTCAACTGCACACAATTTCATTATGGCAGTAATTAATTGTAGTCCCTAGGAAAAGCGTCGGCCCGCTGACGAGCTCCCGCGAAGGATGAGGGATTTCTGTTTGCTTTCTGCCTTTCGATCCTGGGGAATGATCCTGGTCAACACCGGGACCGGCCGTACGACAGCGCGGCGTTGAATAATTACCCGAATGCGGACGGAAAGTTTGAGATGAAAACTCCATTTAGGGATTTTCCGCTTCATAAAACGAGCACATAAACTGGTAGCAGCATCTCACGGTGCATAGGACAGCGCCAAAGCACGGCTGATCCGTTTTCTGTCCCATTTACGTCGATCCGTGAAGCTTTTTCAATTTAAAAAAAATTAAAAATATAACCCACAGCCTTCAAATAGACTGTCCAACGGACTATTTGATTGACAATCCGAACGCGATCGACCAAACCACGGGCACGGCACGAAGATAAATGAAAAATTGAATGAGACAACAGACAAATCCACAACAATCCCTTCAACTTCTATCATCGGTTATAAATACAGCGGACGCGCTCTAAGCACATCCTGCTGACGGGCGAGACATGGCCCGCTTGTGCTGTCTGGTGTTCTGCCTCGCAACCACAATCATGCCCCAGCCCAGGTCGGTTGCGATCGAAACCATGAACAGATCGAGATCACGTTCACGTTGTCAAGCCGCCGTATGAACGACGAAGCGACCGAATTCCGCCAGCAAAGTCGGTCAATCACCGGCACCCGGTGTGGGCCGAGGAAAAACACATCCTCGACCGTGGTTTTTTTTTCCCCCGTCTGGAATGCACCACCGCCACGCCACCACACAACGGGTGCGAGCGACAAGCAAAGCGGCATTGTCGAACGCGATTAGCAGCCGCATGTTCAGCATTCAACGGTGTGTGTGTGTGTGTGTAGTGCCACCACTGTCACATGACAGGTGAGTTTCGTCAGTGATCGCACAACTCCTGGCACCCTTATTTCACCCTCTACGGCCATTAAACATCATTATTCTAGCCATCTCGCTCGTTGGCAGAGTCACCTTCTCGTCCCGGGTTGCTGGCTGGTTTTCTCGCAGGACACTCAGCTCGGCGATCGTTTGGCCAACCCGTGAAAGGCGGCAAAAGGGCGACATTGGACGGGGTGGCTGGCTGGCTCTCTCGCCAGCATTGTTACATCATCCCGGCGTTCACACGAGCACACGGACACGGAAAATGGGTAGCCAGCCAACCCACCGCGCCATGAGCGCCCATCGAGAACGGACCACGAGAGAATGGTTCGCTCTCACCAAACCGCGCCAAAGAGACACAACAAATAAGAGAAGAGTTCCACGGCGAGGAAAATCAATTTCCCAACGGTACACACAAAGCGCCGGGACCGCGCCGGTGATGGATTCGGAACTCGCACGCTCGAATCAAGGGCGCTTGCGCTTCTCTCGCTCGGTGGAATGCGAATTTTCCTCTCGCGGTATCTTCGCGGTATCCTTTTCCCACGCACTGCGCTTTTCCGACCACCATCGCAGGGTTCTATTCGCGCTCTCACTCTTCACGCTGCCCGGTTGTTTGCGTTGGAGGGAAGCCTCTCTAACCGGGCACGGTTGAGCCCCGCACGTGTGCGTGTGTCGGTGGCGTAGTGACACAGAAAAGTTTCCCACCAATGACGTCATCGTTGGGTGAGCGAGCCGCGGGACGAGAAAGGACGCTGTGCCAGCATCCTCCAGGGCAGGGTAAGCGCGCGAGCCCCTTTTTGGTGGATGAGGGCACAAACGTGGCCCAGAATCGGCTCGCAATCGCACTCATTCTATCGCAGCTTGCAAACCACAATCTAGCACACCCGGAAAAGCGGGTGCCCCTTTTTTTCCGGTGTGATTGTTCGATCAAGCCCGTGCACGCGCCATGGTTTTCGTCGCAGTTTCGTCGTCGGTGACCTCGGGTGTGCGCCTTGAATGTCACATGGCTCGCGTGGCGCTAGATTCACTCGAACAAAAGCCACCAGACGGTTGGTTAAAGCATCGCTGGCAGCGATCCACCGAGGCTCGGAAAATAGTGTCCCTTGTGTGCTTGTGAAAGCACATTTTTGGGACACTTTTCATCTTCATAATTGTCGGCAGTGACGCGACAGTGGAGCTTAGACAGTCTCCTTTGCTTTTGGATGCGCTTGCATGGTTGAAATCATTTCACCGTCAGCTTGTAATCAACAATTTGCCAACCACTGCACGCGCGCCTCTTTACGTCACCGAGTGGGAGCGTCTGTTAATGTGACCTGCCCGAAAAAAGTGAAAAAATACCCCCCAGCCAGCAGACCGAATCTGACTGGCCAAGGGAGACGACACGAAAAGATTAATAGATTATCCGCGTGTCCCGAGAGAGAGAGCGTCCGCTGGAATGCAGACGGGAATGAATTCAGGTCACCAACGGGCAAAAGCAAACGAGCCAAACTTCCTTCAAAATATCCCGCAACATCGTCCGCGGTCCCGTCTATCGACATGTATTAGCAGGTTTTTGTTCAGCGATTTAAAACCGTATATAATTAGCCGCTCGTGTGAAACTGTGCATCGTCGCACAGCTCGGTCGGTCGTGTAAAGAGCCGCAAGGAGATGGGATATTAAATTTACAAATGGCCAGTGTACAAGCTGCGACAACAGCGTTTTTACGGACATGCCGAGACGACGACACGCAGGCTACACAACGCGCTTGTTCTTGGGGATGAAAAATTGCGCGACTCACAGAATCCTTCTTGGGTGGAAAGGTTCTGGGGGCCACTTGATCACAACGGAATGGAAACGGATTTTGTTGGCCATTCAACACGCATCGTCAGTAAGCTAAACCATCCAGACGAGAAGGCGACATCGCCTGTGGGGAAATGAATGGAACTTTGTAAGACACAACTTTTAAAAAAACCCTCGATACACACATATAGCGGAAAAGCGGCCTGGCGGTGGAAAATCGCTTCGATCCTTCGCTGTCGTGCAGAAGAAAAAACAGCAAAATTTTCCAATTGACGTTTAGCCAATCAGAAGGTAAAGGGTTGGTTATGTCCTCGTTTTGATGATGTAGAATAAAAAAAACTCCGCTGGTACACCTACACACAGGTATACACTGAAACAAGGCTCTATGAATGGGTCCTGCCGTAGAATATGCAGCGACCAGCTGCTTGCACCAATACCATCGCGAACGATGGTGCAGCAGCAGGACCTACATCGCGGAAAAATTAAACCCCTTCTTTTTTTCTTCATCGCCGAGAACAAATCAATAGCACAAAACCACAAGCGTCACAATAATGGGTACCATTTCGGCGACCCGTTTCGACATCGGCACCATCTGACACTGGCAGCATGAAAATGGCCACAACAGATGGAAAAGGAAAATGAGGACGAATAGCTCGATGCGTGTCTTGATCGAAGGCACGAGGGCGAAGCAATACAACTGACCGGAAAAGTGCAGAAAAGCGCGCTGGCTTTTCATCAATCGATGCGGGAAATTGCATCCGCATGATGCGCGAAATTCGCAATTCACTGCGGATGCAACCGTACAACACGACGCGGCGTAGCCGAGAGAGGGAGTACAAAAAGGCAAGCGGGAAACGGGTTTTTCGTCAATGGAAAAAGAAACGTGAACACACAGCACACCACGTCCATGTTTTGCCGGGCCTGTTCCGCTCGAAAGCTACGCCAATGAAAGCCGATTTTCGTGCTCTGGTACGCGGCGGCGATCGATCGATGGAATATTAGATAATTCAATCACGATCCGTGAGGGGGGTACGCTATAAATGGATCTCCCAAAATTGGGCACACGAGATGTTGCGGCAGCACGGTCTCCATGTGCTCCAGCACACTCTCACAGTCACTTTGTAGAATGGAAAATTAAATATGCATAAATAACAACAACGATGCTGATTATTTAAATACAAATATCAATCAAGGCTGTAGAGCGATGTATGTATCGCAAGTCATTCGTAAAGGGAAGAGCGTTCATCACTCGCTAACTCGCGTCAAACAACGAAACATCGTTCATTCCCGTAGATTCATCAAGATGCAATGCATTTGAACCGTTTTGTGCTTCATCGTTAGCTGGATGCGTTTTTATGCGATGCAAATTAACGGGCATCAAATCACGTCGTTCGTCAGCTCTTCATCGTTCCGTAACGTTTTAGCCTGCTACTACTTAAATACCATGCCCTCTCGCCAATCGTCTTCTTCGCGTTCCACTCCGAACCACAGCGAGATGTTTCAATTTTGTTTGCATAATATTTTACGCTGATCGTTAAATGTTGCCCCACCACTCGCCAAAACTCCCACGCGCGGGGTGTATTTCATCCGTCCGTGAACGGGTTTCGACGAGATGACCGCAGTTGATGTTTACAGGAATTATGTACATATATTTTCCCTCCACCAATGTTTACGCGTCCTGCTGGCAGCGGCTTTTCACTCCCTTCTAAGCCCTCTCAACGGCCAGGAGGGATTGTTGGGGCTGGCCGGGAAAACCCCAAAGTTCCACAAGATTCACGTCCACGGAAAATCTGTTTTAAATCTTCAAAACCGAATCTGACCGGGCGTGAATCTTGGCGTGCGTAATGATAATCCGTGCGGCCGTAACGCCGTTTTTTCGCTTCGCGGCCCAAGGGGAAGTCAATAAACGTGTCACGTCGGCACGCTAACTGACAATTTGATTACCCGTTGGGTGGAGGGGAAGCTTTTTCCTTTTTTTGCTTCTCCCTTTTTACTAACCTTGAAATCTTCCGGCGGCTTGTGGATAACATTTTTCCGTTCCACGCCACACCTGATATAAACACAGCTCGGTGAGCGGTGGGGGCCTCATCTGCTTAGCGTCAACGGACGAGATTCGATCCACGGGGAATTGCGCCGGTTCGTGGGGTTTTAGAAGGGTTTTTTTATTGTCTTCAACGTTCTCGATGCCCACATACGGGCCGGGACGTATTACTCTCACAGTCTAATTCGAGCCGTTCTCCCCGCTGGGGAAATTACATCTCGTCTCAGCCCACGTAACAACGCAGGTGTTTCAAAATGGCCCACAGGAGTATACAATTTTTTTGTCTTTTTCTTCAGTCTTTCTCGTTCTCTCTCACGCCACCATTACCAACCCAGCGGGATAAATCGATCCTCACCGACGATTGAGATGGAAGTAACGGAGACAGACAGAAGTTGACGTGCAGAGCAGTGTTGCTGAGATCCTCACTGATGGTGTTCGATTTCGGTTTCGCTGGACGATTTGCGTGAACTATTATTTTTCATTCTTCGACAAATGCATCGTGCGTGGTTTTCCCATCGTATTACAATCCACAATTCGTTCGTTTACCAGCTCGGGTTCGATTCGGTACATAAGAACGTATCCACTCACGGGCCAGATCCAGAGCATTAGCGTGTCACGGATGCGGCGCGTCGGAATAATTAATCCCTTCAGCAACGGAGCACAACACACCGTGCCAGTGGAAATGGAGCCGTCTTCGACACCGATGTGACGTCAACCACTGGCAATCTCTCCCGTCGCTTTTCACCGGACGAAGGAATGAGACGTACACACGGAAATGCTGTCTCGCTTTGGCATAATTTATGCGCCTTCCTTGCGTGTGGACACCTTGGGCACGACGTTCAAAAACCAAACCCCAACGGGCAGGGCACGAAACGAACGGGAAAGTCCTGATGTTTCTGATTAATGGATTCGCCCGTCCATGGACGCAATGGAGAGGGTTGAATTCAATCGGAGAAGCGAACGCCCCGATAAGCCAGCTTCGCCAGAGTCCTGACGTGCGATTATTAATAAGCCTCTCCGGCGCACCGTACCGGTGAAACCCGCATTACAAAACTTCCTTCTGGCGCTGACCGTCGTTTTCCAATCCCGGCGTGTGACAACGACGTTGGAGGGTTGGTATTGAGGGAGCCAATTTCCCGAAAAGTTCACCCCCTGTAAACGAATCCCTGTGCTCAGCTCGTAATCCTTTAAAGTGCCCCTTCTCTTTCAGCCGAAATCGGACAGCTGACATGGCGACGCGAAATTGGCGCAATCAGGCACGGCGACGTGAAACGGTCTTGTGCTGCTCCCACCGCGAACAAATCAAGCCTCCCGTTTAAGGGGTAAGGGCCAAAGTTTGCGATAAAATGGTCGATAATCGGGACGCGAAAATGTTGGGCGAAACTTTGCGAAACCGCGCAAAATTACGAGGAGGACAGCGAATGTCGGCGACACTTTTCTCCGGGGCCACTTGGGGTCGTCGGAGTTGCCACGAGAGGCTTGAATTAAGTACTTCTGGCAGCCCTTTTCTGTTCGTGTTCGCTGTCCACTTCCACATGGCAGCTCGGTAAACGTCAGATTAATGCTCGCAATTATTAATCCTTCGTGTGGAGGGGGTTTAGAAGCGCCCGAGTCGGCGAGTAATTATTGCTAGGGTGACATTTTGTTTCGGAATTTGATTTCCATGTACAAGTGGGCTTAAGGGTTTGCGTGTGTACTTGTAGTAAGATGACAAGGGCGTTCACGTGGCACAAGAAAAAAAGGCTTTAAATATTGTGCTTTTCCAGCTATCACGAGTCGATGGTTCGATAAGTGTCAATGATAACTTATTTTTGGATGCACCGCACGCTTTCGGTGGTCTCGCCATTGCAATACGTGCTGCTGAGCGTGACATTTTCATCCGTAGGAAACCCGAGCTCGAACATACACCGCAAACATAAACGACGGGATGTGGCATACCGCTGGGTGCACGAAACTTGAACATTGCTCTTGGGCAGCCCTTCTCCGTGTTTAAAAGGCCCTACGAGAGAACATCCAAAGCCGAACCGAGTGTTCATATACTTTGCTTTCTGGGTCAAAACACTACATTTACATCTGTTTTTCATTCACTCAGACACCCAGCTCCCGCTGACTTGCGTCGTGTTCAACAACGTACTCCGATTTTGTTTCCTTTTCCACAATATTTAAAAGGCAAAAGAAAAAGAAAGTATTTCTGCATACTGCATACTATAGGCGGAGTGATTTTTTATCTCATTCCATCCAAACCGTACGGCCATTGTGCAATGACCAAAGGCTGCTGCTAAAAGTTTTCTCCCCAAAATGAAAGTTTTATAAATTGCAACCAAATCCCGATGACTGAAGAGTGTTTTTACTCTCCTCGGTGACGGGTTTTGGTGTGAAATGAACAACAAAATGGAAAACATCACAAACAACAAAGCCCTACACACAGACAGACCCCAACAGCGATTGGGTTGCGGACCAGACAGTTGTATCTGAGGCTCCAACTTCATTCACATTCGGCTGGGCTGTTCCATTTTCCGTCCCCGGACGCATCGGAGGACTTTTCATTCTTTTCTGGCCGTAACACAAAAGCCAAAATGGACGCGTTGTGGGAGCGTCACTAGGGAAGCAATGGGGATTCGTTTCGCAGATCTGGAATATTGCTCAGAAATCCTCAGAAAAGGCCTCACACTCCCACGCGACGGTACGCATGTCAATAGCAGAGATAGAGGACACCAGGATGGTTTGCTCCATATTTTATCTTTTTTTTAATATATATATTCGCCATCCTGCCAAACTTTGGTGCAGGTGCTTTGTGGTTGGTATGGTTTTCTGCTGGTTTGAAGTTGACCGGTTATATTACACAGCCCCTGCCTGCTGCTGCTGCTGCTGCTAGGAGACAGATAAAACGATCCGGGTTTATAAATAGACCAAGTCCTTTCGTTCTCTCACCAGGCGACCGGCAGCCTACAGACGGCTCGAGCGAAATATTAGGACCACTACCTGTGCAGGGGATTTCAATATGGGACCTGGGAAGGCGAATGAAAAAGCACGCCGGTGTTGCGGAGCTAGTTAGTTATTTCAGGAGAAGAACGGATCTCTCCCGGGTGCCGACAGCTGCCCGCGTTCATCCCTCCATTGTTCGCGCAACCCCACGGCAGGAAGAAATGAGCAATAAAAAATAAACTCCCGCTCGCAAAAGCCTACCACCATACCTTCTCGGCGATACCCACACTTCTGGGATGCAACACAGGTGCAGGTTTGGTTTGGGATGGAATGTTCAGTCTGAAAATTTTACTCCCCGTATCACCCCTAACAGCCGACTATCGGTTGCGAGACCTTCCAGCGTACCCTTTGCTGCCAGTTCCCTCCGGGAGAGCGGTGTGTGTCTGTGTGAGTAAATTGGGCCGATATGCATAAAAGAAAGCCGACTCCCTGTGAGCCCCTCGGGAAATGCCAGGGCTGTTTCCACCCCGGGGGAAACCCTTTTGATGTCGTGTCCCACCACTGACGATATCTCGTTCTCTTTCTCTGCCAGCTGCGCTGTAGAGCACATTCTTTATCAATTCGCACGCATACCAGCAGCGTGCCATGGAAAGAGGTAGCAGCCTATTATTGAGCAACTTTGCGGAGGTCGCATCCCTGAGCTCTGGGTTTGGGGCCTATGGATCCTTTTCGCTTTGGTGCGAGGTCAAAATAAGCCAGCAGGCCTTGTGTGCTAACACCCACCCACAGGTGCATATAATTTTGGACATTGCCATGCAGATTGAGAGGCATCCGCTCACTCGACTGCCAAGGTTTTCTATTTCCTCTCTAGGAGGCTTATCAAATGCGACACATCTTGCGCCGGACCGTCGCAACCGGCATTTGACATCGTGGTCCTGTGTCCTGTCGTGCCATATGGTGCACTACCCATGCAGAGGCTCAGAGAACATAAAAAAACAGTGGTTCTATCGCCAGGATCAGCTTCACCGTCGAATCATGGGTGCTTTTGGCCCACGTTTCATCCCACCGGCAGCCCTGTACTAGAAAGGGTTGCGCGCGATGGGAGGGGGGACAATTTAGTTGTTCGAAAATCAATTTGTCCTTCCTGCTCTCGTTGGCCACAGTTTTATATAGCCTAGAGAGCGGTCGCTTTCGTCATTGATTTTAGTGAGCTCGTCTTCGGGCAAGCGAGCCGCAATCCGCACCGACGCTGGGGGACTAATTCGGTTGGTTCAATGCCAAGAAATGATGTCTTTCTAATTGACAGAATGCAAAACTCGATAGCCCGGCGATGGCCCGGGGCAGCTGTAGCTCGAAGATGTTTGCTTTTCGCTCCGATGCTGTGTGTTTGAAGAAACCCAACGAGTGGAAGGGTCGGCCCTGTGGACCCTCGAGAGATAAATGGGTAGAAGATATTTTCGCTTCATCAAGAAGAGTGCTTTTGTGTGCATATATGATCGATATATGAAACCCAAACATTGAACACATAAAAACAACCTATAATAATATCAAACGAGGGATACTGGTACGATAAATAAATAACACTATCTGTACTTCGACAATCGCAACCAGCAGGGATTGCATTTTGACCGATTGCCGATTTCAGGCTGTCGGCGGATATTGCAATTACTCACACTTTTGGGGCAACAAAACCGCACCAAAAACCGCACAAAGCATTGAACCGGCGTCTGCGGTGTTCGAATCCGTACTTCAACGCCGCTCGCAAAACCGATCGAATCGGTTTCGGTCGGGTAAACCTGCGCTCTCACATGCGGAAGAGGATATCCGTTGATCAAGATTAATGAGATTTGGTTTTTGTTTTCCGGTCTGACGTAAAGCAGGGAATAGTTTCCCCACTCTGACGTAACCGTCCGGACGTGCTGAATCCTTCCGGTGAAGATCCATCACGCCGGTGGTTCCAGCTCGATTCCCTTTTCCCAGCGGCTGGGTACGATTTCCATACAAATGACGGTCCTGTTTAGGGAGTCAATTTTCGCAGTGAAGGGTTTTTTTTTGTTATCATTCTCTGCTTATGGTGAGCAGCCACCGTACCATAATGATAGCGCATTTGCAATTCCAATATTTGCATCTCTCGCGGCCCTTCGAACCACGTGAAAACACATCTCTCGCATTGGTGCAGCATATTTTGGTAAAATTTGCGCGTGATGGCTTTGAAGTGCATTCGACACCATTAGCAAGAGGGTTACACTACGACGGCAGGCACACCAGAATGCTTCCTGAAAGAACGGCAATAGAAATATTTGTATTTGCTTTCCGGTCCAGAGAAGCACCGAAAACTAGGCCACATGTGGTGTCGGACATCTCGAGGAAAAGAGGCCTATGACTCAGTTTGTCTTGTGTGAAAAATTGCGCCCAGTATCGATACTGTTTTCGCTTCCATCGGGCACAGCAAAATGCACCGTGCGTGCTCCATCGAGCATAAGAAGGGCAGCTAGGGATTTTCAGCGCGATCTAGAAATAACCCGTACCAGCACGTCGGTTTGGTTACAAGGAATTCCAGACATAATCGCAGCACCCAGCCAGCCAGCCGGAACGTATTTGCACACATGCGGCGGTGTGTGCTGGTTGTATGCCTTGTACCAACGGTCGTTTCCCCGGCACTTTGTTCTAGACCGCGGGGGAAAAATTAAAATTTATGAAACGATCCGAACCGCGAACCGCTCTCCGTGGACGACAGCTAAAAATATGTGCCCAGCGGCTCAGACGAAAACACCAACTCGCGCCCGACTGCAATCGTGGTGAAACGCCTGCAATAACACACTGCTTCGGTCTCGCGACTTGGCTAGAACTTGGCCCATGGGCCACTGTGTTTGGCATACCCGGCTTCTACTGGTGCATCTCTCGCTTCGTACCAGATGGAACAACATGCACATGCGGCATGTAGATGATGCCGAGCATGTAGAACGTTTTCTTTTGCCTGCAATAACGTTGTTCAACACTGCAGCTCGCATCAGCGCATCATGTGTTTGCGAACGTGTGATGTCGGGTGTGGAGGATGCTTCACACTCGAAGGAAAGGGCAATATTAATCTTAGGAACTTTAATTGAAACATCATCATGTGGTGAATACGATTTATGATTCACACGACACGAGTGACCGTTCTCATTCGAATGACTCACTAAGAGTGCTCGACTTTTGTCAATTTATAACGACCGACAGTTTGAAAAAGATTGAAAAAGAAACGCAATTAAAACCCACTCACAGTTCCCTGCTAAAGGAGCAACATATTTTAGGTTTGCATAAAACGGTCATGTTCTAGTATGTCCACTTCAATATAATCGTTCAAAGTCATTAGCTAACATGGAACATTCTTTAAAAAAACCCAACTGTACGACACACGGGACGAGTCCCCGTACCTGGACTCGTGCAGCGCTATCCTAAATGATTCCCTTTGCCCTCCAAGACACTCTGCTGCCGAGTCGCCGCATCTCTCAACTATTGTTTAATTTATTCCGGCATTTCCAGCGAACCGACCACAAGCACAGCCGCCGTCGGTTGGTTACTTAAGCATAATTAGCATAAGTATTAATTTCCCCCGAGAACTTTGCGGGTTTCCTGCTCGACAGCAGACGCAGCACTTATGTGCGCGTGTATATGAGTGTGGGTGTGTGTGTGTGCGCGTGTGAGTGTGTGAGTGGGCATTTTTCTCGTCCTTGTGCCTTGCAAAAGCTAATAATTCCTCCCCTTCATCAACACCCCATTTCTCCAGTATCGACGCCACTGTCCGTTGGAAAATGGAGCACAAGACAAGATGGAATATGTCGTTGAAGCCTATTTTGACTGGGCACGGCCAATGAGTAAGCCGCTTAAAGCAAGGCAGCCAAGGCTGAGGCCATTTTTGATTACACACCGATGCCGGAACCCCCCCAGTGGTTAGCTTTTGGTCCGATGATTCACCCACGATAGATGTCGGTTGCAATCAACGTCCGTTTGCGAGCTGAAAAATGTTTCAACCATTGGGTATATGGTGCGGTTGGACATGATTACTTCAACTGGAGCAACAGAAAGCCTTTAAAAATGAGAAATTTTTCAAGCGAAATATTTTCTGAAGCAAGACCAAAAAGAAGAGGAGTATCTATGCACACATCATTATTTTAATGTCAGTCTTATGACGTGAGGGATTAAACTACTTTAAAGCACAGTTATCCTGAGCTATTCTGAGATTTTGTCATAATGATTGAGACAATCACATTTATCCCTTTTTAACACAAAATAGCCAAGCAATCCGGTTGCAGCGGTTTTAATGCTTTCGTTTGTCCATTTTTGCCAGTTATCTAACAAGAAGTACACCCAGCAACAAACCATGTTTGAAGAGCAATACACCAATCTTTTTTAAGCATATTTCATAAAATTCTACGGTCCAGCACGCACAACACATGAAAGCAACACACTGGAGCAGCTTCAAAGTATTAACTCAAATACCTACACGCCCCTTTGCCCCACCATCCTTGTTCCAAAACCGCTGGGATCGTTTCTCTGCATTATTTAAGGTTTAATTACTGGCCACACGGGTGATTGGAAATCCGGAGATGAAAAATGGGTAGCACAGCCCTCGGCCTTCCGCATGAAAGCCAAAACCCCGCCCCCACGGGTTGGCATATTGAAACTCGTCGTGGCCACATATAAAAAAAAGGCCGCACCAAGCAGGAAGAAGCGACAAAAATCAATTCGATCTAAAAATAAACGTCCATTGCCGGCCACATTTCAAAGGCAAAAGCAAAGTGAGAGAGGGGGCAAAAAATCCAAGTACACGAATATCGAACAGAAAATGGATCCCCACAGGTCCGAGTAGATGAGTGTATGTGTGTGTGTGTGTGTATATGTGGTTTTGTGCCGTTGCTAGCCTGCCAAGACGCACGGGAAGCGCACTGGACGAATGGCACACCACTGAGGGTGTGTGCCAAAAGCACGTTTTTTTTTGCGAAAGGATGTTGCTTTGAGGCTTTACTCTAATCAATGTGGCGGTGATGGTCTTGGGGTAGGGCATTGAGGAGGAGCATATTTCAATGCACCGCCCGTCTCCGTTCCCGATTCAATGATCCATATATTTTGCAAAATGAAGAAACCCCCATAGTCGATTATCCTCCTTGCTCCAAATCCGTGCCAGGATAGAGGCGCTTGCGAGAGACATTAGGCCGCTTTCAGAACACACGAGAACGCGCCGTTGCCAAACGGTGGTGGTGGTCCATTTCCAGTCAACCGACCTTCCTGACTAAAATATCATCCCCCACCTCGTGGGCTTCATAATACCCTTCGTGGCCACATGGGGGTTTTCTCTCTCTCTCTCTCTCTCTCTCACACACACACTCGCTTTCTGTCCGTCTCACTCTGCCCCCGACGCTAATGTTCACGCGAGCCGATAACGTCGATAATGTTTAATAAAACATAAATCGATATCCGTGCGCTGTAAGGCCACAAACACATCGCATACACACACGCGCGCACACGCACACAAGTGATGTGCCAGTGGTAATGTTACGGAATCGATGTTAGCCTTCAAAATATTCCCTCGATGGGTTGTCCAGCTTTTCCAGTGAGTGGAAGCAAGAGAGGGTGGCCCGTTTTTCCGACATTGCTTAGCGTTCCATTTTTGCGGAACGGCGGTGTGTTGCGGCCAAGTGAATGCGTGCTTTTGAACGTGACCAAGAACACCACGAATTACTGCCGTAAGGAGTATCGTGCCATTCCTTTGCTTCCTCTTTCACTAACCAAGCGCCAACCAAGCGAACATGAAATAAAACTTTACAACCTTTGCGCCCACTGATTGATTGTGAAAAGAGCGTAGAGCAAATGTTGACCTTTATTCTCGTGCATTGTCTGTTTAACGATCACCCCCCAACACCCCCACTGTAAGGGCAGCAAGGAAAGGCCAATAAATGGCCGTTGTGCTGCACTTATCGTCACATGGCAGAGAGCGCTCGGGTGCACGGGTGCAATGGCAAACGAGATTTAATAGGTCGTTGCTGGAGCGTTGCCGATACCATATTCCAGTTATCTATTGGATGATAAGCAGCCGAAGGTAAGCTTATCGCAACCCACGACCCTTTTGTTTTCCCTACCGGCGATGCCAATCAATCTTATGCACAGTGTCAATTACTGACGCGAGGAATAAAATTGTTTATTCATGCTGTCCCCCCACTGTTCCATTTGATAGGAGGTTGCTTTTGGATGGGAATAAATTCGACAATTATATTTGCTTCCCACAACCCCAACACGTGTATTTATTTCCGCATTTCAGCGGTGCTACAAAAGGAATAAAGGTGGAAAAACACTGTTCCACGGAATGGAGCAGCACAAAAACAATATAGAAGGAGTTGGAAGGTGATCAGTTAATTGGCTCGCAAAAAAAAACTAACGAAGAACACGACCATCAAGGCTTCGCACGCTCGAGCAGTCGACAAAAACGTTGCCCTCAACTCCGACTTCTCGGAACAAAGCGAAGAGCACCCAGCAGATCAGCGGTGAAACAAAGAACCAGCTCTTGCAACCTGAACAAACACTTGGGGGGATGAATCAATTTGTTGGATGCGCGCTGAATCGACGAAAAACAATTCATTCATGCCCATACTTTAGGGCCCTTGCGACCGGTTGAGGCATAATTATGGCGTCCAGCAGTCGGAAAATTCACCACTGCCCTTCGCCAGCCTTCAGCAACCTTCTCCTTGACGAAGTGGTCCCAGCACACCACTGAACGTCGGCCAGTTATGGCCACTAATCCTTGACTCCTTACACCGTATTCTTCCGGTTCGTTCTTACTGTGTATCTCGCCGTTCGAGTGCCGCCTCGGGGAGAATTATACCCCATCGGATGGCTGTCGTTTCGCATCGCAGCTTCCTGCAGGACTTTCTTTCTGGTGGACTCTCTGCACTCGGTTGGAACGAGTTTACTGGCGCCCATTTGGCACCCCACGCAGGACGCATGCGTACGCAAAAGGGCACGAATTTCCCCACAGTTCTGTTCAGTTTTCATGGGGGTTGCCAGCTGCTTGCTTATGTTTACCAACCAACCATCCAACCGCAGGATCCCGTCGTCCTTAAGATGCTAGAAGAGCGCAAAACATCGCGAGAGCCCGCGTTTGGTGTGGTTTTGGATGGCGAAACCGCACCATTCTTGTCGATAAAACGCTAATCGTCATAAAATGAAAACCCTATCTTGTACCTTGTATCCTGTTTTGCACGAACAGAGTTTAGTGAGTTTAAAAAATTATCTAATTCACCGTATAAGATAAATGTTGCCGGGGATATTTTCACACAACTTTCGAAACAGGCACCTTTGGTTCAATTTTATAGCTACATTTATTAGCATACCGTGCGTAAGCTCAGAAATTCATCGGGAAGAAAGTTTTTAGAAACTTTCCTAGCACAACAAAACTAAAAAGCTGCCTTGCAACCTTTTTCCAACGCTAAGAACATCATTGCATCTATCTAAAACGTCGAAAAACTAACAAAAATATTCAGACTAGAAGAAAACCCATGTGTGCGTAGTATCAGAATTGATCAATCGATCTATTACGATGATTAGCTGCATTCGAGGTTTGATAACTAATTTTCGCCGCGCTCATTTAGCTCGAGAAATCGACGTCCCATGGTTCGTAACAAATGCCGCTCATTCTCTGGCGCTTGGCAAGTGCTGCAAACCTGGATCCTTGAATGAAAGGCAGTTAAATTTTCGCTAACCCAAGGCTAAGCAGCCAGCGGGGTGGTTAACGATTCAATCGAGTTTTGCTTCTAAGCGTTGAGGCACAAAATAGCGCTCGATCGCCCGAAGCAACGATAAACACGCGCGCAAACATGGATAACTCGCACGAAACATGGCTTCCGTTTCTTGGTGGATTTTATTTCGGTTAAAGCATAAAAAAACACGATATTGAGGTTCGAAAAACGTGCGTAAGCAGCAGTGTGTTGCTCGGGGTAGTATGGGTTGCTCACTCGTGATACGACTATTTCTGTAAATAATCGGTTAAATTTATACACCGAATTTATAAACAACCACTGCTCAGCAACTGTTTGGCCCATAAGGGAAAATTTTGGCACGAAACAAAACCAAATCCACGGCGAACACCAACCTTTTGTGTTGCTGCCGTGGCCCAAAAGCCGTGGAAAAAGAGGTGCCGATTGATCGAACGGAATCGCAATCGTAAATCGATCGAGCAGCAAATAGCCGCACAGCGAGCGGCAAGGCAACAAAGCATTACACGACGCCCCAAACCCCCAAAAGGCACCGGGTGGAATTGTGTGCTGCTCGGCAACGTGCGAATGATGAGGGATGAAGCGATCCGCGAATTAATCCCATCAGGTGCCCACGCAATCCATTGTTGATCCTGCGGACCACGGGTGGCAGATTAGATGGGTGGCCGCTCGATGCAGACATGTGGATTCAGCACAATTTACGACGGCCGCAATTCGAATGTCGCGTTGAAGCCTAGAATAGCGCACTTGGCAATTGGTGGCGTTGAGATGTACCTGTTTATCGCCCTCGGAGGTGTGCTAACAGGCAAACATCCTCCCCACGCGATGGCCACGATAAGCTTATCAGGGTGGTACATTTGTTGACGGCACAATACGACAACTGCAGCAGACAAGCATGTTGCAGTGGAATGTCCCGTGGGAGAGGGGAGGGCAGAAGAGGAGAAGAATACAATGGGACCAAGTGTGGCAACGATTAACGAGAACTACAATCTTGCCCAAGAGTGCCTTCTCAGTTCGGGCAATCCAAGAAATGGATGTATGTGGACGAAAAGCAACCACCCCATCAGATAGGCCAGGTTTGGGTGATGATGTGGCGACACCGGTAGAAGTATCACGTGGTTGGCCGCGACGAGACGGGAATGATAAAAATGGCGTGAAGCTGTTAAATGCGTAGCTTAAAAACACCCCTCCATGGGCCAGTAGATTTTTGTTTGTCAGCAAATATGCTTCTGCGGCACTGGTCCGTTAGAGAAAACCCCGGCATTGCGGATTTTTCTATTAACACTTCCCTGACCGGCCGGGTGTCACGTCCATCGACGATGGAGAGCAAACAGTAAAATCTTGTCGGGTGATAATTGACCGAATGCAGAGAGAAAATTAACCGCGGTTTAAATGACATTATGACAATCATAACACCTTCCACGCGGGTGAAGATGCGCACAAAACGAAGCAATTACAACGCGCTTCGGTGCTGACATCGCCGTAACTGCTCAAGGCCTAACTAACCTCTGCAGAAGGCCACCAGTGAAACCCCGCCAGCAACACGTCACGATGTTCTGCATGAACGCGCCATCGTTTTGGTTCCCTTAGCTTTCTAATTACTCACCCCGGCGGGCTATGGGCAAAAGGAAAAACGACCAAACGCTGCACACTATTGGCTTATCCGCTTACGGTCCAACATAAGCTCGCCTAAAATAGCCTCCAGAAGAGCCAGAGCGAAGGCTCGTACGAGTGCAGAAATCAATTTCGCACACCCACACACGCGACCGCTCAAGTGTCGCATCGAATTCCGATGAACGACGCGTACGCACATCGATTTCAATTAAGCCATGCCAAATCCATCCACCAAACGCGAACGAGGTGGCGCTTCAGGGTCATGTGTGTGTGTGTGTGTGTGTCTGTGGCTGGTGTTGTGTGTTCATCATTACAAAAAAAGGCCGGCGATGCGTGTGCATTGGTGATCGAGGTAGTTCCGTCGATGTTGAAGTAGGGCTAGATTATTCCAGTCACGATTGCGTCAGTAGCAGCAAAAACCAGTTCCTCTGTACAGAGGAGACTCCCGCTGACGTACAGGTAGGTGGAAAATTCTTGACACCGATCGACTGTACGTTGGTGACAATTATTCACAAGCGAATATCGGACCGGCGCAGCATACTATGAATAGTGTGAGAAATCGTAATCAATTCTCGAACTACAGCCATTGCTACAATGCGACGGTGAGCGATCGTATCTGATCATACGATGCGAAATGCGTGTGTCAATACGCGAAACCGACACGTCACTCTACCGGGAATGTTGCTGTGTGATAAGAAGAAAATTGATGCAATTTCGAGCGCTAGTTATCGCCAACGACTTATCGCACCCAAAGCACGATTGACAGGTTGCCAAACGGGTTAGACCGATTTTTGTGAACCTCGTCGTTACGGGGCCGCATGTTCGAATGATGATTGCGCAAATTGCTTGCAATATAGAGGCCCAACAGCACCATTTGTCGTATTAAATTACCATTTAGATAAAGAAAAGAAACTGTTACAAGTTGTATTACCACGCTCAAGTGTGGTTCCTCAGAACGGCTTCTTCTCTCGCGCGCATGGAAGGAGGAAAATGTCGGATCGGATGTCAAGAGCTCCACCCGGCTGCTAAAAAGCAACCCCCAGCCAACGATGTGCGGAGGAGGTGGTGTCCTGACGTTGTGTAATGGGGAAATCTTGTAGGCAAGAAGCGAACATTAACAAAAAAAATAGAAGCAAGCTTTCCCTCGGTGTCGCCGCTTCCAGGCTTTCCTACCGCGCCCGTAATTGGAGAAAACGAAGGGTGGCGGCTTTGCTGGCGTTACGTAATGGGCAACATGGCACATCCCTGGGCAAAACGAAACAAACGCATGTGTGTTGTCGCCTGCGAAGTGACACGCGAGAGCCCGTTGTGTTGTGTGGGCATATCATGGGGGTAGCGATCGACGCAGAACGGGCAACAGTTGAAACACAAAAAGTGACAGCCAAGAAGCAGCAGCTCGCAAGGAAGCGACCTCGGTACGGGTGGGAGAAAATCCTTTTTTACCGGTAAAACTGTATTAGCGTAGCCCTGCACGTATCGCGTTGTGTGCCGAGAGGCGTAGAGAGTACACGAAAACCTCAGTTTGGAAAAACAAAAAGCCCGGGTAGGTGATGGGCCCATCGCCATTGGCCCGAAGCGGTCGCTAAAAGGACCCGAAAGGACAAAATCCCGCCGAAGGGATAGCAACAACAGCAGCAAACAACCACAGCGCAATGGCCACCGAGAGTGGAAAAGCTTATTTTAAAGTCCCTTCCTAAAGCCACTTTCGTTGCCTTTCTTTCATTTTGTTACTTCTTACTTCTTTTTTTTGCTTGTGGGTGTATGGGGAGGACTCTTGGGTTGAAGAAGCACCTCGTCGCGACGAAGCCAAAGGAAGGAAGGAGAGATTGTGTTCATTTTCTTCGATCCATTCATCCCAGCACGCACACCTACGATGGGGCCCCCTTTTACACAAGCCGTTCATCCCCGCAAGGACGAACACGAGAAAGTCCTTGCTCCCTTAACGCAACCGTTTAAATATTCTAACGGTTTTCTCCCATCCGTGCTCCCACACACATACACCGGGGAAAGAGAACACCGAGTGGTGCTTCGCTTTCTCTCTTTCTTAAGCGCACGCCCGCATAACGCGAGACGTGCTCCCGATGGTAATGGTGTGGTGGGGAGGGTGCGGATGTTCTGCTGTAAGCTTTACTTACAATTAGAGAGATGCGTGTCCTTCGACTCTCAGTCCCGATCCTCAACCGCGAGGGTGTATCGTTGCAACGCTTGTTCGCCCAGCTCCACGAGGCTTGCAAATTTAAGCTCAAAAAAAAAAAGAAGAAGCGACAACGAAGATGCCGCCAGAAACGTGTTGGTGGACGGAACAGCCTCCTCACCCTCGTGAATAATTGGAGAGAGAGAAAGAAAACCCTCTCATCTCACCTGTGGAAAGTGAAGAGCACGCTGATGATGTGGAACGATGGTTAAGGATGTCACAACGTGAACCGATTGCAAGGATCGGGCGGAATTTCGCTACAACGGCAAAATTGGATACCGAACGACCGGTGGAAGGGAAGCGAGAGAGAGAGAGAGAGAGAGAGAAAAGGCGTAGGGTTGGACCCGTGGAAAAGGCGATACTTTAAACGCAAGTAACGTTTACCTCCTCCCTTTGCGCGTTTATGATCGCGTTAGCGCAAACAAATGAACGCGAAACCGGGCGCGACGATGGGAGGGAAAATAAAGGACGAACAAAAATGAACGACAAAAACTGAAGGAGATGAAAAAAAAAATACTAAACAACACCCTAACGATGGTGGTTAAAGATCCAATGTCGAATCTTTTGCCGTGAAATGATCCGGACGGAGTTGGCGCGCACGATAACGAGCAATAAGGATGTCGAACGGACGGACGGAAGATGCAACAACGAGAATGGGCGGAAATCTCTCGAAGGAAATATCGTAAAATGTAAAATGCGCCTTTATATTCTTCATTCTTCTTTGGGTTTTACGTCCCGCTATCGCAATAAGTGTGCACAATGAAGTTTTACGTTTACAGGAAATATATAGCACGCCAGCGGGGACTCGTTTGCTTTATTTTTGAGTCACCGAGAACGTCCAGATAAATGTACTTTTTGCATGAGTGTGAGGTCTGAAGAGAGCAATAAATCAAGCGTGAGCTAAAACGTAATATTATGCGGATGATGCTACGGCGCGCAAACTAATAATACGCAGCTATAATTGATATGTGAATGGAAATAAAACCCAACCCAGCTCCTCGCATGATGGTTCTTCCTGTAACATGCTTTAACGAGCTTTTTGATACAAATTCTCTACTTCATCTAAACGAACCCTTGCCCACTCTGGCCAACAATCGACTCAGCTACGCATTGAACTTTGAAGGAAAATAAATCGACGGTTTAGATTTTAAATGCTCTTCCAAGAGCGCGTTACACGTCCTGAAACATTTGAACCTGGAAGGAATTGGTATGGCTGGTATGGTTGAAGAAAATGGAAGCAAATGGACGAGAAAATCGTAACAATCGTATGGGAAATGATGATGCAAAATTAACATTCCACGACGCATGTGGATCGGTGAAAGATCGCTGGTAGAAGGGGCCAGAAAACACAACTTTGATAAAGAAAAATAACAACTTTGAAATCCATAAAAAAGACATACTGCTGAGATAAACCAAGGGACGGAAACAAAATTCATTACATACAAAATCATTCATCTAATATCATCGACAGATTATTTGTGTTTTTTTTTTCATGTTTTGGGTAACGATGGAAACATTCTCCAAACAGGTTCACCGGTGAGTTAGAAACGCGATCGTGTGTAGTATTAAAAATGGTGAGTAGAAATAGTGGTGATAGTGGTGGCGAAAGTAGTGATGAAAGATTCCAGAGATGGGTACGAGTGAGCAGCAGAAGGTAAAAGATTGAAATACCTGTGTTTTGTGCATTTACTAGGGTGACTAAGAATAGCACGACTAGCGTCGAGCAGCGCGAAATCCCTTTGCAATCCATCCTTGAATCCGGTTGATTTTCTCTGCTGGTTCTCTTCCCTGGACTCTCGTACTCGACTTCTTAGGCTGCTGTTGCTTGCTTTTATCGGCACTCGAACACCATGCAACGACGTGTACGGCGCGCTGCACTTCCCGGACAGAGGATACCCTCCTTGGAAGATTGTGATTGTGACCGTAGCCGCGGGTTTTCCTCCGAACGTCGCCGGAAGGTTTCGGGGGTCGGTGTTCGGGGAGCTCCGGAAGAGTGACTCCTGCTACCGGTGTCCTCGCGGGCCTTGCAAGCGTTGGCGCAGGGGAAGTGACGGTACGCCCGGGGCTTCCGTTGCGGTGCCGATGTATGGCGGGTGGTGCAAGGACCTCCCAGACGCGATGTACCTAGGATGCGGCGGTCAAAGCTGATCACACGACAGATACGTATCCTGGCTCTATTTCCACCACGTGCACACACACACTGTCATGTGTCGGTGAGCAGGCAGGGCGGCACGCAAACACTTCCTATCTTCCGCGCGTTGTGGGTGATTTCCTTTCACGCCCTTTACTACACTTCCCACTTCTTGTCGCGTGTTTGCACTGACTTCGCGAGATCGCTTCGCGGGTCGAAAAAAAAAGGATACGCTGCGAGAACAACGAAATGGAAACGGAAAAACAAACGCACTCAAGCACCACGTATGAAGTCGCGCCTTTAACACCACCTTCGAGATCCCAAACCGGGTGTACTCGAGGAACTTAAAGGATACCGGACTTGGTGATTCGATATACACGCCAACTCGGGGCTACACAGCGGACACGATGGGCGCGATTCCACACGCGACTTCCACCTCCTTCTGCTTCACCTACATACAACGCCACCCACGTACACTCGCGCACACATACACACGACACACACACGCGCGCGCAAGGAAACACACACACACGCACACGCCCGTCGAGTGTGTTAGTGGGATTCGTTTGGTTCCACCGAAAGGGCGACACCAGCGAGTCGGTAACTAAGAGCAGAAAATATAAAATTAGCACCTAGAAACAAAGCAGCAGCAAACGCGCCCGAAACAGTTCGATCTGCCCGTCAGGCACGTATCCTTCTGGCTGGGTGGTGGAAAAGATGATGCGCTTAATAGTCGAGGCGGGTGAAGAAGGATACTCGATTCTCGAGCAAACGGTGCAAAGGATAAAGCGTAGGAAAAACGTAACCGATAAGCGGTTACATTTTGCACAGATGCTGAGAATGTTCCACGGCTTAACAGACAGCCAAAACTACCCAAATTTCACCCTACCACACGTCCACTTGGTAGTCTAATCACCCCAGAGCTAGTTTGCCCTACCAGCACCATAATCTTTGCTTGCACTTTTCTTGTTATCCTTTTTTAAACCAAACAACCCTCTCAATCAGGATAATTAAAACCTCAAACATCAACAAGGCATGTTCCGAGTCTTCGATGCGAAAATGATCCGGTATCCACAACGGGAAATACGCTGGAAGTAGAAATCCAAGCGAGCACGTGTCTCGGTCAGTGGAGTGTGGGCTATAACTACTTTTATCCTTGCCCACCCCACACCGAATGTGTCGGAAGGATGAAACGGTACAACAGTAGCACAATTGGCTGAACCCCGAGGGACAGCTCGTTTTTTCGCCGGACTTGCGCCAAGGGGCGCAAGCCGTATTACGGTGGAAGCAGTTTGTGTAATTAATTAGCCATTGAAGGTGGTATTACACGGAAAATTAGACCACAGGCGGCCATCCAGAGCGAGCGAGAGGCAGCAAGAGTCAATCAACCCTGAGTCCTTGTGTTATTTGTTGCACACCACAACACCTTTGGATTATAAGTGGAGCCACAACTTGGAATCGAAAGAAAACACTGTCCTGAGCTGATGCTTTACCCTGGGCTCGGAAGCCAGGGTCTCTAAAGTTAGGGATTCTAGTCCCAGTGTCGGTTTGAAGCGCGCTGTTTGGTTGGGAAGTGATTTGCATTTCAATTCTTCGTTAAATCGGCGAAGGAGGGCAGAGTTTTTGAAATTGACTTCAAACTTGAACGAGTTCCTCGTGACACTGCCGGTAATCTATGGCCATGCGTATCATTTTGTTGAGCACACGGGCGCTCGAAAGCAAGGATTCCAAAAAAAAGCCTCTTCTTCAAAGTCGTCCCACCGAAACGGTGCCACGTTGTGTAACAGCACTGCTGTAAAGGCTTCTTCGATCGGTTTGAATTTGTCCTTCCTTTGCATCAGGCTGGCTAGCTGGGCGCCTGCCATGATTTTGGACGTTACATCAGCACCGTCGTGTACGGTTTTCGCGGATGTAGATGAAAAGTAATCGTAATACATTTTTACGAAAGACTTTAAAAGCTGCGAAAATTGCAACAGTGATTCCATTTGGTCGAATCAATTGCCATTCGTACTTCCCAATCGATTAATAACAGATATTTACACTGCGGATTCAATAGAAACGGAACATGATGTTGAAGCCAATATAGCAACACTTGGACTTCTCGTTCACTGATAACGACCTTGCAGATGAATGCCTTATCCTGATAAGGAAAATGATAATGTATATCCTTGCATTTATACGATTAAAACCACTTCTCTTCTTTAATGTAGGGATTTTTTTTCTACAACATACTACACTTTAATCATTTTAATGAGTAGTGCAATAAATTTACACAAATTTTGCGTTTAATTACAAGAAAACTAGAGAGGTGGGGTATTTTGAACCCACTTCCCTTACACGGCCGTGTTTGTCAAGAGAACTGTCAAAAAATGAGCGCCTTTATTTTGCTACCACTCAGAGCAAAACGCCATTCTCTCTTTCACGCGCTTTCTCTCTCCCTCTCTCTTTCGTTCTCACGCTCGTTAGCTCCAGGTATGCTCCATTTTTTCGCAGATGATTTGCTCATACAAAAAGGCATACTTTTGTAATATTTTAACCCTTGTACGAGCGCCATAACAAACCAATCTCTAAAACTGAAACAGAGTAAGCAAACGGCCACTTGCACGGGTTTCTATTTCTTCTTGTTTGCCCTATCGATGCTTTCCTTTTTCGCGCACAACTTCTTCCACGATCGCTGGTACACAGGCGAGCGCACACATGCCCGTGCATAAACACACACACACGCGGGCGAACAACAAAAAAAAAGGTCTCCCAATATCGATTTTGGTTGCCCACCAAAGAAACTAGTGGAGCGTAATCAAGGGAGAGAGAGACAGAGAGAGTGAGAGCAAAAGCTGCATCAAATCACCCCGCATACAGCTCTGAGTCACGTTAAATTCACTTTAAAAGTCACTTAATGTATTCACTAATTCCGCGTACACCTTTAGCTCTTAAGCAAAGACGATGACGACGACGACGACGGCGACAGGCTACTACGGTACTAAAAAGATGACGAGCGTTCGCTCACGGCTTATATGCACGAGTGTGTACTGCCTACACTGGCGAGCACAGTAGTGGAGATACCGCAGCTCGATTCTACTACCAACACCGCGCCGCGCAACTCCCTGAGCGGACGAACCGTCTGCTTCGATCGACAGTGGTAGTGACGGCGACGACGGCCTGCTGATGATGCGAGGCAGCCCTATGGCTACTACGATGACGATGATAGGCTAGCGGCAGAGCAGTGTGCACTGCTGGTCGCTGGGTTGCTATTATTATTGGCTTTTACGGCCACTCAGTCGCGCTCGAGGCACCACCGACAGGAATGATGAGCAGGGGAACGCAAGCAGATGAACTCGGAACCATAAACCGCCCCCGCGATCCACCCGTCCGGGTGACACAACACTCCCCGTGCTCGTTAATCACCATCATCTAATGGCAATGTCATTTGCGGCCGATGGCAATTCTTCCCCGGGTACGAACGAAGAGCGCTAGGGAAAACACTACTGATAAGATGAAGGACGTGCACAACCATGGTATCCGTGGTACCGCTCGTTGTTGGTTGCTCTGTGCCTTTTTTCCCGGCCCAGGCAATAGCACAACATCCGCAACCCTTTCCCGCAATGTTTAGATAGCGCGAGATTAGTGCAACGGGCTAGGGCGTTGAGATGCTGTAATTCACTGATAAATCCTATTCCTCGGTTGACAGCTCGCGGTCCACCATCGCAACCTGGTATAGAAATTCGCACGGTCGTCGCCGTCGTCACCTGGCGACACTGGCCATTCAGCCACAGCACACACAGGGTGAAAAAAGGAGCTGTTTGATTTGGACAATCACAGGTAAGCCAAATAGGAACGGGAAGCGGATTCGAACACACAGGGAGCACTTTTCCGTGGTAGCCCTGCCGCCATCAACGAACGGCGGGCGGTTTCGTTTTCCGTCCTCACAACCATTGCCTGTCGCAATAGAGGACCGTGGAAGGTGGCATCGGTGTTCCCTTCTTGGCCCGCCTCAACGTAAGTAAGCGCCTGCACTCACACCGAATTTTCTTTTGCACCAAAAGCTTCAGCCTTGACGGGTCAGGGCTCGGATTAAAGAAACGCTGCCGCAGCACAGATCGAACCGTAAACCGAACTGAGGCCCTTTTTCTCACAGCAACCAGCAGCCCCCACGCAGCGAGTCGGATGGAAAACGTTACGGCACTTTCCTGCTGCCGTCCGAAAACACAGTACACGGGGTAGCAAGCCGAGATTTTAACGCATGCGATTTTGCAAACCCAGTTGGTCCAACCTTTTTGCTTGCTGCGATTTGACAGCACACTGACGAATTCGTGCTGTCACAAATGGTCCATCGAGGATTTATGCGCAGGAATTTTGAACCTCTATCGGCAGCTTGCACAGTCAAGTGCGGGATTGATATTTTAAATTTAATTTATTCTATAATTACAGCGACATTTAATAGCTGAACCAAATAAATACAAACAGAATAAATTTTAATTTTCTACCAATCTCGTACGGTACGATATCGTAGCTGGTGCTGTTTATCGCACAAAATGTCAAAATTGACGTCAACGTCGATGGCGGATCACGGTGGTTTAGTTTTCATAAAAAAAAAACATGATTTAATATATTTGAATAACTCCTCATAATGTTTTAACATTGAAGTTTCATGAAATGTACAGTTGAACTAATTGAAAAGTGAATACGTGTTATGTAACAATTTAGTATTATTCTAAATTATAATTACAAATATACAAATTATACAAATATATAATTACAAATATAATTCTTCGATAGTTGCGTAATTAAATTGTACGTAATAAGATTGATTCTTTATGGTTATTTAATTTGATTAAATTATAGTTCTAATTGGTTGAATAATGACATATTTTTAAAATACCCTGCAAAACTGGTCTTTTTTGATTTCAGATAAAACGGAAATATCTCTTCAAAACGCGTGAAAGCCTCTCTCTACCGTGAGAGGTGAGAGTCCATCAACTGTCATTCATGCATTTCCCTTTAGGAACAGCCAACGAAAAAATAAATACAGAGATTAAATTTATAAATGAAATGCTAAAATTAAAACTATACACCCATCACAAATATTTTTGAGCATTAAAATTGTTTTTAACTAGCGAAGCTGATCTCTTGTAATGAGCTCATTTAATTCTTCATGTAGGTACTCATTTTTCAAGGGCTGCTGCTGAACCTGAAAGTGAGGTGAGCTGAATTTTTAACCGTTAAATTTCATAAAAAATCATTTTTACTGCTGCACTTTCAGTTGATATATTTATGAAAAAGGTGCGGTTAAGCATCGCGACGTATTGAGTTAGACTTATATTTAGACATTTACGTATTCATATATTTGCACATTGATTTAAGCTACATGAAGACGTTGCGCTATTACCGCGTGGCGATCTTGGCATGCAAGAGAAAATAATTCTATATCATTTTATCACTAACGATGATATAATGAGGTGTTATGCTGATGAATTTGTTGAGTTTCATTATTCATGTGGTATGATCGGTTAACGAAGACTGAAAATCGTAATTTAATAACGTTTTTAATACTAGCCAAATGGCTTCAATGTAGCTTACTGTACAACAGAATTCAGTTTTCTTACAACCGTTGAATAGTTTACTCACGATTACTAGTTGCTTAAGTACGAAATGACTTTGGTTTTGTAGAAACTTGATTTTGCAATACATTACAAATATGCGCTTGACAAAATCTGTGTTGTGGTACCTGTGAAATGTGATAGAGAAAATGTCTAACGCATTTTTGGCCAGCATCTATTATCTGCTTCTTCAGGTGCTTTCAGTAGCTGTGGGATTTCAATTCAAGTGTGAATTCACATCATGTAGTATTAGAAATTGGAGTCCCAGAGAAGAAGGCACTTTTGTTTTGAATCATATACCAAAATCTGCCAGCATATTGAATGTAGTGAAGCTGAAAGCCTCCTCGCTGAATATTGGCATTTTTTATAACAGAGCCCATTTATCCATAGCCAACATCAGCATTGAAAGATCGGCAGTTCAGAGTGTTTTTTTGCCATCATTTGCGCGAGTTGTAAAGTTAATAGTGAGACGGACAAAACTCAGACAAATATCATTTCAGAAAAATAATACCTCTCTGGATATCCTACACATTTCCAACAGTTTGTTAACTATTGTTCCGAGAACTATAGGTCACCTCATCAAAATTAGAATTGTCACCATAACTGAGGCCCGTTTGAAAACTATCGACTTTAGATGGTTCGGAATGTTTCAACACTTGGAGGTATTGCACCTTTCCAGTAATATGATCAAGCATGTTTATCTTAGTGCGATATCGGAACAACATTTTCCAAGCCTGAAAGGGATTTACGTGCATGATAATCACTTGAAAACCATTGACATGGAAATATTTAGCAGCATGAAGTCATTAGCTTGGTTATATTTAAATAATAACAAAATCGAGCGCGTCCATGGACCAATCGTAGGTTCTACATTAAAGCAACTCCTCTTATCGTCAAATCGCCTAACGGAACTAGATTGTTGCAACTGGAATTTAAGCTCGTTGACATCCTTTGATTTAGAAAAAAACAAGTTAAAACGATTACCAACATGCTTGAGCAGTGCAATGCCGATTATAGATACCATAAACGTAGGTTCAAATGAGCTCGAAGACGACGGGTTTTGGAGCACAATAACTTCCATGAGAAGCTTGCAGACTCTTATAGTGAAGCATAATAGTTTATCGAATGTGAACTTAACCAACATTACCGTCCAACTTAATTCGCTCGATTTGAGTAATAACAAATTACGCAATTTGACCATCCCTTTGACATCGGGACCACTCTACATCAATGTAAAATGCAATTATATTGACGAATTTGATCTTCCCAGTATGTCCTCTAATATTAGCAAATTAGATATGATGTGTAATCCAATGGATTGTTCCTATTCAAAAATGCAAATCATTGGCATGAATCACTCCGAAGCACAATATAGTATTTGCAAAACAAATGGCTTCGGTGAGCACTGTTACGGACCAAGTTGCATACCATTTTCGTAAACAACAAAAATGTGAAAAAGAACATAATGATTTGCATGTAATGCTTCACTAAGTCAAAAAATTTAGACCTTTAAAGCGTAAAGAGTTTCAAATTTATCAAAAAAATGTATTCCAAGTGCAAAGCGCAAAGTTCAAAGAGCATATCGAAATTGATTAACAATTTACAAGAGTAAAAGCTTATAGTATCTACAATACAGAAGCGAAGAACGTAGCAGAATAGCATTAATTTTGTGTTTATTTAGTTGTCATTTATTTTGAAAACCTCATACTATGATGACGATTGACTTTTTTAATGTCGTGTGGTTTTAAAGAATTGTAATGTTGTGAATACATTTATGTTTTAAAGAAACATTTTTATGTCTGTTTCATTCTTTATCTCCAATGTATCTATTCTTATTTATCTATTTCAAGATTTCACTATATTCATACTGTCATCATTTCACTAAATCTCTACTAATTCTTGCTTGTTTTACTACACCTATATTTATCTTGAACTGGCCAAACAGGTTAAACGAGCATATTGACGAATCCAACTGTATATCGTATTTCACTATTCACGTCTGTGAGCTTCTGAACCGGTTCACTCAGTAGGCGCGCGAGAGCGTTACAAATGTCATTTGTAACAGCCGCATTATTCAATTACAATTATATCGTTGAATTTAATCTTCATCGTATGTTCTTTAACATAAGCTCGTTAGAAATGAACGGAAATCCAACAGATTGTAACTATTCATTACCGCCAATCAGCGGTTTAGTTGATGGATATCATGCCGCATAGCGGCATAGCATTTGACAAAAAAAAGGGTCGATAAACATTGTTATCGACAAAATTTATTCGTCCCGTAGGATACACAAATGAAAATAAAACCTCATGCATGTGGTTTTTTGTCGTTATTTGAACTTTCTTTTAATTTATAGTCCGTATGTGCTCCACATGGTGATAACACTCACAGATGGATTACTTTATCGCATTCTCGACAATAATTCACCACAGTGCATAGCAGTAAGTGTCTATTGTAATGTAGCATGTAGTACACTTCGCTTACATTCAAATATTCTCAAACAAATATCTACAAAAGAAAGATACACCACCTTATTGGAATGTGACAAAAACATAAGTAGACCGACCATATGTTTTAGCCAAATTCACATCAAAGAAACAATCGAAAACAGTCTTTATAATACGAGCTAAAAATGTAGAAACATGAAATAGAAACTAAAGAATTTTTTACTATATACAAATCGTATCAAACTGCGATTTTGTACTGTGAGCTCTTAACTATACATCTGCAAGAAATGTACGATGGAATGTAAGCATAAATAAATCTCCGTGAACCGACTGTATTCAGTTCTGTCCTCTCACCAACCAATCGAACTCCCATCGGAGTTTTGTGATGCAAAATGTAACAAAACCGATTGCTAGTACACGTTAGGGTGCAATCTCTCTTTAGATTGATGCGAGGAAAAGGAACCAATTTTTACAAATGAATAAAATGATGTACCGGTGTTAAGCTAAGGCTTTCCATGAGTTGAATATTTCACATAGCTGAATAGTCAGTTCTACGTACGGGGGAGGCTCTGGCGAGCTTCAAACCCGTGTGCTTTGGTTTTTTTAATATTTTTTTCCATAGCAGCAGCGTCGGAAAATTACTAGCGAATGTGGTAAAAAATTACAGTAACGTTGTCGTGAAATTGCGAAGCTGATGTGGGAGCAGATGACAGATGAGAGCGTTTAATTGGGCGCTCGAGGCATAAAAACACGTGTAAACTATGCAGAAAGGATTCACAGCACCCGCATCTTTTGCACATCTACGAAGGATATAGGGCCATCTAATCAGCCACATTGGACGATTAATATGAGAGACGATATTTCATTGAGAATTTGAGATCACGACGAAAAGGTAGTACCTTAGAGGTGGTGCAATATCGCATGAAAACGATGGCAGCAAGAAAGCATTTGACAGACAGGCAAACACTTTACTTACTGGGGCCAATGATGCGGTTAGCGTGATAGCCAGAAGCCTTTCGTGAGCTTTTTTTTGTTGATAGAACATACGCCCGTTGAGAGGCAATCGCAATGGGCATTATAAATCAAATTATATTAATTGCCTAGCAAATTCCAACCGGCAAGTTACTATATTTCGGCTGTTGTTATAGCTGGTCTTGTGGCGAAATATCAATAAAAAGGATCTCAATAATAAAAATAGGAAATAAGTTAGGGTAACGTCATTAATGTTAAGTAGTAGAATAGTTAGTTTAAAGTAGTAAACAAGTTACTAATAAGTTGTCATGGTTTCACAAACCACATATCACGTTATTGTCAAACCACATATCACGTTATTGTAATATACCAGTATGGGAAAACTACTCTAGATTTCCAAAGATCGCCAGTACGATCGAGCCCGTGGCAGCCCCACCGGTTACGCATATTACAAGCTGTATCTCGTGTTATTGATCCAAAAATGAATCGTACCTACGTGTGATACTTGAAAAATAAAATTAATATATAATGTAAGCCTACTTTAAAGTGACTTTAAACGATCTCTTACCAGAATGATATGAAATTGCATTTTAACAGCCTAATAGAAACTATATAAGTGAATATTCATTTCCATTCTGCAAGTAATGTATCCGTTTGTTCATCAAATACTAAGCGGCAATAGCTTAACAATGCGCATAACATGGTGTGTATTGTGATTCCAATAGCAAGAAATAATAGATTTTCTAACGCATTTGTGTTTAGTGTCCATTTTCTGTTTCTTCAGGTGCTTGAATCAGTCGTAGGATTTAAATTCTCGTGTTCAATCCAATTGTGTAGTATAAGAAACTGGAATCCCAGGGAAGAAGGTACCTTTGTGTTAAATCACGTGCCAAGGAATAGGGATATGATAAGGTTAATCAAATTGAAAGCCTCATCGATTGATATTGGCCTGTTCAATGACCAACTACCATCTATAACCATATTCGGCATCGTAAGATCAGAAATTGAGAGTGTGTTTTTACCGGCAAATGCGCGAATCCAAGAATTAACATTGGAACGAACAAAACTCAGACATATATACTTCCAGAAGAATAATACCTACTTGGAGAATCTTAGGATTACCAAATGCTTGTTGAGGACTATTCCAAAATCTATAGGCCATCTGACAAATATTAGGGATGTAGCGATACTCGATACACATTTGAAAATTGTCGACTTTGAATCTTTGGAATCATTGCTGCATTTGCAAGAACTAAATTTAAAACATAACAAGATCAATTATCTCCATCCAAGTGAACTGTCGGGACCGCGTTTTCCTAGCCTGGTTGGGATTTACCTGCGAGGTAATCGTTTGAAAACTATCGACATGAGTGTATTTAGCAGCATGATGTCATTAAGTTGTTTGGATTTAAGTGAAAATAGGGTAGAGCACGTTGAAGGAACAATCGCGTCTTCTAACTTGACGGCACTCCGATTATCGTGTAATCGTTTAACGAAACTAGATTGTTGTAACTGGAATCTAAGTTCCTTAACGTACTTCAAGTTGTCGAATAACAAGTTGAATAACTTACCAGCATGCATGAGTGTTGCAATGCCGGTTATAGAGACTCTAATACTCGATTTTAATAACCTCACCGACGATGGGTTTTGGAACACAATAGCTTCCATGAGGAGTTTACACACACTGTCGGCAAACTACAATAGTCTGTCCATTGTGGACTTAACCAACGTTAAAGTTCAACTAAGTTCATTATCATTGCATAATAACAAAATACGCCACTTGAACATTCCTTTGACTACGGCACCATACTCTATTCTCGTTGGTTGCAATTTTATTGAGGAATTTCGTCTACATGTTATGTACTCTAACATTGGCTTGTTAGATATGGAATGTAATCCTACAGATTGTTCCTATTCAAACATGCAATACAACAGCTCAGTCATTGAAATAAACTCAGAAGAACGACTTAGTATTTGCCAAAAGATAGATATCAATAAGGAGTGTGTTGATAAATGCATTCGGACCAGTTTCTCGTGACCCATCCATCAAGTACCTAGCTATGGAAGTGAAAACCAGTTTTTACAACACCGTATTTTAAATAAATTGTTTCATATTTAATTTGTTGTTCTGCTTTTTTGTAAATACTTTGATGTGGTAATGGAAACATCGAAACATCTGTTACACTTTCTGTTCAAATTACTTCCTGTATCGGTATTTGTATTTTACTCCGTCCTCAAGTTTAAGTCAACTTTGTTTTATTATCATCAATCAACTTAGACACTGCTTAGCCATCTTTTACTTCTTCTTAAATGGCTCAACAACCGGTGTGTAAGGTCGAGGTCTGCCTTGCTAAAGCTTTTCATGACATGAAGATTTCAGGTAGCTGGAAAGTCAGTCCTGCGTGTAGGGGAGACTTAGTGGAGATTTGGGTTAGATTTTTATTAATTTATTTTCTTTACTACCATTCAAGAAAGACGGAAAAATGCTACACTTATGTTAGAGTGAGATGATGACAAATATAATATGACAAAATTGAGTCGCAGAAGAAGAATAAGAACTAGGATAGGGTCCATATTGAATTCGGTCGTTATAAACATACTTGAACAATTGTTTTAGGTGTTATGAAAAAAGAGGCAAAAAGTAAATCTTTCAAGGATATATTATGTGGCTCTCCACTCTTTGTATTGAACAGGAAAAACCATGTTAGCTTAAGTTAAGTCAAGTCAAATTTTATCTAAATTTGTAAATAATGCTGTTTTCTGAATTGGTCTAATGGGTTTGGTTTTGTAGATCGAAGTGCATGCATATGTGATCATAAAACAAGGCAATAAACTGTCAATCATGTGGCCGAAAGAATACCAGCAGGGTATCCGAGAAAGCATGAAGTGATTCACGAAATAACGTTGCGCTAATTCCCTGGCTAATCAATTATTCGCCTTTTGGCTTGTTTAACACTATAACCAAATACGAAAATATCGTTCGTTAAAGCATAGTCACCATTAATAACACAAGTGCAAACGTATTTAATCATGTTTAATGATGATTACGTACAATTAAAATTTTTCGTGTTCGGAAATGATGGAAATTAAATTAGCTTGAAACTAAGCATGGACTTGCAAACATGACATGAGCTTCGTATTTGAAATTATTTCACCGATAATTTTCGTATGTCAGAAGGCAGGTTGCCACAGTCAATAGTGCACAACGCAAATTAAACAACAAATCAATGATTAACCAGCAGATCAGACCGTAGATCGTGTGAAGGATAATAAAACCCGTTTACGTACAGGGTTGACACAATACTAAACAAAAAAAGAGAGTTAAACAAAATTGTTACAGTCGAGCCCTTAATTTAGTCATCAGTATTCAAAAAGATATTAAATTAGCAAAGCTGCATATAATGTGTGTAATTTGCTTTCGAAAACAAGCATGATCGTGGGATACTATGGCATACCATCTAATGGCTATGATTCAATACAATTTGATACAATTCATTGCGTCACTAATAAGTAATGGAGTGATGACGACAATGTCTTATATACTGATTATAAGTGCTCATTTGAGATTCAAGAGTGAGAAGTAACCGACCACTATTCAAAATGGTATGAAATCGCATTATAATAGCCTATTTGAAAAAATATATGCGACTTTACTGAAGATTCACTTTTATTCAGAGAGTAATCCATTCGTTCGTCGTTAAATTAGGCGGATATAGTTTGATCGTGATAGGATTTTCTCGTATGTTGCAACAATGTGCTTAACAGGGTGTGTATTGTGATTCCAATAATATGGGATAATAGATTTTCTAACGCATTTGTGTTTAGTGTCCATTTTCTGCTGATTCAGGTGTTTGCATCAGTCGTGGGATTTCAATTCTCGTGTACTAGTAGTAATGCTCAATTATGTAGTATTAGAAACTGGAATCCCAGAGAAGAAGGTACATTTGTGTTGAATCACGTGCCGAAAAAAGCTGTTATGATAAAGTTAATCAAATTGAATGCTTCATCACTCGATGTTGGCCTGTTCTATGGCAAAAAATCATCGGTAACCATAATCAGCGTCACAAGATCTGCAATTCACAGTGTGCTTTTGCCATCATTTGCGCGTACCGAAGAGCTAATAGTGGAACGAACAAAACTCAAACATATATCCTTCCAGGTGAATAATACCTATTTGGACAAACTTAGGATTACTAAATGCCTGCTGAAGGCTATTCCAAGATCTATAGGCCATCTAAAAAATGTTAAAGTTGTTACTATACTCGATACAAAGCTGGAAATTGTCGACTTCGGGTCCTTTGCTATGTTGCAGAACTTGAGAAAGCTCGATTTAAGTAGTAACATGATCAAGCATGTCTTTCAAACAGCTATGTCGGAAGCACACTTTCCTAGCTTAATAGGGATTGATCTACAAGGTAATCGTTTGAAAATCATTGATATGAATATATTTACAAGCATGAAATCACTACGCTGGTTGTATTTAAGTAAAAATAAGCTTGATCGCGTTGAAGGACCAATCGCGTCTTTGAAATTGAAAGATCTTCGATTATCGAGTAATCGTCTAACGAAACTAGATTGTTGCAACTGGAATTTAAGTTCATTAACGGACTTCATTTTATCAAATAACAAGTTGAAACGGCTACCGGTATGCATGAATGATGCAATGCCAGTTTTAGATTCCCTAAATGTTAATTCAAATGAACTCACAGACGATGGTTTCTGGAACACAATAGCTTCCATGACGAAGCTGTATTGGCTGTCTGCAAGCAACAACAGTCTTACGAATGTGAATTTAACCAACGTTACTGTACAAATTGGTACTCTCTTATTAGGTAGGAACAAAATACGCTACTTGAGCATTCCTTTTACAATGCGACCACTTTTCATCGACGTGAGATGCAATGATATCGTGGAATTTGATTTTCAAAGTATGTCGTCGAACATGAGCATGCTTGAAATGAACTGTAATCCAACAGATTGTTCGTATGCAAAACCGGAAATCATCGGGTCAGTAAATAGTTCTAACTCTGAAGAACAGTATGGTATTTGTAAAAAAGTAGACGATGATAAAATATGTGACAAAATGTGCAATTCCACCAATAACAAAGATACCTCATCTTCATAAAACTGAATGTAAAATATTGTACAAATCTCTTTGCAAATGATGTAGTTAGAATGAAACATATTAAATAGTGCAATGGTTCTATTTTATGGGATAAAAATCGAAATCTTCTAGATTTTCAAAGATGGTGTGAACGATCAACCCTCCGGTATGAGAAATGCGCCCGTCAGCGTAATTGACCTATACGCCCGTGAAGAATCCATAATATTACATGGCGACCGTGGCGCCCAAGGGTTTTAATACTATACTGTTATGATCATATGCATGTAAAGAAAAAAATCAATACTTTAGGAAACAGTTTGCATATCCTTTCTTTATTTGTTATATTTTACTTCATCTTGAATTGAGCTGTTTAACTTTTAGCATTTTTCCGTTTGTTTTATTTGCTCCCCACTTACTAAGCCATAAATGATCGCGTATTCTACAGCTAGGTACCATATCTTTCTCCCTTTAGATTGATGCAAGGAAAATTAACCAATATTTGCACATGAATAAAATTATGACTTGAATGTGGCATTTCTGTAACAATAATGGGATGCCTCCTAGCAAAATAGAAGCGTAATGGCTGAAGTGGGAACATTATTCGTTCATGTTCCTTACTAATCAAGGTGCAGTATTTGCAAATAAATAACCTTTGATAAGCACTGTTATGGAGCAATACGTATTTGATACTCTTACACGGGTTAAAAAAATTATAATAATAAATCGTCATACAAGTCATCGTTCATCGTTTTTAATGATCGTCTGTTCATGTGGGTGTCCTTAAAGGATTTGTCACACTCAAAGCTTTTATTTCGACTTTGACAACAACATGCCAGTAGAGGTTCCTTAACTAAAGCTTTCGCTGCTTGTGTGGTAGGTTACTGAAAATCAATCAAACAAAAATCACCATTTTTCCGTCGTAATACATCGATTGCAAATCAGGGTATATACTCCACAAATTGATCATAACACAATCAACTTTACATTTAATACGATGTGGTACAAAATTTATACAATTCAATTCGCCAATTACTAGGTTTATTTGTTACTAACGATGAGGTAATGAAGCGCATTGCTGAGTTAAGTTGAGATTAGTTGAGTTGTTCATGTGGGATACAAAGGTGACTGTTAACGATCACTTTCCTAAATGATATGAAATCGCATTATAATAGCCTAATAGAAACTATGTAATTGATACTTTACTTAAGATTTATGGGCAAGCAATCTATTCGTATTCTGGAACACGGTTCACTCCGCTTACATAACGTATTCATTGGAACATTTATGTCTCGATTGAAATACATAATGGATAAGCATTAATTTTTTTTGATTTCAACAACTATTCCAAAGAACATGATTTGGTTTTTATTAGTATGCTGATCCAAAAGAGAGGAAAGTTTGTGGTACTATTTTATGTATTAAGATCATCAAATTAATCGACCCACTTTCAAGCCACGAACGATGAACTGAACGTCCGACGATTTTTGTATCTATTATTGTTTTCAATAATGTCTCAACGTATCAATCGATATAGCATATACATAAACGAGTGTAGTTTTTAAGGTCATCAGTTAGCTGAAAATATAAAAAAAAACTGGTTTTGTGTACCCTTTTATATTTAAAACGGATTTTCATATACTTTTTTATTTCGATAGATTCGTTACTATATTCTTTAGTCTTCGGTCACGTTTCTACTGGAGAGAAGCGTTGGTCTTCACGTAATGCTGCAAGGATTTTGATTGATTGCTTGTGATGCAAAAAATCACGGATACTGTTCGAAACAAAAGCTAAGGCAAATTGTAGCATAAGCTTTACTTGCGACAATACTTTTTATTGTCACTTAAATTTCACATATAATTTATTCTTTCATTCAACGGTCTTAAAATACAATGGTTTATTAGTTTTAAGCAGTGCCATCTTCATATAGTATTCGGGAAACATAAAGCAGCAAAAACAAAGAAAAACCACAAACGGACGATAATGCAATCTAACGGACCAAACGCTCAATACGATCGTATCCGATGCAAACGATCCAAAGCCATGTGATAGGTAGCCAGTTTACGTTTTCTCGCCATTTCGTTTACGTTTTTTCATGTCGTACGACATGCAAACGAAACTGGCCAACAGAAGATGGCCAATCAAATTATTATCCTTCGTATAGCTACAATTGGCCAAAGACACACTGCAGGGAACATTGCGGATTCCGTTGCGCTTTAGCGTGCCATTTCGATGGTAGGAATAATAGACATCTTCCAGGAAAGATACAGACCACGAATTAGATTGGGGAATAGCGCTCACGTAATATTGCACTTCGTTTCGACGTCCCTGAGGGTTTGTTTTTGTTCATGGTTGATAGGAAGGTGTTTACCAAGTAGGTTTGGCTGGAAGGAGCAGAGTCTCTCGATTGTTTGCAGATCAATGACAACAAACTGCTTAGGAAGACTCCCGAAGGAAAAAAAATGGATGCAGCAAAAGGTGGCTGAGAATTCATTTGTTGGAAATATTGATAATGACCATGCGCCTCCATCAGCTAGGCGCCTGCTTCGAATAAAGAACTATGGAATGAGATAGTTTGACTAATTACCTAACTAAGAAATTAATAGTACATTAATTTATCAGTTTAAATTGCTTTATTTTTCAGTCTTTTATAAACAATCAGCGAAGGAAATTTCATCTTGTAATGCCATGAGGCTTTGGACAAATGATTTGAATTGACGTAGTTTGTGCTATTCGTTCCCAGATGGCGTTAGTATTGGCTGCTAAGCTCTGTTGCAGTAGCGTAACGTCGAAAGCTTTAAACATAATTTTGTATCTAAAATCATCATCATAAAAAACAGAAAGAAAACGTAAATAGCGTGTTGTGGTACCTTTACTAATATGAAGCTATCATAATTTTTTAAAGGTTTCTTCAAAGCTAATCCCTTAGGCCGTGTACTGTACAGTTTATGTCCCGCATTTTTCCACAGTCATGCATCGTTTCCATTGACATTTTTTGTTGTATTGTTTCTCTCGCGAGTGTCTTTTTAGTTGATACATCTAAAACATCTTCAATTTTGGTATTTTGATTTTGTCATTGACTTGATGTCTACAATGGAACAACATTTAAAATGAATTTATTAATTCGTTCATCCATTCATTCTTTCATTGAATCAACATTTTCGCAAAAAACGCTTCCCTACTCTAAGGCTCATAAAATTTCACGAACCATCGTAGTGTTTAAAAATGTCCGTTGAATGTGATGAATGGAAATGAAGAATTTTTGATCGCAATAAATTCGATGAATTGTACCTAATTTTGTTCTGAGCCCTTCAATTTCCAGCAAAATTGAATGACTCGGAAAACATGCCTAAAATTGGACGCGATAATTGTGGGATGTGATTCAATTATCTAAAAGCAGAATGCTGTTGTATTTTTGTCTATTCGGAACCGTCATAGAAATTGAATATCACGTATCTTGACGCATGAGTCAATTGACCTAAAAGCAAATTCCAAAAGTGAATTGTGAGTGTTTGCTTGTACGAAGAAGAATGTTGAGTTTTTTTTACAGTCACTCAATAAGGGTTGCCTATTTGCGCGATGGGAAAATAACAAAATGTTTCAATTAGGATTGTTCAAAAGGATGTTAGGGATTTGATTGAAAAGTAAAGCGTTTAAGATGAAAATTATGAAAGTAGATCCGTAGCTAAAACTTCGCAATACTCTCATAGTTCCTAATAATATGCTTATTGATGTATGCAATATGTATTTATGTAATGTAAAGAATTATTTGAGCTTTGAAGAAAAGAAATTTAATTGATTACAAACCCATAATTTTTCACGAATACAAAAGAAGATTGCTATTATGATGCGTGTTACGATGGCAATGTACAACAGAATTATGAGTATCAAAGCATTTAAAAACGCCTTTATGTCTGGCCATTGATATTCCCTCCCTTCACGGAAGTCATTCCAAGCCATTGTTCCGCCCAATGATATAAAACTCTCGAAGCTCACCGTGAATTCGAAGCAAACAAATACGCATATTGAGCACCCACAGAAAGGGCAACTGTTTGGACAAAATAAAAATCATCATAATTTTACTCGCAAACCACCGCAATCGTAGCATTTTAAAGCGATTCAAATTACGGGCCACCATCGACCGAAATTTTGGTCCACCAGTCTAGCAGGGTGACTGGGTGATATTGCAATTTTTTCTCTTCCTCCAAACCATTATCTCGTAGCTGCTGCTGCTGGCGTTGTTTGCCTGGTCTCGGCCCATCATCATTTGCCCGATAGGTTTACGGTGTAATCACGCTAGCAGGACGCCGTCGTCTGCCGCAGCGCCAACGCCGGCTCCAAATAGTCCGCGAAGCTCATAAAACTACTGATGCAACCCCGGGCGGGCGAATGCCGGCGAAAATCACTTTTGCTTTTTGCGATAACCCCTCGTCCACCCTCGCTTATCCTACCCGCGGCTGCGAACTCTCGCCAATGTTCGAGAGGGGCATGAAAACCACTGGCGAAACAAAGCAAAAAAAAAAAAAACCAACCCCACACAAAAAAAACAACCCCGAAACAAAAACGCGGCGGCCCTCGAGGCGAGCGAGATTGTGAAGATCGCAGTTTGGCGCAATTTTACAACCTTCCATTCAATTCGGTTTCAATGACGCAAAATTTCTCACCCAACCACCCTCACCCCATTCCGGAGGGTGGGAAAAGCTGCAAGCGGCGAAAGTCGGCCGCGCGCAAATGGCGCCCCTTTGGGCGAAAGATTGGCAATTTTCTACCGCTTTTCGCTTAACGGGTTCCGTTCTCGTTTTCCAAAGCGGCCAGCGTCGCAAAGAGGGTTTGTTTCGAGCTCGTCGTTCCCACCGTCCTCACGAGGGTGAGCTAGAAATGGGTCCTTCGAGGCTCGGTTTCTTTGATGCACTTGCGCCCGATGCCCAACGCGCACAAGGCTCGCGTTTTCTTATCCGCCCGATTGTGCCGCACCGTTGGCCGATCTCCGGCAGCCGGTGGTTGATAGGAATCGGTCGAAATTGTTGTGGACACATAGATCTCTTTATGGTGCTTGCCGGGAGTCAGGCATACAAATTTTCGGGGTGGCGCTGGTTTTCTGCTCGTCGTACGCGTGCATCGGTGGCCAGCGGGCAAACGGGCACACTGTACTCGGAGTGGAAACTCTGCTCACTTTTCCTGCACAACAGAGACTGGGGAGCAAAAAAAAAAAAGAATCCAAAAATGAAATGGAAACTGCTTCACCGAAACTCGTTACACAGCGTTTTGGGAAGGCCAACTGAAGCAGCTTTCCTCGCCCATTTTGGTTGGTCCTTTTTTTTTTCCTCCCGTTCTTATTCATCTTTCCCGCAACATCTCTGGAAGCTCGTGGCTCGAGAGCACGCTGCATGAAGCGCCCATTTTTATTACGCCATCGGTGTGGCGCACCCGGGTTTCAGCATTAGCGGAATGAACAAAACCGGCGTCCAAGCCCGGAGGTCCCAGACGAACCCGATGGACCCGCCGAGCGTTTCGTTTCACGCGGCCCGTTTGTTTCAGTTGACCTCAAGATAGTGAGCGAGAAAAACGAAAGAGATCCGGACCCAACGGGACGGTATTGCATCCGAACAATGACATGATTAAAATTGCTTGCTTCTAATCCGGCTCTTTGGTGGGGTTCCTTTGCATCGGCGAATGGCTGTGTGTTTTGGCAAATATCGGCAACCTCGCTGCGACAGATTCGGGTGTGAGTGTGTGCATGTTGTTTGAGAAAGGCAAACGAACCAAAAAGAAAGGAAGCAAGAAAGTATGTGAGAGTCTCGAACAAACGATCGTCCTTATGGTGAACTGTTTGTGCGCTTTTGAAAAGCGCATTCGCTCACGCAAACCTTCCCCCGGTTTGCTCGATGCAGTTAATGACAGTGCAAACCGCCCCATCGATTAGAGGTTGGAATGAAAACCAATGAGTGTACAGGAGGGAAAAAAATCGGAATTACGGTCACTTAACTGCACGATCGACGCTACCGCCGTTGACATGTTGCCGCATTCGAGCACCGGAAAGCGCACGCAGAGGTCGTCGGGTGAAATTGTTCATTTTCCGCGTCCAATTTCATTGGGTGCAATTTTCCTAACGGCTGCGGGTCCAACCAAAACGACCGAAAATCGCGAACGGAAGGCATAGCGAACGGCGAAAGGAAAGCAATGCGGCTGCCGTTTCTTGGTGTGGTTTTATTATTTATTTACGTTCGGAAGCCCACAAAATGGGTGTCACCGATTCGGATTACGGTGCTCAACCCGGTTTGGTAAGTTTCTATTATATTTCGCGTGCCACATGGTTCGGGCGGTAACGGGTGGAACAAAAAGTTCCGGACCCCGCGATTGCAGTTAATGCCGGTCGGATGCATCGGTTGTTGATCGTCGTGACCGAGTGGTTGCTTTTGAGCAGTGCACTACGCCACAGCGGGACCGCATGATGTGCGTTTCCTTCCAATTGTGTTTGCACCGTGCCAGAGGCATACACAAGCATGAGCATGCCCTTTCTGTGTTCTTTTCCGAGTTGCCTTCTGCTCGACGGCACGCGACGAGCTGGACCCAAAAGTTTACCCGGAAAGCGGCACTTCCGCCGAGCGGTAAATTGCACGGAAAGCGATAAAAAGTGAATTAAAAGTAAATGAAATTGTTGGCACCCGTAGGTGGAACCGTCGTTGTGCGATGCATGCTTGGCGGGTTGAGCGCGTCGGTACTTGCCTTTGGTTTATTACAAGTTGACGAAGCCAGTTCGTGCATGTGCAGTGCCCAAAGCGGTGGGAAAATGATTTCCTGGATAAAGGAATGCATCTTTCGTATGAATGAAATGTCCTTAGCTGGGAAATAAAATCTCCACGATTGGAACAACACACAATTGGACGGCAGTTTCAGGACCTATTTGTGGTGGAGCGAATGCTTGGCTGATTGAAAAAAATGCAAATGTATGACACGTGGTTTTTTTAGGGGTAATATCTTTAGTTACATTGTTATTGTTATTTGTTTAAGGACGGCCTGGCAGAATTTAGATTAGAATAATTATTTATGAGCTGAAAGGCATTTCCTCCTAACAACCGCTGAGAGCCTTATCCCGGGCTGAATCGGTTAATCTTTCGTTGCAATAATTGATGACAATTGCAGATAGTAAACTGAAGAAATTGATAAGCACATACAGTTGCAGCGGCGGTTAGAAATCAAGCGAATTCAAGAATGAAAATCACAAATCCACGCATTAAATTAACGATAGGGTTTAACGTAATTTTCTGGCATAAATTGTAGTGTGGCTTTTGAAGCTTTTTTATGATCTTATAGAGAATCTTGGATAATTTAAATGTAACGAAAACACAAATAAATGTTCAAAAGGCGTTTTCTGAAAGCTATCTTTGAAAAGCTCTTTGTTTTTGAATTGACAAAAATTTCATCAATCTTTTTTTTTTGGTCAAAACGAGATTTAAAAAAAACGTAAATTTATTATATGCTTGTGGTATAGTTTATAAATTATTCTACTGCTGTTGTTACATACGAATCCAGACGTAAGTATTTGTCACTAGCTCTGTAATGATGCAACTTGTGAGCTGTGTCAACCTGCGGTGTTCCTTTTCTCAGGAGAGCGTTGAATTTGTCGTTCGACTTATCGAAACGCGTCACAATGTCGGCAACAATCGCATCCCACCAGGCAGCTGCATAGCATAGGTGCAGATGAAAAGACTCCCACCGTACCGTCACCACGTCGTGGGATTTGGAAGAAAGTCAATCTGGTATGCCCTGTCCTTCCCGGATGCAGCCAAAGGCACCTGGGTGCCCCGGGCGAGTGAAAAGCGCAAAAAAATGGGAAGAAAACGAAAGCCAATGAAATGTAGATTTATGTGTTCCGACAGCACCGGCGCACGGCGTCGGGTGTGTCCCCTGTAATATATGCACTCAGTAAATGCACCGCACATGCACCAGCACCGAGCAGTTGTCAAGCTTGCAGGGGCGAAAAGTTCGGCGAAAGCGCTTTCTTTGTCCGCAGCGGGCGGTTGGCTCGAGGTGTGGAAATGGATGACGGGAACGATGTAAAAAATTCATTACATTCCGTAAATTGTACTTCAGACAAATGTCTTAGATTGCTGGCCCCACCGCACCGATCCGATGGGTGACTGCTGGTGTAAGCGCTCTCAGGTCCTGCCAAGCCAGGTGAGTCGTGTGCTCGTGGCTGGCTTGGAACGGAAATGGATTGTGGCGAGTAGATTATGGGGCGACACTTTTACGTGCGACGGTGGTGTGTAAGGTGGTGATGTTCGGGCTCTTTTACATTTCTTGCCCAACCCCCCAGGTTCCGGGGATGGAGACGGATGGCTCAAGTTTGCGCTTACCTGGCGCACGTGTGGAGATAACGTCCGGATGGTATGAATATTAGATTTGCCTAAGGATATCGGTTTGATTTATGGTTGATTAACATTCAAATGCAGCATGATATATTAACCGACGGAACATGCCCCCAGGTTGTCCCTTTGGAACGGGGAACGGAATTTCTTGCTTGTTTGAGCTGCATTCTTGCTCTTTGGGTTTTTTTTCTGCTTGAACGGCAGATGGTACTTTTCTTTATTAAAACGAAATTAAAAGATAATCTCATTCCACGGTGCACCGTGTAATGAATGTACTTACGCGCAGAAATGTACACCGTAAGCACCGACTGGAGCTGTTTGAGTTGAGTTTTCGCAAGTGCAGCACCGTAATGCCAGCTCAAGTGCACTCGAGCGGTGGCGACATCTCGACGGACATCTCTCCGGCACCGGGCGACTGTTTGCCCATTGTTGCTTAAATAATGAAATTACTGCAGGCGCTGGGTCAAAAGGAAGGTCCTGTAGGGCTGCAACCGCCATCTGGCGGTGGGGAGTTTCGCTTCCTAATCTCTTACTTAAACTGCCCCGACACGTCCCGGCGCATAATTGAAAATCCGGCTGGCAAGCACACAAACCGCCGCACCGCACAATTAACTGGTACATTTTATTCCCATTTGGTCACGCTCGGGTTATAAATACCATGCATGCAGTTTCGGTGGAAAGCGAAGACGCCGCGTTCTCGGGCCGTGCTCAAGAAAACCCGTGGTGGTGTGGGTGGCTGCACCACAGCTGGGCAGCCGCAGGAACTTCGAAAGTCCTGAACCATGCCGTGGGTAAGTGTTGCGCGCGTAGATCGGAAGACGTTGCAGTTTGACCACTTCCCGGGTGATGTGTCGGTTTGATTGCATTACTCGTGGTTGTGAACGAGAGCGAGCCGGTCGAATGATGATGGCTCGGGATGGAGAAGATGCATTTTTGATAAAGGACCCCAAGGGGGAAGGTCCGTTCGTGACCGCAAGCTTTGAAGTAACTGGATGAACGTGAAATTCATGAACGTGAAGTGCAATCTTCTCTGCGTCTGTGCTGCAGTTCAACAAGTGTGTAATTTTGCGTTCGGTTCGTTTGCTTGATATTGCAGCGATCAAAGCCAGTGACGGTATTGAGAATTTGGTTTGGTCTTGTTGAAATTGCGGCCTGGATCAATGTGCATTATTTACTTACAAGCACGCTTGGTTAGTTTTATTTGATTTTTGACGTATGAAACAGCGTAGGGTGACGAGACAACCCTATGGTGAACTTTTCTTTTTCGCATTTTCGAGATGTGAAAGTTTTCAACATTTCTCGAGAAATCTCGCAAAATTTATGCGGCAAGAGTAGACGTAGTTGAGCAACTTGTACGTGTATTCTAAATTTATTTTAATTAATGTGTAATTTGAGTTTTTGGTTGTAGATCAACTTTTAATCTACACTTTCACAAATGTTTGGGCAAATTATAGCTACACACGATTACGATTAAGCTTATCAATTATTAAATGGAGATAATGATAATTAACTTGCTTGGAGATTGAAACGCATGAATTATTGAAATTTTATAGTTAGTTTTGTTACTTAATAAGTGTACAAATTGACTTCACAATAGGCAAAGTTAAAGTCATTCACAATAGACTTCTAAAACTTCAAACTTAATGTTTATATAAAATGTTGAGAAAGAATAGAGTTGTATGGCGAGTTGAAATGTGTGGGTTTCTGTTAGATTAATAATAGAAAATTAATTTCTTGATGTTGTTTCTTAACCATAAGTTTAATAAGCTTCATAAATCGGTACTAAGTTGTAATTTCCTGAAAGCAGTTTATCGTGTCAACAATTTAGAGTTCTCAACTGTTCCAAATGCAAATTTTCCCTGGAAAAAATGATACAAATATAACAGGTTTTTGAGACATGTTTTGCACTATAGAAATGGCTTTATCTTAATGCTATAAAAGATGTGTTTACTTGTCTCCTTCTTCGGAAACTCGTAAAAGACTTCAGTATTTGCATACCATCTCTTTTATAACCTTCTCTTCCCATAACTGATGCCCGGTTTCGACGAGCTTTGCGTTGGCTTTCCAATGACACCGCGAGAGCATCAAAACTTTCATTCACAACATGAGCAGATGTACTGAAAATACCTTACGATGCGAGAAATTGACAATTACGTTCGGAAAAAGGAAGAAACGAATGCTATCTACAGGCGAACGTAATGTATTTTTACGCACGAACACACAACACACGCTGAATCGACGGTTTAGTGGAACTGTAAAAAAGGAAGAAATAAAACAAAGCCAAATTTTTCGCAACCGTTCCGTTCTTCTCCACTCCAATTAAATTATCCGCATCGATTACGATGATGTGGAAACGCAAGCGCAAGTGTGAAAGTAAAACCCAAAATCACAAATAAAAATACTCACGCCCATGCGATGACAGCTCGAAAAAAACGAAAAAAAAACACACACACGCCGCACTTAAAGTTTGATCGAAAAACGTACACAAACTGGCACATCCGTGTCCTGATTCAAGCCAGCAACACTCGAGGGAGAGAGGTCAAAGGCGACGGGACAGCGACTGTCGTAAAGTGTTTGTGGAACGTTAATAATTTAATCACCGGCGAAGATTTGCTGCCCGCGCCCCGAAATGGGAAAGGGAAAACGCGAGAAAGTGCCACGACGAGCAGGAAGCCCATCGTGGGCGGAGACAGGGTGGTAACATTATTTTCCCATTCCCGGTGACTGAGCCGGCGGCCAAGTGTGTTATCCGCTTCACCGGTAAAACCGATCGTAAACGAGAAACGGAAGGGATGAGACAACGACGAGGACAACAGAAAAAAAAGTGGAAAGCATCCGGCACAACAAAAAAAAATCGTGAAACGAACACAGTAAATGAAAAATGAACCAACCCGGGCACTCTCGACGGTGTGGCCGGAGGCCGGGGATTTACGCGACGAAAAGTCACGTCCCCGAGTCCGGTTACGTGTTTACTGGGAATTCATTATCAGCAAATGTTGCTTACGGGCCAATGTTTCGGTTCGGGAGGAATGGGTCCCGTTGCTCGTCCCGGTGGAGCGAACCGCGTGTGTTGGCAGTAAAAGTTAGGCCGAGATTATGCTACACGACATCCGATATTGTGGATGGATCCGAGCGTGGCGCGTGGTTAAGCAGGTGGTGCGAAAAAATTACACAAAAACACCACCACCCGTCGGAAGGTAAACATGCGTTGCCGAGAGCGGGAACGGTACGCGACCTGAAGGGTTTACGAAAACGAGCCCCGAAAAACGGAAAGCCGTATAAAGCGCGGATGGAGCGGGAAGCGTTTCGAAAGAAAAACGCGAAAGGTAAATAATCCTGTACCGAGGTACTTTCGTCGGTTTGCGTTGAATACGTAATCTTCAATCAGTGGCACGCGCAAAAGTTTTCCACCATTGGTTTTTCCGCGCGTCGTTCGCTCATCGGAACATGGAGCGGATCTCTTCGGGAAATTAAAATGGCAGCAAACGTGGACGGGGCACGTGCAAAACGGACCCCGCATGCCGTTAGTTGCCATTTATCATGGAATTTGGTCGGATTGCGTGGCTCGCTTGGGGTAATTTAATTATTTGTTCTTCCGCGGTTTGCTTTTTTTAGCCTTCTGACAATCCAGGGGGAACTGGGAAACGTTCACTAGAAATCAAAGGTACTGGGCAGGGAAATGGTGAGCAGGACCTCGTTTACAGTTCTGATTTGTTTATGAGGATCTTAGCATGATGCTGCTTAGTTAGAAGCAATAGGAAAGCTTCAGATTATTTACTTTTTCATTCCCTTTCCTTTTCAGAACCTTTACCATCACATAATTTGCTTAAGATTTAAGATAGTATTATATCGTAGATAGCTGGAAAAGATATAGTTTATCTTCCTTAATTTTAAAAATAACCTAATCCAATATTATTTCTCGAGTTACATATTTGTTACAATTTTTATTTGGATAAACCATTCGGCTTGCATTTATATGTAACATGAGTATCAGGAATGTATAACGCTTGGATAAAATAAAAGCTGCCACTCGAATTGAAAATATCATCGTATTATAAACAGAAACGACGCGAAAACATCTACAGTGCTGCATTTAAGGTTTATTTAAACTCTTAACAATCTGCTCCGACCGTAAGCCTACTATGATTTATTCAGAAACTATTATTATCTAAGCCCACTTGCCTGTTCATGAACAGGAAACAAAGCTATTGGCGTTCTTGTGGTTCCACCACTCATTACCACTCTCTCTGTGACTCTCTCACTCTCTCTCAGACCAAAAACCCTCTGCAGCAATATCTCCATCCTCATTTGGGGTGAGAACGGTGCGGGATTTTCGGGAACCCGGCAAATAAATGAAACGAAAACAAGAAAAATCAACATCTTCCGGAAGGGGAAAGTCGCCGTACTTTCTCAGCACCGTTCCTTTCAAGGATAAGCGAGATAGAGAGAGAGAGAGAGAGAAAGAGAGAGAGAGAGTGAGCGGATTTGTAGCAGAAGGAATTGCAGTATGGGGGAGATTTTGTTTATGTCGACCTGGGAAAACCGCGCGCCAGCCAGAGTGCCGGGAAAGTCGGTAAGCCGGGCATCGGAAGACGAATATTTTAATTTGAATAATTTATGAGCGGGCTTTCCCGAAAAGCGCGCGCGACCGAATCGAAAAAAAGGACGAGCCGCGGGACTCGAAAGCATCCCGAATTAGAATTTGGCCGCGACTGCAAGGCACAGTGTGGGAGCGGACCAAAACAAAACGAGAACGCGCCGGGCCGGTTAAGCGAATCTGATTATAAATGGGCCAATTTCTTTGCGACTTGCACGAAAAGGAGCAAAACAAGGACACCAGGTGCAGGTGGTGGTGATGCGGAGTTTTTATTTTCCTCTCAATTCCCGTCCAAAGAGTGGTGTTTTTATTTCTGTGGCTTTTTTTTTCTTAGTCCTACTTTGGAAACATGGAACATTTCGCCGATTTTCACCGTTTGCATTTGTGTTTTTCTTGGCGTTCGAACAGCGAACGGGTGGAAACCGCTAGGTGCATTTGTTTGCAATGTCCTATTTGTTAAAGCGTGAAAAACTTATGGTAACAGCCAAATCTGTAGTCCGATTTGTGGTTAGCTTGAAATCGTGCTCAGAAAATCGAATTAAAGGGATAATTTAAGACACAGGCATTGAGCTATTGGACACGATAAGGGGAAACATTAAAACAAAACACTCATACTACATATACGATGATTATTTATGCAGCAAAAAGTAACTTTTTTCATTTAATATGGACCCATATCAAGGACTCTTATAATGTGGACTCTTATCTATATCTTATCTTATCTGAATGATCGCATTCGAGATGGGATTTAATCAGAAAGCGAATGGTTGGAAACATCTGATGTTATGGATGAATTCGTAAAAAATGCCATACAAATATTCGTAATATTCGTTTCCAAAGCATACAAATATCCCAGCTTGAAACAAACCACGATGGACAATTTCATATGGCTGTCATCGGTTCACTTTAGTCTGATTGCGTAGGGATCATCGGTTCACTCGAATCGATGCAATTTGGTAAAGCTGCAGAAAAAAATCCAATTAACCTCAATGGAGCGTTCGAGAATCACATGAAGCAGCGATGTAGGAAAGCTGCGATTACGCTATCGCTTGTTGATTGGCGAAATGCATCCTCGTGGGAGCTCTTTTTCTGCAGTTTCCATGTAACACAAACGGGCTCTGATATCAATCGCATTTGAATTTTGCTGTCAGAAATTTCCGGTGACATTTCCACGATTTTGTAACGTATCGTTCGCAGCATGCCATATTTTGACAGTAAATTAGATGCTGTTAAATTTCATCCCGTTACTTGATGACGTTATCGGTGGTTTTTCCAACCATGGCAACTTTGTTCGGAAATGGAAAGATTCAATCAAAATTGCGTAACTTCACATTGCATTTGGTGGTCGGGTGCGGTTACAATATTTTAATCCCATTGAAATCATGAAGCCCTACATGGTTTATGAACATTTCACATAAAAAGCAAGACTGATGCATCTTTTGGTAGATGTGATATTGCCAATGGATAAAACAGCAAAGTTTCTGTTGCTTTTGTTTTTGGAAAATAATCATGTGGCTCATACAGTTTATCAAATTATCTCACGCAAAATAACAAATGGTTTGATTTGCTATGAACGTATAATTGACCAATTTATCGTCAAACGATGTGTTGAGCTTTAGATGTTTTACTGGAATGCTACGAAATTGAAATTCGAGTCGATGTAAACCAGTAAATTCCATTTTTTTTCGTTTATCGTTTCTAACATATCATGGGATGATCTTATCTAGCCAGGAATAGTTGCTATCGTTCAAACTTCCATCACAAGTTACAGGAAAAATTGCAAATCAAATATATAAAATCCTTCAATACACACGTGAGCTTGGCTTCGATTTTTTGTTTCCCCTTGATGGATCCATTTCGAGGACACACCTTTGCTATCGTAAAAATACACTTCCGCTCGGGTGCGCTTGGCTCATCCGATGGCGTTTCCAAAAAGGACGAGTGATCCGTAAAAGTGGCGCGAAAAAAAAGGGCACACTTCAACGGCACGATAAACAACCGTGGCGGTATCGTAATTTCTCACTTACCGCGTATAAATCTAGATTTAATTAAACATGAGCCAACCGATATCGAACCGCTCGCTGACCGGCGAAGGCATCTGATGAAACCCGTCCAGGAACGACGAGAACCGAGAAAGCGAGGTCCTTTGAGTAGAAGCGACTGGGGAGCAGAATGTCATCATTTCACGAAACCGAAAGACGCCGTCCGGAAGCGAAAACTCGTTTCCCAACGAACCATTGCGGGGCAATGGCGGACGAAAAACCCAAGAGAAACTAGAGCTGATGGAAATGAACAGCCGCGAGGAAATGGGAATGGCATCGTTTACATAACCGATCGGAAGGTTGTCGGTTGGTTGATTCTTTTCGAGCGTTTTAATCACTTTTATCTCGGTTGCTTCCTTGCGGTGGCATCGTTCAACGCCTGCTTTGTTGCCGTTGGTGTGCAATAAATAGCACGAATGGCAACCACCACTCCAGCGCCTGCTGTACTGGTCAGTGGACGGAAAAAAGGGCGTTGCTTCTTCTCTGGCCACCGGTTAATGATCGAATGGAAGTGGTTCTGTACACCATCGCACACAAAGTAGCCCACTGGTGCCAGGCCGGGTGTAATCAAAGTAATGAGCAGCAATCGGGGTGGATTAAAAAAGTACGACAAAGTGTGGAAAGATGGTTGATTTTAAATGCGAATATTACCCAAACGTTTTGGGGCTTTGGCAGCTTTGGTGCGCTGTGGTACACCGCGAGTACAAGGAACGAGCGGAAAATGTAGCGTCCATTCGGGAAATTGGTTTGCAGCAACATTCTTGCACCTGGCTTCTCTGTTTTCAATGAATGAAGAAAGACACGCTGCCACCCAGCACAGTAAATATGAAAATGGGAAAAGTAATGCGGCATTCCAACGGGCAATAAAGGATTGGTTGAGCTAAGCAGGAGGACTTTTTTTTCGTACCAAAAATTATCCACTTCGCATCTTTAGCTGTCTTCTGGTTTATTTGCTCCCACGCTAAGGCCCTCATACCCAGGCTTACCCAGTGAAAAGAACTCGTTTTTCTTAATGAATGAAAATGTGTATAACTTTTCAATCCCTCGCTCTCTCTCTCACTCTTTCACACATATTCTCTCGTAATCTTTCCCGATTGCTCATAAAAATACAAGAAGGTTGGGTGTTCTTCTAACGAGCTCCGGAAAAATGCTCCTTAGACGCCACCTGCCGAAACCGGTGGTGGAAATCTCGCAAATTTCTTACCGCACATCCCAGCGCGAAGATTCCTTGGCCGCGCACGAACCGTAGCGAATTAAATTTTCTACCCAATTTAAGGGCTCCTCTTACGCGTGCCGTTTTTTTTTGTGTTGCTCCCAAAAAAGGACCACGCGATGGGTTTGTCGTGCGTACGCGCAAGGACACGCTGTTGCGGTGCCATTAAGCGGATGTTATTGTGCCGCTTTGCGTGCGCATATTTTGCATTCTATTACGACGCCCCGCGATCGTTCGTTACGCGTGCGGTAAGCTTCAAGTTGCAGCCTGCGAACGTGCGCGAGAAAACAAGGAAAAACGAGCCACAATATACACGCCCACTGGCATTCGGGAAGCGAGGGAGCTCGCAAAAAATGGTGTGAAAGTTTCTTGCTAATGTTAATGAATGTTAAAAATGTTCGCTTTTTCTGGTGGCATGCGGCACGACAGCGTGGTCATTGTAAAACGGCACACATCGTGTATAGATTGTATCAACACAACGCGTCAAATATGTGTTAAATAAGTTACAAAAAATCGTTCAAATTGTTGGAACGAATATAAAATGGTAACAGATTTTTCTGCGAAAACGTGTGACAGTTAAAGTATCGCTTACGTGAAAAAATAAACCCCTAACGATACGGAAAAAAGAGTGCGTTTTTCCCTCTGGCAGCATGAGTCCAGAACAATAAAGCTCAATTAAATGTCAAAGATAAAAGGCTTACACACGGACGAACGGACGGGGCAGGATACAAATCTCCTTCCGATTCCGGGCGATCGTTGATTTGGGTAAGCGCGCACGGGAAAAACGATGTCATGAATAATGCACAAGGCACGAGCTGAAGGAAAACTCGGACCCTCGATGGTGAGTTCCCATGCGGCACCTGGAGCAGGTTTATTGTTGCCCGCTGCCCACGAAACCCGTTTATTTTTACCTCTCCCGGGGAGTAGTGGCGTGAGTCGAAAACTGTACGATTACATGGCCGCTCCCGTTTGCCAGCCGGCAACAAACAACCGCATGGTTATTGCGTGGTTTATAGCGCACATTGGGAAGGTGATAAATTGCGGATCAGCAGCGTGTGATAAACGCCGATAAACGCGATGACTCGCAGTGCGGATTCCGACACGTTGAAACACGTGTCCGCAAAGGTAAGGCGGATTAAAGCCTTGAATTGATGCTCGAAAATTTAAAAGAAGAGGTTGTGTGTGTGCCCTTGTGTTTTACGCCACCGCTTTTGTGCATTGCATAATTCCATCGTGGCACGTATTGGAAAGAATTGGAGTACGACAAACGGCTTCCTTACATCATCACAGCTGGAAGCGGCCTTTTTTGGCAGCGTTACACCATCCCTTTAACTTTCATTTTTTTCCCGCCAACCGATTACGAATGATCACCAGCGCGTTCCGTTCGAAATTACAACACAGAACATTACGCTACCCAAAATTCCAGACACCTTCACGTGTTCGCTGCCCAAGGCGTTGGGTATTGATTTTTACTCGACCACGAAACGTGCCGATTTCGCATCCTAGCGCACAAGTTCGCCTCGAGACGGCGTGCCTTCGGTTTGCTCGCGACGAGTGGCGCAACTACTGCCGACGAAGTTTGCGGGAAAATTCGATCAAAGTATTCGATTATACGATGAAAACGGCATCACACCGGTGTGTCGAGCGATCGACTTCTGGTTCTGTTACCACCCTACGCCGGGGTGCTCCGCGGGATCGCTAATGAAGGAAAACTTTACCACTTTTCCGTGTCACGTGTTGGGGTCGGCTGGCTGGCTGGCTGGTTGGGCTGTAAGGTGGAAAGTAAGCCGGAAAATTACACGTTCCTGGCAAAAGGAAACGTGCCGATGCCAATGGGAAACTACACGACGCCGGCGACAGCGAAGATCGGTGTAGGGCGAGCGCATCGTCACACTATTGGGATGTTTTCTCATACATACATACATTTTTTTTCACTCCAATCGTCTGGAGACGAAAACGGGATAATACGGGAGAAAGGTATAGCACCGAACCCGGTCGGCATCGAAAACAGTTCGTCGGTTGCCAAAGGCAAAAAAAAAACTTCGAACGAAGAACGAAAAACACGAATAAGAAGATAATGCTGCCAGTGACTGTCGCATGAATCAATGGCAGTGTAAATCATTTTTATGAACGCGCTACACGCCACAGGCTTTCGTCGATGCTGGTGGGGCATAATTTCGTGCAAAACTTCAAACATCTCCCCCCAGCGGGCGCGACAGCCGACGGGCGAGCTTATCTGGAGCGTGACGAAATGGGTTCGGAAGTTTGCTGATTAGTTTAGTGGCCAGTCCGGTGTTCGGGTTTTGCGGTATGATTCGCAACGACGGCGTCCGTTGTCGAGGAGTGCTGAAGGATATGTTTCCACGAAAAATTATCCACTCCGTCCGGGCGTTTGTGTAATGCTAATTTTTCCTAACTTTCCATCCAATTTTCTCGGGGGCCCCTCTCCGGGGACCGTTTTCCGGTGTGTGTGTGTGTGTGTGTGTGTGTGTGTGTGTGCTGGAGCGATTTGCTCAAGTGCTTAAACCGCAGTTTTCTCATTTTCCTTCTCCACCCAACGCACTGGTGGAAACGTTGCCCCAAGAAAACCCCGGGTAATTACACGGCAAAATCGTACAATTTGTCATACATTCTATTGCCGTTGTTCATTTCACAGCTCCCCGGAAGCTGACCGGACTGGGCACCGGAAATGCACGTACATTGCGTGCGTGTAAACGTGGTCGTGCATAGGTGTATGTGTGTCCAGGACGTCCCGGCTCGACAGTTGCTTTTAATATAGGTCATTTGCGAAACTTTGCTTCTCGGCCCTGCCCTAGCATCCGGGGGACGGCAAATGGACAGCTTTTTGTATCATGCTTCCGCCATCTCGGGTGTCTTTTCGGTGCGAGCCGACTGGCAGGAGCGCTGTTTCGAGCGCAAAAGTTCGGCCAACCGAACCGGCCGGATGGTGCAGAAAAGTTTTGCGGTTTTGCCAAGCCACCATCCTCGCCCGGTACCGGGGACGCACAGTTTGTGCAGAGTTTGTGTGGCAACTTGCAAGAAAGTAAAATCTCTTCCCAAAGGTTGTATTTTGTTTTGCGCTGCATCAGCATGCATGGTTGCAGTTTGCGTTGTTGTTGTTTTTGTCGTTTTTTGTATACGCGCGCTCGATGGCAGCAACAACAACAACAACAACAACAGAAAAAAAGGGACGGAAAACGTCCCGATAAGGGTGACCGATTTTCCCTGCGGGGAGAGTTTCAACTTTCACATCGAACCGTAAGCGAAGTACATCGAATATCACCGAAACCCAGCAAAGGGTAGCCAAGATATAACGCTAATCTGCAGCTGAATTAAAATGTAAAACAAAACCCACCGAAAACGAGACATAGTCGCTATAAGCACGCTTTTTTTTATGGGCGCGCATGATGTGAGCTTTCCACCCGCGCTAGCCGTTCATCGTCGGCTGCCTCGTTTTGGTTGGTTTTTGCCTACAAAGTTTCACGCTTAGGCAGAGCGCATGGCGAGTGCTTTGGATACATATCATTACACCATCGTAAAATTGCATATCTTCGCCGCCAGTGCATCGCCTCATAAAATGCATGTCCTTTCACGAGGGTCCCGTTTGCTTCGGGTTTGTTGTAGCGACACCCGCCTTAAGGCACGTGTACGAGCTGTACTGCTGGCCACCGGGGATGTCTTCCATAAACTGCAGCGTGAGATGGGGACGTTCTCGTTTCTCGTCCGACGGCTGTCCATAAAGTGGAAAGACAAATCTTATGCATGATATTTTCTAGATCTCGTCCAGATTACGACCGTAGTAAAGTGTGGCGCTGGGGAAACTCCGTCCGCGCGGGTTATGATGCAGTTCGTGCTGGGGTTGGGTTGGGTTTTTGATGAACTCTCGGTACGTGATGGTGAACCGAAGGCCGCGAGTGGGTCCGTTCGGGAGTTTTTCCACTCCCGTGGCGAGTTTCATCGCACCCGCCAGAAGTTGGCCAATTGATTTGGGAGCCGCTTTCGACCGATACCGCACGTGCGGTAGTAAAGCAGCTGAGTGGCACAGTGTCGATGCACTTTTTTGTTGCATAGTTTCGTAATTTATGGTGCTTGTTTCGGAGGCGGAATATGAATTTATGATGGGATGGTTCGAAACTGATGCCCATGGAATTGAGCTAAATTGAGCTAAACTAAATCGAAAATTGAGCTAAACATAAAATGGCCGCGATGTGGAAAAAGTCGGTTTGGCTTTAATGCTACACTCTTCGAGCTGGATGCTTTGGGGTATGCGAGCTTTTGGGTAGATTCCTTCTCCTTCTCGCTTTAATCTCGCTTTAATTCTGAAAAACTGTCACACAATTAATGTACCAAAATCGCAATGTACTCATTTTACGGCGCCATTCGGAATGTTTTTAAGCTGATTGCTTCTACTATTTTACAACCGTTTATTACGGTCAAAGCTGCGATATTGCAGTAAATTATTATTATTATCGATCATCACTTTAATTGAAACACTAACCGTGCACTGGCCTCGATGGGTCGTCGTAAAGCGAGCAATCTCTTCAAGCGGTACGGCGTAGAATGGCAACACTCAAGCCGCCTGATTGGGCGCCAGTGAGGCACATTTACTGCCTGCCACCGCAGCCAACGAGTGGGAAATTTATTGCGCCAAAAACCAAAAGAAAAAAACAAACTAGGCACACCATTCGTGTTCACGGTGATCGATCGAGAGGGGAACCCAACTCAACCCAGCGTTCCACGTGGTGCACGAACGCGACTAAAAACACGCGCCCAAAAAATGAGATGGTGATGGGCCTGCGGGTGGCTTCTGGGATAGTGCGCTAGCTCCCGGCGGTAGCTGTAATCCTGCTATCATTTAACAACCGGCGTCGTCACTTGACCTGTGTGTCTATTGGTTCGATGCTGCGATCGGTGATGCCATCGCCCCAGGGGCGTCGATTCGAGGCGACCGTAGGCGAAAATAATTGTGATGAAAATGGACGGACGGATGGGTTTCGGGGCAGTGGGCGCTAGTCAAAGCCCAAAGCCAACGCCATCGTTCATTAACTCGCCGGAACGAATCGAAACCGCGAGCGCAAGCTGACCGAAAACCGCTCCAACACGTGCCGGAAGCACGCCGGGAGGAATGAATCACGTGGGGCTCAAAACCGAGTCGAAGCTATAGCAAAGGCAAAAAAAAAAAGGAAGCAACCCCCCATCAAAAGAACCCTAAGCACGTGCAAACAAATCAGAGCAATTTTATGGTTTGGAAATAAATTTCATAGCATACCATGGCCGCGGGGCCAAATACACGGACCAGGGCCATGATTGCCGCATCGTCAGCGCGTTCCGGTGCAGGTTCCGTGGCTTTTACGAGCGGCTCAATGCTGCCAGATAGGCGTGGATATTTATGCCCGGCCATGCAGCAATGTGTGCGCGAGCAAGAGAGAAAGAGAGAGAGAGAGAGAGAAAGATCGGACTTCACTTTCAGCGATCGGGGGCGCGAGCTAATTAATATCATTCAGTTTGATTTCCTCGCCATCCGTCGGCCGAAAAGTGGTTGGCCGCGGGCCCATATCTGCGTGGCCGCATCAGAACCGGCTAATGAACTCGATGTGGGGCCTGGCGGGCCAGGAAGGCCAAAATCTAATTCCGCGTCCCAGCGGCATCCGGAACCGGACGGATGAGGAAATTGGGTGGATTTTATTTGTGCCACGCCGGGAGACGCTCGATGATGGATACCCCGTGGCGGAATGCGCCCGCTTGGATGATGTAACCGTAATTATAAACGTTCGGAACAGAACGGCCACGATATTCATCATCGTTAAGCGTCGGATGACATCGCGATTGGCATGCCCTTTTCGAGCGATTGAGCAGCCAACTGTGTGCGATGACGGCGGCCGGACGAAACCGGACAATGCATCGCCAGCAAATGATGCATTTGTGTGAAACTGTGAGGGCCCCAGGAACGCGTGCCCGTTGATTGATTGAGCGGGAAATGCGCTCACATTAGCGGCGCGACGGAACAGGAAGCGCGCTTCACAGGGTGTGGTTAACATTTCGTTCGATGAGTTATTGGAGATGGTTACGAGCTGGAACGAGGGTGAACATTGACAGGTTTGGGTCAAATTTCATAATTATGGAATTTTCAAGCGAAGAATGCCGAGTGGTCTTTGTGCTGGGTTTTGTTCGTAAAATGATTCAAGTTTTGATTGTTTTACTTTCTTTAGAGATATATTTAAGCGATGCGGTTAAAGATGCTACAGAACGCAGAGAAAATAAAAGCAAGTGTCATTTACATTTTCGGAGTATCTCGTTTATCTGTCACATGATTCGCCAACATATGGGGAATAATTGGAACATATGGGGAATAAACATAATTTTTATTTTTAAATCTCCGATTGCAAAATCTCTTTATGTTCGGATCTTTTTTGAAATGTTGCCGCATATATATGCTATATTTTCATGTCAAAAGCTTTTGACAACGTTCTAAAACACATTCATTTGGAGTATTTCCCCAAGCTATTGTACCATGCCACGTGTCCAAGAAATTGATTCTAGCTCAAGCAGGCGATGATACTGTGCAGGGAAATTAATGCAAAACATGGCCTACGTTGACCAAATGGAATGTTTAGTTTCGGATAACCACTAACCCACATAGGAAGAGCTTTTGTTCAGGTTATATTAGCAAGGTTTTAAAGTTTCATGCATATGTGCATAGATCGAATAAATAACAGCAGCCGTTCCACTGGTAAAGAGTGAGACAACTTTTCTGCACTACGCGCATCCGTATGATGTGTAGTCTGACGATAATTATAATGTTCGTTTCCGAGAGGTATAAAATAATTTTATATTTGCATAAGCTTTAAACACGACCGGGTAATAGCTCACCGGCCAAGAGTTTGATCCGCTCAGTGCGCTCGGCCGCTACCGGTTCCGTAATTTCTGTTGCACCAAATGGATTTTAATGCATAGCGCAACCGTCCGTAGGACCCTCTCACGGCTCTCCAGCAGTCCAGCAGGGGGTGGCTTAGAGCGTGTGATAAATGTTACTACGCGATGCTCGGGAAAACGCACCCGGGAACAGCGCGTCCATCGCGCCCAGTGCGCATCGCTCATTTTTATGCGCCCGAGAACCATATTTCACCCGGCTCGAACCGGAAGCTTAGCACGGGTCATCATACGTCCGATGGGTGGTAAAAGAGGGAAACGGGCAGCAGCGTGTGTGGGGACGTTGCACTTCCGGCCACCAAACCGGAACCGTGATAGCGCACAAAGGTAAGTTGCGAAGGTCGACGAGTGGTTTGTTTGTGCGCCCAGGTTTCCCCAGGGGAAACATAATTTGTATGCTTTGCTATCGATCGTGTTCGCCACCGAAAAACCCAAACCCCATTCGTTGTTCTTCCATGCCCGTCCGTGGTAGTGTGGGTGAGCGAGTGCATTTTGCTCCCGCCGGAAAATACCGCAACCATCAATTCAAATTTCGCACTTCTTTTCTGCTTTCCGGTTGCCGTGTGGTAGATCGGGAAACTCGACTAGTTCACGCGGGCCACCGGTTCCGAATTGCAGCCAGGATGAGCTTTTCCGCGAACCCTGTGGAGGGTAGAATGCATCTTGCCGGGGTATTTCGGGAGGAGGAGGAGGAAATAAAAGATATAGCTGCGATGCTGCGAGTCGAGTGGATCGCTTCGCGTGGCAACCCCCATCGTGTGGTTTGTCTAATAATTTTTCCACCAACGGAAAAATCATTTATCATCGGGGTTTCACGGGGTCGTCTTATCGCACACAGGGAGAGAGAGAGAACCGGGAAAGCTGTTGGCGTAGGGATGGAATAATTTCGAACACAGCGTCTCGTCGGGTTATGTGTTAATCCGATGGAGTAGAATATCATTATTCAAACAAGCGCGGGTTTGGCGCGACAGCGTGGTTTTAGTGTCCTGATCCTCGCCGTTTGGGGTTGGTGGAAATTCGAGGCTGATCGTTGTTCCAAAAAGGGCGGGACCAACAGCATCTAATGATATCGAAATGTCAGGGATAAACTGGATCACGAAGCGGTTTGCTATTAATAGCAATCGCAGACGGAGTGTAATCGAAAAGGATCCCAAGTGCTCGTACAGCTGGCCGCATTCCGTTACGTTTAGCCATTAGATTGAAGGCGCAGAACGTCCAAACGTCGCATGCACGGTTCTTCGCGATGCTTCATTTACATCGTCATAGTTCGCGTCGCAAGAATGTGCTTCACTGCATGGTGCGCTTCTCTTTCATGAGCATTCGCGTTGCATCGTTTAAAGAGAACGTGCTTGTGCTTTCTTCGATTTTTTTCCCCAACGTCTGACCGAGGTTTACGCCTTCAGGCACTTGCAGAATCCGTTCTCCATCATATGCGGCCCGGGACGGGCCGAGACTTGCCGCGTTTGTACGGTAACCGGGAGCTTTCGTGATTGTTTTTCCATCCAAAGCCCGTTCGCTCCGTCATCGTCACGATGGAGCGAGTTCACTCTTTTTGCTCGTCGTTGTTCGTCTGTCCCGGTTTGTGTTGAGGAGTGGCGAGTAAACCAAAAAAAAAAGGAGGGCGATTAGTTCACGGATTAGCACTCACTTCGGACCTCGTTCGATTCGCGCCAGGCACTGTGGAAAGTGTAGCCCTTGAACCTGCACCCGTACTCCCAGGTCTCAATAAGAGGAACGAGTTTCGTCGAGCGTTGCTTCGAAGAATGGACGTTTTAAGAGCGGCCATATCTTTTTTTTTCTCAACCGCCCTCTTTTCACGTTCGCTCGGAACCGATGCTTTTAATTACCGGCTCGTTTGCTGCACACCATGGTTTTATACATATTTTTTGGGTGAGTTTTACTGGATGCATAAAGGCCGCAGCGAAGCGGTTTGCAGCGGAGTGATGGGGTTTAAAGCCGCAAGATGTGCGAACGCGCTCCAGGTGGGGTTAAGGATTTTGGCACTCGCTGTTTTTTTTTTGTTTGCGTGTTGCCTAATGGGAATAATTATTTTTCCGCACACCCGAAAGACTAATTGCACACCGGCGCTCGAGCGTTGTTGCGTCAAGTTTGGGACTTTGGGAGGTGGATTAGACGGAGCAAACCCGGTACACAAAAGCGACCAATTTTACCGTGACGTAGCTTTTATCTGGCGCGAGTGAGTGCAAATGAAGTGGCGCAAAGAAGCCCCTTTGAAGGTAATCGTTTGCGAATGAATACGAGAGCTTTTCATTTCGTTTTTTCAACTAGATGGTGAACGTCTTTTGCGTACACGTTGAGTTGCTTTGTGATTAAAATTTATTAATTAAAATTAATTGCCGCTAGCTACTTTTGTGCCGCAGTATGTGTTTGTATACTGTTTTAGCTTTTCACTCACTGGTATCTTGGAGGTATCTTGTGTGTTTTGACGAAGTAAATTAGTACTTTTTTTTTGGAACGAATCATGCCTTGTTTGACCACCGCGATGTTTATCCTCGAAACTGAAACAAACTAGATTAGCTGTTTTGCACCTCAGCCACACTCAAAGTGGGGAGTTGGGAGGTTGCTTGTTGCGCGTTATCGAATTAATTACGACTAAATGGATGTGTCAATACAAAGCGGACCTGTTTGACAGTTAATTACGCGCGGGCACAAGCAATTTCCGGTCACGTTTAAAGGTACCTAATCCACGACGGTAGTCGGGCGTATCATTTTTCACAGCGCACTGCAATGTGGTAATTTTAATTGTGTGATTGTAAAATTTCAACCGGAAATCACCGATGATCCGAGCGCTCTTGTGTGGCCGCACAGCAATACGGTTGTGTGCCAGCACGACGCCCGGGTCGAAGTGAATTAAATTGTTCGATATAAACATCAATCGGGTGGGTGGGAAACGGTGCCCGCTTTTCCGCATCATAACTCAATCAGCAGGACGCCCGGCAGCTGATGTCACGGAAAAGTGATAAATTGATGAACGCCCGGACGGCAACGAACGTTCGCAACGTGATCCGGCAATTTGTCCATCCGATCGGGTTTATATTTCGCGCGCAGCAATATTCATAAATTTCCATAGCCTTTTCATGGCTTAAAGCATATTTTTACATACACCCTCCATGGTTTTGTGGTTTTGAGTCGGCGATTTTACTGCGGCATGCGAGACTGAAAGAAAGTGGACGAACACAGGATGGAATATCGGACCGGGTGTTGTTTCAAGTGGTAGTTATGTGGGTAGACGCATGAAAACGAAGCCATTTGAGTGTGGGTCGGGTAATTGTGTCACCAGTTTGTAGTTTTTCCATGAATTCGGGATAAAGAGTAATACCGCCATATAATCAATAATGGTCCAGCTGGAAGGAGAACGGAGTGGATTGTTCTGGGAGGACCAACAGCATTCATAACGATTTATGTAGAAGATCTTTGTGCACCGTTGGATTTCATTGTTAATAAAAAGGTTTGGTGGGAGTAAATAGCGAGAGAGCCGAAATCGATTTATATGATCGAATTACACACACGAACTCGAAAACATCGGTACAAAACATCCATTTTAATAAATTGTATATGTATCATTTCTGCAATGAAATTGTTATAGGAAAAATACACGAGTATAGTATTTTTCTCCACAAATATTAAGGCAGTATTTGGTCAGGCAACCAGATTAATACTTCTTTGATGAGCAGCATTGAGTAGCGTGTTTGCAATGACTCATCTAGGTCAAATAGTAATTCAATGGTGCTTAAAAAATATGTGATGTGTTTTCGGTTGAAAATTTTCCATGATGGTAATAGCCACAATCGTTTTTGACATTGATGTGTTAAAGATATTATGTGACGTAAGCATCGTTGCTTGAGAAATAGTTGAAATGTTCATCATGTCCTTTTATTCACTCTAATCTCTCTCAATTCAACATCAAGCATCTACAAGGATACTGGTGACATTTTGATTTACACTTGCTTTTATATGTTTCATGTTAAAGAAGCTCGTTTGTAATCCTCCTCTGGGCACTGTAGCGTAGAGTATGTTAGGGGAACTGCACCCTTTTAGCAGACCCATTCGGTGGTTGTTGCACTCCTACTGCACGGTACGATTTATGAGAAAATCAGTTACGTCTCGTTCATCCACACATGCGGTACAAACAGCTATAATTTTTCACTGTATCACGCCGTGATACTATAGTTTCCCGCCTTCGATTGACATATTGAAACACCGAGAAGTACCAAATCTCGCCTTGCTTGTAGTATGCTTTTGTCACAGCGGTCATGAAAGACTAAACATATTTTATGCTCTCAGTGCCGTTTCCACGAACCAAACATACGACCTGTACTTACATATTTTATGAAATATATCAAGCTATAGCGAGAGAAAGGTATCGACCAAAATGTACTACACCGTAGCACCTCTAAAGTCGATTGAATTCCATCGATTAAATTGTGGTAGCGTACTTTTCTATTGAACTATAATTTATCTGAATAATCATCAAAAGCAATAAAGGAAAACGTACACGGTTGGCACCGGGAACAGCCAGTACCCACCGACACGATAACGGAACATATAACCTCATTCACTGTGCCGCCTCGTTCCCACTGTGAACATAGCACGGGATGTTCTCATCTCAGCTTGGCGGCTTAATTTGCGGTGCCATCAATGATCGCAGTAGGCGATGACCGCCGACGGAAGTGCAATGGTCTTGGAAAGTGAGCCCACGCTATTCACTCTCACTGTCAGCGCTGTCGCAGTAAATGTACGCGAATTTGCATGGAACCGGATCGGTGCCGCATAATTGTTGGAATGGCTAATGCGGAGCTAAACCGGCCATGCCAAGGAAACGCGGTTGCCGGGAAACGTGACAAGCCATCGAGGGGTGAGAAAAACGAGGTGTAACCACGTCTGCTAAGCCGCGGAAACATGGCACGCTATCTGGCACAGCAGGAACCTCCGCCATGATGAAGTTAGCTCGCACAGTCTGGGCCGCCGATGGTTTAAATGTAATTTCGTGGTCACCGTTTTTGGAAGGGGCGCTGCAAGGGTAACACGGTCCCGGTGTTGTTCGAACAACGGTGAAGAGATGCTAGCAGATTTTAATAACGTGTGTGTGTGTGCATATCATGCATTGGGTGAGTTGCGATCACGCGCTGGAGAGGATTTGTTAAGTGGCATGGTGCCGTGTAAAACAGCAACGAGCAGTTCTAATTATATTAAAACGAATATTGTGCTTTTGTGAAGTGCTGCACACACGAGACTTGCTAGCGTTGCATGAGTGGAAGCGACCGTGTGTACAAAATGGCGTTTATATTCACAACATATCGTTGAAAATGGCATCATCTCTCCAATTAACGATAAATGGGTTTCTCACAGTTGGAGTAGTTGTTCTGCTGTGGGGCATTCCGGGACGATGAAGCTGTTTATTCATTCTCTAGCTCTTCTTTTTTGTTCATCACTTATGCAATAGCGCAATTGGCAAGAAAATACCTAGTGTGTGCTCTGCTGGTTACTCATTTCCCATTGAGGCAGCCACAGAACTGCTCTTTTACGGTACTTTTATTGCCTCGCACAAGTTTCATCTAGGGTTAGCAGGCGCATTTTTGCACACAAATAGGCAGGAGAAAACGATTCGTTTTTGCTAAATTGAAACCAGTTTAAGGGCTAGGAGGACCTGCTACAGCACACACGATGTGTGCCGAGGTTGGTGCATAGATGGCAAAAGTTGAGCATTAAACAATTATAATATCACGCAATAAATCCCGGCTAACCAAAACCCCGAGCCGCTCACCATTGCCGTACCTAGCAGCAATGCACCGGGGTGTCCATATTGTGGTTGAAATTTTTCATCCACATCGTTTTCGGCAAAGTTGTCTTGCAAATCGGCCAAAGAAGCGACACGACGAGACGCGCGACGGGGTGCTTTTAAAACCGCGAAGGAACTGCTTCGCATGAGCGAACCCAACACGGACCATAAATTTCCATTCTAAGGCGCACCGCATTGGTTCCGGTCTCGGCCACCAGCGAGCGCCGTAGACGAGCGCATTGTGTTTGGAAAGTTTTGGTCTGCGGAGGGGTTTCTTGCGAGCAGAAAGCCGGCTCATTTGATCGGGGAGTAGAAAATGCCTCTCCCAGCCAAGGACGCTTGCAGTAATGGGTAGGCCGTATTGGTAACAGCGCGTTCACCGGAGTTTGAGTTGGGTAACGAACTTAAACGGCCCACCATGTGGTACCGGGGTCCTGTTCGACAACTGGCCCACAGGCAATCATTGGCAATGTAGCATATTAGCGACACAGTCCCCGGTTGGGCTTTCACCCAAACCCAGCGATCAACAATCGCACTCTCTCTCTCTCTCTCTCTCTCTTAGGGTGTTTCCGGACTGGGGCTTGGTTTACGTACGCTCGGCAAAACATGTTTGGGTGTTCACATCCGGGGAACTTTCACCCTCGATTGGGTCTCGTATCGGCCAAGGGAGAGTCACGTATGGTAGCGAACGGGCGGCCAGCTCACCGCTACCCAAAACTGCACGACCAGCGAGAGGCATTGAAATTCATTAGGCAATAATGTTGGAAATTTTACAGCGATCGTCTTGCTGCCACACATTATCACCCCGAAACCTCGGTTCCGTTTTTCGTGCGCTGCAAGACACATTCACCGTACAGTGCGTACGAGCAGTACACATACAGTACACTGGGTGCGGGCTAGTTGCTCAGGGAAAATGTAGCAGCATTTATGGCATTTGACACAAAGAGATTCTGGCGAATGGAGGCGCCTGGTGGTTTTGAGACGTCTGGTAAATGGAGACGCCTGGTGGTTGAAGTCGCCTGGTAGATGGAGACGCCTGGTGGATGGAGACGCCCATTTATTGGTAGGAGGCACCAAGCAAATGGAGGCGCCTGGTGGTTGCAGACGCCTGAGAGAGGATGACATGTACAGCGAGTGCGGGTTACAGTAGACCATTTTTGTTCGGTTGAACCTGCACGCGGTATGCAAACAACGGGTCTAAGGCGTTAAGCAGAGTGTTGAATCTCATCCGCCAGGGTTTGGGTGCGTGAAGGCTCCGAAAGGCGTTATATTGTAACGGTTTAATTTACGATAGCGGCTAGGGAGAGGCAAAAAAACCGTAAACCGTCCAACCGTACAAAGCCGCCTGGGGCTGGCAGGCACACCATTGGCACGTGTGGGCACGATTTCTTCTCGTGCTCATTATCTGTCCTTCGCCTCTGGGTTTCGTCACACGCTTGTCGACCGTGGCGATCCATTTATGGGAGAACCCCATGACCATGCCCTCGATCAACGTTACTAGGCATCCTGTCTCCCGTGCACGCTCACCGTTTGCGAGGGAGAAAGTTTAATTTGGTCTTTTTTACGGGCTCAGCGTGAATGTGGGTTTGGAGTGCGAGCCACAATCCTATCGTTCCGGCCTGCTTTCGCTGCGGAAAAATGAGGCCTTTTTTCCGCTTAATGAGGGTTTTCGTCGACCCCGGACATTCGATGAACGGGGCCCGTGTGAGATTAAACTTAATTGCATTCATATCGTCCTCGCAAACGTCCCGATATGCCACCGGCGTCATTCACACTGCCGGGGATCTGCTTTTTGTTTGATTTAATTTTGCTCATTTACAGTTTACCCACCGTTTTCGATGGTTTAGGTGGATGCGCCTCAATTCATTAGTACGCTCAAAAGGAACAGCGAGCGTGCAAGGTTTAACCATTTTGGAGTATTATCCCTGGTAGAAATTGATTACCGGGGTTTACTCGATCGCACCTCGATCGAGATACGGTGGCTTAGCTCGTGAAAGGGTCGTGATGTCATTAGTGCAGCGGGGACAAAAATTTAATTTAATCTGTCATTTGAAGTGACATCGTTTGGTTTTGGAATATCGTGAATAGATTTTGTTAAACTAAACTTGGATTAAACTTGGGTAAACTACTATAATTCAAGGGAAATAATAATATAATATAAAAAGGTTTCACCGGCAGAAGGTTTTGATCGTCCAGGCGATCGTTGGAAATCTAGAAGAGTTTTCCCATACTAGAATGTTGGAAACTTTTATTCCTTACCTTGGGTAGGGGCACACTCAAAGCTCTTGAATAGAAACACGAAGCGTTAGGTTTGCTTATCGGACTGTGTCTCTGTCCACTCTTAAGATTTCTCTTTATTTATACTCAATTACAGGTTTGTTATATCCGGTTTGTTTAATACAAATGTTTTGTGTTGATAGTTACATGTTTTGATATATCCAGCTTATTTAATAACATAGTGAACTCTGTATCAAAATAATATAAAAGTGTTGGTTCGATGGTTCCGTGACGCGCGCGGTGACCTACTTTTGCTTTGCGTAAATAAATGCTTATTTGCCTGTCTGGTTTGGGTGGCTACTTTGGGTTTTTGCGGATATATGGTGTCGCTTTACATTTGTGCATTGGTCATTTATTTTTGCATTCATTGCTTGAATGTGGGACACGGTGTGTTCGCTAAGTGGTTCCAACTTAATGCGCTTCAGTAGTGTAACAGTCTTCATTAGAGTAGGGTGTTTAGCAGGCATGATACAATAACAATGTATAAGGCAAAGAATAATACTGTTGCTTTAGTATCCCATCAGCAAAGCAACTTATAATTTTAGCATTAACACTAAGCTTTTACGCGCATTATAACATTATACCATCATACAAACAATACCTTTCCGTGAGCTGTGAAGCACCAATGGCTGTGTTTCAGATATCAAGCACATTAGCACCCTGCAACGCTTTGGCTCGGCCGTTTGAAATGCTGCTCGTTTCAGACCGCATGATCATGATCAAATGCTAATTGTGAAAGTAATTTTTTGCTTCCCCCGGTTCACACTCTCGCACTGCTCTAGGATTATATTTTCACATCGCAGCCGGTGCTGGTTCGCCTGAAACCATTTGCATTGGTGCGCTGATGTTCGAGTGCACTTCTTTGATACAGTTTGTTCGGCAGGAAAATAAATGGCTTCAAACGAAAATGCGCTCCCGCGCTGCCTCGAATTATGACGGTGCGCCATAATGCCTCGCATTATTTTTATGCTCCTGTTTCTTCCCACCGTATCCCTCTATGCTGTGAGGTGTGTGTGTGTGTGTCTGGAGGTTTCGTGGAGAAGAAAATGGAAGGGATCCAGTCACCGCGCGGTGTTCATTGATGTGGGGTAGAAATTAATTTCGTATGCGCCGCTGTTGCTGCTACTGCAACGGTGCTGAAATATTTTCATCGGACAAAGTTTGAGCGAAAATTCGTAGCATAAATCCTGCTTTCGATGCACGGAATGGTGGTTGGAAGCGTGAAGCGAGATGAGTAGAGCGGGGTGAGTCGACTTTTAATTAAAACCAACCTCATGGCAAAGCCCCAGAAGGGGTGGTACATTTCTCCAAAGGAGGATATGATGCATACTTACGCTTGGCGAACTTGGGACGGTGTAAGTGGATGTGGCAAAGTTTCACAAATGAACTCACGATTCGACATGCACTTGCTGATAAGCGCCTGAGCCGATAAGGGTGGCTTAAATCTAATTGAATGCTTCCAACTACTCAGCTCCCCTAGCCTTTTCGAAATAGACGCATTTTCAAGGAATATGATCAAAAGCGGCTTTTGGAATAATTCATTATATGTTAGTGATAAAAATATTCTTTCTCTTCAGTTTCCGTATCATTACTGTTATTTGTGAACGAATCATTATTGTTATACGAATAAGTAGAGAGAGAGCTTATTAGTATAACAATAATGATTCGTTCACAAATAACAGTAATGATCTGAAGATATCTTTAAGCGGAAGATTTTGGAGCTGATCAAGGCACATTCTTTACATGGGAGAAAAATAAAATAAACCATGAATACTTGTTATCGATCGTGCATTACTCACTAAGGTAGTTAAATTGTTTATTGTCTTGAATCTGGTACATTCCTTACTTAATGACAGATGATAATATAAACTTTTATTTTTGTTTATCTCCCGTTGTTGTGGAATTATTAAAGTTAAGTATTCTTTTGTTGCTAAAAGAAAATGAAGTAAATTGAATTCTAGTATTGGTTAAGTTCACTTTCAACGTGCTTTTGTTGATGATTAACATAGCGTTCATACTTTTCATAGCAGTTATTGTATTCCAAAAGCCATCGTTTGTTAGCTCATTTGAATCTATATTTAATGTATCCATGACTGGCATTGCATCGCTCATGCAGGTTGGTAGCTGTTTTAATTTGTTTTTCGCTAGGCTTAGGTATTTCAAAGAGCTTAAATTCCACATGCAACAATCAAGTTCCGCTAAATGATTAAATGATAATACAAGTTGCAGCAATTTAGAAGACGTAAATGTTCCTTCAACGCACTCCAGTTTGTTGTCATTTAAGTACAACGAGGTTAATGACTTCATGCTGCTAAATATGCCCATATCAATAGTTTTCAAGCGATTACTATGCAAGCGAATCCATTCCAAGCATCGAAAATGTTGTCTTGATGTTGCAGTTAAATACACATGCTTGATCATGTTATTGTTCAAATGTAATTCCACCAAATGCTGCATTGCCCCGAAATAGCTTAAGTTGACGGCTTTCAAGCGCGATTCTGTTATTCTGACCATTCTAATATTTATCAGATGACCTATGGTTCTTGGAATAGCCGTCAACAAACATTTCGAAAGTTTTAGGTTTTGTAGACAAGTATTATTCATCTGGAAATATATATGTCTGAGTCGAGTTCGTTCTACTTCTAAGCTTACGATACGCGAAAAAGATGGTAGAAACACTCTGTGAACTGCACATCTTTCAATTCTAACGTGGGTTATCGATGATGCTCTGTCATAGAACTGAGCAATGTCGAGCGAAGAGGCGTTAAGCTTCACAACTATCAACATGCTGGCTGTGCTTGGTACGTGATTCAACACAAAGGTACCTTCTTCGCTGGGGCTCCAGTTGCTAATATGACACTCTGTGTATTCACACTTGAATTGAAACCCCATCACAGATGTAAGCACCTGAAAATATAGGAAATAGATGCTGACCCAAAGTATGTTAGAAATAATTTATTTATTTTTTTTTCTGCAATCGCAACACACACATTGCTATGTGCATAGTTCCAATGTATTGTCAAATCAGGTATAGCCGCAATATGTTCGAGTATGATGGTCTAGTAGCAAAATGGATACTGTATTCTCTTTTTACTGCATAGCTACTGACAATTTCGAGACATTGATGAAGTTTAAATTACACCATCAAAATGTGATTATCTTTTGCAGACGTGCAAGTAAAAAGTAAAATTATTTACTTAGAAAGAAGTTCGTAAACAGCGTTTGAATTGTACGTAAATGTTTTCCATCGTATCTATCTGATACGTACGTGGGGTAATTTAAGCAGCACTAAATTAAACTTTTTTTCTGTTGCTGAGTTGCGATTCTGATTCGCAAAACATATTAGATTTGTTTTATTTAGCTGTAGAACATGCTGCTGTGGTTTATGTATAAAGGGCAGCTTTTATGTATGTAGGCGTTGCTTTTAGAGGAATAATACGGTGAAAGTTTATCATTCCAATGGGAAATGAGTTCAATTAAAATTCGCATGCTTCGCGCTTGGTTCGTCACGTTTGTAAGGAAACCATAAAAAAACATCTTTCAGGGAGAGTAAGAGAGAGAAATATAAATTGAATGATGGCGTTGATGTGATTTTGAAAACAAAGCCTGAATTAGCGATTGATTGGCGATGGTAGTAGTTTCAGTGAGGATCTCATTTCTCCTGTAGCTAACCACGATCGCTTAGCAGCTGAAACAGCAACTGATCAAACAAAAAATATATGAGTAAGCCTATTAAGGGTACATGGTGAAGATGAAAGAATTTAGTGTTCGGTAAATCAGATCAAAGTTAATACATTGAAATTCGTGTTGTCATCATTCATTAAACCAACACAGCTAATTATGTTGCCAGTTAATGAGTGTAGAGAAACAATAAGTCATACATATAAGTGTTAATTTGTTATTGAATAGACTGCAGAGCCTGAGTGCAAATACTGTTTTATATAGTAAACCAATTTTAATAACCTAAAATAAGACATACACATTAACTGAAAGTAATAAATTTATGCGATAATGACTTGTATAATAGAATATATGCGATAGTCATAACAAATAAAGATTTATTTCAAACGTTTTACTTTCATTTTTTTAGTTGGGCAATTTAGAATTTGGGAAGCATTTTGTTCCATGACAGTCCTTGCTGAAGCCTATTTTTTTGCATATTCTTTGTCGTTCTTCGGAAATCGAAACATTGGCTAAGCTGAAAAATTCAGTTTTTGAATAGCTACAGTCTGTTGGATTGCAGCTCATATCTAGCATACTTATGTTTAACGACATACTTTGAATATCAAATTCATCGATAAAATTGCACCTTGCATGAATGAAAAGATCACTTGTTGTGGAAGGAATGCTCAAGTGGCGTATTTTGTTATTACTCAATTCGAGTGAAGCAAATTGGACAGTAACGTTGATTAAGTTCACATTCGTTAAACTATTATTACTGACTGTAAGAGCGCGCAGACTCGCCATGGTTGCTATTGTATTCCAGAAACCGTCATCTGTGAGCTCATTTGAATCTAAAAATAGAGTATTTAGCATCGGCGTTGCACTGTTCATGCAAGACGGTAGCCGCTTTAATTTGTTTTTCGCTATATCGAAGAATGTCAACGAGCTTAAATTCCAATTGCAACAATCGAGTTCTACCAAACGGTTTGAGGCTAGTTTTAGATCCACTAAATTAGAAGACGTAAACGGACCTTGAATAAGTTCGATTTTGTTGTCATTCATGAACAAGGAGGCCAATGACATCATGTTGTTGAACATGGTCATATTGATTGTTTTCAAGTAATTGTGTTGAACGTTGAATACTTTCAGGCTTGGCAGTTCTAGCCCTGATGATGCAGATAGAATGATATGTTTGATCATGTTACTAGGTAAATGCAATTCCTTCAGATACTGCAACATTCCGAATGTGCTTATGTCGACGGTTACCAAACGCGATTCTGATATCGTCAGAAACCGGAGTTTCGTTAGACGGCCAATGGTGCTCGGAACAGTCGATAATCTACTTTTGGTGATGAAGAGGCTTTCCAGATAAGTATTGTTTACCTCAAACGCAATTTCATTGAGCTCTGTTCGTTCCAATGTAAAGGTATTTGATCGTGCAAATGATGGCAAAAACACACTGCGAACTGCAGATCTCTCGATGGTGACATGGGTTATGAATGATGTTCTATTATATATCAGACCAATGTCGAGCGATGAGGCATCAAACGACAACACCTTCAGCATGCTGGCTTTGCGTGGTACGTGATTCAACACGAATGAACCTTCTTTGCTGGGATTCCAGCAACTAAGAGTACACGATATGGACACACAGCTGAATTTAAATCCCATGACTGATGTAAGCACCTGAAAAAGCAGGAAATGGACACTAACCAAAATGGCTATAGAATTTTTCTATCGTATTCTACTGAAACCACAACACATACACTGTTTTACCCATCGTTCAAATGTATTGCAGACCCAAGTCACAGCCAAGTTATAATGAATTGATGTTAGATCAAAATAAATACGATAGATTATCGGTAGAACAAAAGTTGATTGAAAACGTTTCAATAGTTGTAGTTGTAGTCACTTTGCGAAGAATGCTTTAGATAGGGTAAAGTAAGAGTGGAAGTTATTCGTTGATTTCATCTAAAGTCAGCACAGGATGAGTCTACTCTATTAATTTGCCATTATATGAAATAAGCAAAATATTGAAATCACTCTTTTAGTTATAATTTCATTATTAAAATACGATTTTCATTCGTTTGGCAAAGTGAAGGTAAAACGTACGCACTGATATTCTATATGAAAACTTGAACGAAATAATTACATCTATATGTTCAATGGTTCATTATTTTCTCATTAGCGATATATAATTTGAACAATGTTTTGCTTATGCGCTATTGAACAATTTGAAGAATGGGACCGTCAAAGGAATAAGATTAGGAGCATCATTCAGAGATAGTAGCGGAAGAATCCGCTCCCGAGATGACACGACATGGTATTAATCAGCATGCATCAACTTTTCACGTCACTGTTTATTGCAATATTTGTTATTCGTACACTTACGTTTGTTCCTAAGTTAGGCTAGGTCAGAGTGTAGATCTCAACTCAGGATCCAAGGCATTCGTTGTTTGTTGATTTAAAGCTTCCCTATTGCTGTTGAATCGCTTTTCTATCCATATTCGAGTTCTTCAGCAACCTACGTATCTAGGAAATCCCTCGTCTAATAGCGTTTCTGCTTAGATAGTGGAGCATGATGCTTCTTCAGATTGTGATAATGGCCAATTCAAACTATTCATGTTCAAGTTTACTTGCCTTAGAATGTCTCCGATGCGACTCGATGAAGGTCAGGTACACAGTCGAGTTCCAGCAGAGATGGTGAAAATACGCCGTTACTTGCTTACTTACTATTCAAACACGTCTGTTTCTGTTTACTTACTTGCTATCAAAATACGCCTGTTGTATTTGCTGCCTGTTATATGACACTTAAAAAAATTATTCAAATATACATTTTTTCCCACCCAATAAAAACAGTAATCTCTTTCTGAATTTTTATGAAACTGAAACACACACCATACTAAGCGCATTGTTGCAAGACTTCACAAAACTAGATCCCGATCGCAACAACTTGATCGTGGGATGTTCGATGAACGAACAGATAGATTACCCTCCGATAAAAATGAATCTTCGAGTGATCATTTATATAGTTTCATTTATGCTATTGAAATACGATTTCATATCATGCTGAAGAGTGATAGCATACATTTCACTCCTAAATCTCTCTTGCGCACGTATAAGCAGTAACTGTATCATGTGTTCTTCACTTTATTACTCCATCATTAGTGGCGCATTGAAATGGATCGTTTTTTTTTCGTATCGTATCAAATGGATGGTCGTAGACACTATGACCTTGTTGCGCTTACTTTATGAAGCAAGTTATAGGCATTGTAAAAGATGTTGATATAATTTAGTTTCATTTTGCGCAAGCTTAAGCTGAAATAAAGGTTCGCCTTTGACGCTTGTTGGCTGAGAGCTGGGACATCTGCCGTCTGGTCACCCGACTATTATTTAATTTATTGTTTAGTTTGCGTTGTGTGTTATCGACTGGTCCATACAATGATTATAAGTCAAAGTATTTCAAATGCAGAAGTCATGCTTTATTTTAAACTCCATGCTAAATTATAAACTGGCTAAATTTGCACCATATCTGACCACGAAAAGTTCAGCCACATGATAGGCAGTACGTTGCCCAGTTTGATGATCACATATTACATTCAACGCATGCACAGAGCGAAGTTTTTTTTTTAAATTATTGTTGTATCTAATCTCATCTCGTTCAATCATCTATTTTGCGTATGGTCTTGTAAAAGTTGTTAATTCTGCCACCATTTATCCATTACATTGTTCGAATGGACAATCGCTAGAGCATGCATGCTGCTTTCTGGATTCAAAAGTGAACTTTTCTTTTTTTTTTCGTCGTTTTTTTTAAGTAAGCAAACCATCTTTTCCTATGTGTTTCATTAGTTTTCATCAATATGTTTTCTTTAATGCACACCAAGGTCTATTATGTTATTATGTCTGAATGATCATCATTTTGAATGCTTTCAAGCATTACCTGTGTAAACCCTATAAATAAATCAATGATTTCAAGCAGCGAAAAACAAATATTGACTTTTGAGTATACATAATTAAAAGGTACAAATCATTTGATTTATTCCTAAAGCTTTTAGTTTTCGATCTTAGTTCACGTTACAAGCCCAAAGCAATGTCGTTCATACCGTGTAATGGCTTGGGTACTGTGAAGTAGGGATCATTTTTCGGGCTTTGCATCCATGGCGCAGTTCCTGCACGTACGTGCCACAATTTAACGGCCCCAAATGGGGCGATTGTGTGCTTGGGTCACCATTGAACAACATCCTTTTCGATGGGGTTGTTGGTTTTTTATTATGGTACGTTTTGTGCGATCGTTTTGTGAAAGCGTCCCAGCTGACTTTGGACTTGCGGATGTCGGTGGGACAGGATCAGATTAATAACGTGCCTAGCAAAGGGCGTGCTTCATGCGACACGCAGGAATGATTGCTGTAATGAAATACGTGAGGATGATGCTGAGATGGAGAAGGTGTTGGTTCTTGTGTCACGGAATAAACATAGGGTTTTTGTTCGGGTATTCGTGCCGCAGCGGACCGTTCTAATTTCCACGAGCAATAATGTAGAAAGATCAATAAAATTTTATGAAAGGTGTTTCAATGCTGCAGAGCTGCGAGTTGCTTGCCTGCTACAAATCACACCAATGGCATATGATGTGCTATTTGATAGACAATCAATAAAAGCACCATACCTGGACACGTTAGGGAGCATTTGATTTTGCATTAGGTTCTACCTTTCTTTCACTCCCCGTGACTAGTATTAATTGTGAATGAATTAAGCAAAGTTAGCAAATTGGATTCAAACTTTTTCGTTTCGTTCACAAATCGATTTAAAATAAAATCTCCAACGTGTGGCACTTGCTCATGCCTTTCATGGGAGCGAATCATAAACGAGAGGCATCATTTCCCTACGTTTGCGAGCCACAAAGTTAGAGGCAGCATATTTCAAATATTTGATCAGTCTTCCGTAAATTTATGCACCCATCCGAATGCTCACCGGCACCACTTTTTGCCGCGTTGCAGAACAAAGCGAAATTAAAAAAAAAACACCCACACTCACCAACTTGCGAACGGCTAACTCGGCTCGCTCAAGAGCGCGTCCTTTTTATGCAAATCAAAGTGGCGGTCCGAAATGTGATTGAGATTTTTGTTCTGTTTTTGCTGCTTAAAAATGGACCGCGCAAACTTTTCTTCACGGCACTCACGTTCCGGCTTGTCCGCTAATGCGCGTTAGCGACGCAGAATGCCGCGAAGCTTTCGGTTCGCATTAAATTACCCGTACTGCGCGGTTTCCTTGCCACGGTTGGTAGTTGAATTTCCGTTCCAAGACGCCACACATAGGCAATAGATGGACAATGGTGGTGCCCTTCAAACTGGTCGCTTTCATGGGCATGGGCATGTGTGGTTGGATGCAGTTCCTCTAGAACACACGGCTTAAGGTGCTTTTGTGCACTTGCCGTTAGCATGGTTTGCAGCGACAATTACTTACAACCGTTTGTAGTGGATTTTTCCTTCGTTCAGAAAATCACGGTGGCTCCGTGACGGAGAAACACACAAAAAAACGACCCACAAATGTCGGATCCGCGCGAACAAAGGGCGGTTTGTCAAACGGGACCTCTTGGGTGCACATTTCCGGGCCAGCCAGCCAGCGAAGTGAATGGCAACGAGCGAAGAACCTTTCGACCCTCGCTCGACTTCGTTTCGTGTCGCTTCACAAGCGAACCGATTGAAGCGGCCACTATGTGTGTTGACGTGGGTCGTGCAAGGATCTGACTTTAGCTGCGCGAAGCCCGTGCACGTGTGCATTAAGGCGAGCCTCTTTACGGTGCGGATGTTGAGGTGATGGTAGTTGCCACCTTCACCGTACACCTGGCCGTCGCCACTTTGTTCGCTGCGTTTTCACAAAACGGGTCGGCATTTCCGTCGTACGCCCACAGGAATGGTCACACAATGGCTGGGCGACCTGTTGCCGGGCGTGCCCGACCTTTCTCGGTTTGACGCGGGTTTGTTGGGTATGGATGAAAAACGGGCTTCCGGATTCCGGTCGTTGCCGAGCGTCGGGTCGACATTGTTTTCCTGCGGTTGCGGGATTTGAGAGATCGGAGAACATGCCAATGGGCCGTTTAATTGGATCCTTTTGAAGTGGTGGTATTTTATTTTATTTTTTTCACCTTAACATTTGCATTGTTCGCCCATCGAACCTGCCACGGGGTGTCTGAATGCCACTTTGCTCCATTATCAATTAGCTTGCTGGTGGCGAATAGTTATTGCTGAGAAAATATAACGATTATTTGTGAAAACACAACCACCGACACCATTCACCCGTGAGACAAAGCACGGTGGGTACGGTTGTTTTTTATTTGTTTGTTTCACAATCAACCCACGTGAAGCTCAAATGCTTTGTGGCACACTATATGGTGCCTTCTTTGGCAATGGCTACAGGCAGCCCGACACAAGCATCTTTTCCGACGGTGGGTCGGCAAGAAAATATGCGCGAATGAGCTTTCATACATATCCGCGTTACGTTACGTTAGCATAAATGTAAGTGGACCGCTAGTAAAGCGCATCCACGGCACTTCCTTGCATCCGACCATAAAAGCGAAACACTGGCACACTCGAGACTGGCACAGCTGGACAAAAAAAAACCCAATGCCACCGGGTTGAAATTAAACATGCATTCCACGCCGATGACAGCCGGATTGCTTCGTTGTCGAGTTCCCCAAAAAAAAAAAAAGCGGAACCGCATCGTATCGCCGTACCGTGAAAAGATGCTACAATTCCCACCGGAGAGTAACTGGCGACCGTAAAGTGACGGCAGCAAAGTCACGGGCAGGCACAAAAGCAATCCACGTGGGAGGGCTTTAACTCATATCCGCGTGCGTCCCATTCCGTGGCGTCGCGTTTCTGTAAACAGGTCACAGGATTGCAGGTTCACTGCATCCGTATGGTTCGCGAGTCAGAGGCCACACCAGCTCTGTAGATCCTCGATGCCGTACAAACAGGACTCGCACTCGCCCCGCATTCGCCTTCGTCCTTATTATGCGAAGGACCAACTGGAACCGCTCGATTTCGCTGCAAGGGGGTTTTTCCACGAGACCACGGTGGTCTTTTTCCATTCGCACTTTTTCCCATGCGGCGTTTGCTCTCTTATCCAGGCCCAGGCGAAGAAGGACACTCGACTTGGGTTTTGGGTGGTGCAACCTGGCGCATTAAAACATTATGCGTCGCACGCTAGTGTGAGTGATGTTACTTTGTGCTTGCGTGGAGTTGTTTTTTTTACATCCTTTTTCTCCATCTTCACACACCAGTGCTACTGAAGGGTGTTTATTTACGGCTTTTTAGCGTCATCGAGCCGTACCACGCTTTTTGTCGTTGGAAAACCACCAACCAGCGTCCTGACAGAGCGCAAGCCGAGCTTTTCTTCAGCATCACGGAGCGTTTGCTCCCTTTTGGATCGTAAAGAAAAAGCCCTCGTGCCGCTATTCGTAATGAGCAGCACTCGCGTCTCGGCCCGGTTTGCCGCCTGATTATGGTTTCGGTGATTTGGGGAGTGCGTTCTGGCGGAAAATGGGCAAGAAAAGTGGCACGAATCGTGACGCGAGATTAATGTGAACCCAGCTCGGGCCAGTTCTCGTGACCGGGTTTGGGTGCGGTTTCGAAGAGCTCATTAATGGGACCGATGGGATGGAATTATTCAATTTATGGCCCATTTCTTGAGCCACACTCCTGGAAAGGAACCGGCAGAGTTGATGAAATCCAGCGTCTTTCAGATCCTTCTGAATAATCGTGAAATCGCAGCAGCCTCGTCACGATCAGCCCCATTCCCGAGTAGCCGCTTGATGGATTATTCATGTTCCAAGTCCGTCCGTGTCCAAGTTGTCGTTGGACTTCACCTGCGAGGTGGCTCGTAAACTTGGCTGAACCAGGGAAAAGAATGGACGAACTCCCCACGGGGGTGACTCGCGCATCATAAAGGGTCGTTCGGCTTCACCTGTCCGGGCGTTTTCCCACCAAAGTCAAAGTTTGGTCGCGATGTAAATTAAAAGCACGCTCTTTAGCGATAACCTGTTATCGCTGAGTCGTGGCGTGATTGGGAGGACGTTTCGACGTTTCACCGCCAAACATTTTACTACCCAAAAGATATCGCTATCGGTGTCGGTTCGTGTGCTCTTCCTTCGCCCGGAAATGGGTGTGCCAGTGTTCGTGGCGCGCGCAAACTTTACCCCTGGTGGGTTGGTGTAACGTCTCGCGGCATGGCATGGAAAACGTGGCGTTTTTGGGAAAAGAAACGCGTGCTATTTCCGGTACCGGTTGGCGAACAATCGCTGCCAGCTGGTGGGGTAACGATTCGATCTCTCGATCCAAGACGTTCCGGAGTAGACAAGGCGTCGCCCTTTTTTTTCCGGCGTTCGAACTTTACCCGAAATAGATGCATAATTTTGCCGATATGGGAAAAGTTAGCCCCGGGTTCGTGGCACGTCCGCACAAAACGAGCGGCAACGAGTTGAAGTTTTGCTGCTTCCGTCGGAGCATGCCGTCCACGAAAGGTGCGCTGCGTCTGTGAAAGGATCGTTTGCCGATGCTTAGAGTCCGCCGGGCGTGACGCAACGCTTTTCTTGGAGGCACGCGCACCCCTCCGGCCGGAAACTCGGCCCCGGAAGTGCTCGAGCTCGCGGAAGAATGCGCACCGTAAAAGCGCAACTTTCGCACCGGCTCATGTAATATTGATTAGCCTAATGAAATGGAAAGGAAGTGATTTCGTAATCTGTTTGCCAGGGTCCTGGCCGAAGCTCAACTACCCGTGGGCCTAGCCAGTTCGTCTTCCATTTATTCGGGTGCTAGGCTTATTTCCTTTTTTTTTTCTTGTGTGTGACGGTTTCTTTTCGCTCTTTGCCCGATGGGCTGGTGAACGATCACTGAACGAACGCCGTGGGAGAAAAAGCGCCCACCGGAAGGAGATTAATGGGTGCACATTAGAGGCCAAATGCATTCGATTTGTGCCCCGTGGAAAGAAGGGCGAGTAGGCGGGTCGACCCGGGTGGTTGAGAAAATTGAAAATGATACGAGTGAGTTATGGAGCCGCGCCGGATGAAGCGTAATGAAGATTGTGCGGCTCACTGGAAGCGGATGCGAATTGGTGATGTCGAAAGTTTAGAGCAAGATTTATTCCACCACCCAATGAGCAGGACTTTTTAGCTCGTGGAAACACAAAAAAAAATGCAATTTCAAAATGGCGCTGTTAAAGCTCACAAAACGGCTCGCTTAAAGCTCACCGCCCCTCAATTATTGTGCTCCACGTGGCTTGCGTTAATGCGGTGTTAAACATCGCGTCGATTTCGGCGCTAATCCTACGTTTTCGGTTCTTAGCCACGTTCACGGTGCGGTGGATTAAAAGCCGCTCGAACCTCGAACGGCGAGTAAACGAGCGGCAAAAATCTCGAGTCACCAACGAAGTGTCATTTAAAAATACATCCACTGGTGCCTGCTTGCCAGTTCTTGTGCCTTGCGTTCAGCTTCGCGATTCAAAATACATTAACCCACGCCGAGTGAGTCGAGCCGAGTGAAGCTGAAGAGCTGTGGCGCTTTAGGCGACGAAAAAAAAAAGGAAATTCTATACAGCGCAAGACGCTCGTAAACGACTTCTGCCCGCTCAAAAAGACGGCTGTGTTCATGGCATTCGTTTCACGGTTAACCGCGTGGATCCACACGGTGGGGTTAATTTTCACCCGGTGGGGTGGCCCTGAGAAAAAGGGCTATTCGTCACAAAAACAGCACACCGGCTGCAAGCGCAATTGACAGCTGACGGGCGGGAAACGCTTAATTACATATGTGTTGGCGTGTTTTATCTGGCTGCTCGCTAACCGGCGTATGCTAATGAAGACAAACAGGTTGTCGGTGGCAGTCGCGAATGTAAATGAAGATCCGGCTCGGCATTGGAATGGTTTGGCCGGCGTTTGGGTCCTGGAGGCGTATTCGAGGTGAATTACCGGCTTTTGTGTGACAAGCCCGGTCTAGGCTCGGTGGGTGGGCCTAACATAAGCCCAACACAAGCCGGTGATAGGTTCGACCGAGCCGTCGTCAACCGGTGATGGAGATGATGGCTTCCGTACGCTGTCGATTTAATGCTCTAGCGTCGCATTTGGTATGCAAAATGTTCATAAATGCGATGGGAAATAGAAAAATTATCCGTCGGTGTTTAAACAAGCGTGAAAAACGACGTTCACTCGGGCTTAGGGCAAGCCTCAGTCGTGGTGGTTATGAGCGTGACAGAAAAGTTAGACAATTGGCGTCGTAATTCCACAACACGCCCAGTAATCCCCAATCAGCTACATTGGAATGGAAACGTAATCGTGTAATCGTGTCAAGGCGTCCAGTCGGGAACGGAAAGCAAACAACACCCGCAATTAAAAGGCCCTCGAGTACCGAACGCGAGCCAATAGACACGTTCCGGCGCGTCTCCGGAAAACGCTCTCATCCCTGTTGCCATGTTGCGCTTCTTAGCCGTTCCTCGTTTGGGGTGGCGTTTTTGTTGACCGTCTGCCAACCGGATAGCCATCTTAGGATCGACGACCGTTCTCGACCGGTGCCACCACGCACTGGGGGGGATCATTGCATTTCAAAACTCATTTCCATGTTGCAAATTAGGTTTACTTTTCATTGCAAAACTTTCCGTCACTCATAATTAATTGCCTCCGACGCGGTACTCGTAATCCCGCAGCGACATTGCTTCGGCGCCCGTACTTTGGCGTAGGGTGGTTCAACTTCTTGCCCGAAAATGTTGCGCCAAGCTGTCGCCCCGGCAACGCGCCCGTTAAGTGGCGTACTTCTTCGCCAGGATGGCGCTCGTTGCGAGTTGGGAAAACAGTTTCACCAAGCACGCCATGAGCTGTCACCGGCTGGGCGTGGAAGCAAGCTCGGTGGGCTGTTTCAACGTTTCGTTCTTGGGGAATTGGGGGGTAAAGCAGACATGCCTGGGGGGGGGGGGGGGAGGAAAAACAAAAACCCAAGAAAGAGCAAAGAAAAAAAAACGTTCACTGCACCACCGAAGCGCTTCGGTTTTGGGGATACGGTCTAGCTCACGTGTTGCTTCGATTTAGCCCCGAACACGGTGGTTGGCATGGCAACAGGGTGGGATAGCGAAGGGATGGGGAAAATTCCGCCCAAAACCACTCCGCGAGTAACAGGCGCACAAATCCGGGAATGTTTTGCCGCACCGCTGGCCGGGAGTGCCGAGGGGTTGGCCGGTAATCAACTCCGGCAGCTACAAATAATTAATTCCATTTCAGTTCATTAAGTGCAGCCTTTTTCGGTTGGGCTCAATTTTTCCGCGAACCGTGGCGGTGCCAGTAAAAAGTTGAGCCCGGCCGGGTTTTGGGTGAGTTTTGCCGAGGAAACGCTCGAAACCGATGACAACGTGCCAGTGATGGTATCGTGCCCATTATTTAAGGGTTTTTCGTTGCGTTGCGTTGTTGCCGCTCTGCGCAAAGTCACGCAAACTGTACGTGATTTTAAGCGGCAATCAGTGAGCGATTTTTAACCGTTTCTCTCGCTAAACGTAATCCGATTAGTTCCGATGCTACGGCTCAAGACGGTGCAGCTGGTGGATCGCTTGGGTGCTCGGAGGTATTCTAGTGCAAGATTTTAATGAACCCATCCCTTTTCCGGAGAAGCAAAATCCCTACCGGAGGCAAGTGTTCCGGTGAAGTGGGGAGCCGGAATTGTCTTAAAATACCGACCGTTTGGTAGCGGAACAAGATTGCAATCCGGTGCTAGGACGAAAGCTGTCACTTGTGGCACCGAAAGGAGGTACTGAATCCATCGCACTCGGGCAACAAAAACGCCATAAACAAAAGCACCCACTTCTAACGCACGCACGCTTAATAAACCCTTGGGTCTATCTTAGTTTCGGCTGTATCTTACGCCGGTGGTGGTGATTTTTCCGGGCATAAAACCGGGCTCACTTTCAGCACTGGGTACGTTAATCTTTGATGGAACTTTAGGGGCGAGAGATGCACAGTGGCCAGGGTGGCTGAAGATAGTCGGCTAGAGAGGGCTTTTGTTCGCATGACAATAACATGATTAGGCCTTTCCTTTCAATCGTACCGGGCAGTGTTGCAGGCCGACGTTGTGGGTCGGTTCTAATTTATCTCAGAACCACACAAGTTGACACAAGATTCCGTACCCAAGGGTTTCGCCCGTCGGTGCGAGGTGATGAGGCGCGGTGAGAGTTTTCCACCACCCGGCTCGATCTTACCGGGATTATCGGGTTTGACATAATTAAAATATCTTTTAACAACCTCCGTCTGGGATGTTGAGATGGGATAAGGCGTTTGAGTGACCGGATGTACGGTTCATTGTAAGGGCAACACGTTACGCTTCGATTGTCTCGAGGCGGGTTCGAGCAGCCGGTTTTTCGAACATAATTAAATTGTCGTGCATGTTTGAGCGAAACTAATTGATGCGGTGTGCGTGACGTCTTTTGATTGCTGGAAATCACTCAGTGACAGCGGACGCAGGCGCTAGGGACAAATCATTCCAAAAGCCACCTGACACGTGATAAAAGTAGCTGCTGGGGATGGGGAAGCCATCAAGCTCAATCCCGGATTACGCAAGACAATGGTGCCCCGTTGTTGGGCGTTCGTTGGATGGGGCGCAAACAAAAAAAAGGACACCCTTGCGAAGTCACCGCTAGCGGCCGGAACTTCAGCGTGCTCATAAATCTTGTAGCGTTAATTTTCCCCGTGTGGAACGCGCCGTTCCAGAGTGTTTCATCGTATCAATCTTGCGCCATTTTCAATGTGCCACCTTCGTGAGTAGCGCCAACAAGCAAAAAAAAAGAGAAAAGAAAACAATGGCCTGACTAATGTGCACCCTGGTTTCGGTGAAGGTTTATTTTTCAAAACCCGTCCCAGGGTGACATGCCGGAGGGGATTGTAAAAGGTGGAGGAGGAACAGAAAAAAGGCGCCATATTGGTCTCCTTTTTCCCGCTGTCGAAATGTGATTTAATTTCGCTTTCTAGAGCCCCCGAGTAGCGCTCTCGTTCTAACGACCTTATTTATGCGCTGCTTCAAGCGTCAGTCTACCATCGCCTGCGTGGGGTTTTTCCCGTGGCTCCCGGGTCAAAGGGGTCTGAGGGCCGGGTGTCGGGTGTGAACATTTCCCACGGCTGCTCTGGTGACCGCCGGGGGCAAACTGCGATCCCCGCCATTTTCCGCGAGCTCCCCACCAATGCGGTTGCGAAGGAAAGATTAATGATAATGTGTGTATGTACCAGGCAGGAAGGGTCCGGAGCTTTTCACCATGGAGGCGCGGCAGCTGGCACAACAGAATAGAACGGAGAAGGAAAATGGAAACTGAGAGGTGTGGGAACTGATGCAAAAATAAAAAAAAAAAACATAACAACAACAACACAAAGCTGGGTGTGTCACAACCCGGCCGAATCTGAGCGTGAGATAAATTATCGTAAAATTACGCTCGAATATTCAAATGAGACATTTTGTTTAACGCGCACCCACCCGTTAATGCTGGGCCGCTATTGTTCCACGCCCGGAGCGCACTTGGCCCGCGGGCGTTGGGATGGAAAATGTCACGAAACGATTTATGGCCGTACCAACCGAAGGAATGTCAAATGGGTGAATTGGGGCATTTTTATCGGGTCATATAATAACGTGCTCGCAATTTAGGGGGTTGGGGACATAATTTGGGCGCTTGAAGCGCTGGAATGTCAGCAGCTTTAAGCTTTGCTGTTAGCAGATTGCCAAAAATGTGCGGTGGGTGGGTGTGTGTGTCCTTTTTTGGGTCGGAGAGCTCGCCGCCAATACGGTAAATATTGATTGAAATATTCCCTCAGCGTGACAGCGATCGGTTGCGGGATGTTTTCGTTCGTTTGACATCTGTCTGCCGATCACCGCCTACTTGCCAAACAACGCACTTAAACAAACACACACACACGACCATAGCGCCTTCGGTTTCGTGGATTGACTTTCAGACTTTATTCTTTCCCTCGCCCCAGGGGGGTTTGTGTGCATTTTTCCGGTCGCTGTGCGTTGTTTTTCCACCCACCTGCGGGCGAAAACCTTCGGTTTGGCAATCACACGATTTGTTTGCATTTCGGATGAAACGGCAACATTTTGCTTCTCTTCCCAGCGCTCGCAGTCCGAGTCGGCTTCAATGCAAATTTAAGAATTGGATTGAATAATCAACAACCGCAAAGCAAAAACAATGGCGTACCGCGCGGTATGACGCACGGCATGTATTTATCTTTCTGCCATCGCTGTCCTTTTTGCCTTTCGCGAGATTGCACTCGCCGGCTCACTCGCTCACTCACTCGCTCGATTCCGTCTCTATCTTCGCGCGCACACCCGCGGGTTGATTCTGCGTTTCGCCGTTTGCACTTCGGGAAATGAAATAATTAACTTTACTGCGCTGCGGCTGGTGGGGCTGAATATTTTATTTGCTTAATGCCCGGGATTATCGGGCTGTGTGGGGGCCGCCAAAGGCCGTGGGGAGGCGCGCAGACTTCGACCGTCTTAAAGCTGCTTTATTAAGCGTTTAATGCCCTTGCCCACGCTCGCGGGACCAACCGTGGCACCGTATCGGCTAGCGGTTTCGCTCCTCCAGATACAGCAGGATGCCATCCTTCGGGCGGGTAATGAGCTCGTTCACGATAAGCTGCTCCTGGCGTGTCCGAACCGAGCGGATCCGGTAGCGGCGCAGGATCGCCGACACGAGGCTCTTCTCCTCGAGCAGAGCGAACTTTTGCCCGATGCAGTTCCGTGGCCCGGCACTGAACGGGATGTACGCGTACGGATGCCGGCGTTCCGTGTGCTCCGGCAGGAACCGATCTGGGTCGAAGCGTTCCGCATCGGGGAAAAATCTACAGACGGGCGGTGAGTGTTGTAAAATTAGCGACAAAACGAAAGCCCAGCGGCCGAAGCAGTGGTCCAGTGTACCGTTCGTCCCGGTGCACGTTGTACGTGTGAACGCCGATGATCGTCCCAGCCGGAACGTGGTAACCACCAAGCGTGACGTCTTCGCTCAGTGTCCGTCCGAAGAAGGACACAGACGGGTAAAGCCGGAGTGTCTCTTTGAGACACCGCTCGAGCAGCCGCATCTCGTTTAGATCCCGCATCGTGGCCGGTCGGTCGCTTCCGGCAAAGATGGAATCAATTTCCTGCTGCACGCGGTCCTGCACCTCCGGATGAAGTGCGAGCAGAAACAACGCCCAGCTCATGCCAGCGGTGGTCGTATCGTGGCCCTAGCAAGGGCGTGAAACAAGGGAAAAGAAAAGGGAAAGCGGTTTAAATGATGCCACCCCCATCGTGACGCATCCGACTCCTCGAACCTCGAACATGAACGTGTCGACCTCCTCGCGGACGTCTTCGTCGGTAAGCAGCCCGGTATCGGTGGCGCTTTGAAGCAGCAAATCGAGAAAGGCCAACCGCTTCCGGCGCATTCCAAACTCGCCCTCCGCGGATTGATTGCGTTCGTTCGCGTTTCCACCGGTGCCATTTGCCTGCAGGGTTTGCTTTCGTTCGTGGATCACCTGGAAGGAATGAGAGAGTGAAGAACGGATTCGTAAGCGCAAGAAGCTCACACGCGCGATGTGGGGCGAGTACCTTTCGCGTGTACCCATGCAGTACGGCTAGCAGGGCGTGTTGTTTCCGGCCCAGTGCAGATCGCCGAAACGCCCAGTCCGGATGCAACCACGGCCGTACGAGCCGCTCGAGAAACAGTGAGCTTAATCTGGCCGAAAGCGAGAAGAAACGTTCATTACGGTAAGTGTGTGATGCGCGGCATCGGTGGTCATCGGCATGGACGGTCTTACTCGTAGACGGCGTTCACGTACGCGTTGTCCTGCCCGTCGTCGGTTTGCGCGTTCACCTTCACGCCCATCGCCGTCTCTGCATGTGCACGCGCGTGAAAAACAGACAGGAGAGTCGCGATTACGAAGGGAAGAAAATGGCCGCATCAATACGCACCACAGATTACGTCCAGCGCGGCTTTCGTCACAAAAGGATACACGTTCACGGGCTGGCCGGTGCCGGCATGAGGCCGCAAACGTTCCACCAACACGGACCCGTTCTCAGCGAACACCTCGCAAAACCCATCCAGGATGTTGAAGTGAAACGTCGGTGTAATGAGCTTCCGATGCTGGAACCACCGTTCGCCTACAATACAAGATGAAAGCCATTAACTGCGACCGAAAACCGACGTTACGTGACGTACCTTTGGACGTGAGCAGACCCTCACCAAGCCAGTCGGCCAGAAACCGGTACAGGTTCGCCTTCTCCGTGTGCTTGCTCGCGCTGATGATCTGCTCCACGTACTCAGCCTTACTAAGCCGCACCTCCGGTGTCATGCCGACCCAGATGCGGTGTATGCCATCGTACTGGCGCGTCCTTTGATCGATCGTCGTGAATATCTCTGCGAAAACATCACTCATCGGATTATCGGTGGCTGTGCGCAGATGGCAACGCAGTGAAGCGAACACATACCGTGGGGTTTCTTGCCGTACAGCAAATACAGCGTACCGATGAAGGGATACGCTCGCGGACCGGGAATCTTGTCGTAGATTTGGGCCAACCGTACCCGCCCGATCAGCCACTGGAGCACTGGAACCAGCAGCAGAAACGCCACGGTACCGTACAGCATCACCGGGAGATCCGTCATTCTGCCGCACGGACGTGTGTTTGTTTTTCTTGCCCCGAGGCCGGCTCGAAGTGGTCCGCTCGATACGACGCGTGTGCTTTACTGCCGGCTTGATGGCCGGTTGACTGACGGCTGTTTGCGTGAGTGAGTGAGTGAGCGAACGCTTGGCTGACGATCACTTTCTACGTGAGGCTGTGATGAGCTCCCGGCAAGCCCAAGGTTCACCATTAGATGGTCCGGGTGTGTTGGTACCGGGCGTTGACGACCTGCTTGAGGGGGACTGGCGCTTCTGCCGACTCACGATCCGGTGCAGGTTTGTGGGTCTGTTGCGAGATAAGAGTGCGGCTTATCTAATCTGTGCGTGTGTGTCTGTATGTTCTATTGCCCCACGATTGTGGCTTGTTCACGCTTAAATTGTACCGTCCCGGTTCTGGCCGGCTACGAACCGGTGCTCTTCAAGCGGAGATAGATCGTAATGGTGCGGTAATTGATGATTTTTGCCAGCGCCGGCTCGGCTAAATGATGGATCATACATGTGTTCTTAGGTCTTTGCTTCCTCTATGGTTGTTGCTGTTAGTTCCTCACACTCAGCGATAGTCAATAGTGTTGACTGATCAGTTTCATTACATTGTATTGAACGGCTTGTTATTTAAAAAACACGTAAAATGCGCCCGAACTACAAACGAAACATTAATAACGGCCATGCTGCGAGGCTCTACCTTTGATATCAATTAACGAATCATGCAGATGCCAAGTTCCGGCGAAAAGTTTACTTCTCAATGCGTGGTAAGAAAAAAAGCTTCACCACAGTGCTAATAATAGATGTGGAAAACAACAATCAAAGCCTGTGTTTTTCAGCGGCAAACGTTCATGTTTTTTTTTGCCCAATCGCTTTGCAACGTTGAGTTTGTTTCACGTAAAATTGAGCATTTTTCAAATGACCATTTGATCAATTACGGTTTGCATTTAACAAAAAAATAGATTTTTTTCAACCATTGTTTCCGTTTTCACGCAAACAATGTAATCATTTTGTTCATTCATCCTCGTGCTATCCTTTCTGATGTTTTATCCGTGCAACGCGTTCATTGTTGCTATTCAATCCTGAGCATAGTCCTGCCGATGTTCGTTGCGTGAAAAAAAAAACAATCACACTGCACACAAATGGAGCCGTTTTATTTTTCTTTCCCGGAAAAGCTCCCAAAGTGAATAGCGAGTGTGAATAGCGAGCCAGCGTTTCACTCTCGTCCACTCTCGTTCTACCCGTGAGCAACGCTTTGTAATGGAGCTATATTGCGGGGAGATTGGGTGAATTATTTATAAATTATCGCGCTGGTATCGATAACGGTCGGGCGCGTTGGCATTTTGCCAGCGCAGCAACATTGATTGCTTACTCAACCAGTGCACAATAATTACCAGTCCTCCGGGGGCCATTACCGGTCCGATTTAGCGCCTTCCGATGGATAATCACTGGGGAAAACCAATTGTGCGGAATAATGCACCCCGAGCGGGAGACTTCTAATCGAGTTCTCGAATCGAAACCACGAGTTTGCGGGTAAACTCGTTACGCGGTGGGTTAATATTTGACAATGCGAACAGTTTCCCACCACTACTAGGGAAGCTCACCGGGTTGCTATGATGAAAATATGAAGAAAGGGGAAAAGAATAACGTCACTTAAAACCAACTTATTTGGCGAGTATTTTCGCATGTCAAACACTTTAACTCTTTCCCACTGGTGGCCATTAAAAGCGACGCATTTCGAAGGACGAGCAAAAAAAGGAACGGAACGAAAGTTGCTCGTTTGCCTAACAAGGAAACGCGCGCGCGGAACTGTTTTGATTGGAAGTTTGTTTCAAGATTTTTCTTTCCCATTTCCAACCCGATGCGTTCGCTGGATCACTGCATGTGGTACGGTTCCCAGCACGGTGGCCGAGGCGGAAAGTTGCGCCGGCGGAACTTATGTCGGCCCGGTAGAACCGGTCAAGAGAGAGCGGAAGGAATGGGCGCTAGAAATATTGCTAGAAAAAGCAAACATCCGGTCAACTTTCGAATCGAAGCGACCGCTAGAAGACTTGTTGTGGGCACTTGGTTCGGCAGTTTGTAATGGTTTTGTTTTTTGTCTCCCCTCCCTATCGCAAACTACTTGGCCCGGGAAAGTGTAGTAAGGAAAATGTTGGCACGTCCCGTGATGGGAAGCGGCGTATTATACGGGGTAAAATGAAGGCGTCGGCAGGACCCTGCTGCCTACCGTTGGTGGGATTTACGGTGGGAAAACAGCGAAGAAACAAAAAAAAATTGCGTCGAAACTCAAACTCGCAACATTAAAGAAACATGAACCCGGCGCTCGAGTGCACATTCAGATATCCCGGGGGTTTTTATGACTCCCCCCCGAAGGCGGCTGGAAACAACACAAAGTATCCCAATTGGGGATCCTTTTTATGTCGTGATTTTTCTATTAATCACGCCCGGGGCCAATATCAAATGTCGCTGCCGCGCACGGGCAGCAAACCATTACAAGTACTTTGATGTACTTCGCCCTGGGACGGCGTGGGGTCATTCTGGTGTTAATGATGATTAAAACTTTTAAAAGAGACCGTATAACACTCACTATGCGGACCCAGGGCCCGGCCGGCAGTATCCGGCTTCCGGCAGACCGAAACCCTCCGAAGGTCACGTGGCCGGCGACCGGCCATATTTTTCTCTCTCTCTCTCTCTCCTCGCTCGTTTGTTTGCCATCACTTGCAGTCACTTCCCAAGGGCACGCACACTCATCGGGTGTGTCCTTGTTTTAAGGGACCGGCGAGTAGCGAGTAGAAGAAGAAAACGAAGAAGGTGCTGGAAAAAAAAACGTTACAAATTGAAAAATTTATCACCACGCTTACGGCGTTACATTATTTGACGGTTTTTACGACACTGCAAATATTGTCGAGTACGCTCGCGCGCATCCGCACGAGTCCTTGGGTGGTTTCCCGTGGTTTTCCTTCCCACATCCAGCCCGTGGGTGGACCTCTTAATGGGCTGTAAAAGTCAGTGTAAAATTTTATCCGACTGCACACCACGCAGATGGCCGCAAGGGCGCGCAGACCACCACGGCGTGAATCCGATTTTAATCTGTTCTCGGAAGTTCCTCTTGTTCTGGAAGTGGGTGGGGATGAATGATAATGAAGAAGAGAAGGAGAAGAAGAAGAAGAAAAAACATACCCACGATACTCTGGTGCTCCGGTTCCCCGAAGAACCCGCGGGTGGTTCACATTGACATGTCATAAACCATTGACGCCATAATGACTGTGGCGCGAGTCATCGGGTTCCCTGCTAGTCCCAGTCCCAAGGACACCCGAGCCGAATGTACTCCCCGAAAAAGGGCGGGTACTTCGTCGCGTGGGCGACCCTTTGTCTTCGCAGTTTCGGTAATTCACTTTGTTTAATGGGTGTCGCTGTTCGAAGAGACGATTTCGGTGTGAACCCCCACGTAGTTCATTACGGCATGGCGTCTTCATCAGCACACCCTGTGCTGCCGGGTACTTGCGGTGACGTCGACGGAAATTACCACCCACACCCGGGTGGGAGGAGACGCCATGATGATGGTCCAGATGCCCCCAAATCGCGAAGGCTCGTCAAACTGGGGGGGGCGGGGCCTGGTGGCCAAAGGGATACGAAATTATGTTCCACCTTATCGTGGGATGCATAATCCGGTGGACATCTGGTTTTTATCTTCGTACCAACAACTCATTTTGCACATCCGTTCCAGACCGAGCCCTGACTGGATGCCTCACTGGAGACCCGGTGCGGTACTAACCTTTCCTTTCGGGGGGAAGGGACTAGTTTTTGTGGATATGCGATGAACGAGTCTCGGCCGAAGCGTTTCACATTCCGTTCGCAGTTCGAAGAGAGACGCCGCAAAGACACACACCCAGCACAGAGGAGAGAAAGTGGAAAAAAAGTTTGCCCCGGATTATGGATGCACGACACACGGCTTACGGTTGCGGGTGGCAGAGATGATCGGTGTTCGGGTCGGAGCTTAGGGAAAAGTTTCCCTGTAAAGCCCTTCAATTAATCATCGCTGGTGTCTAGAGTTTATGTGGAAGCCGGAGTCTACATTCGGAAATGGCGCTGCTCCCATGCGAGCGTTGTCAGAATCAAACGCTTTGACATGAGTCGCTTGGTCTACTGCTTGGTGCTGTTGTCGATCAACAGAATACCGACGGTTGTTTGATCATATTTTCCTGCTTAGAATCTTCGATGAGTGCTACTCATTCTTCTGTAAACAGGGTTTTCAAATTGTATTCTAAAGCAAAGCCTGGAACTCCTGGAAGAACATCTTTCAGTTTTCACTTACATTGCTAGAAACGTAGGCATAGACATTCCTGCACGAAAGGCGCCCGATAAGATCTTTCATGTCATCCTTCACCGGGTCAAAGGTCAAAGCACAAAGCACAAAGCACCCGAATCAAGTGTTATTGTAGCCCATCATCACAGAGGTGGCTGGGTTGTCCCCGTTACTTGTTTCTCTAATTCAATTCAGCCAGCACAAAACCCTCAACCTCAGGGCCTAAAGAAACCGAGCTTGGCTCGAGCCACTAGCTCGAGAGACAAAAAATCAGCCCTTTATTATCATGCAGGAAATTCAATTAAATGATTGAATTTATCTCGTCACAGTTTCGGTGGTTGTTCCGGTCCGATTTTTGGGGCAGCGTCCGGGCGAGAACCTGTACCGATGGGGCTCATGCCAAAGTGCCTGGCTGACATTTCGGTGGCTTTGGGTTTTGTGGTGCCGGTTGAATGATTAGAGCCGAGTTGCTGGGTTGCCGTCCGGTCCAGTTTGGATGATGACACTGCTGGCCAGCTGGGAGATTCTAGAAAATAGAAAGCGAACGCACCACGACAATGGTCACACACAGTCGCCACTACGTCCATATCGGTGTTGGAGTTCACCCCTTCGGTAGGGAATGCGGACACTCGGGCCGGGGCATAATTTCCATAATGAAGTAAACATATCTGTTGTTTATCATAGCCTCCGGTGGCAGGCGGATCGGACGTGCCTGTACACGGGTCTAGCCGGTTGTTCCTTGGCGCACTCGGGGTGCCGTTGGTAACGTGCCTTTCGAGCGCGTTACACAGGACATGTCCAAGGCCATAGCGGTCCGGACCGGCACGCACGAACCGGGTCTGGCATCTCTCGACCGCTGGTGGGTTGTGTCCTTTGGTGGCAGGGCATTATTTGGGTTATCGCCTCGCCAGAAACGAACCATGGAGATGATGCGCACCAGTGTGGGCTCGGGTGTAATTAAATGTGTGGATGACATAAGGATAATTACTGGACGTTGTCACATGATGGCCGATGGGAACGAGCCGTGGCGTAAGGTATTCGATTTTACACGCTTATCTGAATTATTAACGCACATTGTAGCGCATGAGTCGTGCATGAAATGGGCTTTTTGAAACATTTTGCACATCATCTATTACTGGGTAATAGTGCAAATTATGCTCAATACTTAGAACTACGCTCAAACTTTTCTAGTGTGGACATTTTTGTATACGAGCAATTTACTAAAAATAAAAATATAAAAAAAACGGTTGAACGCTCGTTATTTTAACCCTTGACTATTTATACATTACATTTGGTACAAAAGATTATACATTTGACACTTAAATTGATTAGATAATACGCATTGTATATTATTCCAAACCCTTATTATTATTATTTTTTATTAATTTAAGGACGGCCAGGCTGTATTTAGGTTTGTATAGATATTTGTGAGCTGAAAGGCATTTCCTCCCAACAGCTGCTGAAAGCCTTATCACGGGCTGACTCGGTTACAAAACCTCATTATGAAATCTGTAAATTTGTATGAAAATAATTCATAAATTTAGAAGCACTTGGTAAATGAATTTAAACAAGAAAAATCTTTCGAATTTTCCTTTTTTTTTACTACTAGACCCAGTGCCCAGTAGATGTTGTCCAGTAACAAAAAGCAATTTTCAAACATTATTTTATTGTTTTCCTGATGGCTAGGTGCCGTCGGTTCACAATTCACCCGCTTTTGTACGGCCTTAACTGCGTGCGTCTCGATGCAGTGGCGTTTCCATTGCAGCCCCAAAAATCGATGACCGAATTTCGGCCAGAAAGTAAACCGATGCTCCACATGAAAGGCCACCCAATCCGCGCGCAGATGCCCTGCCACACCGAAAACCTGAGCTCTTTTGATGCACACGAAACCGGTGGCCGGTGGATTGTGGCGAACCGTGCGCGTCCGGCTCGAGGTTTATGCCAATCACGAACACATCGGTTCGGAGTCATGGCGTCAGTTTGCCAAAGCCTTCAAGCGTGCAAACAGGATGGCGACGGTTTCGTCAGGAACACAACCGGACCGGACGGTGGTGTCCCACCGTAACGGGACAGCAACTTCGGTCGGGATGTTTAGTTTTGTGCTCGCCAACACCGGCCACGAGCCGGTTGGGAAGCCGACGCCGCTGTGAAATGCAATCAATCGCCACTGTTTCGCTTTATGGCTTTTCTGGGAAGTTTCCGGAAAGCGCGCCCAAAGCCCGGCCAGCTAATAACGAACGTGAACGCCCTCCCGGTGGTTGGCGTTTGATTTAGGATGTTGCCGAAAAGAAAAGGGGGCCACAACTCGATGGCAGCCTGTCCCGTGCACAGCTGCTGGCCAGACGGGCACGGCAACTCGAGGCTACGGGGCGTTTGGGTAAGTGGCTTATTAGCATGACCCGATGACAATGATTGGAAGACTTTGTCTTTGGAGTTTTTCCGCTTCCGCCGGTGGAAGCGATGCGAGCTAGCAGCGAACGTTGGCCTGGGGCGAAGCAGAACTTAGTAAAGTTTGTTCATCATTACAGGGCTAAGCTTGACGGCAGATGTTTGGTTAGCCAAGATCGAGTTCAAAAATCGGTTCCACAGTGCAATGGGGCTTACAGTTTTACAGCATCGATCACGAGCCACAGTTTACTTTCACAATGATTTGTGTATCCAACGGTTGGTCGATTGTGGAATAATATTAACGCGGAAAACCGATGTCGCTGGGAGGCGAAGGGTGTTTTGGTTTGTTTCGCAAAATGCAAACTTGTTTGTTTTGCAATGGAAAAAAAATGAATTTTCCAAAAAACGAGTAGCGAGAGTCACCAGAAATCGGATTGCGTAAATTGATGGCACGCATCATGTTTGCCGAAATCGAAATTGAAATTGAGGGCAGAAAAAGAAATCACAACCATCGATATCAAAACCGGCAATTGGGCGGATTGTTTGTGGTCGTTATTAATTTACAGTTTTTTTTGCTTTGGATAAAAAAAAATGTAACACATTCCGAATGCACAAAAGCCGACGAGCTGGGGACCAATTCATATATTTTAGATGCGGCCACAATCCGTGCAGGTCAATCAAAATTTTGCCGCATTTTCGCGATTTATTCGCTATCACTGCAATCGTCAATCACGAACGCGCCCCAATCGCAAAGGTGGAGAATAAAAATCGAATTGTGTGCATTGTATTCGGGTGGAATCACTCATGAGCCCGTGAACAAGCGATCAACAAAAAATAAACCTCGAGCCTTCTGCCGTGCCCTCGGGGAGCGTGTTTACAGCGCGAAAATGGAAAGCGATATAAAAGCTCCTTTTTCTCGCACGCCAGCACACGCTCGCTCGATCGAGCTGGCTCTCGGTGACGCGTGGAACGAGCGATTCGAGGAAAATCATTGCAGTAGTAACATAAATTATTCGAAGCATGTGAGTGATTGATTTATGATACTGTCAACCGGGAACCGAGTTCCGTGGGCCACGCAGCGCCACAAGGTGGGCATGGGTTTTCCACGGGTTTTTCCCGGGTTGCCAGAAAAATCCCTCGTCGGGAACGGCCGCAGTCTGTCCATAGCACGACCCATTTCATCCACCACGCTCGGCCTCAAAACATGTGTCGGGGTCGTCCATTTTTGGGACGTTGGACAGTGAGAGAGTTCATCAATTGTCAAAGGCCCATTTGGCGCCCCGCTGGGTGAAAGCTTGGAAAGCTGGGAAAGAGCGCGAGCTAGGAAAAACAAAATCGCAAGCTCGGAAAAGGACCAACCGGACGGGAACACTTCATCACGTCGCCAGAACTCGCTCCATAATAACCGGTCGTCAAGCGGCACGAACGACCCAGTATCGTGGACTTCGAACTCCAGCGCGTGGGTGCACATTTTTCGGGGCCTTTTTGTCCGGGATGGAAAACACCAGTCAGTTGCAGGCCGTCAGCGTGGCAGGCGTAAGATTCGCGCCGCATTTTGACGCCCGTGGCTGACCGCACGCGTGAACCGGATGGGGTTGGTTGGGTGGCACTCGGCGAGGGTGGTATCGTAAAATGTGCGTCACTGCGGGAGATAAATAAGCGCAAATGCATAAACGAATGCAGTGAATCAGGAGGTGGATGGCGTGAAAGGACAGCCGTGGTGCGACGTGGGTGGCTTTGTGTTGGTTATAGCTTAAAATATTACGCTCTGAAATACAACCGCAACAACTTTGACGGCGGAGATAATGGTGCTATTACCAGCAGAGCTGCTATTGGTGGCAAGGTTGTTTAAAGATAGTCTTGTTTTAGACTAATTAAACATTAGATAGAGGTTGCGTATGTTTGGCTTCTTGTTGCTAGGCATCATTGTTTTTTTCTGAATCATGCCTACATCTTTAAACCAGGCGCTCGAATATAATGAAGATTATATAATTACTATCCTTGAGTTTTAATGTTGAATTAAATTGTGAAATTAATTTCAGTTGATTAGGATAGATTTTGAAGGTTGATTTTTTAGTTAGGATGGAACTCTGTATAGTTTCCGTAAAATGAAACTACTGCTGGTTTCATCCAGCTTAAATCCTATCGAAAGTTCAAATTTTTATTTATGTTCACTTTACGTTTATGTATTGAATTTTTTTTTGTATGAGAAAATTGTGAAATTCATTTCCGTTTATTAAGATAGATTTTCAACTTTCATTTTTGAGCTTTCACTCTGTATAGTTTCCGTGAAATTAAACTATTGTTGATTTCATCCAGCTAAAATCACATCGATTGTTCAAATTTTGATAAATGTTCACTTTATGCAAACTTTATTTAAGCATGCGTTCACGTTTAGCCCACAAAGAAAGATGAAAACCACCCGAAATGCCCGAGCCCTTACGATGCACGATCGTTACGAAATTTGATTAATCACATAAAAAAGTCATCGCTTGAGATGATTTTGCTAGTGCGATAAACTTTTCCACCAACCGCTTTCGACACGAAATGTGATTTTTCCTTCCCCATACAGGGGCGCCCGTTTTGGTTACAGGTCACAGGTTCGCAGGCCGAACCACCGAAAGATTAGGCAACGGGTTCCGTTTCGCACACAAAATGGATCGTTCCCATCCCGGGTGGATCGTTGCCGCTCTTCACGTTCACGTTGTGTGATCCGCTTTGATGGTTCATCCCGGCCTCGCAAGGACATCGTTGCGACGGTGGAAAGCTTCGCATCATGGCGGATGGGGGATCACTTTATTAGCCCCACATTTTCGATGGCGAGCTTTCCCAGTACCGGAAAGCGAGCCCATAAAGTACAGACCAAGTGGTAAGTCTTTCGCCAGATAAGGATTATTCTTTCCTCGAGCCGGCCCACCATAAAGTGGTTCGTTTTTCGTTCGGACACCGCCCGTGTGTAGGTTCCCGCGTGTCCGGTGGATCCGATGACCGGTCGCATTGCGTTCTGGCCAGCACCATGAGCGGGCGATATTTCCGGAAATGATTATAGTTCGCTATAGCCCCTATTCACCGCTGATGGGCGGCACTAAGCGTTATCGCCGGAATTGTGTGACGGTGGCTTTCTCCATCGGACTGCTGGCGGGAAAGTGGATGGAAAATTGTTTACGTTTCTTTTCGCCCAAAAGTGTCGTCACTCGAGCGGAAGGAAAGCTAAAAAAAATGCCGGAAGCCATCAACAAGAGCAGAATAGCGGTGAACCTGGCCTGACAATACGACTTCACCCTGCACGATAAACGTCTTAATTGGATGATTTATGAGCATGGAAATGATAAGCCATATTTCGTGGGCTAGTGCGCTGCTTGCTGCTTTTTGTTTGTCGCTTTGTTGCGCGATCGCATCTGAACTCATTTTCTAATATCCTAATAAATAACGCGTTCCATCTTGGTGATTCCATTGTTCCGAGGAACATTTTTTGCTGGCATTTTAAACAGGAGTTTTTCTTTTACGATTGTTCCTTCACTATGCATCTGTTCTGTGCCTTCAAATGGGAGCATTTCTTTTCGCCTTTCAGGCAGATCCTTTCTCACAATGATCGAAAAGGTCTACGGGAAGGTGAGACGCGAGCAAACAATGACGCATCAATTTAATTATTCGACGACCGATGGGGGCAAAACATCAGCTCGGCTCTTAATTCCCACAAGCACACCTCAAACAGTGGAACGCTACACTCGGTCTACCGCATCGATTTGATGGTTTTTAATTTACACTCCAACGATGTCCTTTCGATCGTACCGGAGCGCGTGTCCTCACGCTCGTACTGGCGTTCGCTCGTCAGCAAATCGTTCGCGGTGTCCCATGCGCCTGACCGTCGTTAGGGCCGGTGACAGATTCGGCTGAAAACAGCCGTTTAATGACCATCATCATTATGGCAATTCACACCAATTACGTGCTAATGTTAATGCCAAGAGTGCATTTGCGTGTTGAACCGTCGCGCCTCACCGTACCATTTGGCGTGATGGACATTTATTTAACGCTTCGGATCGATGGTTCTCGTTCGTGTTTGGCCGACGTGGAAGCGGAGACAGGTTAGTCGGGCCATTGAGCATAATTTACATGTTGTACGGTGCGGTTGGGCGATTGCGTCCGCTAGGTGAATGTTTCAATTTGGACGGATTTTTTTTAGCCCGACTAAGTGTGACAGTAACAGATTTCTTGAATTTAAAAAGGAGCTCATGTATTTATTTTTTATTTATAAAAACTCAAAATACATTTCGAATCACGACCATTTGCTCAGCGAATGTACACTTCACAACTAAATGTTACCATTGCACCTCTGATAGAAATAACGGATCGTAAATCAAACTTGTTATCAATGTCGTTATTTTTAAACACTCGTGTCAAATAACAACGTTAAATGCAGTATCTTATCACCTTGCTCTCCACACGCCACTTGCAGCCGTTCATCATGACATCGGTGGAACGATAAATGGTGCCTGGAATCCCAAGTAATTCAATTAAAACATAATCAATGCCATGTTAGCTAGCAACAGGATGGCCGCTGGGGGAAATTTAGAGAAGCGTGCGCGAGGTATCACTTTGAACGTTTGATTATAGACCAGTGTGTATTGGCGTTGGTATCGCTGCGTAATTGAATAAATAAGTTATGCAAGCGTTTGATGTTTAGCGGAGTCTAGTTTTAGCGCTCCAAGGAATTCGCTGGAAAATGATTGCAGATCAGTTACAATTCCATTCGACCAGAATGGATCTTGAATTATTTGGAAAATTTATCAAATGTGTTTCCTCGGTGAGTGAAATGTCATAAATAAAAATGGTTTCGTTGTGAAACATTAAACACGAATCCATTTCATCAAATGGTTACACATTTTCCAGCATGTAGCCGTTTCCATCGTCCAGTGTGTTTGGGTTTCCGGTCTTTTCTCGGCCTTTTTGCTTCCATTCTCCATGGCAAACTAGATTACACCGAAAATTAATGCGCCCCAAAACGGCCATGGTCACGTCTGCATCGGAAATGGAGCGAAATTGAAAACGCCATCATAATGAATTGAGTTCGGCTAATTTAAGAAACCCCTTTCACGACATTAGTTCCCATAGACGGGGAAATAAATCGCAATCGTTGAATTCAATTAATATTCTTAATGTGCCGAGCGACCTCCCTGTTCCAGATCGCACGATACCACGATCGTCTCACGCCCGCGTTCCGTTGCCGCCCGTCAATGGGGTTGGGGTGGGGCATTTTCCGCACGAGCCACCCCGAATGGCATGCAAATTAAACTTTCCACCCGGGCGCCGCGAACGGGCATCCGTTGGGCGAAAGTTTCGAAATTCCCTTTCCGTCCCGGGGCCGGAACAATGGCTGCCGGGCCGAGTCTCCCAATGGTGGAGCCGCGTTGTCTCTTCCCGTTGTGGGGGTGTGCGCCTGGAAAAGCGCTCTCCCGATAGTTGAACAATACACGCTCACCCCAGACTGGGAGCCGTGACTGGGTGGCAGCACATAGCGCATGATAGCGGGCAAGATGCTCGTAAATTAAACCATTATAGCCTTCCCGAGTCTGTAAATTGTTGGGGCGCCCTTCGGGCCCTCATCGAGAGCTCATCGAGGGCCCACCCGGAACGGATTCCAGTCTGCCGCCAAAAACGGAGCGATCAGAACTTTCGTCTCGAAGCCGGCGCCCCTGGTGTGGCCCTGGAGTGGGTGGGAATCGCAGTAAAATTTAGAAAATTACTGCGTAATGAATTTCAATGATTGTCCTAGGCGGTTTCGTTGGGCCGCCAGGGCGCACATACGGCACTTGGCTGTGATTCGGAGTTCGGCGGGTGTGGGAAAACCATTCTGGTCGCTTTTTGCCGCCAACCAAGCAAAAGTCAAAACAATGCGATACCCTTATTTTTGCCCTTCGGTGGCTCTCGGGCGGCCCTCTGTCCGTCCCGTCAGTCGACCGCAGTCGAATAAGCAAAGGGCCGAAGTAATGGGTTTTCTGCGATGGTTGGATTTTGGTCGGCAGGAAGGAAAACCGCGTGTACCCGAGCGCCTAGAGCCAGCCCGGGTAGTGTGTATGTTGCGCAGAATATGAGCTTGAGCTGTTCGGGGCAGGTTCCCGAGATGTGGATGTGTTTATTTTTACTACATGTGGGCGGTTTGGCAGAACTTGAAATTGAATTGTGAATTCAATCCTGCCTACGACTGATGGTGTTATTAAATGTTTGCTGAAAAAGCGAAGCGAAACAAAAAAAAATATGCTCCTATAAAACAACGTACGAGAAAGTTTCGTGCGTTTGCTCACGGGTCCATAGTTTCGTTTGGCTGCCTTGAACTGCCATGGAAGCGAGCGAGTGCTCATCGGAGGAAATTAATCATATCACAAAGGTAACGTCATGGCTCACCCGACGACCTGGTTCTTTCGTTATTTATTAGTTCACCCACCGTTGCGTGATCCTACGATCCTCCTCTGATTCATCATCACATGAGCGAAATCATCCCAGGTCACCCTCTTCATCAACCTACTTATGGGAGTGCCGTACTCGGCGAACGCCGTCGGAATTAATCTTGATCTCTGTGTGGCTCCGAAGCCTGGCACCATCCTTCCGGCACCATCTGTCACCGTTTTCTCCGAGACCGATCTGTCTCGGAGTCGAGTCTAGTCGTGCCAAGGTTGTTGAGATGCTGCGTCTTCGGGAGAAGCATTTCCGTTTCGGGTGGAGTGAAAGTGGCATAAACTTTGCCACGCAACAACCAGCCCGTGGAGTGGCCTCCGGACCCAGACGAAACCAGAAACATATGCTACACTAAATTTCTTAATTATGGATGTGCACCGGGTGGTGCCTTATCCGGGTCGGACTGGCTCGGTCTCTTGGCTTGGGGTAATGAAGACAAACGTGCTGTCGGAAGCGGCAACATTTAAATTAGTGTCGACAGAGCCCACGAATGGGCTCATCATCGGCGGAACTGATCCGACGGTGGTTTGGTCGTGGTTGGGCTTCACGCCAACCTACCATCGATGGGAGCATTTTGAACCCGGGGACAATCAACATGTGCTCGCGAAAGGTTGCCCACCTTGTACGCTGATTGGCGAAGAAACTCTTTCCAAAAAGCCCATTACGGTTCGCAAACCAGCATACCACCGTAGTGTTTGTTCGGCTGCATTCGGCTCGTCAAGCATTCTTTTCGCTGCTGTTATGTTTATGACGAAATCCTGGCCACCCCGTTTCGTCGGATTGGCAATGATGCAGGCGGCGGGCCAAGAGTCAAAACGAGAGAAAAAAACGCAAGCCGAAAACCCGACATGCCATTCCGTCGACGAGTATGTCGTCGATGATGGAACACGGTTTTCCATTTAACCGTGAAATGTGGTTGGTGCCAGATACGGTACGGGCCGTGGGATGGAGACCACGATTGCCGCAAACATGCTGCATCATTTCCCCACGACATGGTTTCGATTATTAAACGGGCGCTACTGGGCGTCCGTGGAGCTTGCGGGCACTGGAGTAGGAATCAGCCCCGAGAGGGTGGCGTTGTTTCGGATCGACAGGAGCCAGTTTCGAGGTCGGATCGAATTTCTTTGTGCTTGGAGGTGGCTTAGAGAGCGGCTGTTTTAGGATTTTTGCGTTATGATAGAGCTCTCGGAGGATAGATTGAAGCGTTCCAAGTGCATCGCATGGTTTGGTGAGAGCTGAGTTTAGCGGAATTTGTTCTGAACTGCTTTTACAACAAAAAGGCATAGCTTGTTATGATTCTCGTATGTTAAATTGGTTCCATGAAGCTGAAATATTTTTGCCAAATTGTTTACAAAGTACAAGTATTCATAGAAATGTGCAAGCGATACGATTGCTTTTTGGTGTAATCGCAAATTATGGAAATATTTTCGACAATTTAATCCATCCTGATTGAAGAAGATTACAATATTCATTGTATATTTTATGCGAATAAAAGAAAGCAACAGAATATAATTGGAAGAAAAACGAAAAATCTAAATTCTCTCGATCACTACGGGCTAATTTACTCGTGGGGTTTACACTGACTAGCAGAATTTAAGTGGAAAAGAACGATTTCGGTTGTTTTTAGGTGTAATCGTATATTTTGGAAATATTTTCAACAATATAATTCATTCTTATTTAAGAGTATTATGATAATCATTGTATATTTTGTTGGGATAAAAGAGAGCAGCAGCATTTCATGGAATGGAACAGCATTGCAAGAAAAACGAAAAATCAGAATTCTCTCGATCACTACGGGCTAATTTACTCGTGGGGCTTAAACTGACTAACAGAATTTAAGTGGAAAAGAACGATTTCGATTGTTTTTAGGTGTAATCGCAAATTATGGAAATTTTTCCAGTAATGTAATCCATCCTAATTGAAGAGTATTACGATATTGATCGTACATTTTGTTGCAATAAAAGAAAACCACAGCATATAATTGGAAGAAAAACGAAAAATTAAATTCTCTCGATTACTACGGGCTAACTTATTCGTGGAGTTTAGTAAGTTTAACAGAATATAAGTGAAAAGAAAACCGAAAAACTATAAATCTTACGCGCGTGAGCTGATTCACTCACGCTTTTCCCTTTTAACGCAGACCCTTTCAACCTAACGTAGTTCAAGAACTCAAACAATAACACAACTCTCGCGAGCAAACGCGGCCAAGCGAGCGGTGCAGATGATTACTACAAATTACGACATAATCATGTCGCCCCCGTTGGTACTCCATAAATCAACGCGCGTCCAGCGTCCGAGCCGGATTTTGCATAATCATGCACCGCATCCCGAGTGAAACGGGAGAAAACCACGCTCCCAGTGACGACCTTTGGCCGGGACCGGCATGCACCCTACGGAATGGGGGGCCAATGGCCAATGGGGAAGTGTTTGCTCGGATGAGACACACGGTTATCATCTCAATATTTGGCCCCGTTGGTCGCCATACACACGCACACACGCGGCCAGCTCGAACGGCCAGAGCCAGAATGGTCCGCTTTTTCCGCGCGATAAGCAGGATTCAACTGAACTCGGTTATCACGCGTTCGGGAAGGGCGCATATCTTCACGAGCCAAACCATCACCGGCGGGTGACTTATGGTGCCGCCATCATAAGACCGCGGTCCCATCAGGAAGTGGCGCGTTTAGTGTTGCGAGAACGCTCGTAACGAGCAGAGTGTCCGCGAACTCGAGCCATCAGACAAACGCGCTTCCATTACGTTGCGGCCATTCTTTTTCCATCTCTCTCTCTCGCTGTGTACTTATCACAAAAGGGCGCTCTTTGGGTGGCCATCGTGTCGGGGGAGATAATTAATATTGCTCTAATCAATTTGCCGGGTGCAACCCGTAGAGAGCAAGTGGTCCATTCGACGATGTTACCGGTGGGACTCATCCAGCTGGTGCTGGTAGCACTGACGCTGGTTCCCGTGGTGCGTTGGTTCCAGAAACGCTTCCAAATGAGCAGCGTGTTGGACAAAATACCCGGCCCTAAGGCGTACCCGATCGTCGGCTCGATGTATCCGTTCATTGGCAAAAAGTCTGAAGGTAGTTGCGTGCGCACCCGCTAGAGGGCGCTTTTGCGAGAATTTATCGAACATTAAACAAGTGGCCACTCGTTGCTCGTGTTTTGCTGCAGAAATTTTCTACATTATTGACCAGCGGACACGCGCCTACCCGGGAATCCATCGAATCTGGAATGGTTCCACACCGGAGGTTCGCATCAATCGGGCCGAGTACGTCGAGAAGCTGCTCTCGTCCAGCCGGCACATCGAGAAATCGGCGATGTACAAATTCCTCTCAGCCTGGCTCGGTCAGGGGCTGCTCACGTCGAAAGGTGAGGTTCTCGCGTCAGAATCGCCCCCATCGCCGCGAGACCAACCTCCAACTGATGATCCACCGTGCACGTTGCCATTCCAGATGATCGATGGTTTCAGCACCGGCGGCTCATCACGCCGACGTTCCACTTCAACATCCTGGATGGGTTTTGTGAGGTGTTCGCGGAACATAGCGCTCAGCTGGTGAACCAGCTCGCCGAGGTGGCCCAAGGTGACCGAACGCCCGTCAACGTGTACCCGTTCATCACGCGAGCAGCCCTGGACATCATATGCGGTGAGTGAGGCCACGCGCGCGCGCGCGCCCGATGTTGATTATGATTTCGATGATGATTGCTTTATGCTCTCGTGCGGACATCCGGTGGCACTGCAGAGACGGCCATGGGCGTGAAGGTGCACGCGCAAACGAGCGGCCGGGACAACCCGTACGTGGCTGCGGTGTACGAGTAGGTGTGCCTGGTTGGTTGTGGGGGTTTTTTAGTACCGGGCTGGATTAATGTGGCTCTGATTTCCGTCTCCTTTCCCGATGTTGCGGTGTTAGCCTGAGCGCTCAGATCCAGTACCGGGTGGTGAGGCCCTGGTTGCATCCGGATTTCGTGTGGAATCGCTCACGGACAGGTCGCCAGTACCGGGAGGCACTCGAGCAGGTGCACGGATACGCGAGCAAGGTCCGAACGGATGTGGCTGTAATGTGTAACTTAAAACTCATTTCGTGATGTAAATGCACCTACCGCAGGTGATCCGGGAGCGTCGTGCGGAACTGCAGCATAACCGGGCTGGAATTGTGGAACCAACGGAGGGACGTAAACGACGACTGGCCTTTTTGGATATGCTGCTCGAAAGCACCGCCCAGAGTGGCGTTGGGTTGAGTGATGATGATGTCCGGGAAGAAGTGGACACGTTCATGTTTGAGGTAGGTTTGCTAGTCTGCCTTCCGAGAGCTGCTATTTTTTTTTCTCTGATCGGGGGAGTAAACACAGAAACTGGAGCTTCACTGAATCGAGTTCTCGTTTTCGGGACGCCCCTACAGGGCCACGATACGACAGCGGCTGGTATGAGCTGGGCGTTGTTTCTGCTCGCACTTCACCCGGAGGTGCAGGACCGCGTGCAGCAGGAAATTGATTCAATCTTTGCCGGGAGCGACCGACCGGCCACGATGCGGGATCTGAACGAGATGCGGCTGCTCGAACGATGCCTCAAGGAGACGCTTCGACTCTACCCATCCGTGTCGTTCTTTGGGCGGACACTGAGCGAAGATGTCACTTTCGGAGGTTACCACGTTCCGTCCGGGACCATCGTAGGTGTGCATGCATACCACGTGCATCGGGACGAACGGTAAGCTCGCAGCTTGAGTGGTGAAGGAATTGAAGCCTCGTTGATGTCTGCCCTTTTGCTCCTCCGTGCGCAGGTACTTTCCCGATGCGGAACGCTTCGATCCGGACCGGTTTCTACCGGAGAACACCGAAAAGCGTCACCCGTACGCGTACATCCCGTTCAGTGCTGGACCACGGAACTGCATTGGGCAGAAATTTGCTCTGCTCGAGGAGAAGAGCGTCGTGTCGGCGATTCTGCGCCGGTTCCGGGTAAGGTCGGTCCGGACACGCGAGGAACAACTGATACAGCACGAGCTGATCACTCGTCCGAAGGATGGCATAGAGTTGTATCTGATTCCACGGGACGTCCAGTGCGCACCCTGAATGTCAAGCAGCCGCAGACCGGGAGGGATGCTTTCAACGATGGTGCCGAGCTATTGCGGTTTGACGCCCGAATGGCCCCCGTGACCGGAAGTATCGGAAATATGACGAGTGCTTCACAAAGGGAGTGCACTTGTTGGGAGGAACTTTTTAAACTAGTTTGCTCGGTGACAAACCTAGTCATATGTCAGGCTTACCTTATTTCCGTGTGCCATTTGGGCTTTGTTTGAAATAACTGGAAAATTGGGAAAATGGGTGTTTTTCACGATTTATGAGCAATTTGAAAGAAGTGAACTCCTACTGATTGAGCTTTGTTAAGGAGCATTAAAAGTATTTTCATCACTGCCATCCCATTTCAATGAATGTTTAATTGTCATCGATTCGATACATTCACAACCGCATTTTTGATGACGCACTCAAAAGAGAAACGGGTTTGGACAAATAAAATACTCCCCCAACTGATTGGGAATTATTTTCGCAGAAAAGCTTTTCCCCCCTACCGATAAGAAAACAACAAACTGTCAACTGCAGTGGGTTCGGTTTACATATTTCATGAAAAAGTAAACTTGCTCCTGCGTTGCTGCCAAAGGACCAACCATCAAACTGTAAGAAAGCAGCGAAACCTATTCCATCGTCCCATCGGCTGCCCCACGATTGGAGAAACTTACCGGACTGCGACATTGTCGAGCACTTCTTGGTCACGGTGCTGACAGTGTGCTTTCACCACAACCCCCCGGGAGGAATGGAACCGGTCCGGGGCGGAAGCATAATGTGATAAATACATAAACATCGAACCGTTTTGATTGGTGCTTGCACAATGACGCAGGAACTTCTGCTGCCCGGGCGCAAGTGGCGCACTTCGGCAACTCGCGAAGTGGAAAGTTTAGCACGCTGTCGTTCTGGTCGCTGATTACGCTGGCAGAATCAATAAAAAGTAACTTCTGGCCGGTTTTCCCGGATGCGAATCGGTGCACTAGCTGTGTACAGTTCGTTGCTGCTAAGCGCGTAACGGGTTGACAAAGTGGATGTGACCACCACGCGTTTGACAGCTGTTTGACATTTTCCACGTCACAGCGACACTCCATTGCAATGCGTTGCCATGGAGATTTCCTGCACGGCCTACTCACCGATAAACCATGCCCGATTGGAGGAGCTTTCGTGGAAATCTGGACTGACTAGGTGACTAATGGCCATTGAGTGGGCGAAATTCTTACCTCACACAGCACACGCCCGGACACCATCGGAATCAATCTCCGGTCGATTGTGGGATGAACACTTGAAGTAAGTGATAAGTCTCCATTAATTTTAGTGCCCTTCGCTAGCGAACGTCTTCTCGTGCTAGAGCGTGATATAGTTTTTTTTGTTGTTGCCGTATTGATCCTTCAGACATACCGGCGAGGGTCAATGGGAATCGGAATGGAAATCGGGTTTCGGAGAGTTTCTTTAGTCATGGCAACGATTAGGGAAGATAAACGATTCGTCGTTTGGAATAATGTTTGCTTTAGTCACACCAACCAAACCGTACCGGGGATTTCATTCCCGATGGGGAAAGGGAACAAAAAAACGGCTCCGGACGCTCACGCACAATCGGAAGCGATAAATGCTGGTGTTGTGGTGAGTTTTTCCTTGCTGCTTTGCTAATCCATCCTTTCTATCTTACTCTCCAGCGGCTCTGCCAACCATCGACTGGTCATTCGTCATTGGATAATTAATGATGCGTGACGATGGGTATGATACCGGCGGTCGTACCTTAAGCCGGGCCACATAAAACCGATCCCGCATTTCTATTATTTTGCGAGTAATAGGAAACTTGATTTGTGGCACGGGAATCATCCCTTCGACGCAAGAGCCTGTGTTGAGGTCAGGCACAAAAGGGCACGGTTTTGCTGCGAACGCTGATCGAAATCGGCAAAACATTCCACACCGAATGGGTGTTCCAGATTTCTTCCGCAGGTTCCATTCAATGCGCTCTGCTGCAGCGCCCATACCCTGTGGATGTCCTGTGGTGTACTTGATTGCATCGCCATCCTCCCATTATTGCTCTCAGCACGTGTGAGGAAGGATTTATCCGCCTTACATCCTGCCGGGAAAACTGCACGAGACCGGCGATGAAAGTTTCGATCCCATTCCAGGTGGCGAACGTTGGGTGATGGTGCAGGAACAATGGAGATTAAAGTTTTTAGACTCTCTCTCTCTCTCTCTCTCTCTCTCTCTCTCTCTCTCTCTCTCTCTCTTTCTCTTCACCGGTGCCAACCCCTGGTGCATCGGTGGGTGTGAAAGAGGACTCCTCAAAAGTCATCGGAGTCGTTGGCGCTGTTTTTACCTGCCCCAGAGAGCGCACGGTGGGCTGTCATCTGCACTGACCCGGTGGATCCGGGCTTAAAGAGGACTTTTCGGGGGAAAATTAAACGATCTTCTTGGAATGCATTCCTCCCTACCGGTGGTGGGTGCAGTTTGCACGCAAGCGAACCGATGACAAAAGAGTTTTTGCGTTTCAGGATCGAGCGATGCAGCAAAAGTGGGGAAAAGTTTTGGGCCGAAAAACCCCGCTTCGCACGTGCACCGGAACGGAACGTAGAATGCAGGTTTAATGCTGTTCGAAGTGCAATGCAGCTTCTTGCGCGTGTGGAAAGTTTGCGTGTGGGTGGCGTGAACGGTGGACGGATGAAACACATAAATATCCTGTGGTTTTTGCCGCCACACCAGAAATATGGCTGCTGCTCCAATGCGCTTGGTCGAGCGGCTGAAGATGATTTTGTCACGAGTCCTCGAGCACTGATGGTAAGTATGCGAAAACAATGTTACCTTCTTCATTATGCGCGGAATGTTCGGGATCAAGATTTATGCACCGTTGTTGTTTTTAATTACGCTTAAAGCGCACCCGATGAAACGACACGGCGTGTGGTCTGGTTTGGTTTCGCGTAGGAAACGGGCGTGTCCTTACTCGGTCGCTTTCATGTTTTCGAGTCTCCATGACACACACTCATACACACGCAAAGGGTAGACCGTCGCGAGCTTCCGCGCGAATGCAAATCTGCTACGGCAAAAACTAATTTCGTTTCATCTCGCAATTTAGCGTGCATGTCGTTTCCATTAAGAGCCCGCGCGATGCACCGCGATGGCACGTGGTTATGCGCGAGTGCAATTTCGTCCTGGTGAAAAAGGGGTGGTGGCAAACCTGCGGGTGTGGGAGGATGAAAACTGAGTGGCTTGAGGGTTCTGGGTTGGCTCAACACACACACACACACACGCGCGCGCGCGCACGTCCTCACGTTCCATTCCAGGTAGCAGAGGACATGTAAAGCTAAAGCTACAGTGTAACAGGATGCCCTTTGGGGTGGAGCTGCATTAGATGTGCAATTTAATTCATCACCCGTTAGTGGCGAATGAATTATTCAACACGTTGCGGAGAAGGGGCCTAGCCTGCGTGAGGTCGGTGTGCGCTCCATCATGACTTCATCGTCGTCGAAGAGGTGTTTGGTTGCGTCGTACGGTCGAGTGCGTTCGTGTGGTCAACGTAATAATTGCATCGCGTGTGCGGGTTTCGGGAGGAGTTTCGAGCTGCTAACTGCTGGAGATGTATAAACATAGCCCGTAAAACTATTCCTACACGGTTTGCTGTTTGTTAACAAAGTTCTTTTGGTGCATTTATCTGTTCGCTTGCCCTCGAAATGTACTGCATTATCAAAGGCAAAGCTTGCCGCACGTTGTGCAGTAGCGCCTCACTGCAACCAATTGACGTTGTGTAGTCGATTCACCTAAATTGGTGTTGGTTTTTGAGGTGGAAATTTTTGCTGTTCGTTGGGCAAACGTACAATTTGCAAATGACCACGGAATGCGACCACACGTAATCAGCCAGCGGTTTATGAAGCCCCAATAGCCTTTTTGTAGTGATTTGATTCGAAAATTGCAGAGCATCGCAATGCATTGCCTCGTTGTATTGGTAACATAGAGCGATAAATTTATGCAACGAAACACGTCAAATTACGACAGCATTTATGCTTTTTATGAAGGAAGCACTATCGATCTGAATCGGTGTTATAAACCTTCGTTCAAGGTAATAAAGAAAATCAGTCTTATACTTCGCTAAATAAATGAAACTAAAATCGATCCTAACATTCAAGCTTCTTAACGATTGCGGGTGTGAATCCCTAAGGGGCTTTTAAGCGATATTTATCTAAAGTTTTCCACCTCAAATTCATCCGAAAATTACGCCCACTCAACCTCACCGTGCAGCTAGGCAAATATTGTAATTATCTTTATTTGGTTCCTAAGCTCCACGAGTGGCACGAATCTAATCTCTGCATTAAAATCCCAATCAATTTGCATAGCCAATCGCGGGCCCCGGGAGCTGGGATGTTCCGGGATCCAGCGTTTTTCCCCATCGCCCGGGCGCCAGAAAACCGTTCGGGAAGCTTATATTTTAATCTTTTCCCCACACCATTCGCACGGCTAACCTCCCCAGCCCGTGTGTCCTTCAGCCGTGAATGGCGGAATGGCGTCTCGTTTCGCTTCTCTCGGTTGGCTGCACCCTTCGGTGGCGCTTCAATGAATGAAAATTGATTGATAAGCGGAACCACCATCGCGCTCTGCCACCGGTCTATCCGCAACTGGTCAGCGCGCGTCCGATCGTTCGAAGCTGCTTACAAAGCTGCGGGATTTGCATACATTTGTAGAATCTGAATAAATCACCCGTTGGCCCGTCGTTCCCGGAGGTGGAGCTGGTGGTGACTGGCGTGGAGGTAGGAGTGAAAGAAAACCCGCTACGAAGGTCGATTCCAACGGACGCTGGCAAACCATGCCCAAAGACGATTGAACCGACTTTGTGCTTGGTCCTTCTTTTTTTTCTCTCTATCCCACACCGCCACAATCCATTCGCAAACGGTTCGGCAAATCTCGGGCAATCGAAAGGCTTTTTTTTTTATCCCTTAAGGTTCAACGCGTCATATCGAAACGGTTAAACCCTTGATGCTGTGAAACGGAGCTTAGCGTGCCATGATGGAGCGATGGCGCATACAACATCTGGTGCCACCGTGTGGTCGTTGCCACAGCAACCATTTGCTGTTCACCCAGCAATGACCCGAAGGGTGACGTGTTTCACAGCAGCATTCAGTTAGAGGTTGCGCTAAACGCGACGGTACGGCATTACGCCGCAGTGGAATTAATGCACCCGTAAATTCCCCTGTGCCACACTGTGGGGACCGGTTTAAATTCACTAACCACCACGAAAAGGAATCGAAACAATTAACACACCATTCGGGCGACCTTCCGGTCAATGCGAAGGTAATGAACACGAAAAACCCAACCCCTGGCTAGTAGGTCGGTTTTGATCGGCCAGGTGCTATCGGTGCCACCGATCGATCCTTTGACGGTGCGATCCGACGTTTCGGGTTCGCTGGAGCGTAACACTTTGGTCTGGTGACCTGTGGGCTTCTTTTCCCTGCCCCGAAACGGTTGTGGTTGGAGCGTGGCCGAGTTACGCTCATTATTGGTGGTGTTTAATTAAACTGGAAAGCGTTTGCGTTGCGGCGCTATCAACGGTAATGATAGCGGTGGGTCGGCATAAAAGGAATTCGCTCTCTCTCTGTCTCTCGTTATCGCTGGGGTGTTTAATGAAACGCTCGGTCGGTGTCGTGTGGTGTTAAATATCCTCCATAAAATCGAAACGTCGTTGAATTCGCTCGAAACGCTATTTATTGGTGAGCTGATTCCAAGCGTGTTTATCCCGTTGCTGGGCGTGCAATTCCTACAGTATTACGGCAACCCTTTTGCACATGCGTTATCACGACCTCCAACGGGACGCAAATGTAATTGAACAGAAAAAGAAAAATATATTCGCCCACTTTTTATGCCGCTTCCTCAGAAGGGCAAAACACAAAACCACTTCATTTCGCACAATTGGCACGAAAAAGGCGGCAAATTGCAATCGTCACTCCTCGTCCATTCCATTTTCTAGCCCGATTTGTGGTGGCTGTATTTTCTCCCTCGGCCGTTTTTTCGTCGTCGCGACAAATCGCACACGTAACGCGTATCGATACATTCTGTGCACGATTCGCACCCGACCGCTCGTTGGGCTCACGAAAAACTCAATTATCCTTCGGCGTATAGCCACCATCGGGGGAGCGCAAACCCTACCGAAAAGGGGGAAAATAAAATGATAATAAAAATTGCGGGCATCAATTTCGGTCATTGTGCGCGATTGCGGCGGGATTTGATTTGCGTCATGTTTACGTTGTGCTCTTAGTCGAGCCGAGGTTTCACCGGGTTAAGTGAGCTGCTTCACCGTGCGTCACCGTGGGTTGTCTTCTGTCGCGAGAGCATCGCGCTTGATAAGTGGGCTCACCCGTTAAGACTAGCACCGGGCAGCTTTCTTTAACCACGGTCGCATGGAAAAAGCGTCAAAAGTGCTATCCGTTTTTCTTAATAGTGGGAAACCACCGACAGACGGTGGCCCATTCCCGGGTGCAACATCACCGCGACCGAGCACAATGAAGCCGCTCGGCAATGAGTCAAATCCAGCGCCCTGAAAATCGGGTGCTAGCAGAGGGTTCGCTCAGTCCTTCTAAAGAAAGGCCAGTGGAAAAGGGGCCTCGTAGAGATCGCATAAAGTACGACCGAAGCTGAGTCTGGCGGCCAGATAAGTTCACGTAGCTGGTGGTGGCCGGTCTGCAGCATTCCCGGGGATACGGCGTTGCCGCTTTCCGCTGGTATTGGCTTCCGGACCGAGCGCCATGAAGAGAGGGTTGATTCCTTTTTTTCAACCACCCCCTTCGGTGATTCACCGCCTTCGGGCCAACCATCCGTCCGTCTCGACCGCTGATTATTTGTTTGTTTGTTCTAGCCAGAATCCTGCCATTTCGGAAGAGGATTTTCCCCCGGTTCTTTTATGCTTTATCGTGGTTCCTTTTTTGTTTTTTTTTTGCTTGTGTGTGCACCATTTTAGCAAAATGATGGGGAGCGAGAAACCCGGCACAAACACACACGTATATTCCCTTTGGCCCAGCCGGGTTCTGGCTTCGGTCAGCAATATTTCCGTAAATGATCATTGTGGATGGTTATCGTAGTGGCGATGTCGAAGCGGCCAACCAACCACCAGCTCACGCTGCGGGAAAGCTCAGTGGCGAGAAAAACCGTTTCGCGAGTGGCCCGCAATCGTCGAGGGGGTGTCATATTTTTTCCTTCCTTCGACCGCTTGTGTGTGTGTGTGTGTGTGCTCTTGAGCCAGCGCCCGGACGACCAAAAGCGTTCCTGAGCTGGCCGTGGGGCTTCGGAGCGGAGATAAAAGTCTTAATTTGTTGATTTATGCCAATGATTATCATAACGATGGTTGCACAAGAACCGGGCAAGGGTTCTCGGCGATATTTACTGGCAGATTTTTTCTTTCATTCTTTCTTCTTTTCCTTTCGCGCCCGGATCGTGCAATGGAGGCTCCGGCATTTCGCTGCACAACCCGGCACGAAATCAAGGGCAGCGCCGAGCGGCATTAAGTACGGATGTCTATTGGATGGCGGTCGATCCTTATTTACTCGATTGATTTTATGCCGGACATATTTCGCCCGCAGACGCACCGGCTCGAGCTGGGCCAGTTTTTCTCGGATTTTTTTTGTTCCGCCGCTCGTGCACCACGAGAATGCGATTAATTCCGGAACGGATTGAGTTTTGTTTCTTTGTTTGCGAGTGTGTTTTTTTTTCTTCTTTCATCCCCCGCTTTTGCTTAAGCTGCTGCGCGAACTGAACTTAGAGTGAGAAGAGGGAAAAAAATGCCAAAATGAAGCGACCTTTAATGAACCACGTGCGAGCAGGTCGGTCCCTTTCGTGCTCGGGATAATTAAGAATTTCAATCCGCTCGATCCCGACCACAAAACGAACAGGATTCTTCGATCTCTGTGGGGATAGTCTCTTTAGAGATGTGTTTGTGTTTTTTCTTTTTTATTTTTGCATGACCCCTATCTGCCAATTTTCACACCACCTTTTCGCCTATTAAAAAGGCGTCCGTTTTCCCAGCCATTTGTTTAATTTTATCCTGTGCTTCCAGTGGTTGCAACTTTTTTTTTCATCCCATTTTTTTGCCGTCTAGTTTAGTTGGGTGGAATTGTTTTTCGTTTTTTCGGGCGCTAGCAGAATTTGCCTGCATACGCAGCCGTCTTTTAATGCAATTATCGGTCGGATCAGTGGAATTAGTGTCGAGCTTCGGTGTGTCCTTTCCCATGGGTTTCCTAAAATGGCGCCCCCCCAAGGCGTGGACCGATTCGGGGATGTTACTCGCTTCCGTATCCGCTTCCTTTGTCCAAGGGACGAATGTAATTAGACGTCGGTTGGATATTAATTCGAACGTTTGCCCGGCTTTCGAACGCCCAGGAATGAAGTATGGCTTTTTCGGTGAAATTCACCCCCTACGTTCGTTTGGGGAGCATTTTTTTGCCATCCTTGTCTTCCATATCGTTTTCCATGCTTTAAATAATCTCCTGTGCTTTCGGGTGCGCGCTCTGGAAGTGTGGGAAAGAAAATAACAAAAATCTTCCCATCTCGGGCCAAGGGCAGAGAATGGCAAATGAGGTGTTGATCTGGGCACCTAAGCCGCTGTCGGACGCCGGAACGCTGAAGTACGTTGTTTTCGTAGTGCCTTCGCTTGCCCATCGCTTCGATGGTGGCATGCTTTTTTTTACATTCTTGCTCTCGTCGACGGTAATAGTGGAACCAATTTTCCGGGATTTGCTGTGATTGCATAAACATAAATTAGCATTCACTCTTGATGCACGGGCGCTAATTAGTCGGTAGCGGTGCGGGTGAATGGCACGTCCGCGGGAAGACAGTATTTGCAATCGCTCCGAAAGCGTCCATCATCACGTGGAGCAAGCAAATAAAAACGGTGCATGAGCTTTGCCATTGGTTTGTACCAAATGGAAAAAAGCTGAACAGAAATCAAACTGAATAACTGAAGCTCTAGCTGAACCTCACTGACTCGTGAATGTTTAATTTTTTTCAATATTTTTAGACTCCCTCCAATGGAATGCGCTCTGTTCCCCAAGTTAACAATGTTTTTATGCGATTGAATTACACTAATTGGCACCACTGGGGGCACGGACGGCGGGCTTCAAGTGTCCCGGTATTCTCGTGTTATTATGCTGGCATCCGGCCACAGAATGCCAGCCAACGTTGGGAATAATTGCAAATCGTCTAGGCTGCATGTCAACGGCCATTACAACTGGGCAAAAGTGATGCGAATGCTCGCTTGATTGTGCTTCTCGGGAATCAATTCTCATCTAGAATGATGTTTTACTCCCCACCCAACGACGGATTACATAGAAATAAATCAATCACGACCTCTCGTCATGGTGTGGCATAACACGCTTGGTTAAAAAATGTAATCCAAAGCAATACTTTACTGACGCAACTCCAGCATACCATAGCTCTGATGTTCGTTTTTATTTGCTTATACCTTTAGCCCGGGCAACATCAAGCTGCGTGTGTATTTATTTACGTTTATTATTCATGAACTGGTACCGTCGGGTGGAGTTTTCTTTTCAGCAAATGACTTTCTTCGCATGCACGATTATACACATCACGAACGGTGAGTACTTAATAACATATTAATTAGCTCATGGTAGCGGTCCTTTCGCAGCTGCTCCGGAGAAGCTTGAGCTCGAGCCAGCTAGATCGTAAAATAATCAACGAAATTTATGCAGCTGCTCCCATGAACCCCATGATTGCATGCAAGTACATAAACGTGTAGTAAAAAAAAAAAGCACAATTAATCTTCAAACGCACTCGTGGCCGGTGAAAGATTTGATGCGGGAAAATGTTTTATTTGCTATTCAAATGTCCCTACCTCCCGTCGAACGATTAAATCACAATCTTACTTCGGGTTTTAATGAAGGTGCCAAACAAACGGATGCGTAAGATTCCCGACCGATGGAATGATTCACTTCACGAGGTCGATTTCCATACCGAATGGTGGCTTCGCTAATACCACGAATGCTTTCAATCCGCTAATGGGTTTACCTAATGTCCAACAAGATCGTAGACAAACACTGCCCTAGCACGGTTGTCTTCCAGGGATTGGTGCGTGGGATCGGACAGGATCGCGCTGCTCGCAAACCCACCAATTAATGTCAACAACGCGAAACAACCGCAATCAATGGCATCGACAAACGCGTGCGACGAATCACCTTCGGCATGCGAAGAGAACAAGGGAACCGAACCGCGTGAAACCGGACCCGCTTGCAATGGGGCGCTGCGGTTTGGCGCTGTTTGGTGAACGCGGGTTGCCACCTAACGACCTAATCAGATATACCGCTTATGTTTATTCGCGGGTCCCTTATGTTCCTGCGCTCACCCTCACAGCAGGCGAGTCGCCTGCTGACACATTCGCTCGTGCCCGCTCGGTATAATTGGATCCGGACCGACCTCAAATTTAATGTCGCAGTTCATCATCGGTGATTATGCACCTGCCTCCGGGCAGGCGTTACTGACAGCCTGAATCGATCTATGATTTGTGTTTGCTTGCGGCCGGCCAGTGCTGCTGTTGACCGAAGACGAGCTTGTCCTGTTGCAAACGCCCGGTTCAGACTGGAGCGGGTCACGTTCTTGATGGCTTCATTGGACGAGCAAGTTCACCAGCCAGATAAGCGTTTGAAGGATGCGATAGGGCACGGGTCGAATTCGTGCAGCTAGGTTGTTTGAGTGTTTTCGGAATCAGGTCATTGTGGAAGAAAACATGACTGGATTAATTAACCCCGTGGTAAAACATGGCGGTTTATAGGGTGCAGCCTAGCGATGTTTCAAAATCCCATCACAATCAATGGGTTGTGCTTCTGTTTCATGAGAATTAGTAAGAGCATTGTTGTTTGCTGCATGTGCTACAATTTGATGGGATAAATGTAGCTTTCCCTTTTGCTCACTAATGTGACATACATGAGTTTTCCTCAAAATTGCTTGCGATTCTAATCATACAAATTTTTTTTAGGCTATTTTCATTTTATTTAAATGATTGTTATTAATGGATTGTTTTAAAAACTTTCCTATATGGGTAAGTTTCACAAAAAAGAACGGCAAAAAATGTGTATCGCAAAGTACAAACCACCAGGCGTCTCCATTTCTTCATTGATTACATTGATACATTTTTATAAATTTAAAACTGTTTCTGTAACTTCATCATCTTGATAGACTCCATTTACAAGTTTTGTTCATGATTTCAATGACAACCATGTAATGGTGGTTTTTAATAACTTCAATTTTATTTTGAGAGATGTCCATCATGCAATTATTTCACGATACTAGTGGGCTCTTATTCTAAAGCATCGCGATAAAAAGTCTCAAAATTGTGTCCTTTATTCCTGCTCGGCCTGCTTGTTAGTTGAATTATTTTCCGCCAGAGCTCGCGAGTGGCTCTCGTTACCGGATCGGGTCGAGGTGGTGGCGTTCTCGCCGCACATGCGCATCACCACGGCATCTCATGGCGAGTGAATCCTCCGACCGGACGCCCGATGTTTTGATGCTGCTGCAGGCAATGGAACAACAACAGCACCGTAGGGGATAGCTTGTGTAAGCCGTAACTCTGGCAAGATCCTACGTCACCGACAGGCACGTTGTGCGAGGTTCCTCTCATCCGGTGAGCAATCGGCTACTGTGGGACTATAGGGCGAATGTGGTCGAAATGTAGATGTTGCGTTCAGTCAGTATGAAATTAATATTGGTAAAGGCAGTGCACTGAAACACGGAATTAATAGCAAATAATTAATGTATTGATTATGTTCGCTTCGTTTTTGATTTCTTTACAATTTTGCTTGATGCTTCAAAACTGACGTGAATTAACGAAATTCATTCAGAAATTAAGGTTTCGGCAGACCATACAAGAGAATTCTATGAGCGAGAGACATTACTGTACATCGGATAAAATAAGAACAGGGATATAAAATAGTCAAACAGCAACAAATGTAAAAAAAAAAAAACAAAGTAAACGCTTAAAACCAATACCCCAACATTTGCTGACAAAGCTAAAAATCAACAATCATAATGAAAGGTAGTAATGTTCGGAATTAGCAGCCCTGCAAATCACATTAAAATGAGTGTCTATCCTCAATAGTTTACATTACTGTGAACTTTTCTTACCCACGAGTCGCAATTAATTTGTAATTCATAAGTTTTTGTGAAAAAAAATAAAATGTGAGCGTATTTCAGCCTAAGCTGATGACCGATGGAGACGCCTGGTGTTTCGTAAATCCTTCTCCCGCGTGAGCTCAAATGTCTCACAACGTGAGCAACGGTTTTGTCTCACTACGAATGAACACGGGCTGGTTGTAGCTCACGCTAACTGTCGTTTTCTCCTTCTTTGCGGTGCTCGAGTTGGAGTGGCTTGCAGCCTCCACCCGAAAAGGCGTCAGCATGGGCAAACGTGAGTCCCTAACGAGCCCGTCAGTCTGTTCGTACAACCATCCGGAGTCGCTACTGGAACCAGCCAGTGTTTCGCCCGCGTACGCATTCCAGATCGTTCGAGTTGGGTTGGGTTGGCAGGCAGAAGGAAGAATCTGCCTTCATCTCCACACCCGAAGTGAGTGTGTGAAAGCAAGCAAAAAACACACACCGAAGAAAAGAGACGAAACAACATCACTGCGTTGGTTGACGCGCAAAAAAAAAAACGCGTTACGTGAGCCCGTGGAACGTCCGTGTGGTAACAAGCCGACGCAACCGACCCAGTGCCCGAGGGCGTGCGGTAACGCGGAAAAAGCTAAAAACGGAAAGCCACCGACGGTATGTGCCCACGCACCGTGCATGCGAGAGCTCGGGAAAATTCGATTTCCCAGCTGATCGAGTGATTTAGGGGCACAGATTTCGCGAATTGAAGTGGTTCGTTTACGGGGAGATGAGAAGCGTTTAGTTTTGGGTGGAGTTCGTTTACTTCCCTTGGTTGCTTTGTGTTTTTTTCCTTTCTTTTCGTGCTCGTCGTATCTGCTCGTCAGCCTCGACCGAGAGAAAGCAGCATCCGGTGCGTGGTACTGATTGAGTTTTCCCGAGACCGTACACTCAACGTTCAGGCGTGCCAGTGGAATGGTTTAAAGTGAAAAACCGTGCTTTAAGACACACGCATTCAACTCGAGCCGTGTGAGAATGGTGTAGCCGGTTTTCCGTGGTTCCTGGACGGGGTTTGCCTCACCTGCCGTTCGGCATTCGGTTGCTGGAGCTGGGGAAATTAGATTTTCCGCGAAGAGTACACCGAGCCTGAGTGTGTGTGTTTGTGTGTAAGAGAGAGTGAATGAGAGACCGAGAGCGAGAAAAAGGGGCGATGAAATAAAAATAAAACAAAACACCCATCCGTTGTTTGCCCGCCGAAGGGTGTCGGGAAAGTGAACGGCTCGAAATACATCACCCACGGTGCGTTTGGTGTGTGGCCTGACCGTGACCGTGAGGGAGACTTCGCGGGGTGAAATAAAGCAAAAAAAAAAAAACCGAAAGCGGCCGTCTAAAAACAGCCTTGTGCCCAGTGTGGGAAAGTGTGAAAAGGTCTCGAGTAAAATTTCACCAACTCCGGAACGGGCCGACGGGTTTCGCTTCCCGGTTCACCGCTCAAGTGGAACCAGCCCAGGGAAAGCGGTCGCAAAACGGGCTTCAAACTAATTGAGGTGGAAATCTGACGGTTCGTCCTTGCGAACCGGGCATTCCCGAGCTTTTCCCGGCCGTCTTTCAGTCGTGCGCGAGGGTGCAGTGTTTTATATCGGTGCTGAACATTTTTTTTTCACACACTCTCTCTCTCTCTCTCTCTCTATCCCTCTCCAACTCACGTCCTTTTTGTAGCACATTTTACTCTCGCTCGTGGAAGTATTTAAAAAGCAAACGGAACCAAGAGAAGAAAAAAAAATCAACCCACGAACCCAGGGAAAGGTGCAAATTGTCCCTCCCGGTTCCGGGTGTCGAAGAATTCCGCCAAGTGGCCGTGCCAAGTGCTTGTTGCCTGTCGGTTCCGTGCGGTTAACGACGGGCCGTTGTGCAAACGGTGAACCTTCGCCGCAGGCAGTACAAAAAGACGGATAATGGATGTTTCAAGGATTAACTGCGCGTGCTAGAGCGGCGAACCAGACCGTGTGGTGGTGCTGGTGGAGAGCAACAGCAACAACAGCAAAAAAAAAAGTATTCATATATATCAAGAGCCACCCGGAAGGGAGAAACGATTAACATGAACATTTTTTAAAAGGTACGTGCTCGATCAAAGTTCTTTGGGCAAGTTTTTAATTTTATGCCAGCCTCACTCCATCCCATGCAAGGCTTTTCAGCCACGGTTTCCCCATTCATCATCCATTACAAATTATCCGTTGAATTTAATTAATCCAAGCAGCTGATGCGGCCGGGAAGGGAAAAGTTTCGCATATTTTAGCAGAATGCGTGCGTTCCGGCGGCATTCATCACGTCGCAAGGCCTGCGAGAGCCAAAAAGAAAAACAAAACATGAAAAGCACACAACGAAAAACCAGTACATAAAGGCATCTTTAAACCAGCCACTGGTTGGTGGCAGGATTTTCGGCTAGAATAGCTCGCCCACCCACACGCCCGTGGGGTGAGATTGTTGCGTCAGATTTGACGCAAAATTAATTTATAATCTCCGGCTGGCTGGCTCTCTATCCTATTTCGGCCACGGTCGGCCGAAGGATTTAGCCCCAGCCCGGTGCTATCGATCGAGGACCACTTCGTCTGCATCGAGAGGGGTGGAGGCGGGGGTGGGTGGTTCACCGGCGGTGGATTATGGGGCGAAACGGCGCCACCCGTAACAGGCCAGGGTAGGGCCTATTTTTATTTGCGCTCTCGAACGCTGCCCATTAATCCATTCCGTGCGCTCGAGGCACACCAGACGGAAAGCGGCACACCACGGGTGCCGGTGTGTGTATGTGTGGGTGGGGGCGTTCGAGGGTGGTGGTTTATGTTTATGCTAAGCTCCCGCTGAGTTGAACGTCCACCCTGAGAGCAGGGTTCGCTGTGCTAAAAGCGCGCTTAGAAGCCAAAGCACATCCCGGTTCGCACGCTGTGATGATAAATTAATGAGCTGTGTGATGGGATGGCTGAGCTGGCGAGCAAGTGAGAAACGAGAGTGAGGAAGAGAGCCAATACTCTTCTTCTTGTTCTACTTTTTCTGTCCAGCAGCGCTTGCTTTGTTCACGAGCAACGTCTAAAGCCCGGACGGCAACGAGGCGGACGCAAAAACGAGCTCATTCCTATTCGCGCTATCGTTTACTTGCGCCATCCAAAAACGCACCACCCAAGCCAAACAGGATATTCATTACTACTCACGCGCTTAGCGCCTTTTTTTTTTTGATGTGCCAACCCCTCCACGAAGCCGGAATGTCGCACTTCATAAGCCTAATAGAAGTGCGCATTGTGAGCAGCGGGTTTTTTTTTATCGCCACTGATTGCCACCGGCGGTGACTTCATTAGGAACGACAAATGAAGGACCCGGTCGGTCGGTCGGTTGGCTGTACGACGCAACCGGACGACGCGACGCTTCACTCACTCAAAAGCTCATCAACATTCAGCTGGCTTGCCGACCGATGTACGTCGGTGTGTACGCGTGGTACGAGTCCGGATTGAATTTCCCTTCTGAAGGCTGGAAAACCCCGATAGTTAAAATGTTCCATTTTAATCAGATTTCCTGCCCGTACCCGGACTCACTCGGACCGGAAGTATCGTCCGTTGGGCGAGTCCTTTGGTGAGTGGGTGGGGACGCAACCTGATCCTCTAACTCCCGGAAGTTCCTCCCCGGAAAGAGCTTTCGCGTTGTATTTTCCTTATTATGGTTTTTTTTTCTCTCTCATCCAGCATAACTTTTTTTTTCGTGAGCGTCTGCCAACCCTGACGTTTCGTCCTTTCGATGAGGACGTTAGCGAAGCTTGTTTTATCCTCTCATTCACTCGTCCTTACTGGCAAAGTGGGAGAATGGTGTGTGTTTTTTTTTCTTCGTCTCTTCGCCATAAAAAAACGTTGTTTTTTGTCCTCTTCTTGCCACCCGCCGATGGTTATCGTTTTGACTGCTCTTTCATCCCCGTTAAAAATGCCCGTTAGCTGGCGCGCCTCTATGGGGGTGGAAGTAATTGCCGACTGCTTGCTGGCGAGCTTTGGATGGGCGCGTGTTCAAATTTCAAATTAGCCTACAACTCGCGGTAGGTTAGGGCATCGTGCTGAGAAAATGAAGCTACCGGTGGGAACGAAAATAAAGCATCAGCGCTGTTTTCCACGCTCAAGAGGTTTTTTTGGTGGGTTTTAACGCCACCCTCGCAGTGTGGAAAAACACAAGTGTGGCCATCATCAAGGCGCAAGAGCTCGGTTGAGGTGTAAAGAAAGAAGCAAGAGTAGAAATCGTTACTTTAGTTGCTGCAGATCGTGCTTTTAAAGTGCGGTTCGAGCTATCGAAAGACGAACGCTTTTCCGGATTCGTGTGCGTAGTTTTCCTGAGTAGCAAACGACGAGCAGAGCGATAGGCGTTGCGATGAGGCAGCGATAAAGGAGCCGGTGTAATTACGTTGGGAAAACAGAGCTGTCCAGTTTTGCGCCCCGGTACCCATTCCGACCGTGCATCGGGTGGCATGTAATCCTATTTGACCGGCCACGGGCGTCCGTCCAATCGCCCACGGGAAAGGATAATGTCTTGCTCCGCTAATAAAGAGTGACTTGTGGCGAGGAGCTAAGGGTGCGTTTTGCCCACGCAACCATCATCATCTCGTGCTTTTTTTTTCCGGAACCCGGCCAACTGCCTCGGCACATAAATCTTGACGAGGGCACCCGAAATGGAGGCGCCCGGCTTTCGGTTGTAAATCTTGCGAAGGTCGAATTCGGTACAACATTCATCAAAGCGTCGTCTGTTTGGCCTTGACTGCGGGACATCGAAGCGTGGGAAGACGCACCATGGCTTGGGGGGCAGTAAAACACCCAAAACACGGGGAAACAACATGAACCGCATCTTTACGATGGTGCGGTTAGAGACGGTTCAATCGCTTCGGTTCAGAGTGGCCATGTTGAACCGGAATTGCTAGAGTAAATATAATTTGTTTCATCCACGCCCCGCACTTAAGTGAAACGAGTTGCCGAGTGTTGGAGCAAGGATCTATGAACAAAAGCACCGCAACTAATCACGCGTGTCACTTGGCGCAGGAGAGCTGTCATTCCAACTGTCACACTTGACAATTGTTTTCTCATGACGACGGCTCCTCATCTGTGCCGTACATTGATGCTGACACAGATTGTTACGCAAATAGCGCCATGCAAAACGGTTGCCATGGTGAGAAACAAAAGCGGTTTTTGCTCTCACGCGTATCATGCAACGGGGGCTGTATATGCATATTTGCGTTGCGAAAACAGCTCCAGCCAATTATTGCGCGTGGGCTTTGGCAGGCTTGAAAGAAAAGAACAAGAAAAAAACCACCCCAAAAACGCGCCAAAAAGCCGATTTCCTGTGATCTCAACCCACTCACACCCAACACATTGCGCGTGGTGAGGGAACGCGATCTTAAGCGGAACGACGTTTACTTGCCGGATCAAACGGCGCGGGTGGTAAAGATAAAAAGCGCCAGTTGTTTCGATGGCCCTCGAGGCCCTCGAAACGCTCATTCAAAATCAAGTGCGGAGGGCCAGACCAATTTGCACATCCCGTGCCGGTGGCCCAACCCTTGCGGCCGTACATCGTAATTCATGCAAAAAGCGCGTGATAAAGACTCGTTTCGCGCGCCAGCATCAACCTACACGGGCTCGCACGGGCGGTAAGTTAGCCGAAGGATGCCCACTTAAAAAAAACACCACCACCGCATCTTACCTTTGTTTGTGCCGCTTGTTTTCGAGCGAACAATTTCATGGAAACATGAGTTGTACATGGTACGACGATAAAGCGCCTGAATGTGCACCCCCCGGGGTGGGGTTGAAGTTTCTCGGCTCGATGGGTAACCCTGGCAACCGGGGGTTGCGAGATTAAAGCAAGCAAGGCTAAATATCTTACCGAGTTTGTGTGCCGCGGGTGGAGGCTAAACATCAGAAAGAAGTTTACGAATAAAGAAAAAAAATTAAAATACATCCAACAAAAAAAAAACCCAGAAAAACAAACGCCACCGCGGCAACCGGGTGGCAGGTGTGTTCGTTGGTGTAGGATGTGTGTTGGTCCACCCCGAGTCTCAGTTCGGGGTAACGCGCTTTTCCCACAGCCAAAAGTTTGCACCCACTCCAAAAACCGCTTCGACGCGTGGCCAGGTGAACGCTGAAACCGGTGAAACCATATGTGACGCGCCGCGTGAAACGAGCAAGCGATGTTGCTTTTGTGTTAAACTTGTTTGTACACAAGGGTATCGGGTGTTGAACGCAACTTCACTCCTCGAGATGGGCTTTGAAGTTTGCTCGGTTCGTCCAGCCACCAGGTAACCGGATACGTTTTCTGGCCTCCAGCCACTCGGGCAGCTTTGGGAAGTTTTTCATCGTCCCACTGCCACGCGTCTGGCTTGGCGGAAAGCCCACAAAGCGGTTCACAGTGAGGGCCCTCATAATTGCGAACGAAATTGCGCACGTCAGGTTTGGCCGTGGTCCGTGACCATACACGCGTGGTGCAGAGGGCCCTGGGGCTCGATCTCCCGCGTGGACTCATAATTTAGCGATAGATTCAAGCCCGCGTGTGCAGCCATCGTTCCATCGGCTGTCTTCCGGTTTTGTTGGATGGTCCCCTTGAGGATCGGCTCGATTTTGCGGATATCCGCATAAACTTGCCTCCTAACAGGCCGCGTACTCCGTGGCGAAAGAGCGAGAAAGAGAGAGAGAGAGAGAGAGAGAGAGAGAGAGCGAAAGCAAGTTTCACGTAAGAGCACCGATGGGATTAGCATACGAAGGAAGTTCGTTGGGGCGTTCTTCTTTTTATGAAAATCGAAGCGCAATCCGTGCTGCCATCTGCAGACATCAATTTAACCTGATGGTGGGTGGTTTTTTTTTCTCTCTCATCTTCACATTTTTTTTGTTGCTTCCAGGGGTGGCTGTTTCGCTCGGTTTGCTGTACATTTTACATTCCCGGAAATTCCGGTTTGCATGGTGCTCGCGGGAAAAATTTCCTCCACCCAACGTGGGGTTAAGCCTCCGGGGGAAAACTCTCTCCCAAACGCCGGGACGTACATTTGGCGGAAGTTTAATTCACTTTTTTCTGCTCACCAAAAAGCTTCAACCTTCCCGCCCCGGTTAGATTCGGTTTTTCACCCGGAAGGTGGAAAAACCACAAAACGAAATGGAACTAACGTCCAAAATTCGGAGAGCCATTAATCATCGCCGCAAAGGACGCGGTGCGGCGATCGGTCATGGATTCAGGAGCTAGATCTCCTCGTAAGCTTCATCTCGTTTTGCGAGTAGACCGGTTGCCCGTATTTTGTGCGAATCGGACGCGCGTACTGATCGATTACGTAATTGGTTTATTTTTTTCTTTCTCTCTTCATTTCCGGCATTCTACTTCGTTCTATTTACTCCGCTTATAATGGTGCAACTTTTTTTTTGGGCCTGTGGTAGAGGTGTACTTCTTTCTTTTCACGTTGAGGAGCATTTTTTTTGTGAAAACTTTTTACGCTTACTTGCCGAAGTCCTGTGGTGGAAGCGATGGGGCAGAAAGCTAGTTCATTTATGTAGCCGACTTTTTTAACCTAAATTTTCTTCAATATGCGGATTATTCTTTGGCTATAAAATGAACGCTTTCATATTCAACACTATTCTAGTGAATCTTTTAAAAGATGCTGAATGGTGCTGTATGTTATTTGGCATAGAACCCACTTTTTAGCTTTGGAATAGATCCCATTCAATAAAAAAAGGCGATTTATTTGTAGCACACCGTTTTGAAATGACATAAACATTTCCATTGATGTAATTACATGATTACGAAAACTCCCACAATTACGTTACGTAGAAGCTCTTCCACACCAACTAATAATCTCACCGTTTCTATTTGATCAGAGTCGCTTACTCGCTGTGTCTGACAGAGTTTTGTGTTGAGCTCGCAACGAAAAACACTCTCAATTTATACAATTTCGCACATCACTTGCAAACGGTCAATTACGACCATAGCGCGCTGTTTGCGAGCAGGAAAAAAAAGTCGCTTGCCTGCGAGTTAATTCTATTCCGTGCCTTTTCCCGGGAAACACGGCTGTAAACCTGCGTACATGCTAACGGCAGGATTGTTCGTTTCGCTCGCTCTTTCGACGGCGAGCGGCAGATAATTATCTGGAGATAACCACAGTTATGGGTTTGTGCGTGTGTTTCCTACCCTACAATGAATTCAATTTCAGCCAGCGATTCAATCCACATAACCAGCTGTGCTGAGCAGCTGTGAGGTTCACATTTCGCCCTTTTTTATCGGACGAACCCTGGTCCGTGCTGGTCGAGTCCTCCGAGTCGTTATCGATGCAATGTTGTTAATAAACATTGCGGATATATTGAAATCCAATATTCCTGCCAATCGCAGCCGCAGCAGCTTGTGGTAGGTTCTGATCGCCGGCCTCAAATGCGAAACACCTACTCCGAGATGGTTTGTTGCAATAACGCCCAAGAAGGTGCAATAAAAAAGTGCTTCCTGAAACCCGTAATCATTCCAACCATGGCACCATTCCTGTGAACGAAGGGCACACAAAGCGAAGCTGCACTTCAGACAAAACCTCTCGGAATGCTGGGAATCGTTTATTGCTCCCCTTCGCGGGCGTTGCTCCGTCGGTAATCGTTGCGTTTCAAAGTTTGCTCTTCTCGCTGAGGCACGCTGAAAGAGCAACAAAACGAAAAATTGCACAACAAACTTGGATCCCTAGCGGGCAGCAACGTCACATTCCACGCAAGTTAGGGCTAGGCAAATGCAAATGTTCTCGTTTGCGCGCGCGAAACATTCCCCGTTTGTGGGTGCGTTTTATTTGCTGCCTTGCCCAAAGAAAACTGTAAGCTGTCAGCATTCTGCACGTTGGTGGGTGAAGGCGAAGAAGGCTAATGCCACCCGTGGTACCGAGACCGGAGCGATTCTCTTTTTCGTCCTGCAAAGCTTACCTTCCGCTTTCGGCTCTTGTGGCCATTGGAGCCCACCATGGTGCCCTTCCGAACAGATATGCGCCCATTCGCGATGGCTGCCGGTGGAAGGAATGCTTCCGTTTGCGATAAGCCAAACTCTCGGGCCGACAGCTTCCCTACCAGCGAGCGCTTTGGTGGGTTTGAGTTGGCCTAAAATGAAAGCAAAACATCATCGCTACACGCTAGCGTAAGGAAGCACCACGATTTTCGAGCCTTCGACAAGTCTTGTGGCCTTCGAGGTGCTTGATGCGTTGCGGCGTCGGTTACGCTCTACTTCCCAGCTGGCATCTGGCGAAGTGTGAGGTGTCGGCAAACCTGGCATCAACACACCCGGCCCGTACGGTGGCACGTTCCAATGTCGCAGGTGTAAAACGGCGGGACGTCTTATAAATATTGCCAACCGGTAAGCTCGTGGTTTTCCACCGGGCGAACGACGTCGTTGCGAAGACGCACCGTGAGCCTTTTGGGTGGCTCGGAAAAACCCCGCTACCTAGCCATCACGGGCGTTGTTGGGTGGTTTTATTTTTTTACTGCACCCCCCGAAGGGGCAGGATTTGTTTGTTTTCCTTCCGTTCAGGTGTGGGTGCCATGGCGCACGGTGGGCCGGAAGAAAAATGTGCTCATTTCAGGCGTATTTCAGCGGAATGGCAAGCAATAAATTAAAGCGAACAAGCGAACGAACAGACAGTGCCACCGTTTCGGGCGATGTCGACTGCCGTTAATGAGCGCACGGTGGCAGCATTTGAAGGGGTTCCACCGTGGTGAATCGTGTCCTACGGCTTAATTTTGTGGAGCTTCCAACTGACAGGGGGGGTTTTATTGTTTGTTCCATTTCGTAGTGTAGGTTTGCTTCATTCTCTTGCTCGTTTCCATCTCTCTTCACTGCATTGGGAGATGAATTGGCGAGTGGTTATATGGCAGCTGGGTTAAATTGTTCTTCTCTTCGTTCGCAGAATATGGATCGGGTTAACACATGAGAACTATGAAGCAAATTGCGGTTGTGATGATTCTCCTCAACATCAGCTACGGTAAGTAGATGGTCGAGAAATGCGGGCCTTTCTCTGGAAATGGCCCATTATCGACGAAATGTTTCAATAGCTTATTTTTGTTGGTTGTGTGGAGCTTTTACATGACAAAAACAGCCACACAGAGAGCTTTTAACGTGAAATTTCCCTAAAGCTTTTCTTTTAATTTTGTTTGCAAAAAGGTTTAGATGATAATTTTGTCAGACGGTTTATTTTATTTTATCTTTTTTCCGATTAATTTGTTGCTAAACTCTTTGAGCCGAAAAAGCTGATTTCAAAAGAATTACTGATGCCAAAGTAAATCACCATTATGATAGAATCGCTCTCTTCAGTCTTGTAAAGTTTCATTCGTCTTTTATTTTACTCAAAGTTGCGTTTGATGGAAACCTTTAAATGAACAAACTGGCTCTACTTTATGGCCATTTCACAGTGCTTAAGTTTCTCGTTCATTCAAATCCGTCTTTTCCCGGATTAGGTGTAATTAATTGGCATGTTCTCTCACCTTTGCTGTTCAGCTCTGTAAAATCTGGCTTGTCTGTCCTACCTAAAGCTCTTTTCCCAAAATGAACGAGTCTCCCCATGATGGTGAGCTTATGGTTCCACATACACTCACACACAACCACACACACAGCCCCCAAAACTGCCAGCGGAAATGTCACACCGCGGGCGTGTTTGCTCGTGGCCCACAATCCCACCAAACCGGAACAAAGCTCGCCCGCTAATCCTCTCCGGCAAATTTCGCAGGTCAGTTCTCGCGCTCGCAGTCGGTCGACATCGACGAACCGCACACGTACACACCACCGAGGCACTACTTCCAGACGTCCTCCTTCGACGAGGCCGACCTGGAGGACGACGTGGCGAAGAACCCGCTCGACCGGGGCCCCTACTTCGACATCTCAGCTTCGCGCAACGTCACCGCACTCGTCGGCAACACGGCCTATCTCAACTGTCGCGTCCGCAACCTCGGCAACCGCACGGTACGACCGACGACCCGCACGCCCCGGGTGACACGTTCCGGGAGCGAGTTGATTTAATTAAGTCGACTCCTTCCGGTGGGGGTGGCATCAGCGCCTGGTTTCTCTCACTCTTTCTTTCTTCCCTGTTTTTTTTTCTTCTTTGTTGCGTGCTTCGTGAACGTCTCTTCCGCAGGTTTCCTGGATCCGGCATCGAGATCTGCACCTGCTGACGGTCGGCAAAGCGACCTACACTTCCGACCAGCGCTACCAGAGCGTACACAACCCCCAGCTGGACGACTGGTCGCTCAAGGTAAGTGCGAGAGAGGACTTTGGGTGTGGTTTTCCACCCACTGCACACCCACTGCCATTCATGATAATGAGCCCGATAAGTTATTTGACGGCGCAACCCGGACTGCTTGGCGCCAATATGCCGCATCGAAATTATGACTCCCCACCGCTTCGGTGAGCTGTGGGCGAGAGTTTGGTTAAGATTTTCATTAGCTGGTAATCTGGTGCGATTATGACCCCGCAGAAAAACCGCCCCACTAAGGGCCGCCAGGGACGGTGATTGTTGTGTCAGTTTTATTACGGCTAGGATTCCAGCAGCTCCAGGAGCTCAATCCGATCAACGGATGGATTAACGCGAGGGCCGCTACTGGCCGCTGGAGCTGTAATGTGGCAAATGCTCGCTGGCGCTGGAATTTATTCCGTTTAATAGAGCAATTTCTATTTATGGGGTCCATGGGGTCTATGGGGACTATAGGGGACTAACGCGCCGGAACAAAGAAATGGCGTGGTTTGTGTTGCGAACTGCGCCGCGGCAAGGTTAAGGACCTGGACGAAACTTAACCTCCTGTGGACGTGTGAAAGTTGGGCGTGTGGCATTTATGGCGAGGCATGGGTTATGGTTTTACCTCGCGTAAATAAGCACGTCTGGAGTTATAATTTACGGTGAGTAAAGGTGGGCAAAGAAATTTGATGAGGCTTGGTTAAGTTTATATGTGCTGATTGAGTGGCTTTCAGGAATGGTTTGTGTTAAAACAACTTCGAACTCTCGTTAAATTCTAAGAAATAATCAATGAAAGCATAACGAAGAATTATGTTGCAGATTTAATTCTGGCAGTAACAAAGTAGCGCTATTAATTTTATGAACAAATAGTCATAAAATGCAACTATTGAAAGGCATATTTTCACAGTTTAAAATGCTGAGCTCGTTTTTCTCTTTTAAAATTCAAACCAGCGATCAATTAAAGCTTATGCTACAAATTTGGTACGGCAATTTCGCACACACGCCAGATACCATCATCGAGAGAGGAAAAAATATATGATTGGATTTTTCATTTCCCAAACGATTGATGGCCATAAAGCAGTAAGAAAACAAGCCACCCGTTCCCCAACATCAAAAGCGATTTCGATCGATCAGCTATTGGGGATTGATTTAACCCCAACCGCGTGTAATGTTTTTCGGGCAGCCGTCACCATCGATCGGGACAATCGCATCAAAATCGAGCCCCGAATCCCGACCAGGGATTTCCCGCCGCTGTCCGGGTGTTTTCCCACGACGCCCGCATATCGATAACATAACAAGTTTTGAATCTTTCCCCGCACAAGCGAACTTTCCGGCGAATTGCGAACGATACGTGTCCGGGTCGCCCGGAAAACGGGATCTTCGGGCTTGGCGCCCGGGGGGTGAAGTTTGTTCGAGCGCACTTTTGGAAAAAAAAAACCTCAGAAACCAGCAACTCAATTATCCGTCCGGCGTCGCCCACCGCCCACGCAAAACCCGAACTTCCAATCGGATGAAATCCATCGTATCGTATCATGTTCCCGGGGTCCCACAATCTTGATGGCTTATCGGACTGGCGAGACGTGCGGGTTTCCATCGATAGGAGTGAAAGTGAATGCTTCGGTTAAGGCCGTGTGTGTGTGTGTGTGTTTCCCCCCCCCCCAAAGCTGCTTGTTGTTGTGGCCATCGACTTAGCAGAGGGTATCGTGTTTTGCTCCCCTTTTCTTATATCTTCCATCCCGATAACTCTTTCACTCCTTCCGTTTTTGTCCTTTTTTTTCCACAGGTCCTGTATCCACAGCAGCGAGATTCGGGTGTGTACGAGTGTCAAATCTCCACGACGCCCCCGGTCGGTTACTCGATGATGCTGTCGGTTGTCGGTAAGTTGTTTATCGGCCAAAGGGACAGCACTCCCTCGGGCGCGTGGTTACCAGCGGTGGTCGCATTTCCGGTGGTGTTCTGGCGGCTCCGACAAAACTGCAGGCACTTCGGCCAAAAGTTGCTCCGGAACCCGCCGAAAGGGGGGTTCGCTCGAAAACAGCCCGATCCATTTCCCGCAAACCGAAGCGAAGTGGTGGAATTCAGTCGCACGCGGCCCGTCCGAAAGGCGCCCCAAACGACGCAATGTGAAATCGAGAACCAATTTCACGCGAGCGTTTTGGTTGATTAGATTTTGCTTCGCTTATTCTTTCGCTTTGGTTTGCTGTTCGCCTTCTTTCTTCGCTCTGTCATTTTCCTCGAGCGTCTAGACGCGGGATTGAGATCCGGTGCGAGCGTTGGGGACACAAAACCACAAAATTGGGCCCCAAAACCACACGACACGGTGTCGGGAGCAGATTCTTCGCACACCGAATTGACAGACTAATTATATTTCACCCTCTCGGGTCGGGTGAATGTCTTCGGCCGTGTAGTAGCTTCGACGCTTATCGAACAATTAGGATCGCGTCTTTGTCGACTCGACGACTTTGGGAGTCGAAATGGGGGTGAAATTCGAGACCCAGAAACCCAGCACGGGTAACGATCGCGTGGAGCCAACCGTTTAGTGGTTTTCATAAAACCTGATCAGCGATTTTCCACCGGGGAAATCAAACGCCATTACCATCCATCATGTGCGCCTGGCTGCGATCGCCATTCCGTGGTGGGCCACAACCCACCCACACACACGCACGCCTCGTGTAATCCCTGCGCTGGTGATGGGGAATTTCATTACGATGCGAATTCCCAAACGCATCCATCGTTCGGCGTACGCCCGGATCAGAAACCGGAAGGAGTTCCAACCCGGCAGCCCGGCATTCCGACGCACTCCGGGCACCCGCTGGAAGAAGCGAATAAATTATTTCATCGGACGGCTGGCTGAGCAAAGCGTGGGGATTTAAAGCGAGCAGTTCCCGGTGCCGTTATTACCACCCGGGGAGTACTCGCTCGGGCGGAGATAATGCCCTTTCCTAAGGCGGGCGCACCGGGACTGCTGACGTGTCTTGAGAAATTAATAAACACCTTCCAGTTGGGAGCTGTAATCTATGACTGCGAGTCGAGGAGTCGGTTGACGGGTGATTCGTAAATTATGCACTCAAAGCAAACATGCACTCATGCACGGAGCGCATGATTGAGACGAGCAAACGTACGACGGTCGTTCGCACTGATTTCTGACCATTTCCTTGTGGCTCGTTTTTCCCAGAACCCATCACGACCATTATCGGCGGTCCGGACCTGTACATCGACTCCGGTTCGACCGTGAATCTCACCTGCATCGTACGGCATCTACCCGAGCCACCGCCGCTGATCCAGTGGAACCACAACGAAGAGGTACGTTCATCATTCGCCCTCGTGGCACATTAAAACACTACCCAAGTTTCCAGTGCCACCGTTTACAGCCTTCAAAACGTTCACGGGTAACCTTCTTGATTGAGTGGAATTAATACCCACCGGTCTAGGGCCACTTTTTCCCCAACCAATACCCAACTTCGTGCATTAACTCACGGCACGTGCGGAAAAACTGGCAACGCACCGCACGCGGAAAAAGCGAACCAAGTGCAAAATGCGTTCGAGCTTTCTCGCCCTTTCCACCCACGATTGCCCGTGCAAAAAGGCAAACCCGGCCCCGGGATTTAATGGGCGCTCGTCGTTAGCATAATTTGCACCAATTTGCCGGTTAATGTTTCCGCGTTGGAGTGCAGTTTCGTGTTCGCGCATTTTTTTTCTTTTTGTTTGTTTTTTTTTTTTGCGTTTGCATGATAAGCGAGCGAGTGGTGGGCGGAATCGATGTTTGCTTTCCGCGCGGCTAAATGAAGCAATTTGCTGAACGATTGCTAAAAGCTGCTGCCAGGTTGGAGCCAGCGAAACTGACCTCGCGCTGTCGGAAAATGCTCCAGCGGTCCTTTAATTTTAGAATATCGGCATCGATTGCGAGCGGTTTGGAAGCGGCTAGCAATTGCGTTCAAAGCGTTCGATGGTGTTTTGTCTCCACCCTCAGTTCCACGCCAGGCATGGAGCCAGATTTTCGGTGGGCACGATTTTCGGGGAATTCCACTCACTTCGCTGCCTTGCTGTCTTATCTGCTGCGGATGACAGTAAATATCTTAATGAGTTTGGGCGCCTTCAAAGCGTTTGGATGTTTTGGGTCGTTTATTAGCTTCTCAGAACGCAGACAGACGCATATCCCGTCTGTCACGGCGTGGGTGTGGGCACTTTTCCGGGAAGGAAAACCTTTTCAACACCCGCGTGGCAATAATGGCATCTCGTCTAACGCGGCGGGCGTGCTTTTAGTGTCGAATGTGCTTCTATTTTTGAGTCGCTGGTTGTGCACGAGCTTGGGTCTTCTAAAAAAGGCAAGACACGACGTGCCACGCGCGCTTTCCGAATGTTAGAGTTCGCGTTTTTCTTTTATTTTCCGACGCGCTTCCTTTTGTTTCACGCATAACGATTGCTAGCGCGCGATGACGCATGTCACCGCATGGTTCAAGTGGGACGATTTTTCCTGGAAATCGTACGCTGCTGAGCCGAATTATCCTCTCAAGGCCGTCATGGTGCCGCGCGACATTGACTTCAACCGTTCCGCATTCACGCCACTCGACAAGTGGCAGGCAATCGGGACCGGTGGTGTTGCTATTTCTGGAAAACCACACGCCCGATTTTACTCATCGCCGTTTTCTTCGCACTCGCGTTTCGTCCTTGCAGGAAATCAACTACGATTCACCGCGCGGAGGCGTGTCGGTAATCACGGAAAAGGGCGAGATAACGACCTCCTATCTGCTGATCCAGCGTGCCCGCAACGCCGACTCCGGCAAGTACACGTGCTTACCCTCGACGGCCAACCCGATGACGGTTCACGTCCACGTGCTGAATGGTAAGTGGCAATTTTGCAAGCACCCACAGCCCCACTGCGGGACGCACGAGGCCGATTTACTTGATTGAAATTACTATCCTTTTGCATTCCTGCTGGCCCTTCGCGACGTGCATCTCATTTGCGGGGCGCTTTTGGAACTGGCTTCCGTTTGCTTGCAGGCGAACATCCTGCGGCAATACAAGGCACCGTTGGATTGCGTGGCAGCATTATCCTTACGTTCGCGCTGCTGCTGCTGATAATTGGACTGCGCGATACGCTTCCGGTGCGATAAGACGCGGCACTCTGGCTGCCGGTACCGGGTTTGTAAATCCCTTCTGTCCTACCGTAATTTCCCGGTGTTTGTTTCAGTCATTTTCCGTTTCCGTCCGTGGGACGAGGAATGAACCGTTTCGAAAATTAGCGAGCGAAAATGTTGCCACAAGGCTGGTTCGAGTGCGTTCTGTTCGATGTATATATATACATGTGTTTTTCTTCTTCTCGGCTAGTTATATCAGGAATACGATTAAAATAAAAAATCCCCACACGGTGCTCGTGCACTTCACCTGCAAGGATCGAATGCCCCCTCCAGAGAGGACCTACGAAGATCACTCATTTTTCCACCATCTCATCGATTCGCTCTCTCTTTCTCTGCTCGTGTCTCTCTTTATCTCTCACACATCCACATTTGTCCAGGTTGCACATTAATTTCCGGCCCCGATAGCATTTGTCTCGCAATTTGCTCCGAAACCGGCTCAATCCAAATCCTGATTCATTGCGAGGGCGAGCTCCAGCTGACGCTCGAGCCCTTTGTAGCGTGTGATGCGCACGCGAAACATGCGAATCTGTAAATACACATTCGTCATGCCACAAAACTAGCGGCCCGGTCGGTAGTTTGGAACCCCACCATAGAAGCAAGACGGATGAGGTCCGTTCATCTTTGACAGGATAACGCCGTGCCAACCGAAAAGGCAAAACCTCGTGTGCACTCGCGAACAAAGCCCACCAAAAAGGGACAGGTCCTTTTGGTGCTTTCGTTTCCCTTCGCGGCACCATTCACCCTTTTGTCGCTCGTGCCGCGTGCGATTCGGTGGGGAATCGAGAATAAAATAAAATAATATATCAGCGGGTCGGCTGCCTGACTGTGTGTGTGTGTGTGTTTTTTTCGTATCCTTGTTGCCTCCAACTTATTGTTTCGCAACCGGGGGACATGAAAGAACCGGGCGCTTGCCAGGAAAAGGATCCGCCCGAGCGGCGTGTGCCGTGCCGCTGGAAGGGATAAAAACAAATCTCGTGAAGATAAATTATTTCCGAATGAATGCCGCACTTGGCGATGTTTTTGAGGCGTATTCGCGTGTCCTTTTCCACCGTCGCCCGAAGGCGGGTCCCATCCCCGGTGCGGATCGGTTTTCTGTGGTTCGAACCAGGCCGGCGGATCACTTCGGGCGACTTCCAGAAAGATACGTCAAAGATACGGGTGTGGAAGGCGCACCATGGGCGGGTTTGATAAGGACGAATGAAACATTTGGCGATCTCCAAAATTGGATGGCCCTGGTGGGATGGGAACGTTTTTCGAAAGGATCGAAGCAAGCGGGAAAAAAGAAACCCCTTTTTATCTCCAACAATTCTTTGGCACAAGACCTAGAGAGAGTGAGAGAGAGAGAGAGAGAAAGAAAGAGAGAGCGATATTGGAAAGGGTGCTACAAAAATGTGCTACAAAACAAAGCAGCGATTCGCAATTACGTTGTGCATGCTTGTCGAACGGTATTACTTTTTTTTTTCTTTCGTCAAGATGTTTTTTCATCGTTGTGTTGTGTTTTGTCCGTACCCTTTTGCGAACATTCACGTGTACATGCGAAATGTGGAGGAAAGCTGAACGGCGCAGGCACACCTGTAAATAAGACAAACCGGCTCTTGGTAGGTTAAGCAAAACGTTATATGATGGAACAAGAAACACATATAAAAAAAAGACAAAACGCAAGAAGAATAAATAAGAATAACACAACTAGATCGCCCACACTAGCGCAGTTCGCGGACGCCAACGAAAGGATGTTGAAAAAAAAAAAACACTCGGTAGCACGGTATCGCGGCTGCACGGGAACGATTGGCTATAAGTAAACCAACTGTAGGTTTAAACTACGAATAAACCGGTCAGTGAAAGCAAGCATTCGCGGTGCGTCGAAGGTTAAGCAACCCGCGTAGGTCCGGTAGAATAGTCCGGCAGTGCCGCGTAACTCAAGCAAAACTAAGGACACGAAACTAAGGCACGATCGCCCAGCATATAGCTATTTTACATTGAATTCATTCCGTACCGAACAAAAAGGGAAAATAAGGCGAAAAGCAGAAGCACACTCACAATACATATTGATCAAAATGAATGGTAAGCGTCCTTCTTGGAACAAAAGCAACGTCAGAGAAAAACAAAACAAGAAAAGAAGCTAAAACGGTGTGCTGAGCGAAACAAATGGGAAAGTGTGGTCATGTACGAAATAAAGTGAAATAAATGCAGAAATGATCTGTGGTACAACGTATGTGTGGGTGTGTGTGTTTTTTTCATCCTTTTCGCCAGTCGGCGGTAGATTGATGACCGGTTTCGTGAATGTATAGGGTAAGTACGCTCAACCCGCGCTCGTTCGGGAGCCCTTCAGATCGGAAGGTGGAATCGTGGGTGGAACGCATTAAAATGACTGAATAAAAGTCTGAAAGGCTCTCAGACACACCTCACCGTTCGTGATTGTGCGCGCGTTTGTTCGCCTTCCGCAGCCAATGGATTTTTGTGTTTCTTTTCGCTCCCGCTAAGAATGCTCATACTTTTTTTCCTGTTATTTCGCCTTCTCTCCTTCAACGCACCTGCCCAAAAAAAAAAACCGGCGTGCTTGATGGAAACAGTACCGGAATCATCCAATCCTTCCTCCAGCACCGGATCGGTTTCGATGTTTTGCTGCCAGCAGCGAAACTGCGGCTGGAAGGGTCCGGTCCGTAATCCTCGCACGGGATGGATCCTGCGCTTTCATTTCTGTGCGGGTGTTTCTTTTTTCTTTCTCTTCTCTTCTCTTCATCATTCTTTCCGTTTCGTTCACCGTTGTCCCGCAACTTTTCATGGCACGGTTGCACATTATCTGCTTTGTAGCGGTATCATGTTTCTCTTCGTTTTGAAATCATTTTTCCTACCGGTGGCTGTCATTTTTTTCCCGTCGCTGGTCGCTTCTTACTTCTTTTCGAGTTTCAAGGGCTTACAAACGTTTACCTGTCCAAAAAGGGATGGCTTCCGTGCGCCCGTTGGGTGGCCACTGGTGGGATTGAGCGGCTGCTTTGTTCTTTTTTTTTACTCGCCTGTGGCAAACATGCATCGGCATTGTTACGCTCGTTTTTCCTTTTTTTTTGGGGTGGTATTTATTGAGCGCACTTCAGGGGTGAAGAAAAAAAAAGCCCGGCATTATTCTTTTACCAGTAAAGTGATCCTTCCATTTAACATAACCCCTAAACGAAGGGAATAAAAAAAAGGCAACGGAAACACGCTTCACGCTGCGTGCTATCGCATGTATCATAATTGAGCGTAAGTGTAAGCTCGGAATTGGCACGATACACACGATACGGGTACACGTATCACGTGAATCCTTCCCAAGCCGATCGAGAAAGCGATTTCTGGTCTCGCCACCGCCTCCGCTCACCCAACGGCTCGAGATAATCCCACCCCACCGTGGCGTGACCTTTTCCGAGCGATGTTCCCGATTGTGTTGGCGGATAATAAAGGCTTAATCCTCTTTGCGAGCAATGGGATTTGGCGGGGGATGACACTGGATTTGTCGCCCCTTTTGCAGGACGAAAAGTCTGGGCTGGCATAGCGCGTAGCGTCTGCTACTTAACGTATCCTTTGATTCATCGCTCCCACGAGAGACCCGTGAACACAAACAGAGAAGGGATACAGAAAGACCGAGAGAGAAAGCGAGAATGGGATGGAAAGTCCAGGGATGCATATACTCGCTGGCGCAAGGGAAAATGAAATTGGATTACGATTTGTCGTGCTTCCGGGGGTTTTCCCGGTTTTCCGGTGGGTCATGCGATCAGTTCGAGGCAGACTTTTTGATGTCCGTTTGTGAAATATCAAACGATTCGGCTGGCGAAAGAATTACGCAGCATTTTTTTCGCCCCGAACCCGAACCTGTGGTAATTAACAAAACTGATTCGACTTCGAGCTAAATGGGGTCGAGCATTTGGTCAATAAAAATTAAAAAAAAAACACAAGCACAAACTCCCAAAAAAAGCACACACAAAAACAGACCCATGGAAAGTGTGTGCATATTAGAGTTTTCCGACTCGGCGCATCAAAGGCGAATGGGAAACACTTTTCACCCCGGAGCCTGGGAAAACCCCTGTTGCGGTTTACCGAGGCGCGTCCGTGCGATGCCGAAAGGGATTTTTAATTACATTCCCTAATTAACCTCGGGCGGCTTGCGGGCCAAGGCTCAATCAGAAAAAGGGTTCGTGCGGGAAAATTTAAGACGGGTGGGAAATTCAATTTATAACGTTTTCACACCGCCCAAGTCGGAACTTCTCCAGCCGAGTGGCCAGTGCCCGGTCGGTTGAGTAGTAAAGAAAAACAATGCAAACTCAAATTGCTTTTATCTTTTGCGATCGTGGGCCCAAAAGGGACGTGCGGTTTCGATCGGTGTTGTAAATTAAAATCCCCGTTGGAGTTTTGGATAATTTGTCTGGGGCTACTCCTACCCGTACACTTTTATTAAGTAAACTCCGGCCGGTAAGGTGTTTTACACGGTTCGTTTGTGGGGAAAATGGGGAGAGAAAAAAATAGCGAACCGAAACAATCCAAGGATATAATGCACGCGATGGGTAGCTTCAGATCGACAACGAGCGTCACATGCACGGGTGGCGCTTTGAATAGCAAATTGATTGGATTCCCTCTGCGGGACGAACCCAATCAATTTCGGCTGTCGGCGCTAAATGACTGGGTCGGCAGTTGTTGAATGATTCATCAGGTGAATTTTCGAGCCTGCCCAGCCAGCTCACGAGGCCGGCGATCTGTCGGCATTTGCCAAGATCCGTTCCCCAGGCTGGCCGACAATTCCGACTGCCAGCATCCGACCATCTGGCATTCCGGGTGGCGCATGTTTACAGGGTTTGCTAGCTTTTTTCTCTCTCTCTCTCTCTCTCTGGTTTGGCCTAAGCCATCTCAAAGCTCACCCCCAGAGCTTCGCACGGGTGCTGTCGAATGGAATTCGGATTTATCGATTTCCTACCGTTCCGTTACCATCCACGGCCGGTGCATGCAAGATTTACGAGCTTGCGTTACTTTCGATTTGGCGCGTCTTCCATCGGTCGCTTTTCCGGGCTCATCATTTATTTATGCTTCCACTCGGTGGCACTGATCGGGCCGTTTAAAACGAGACGCCCTCCCCGGCCCCGAATGGATGAGCCAATCGTGATGTGATTTAATTTCCTTCCGATTACGGCGTGACGTCAGCGAGTCGAGCAAATCGCCCTCTGAGTGCTTTTGACAGCTGGTCGAGCGCTAAAACGCGCACCGGATGATCGATGTGACCTTTCGCATCATCTCGATTCACGGTTCGGTCTTCCATTCGTTTTCGCAAGCAGATATTTATTGAATCCACCATCGGGCTTTTACTTCTCGTCGTCGTCCTCGTTGTCGTTGCTTTGCTTGGGTTCCGGTTCTATGATGACCTTCCGACCTGGCACGGTGCATTAGCATGCGAACGTGCCGCATTGAAGCGTTTCAGGACGATGAGCGGAAGCATAAAAAACCGTTCGCCAGCGGAAACGATCGATGTAATTTTTACCGCTCCAATTCACTCGCCGTCACACGAATGCCAACGGAACGGGCATCGGTGTGAGATGCATCCGCCAAAACGGGTCGAACAGATGCTTTTTACTCGCAGCACCGTGTGAGGGAGGACAAAAATGGAAAAGCACTGGAAATGGAACAAGGACTCGCCTCGAACGGAGACACTTAAAGCGACGATGAGGATGATGTGCACGATAGGGTTCACGTTTTCCTCCCAATGGGTGGCGCTTGGGTGGTTTTTGAGATTCAACGGTTTGGTCTTGAAATTAATTAACATCGCAATACTTGCAAAACGCAAATAGAGCGTGGCCACGTTTAACCCCCCATCGGGTTGGGTTTGGTGCAGCATAAATAAAAAAAAAAAAACTGCACCGTGTACGGTTGTTGCCTCGGGCCTCCGGTGTTGCCGTGTCCCTTCGGGGTCCATACATAACATTACGGGGCTGCTTCGTAATAAATTGTTGAGTGAGGGCATACTGTGTAAAATTCATTATGGCGCTGGTGCGCTTGAATACATTTACATTACCCGTATTTATTCATGACCCGTGGCTGTGGTTGCATGCCAGCGCAAAACCACGAGCAGGACGCTCTTTCTCCGTGTTGCGGTGAAAAGAAAGCGAGAGAGAATGAAAAAATAAAAAACCAACTCAACGCGGACTCAACAACCAACTCTAACAAATCATGCCCGTGGGTAGCTTCGGGCGCCAGGTTCCACTGGGATGTGGTGAGCTCGCGTGACGCTTCCGTCCGTCCGGTTATCTATGCATATTCCGGCTCATTGGGACGTTGTTGGGTTTTTCGTTTGTCCACCTTAGAAGCGTACGCTTTTCCGGCTGCACCAAACGAAGCGTGACATTTTGTGTCTTTTATGCATCCACCATCAGGGCAGGTCACCAGCGACGAGTAACGAGATGGGTTTTTGTTTTTCAACCTCGTCGCTAGCAGCGAAAGATGACGATCTGACGCTAAGGAGATGTGCTGATATTTTCCCTGTTTTTTTTTGCATCCCCCAGACGTCCCCGAGTTGCATCGATGGCGCAGGACCTTCGGGACCGCAAGGGTTCCGAATATTTGCATCCATTATCGGATCACTGGCTGCACTTGCGCTCCATCACTGGCACGAGGTTTTTTTTTTTTTGAAGAGACAACTCGACACTCCGCTTCGTCGCATCTGCATGCCGGCACACGTTCGGCCAATGTTTAATTGGTGTAAACAGCGACCCGCGTCGTCATCCTACGCCGGGGAAGCATAATTTATTCTGCCATCGCCGGGCGTGAATTATGATCTACGGCGTGAGCTTATACGGTGCCGGCTTATCCTCGATTACCGGGTATTAGGTGGCATTTTTAGCAGCCTCATTCGCTTACCTTGCGATGCCGGCGCCTGGTTTCGGTTTCAGGGTTTCGACTGGCACGCCCTGGCCAGCAAGCGACTCCGACAGCACGGTTCTCGGTTCCGTATTGCGTCATTAATATTAATTGCTCGCATGAAGGGGCTGTTGCAGATGCAGCGAAACCGCAGCTAGGCAGCTTCTCATGTTGCGGGTCGTGTGCCTGGGGAGAAGAATTTACTCGCGTGGGTGGGATGGTTGGTTTTGCAACATAGTGTACGGAATGCTCGAGTGGGCTCGGCTTCAGACGAGAGACACTTGAAGATTCCGTCAGTGAAGGGTCCGTTGAAGCGCAACTGAGTAGCCCTGTTGGTAAACTGTTCGTATGCAGCTCGATGGTGCTGGGAAGGAGTTTTTGTAGTAAAAAATATCGTTAAAGGGCATATTTAAATACTACAAAATGCCACTCGCTATCTGGAGTCGAGATCGTGGAACTCTTGTGCGCATTTGTTCGACCAAAAAAACGACCAAATAGAAAAGAACTCTTCCACTTATGTGGCCTGTCAGGCTGTGCTTGGCTGCGCATCGCTGTTCGTTATCGACGTCAGAATTAGTTCGAGATTATTTTCATTTCATGGAATGCTGCACATACCTAACATACGCTGTAGCAAAGCCTTTTCCTTCTTACGATTTTGCATGTTACATCCTTAGGGAGGGTTTTTTTTTCTCTCTCGCTTCTTCTTCTCTACCATCTCATTTCGTCTCAGAAAATCATAGTTTGCTGGATGAAGTTCGCCACCGTTAAGGGGGACTTTCGTTTTCCACTCCCATTCTCGGGATGTTACTTCCAACGGAACCTTTACACCGGCACGTTTCCAGGGCGCTGAAAGGGAAGAAAATCCCCGGTCGCACCCAACCATGCACCAGCCATCGGGCCAGCATCTTCCAAGCCCCGATACATCCGGCTCGAGCAGCATGCGTTCGAACGCGAAGTGTACGAAAAAAAAAACCACCAGTACGTGCGTACGCTGCCGGTGCCTTATTTCCCATCATTTCCGGTACAGTGGCGGTGCGAACCATCTCCGGCCCGTTGGTGCAGGAAAAACATGAACTTTGGTCGGGCCTTTGGAACGGGAAGTTGCCGAACAGACATCTTACAACCGCTTGTAGTTCCACGCTTGCCTGGGTCGGCCGGAGCAAGGAAAAACACACATCGTCTTGCTTCCAAGATGGCTTGGTCCGGATGGGGGGGTAGTTGATTGACACTTTTATTTTTGCTGATCATCACAGTTTTTTTTCTTCACTCCCGCTAGGTCCTGCCGTTAGGTCGAGTGTACGAGAGTGAATGTTCATCTCACTTTTGCCGCTCGGTGGCATTTCGGTTTGGTTCGTACCGGCTAGTGGCATCTTGGCGTTGGGCGTGAAGATCCGTTTGAACTTTTCATCCCACCCACCGAAAGCTCTCTTTCGCTTTCCTTTTCGACAGCAAAGCATCGGCTGGCACGGTTGGTAACGAGGACAACTGTGGCAGCCCGATGTGCTCTTTCGGTTGGTTTACGGCACCGGCAGTTGTCTTCTCGAGTCCCCGGGACACGTTGGCAAAACATACTGATTTTTGTTTTTCACCAGCCGACGCTGCTCGTTAACACCACCGACCGAGCAGCTTTGCGACGAGTGATGGTGTCCTCTAAAGCTCTCCAGCGTCCCGGAGCATGGTGCCCGATTTTCGTCGTTGCTTACCTCGTTTACTTTGACAAGGCGTGGTTGAGCTGCGTTTAAGTGTGGGGAAAAATTGGAAAGCAAAGGAAAAAAACAAAACCCTCCCGAAACGCCATCTCTCGCGCGAGATGATTGCTTTCAATTTACGGTTACGCATATGTTGCGCCGGTTTGTCTTCAGCGACGACACGACGAAGCCTAAAGTGCGTCGGCGATAATGATGATTTAAGTGCCGTTCAATCTCGGCTGTTTGCTCGTGTTTTAATTTGTCCGCGCTTGCGTTCGAAACACAAGAAAAAAAAGAGGCATTGCACGCGGCGATAAATTATTTCTCGATGGCTTTTTAACCTTGATTGCAGGCGGTGTTAGACGCCGACGAAATGGAGCACTGAGTGAAGAATTATGATCGAGCTTCCTTTTCCCGTCCTGCGTGCGCGTTGGGTAGAACAGTCAGGCTCGCCATGCAAACCGAGCGGGAGGAGCACAAAATTTGAGAAACTAATAACTTTCGCCCACCACATTGTGCTGCCATAACAATGGTAGATATCAAGGGGCTTAGGATGACTACGAATGGATGGAAAGTTTTCTTCTTGTTGACGCAAACTCTGCACTCGGACTGTCGCTCGAAATTCACTCGGACACTTGGGTGAAAGTTTCTTGCTCCGAGAGTTTCTTCCAGCGAAAGCGCACGTTTCCAAGCACGACCATGGCCCCGGTTAAGCTTTTCACTAAAGAACACAACAAAGTAAAAATCCCAACACCCATTGCGCAACCCCCCAGGGGGGTTTGTTTGTGAGAGTTCAAGGGCTCTCTTTGATGGTCAGGACTTTTCCCGAGCTTCGCAGTCGCAGTCGTCGTTCCAGCTGACAGAACGAGTTAAGCTCACCGGGCAATACTTTTAAGTGACACGGTGAGCAACAAATTGTTCTTTGCGCAGGGAAAAGAAATAACGTCCCGTCGTGTCCTGATGCGCCCGACCGAGGTTCCCGGTTTTCCCAGCGCCCAGAGCTGTAAGTTTCGAGGATATGTTTTATACATAACACGCCCCGTACGCTTCATGCGTTATGCGGAAGAACCCTGTAAGCTGCCGCAGCACGCCACGCTGAGAAAAAGCAGGAAAAGAAAAACCACCCGCTGGTAGCGGTTCGCGGTGAAACCCGCGAAGCGAGCGCAAATCAAAGATAAATCCGCATTTTCCGAAACCGACACCCGCCAGCACGCGGTATGCCACCGACCGATGCGGTATGGGCCCGGGCTCATTTACATGCGCGCACGACACACCGTGCCAGGTTGCGGGCACCATTTGCATAAAATTGAAATTCTTTCCGCACTCATATCGCACCGATCGGTGGGCCACCTCCAGCGGGACTTCCGGTGAATGGCGCGGCTGCGGCTGACAATATTACAAAGTGAAAGATATTGTCGCCGAACGACATCACTTGACTTCGATGTCAAAAGCCATCCCCAGCTGTCGGGGATCGCGGTGGTCGAGAGAGAGAAAGAGAGAGAGAAAGAGAGAGAACGCAGGCACGTGCAGGGCGTGCGTATCTCGAGATTGCTTTCCCTCATTTGCAAGAGGTATCCATCACATCAAATTCATTCAATTGCCAAATTTCCCTTCGGAGTACGTTACGGTTGTCATTTTTCGTGCAGCGTGTTTTACCAGCGCACTCTACGCCACCGGTGCGTTGCTATGGTGACGAACGCGTAACGAACGCACGCTAACGAGAACGGGTGCCATCGCGCTTGTCAAATGGGGTTGTTTGATCTTAGAGCCGGAGTGCTTAGAAGCATTATTGCGTGTGTGTGTGTGTTCCGTGCTTCCGCTCGGCTCGGTGCAATGATTTGCAGCGGTAATCGATCAATGCCCCTTTTGGATTGATAAACTCTAATGCCGGTGTATGGCGCGGTATCGAGATCTCTTTTCAACGAACAAATGAATATATATCTAATAGCACCAGCGGCAAAAAGGCAATCCATTAGCTAATTTTTGTGCAGCATTGAATGCGGAAACGTGCCGGAATGGATGCCCTGGATACCTTACATGATATGGTTTTTGAAAAAATAAGCTATGAATAGACAACGAATAGAGCAGACAGCGTGGTCGCGTTATGAGAGCTGATGAAAACCTGTTCAAAAATGTTAAATGAAGTTTTTCCACCCACTGGAGAATCAATTCGTTACCCATGAAAGGTAATGTGCGGATGTTTCAATGGTGTACGATTATTGGGTTCAATTTATTATTCCACTGTCCGGGTTATAGAATAAGCTCTGGTAGCTTCAAAAAAAGCGGAGATTGATTGAAATTGTCCCTAGTAGTCAGCACATGTTCATTTTAATTAGGTGCCTGCATACACAACTGGTGATTATTTAACAGTTTGTGTTAACTTCTCCATTTACTTTGACGATATCTCCAAATAATGTTCCATCATACGAACGCATTAAATGGTAGATATATTGGAAAGCAAGCATCCGCTTATCAAACGAATACTCATTCGCGCCCCAAATCACTTCCGAGATGGAAAACTCCCACACTGCACTTTTCGTGCACCGAACAGGAACCCTATTTCAAATTACACAGATTCTCCCGAGCTCGTTAGCGTGCTCGAGCTCGCCCAGCTGCACGCGAACGCTAAATCTGCAAACTATCGGTGCTTGCGCTTCGAACGGGTCGTTTCACCGGAAAACACAATGTTGCAGCCGAATAACCCGTGCAGTCGATGCCCATTCACGGCTGTTTTGACTTCCGCCAATTGTACCGGGGCGGAAAAGCCCCTGAGAGGGTACCAATTTCGATCGGCATTCGAGACTGGAGGTTAGAATAGTGATGCTGTTGAGTGGGTGCTCTTTATATCGCAACTATGTGTCCGGAAAGAAGGGAGTAATTTTGGAGCACGAGTCGAATTTTCTCTCTACAATTTCCGCCCAATACCTGGCCCGTTGTTGTATAGCTGATCACAAGTTGTGCGCTATTAAATTGCGTTGTGTTGGAAGTTTTTTCAGCCACTGAGCATTTTGTTGAAGAAAAAAAAAACCCGCGCATCCAACTACTTTCAGTTTACTTCATGGCGCAAACTTCATTCATAGACAAAATGTGCTTGATATCAGTACGTAAAACTGACCACATATTTGCAGCATACTTTCAATCCATCAGCTACACAGCTCAAGTAAACTATGCACCCGATGAAATTACATTTCTTGCTCCTGCATTCTAATTCCATCGGTGCTGTTTTGGAACGTGAACCATTCCCAAAGTCGCTTTTCTAAACGCACATCTCAAATATTTGAACAACCAGCGCGAGGGTGTAGGTAGAAATTTTGACCAAGCTTTGAATTTGTTGCATGAGTTCACGAAACTAATTATAACGACTAGCCACCGCCATGGCCGTTCTGCCCTCGCGTTGCACATGGTACGCTCTTTGATTTTCCATGAAATATTACTTGCCCTGCATGGCAAATGGTTCATTAGGAATGATTCGTTATTTGGATCCGAAATATTGACTATGAATGCAGTGTAGCTTTATCGAATGCTGCGAGCTTGTGTGTTTAGTATGGGTCTCGTTTGCCACGCCGCGGGGAATGCATCCAATCGAGGTCACCATCAGTAGAAGTGAAAAATCGAATTATCATCGCTTTTTTTTTCTCTCACATAAAAATACTGCATGCATCAAAACGATGCATCACCACGAGGGGCCACGTCACGATCGGCTGGTGAATTATGCGCCAGCACGGAACGAAACAAATATTTGTGACTGCCGATCATAAACATGTGCATAATCGAGCATCGGTGCATCGTGTGCGTTGTACCCTTCCGGCTCGATTCAGTTTGATAAGCAAAAAAAAAAAGAAAAACAAATCGAACACTAAGCCCCACGGAGCAGCTACTGGGCCCACGCAAAATGGTGTGACATATTAATTTGATTAAATGTGTTCGGTTTCCCGGCGGGGGTTTATTTGACCACAGCCGGTTCTGTGGCCGGTATCGCACCGGTGCATTGTCGTCGGGTGTACTTTAGCGGTTACAGCATTAGCGGTGATGCTGATGCTGTGTTTTGGCACCGTTTAGTTGATGGAAAATTTATTGCTTTGTCGGTTATTTTTTTTTCTCTCTCTCTATTTGCACCACCGGCGGCTGTGTCGAATCTGGTCGTTCGGTTTTTAGTCAGCTTTGGTTCGGGAGAGGGTGGCATATGATTTATTTGCGAAAGCCATAATATCACTATTAGCGGTCGTTGCGGAGCCGATCGGTGTGGCGTTTAGTTTAAAGTATCAACAGTATATTATCGACGCCGGTATTTTGGAAAGCGCACGTAATTAAGCGCAATCGGTAATCGCTTTCTAGGAATAACTGGTGTGAGATTGTATACAATCGACGAATAAAGGTTTAGCAGTGTTCTACATGAAATTTGTTTAATGTGTTAGGCTACGTAAAGAAGAGAAAGAAAGATACAAAAATCAAACTAAAAACGAATAAGGTTATTTGAAAAGATTTTTCTGTGGAATCATTTGCTAGATTTTTTATTTTGATAATTTGATCGAATAACGTGAACCTTAAATTATGTTTTTTTTTAAATTAAACATTGCTCGTATTTTATATATACTTTATTCACCTCCCTTCTAGAGGATTGAGCACTTAAAGTTATCTTGATCTTATTCTGCCCATGATTACGTTCGATCTTCGGTACACATAGTTTTCTTGTTGTGATAAAACAAGCCACCAGATAGCTATCAACTTCGCGAGGCCTGCAAACAACCAGAGAAGGCCGCCATTTTACAAGGAAGCGGATGAAGCTATAATTTTGGCTTTCACTAACCGTTCCAAAAAGGTCGGTTGTTTTTGTTTTCGCCTGCGAAACTAGTCTCGAATAAAAGAACTCCACTATCCCATCCCCGATCGGAGCCGATTGGTCGTCCAATTTCGCTTCCCCACCGGCAGCCATCAAAAGCCACCGCTCGATAAGAACAATCAACCATGAGCCATCATCTGCCGTAGGCCACTCTCATATCCGATGTTGGGTGTTTGGTTGTTTTGACTGCCATCCGTTCATCCGTTTGCCGTACTGCCGTACTGTACGCGAGCGCCCGAGCCCACAATGAGACGGAAGCGGAAGGTTTGCGCCATTTGTGTCGCAAATATTTGCTCACGAGCGGCATGACAACACTCGCGGGCCATTTTGCGGCCGTTGCCACTGAGGAGCTGAGATGGGGCGCCCCAGGACCCGTCGCTTTTCCGCGCGATCGCATAGACCAACAGACGAGCGTGACCTGGTAAGTAAATTGGCATCATTTTCTTAGACGCAGAAATGCACCTACAGCGGTTCGATCGCGACTGTCGTAACGGAGCTCCAAATGATGGTGCTTCTGTTCGATGCGTAACACGGAACCCGGAAACTCGTGTGTTCAGGCGGAATTTTTACAACACAACCCACGTGTGGTTGTCGGTGTGTTATTGGAAATCACGTGGCCTACTTTAATTCCGGCCCGCCGGGTGTTTTGATTCCGCGTCATTGTAGCTTTCTGAGGACGATAAGTAGGCTGCGCTGTTATGTTTAGCTTGTGAGGATGTGGTAAACGTCAATGCCATTTCGATGTTACACACTGGAAGGATTTTGAGCTTAAATATGCAAAACTTTAATACGGTTTGGGTTTCATGCATTTTTGTTTCATTCTACATAGCATGGAGATAAAAAAAAACCTCTAAATAGAATGATGATAACTTTTTACGGTGTCTGTTATTGTTTGGTTATTTCAATAAAATTTTCACACCTGTTTGTGTTTCTTAAATTTTGGTTTTAAATACTTCCATCAAACTACCAACTCGTACAGGTTTACGGCTATTGAAATTGTTGCCCAGAGTTCGAATATTATTCTTCCCAACAAATTTCTCACTTGACACAATGTACTTTGCAGCTGTAATTAAGGCTCCAGAATCAAGGGCTCTGTATGTTTGTGCTTTTGAACATTTCTTACTCATCTTCAAAGCAAACAGCGCACCTTTTTACTCATCGCAGCTCATGGGCCAACGTAAGACGACACCCAGGGGCACCTTACCACCTGGTCGTTTTGCTCGAGTTTCACGCTGTGAAATTGGGCGTTTAAAAGTGGGTTTCGCCCGAGGCCGTATTTGGCTTTAGGATGACGGAACGGCATTCCTCCCCGAATGATGAATGACGTACGTCCGCGAGACGACGACTGCTCGTTAGCATTAAGGACAATGGCGCATTCGAGCACCACGGCAGCAAAGCACCCGGTCGCCGTAGTCCTTCGTGACGGGCCACGGGCAAGCTGATACGGTTTTGCGTGGCAAACTAATGCGGCCTTGCGTGAGGGCGAGTTTTTCATTTAACGCGGCAATGTCGGTTCACACTCCAGTGCAACCGAAGGGCGTCTCAGCCGCGTGAAGGACTGCCGGCTCACTCGAAACCATGGTGGACGCGAAATAAACGTCATGTCGACCCTTGCAGCGGGTGTGCGAAGGACCTCACGGAATGGGGATTAAAGTGCGCCCCATATGTCGTCCGAGAGCACACACACACACACACACACACTACACGTAATCCTTGAGCACGTGCCATTGCGAGGGGACTTTACATTTGTGCCGTGATTTATGATTTAATTACTGCGATTATATCGTTGCGATGCTCTCGGCCCAAGGAGCGGAAACAAACGAGTTGGACGCGTTTCGAGGCAACCATTTCGAGGCCGCGTTCCTTTCGACGATTCCGTTTTATGACTTTGAAAGCTCGAGGCCCTCGGGCGACCGATTAAATTGCCTGAACGCTGAACGCGAAGTAAAGTTCGTCCTTGAGCGAGACAAAAGCAGCAGCAGCAGCAGCAGACTATTTGTCAAAGCTAAATAAAAACAGATCATTCCATGCTGTCCACTTCCTTCGCGAGGGCGCCCGGCGAAAAAGGAAACCCTCTAAATTCCACTCTGTTGCTCGAGCAAACAAGGGACTGCCACTGCGCACTGTCACGCGCCACTTTGCTGGACTCATATCGTACACAAACAAAACGCCGGTTGAGGAGCTGGAAGCGAACCAAAAAAAAACAAAGTACACGGACATTCATTCCACCGCCCATCGTCCTCATAAATCAGCGCCCGGACTCAATCGTGCGCGGTACCCAAACGTGTCCTTTATTAACACGAAACCGGGGCCACGAAACGAAAATGAATATCCTTAACAAGTCCTTAACTTCGTCCCTGCCGCACGCGAAGATGCTGCCCAAGCAGAATTTGCTCCAGCCACGGTGAAGCCCCGATCGGGAACACCGGGCTCGGTAGAACGCACCTGTTTGATGGACTTTTCCGGTGGCGTTGGCGGGTTGGCTGCTCGGTGGGGTGAGCTTTGCCGAAGTGTTTACATATTTATGAAATAAATCGACACCATAAATTCTTCCGCCTGTCAGCCGCCAGATTGCGACTTATCGGGAAGCGCTAACGATGGAAAATGGGCCCGTTGTCGTGTTGCCTGCACCGAGCCCACCGAATAATGGGCCTGTCGTTTATATTTTTGCTTTTCTTTTTTTTCGCTATCGTCCTCCCTCAAGGCTTGGTGAGCGAGGGAGCGTTCCGAGGAGTTGGAGCGGTGTTTGCGTTTTGTCAAGTGCAAGGAGCAATATTTATCTATCACGCTCGCCGTGTGTACCCAGTAACTTGCAGCTCTCGTGTTTTCCGGGTGAACCGGGATCGACCTCGCGTCGGCACGTTTTGTACGGAAGCGTCATTATGATGGCTTCAAAACGGGTAAATACGGAAAATGTCGATTTTCCAGCGACATTGTTGAGCCTGTTGGAACCTTTCAGTTAATTGAAGGTCAGGTCGTAGGCCGAAGCAGTCATCCACTATCGCGCCCATGAACGTGCTCCCGAACGAAGGCTATTTCAAGCTACATTTAATGCCCTTTGGCCGATATTCTACAGCTTCCTTAGAATTCTCGGAGATCGAATCGTTAAGGCTAGATTATTTCTTCATTCAAAGGCTTCAGTAGCTAAAAACTCAGGCTGTTATTCGCAACATATCAACATGTTTTTAATCAACATAATGTTAATCCGTTTGCAATCCATGAAAGTAGGAAAAATTGATATTAAATGTATTAAATGTATTAATTTAGATGAAATTTGTTAGGATCAACGATATTGTAGATGTTACGTATGAAAATGTATTCGTTGAGAAATAATAATTAAGGAAATATGCTAAAACAAACTGAGGGTGCTTTCCTTTTATTTTTGATATCAAAAAAGTTCCTCGCACCATGGCAATTTCATAGTGATTTTCTTGCCGGTTGAAGCTCACTTAAACAGAGAACTCTTAACAGTCAAGTTGGCAAAGGGTAGCAAAGCTAAATATTCGTTAAAATTGAATTGAAAATGCTTCATATAATACTTGAATAATAGCAGTTAGGGCTGGACAAGTTGCATACCTTTTTTCTTGTATTTGATCTCTTGTATTTGAATTTGTCAGATCATGACATTTAATGCAAACGAGAAAGAATAATGGAAAAAATAAGAACGAAGATAAAATAAACATTAAGAAAATAAACAAACAAATAACAGAGATTGGTCAGGATGAGGGATGAAAAGAGGAGCGAGAATCAATTGCATCCTAATGTTTAATCTTGTGCGTAGTTGAGATTAATAAGTAAAATAGAACACACTATATATAAAACAATTCCTTATTTCAAGCAGAATCATTTATTCGAACTGTACTTCTCGCATGTAGTGCTGGACATATACCTTTTCACATGCCACATCCAACCACATGCGTGAGTCCAACTTCAAAACGCAAGCTTTCATCTTGTCTATTTTCATCAAGCCACCTAATGCCTTCGAAAGCACATCAACTACTCACGCCGATGGCTTGCAAGAAAGGAAACAAACGACAATCAGCCCGCGTTGGCTTTCAGCTCGTCCCGACCCGTCCACACCACACGCCGGAAGCCCAAAATTCGACTGTGATAAGCAAAATCGGTTCATTTCCCCGGTCCGGAGTGCTTTCGATCACTGGCACGAATCACACACACACACGCGCGCCCACGCACACACAGAGAGAGAAAAAAATTGGCAACCCAAATCACAACGCACCGGCACGGAACGCCAAACGAAACTCGTTAGTGCACGTCGAGGCCATAAACCGACGGACGCACGTGACGTGTCGTCGAGGAAGCGCCGGCCCGCTTTCGGTGGCCATTCGATGGGGTGCAAACACAAAAAGAAAAGCCAGGGGAATGAAAAGTTGATCTTAAACAGCGCGGAAATGCATGCGAGTGGCATGAAGATGTGCGTGCGAGTGTGTGCTAACGACATAAGTGGGCAGAATTCTCAAACCAGCGAGTCATCACCATTCAACAGCACCGCCTCGTGCTGCTGCGCGAGAAAGTAGGGGCTGGTTTTTTTTTTTCAAAGCTGGTGGAAAAAGGCCGAAATGAGTGCGGGTGTTAGCAATCGTGGGGTTTTTTTTTTGCTTCCCCATTTGCTCCCGATTCCCTATCAACCCGCAAACGCACAGTAGCGTGCGAACGCGGCGTGCATAATTCCGGGGCTCCGATTTGTTCAACGCAGCACGGTTTGGCGTGTGAGAATGCATGTTCCCGCAGGTTCATGCACGATCGCGAGTGGGACGGTTGGGTGGCCAGTGCCTGAAGTGGTGGGGCTTGGTTCCGTGTCAAAAATAAATTAAGTCATTCGAGCGGTCGAGTTTATTACCCACAAACTAAACCAAACCGAACGGACCCAACCCAATCAGGACGCAGACCGCAGACGAACCGTAACAGGTTTTTGGCGAATGGCATTGGCGCCAAATTGTGGGTGTGTTTTTTATTCACCCACCCACTACCGAGTGAAACATGCACGCAACGAGGAACCGGAAGTGTCTTGTTCTGGTGTGGCTGGGCGGCAAACGTGCAGAACGGGGTAATTTAGGCACGATTGTGGTTGGAAGGGTTGATGAATCGGTTGTGGCAACGCTCGCATTCGGGGTGAGTTGAGTGGTTCGTCGTTTTGGAGCTGTGTTTGTGTGCGTGTTGTTTTTTCTCTGCTGTGTGCTTGTTTTACGGAAAACTCCTTCCTATCGCCAGGAGTAGGAACTCGTTCGGTGTGCTTTCCCATTTTCTTAGATATGCATGTGTTTTTGTCCGTACCGCATGCAAATCAACGCAAGCTCACTTCCTGCTGTCTGTTTCGAGCACAAAGTTACTTGGTGATACGAAGTTTTCCGACCACCCGGGAGCATTGCTTGGACGTCATCACCGTGCGGTTAGACTACGATCGAGTGGAAATGGATTTTTCCTTCCAGCCTTCCGTCAAAGGGAGCTTCCAGACCAATCGAAATACGTTTGATTTGCCTCTCGATGATCGACCACTCACCGCAATTAATGCCTAGGGCCACTAAACGGGTTGTTTGAGCGATGGAAAATTGTTTTCCTTCCACCGGTGCGAATGCCCTCGGGCAAATTCGGTGACCTCAGGTCAGCATCGAAGGGCTTACGTGGTGCTTTACCGGAGGCCAAAACCTGCCCTACCATCGATGTGAAAGCGGGCATAAATTTATGCTTTTTAATATCCCTTCCAATGAAATGACGGGACCAATTTCGCCCACCGACAGGTTTGGACGGCAATCCACCTGAGATGGTGGCCGATAAAAATATTACACGCCAAACCATCCCTAGACCGACTCCGATACTCCTTTTCGTTGCCCCTTTTTTTTTGCCCGAAAGGAAAGGGATCACAGTAAAGCACCCGCCGCTAGATGTATTGTGTGCCCTTTTTTTTCCTGGATCGGTTCGTACCTTCCGAGAAAGCGACCCACGGTTTGCACGGTTACGGCTGCATTGTGGCGCTTCCACGCAACAAAGCACCGGCGCCCGAGAGTTGGATTTATGTTTGTCCAGCGCGTGGCCAGGATCGTGTTTTCTTCGGCGTCGGGGGTTACTCGGAAAATTTTGCCGTACCGTGCAGGGTGCGGAAAATGTGGAATTCAGGTGTACTTTGAGGGTGTTTTTTTTTTTCTCGCCACTCTCTCCTTTCGCGGTGGGCCCAGGCTGGGAAAATTCGGGGTGCGTGCTCTCGATATTAGAATTTCCTTTCATGAGAGTGCTTCCTCGAAACTACTTTCGCTTGGCATTTATTGTGTGCATTTCGTATCTAAACCGAGAAAGAGCCACTCGCTCTCTCTCTCTGATGCTAACGTGTTTGAGAGGCAACCATTTGAGTTTCCCGTTGAAGGGACCTCTGGGTGGATAGTAGTTTCACAATAATCGCATCAGATTTTTGGTGCTGGAAGCTTTCCCTTTTTCCTCGATCCAAGCAACACTGCCTGTTGCTATGGGAATCGCTATGACTCGAGTGTACAAATGAGCAGTTTGGTTGACGTTTCCAGGACACGAAGCATGCAATCAAAAATAGTGCACTGAATCTGCTTGACGAGTGTCTCGGTGGGTGGCGTATGATTGGGCTCGATTACGCTACCACCCTTTTGTGAAGTCGTGACGTCAGTCGATTATTTTCCCAGCAACGAGTACAACCATCTATCACGCGCTCGTTATACCTCGAGTCGAAGTGAAGGCCCTTTGCCGCTGCCGTAAGGATATTCATACGCAAACGCTTTAGACACCGAAGAGCGAAACTACTCCATTTGTAAGATGGTTGCCCTGAGCGCCCCTTTTGTTCGTAGTGTGAAAAACAAAAGATTAGGTTTGATTTTGACAACCCCAAAATTGCCCAATACATCAACCCCCTTTTCCGGGTGGATTACCGTGCCTCGGGCGCTTAACGGTGGCAGCTTTTCTATTTCGACGAGCAGCAAACAAACAAAACAAAAAATCCTGAAATAAAGAAGGGGCACCTTTGATTTGCCGCATGATTGCTAGCGCGACCGTAATAAATCTTGACGGTAAGTCCACCAAGAGCCACGGATCGGAGAGGGTTTTTATTTATATTCGGTTTGTATATTTTTTTCTCTCTCTTTTCTACTGACGATATCCTGTTTCCCCCATCCAGCATGCCTAGCAGCCTGCCTGAAGCCTACCTTTGGTGATTTTGTGACAAATCTGTCTTCGTCGATGAGTCGCCCGCTGTGGGCGGAAATGAGCGGAAGCCAGCTGCACGGATCGTTTCCGGCATCCGGCCCACGGCACCACTCTAGATGACAGCTTCCGATTGATTCCTTGCCGCTCATCCAATGGATGTTCGGTCCACGCTTTTGAATGAGAAATCGAATGTTTTTTCCGCTGAATTCGAGTCCACCGCGTTTGAAAAGCGCTTCCGTATTGAATGGTGCGTTTCGGGCAGGGCGACCGGACAATAAACGGTACCGTAATGAATTGCCACGGAAACAAAAACGCCGCACGGACCAACAACGAAACGTTGCCGGCTTACGGTTCGAACGAAACATAAAGACGTTTTGCGATGGGCTGCCCATACTCGCCAGGCATGCCATCAAAGCCGGCCTGTGTTCGTGCGCTCGTTAACGGTTTCGTATTACCTCGCGGGAGGACTGGCATCAAGGACGGGGACCACCCGTTTTTCCCCCACCCCAACGGGGTGGGGGGGGGGGGGGTGGACGGTTTTAGGGGGCGGAAAAACGGGCCATCAAATCGTAATCGGATTACGTTCAATTGTGTGATCAAAGGCACCAGCCCATCAGCCAACGGCAAGCGCGGCTATTATGCTGTCTCAGGAGAAACTGACGCAGGGATGAAATCGTGGAATGGGAGATGGCACAGGGCCTTAGTTTTTGGCAAATTGGCTCAGACATTAGCAGTCGAAGAGGTACGGCTCGTAGCCTGACGCTCGGTGAGCTATCGGCGTTCATCCGGAGGACGGTGGAATGCTTACCCAGACCCATCTGATTGGATAGTTTCGAACCGGTGCGACCCGGTTTGTAGAGGATTTTCCACAAAGCGACAAAAGGACACCCCAAGTCGTTGGGTTGATGTGGCTTTGAGCGTGAATAGTTTGTAAATATCACTCCAAACAAAAGGGACAGCCATGCTAATGACTTTGACAAAACACGTCAACTCGGTCCTGCCAAGGGAATAAAAGATGGCATGCTGAATGCGTTCCAGAATCGGGCACAAAGGAACTTTAATTTCTTGGAAATTCCCAACCATCTTTAGAAAGGTATGGCGTTTCTTCGAGAGAGAGAAACGATCCGACGAGACGTTTATCCTTTGCATACATTTAGGCGCCATGCGATTTGTTTTCACGTGTTTTGTAACGGAAAACATTACTACGCCGCGATTTTCCGAGATAATTCCCATTAAAACGAAGGCTCATTACATTTCATTTGTTGGATTATCGGAAAGCGTCCGTTTGATGTTGGGATTCGTCATATGCGATCATATCGATAATTGGCTAATTAAAGCTCCAAAGAAAACGGCGGGCATCGTCAACGATACCCAGCGATGCCATCACAGCGCGTTATTTCGCAACATTCTTTTGGATGCATGCACATTTTAACATCTCCACGCACTGCTCCATCCCAGCCAGCACACGTTTATCAATAATGCATTGCGGAAAGTAATTTAATTATGCTGCGAATAAGCCACCGGGCCCCGTCCCGTATCACAACATGCAAAACCGGGTGCCAATTGCGTTCGTCGATTAAATGCGTAATGGCGCACTCGTGCATTTTTTTGTTTCTGTGTACGCCCTCTTTACACCCGTTACTTTTTATCGGTCTCCACGGGAACCTGTTAAACTATTTATCGAAACGAACCATCAGCCGGCGTTGGGCAATGGAATGTGCGTCCTTTAACAGCGCCGCAATACGCGATGGTGCCGGATTAAGCTAATTAAAATGATAACCGAAAATGAGCCTTGTCGATTGGTGTAATGTCATCACCAAACGGACGAACCGACGGGGTGTTAAAGATTATTGGACTTTTCACGTCTGCTGCTGGGTCGGCGGAATTGCAATGCGAACGCAAAGCGTTTGTAGTTTAAAGATCAAACGCGTGGCGATGTAATCCACCACCGGTACACCCGTAAGCTCTGATGTTGAACTCGCTTCTCTCACGTTTCCTGGCCGGCGTCATGGGGTGTGTGTGTGTGTGTGTGTCAGAATCATTTCACATTTTTCGAGCTTAAGCGAGATGGTGATAAATTTTTATGCAAATTCCCAAGCGACATGGCTTTGATGTCCTGTTAAAGTGAGGCATTTCGAATCGTCCATGGCCGACGAGTGTTGGCTTCATTTTCCGGGAACTTCGAGTTCGGACTTCAGGGCCATCTCAAGCCGGTTTACGATTAGCCGGACGCCTCGTTGTTTTTAATTACCATCGATCAAGGCGCCTATTTATCTTGCTGCTTGTAATCCAATGAAGTGTTCACTCACTCAGCTCACAAGGCGCGTTAGTCGACTTGCAGACGCCTTACAACCAGGAAGACATTTCCACTGCTGCACGGGGGCGAATAGTTTGCAAAAGTCAGCGGAAAACACTCATCCCCAGCCTCTGCACTATAAATCCAAGTTTATTATGTTAATTTTAATACCACCCCTCCCCGATCAACCCTCGTATTTCCACCCCAAAAACCAACCGACACTCCACGTAAGGGCTCGCAAGATTTACTTCGCCAGTTTTCGTGAACCGCCCGCAAGGTGGTATCGGCGGTTGATTTATTTCGACGTTCGGCACGTTCGGCGAGCTGTCTCCACTAACGCAAAATGTTTGCACAACCGCCGGTGCGCTGAAAAGTCGTCCCCTTGCTCCGAAGGCAGGGCTCCCACCAGAGAGGCGAGATTTATGTGTGCGGTTGCTTACAACGCGCGATGGCGGAAAAGGCTTACGGCGCCATACGGCGGGAGGTTTGCCCAGTATGGGGCTGAGTTTGCACGAATTGAAAGCCGGCCATGATTTCTGCCCTTTCGCGCGGGCCACCTCCGATAAGTGGCCGATCATCGAATCACGCGAAGGATCGGCCGCTCGAACAAAACCGCTCTGCCGGTGGCTGTGGGTTTGTGGCGGGCAAAACGATACCCGGAAAAGCCATCAATATTCTTAAGTACCTTTTTGTGTGACGCTGCGTGTGTGTGTCTTTCGATTCCGCCCTTTCTCTGACTCTCGCTCTCTCTCGCGCTCTATCATTGCGTGATCGCCTTTAGCCAATTGCCGGCGAAATGAAAAATCGGTTCCAAATTGGGTCCACTAACTGAATTGCGAAACCGGAAACTGATACGGAGGGGTGAGCAAAACGATAGTTTCCAGCTTCAAAGTCGCTTGAAAAGCGGCCACTGGGGCATACAAAAAATAACAAAACGAAAGGACCATGCCCGCATCTCCAGGATCAAAGACGCGAGGATTCCAAGGACATGTATTTTATTGGCGTGCGCATGCCGCTTTCCCATTCCCATGGTACATGTCGCGTGATTTGTGGTTTCGGGCTTCAACGGGCTGGGTGGGAGGGATTCGGTGGGTGAACAAGATATCGCTTCCGGCTTCCGGCCTTGAGCGTCGAACAATATCGCAACGAAAAACCACCAGTAATAAAGCAAATGTGTTTTCGTTCCATTTAATGTTTTAAATTACAGTACGCTGGAAGGGCGAAAGATAGAGTCGCATTTTCTCGATGAAATAAATGCTCTGCACTCGCCAGCGCTGGAGAATCCTTATGCTATGAGGGGAGTGGCAAAAAGTGAGGAGATTTGCAGAAAAGAGAAAGGGAGAGAGAGGAACTGGAAAATCTGCGCCCCACTTCGGAAGCGCGCAACGTCACAAACAGTCACATCCCATTTTCCCGATTCACGCATCGTCAGTCCCGACATCTCGACAGGCGACCCTACATCGAGTTGTATCGATCGGAAAGTGCAAAGCAGCAAGGATTCATTTTGGACTCCTACACCCCCCCCCCCACATCATCTGCTCATCATCCCAACCGCCCAACCATAATCACCGGTCGCGATTTGCACGCCCACACACAACGTTCCGTTTCCGGTTGATTTGTGCCCGCACGGTGAGTGACAGCCGCGCGCCAGGACGGAAAATATGGTAATGAGATTTCTGGCCTCGTCGGGTCGTGATTGATTCCGGGTTGATTAATTGCTCGAACCGCCGGGAATGGGCACCGACAACCAATGTGTGCGAGCGAGCGAGCGGTTTTCGATAAGTTAGCCCGCTCAAAATACCGATCCCACAGGCACAGCGAAAGGTTGCAAGAAAGCTCTCGTACTGGTAAGGATTGCCACTCGTGCGCGAATGTGCTCGTTGTTGAGGTTGAGTGGTTTTCTCACAGGTCAAAAAAAAAAAATGGTTCCCTTCAAGCGGTTCCGGGAAGCATTTTCCATTTGAGTGTGCACGTACCGATGAGATGGGGTATTATTCTCGCTATAATTGCTTCCGATAATACGATCGGCTTTTCCTTGGAATTTTTCCACCCGCCCTCGCACAGGGCGTATCAGTCTAATTGTTTATAAAACTCGCCGCCGCAAGGATCCATTTCCATGCTATTTCCCCGTGTTCGAATGGCAGCGCCATCGATGTCGGTTGTGTTTTTTCGACACCTGCCTTAACGCGGGACACCGAGCTTTACACCCGGGACAGTCAATTGGAAGGGAAGCTTTCTCTTTCGTGTCTCCTTTTGGACCCTCTCTGTCCCTTCCCGTGGGGTCCGATAACGACTCGCGACTCGTCGATTAGACGGTCGAGCTTCAAGGACGAGTCCATCGGGCACCCTACCGATACCACCGTACGAGGATCCTTTCGATCCTTTTGCATCCCGTTTATAAGTGGAGCATTTTTCCGACCATCAGCTCATTAATATTCACGGCACCAATTTGTGGTGAGGCACGGATGCTTCACCGGCTAGACCACCGCCCCCCCAGTGGTTCGCAGAGGGTGGATAAAAAGGCGAAAGGACGATGAACAAAAAAAAATACAACACAACACAACATCAAGCACACAATGCGTTCGGCGACACCTTCCAGCTACTAGAGGTTGGGTGACATTTGCTGGCCTTTTTTTTCTTACCTACTCTCTCTCTCTCGCTCTCTCTCACTCACACTCTCGCTAGCTCATTTCTCCATCGTTGCCTACTTCGATCGTCTCGTTCGGTCCGGCATGTCGGCGAAAAAGTGGAGAAAAAAAAACAGACCACAAACGACGACGCACGGTGGAATGTCGGCGTCCGTGTCCCTCGTCGACTCGGACCGGTGTCGGACAGGCGACGAAGTCACGTATTGATAATGATAGCAGGTAATAATTCATTCGAGTAAAAGTTTCGAAAACTTTTAATCATACCCTCCCGCTGGGGCACGCGCGCATTTGCACGCCGTCGGGTGGAACGAATGGTATTATCATACAAATGAAGTCAACGAAGGCGTAATTTGTTCGGTTTGGTCTTTCCTCCTTCTTTTTTGTTTTCCTTTGCTGTTTTCCAGCCAGCCCCAGACGACGTGGGGCGTTTTTTTTTATTTCTTCCACGAAGCGGTAGTGGCGATTTCCTTCTCCTCGGTCACAACCTTGGACTCGGTAATCGGTTGTGGATCTAATTGTGTATTAATAGACGTGGCGTTATTTCTTGCGTGTCACGAACCATTTCGACGATTTATAGGTCATTGAGTTTCTGCGAGTGGACCGAGACTTACCAAAGACCAAAAGCCGTAATGCTAAAGACGAACGAATGGCAAATGAACCTTAATCACTGTCTTTTTCGCGCAAAAAAAAAAACAAAAACAGCATAAATGATTATGTTTTCTTTGAAATCTGATGCCGTACTTCACGATCACTAGGTGCGTTATTTCCGCCGGGCTTTCGTGGCAAGTTTCTGGAAATTACTTTTTGATCCCCAGTTCGTCATAACATTTTGCCTTTAATGCTTCCACGAGCTTTGAAATGGATCTTTTTCGAACTGTGAAACAGCATCCATCAAAGCACCTGTTTTGCGAGAAATATTTATTGCCCGACAAAGAGGGCACTCGCTGATGAAATTCCTGTTAGAAATTTTAATAAACGTTCACACAACAGCGCTTAAGGTAGACGACCTTTGGGCAGCTTCCATTGCTCCTGCTCAATGTCTCAACTGACCGGGCGCCGATGGAATGGAAACATAATTTCCACCCCAACGATTCCGAGCCAGTGACTTAATCTTAAAGCGAGAAGAGCAGATTAAATATTGCCCCGGGGCAAACATATGCTCGACCGCGGGCAACTCTTCGCATTCGTCGCAACGCCTCGCAATTTGCTCGCTCGGGTGTTTCCTTCCACATGGTTCCACACGATTCCCAGCCCACAATCATATCCCGGCAACACATCCGAGAAGATGGCTGCCCGTGCGTCCTTTCACGCCCGGAACTCAGCATTTCCCTGATTTTCCCGGGACCGCGGGCTGCAACATGCATCGCATTGCTTGGGGGGCTTTCAATTTTCGGAAAATCTCCGGCGCCTGCCGTTTCGAAGGGGATATCGTACCATCAGCAAACCGTTTCCCCGGGGGTGATATTTCCCACCCCCACCCACCCCGACCCTGGTTGGTCATTCGGTCCGATTTATGCCGTCGCAAGCGCACCCGACGACCACCAGCAGCACGATTGCCGGCGGATGCGCGGCTGGTCAGCCAGAAAGGAAAAGGTGGAATTCAAAATTCATGGCACAGGAATCATAAATTGAAAGCCGCTGCGCCATCGCGCACCGTCTGGCCGTAACAGTGGCCCCGAGGCCCGAGACAGCTGCGGCCGTTTTCCACCCGAAGGCGCTGGAAAAGCGGCCCAAAGTAAGACCGAGCGAATGTGAGCGTGAGCGAGTTTCAGCTCCATTTTCCACTGCTTTCAGGCTTTTCTTCGTCGGCTCTTTCACTCACTCTCGATGTGCTCTCTCTCTCTCTCTCTGTCTCTCTCATCGCTATGCTTTTCACCATGCCATTGGGCTTCCATCCTCCGAGTGTTTTGCATTTCCACTCATGCTTTATGCACACGTTATTTTTCTTTTCCTTCCCGGCTTTTTTTTTTTTTCGTTGGTTTGTTTCGGCGCACTCACCTCACTCGCCTGATGGGGCTAGTTGCAACGGTTTCCGCAAGTGTTTCACGCTCGTACGGCAACGACTCTTCGGCTACGCGGTCCCATCCATACGGGGCTGCTCGCTCGTACGGCCGTCGCTTTCACCCAAAGCTCTACATAATTCATACATTTTTCGCAACATCCGCCCGCCCGGGAATGCCTCGAATGCTCAATCTGAATGCGAAAGCCTCCCAACTAGGAAGCTGCTTTTCTCGACACGAGCTGCCAGCTACGAGCGAACAGAAGTGGGTGGGAAAGTACTCGAAACCCACCCATCCACCCAACCACCCACCGGACACATGAGCGAGATGGGAAAAGTTTCACACATCCACCCTCGGACTCGGAAAAGGTTCACTTATGCTCCATTGAATGGTCAATTCACTCGGCCGGAATTTCTATTTTTCCCACAAACCAATCAAAGCACCGCCTTTTTGTCGAGCATTTCCACGACGGCCGACGGGGCTTCGGGAAACCGGGAGCACCCCCCACCCCCCACCCCCCCGGGGGTATCATTATCGAAGGATTTTGTTTCCCACTCGCCGGGTGGTCACGAATAATTGATTATGGGTATGAAATTTCCTCCCATGCGGGTGGAGGTTTTTCCGCGCGTCCCAGCAGTCGTAAAAACGACTACTCGATGGTCGGCTTTATTTGCGGTGCTGATTCGTGATCTCGTTTCTAGCCACTAGCAAGGCACGCAGGCCACGTTTGCGTTCTTTTGGCCCCCCCATTTTCAGCAGTTGAGACGAGAGGCGTTTGTGTGTGTGTGTGTGTTTTTCCTATTTCATTTTTCCACAACCCACCCACCCATCATGCAATGCAATGCATGCGCCTAAAAAAGGGGGTGGCCGATGAAAATGAACCCGATTGCAATGTTTGGGCTGCGAATATTCATTAATACCCGAAATGGTTTGCTTCTGCCTCCGAGAGAGAGAAAAAAGGACATTTTTTTTAGCAAGCGGGAGGTTGGCACACCAAAATGAGGAAGAGTAATGAGATTCAATATTCCGTTATCAATAAACTGGTACAAAATATGCCCCGTTACGGAAGCTCAAACGCTCGGGTTCTGCGCTTTGTCGTGACGGGGGACAAAGTCGACGAAATGGAGCGTAAATTTCGAGGCCCCAGGCTCCCCTTTTTCGGTGATGGCCGCCTCGCGGAAGAGAAGAGGCAGCCCTCGATGGAAAACGGATGGCCGGGTTCGACTAGGGGGGAGGGCTTAAGGCGCTGTTGAGAGGCCAAAACCCTCCCACCCCCCAGCCGGAAGGCTTAGCGTCGAAGGAAAACGGCCAGCCTCTTGGATTCCGGATCAGTGGCGTGTAAAATATTCGCCATTCTGTGCCGTCTTTTCGGTACGACACCACCGGGGACAAGCGGGTGCGGTGGGGATGAGTGGGCGGTAAGTTGACGGTCGCTTTCCTTCCACCCACTACCCGTGTGCCCGTCCCTCGCTCGCTGGCAGACATTAATAAACCGCTGACCAAACGCCGCCCGGTTCGGTACCACGTCCTGATGGCGCTGCTGTGGTAGGCCTTTACGCCATTACACAACAACCCACTTTTCCGAAGCTCTAGCTCTCTCTTTCTCTCGTGGAGCGCGTTGGCCACAGCAGCAACTCCCTCCGGCGGTTAGGCGTGCGTCCCGGAAATAGTTATTTAAGTCCAGCGCTTTAAGGGTCGACGAGAACGAACGCAGCCCGTTGCTACACTGCTGCCACTGTTCCAACTGCGGTTTCGGTGGAATTAATGCAAATTAATGCCCCGTCGCGTGTGCTGGTGGTGGGCACAAATGGGGAAATAATATTTATCGTACCCTTCCGAGCGTTCGAGCGAGCGTTTTCGGTAAGCAAAAAGAGCGCCCCGTAGGTGGCCTTTTACGGGTTCAGTTCCAAGTACTGCGCCTGCTCGCAGCGAAAAATCCGGCCCTTATTCAATGCTAATTTGGCTCAGTTTGCGTTTGCGGTTTTATTGCTTCGTTCGGTTTGGCCTCTGGCCGGAAAGCTAGAGGGTTCCTTTGACATCCACATTGTCACACGGCCCAACCGGACACAATAGTTCTAGGAAACGGTGCTCTAAGACGTTCCTCATGTAACCGGTTCATCTCAGTAGGCCATGAAAGTGTGTGCTCAAATATTTTGGCTCAAACAATCCGTTAACTGACGTCTTCAAATTCGGCTTACTTGGATGGGAAAAGAATGTGAGAAGGGAAAAAAAACCGAGCCCCCAATCCGGAAGCGAAGTAACTCACGACGATGGCTTCTCCGAAGCTACCCCCGAAAGCTCGATCACGACAGGACCTTCCGTTGGCCAAGCAGAAGGTGGTTTGGGGGTTTTTATATATCTCCAGCAAGAAGGTACTTTCGGACGCCACTCCAAGCACCCGAGATAAGACGTTGCCGGCGCAATATCGGGCCAGTTGTTTGCCTCTTCGCCGGACCGGACGGGTCGGCCCGGTTTTTTTTTTGGGTATCCTTGGATCGTGCATCCCAGCGCAAAATCCCGGGCCCGTTCGGACTCGGATCGGCTTCGCAAACACCGCCACAGGTACCACCATCAATATGGGCGGCTGTTTATTTGAGTGGCCGGCTTTAGAGCGGGATTGGACCTTAGCAAGAAAACCCCCAAACCGAATTGGCTCGCATTGTTTGGTAATTGAGTTTTATGAATTTTTATCTGTATTTACACTTAATCAAACGCGCTGACGCTGCCCGTCACCAGCCGGCTTTCGGTGATGAATATTCATGCCCGCCGCGTGGACGAGTGGTGCCGAATAATTGAAACCATCCAACCAAACTGACGAGTGGATGCAAATTCACCGGCTTCCCTCGAGGCAGGACGCTTCGAGTGAAGAGAAAATAATTATAATTCCACCGGCGTCACTTGGGCCGATGCAAATACTGGTGGCTTTCACTCTGCATCGCTGCTGCTTTTCCGTACGTTCGTGATTTTTGTGAGCAAAATTTTCAAACAATTAGCAGGCCAACCGGTGCAAATCAGCACTCTCGGTGGCTTGTTTCGAGTGAGATGGCTCAATTCCACGAGTGTCCGTGTTGCGTGCTGCCATCGCATCAAAAACACACCGCGTACAATGCCGTTGCTTCCGTCGGAGCTTGCGAGGGCTGTGCCATCGAGCAGCTTGAAGCTTTCAATTTCTCTCGTCCGAAAAACGTCCGAGAAAGAACGCAAAAAAACAACGCAAAATGAACACCCCCAAACCCAGAACTGTTCACATTTTGAACGACGACTTTACAATCGGTTCGTTCTTGCCCGCCATCAGCCCATATTATGCTGCGCTTTACAAACTGTACTTAATGTAACTTTCTCCGGGGGCTCCGGGGGTTCGATCGAAAATGGCTTTTGGCTGCCCTCTTTTTTTTTTTTTGCTCTTTTCTTTCGACCCAACCGATCGGTCCACCTCGAACGCCACACGCGATGCGAACCGTCTGGTAAGTGAAAATGTTCGACCAATATTTGACGGGAAGCAGCGAGCGAGCTTTTGCAATCAGTTTTCCCTTCCCAAGACTCGGTTATTCATTCTCGAGCTTCGCTTTTTTTGTTGTTGTTGGCAGCTGATTGTATGTGTGTGCGCTTGACTTCAATCCTTACAGATCGGCTGCTGGGAAAACCCCAACCCCCCCGGGCTAGTCGGCACTTGTGGCCAAACGCGACCCCGACCCCTCGTAAGGACGTAAGGAAAAAGGGGTTTTTGAATGCTTAGCTTTGAAAAATCGAACGGACTACTTTTTCCATAAATAGGATGAACTGGCATAAAAAATCATCTTCTGGCGCCCAGCTCACACTCGATCTACCCACGGTGGAAGGATGCTACTCCCACTTTGGGGTCCTGACGATGGCGCTTGCTGGCGAGCGAAAAATTCACATCCGCAAACATTCCCGTCGGCGTGCAATCGGCGCGGATGTGTGGCACTGCCCGTGGGTGGTTATTGCACGAGCTCAGCATTTGCTTACCTTCTGCCCGAATGTGCGGAAAAACGTATCCAACCCGACGGCATCCTTGTGGTGTCCTTGTGACCTCTCTCTCTCTCTCTCTCTCTCTTTCTCGCTCTCCTCGAAAGGGCCAGCTCTCTGGCGACCAAACCGGTCGGTGCGTCGTTTTGAGGAAGTTTGTTGCAAACTCATGTAAAATTGAACTGTCTAATGAATCGGAACGGAAGTGATTTGGTAATCTGTTTACCATTTGTTACACGGCCAAATCTTCGACCTCTTCCGGGAACCCGACCGATCGTCGCAGGGCAGCATGAGTGAGTGGCCTTTCGAGGGGCATATATGTGTGGTAGAAAAAAAAAAAAGAACACACTCCAGGCGTGTGGTTGGCTCTTCGGAACGAACGGATCCAGCCCGGTTGGAAGGGTTGGATTTAAAGGAGGTCATTTAAGAAATTAGGAAGGGTTCGTCTAAGGTACGGCCGGCCTGTAGGGCTCTGCCGAACGGATTCCAAATCCATTACCGGTCGCAAACCTATCGATAGCGGTCGTGCAGGATGGATTCTAATGAGATCAAGTGTTTAGCATATGAATAAGCAACTGCTGTCGACAGTTTTGGGGTTTCAGCCTTCGTAGTCGACCGTTCGGGAAACGGTTGCAGGATGCGTTTGATGGGCGATCGTACGATCAGCATAAATCCTTCGAGTCCTTCGTCCTTTCGGTGAGGCTGGTCGCTAATGGGGACTGGTTTTATTGCATATGCCGATTAAGGTAATGGCCATGGGTTATTTAAAGATAGCGTTTCCCATCGAGAGCATCACGTGAGCTGGGGTAGATGTGTAATTAGCTCACTGGAGCTATGAGTGTAAATACTGCAACACAAAGCTTATTGTCTTTGTTTCCTAGAATATGTACAGCTCATCGTTCAGTAAACTTAGTTAGTTCAAATAGAATATGAAACAGGTAGCTCAATGTTTGCAGTTGTTTGAGCTTGCTTTTTTACAGCCAACCTTTCAATTCTATTCATTTCGTACTGCTTTGTGTTCCACGATTGGTTTGTTCAGAGACGAGAATTAATATTCCGTGAAAATGTTCCCAAGCGCTCTACATTTGCTTTCGTGCTTTTTTTCTCTCCTTCACTTCATTCGCGCTTATATGATTTTCCACCCACAAAGTACACTCGCACTGGAAATGAAAAGATAATACTCGGAAAAGCGATAATTTATAATCCACCGCTTGCGTGTGATGTGCCCAGAGCTACGTTCACGCTACGCTACTCCAAACCGCTGCCAATAAGTGCACCGAAGCTAATTTCTCTTCATATATTTCAGCGGCACAATCGCGCAGGATGAGACGTGAGAGGTGTTTTGGATTCGAACGAACGCGCACTGCTGGCATGAGCGAACTATGAGACCAGGATCGGGTTTTGTTGATGTGCCCATTCGCAAACCATTTCATGGTCATTTTTCTCAATAAACGATCGTTTTTAATTAGCCTTCACGGTATGGATAAGTTCATTTTTTTTTCATTCGAAAACTCATCTGAATCACAGCATATTAGCGGCATTATATTAGCTCATAAAGCTCACAGAGTATATCAAAATGAGCGTAAATTTGTCACAACAAAAAATATGTTTCATCTCATTTAAATGAGCCATAAAAATGGCTGGTGAAATCACTCGTGCCAGAACAACTATCACCAGAATGGCACCCTTTACACCTCGAAGTGCCTGTTATTTGGCCTCCCAACGCCATCCCAAAAGCTCACAGTCAAATCCACAGATGTCCCATCGTCCCGCTGCCAGCCGGAAGCTTCCGCCAATGTACCGCCCCGTTGGCAATTGTTATTCAAATTAGCCTCACCGGTGCGTCCCCACGTCACACCGTGCACCACAGAGTAAAAGATAGTTTTCCCGGTGCAAGCATAACATTACTGATGTCAATCTCATCGCCAGCGGCACCAGTGTTCGGGTTTCGGGCTGTGAAGAGCACCCGGCCAGGCCCAGCGTCATTGATTCAAAGTGGGTTCCTTTCGGTTTTGCGTACCCGCGGTTGCGAACATCTCAATATTCGTTTGTGAGCCGCGCAAGATGTACTCCGACACAGGGCGGGCCCTAAAAACCCCGTCTCGGCTGGCTCGATGATGAATAGGTAATTTTTGGGAAGGTTCTTCCGCGAAGAGTGTCGATTTAGCCGGAGGCGGTGAGACGACAACGACGAACGGCGCAAGGACGAAGGACGAAGAACCCAAGATGAATCCCCGGGCGTTAAGTGGAGACAGAGAGCGAAAGAGCCTGCTGGTGTCTTTTCCCGGTGACTGGCGTTCGGTTGGGTAGCAAAATGATATCTAATGAAAGGAGTGGGCTTAGCAAGGACGCGGGTGCACGTTCCATCGCCGCACCGAAGGATACGCTCTTTGTGTGATAAGTGGGCTCCACCAGGCGGTCCCGGGCCGTGTGTTTGTACCTCCGAAACGGTGAACCAGCCGGAGAGTGGCCAAACGGGTGACGACGGAGGCGACTATCCAAACCCCGGCAAAATATGTGAATATTTTATCATACTATTATATCCTTTTCGTTGCGCTCCAGGTCCGGGTACCTGGCGACGCCATTATGGCTGCTCGGTGTCGGCAACGACGACGACGACGACGACGACGATGTTGCGGGGCTCAACAGCTTTGGCCACGTAACGCCAGAGAGAAATGCGCATTAGGCGAGTGCGAGGAGCAGGAAGATGAAGCGAATACGGAAAATCAAACCCCCGGCATCGCCCGATTGTCACCCGTCTTGGCCCAGTTCCCCAAGATTCAAATGGAGCAAATCCGGCAAGGATAAGGGAAAGCGAAAAAGAAAAGAAAAACGGAATCGCTTCTGCTGCCGTGCGAATCATGCGAGGTGTCTTTTTATCCTTTCCATCGCAAGGATCTCCGCTTTCAACTCCATTGTGATGTTTCGATTTTTGTGGGTGTGTTTTCTTTTTTTGCGTTGCTTTTTTCATCCCCATTCCACCTCACCGTATATCTTATCTTCCAACGGGTTCGTACGGTGCGCTTTGATTCGGGAAGGAAGGGATGATATTTTCGTCCCAAGTACAAATCGCTCCCAAGTCCTTTGTCCCGTGCGTGCCGTAATGGGGGAGAAAGCCGGGCAGCCAAAGGATCCCGAACAGACTGTTTAGGATATTTCGGAAACCAGAAGCTGAGCTGAGTCGGTGATCCTGGCGAGCGTGCGTTTCGGTCGAGAATTTTGGCGCGTTTTTCTTCATCAACAAGCCTCCCCGAGTGCGGAAGATTGTGATCCAAGTGCGTGACACTCTGCGTGAGCAGCAAAAGTTGTTCACACCCTCTGGTGAAGTCAACGAATTCCCTTTTCGTTGTCGCGTCGGTCGTTAACCAATAAAATATTAAAAGTAATCGACCGGCACACGCCCATCGACCGTCTCATTGTCGTCCGGGCCGTTTGTACGGAGCGGAAAAGCGCTTTTCCCGGGCGCACGCTTTCCACGCCACCGGGACGGGTGGATCTGCCGAATGCAAAACGTGCAAAAAGGACGCGACGGCAGATTTATCCACCCAAGCACGCAGTAAGCCTTTTGCCGGTCTTTGCACGATTGGTTTTAATAATAATCCACCTTCCAGCGGAAATGCTTTCCACGCGAGCCTTAAGATCTCGTTGCTTACAGTGAACGATGGCACGGGTCTAAGTCCTTCTCGGCTGAGGTGGAGCAAGTCCTGAAGGAAGGCAGGACATGATTATTTGCTACCTCCGTCCATTAGAGCGATGGTTGTTGAAAAGAGGAAGCTCAGAGCCGTTTACATGAGCTGCTTTCGTCCAACCAGTTGCACATGGTTGTCTGTCGGTAAAAGTTTGCTACCGCTAGCGTTCACCGGGATTCAGTTCACTATCGGTGAAATGGGCACGTCGGTCGGTAGGCTTTATCTTGTGTGCACAGGTGTAGGACGCTAGGAATGACGCAACGTCGGGAGGAACCCTTTTGACCTTTTGCCTTCGAGATTACTGCGCACAACAATTGCGTGTACGACGAGGTTTGCCTCGATTATTACGGCATTCCTGAAGGTGTACACCGATTGTGGCAGGATTCTCTGGGAGCAGCCATCACGTCAGTGGGCTTGAAGTTATTTACACAATGGCGAAGGAAATGCTGTGCTGGTGAGGAGACCGAAAAGGATAAAACAAAATGATCGTTGAGATGGTGTTTTTTTTGCACAGTTGGTTTGTTTACGCACTTATCATCAAACGGATGCCTTACATAGTTCTTATATGTGGCGTATGGATGTTTGAATACTTCATCTAAAGGATCTACTAGATCATTTCGTGTTATGAGGTACTTATGATACATCATATGATAAGAAATTGTACAAGGAATTATATCTTATACTACCGAAGGTTGCTTTATACATAACGTGTTTTTACGAGTTCGCCACTGAATGTTAATTTATGATTGACTTTCTGCTTTAAATGCTTCATTCCTTTTAAGGCCAGAGCTTCCACTATCTTATACCATGGTTTTATATCGAAATATGATGCAACGCTTATCCATCTTTATCCGAAATATGTTGCCCTTAAGATACGGATCTATACCACTTACGGGATTCTTAACTGCCTCATTTAAGTGCCATGCAAATGATTAGTTCTATAATTATTATTATCAATTATCACATGTTGAGAACTCGTGAAGTAAATCCAACGGCAATAAACTAATCCTTGCAAATTTACACACACTGAAATGCATTTGCAATCTATCAGTTAATAGAATTTAAATATAAACGTACCTCTCTGTATTGAATCGAATTGTTCACTTAAACCTGACCCGTTTCCATTGATAGATCATTAAAAATTTAACGATCGTTCTTCGTAGTACTCGGTCCATTTGAAATCGCTCTTGCTATCGAACGATTGCATCTTCTTGAAATCGATCTCGAATTACCTCCCATTACATGACAAATGGCCGCCAGTAAAACGATGTAGTTAAAGCCAAAACACATTCGAAAACAAATCGAACAGCGCGGGTGGTTTTTTTTTTCTCCAACGGGCACGATGTTCACCTTCGTATCATTCCGCAATCGCGCCAGATCGTAAGCCACACTTGGCGGGAACGTGCGACCCCTGGCTCGCATGGCACCCCCATTTATCTAGCACCGCCCCCGCATTGGGCCCGAAATGACTTTTCCACCACCCCATCCTTACTCGAACCGAGGACAGCACACGCAAAACTGATGGCATCGTCATCAATCACGCAAATTTGATTTAGACCGGGCAGATATGAAGCGGGCGGCGTGGATCATATAGACGCGCCAAGCCATCCGGCGTAAGCCCATTTTGCCTGCCGGGTGAATATATTTTACATTTTATGTCCTTTTTATCAATTTCGAACACACAAGACACCCTAATGATCTTACGCGCGGTGATGCGCCAGTGCCCGTGCGTGTGTCTATTATTGTGGTGGCGTTTTTATTTTTGTTTTTTTTTTGTTGCTCGTTTCAGCTCGTTTCGTCAGTAGCCACGCCGTTTCGCTATCATTCATGGCCGCGAGGCCTAAGCAACGCAACGCGAATCCCGTAAAGGTGTCCTCTTCTCGAGTGAAATCGGTGGTTTCTTAGTTGAGCTTTTTTCTTTCCTTTTTTTCTCTCTCTCGCTCGTCTCACCCTTTTGCTCCTTTTTTTTTCGTGCACACCCGTTACAGGCCACCGTGGGGTTGATTTATTCGCTCATTTTATTCGCATGAAACCGTCCCCACGACGTTTGACGCACCTGCCGGCGAGCGTTTCCATCCGCTTGACTCAGGAAAATGCACCTCAACACCCACAAATTACCGGTCCGCTTTACAGCGTTGCCATTGTGTCCCTCGTTGTGCCTCGCTTCAGCTCGGTTTATCGATGACAGAGAGCGCTGGGGTCGTAAATTTGTGCCCCAAACTTCATCACGAGCGAGTTTTTAGCCAAAACCGGTTAGCAAAGGCGCGCGCTCGCGGAAATGTGCGTGACCGATCGGCCAGGAGCGGTACCGGTGAGCTTAACGAGGCAATTATTTCTCCTAAGTGAATGGAAATCCTCACCAACGGTGTTCGCTCATTCGTTCATTCATTTTCACCCGAACACAACTCGGCGTGGTGTGCAACTCGATCGAGTTATTTTTGTGAAATTGTGCGTGCGTTTAATCCTTCCATCGCTCCGGCCACTCGGTGGGAGGCAGAGCAACGCGAGTGAAGGCATAAATTATTGATAACGTTAAAGCCCGATCCACGCCACGCCAGGGGAACCAAATTACGTCCTGCAACAGATAATGGATGCGCGAGATTACATCCGCTCGTGCGGAATGCTTGGGAGCCGGATTTGAGCGCAATCGGTGCACCTTCCCGTGTTGCATTCTCGGGTGCATTAAAACATTATTGCATCGAGGGCACGCGATGGAGCTTCGGGTATTCGTACCGGCTAGTAGAAAAAAAAGCTCCCCCAGCATTCAGTGGAATTTTAGCGACACGATGCTGCATTCAAAATAGCGGATGTATTTATAGAAAGTAAGGAGAAAAATAAAACGCGTCAACCTTTAAGCGCTTTCAATGCCCACCGCCGATATTACGGACGAAAAGGTAGAGCTTGTTTAAATTGTATCTCTCTCGCTCTCGCTCACGCTCTCTCTCTCTCTCGCATCAGTTTTGTTGCATGGTAACGGACCGGTAAAAGGTCCATTTTTGCACGGAAAAACGGCACCATCGCAGCAAGCCGAGCAAAGCCGAACCGATTCGCGGGAAAGCGCTCGCGGGCGTTTTTAAAACTACTCCATTAGCATGGCTGGGCGTGATTCGTCATCCCGTTCGCTGGGAACGGAAACCGGAACGGAACGGATCATTTCCACGCGAAAGTCACCATCGCGTCTTTGGAGGTCGTCCTGCTGCTTGCAGTTCGCGTACGCGAAATGATTGTGACGGATGCAGAATCACGACCACGCGGCAGAACTTCAATTAGTGTAAAATCTTATCACCAACCCGGCTGGCGGGCACTCAGCTTCGTCGTCCCTAAAATCGAGTTTAGTTGCTCGGGGATTTCCCGGGGATCCCGGTAAGGCAGCTCTCGCCAACCCCGTCACGCTCCGAGTTGGCCAAGGGAGCGTAAAATTGGGGTTTGGCGAACTTTGCGCAAGTTCGCCCAACCGGTCTCGCGGGCGAGTTTTCCGGGGTGGGACTTTTCCGGGGATGGATCCATCGTGCTGGGTTTTCGTGTACTTTTTACTTCACGACCCTTCGCTTTTGGCGCATTCGAATAAGCCGCTGCATCGGAGTGCATTGGCGTGGAAAACCGGGGAACGGATGGGATTCGGCGTTCGTGGATTCGCGCGGGCAGTCGTGAAATAATATTCTCGCCCTTAAACGCGCCCGCACCAATGCCGCAGCAGGGCGTGAGTTAATGATTACTTAGCGTCACAAAATGGCGTGAAGGGTATGTCTTGCGAGCGAGAGTCGTGGGACTTTCTCCACGTTCAGAGGGCGCGCGAGGAAAGTTAAACAATCGCGCTCTAATTACTCCTCCACAGTGCGACCTACTCGCGCACAAACCCACCAGGGGGGTCGGTTGTCGAGTCACAAACAATCGATACAAGCTTTCGGAGCTTTTCGTGTGAGGATGGCGACAATTAATGAACGTTTTCGCGAGCGAAACCGGTCCCGCCGGGAAACGGGCACCATTGTCGGGTCGGGTGGAATAGTTGGAGTTTTCCCCGTGGAACTTGAGCGCTTGTCAGCGAGCGGAACGGATTGTGCAACACATTCTTCGCGCGATCGTCGGAAAACCCTTACCGTACCTGATGAAAACATGCTTGACACTGTTAAGTTTCATTCTCGAAAAACCTCTCTACACCGGCGAAGGCTCGTTTACGTTACGGTTAGCCTTGAGCACGGCTCGGTTCGCGTTGGATTCACAACTTTTACCGTGGCAAGTTTTCGCATCGTGAGCATGATTTTTCTGACATTGACGCGTGGAAAACGCCGGCTACCCTTGGGGTGGGGTGGGGGTTTTTCCCGAGCTCGGCCGGACTCGAAACGTGCCCCTGTTTCCGTGAGTCGCACACATCGGGTGCTGGCTGTTGGGTAAATTGAAAATTTAAATTAGAAAACTTTCGCAATGACACGGTCGAAAAGGGAACGCAAGGTAAACAGGCGCTCGATCGAGGTCGATGGTGCAGGAAGGAACTTGACAGATTCACACGCGCTGTGCCTGTGCTGCCTCACCGATGGGAGATAATTATTGCTGATGGTCGGTGGATAAGTGATAATCTTATACGCGGCGTGACAGTTATTCTAGTTGCTGTCGATTGGAGCCGGTTTCCGCGCGCGCCGGGAAAGAGCACAAACTCAAAAGTCGGCCCGAAATGTTTACGAGTGGCTGTTGTTTCCGGAGCAAAGCTTGTCATCACCACCACCGCTTGGGGAGAGAAGTGGTAATTCGGTGCGATGGAAATGAACACTCGAACAACCGAGAACACCTGCCACCGGGAAAGTTAACAAGCTTCTTTATAATTGCCGCGCGGCACTACTAGTCTCTGGGGACAATTCGTAAAATGAATGAACGCTTTGCTGGGTGAGAGTTTTCTCAACTTTTATTCGTTGGGTTGGTTCAAAGCATTTTTTCAAGCTATTGCATGAAGTATTGTTAAACGTGCTTCATTTCTCGTTAACATTCAAAGCGAAATAATCAACAAAACCTATAGTATCACTTATTACAAAACGAAGCTAAATAATATTTGTTGCCACATTTAAATGTATAATTTTACTGGAATAAAACCAGTCAATTTGCTCAGGATGTATGTACCTGATTTGCTTACAACTTTCAGGATGCATGTACTCGATTTGCTTCTAAATAAGTGCGAGAAAAGAAAAATAAACGTACGAGAAACATACCGCATCTTGAAAGCTTTTTTTTTCTCCCCAAATAGCTCCCTTCTCGAGAGCTTCACTCCGTCGAGTGGTGTGACCTTCGCGAGCTGCCTCTCGACCACTCGAAGCACTTTTTTTCTTCTCATGGTTGTAATGCTCTCGCGCTCCATTTGTTCCGGTGGATTAAATTTCCCCCTTACCCTGTCGGTGAGTTTTTGTGGCATGCCGTTTTTCTTTTTTTTTTTTTGCTTGCTTTCCTGGCTGACAGGGGGAGCTTTAGAAAGGCTCACCCTGTAGGTTCGCCCCGTCCCACGCACATGTGTAATCAATCTTCAATCACCAGCTCGATCATATCCCAACCAGCGTGGGTACGAAAAAGTACAAAAAACCGTCCGAGAGCGGGAGAAATCAATTTTCGATGCAGCTTCTCCCGCAGGTGGTGGGTCACAAAATTTCAATAACTCACCGGTTGGTGGGTGAAAAAGTCCACGACGCACCCGGTTCCGGGCTAGGCTGCTCAATGGTGACTGCTCGTATCGTTGCCGAGGGATAAAAACCACCTCCAGCTAGCACCGGGCGCCCCCCGGGGGCGATCGTGATCGTGCCCCAAGTCGCTTTGGCTTTATAAAAAACACCGTGCGCAGGGGCGAAAATCAAAATAGTACTCGCGCTGGCGAGGCGAGTGTAGATAAAATAACGCCCACACGCTAGAGCTGCCCGTCGGTCGTCCTTTTTTTTTTTTTGGTCCCGGCACCGTGTGGTATTTTGATTTTTCTTGGCCCGTTTTCTTTCGCTTTCCCATTGCTGGCGCGTTTGTTTGCTGTTGCCTCAATGCCGGGAAAGTGCGCCCAAAGAAAACCGCCCTCCGATATTTCGAGAATTTCCAATTATTATCCGTTCCCGGGTGGGTTTTCTTTTCGCGCTCGCCTTTTTTTTCGGTTCAGCGAAACGGTGCTTCCTGACAACGCCGGGGTGTGAGTGAGCCGCTCGAAAAATATTCTATTTTGATTTCGGAGTTTTTGTGCCACTCCGGCCCGAGCCAGGCGGAAGCCCGACGATGGTGCCAAAGGAAAATATTCAAATATCATCAACAAGCTCAGCTTGGCGGGTGTCGCACGCGTCATCCTAAGCGACCCACAGCCACCGTCTGGAATTGATTTCCACCTTCAATTATGTGGATATCGTGCGGGCTTTCCGTTCGTTCGTGAGCGGGTTTTCCGTCTTCATCTCGCACTTGCTATCGCATCCCGATCCCGGTGGTCGCTTTTCCGGTTTTTCTGGTTGTTTTCGAGCGCAGGTTTCCGCAACTTTGCTGTGTGGAAGTGACAGAAAGCTCTCGGTTCATTTGGCCGTTCGGTTTTTTTTTCTTTGCGCCATCTTTTGTATCGCTGGTCGCTGCCTCGTCGTATTCGATAACATCATGCCAATCGTTTTCGGAGAAGAAAGCTCGATGATTGCTTCAAAATGAAGTTCAATTGTTGCTGAGCGCCACGGCGTTCACAGGCTGCTCATTGGAGCTTAGTTTTGAGGCGGCATTTGAGGTGGTAAGTGTTAAAATAACTCAACAAGGACATTCGCTTCAAACGAACCAACGAACCACGACCCACAATGGGCGGGATGGCAATCGGAAACTCGAGATACAATTTACTCAAAGGTCAGTTTCGTTTGCTTCACATCCGCTGGTTTCATTTTGCGCGGGATGACCTGACCTGGAGTCGCTAGGATGCATACGAAAAAGCACAAAGTCCGGCGTGAAGAAAATTTCACAAAATGAAGAGCAACATCCGGTGTGCGCGCCTGTTGGCCGAAAAATCATCCCCCATCCGATTTTGGGACCGGCTTGGAAATGGCTTTTCTTCCCACGCTTCGGGCGCTTGCTTTTCCGCTCATCCCACAGGCCCAGTGTTGAGGCTGGCTTCCGGCTGTTGCCCCAGGTGCGCTTTGCCTCGGTTCAGTTGACGTCATATCGCACTGCCGCTTTTCGGAAGCTTGTGTCCAATTCGTCCCACGGACCGACTGTGGCGGCTTCGGGACAGGGACATTTGCACTTTTGCCGGGGCTAGCTTTTTCTCGGTCGAAAAATCCCATCAGCCGGTGATCTCCGATCGATTTTTGAGAACCCAAGCAGAAAAGGGGCATCCAAAAAGCTTTCCAACACGGGGCGGACCATGGGAAAAAGTGCCCCCTTCCGATCGCTCCTGGGTCGCTGTGACGACGGTGGGTTTTTCGTCAAATTTGAATAGCAAACGATCGGGAGCGAGCGAGGGCAAAGAACCTTTTTCCTTTGCTGCCAAGCAGAAGGAGCACAAAATTGGGATGAGGGAGGAGAGAAAAAAAAAGCCTCCATTGAGCGACGAAAGCGAAGTTAAAAAAAAGAAAAAGAAAGAAGAGGACGCTTAAGTGGCAACGTCAAAGGAAAAGGTCGGAAGCAAACAAATGGCCCCTTAATAGGCTCATTTGATGAATGTTTGGTTTGCTTTTATCCTGTGATTTGTTTCAATGCCGATCGGCTAGTGCGTACCAGGCTCGTGGCGACGTTATCGGTGTGAGTCGACATGTCCTTGGAAACGGGTGCTCCCGGTGAACAACCGGGAAAGGCGAACGGACAGAGTGATAGTCAAAAAAAAAAACAACAAATCGGTACGAGCAGCAGCAGCAGCAGCAGCAAGTGTACGAAATCAGTAACAACAGCAACAACGACAACAAAAAAACCAGCACAACATGCCGCCAATCATCGAAAAGGATAATTTCCACGCAGGCTGGTACACGGCGAAGGACACGGTGGGTGAAGAAAATAAAATAAAGCTGCTTCTGCTGGCGGTTCTGCCTGCGGCTCGGCCATTGGGACCGCGTGTCAGGCAAATGCTGTTTTTTCTCTCTTGCTCTCGTTCACTCGCTTCAGGGATGGTTATTCAGGGCTTCAGGGCTGTCAAGGATATCTAGCTTCACCGGAAATGAGCGCCACGTGGGGCCGTCGAATATTTCAACGGTTGTCAACAGCTTGCCTTGCGAGGGTGTGATTGCCCCGTTTCAACTTCGAGGTCCTTCAATGGCGGCAGATCGTACCGCCCCAGAAACGCAAACTATTCGCCCAATCGACGGCCCCATTATGAAGGACCCCGTGCGCTTCCTGGGTGATTTTTTTTTTGGTTGTGGTTTGTTTGTTGGCTCGTGCTGCAATCGACCTTCCAATTCGCAAAAGCGCGCTATGCGGCAGTAACGGTAACTGTTAACTCCTGCCGGAGTGCCGACGAAGGACACGCGCGAGGCATATGGCAACCGCGGAAGTACATTACGGTGGTGCTGGATGGATGGAGATGGTTGATAGTTTTATTACGGGAAGGATGTCTGGCTCCGAGCACCGAGCAGGAGAATTGGCAAGGTGAGCTCCAGTGTGCCTGCATCAAACATCACCTTTTTGCGACGGATATGCAGAACCCCCTTTTCGGATGAGCTTTTGTTCATTTTGTGTTTTTCTTCCACGTCTCAACAAAGCAAACTCAAGCATCAGCGAGCATAATTTCGAGCAGCACAGACTCGTCAATCTTTCCATCGATCCAAAAACGATCCGACGGAAACACTCAAGACGCATCATTTCCCCTATGATTCAACGACCCTTCGCTACGGGGCGGGTGTGAGTTCGTGAAAACTTGCGAACCAATCTAAATGGCTTTAAAACTGTCGTTGCCACACGAGGCGGCTTCCGAAAGGGAAACGCGCAACAAAAAAAAAACCCTCTCACACTCACCGTACAGGACCCTTAGCGGAAGGATTACGAAGTAGGAGAGATTTTTTTTTTGGTTGCTGTCTGCCTGCAACCAATCCACCATCAATTGATACCTCGTTTGTGTATGTCCCGTGGCGTGGGCGCGAGCACTGAGCAGGCCGAAGTTTTCCCGACGCACACAACCAAGCGCTCAACCGATCGGGCTTTGGCTGGAAGTTGAAAACAATCGCTACACCACCGTGGGGATGAAATTCACTTTTACCCCACGAAGCGTCTCGGACGGATTTGCGCTTCGCCACACTACGCCACCCAACCCAGTGTGCGACGCGAGTTAAAACTTATAAGTTCAATTTAAAACTTTCCCATCTTCCCGATGGGAGATGGGTTCTGCTTTTTTCGGGGGCTTTCCTGCCGAGGCCAAACGTGCCGTCGTTTTGCAATCGGAGTTGGGCGAGAACTTTCCCTGTTCCGTCACCGCGTCATCGCGAGTCGCTCCTGCCAGCAGTGGCGTTGTTCGTGTGCATTTTTCGTGCGCCGCACAGCTGTTGTCGAGGGGAGTGAGGATTCTTTGTTTCACAAACTTTTACCGGATGACGGCATTTTCCAGGATGCACCGCTCGGTTGGTCATGAAAAATTGAACCGAGCTGCACCGACACCGGCTTAAGCCGGAAAGCGAAACACAGCCGCGGTTCGTTGCGTTGCAGCTGCAACTCATCTCACATTCAAATCGGCCGTAGCATCGCGCGTCTTACGCGAGCTGCGAGACGCAAGAAGCGAACAGTTCGTCCCGCGTGCATAATTCATAACCATTGACCAATGATATATTTATGGGCTGGTGGCAATTTTTCTCCCCATGGAAAAAGGCGATCGTTGTAGCAGCTTTTGCATGCGTTCGAACAAATAAACGCCGTGCGTTTGCCCCGTTTTTCAATGCGTGTTTTAGACGCACTCATTCGCAGGGTGAAATTTGTGACATCTTTACAGCGAGCGAGCTGACACGTTCGTTGCCATGCCCGTGGCAATCAGGATGCATTTTGGGTGCATCACCAAAAAAAAAAAAAAAAACAAACACTCACACACCGATCGTGAATCCACAACTCAACCGCGTTGCATCGGAAGCGGGTCGGAAGGTTGTACAATGCTGCGCCATCGATGCCGTGCGATGCATTGCCCCGGAAAGGGACATAAAAATGTCACAAAATAACTCGCTCCGATCCTGGTGGCGTTGGGAAGGAGAAACCATTGCGTGCAGTTTCTATCACTCTCTCTCGCTCTCTCGCTCTCACTCTCGCACGCATATCCTTTTTCCCGTTCGCATTCACGGCAGCAGCAAATTGGTCCCGTGCATTCGGGCTCGTTTTCGATCGCCCATCCGGAAGCTTTTCCACCAGCTGCACACGGGGGCCATATTTTATCGGGACCTTATTGTCGAATCTAAGCCGGTGGGGCACTTTTGCGGGTCACGCGTATGAAAAGGCTGAAAGGAAGATGAAAAAAAAAAACAAACACATCCACGGGCCAGAATTTTTGTTTCTGTCGATCTGGCCAATTTTTGCACGGTTGCAGTGCCAGTTTTGTGTCGGTATTTTTGCGCTGGTTTGGTGTGAGTTTCCAGGATGTAAGCTGCAGCCTGGCGTTGTGGTAGATGATGAGATTTTGCACTTAAAAGGTTCGCTAAACCAATATGCTGATGCGCATGGTGTTTGGAATGGAATTTAAACTTTGAATGGCCTAGTTCAAGCTCATTGCGAATGCAAATAATCGTTTCAATTTTCTTCGATCATTACGATTTCGGTGCTCATATTTCACTCGACCAACGCAATCATCCCCTAATGGAGAAATCACGTTCGCATACACGCTCGAGGGTTGAATGTTCCATTTCCCATGCTTGAAAACTTACGGGCACTTATATTAGGAGTTCAATTAGCATCCCGCGTTTCCCCGTGGTGGAGTGCAATTTTGATCAATCTGATTACGACGCGAGAAAAGGCATCGATTCACACGCAAACATTATCGCTTCCCATTGGCTGCGCTGGGGATGCGTAGGAAATCTACTTCATACCAGCACGCGGTATTTATTTTTGTGTTTGTTTTTTTTTGCTAGAAGTAATTCAAATTGTTTCCGCGAAGCACCCGTGTGGTAGATTCACCCGAAAAAGTGCTTCACGGTACTCTCGGTCGCCATATCGGAACATTATTGCTTTGCTTCCAAGAATCCACCAGCGCAACCCGATCACTGAGAATGATGATTGGAAATTGCCACATCTCTGGTGAAAAACGGCCCAACGCTGCCATCGATACGCAGGTGCAAATAATGGCGTTTATTGGCGTGTTTGCAACGGTGAGTCTACCGTCACACGGTGCCACCAGCCAGCTGGGTTTGATGTGTGGAGAAAATTACATTTTCATTGACAGTCACCGTTGGTTGGCCACGAGGCACGTTATCGATCATTCCTGATCATTGGCATGCTGGTGGGAGGAAGCTGACAACCCACCAGGCAGTTGTGGTATTGTTATCACCGATGGATGAGAGCGGCAGCCACGGTGTCGGAATGAAATGCAAGATGGAATGCAGCCGTGAGCGAGTAATCTATGCGCGTAAAGACAACAACAATAGACTGGTATTTCTTTCCGTGCACCATCGCGTCTTTCATAACGCAAACGGTAATGCAAAAAAGGACGTGCGAGGTGTTGTTTATGCGCACACAGTTGCATTGGCAGGATGATGGAACATGAAATTCGTGGAACTGGTGGATTGAAAAGAAAGGAATATTTCAGAAAACAAATCAATCAATTAAAATGGCAGCAAGGATACGTTTGTTTTGGAATCATTTTAATCTGATTGATTCATTGTGTAAACCAACCGGCGGGAATTCGGTTGAACATTATTCAAACAAGATGCACTTCAATGCAATTTTGAACGAATGATGCAGTGTGCAATCGAGGAGAAAATATTGTTTTTAATGAGAAACTTGTGCAACGTGGGTGCTGGTACATCTAGAAGGTGTATGAATGAAACAATAAATTCAATGCAATTCGTATCCCAATAATTGCAATAGCTAAATATTTTTTAATTGTAAATTCATATCAAGGAAAATGCATCCAAGCATAATTCTCATGCAAACTGTGATGCAGTGTGTAAACAAAGCGAAAATAATGTAAATAGCAAATGTAAAAAAAAGAATAGAGTAGAGAAAATAAAAATAGAAGGAACAAAACAAAAACGAATAGAGAAAAAATGGAAAAAAATAAAATAGAGAAAATTATGCAACATGACCTCTAGCACCTTTTAAAGGTGTACCAACAAAAACATAAAATTCACCAAAAACCAAACCCCAATATGTACTAAGCTAAATATTTTCCATTTATAAAGGCAAATAAAGGAAAATGAATATCATTTCAACGACATCATTACTAAATAATCATCCGAACAAAGCATAGTTTTTTTTATTCGTTCCTATTTCAACTGCAACACAATAGAACGGATGCAATAACCCCTTTCTCATACGATCGTCACCAATAGCCCGCAGCTCGATGCACGACCACGAGGGAGAATATTTTCCAACAACCGTCGCGCGTAATTGATCCGACTTGATTTGCTGGCCCCGGCTCCGGTTCGACATTAAATCAGGGCACGATTTGTGCTCAGCCTCGGACAAGTGCATCTAACGCTCGGTCCTAGTCGGTCGTCGGTCCACCAGTCACCGCGATGGGTGAATTTATTTACACACAACCCGTTCCGCGTTCCGGGGAAAACTCCCATCCCACCCAATTCCACACACACAGAGGCAGTAGCGGGATCAGATTTGATTCATTGATACCGACGCGGCACTGGCGCCGCGATATGAATCGATTTGTTCGGCTATCGAGCATTATTTATGGGCATCGCTCGAAAGCGTACTTCCTATCTGCATACGGATCTTCTCGAAGGGCCACCGGTTCGCGCTCGCATAATCAGTGCAATCGGCAACGTTGGTGATGATGATGATGATGGCGGCGATGGCGATGATGATGCAAGCATGACACAAGCTCAACACGCACGACCCCTTTTTCCACCCGGTTTTAAATCGGCTTAAAGAGGATACGCGATAGCGTTTTGTGGTTATTTGTACCATCCGCGTCCTACTCACGGATTTCTTCACCCAACAACTGCGTGCGAGCGATCCGCGTTTTATTGCACGCCCTTGTGCCTACAAAATCCGTCCCCAGCGAGCCCAAGGAACGCAAGGACCAGCGCTGGAACGAAGGCAAGCAAAACAAAAACAACTCCTTCACCAGCTCGCCGAAGTGACCTCACATCCGGTGGTGTGCGCAAGCGCACCCACACATCGGTTCGCGTGAGCCCCGCCGAGTGCCACGGCGAGTGAATTTGCCTCACTACGGTGAGCCGCGTGGTTCTTTGGCAGTGCGTCGGAAGCAGCCGGACTGTGCTGTCACGTTTCCCGGCGGGTTATCCTTTTGGTGTGGTTCGCATAGTTGGCCCCCTTTTTCGTGGGTTCGATTCCACTGACCCAGTTGTGTGTGCGTGTGTGTGCGCGCGTGTGTTGGGAGGTGGGTGCGTTTGCATTTTCTGTGCCAGTGTCGTTTTGCTGACAGCCTGGCGAGACAGCTGTCAAGTGAGTGCATCGGCCGGTTATCGGGGGATGTTGTGTAGGTGGAAGATCGAGCGTGGGTGGAGGGATTAGAATTCCTGATTGCATTTTTGTGTGTGTGTGCAGTTGCATGTGCCGAAAACCGGAACCCGTCAGCGGAAGTGAGATGTAAAGTGATGAAGCAATTGTGTGTACATATTTGAAAGCCAAAACGCCGAATTGACAGTGCAGTGAGTGCAGCATCCGGTTCGCGTAAAGGAAATAAAGCTTATAAACAAGTACCAAGCTTTTTTGGTAATAAGTCATCGACTACTGAACTCCCGTTTTCAAAGCCACCCAACGTAATTCATCCGGCGAAAGTGTTGAGTTGGAATAATTGGGCTCGCAACGCCCGCCCGTACAGGTACGAATTTCGGGGCTTGGGAAAAGAAAACTGCTTCCATTTTCTCGTGCTGTGCTGTTCCACAATTCGTAGCCTTTCTGGTACTTTGTATTTCGCTGCCGTACAACCAGCATCACCCAAAGAAGAGCGGGCAAACAATTTTGGGTGCCGGTTTTGACGCCATCCCGCCTCCAGGCAATTCCGTTCGAATGTGAGTTCCGGTTGCGTTTGGTCAGCGATCACGTAGAAAAATCGGTGGGCAAAAAAGGGTGAAAGAAAAAACACCCAGGCTCGATGGAAACACACCGCACACGTGGCAACTGTGTTTGTGGTGTTGTTTGTTTGTTCGAGTCCGAAGGGTGTCATCGAGGGAAAAACGGTGATGGAAGCCCGTTCCTCGATCGGTGGGTTGAGTTTCCTCGGTGAAATCATCACCTGCCCGTCTGGGCTGGTTTGCAATGGCAATGGCCGAAAAGTCAAACAAACATCTCGCAAATCCACGCGCGCAAATGTGTACACAAGGACGAAACAGGAAGCACACGAACAACCAAAACAAAAAAAAATCCCCCACGAAAACACGCCAGCACACAACATCAAATACCAAACGCACCGCGGAATGGATACTCTTTTGATCGAAGTAAAAATGCGCGAAAATACCCATTTCGAATTTATGCTACCCAGCTACAAATGATGGCAGCACGCGCGTACCTCGCGTGAAACAGAATATTGTGTGCGTACGTGGAACATTTGTATTTGCAGCTGTATAATAGTGGGCGAGCGATGAGGAAAACGGGAAGAAATTCACTCCCACCCCGTTCGGTGATTCATCTTTCCACGCGCGTTATTTGTCGGGCGCAGTGCCCTAGATTGCTTGTTTAGTACTCGACGCGGTTGCAAAATTCCACGAACGGTGGGGAGCGAATTGAGATGGGCTGTTTGAGCTGTACTTTCAGCTCACCAAACCAGCAGCGGGAAAGCTTTGGCAGGAAGCGATTCATTTTGGCTTGTTATTTGATATTTCGAGTCGATTGAATCGCACAGAGCGAACAAAACCAGCGGGGCTTGTGGGAATGTTAGGTTGAAAATTTTACCAACATTTAACACCAATTTGCGAGGGCGTATTTCTCGGAAAAGATATTAAAACTATATCACACCCATGTTCAGTTAGCAGGAACAATTGTTTGAGAGAAAAAAAAAACAACGAAAAGCTCTCGTCACAAATTGCCGCTTATTGATATCGCCCGCTGGAAGTTGTTTAATTTTGAGCAAACCATCCTTGAGGTCCTTTCCGGAACTCGCCGATGAAGCCCATAACGCAAATTTTTCTACCCACGCAATAGTCACTGTAACGTGCTAGAACAAAGCGAGCCCACGAAAGCTCGCCCACAAAGAGGTCAACAAGTTAATGGATTTCGTAATACCCGCAACCGAAAAGGATTGAATTACGCGCGAATAAAGAATCGAATGTGAAGTCATTTCCTCGTGAACCGGGCAAAAACCGGGCATGAAAAACGCACGGTCTGGGTTACAGCTTTTTTTTCTTCTTCTTCTTCACCCAGTTATCGTGTTGCGTTTCGTCCCGTCCACCAGCACCACCACGGGTGGCATCGATGGCTATACTTCATTAAACTCTTTTTAGCAGCTAAGGAGGTGCTAAATGGCACGGAATGTTTACCCTTGTCCGGAAACTTGTAAACCCGCCGGCCGCGTTCACCGAAAGGGGTTGTAGCGATGTAACGATTTATGTTGCGTTTCATCATCGCAAACGAGCCTTCGGTCGGGATGCCTATCGCTCTAAATCCGTTCCGAAACCCCCCTTCCGGTGGGAGAGGATTGCGAAACCGCGCAACGTTTGACCTCTCACGACTCAGCACGACCCAGCAAAAAAAAGCGGGCCGAATTAACTGTGGCGTTTTGTGAGGTCGGTTGAGCTGCAAATTTTTTTTGTTTTTCCTGGTTCTTTCCATCGGCAAACATGCTCCCGCTGATTGGGATCGAAAATAAAATCATCTGCCGCGCTGAGTGGAATGATAATGAGGTTATAAACGATTGGATGCGTTTCGTTGGGCGAGCGGACTTCAAAACCGATAAGCCATTTGGCATTTTTGGTTTTGTTTTGCTCATTGGAATAGGCAACGTGGCAAAGCATCACGTTCACAAAACGGCAAATAATGAATTCATCGTTTCGTTTCTCGTTAGGGTATCACACTAACGTCAGCCGCGTCAGCAGAATTGAAATTTTTCACTCATAAAAAGATGAATTTTTGGCTTTTCTATCCCAATACATTTGAAATTCTAGCTCCCAAATTTTGGAAAAAAATTTACATGAAAAGCTAATGTTTCCCTTTAGGCCACCGATTACAGGGCAAAGCTCGTGATCGACGCATAATTGCATAATTGAACATGGTATTATTTCACCCATCGGTAGCTCCTTTTTTTTTGTTGTATGCAAACGCCAGCAAAACACGCTCGCGTATCACACTCTCAGTTGAACGCACTACACGGTAATCACGTGATAAACATATCAACAACTCGCGTTTTTTTTTGTGCCTCATCCTGCGGCACTCAGGATGAGCTTTCGCATGTTTAGTCAGCCCACCTGCGGCCACCATTTCGAGCCGGAAAAGCCCAATCCACGGTTCAATGTAAACCCCCTTTTCGTCCGCTTAACCACTTGCTAGAGCGTACGAACAATAAACACGTGCGGAACACAACCTGCACCTGGACACGATCCCGCCCAAAAACCCCCACCGGTTTATGTCCGATTTTCCCTGCACCCATCAACGCGGTGCCGACGATTGGTGGCGGCAGCGCAGGAAGGATTTTGAGGCAGTTTGAAAGCGTTTGCGCGTTTTGATGAGGGTGCTCGCCCGCTATTATTTATACGACCACTCACGGAATGCTTTACGACCGGCGGGCGGGCCACATGTGGCGAGTTTTCCCCGGGAAAACCGAGCGGGCTAAAACGGGCACAGCAGCAGCGGCAACTTGTCACGTTCATTGGTATCATAAATTATAAAACTCATTATCGCCAATGTTGTGAACAATTAATTCAATTATTTTGCCATCGGCCGCGACGGGGATGCTCGCACGTTAATTCGCCACCCCTCGGTGGTGGTGGGTGGTTGTGGGTGGTACTTTGGGGAGGGGGTGCGAATAAAGGGACCGCAATTATAAGACAATTTTCACAGTTTGCAGCGGCCTGCGTTCGAATCAATTATTACACTCGGTGCTAGGGTGCTCGAGTGAATTGAACCAATTGTCGGCTGTATATTAGGGGCGAGGAAAATGAGCACTTTTCTAATTACCCTGCGTTAGGGGGGCGATTAGAAGTTTCGGTTGGAGTGTATTTTCACAATAACTATTCCACACAACGCTCGCCGAAATTGCAGCAAATTAATTGAGTTTCGTGCTGTTTTTTTTTGTTCCTCATTTTAAGCTCCAACACTGAAGCTTCGTTAGTACTCCTTCCGGTCGGGTTTTTGGGGGATGCTAACGATCACCCGAACCGCTGCATGCTAATCACACCCCCACCAACGCAAGGTGGCATGCGATGCGATCGAAAAAGGGCCACATCGGTCGAACGGACCGAAAGGGCTTTCGTTTAGCTCCATTTAGCCCGTAAGCACGCTGCACAATCAATCCAACCTGTCCGGTGAACACCTGCGAACGGTAATCGACAAAAAACAACGCGCGCTCTGCGTGGGTGGGTGGGTGAGAAAACTTTCCCCCCAAAAACGTACCCCACGCAGCCGTCTCGACCATCACAGTCAAGGAGATGGCAAGGGAGCTAGCTCATCTTAATGACTTTATCTTACGGTTTGCCAGGACGGCTGCGTCGATCATTTCCCCGGAACCGTCTTACCGGGCTGCAGCATGGTTTTTCACGACAACCCGGGCGGGTGATGGAGATAGCTGATAGCAGGGTGCTGGTGTGCTCGATACTTCAACCCAAACCCCCCGTTTTGGGTGGGGGTTGTCAGCTGTCGTCTTAATTAAGCTCCCTGTACACGCTCGAGCCGAGGTACTTCGTCGTGCGATCGATTTTCTGTCCTCACAATCGAGCTCGAACCCATCTCAAGAAGCTGCTCGGGTGTTGCTGGTTTTCTCACCCCAACACACACACACACACACACTAACACTTTCTCGCTCCATCTTTCTCGTCGGTGACCAAGGAAAGCTCACTGGCCGTACCTAATCAGTGTCGGTACAAAGCATGCATGACAATCTAATTATTTTGTAATGCTCCCCGGGAAAGCCCCGGGTCGAGGGATTTTGCCTTTTGCCGGTGCACGAATTATAAACCAACTCGCCACCGCTCTGCTTCCTCTGCGTCCCTTAAACCACTTGCCGACATTGAATTAATGGTCAGACTATAAACTGGCGGGGGTTGTTTTACGCCCCAAGAAAGGCCCTTCGAAGCCCGAATCCCAACGAAACCTGCCAAGCTAGATGTCTTGCGTTTCCGGTTCTGTCTTGCGGTTGTCTGTGGTGCGCCAAATTCCTTCGCTCGCTTAACTTTCTCGTGCCGATCTCAGACGATCCCAACGGGGGTCAATGGGACACAGTTTCCATCCACCCGGTGCCCGCAGCTCAACTGGCGGCCCATTAAGGCAGTATCGTCGTCGGTTCACTTGCCAGTTGCCGGAACGGCCTGGAAACTACCCGGCACACGAAAAAGGGTTGCATGGGGGGGGGGGGGGAATTGGCTGCAATTCCGGTGCGGCTGAAGGTGCTCCAGGGAAAACGGGGCCGGAAGTTTACGCCTTGTAGTCGTTTGGGCCGAAATGAGATGCGACAAAATTGACGCACGTCACGCGTCCCCCGGTGGACCGGTTAGCGAGTCGGTGTCGTTGTCGTCTTGCGACGGAGCACGGTGGAAAACTCCGGCACTAATTAGTACGGGGTTTGAGCGAGGAAACTCGTGCGTGCACGTGTCGCACGTTAGCGCACTACAATCGAGTGTTTTCAACGCGTCGTCGGTCGAAGGTTTTCAAGAACGTTTTGGACGTTGGGTGGGTGGGAAAACTGCAGGAAAATGTGGAGGCTCACTCCCACCACTTGGTTCGTCCTTGTCATAAGATTCACGGAGGGCGTTATTCGGCCTAAAAGTTTGCCTACGAGAGAGAGAGAGAGAGTGAGACACAAATGGGAAAAGAAAACCTTAAACAATGGCAAAAGAAAAGCCTGCTCGACAGTTGCTAGTGGCCTGGGGCTCGTGCGTTGACTTGATGAAAAATTAGCTCCTTCGAGGCGTCCTGGCGTCCGTTGTGCGTTCGTTTGCGTTAATAAAACAGCATAATCTCCCCCAGTCGGCAGCGCCACCCAGGCAAGCTTTTGCAGCAATGACCACGGGAGCGCTGGTGAGTTTGCTGGCTTTTCTCATCCCTAGGCACTTTTTCATCCATCCAACCAACGGAAAAGGGGATTTGTTTTGCGTCCGTGCGTGCCTTCTAGCGTATGTGCTCCAGCACGACTACCATTTCCCAGCCATGTCCTTACAACCGTCCCCATGGTGGCCTTCGAAGGCAGTGAAAACGCTTCGCTACCACTCCGTCTATTGGCGCCCGGGTCCCGTAAACAATTCCATTATGCAAAGCGTTAGGGCGAAACTTTTTCGCTCGCCAACCAACGGCGCCCGTGAACTTACAAATCGGCTTAGGAATCCGGTCCGGGGCTGACTTTCCAGGCCCAAGATCGCACTCATCGTGTGGCGCGTGGTTCTCATCGCGAAAATGGACCCACCCCGCTTGGCTTGGCATTGGAATGTAAATTAGATTGTTAGTGCCGCAAGTGCCCGCTCGCGAAAGCCACCGTACAAAAGCATGCATTAACGCACGGTCGAGTGCAGCCGACCCTTCGGTTGGTGTGGCTTTTTGCCACCCGTTTCGAGCTTTCGAGCAGACACCTGCGCGTACCCGGCGCTACGCCCTTGAGTCGCTGTAGGTAACGACTTTCTTTTCTCTTTTTTTCTCTCTGACATCCTCCACAGACTATGAAGCAGACGGCCCACAACTAACAGCAACTATGAGACGGCTAGCGGTAGTGATGATAATTTTAAATATAAATTACGGTAAGTACGGCTATCGTGCGGCATCTTGCGATCGTCGAGCCACCCGGAGTGCGCTCTCCACACCGGAAGCGAGCGCATGATTTGCCGTTGTTGTGGTAAATTTTTATTTCCACCACATTTTTCCAGCTCCACTCGAAGCCTCGAAGCCTCGAAGCAAACCACTCGCAGCAGGCTGAATAGTTTTGCTTTCCACTCGCTCGTAGGCTCAAGGCTTTGTGGTGTGTGTGTTTTTTTATTTTTCTTTCGTTTCGAAGCGACGATTTTCCCTCCACCAGAGACCCATTCAACCACCAGAAGCCCGGAAGCTTCCGCATCCTATGCCGGGTACCGATGTCTCGTTCCGGTTTCTTGTGGTTGTGCAATTTTCGCTAATAACACCGGCATTCTGTCCTGCCAGTTAGCGCATAACTCCCTCTCGGTTTGTGCCAAGGCTGCCGCCGGCTATTTTCTCCCATCAGACCCAATGAAACCACTCCGCTCCGGATGGTTTATCGTCATTCGGTTCCGGTGCGAATCCAGTTTTTCCCGGGAAGCTGAAATTAAATTCAAAACCAGTGTGCGCTCACACCGCGACAACAAACCGCCTGACGTGCTAGCATTTCGTGAAATTAATCCCAGCAGCCACCATACCGGTGCTGCTGCTTCCCCTAGCAACGGTTGCGAAGGGCCGCTGATGAGGTTGCTCTCGTCGTTACGTGTAGTATTTAATTGTCATAAATTATGCCCATAAGGCGGACCAGGGACTGAGCAGGCTGGGTGGGTTGTGGTTCGTTTTTCCGTCCAGGAAGCGCCTCGTTACGCGTGCGTCTCGATAACACGGCCACAGCCCGTCTCAATTGCTCGTTGGGAAAACGGTTTTCCATTCTTGTGCTCTCTGCTGTGCTGTGTGTGTGTGTGTCACAGCAAACAGAGACAAATTGTAGCGCAAAAGCTAGGCGCGTCCTTCACGCCGGAATAAGGACGTTCGTTGAGTTTGATATATGTTCTGTTGAAAAAATAATAATGTGCCATTGAGCTGCTGAATTCGAGAGCATGTAGCATGTCAAGCTTCCTAATCTCAAACCATTTGCGTAATGGCATTGTCATGAAAATTGTGAAAAGATTCAATTTATGTCGTCATGTCGCTGCGCATAAATTGTGTAAGTAATTAAATGATTCATTTTCAACGAGATGGAGACACAAACACGTGAAGAAAAAAAGGATATAGATTTATTAAAAGCATCACATAGTTTATATTATGTCAAGTTAATGGACAATTTTGGCCTTCATCCTATCATGAAACCAGGATGTACGAATGCCAGCAGGATGTGTCCATTTTCCGTCCCACTTGATTCCTGATTTAATTTTTGGCTTGAAGTTTACCTTCTTCCCTTCAAAGTCATCAGCATTCATAGAGCATGATTTGTTCAATTAGTCTCGTTTACCACGAGCGTTAGGCAGTTCCTTATTTCTCTGGTTCTCTACAATATGCTCGCTTCGACCATTTCATCACGGGCATATTTCGCAAACCCCTTTACCATCCGGTTCAATTCCCATTCCGGTTGCCCCTTCCAACAGGTCGCCTCCATTGCTACCACACCGTGGACATTGACGAGCCGCACACGTACACACCACCACGGCACTACTTCCAGACGTCCTCCTTCGACGACGCCGACCTGGGTGACGATGCCACCGCCCGGAATCCGCTCGACCGGGGGCCCTACTTTGACATTTCTGCCTCGCGAAACGTCACCGCGCTTGTCGGCAACACGGCCTATCTCAACTGTCGCGTTCGCAACCTCGGCAACAGAACGGTAAGCAAATCCGGTCCATCCCCAAAGCACCGTGCGCTAATCCTCACGCAGCGGGGGAGTTGCTGATTGGAATGATTTAATTAAAAACCCTTTCCCCCCCATTTGTTGCTGCCCAACCGACAGGTTTCCTGGATCCGGCACCGAGATCTACACCTGCTGACGGTCGGCAAAGCGACCTACACCTCGGACGCGCGGTATCAAAGCGTACATAATCCGCAGCTCGACGACTGGTCGCTGAAGGTAAGCCACGGGTTCCGTTCGTCTCTTGGGTTTCGCAGCGAAGCGTGCCAATTACATCCAGGAGGCGTCCTCGAAAAAGGGTGCCCATGCACGCAACGACCCGACACTGACCGGGGTTGAATATGACCCGATAAAAATAAATTGAATTTAAGCTGGCAGGCGCATTATCGCAGATCCCCCCGTAGTTTTTGGGGATGGTTGCGCTATCGCATCCCACAATCGACACGCACACGCCGTGATAATCTGTCTCCCATCCACGCCCCACAAAAAACGCAAGGACTCTCTCCTGCCTCCTAACGCTGGCTGGGATCGGGTTGCGTGAAATCGCACCTTGCATGGATCCCCGAAGCCTTTTACCAACCATCCGATCACGATCATGATCCACGACCGCAGATGGTACGCGGCAGATTACTTTTCTTATCGGTGCCCTTAATTGCGATTGTTTTTCGGCAAGGGCTGGGAAAATATAGCGGGGGTGCATTAATTACGCGCCACACCACGGTGCCCCCAAAATCCACCCGCCTTAACCTTAAAGCCCCCCGGCCACGCGCCCGTGGGTGAGAAATTACCCACGATGTGGGGGTTGGATAAATATTGTCTTCTCCCCCCCCCCCCCATCGCTGCGGTCGTCGGAAGAGCGTGATTTCTTTGTCACTTGGCCAATTTCCTAATCTTTCTCGCCGGATCCAAACCAAACAAGCTTCGGGCTCAAGTGGGGGATTGGCGCACGAGGGCTGCAGCGCCCTTGAGATCCGCTCACGATGCTTATCGGTTAATTTATCGACCTTATTTCTGTGCCCGGATCGTGCCCGAGAGTGAGAGAGAGAGAGAGAGCGAGAACATTTTCCAAAGGGCGGCGTGGTAAACCACTCGATTCGTCCGGCCAAGTGGGTGGGCACTGGTGAATGTGATAAATATTGAGCCACTCTCGGGCACGAAGTGCGTCAAGGGCGTGTGGGGGTGTGGGGTGGCTAGAGGGCGCCCTAAAATGGCGTCACCATCCCGACGACACGCGCCCACTGTCGCTGTCGGTGGTACGCCGCAGTGGAAAAGCGGAAAGCCCCCGAAAAACCAATCTGCTCGGCGATGATTAGCGGAAATGGACTGGAAATGATAGAACGCGCAGCTCGCCCTTGGCCCCCTTTCTCCCGGGCAAGGGTGGTATTGTTGGGTAATGGCAAGTGGACAAGCAGATGAGCGAAAAAAAAAAAAAATGACGCCCTTGCGAGTTGCACTTGGCTCTGAGTCGGGTGGGAAATCGAAAAGTGGATTGAGCGCTTTCGTGCCGAGTGTCGCAGTACGGAAATAAAACGTGCCCAAGCAGGCATGCGAAGGGGTTTTGGTGTCGTGGTGCCAAGTGGGTGGGTGCTGCGGGGGTGTGCAGTCGGTGCCTCGGTCTTTAAGACGCCCAACCACGGCGGGCGAAGGAGGCAATAATATTAATCACCATTCTCGTGTGACTAATGGGTTGCGTTTATCCAGAGTTTAATTACTATCATCCGTTCCGTCGTTCGAATTGGCACGGCTAGGAGAAGGAACCCTTTCGAGTGGGGAGGGTGGGGGGCAGGATTTTCGGAAGGGAAAAACACGCCAACACGATGGGATGGCGCTCCCTTGCTTCGGATGAAACTATTATAAACAGGAACATGCCGTACAGGCGACGAACGACGACCTTTCGGTTGGAATGGTCGATGATAAATGTGCTCCAAGCGAAGGGAAGAACTGCACCTCACTCAGATGACCGACGTTCGATCAATCTCGTTTCCTATCGTCCCAACAAACGGCATGGTTTTGGTGTGCGCGAGGTCCGGGAAATGGAGCCAGCGACCTTTTGTCGTAATTACTTCCTCGGTAATGATTGTGAACGTGCTTAAAAGTGATTTGTTCGTTTCGTAACAAGATTCCCGAGATAAGACATCAAGTGTGCCTTGATGGGGCGGATACTTTTTCTCGAGACGTTCCTGAAAAAAGGTAAAAACCATTCGAAAATAGTTTTCCCAGCTCTAGCAATACTGGAAGCCAGACATCCGCTTCACTGGCACCTGGGAGTGAGAGTTTACTCGTCAGATTTTCCGATCTTGGGTTTATAGTTTATGGCGTAACGAACATCATCACATTTGACAGGAAAAGGACGAAAATTCCCAGCCACCTTTGATGGTCGTTAGAGATTGACAATTTTTGCTCAGATTTTGTTTATGTTTGTTCGTTTGCTTCGGGGACATATTTTCCTCATGAAAAGGCCTTATTTCCACCCACAAGCGGGAGTAGAAAATACATAAAACAGCATCGAATTGGGTTTGCTGCTCTTTCTTAATTATTTCACACGATGGTGAGTGTCTTTTCCATTGTATTGTTCTTAGTGAGCAGAAATGTTAGCTCTTTCTTCTCCTGACGGTTGTTTCTGCCATCGTCGAGGCATTCATTCTCCATTACGCCAAAACGAAAGTGGTATGCTTCGTTCCAACGCATCTCCGCTTCTGCGAGCCATGAAGCTGTGTACAGCCCTGCCACGAATGCCCGTTCGCTTGAATCGCAATCGGTGTTTCCGCAAACAGTGCGAATTGGATGTCAAACATGCTCCGTCACACGGAAACGCCATAGATTCTGCGCGTTTATTGCACTGCATCAGCACTTCCAGGTTGTTCCAGCAGCCATGCTGGGTGAACGCGATAAGCGACGGGTCTGGTGCCCTTCTGAACTTGCCCGAAACGTTTGCAATTTCACCCTACGGGGGAAGGTTGAGAAGCAACAAAAAAAAAAGCGAGCGAGCGAAGAAAGAGAACAGCACAACCCACACCTTATCGGGTGGGTACGATCTGGCTAATTGCCCTTTGCCCGATGGCCCATTGGCCCGTTGGCCCGTTGGCCCTTGCAACTCGACCGGAAACCGGATGGTTTTGGATCCCTTTGCACAAAACCCACGACCGCTTCCGGAGGTCAAGTAATTAGTACCATAGCGTTGACGTTCTTTCGGGGTTGGGAAAGAGAGAGAGATAGCTATCGTTGGGCTAAACTTCAAGACGTCCGCAAAACGACTGTGTCGTCGTCGCCATCATCCTTCGGCCATCTTAGGAAACTGGACCACCATCGATGATACCACCATCGTATCTTCGAAACGAACGCACCACAACCGGAAAACGAACTTGTATACTTCCGAGCTGGTGAGGTATCGAAACATCAACGAAACTGCGGTCCCCTGATTCCATCCACGCGCCGGTCAATTTTCCATTGGCGTCAATCGATCGGGAGTCGAAGGGTCGAAGGGACATTCGCAACCGTGCCCAAGGGAGACGTTGATCGGGTTCCGATGGTATCGGTACGGGTTGATCTCGATAGCTTTTGCTCACGGGCACCATGAGGTTTAGATCGAACGGGTGCGGCTTCCGTCACATCGGAGCGTCTTCCGGGTTTCATGGTGTCCTGGAAGAAGCACACGAAGAAAAACAAAAACCCATCCACTCACACAGAAATGCACGACGGCGGCCAAAACTCGACAACTCTATTATCGCCTCGCTTCAATGTCTGTTATCACCTGCACTGGTGTACGGGCCTCTGGAAAAAGGGACATCATCGGACCGTTTTATGGCGCTTTGCTTCGCCCTTTCGAACGTTGCTAATCCTACTCGGCATCCCTCCTCTTTTCGTCCTCTTTTACAGGTGTTGTATCCGCAGCAGCGCGACTCCGGTGTGTACGAGTGCCAAATCTCCACGACACCCCCGGTCGGCTACTCGATGACGCTGTCCGTCGTCGGTAAGTATCATGGCGTAATGCAATCAATAGTTGGGTATCGTCCGCTGTCTTCCGGAGCGATTGGGTGACAGAAGAGCTTATCATCTCAAGGTGTGGCCCTTGCCTTGGCGGGGGCCCTCGTATCAACCATTATATGTTAGGGTCTCTTTTTTCCATCCGCTCGTTGGGTAATCCTCGGAAATGACTTTGACATACATGTATGGTTTTTTTCCCTTTTGCTGTTATTCCGTAGTTACTCCGCAAGCAATGATTGTCCTTTTTTACGAGCTCGAAATCGTTTGTCTGTGAGCTACGGCACAGGTGAAAGGTGACACAGGTCCTGGCATTTTCTTCCCACCTTCGTCATTCACGTTTACTGATTAGCGATGGCGGTAGGGGTGGCAAATTATGCCACCATTTCGTTCGTTCTTATCGTGAAACAATCAACCCTTATATGGGCAAGCACAAGGAAGCTAGCATTCCCGACAAAGCGTTGGACGTTCCAGCGCCGAGAAAATGAATCGCCTCGCCAAAACGATAACGAACGGACGCACGATTTCAAGCGACTCACTCGCGCGGGCAGAAAATAAAACACACAAACTACTGTTCGGGCACTGCCAGACGCCAGATGATGCCACCGCGGAGATGATGGCGCATTTTCGCTAGCATTATCATCATCGTTTCATCATCATCATCGTTTCCTACCGTCATCGTCAACGGTGGCAGCTTGGCGAGTCCGGAAAATAATCCGCCTCCCGCTCAACAGCAAATGGCGTCGGATGTGTTTACATAAAACATGGGCCCTCGAAATTTCAATCTTCGCCTCGCAAGTTAATCGCTCGTCGCACCGCCCCGGGATTGCGTCAGTTCATTTTCCGGTGCCTCGGTGCAAAAGGCGCACAAGCAACGGTGGCACTTTCTTCACACGGTGCGCCTTTTTTTCGCATGTTTGCGTCACCGTGCGCCCTGAGATTGAGACGGCCGTTTTGTGCGCAATCACCGGGCTGGGGGCGAAAAGCCGATGCACGGAAACGGAAGTGCCCCGTCCGGGTTTGCTACGCGGCTAAGTACGGAAGCTTCTAAATAAATAATGCACCATCCAGCTGCCACATGATTGGCTGTCTTACCGTAATAAATCTTAATGCCCCTACCAGGGGGGGGAATCACGTAACCTGTGGGATTTTTTCTTGCCTCCTTTTGGATCCAGCGCCCTCTTCCCGTTACTGGTTCACTGGGAGTGAGTTTCGTTTCCGGTTTGCTCGAGGCGTAAGGGGCGATAGCGAACGCGAAAGGTGAAAAATAAAATCCCCCACGCCATGCAGGGGACGTATCCTCGTTATCAGCGTGACAGTTCTGCTGACCTTCGTTTTACGTCAAAGATAAATATGCCGCTCGTTTTAATTAAACCCGACCGGGCCGGGGTTTTTTTTTTTGGGTGGAAAAATGTAGGTCATTTCTCATAGCTTCCCGAGCCGTTAAAGATCTCAATTCCAAGACGGACTGGGCGCCTCCATCGGCACGCCGTAACGGTGGGTGTACAAAAAAGGGCGTTAGCGGAAAGACCCCGTAGAGAGCCTCCTTTGACGGGGACCCAAAAAGGTGGTTGGCCTTTCACTCCCTTAGCAATGTCACAAACGATGGCGGTGTCATTTCACGAGACCTTGGGGAATTTCATTCATTGACAAAATAAATTGAAGCCTTGAAAATTCTTCCATGTTTTGCCGAAACTCAATATGAATGAAACTGTGCGAGCTATAAATCATGAAAATAATTTGATACGATTGGACTTGTGTGCTTTGTATCAATTTGGTAGAAATTGCATGAGCTGTCTTCATTGCAAAATAATTAATTAAACTACAGTCTTCGCTATGCAGATTCGAAGCATAAATTACATTCTGATTTAAAGCCTATGAGATATGTTCAATTTATTCCGAGTACACTGCAGTAGCATCAACAATTTGACATAAATGTATCGTATCTTTCAAATTAAGTTTGCATCATTTTTATCCTTATAAATTTTTAATTTTCACATGTTTTTGCCTCGCTTGCAATGCACCTATGAAAATAGCAATCGTTTCACCGCTTGATCAGCTAGATTTGAATGCGTTTAATCCTTCTTAGAAACCTCCTTTCCATGCTCCAAATCTGATAATACCTCACTCGTATTACTCAAACGTTATTACTTCAGTCGACCGGCAAAAAACCTCTCAAATCCATTAAAGCCTCGTATGAATGACCCCGGCAGTAACACATCTCTCAAATCCCCATCTCTCTCTCTCTCTCTCGCTCTCTCTCTTATCATTTTTACCCATTAAAACCATGATGCTTTATTGCGAACCCAAAACCCAGTACGGCCCTTCACACCCGGGCCACTTAAGACAGCCGGGAGTCGGGGCCACCGGAGCAAACGAAAGCCTTCATCATTTTCTCACTCTTCCCATTCCAGAGCCCCTAACGTCGATCGTCGGTGGACCGGACCTGTACATCGATACCGGTTCGACCGTGAACCTAACCTGCATCGTGCAATATCTGCCCGAACCACCACCGCTCATCCAGTGGAAGCACAACGGCGTGGTAAGTACCTGGGGTGAGCGACGATTCGCATCGATTCCCGTCCGGGTCGGGTTTCGGTGGGCCAACTCAAGCATCACAAGCCAGGCAAATGGGGGTGGCTAGGAAAACAATCGCCCCAAGGCGAGTCCCCCTTAGGGAGCCTCTTCTTAATCGTCGCTCCATCCCAACCCGACGCTGATCAGTCGAATCCATTCCGGGCATCCAAACCCTGCCCTTATGATGGGCTAGTGTGTTTATCTTTGATTAGTGGCCGGGACTAGGCCGGGCCCGACGAATGCGAAAAGCCCTCCCGCAGCAAATGGGCACGCACCAGGCAACGCAAACTGTCTTATTAAATATGCCTGCATCGAAGGGTCGAGCTGCCATTGGCGCGACGGACACCGTACGGTTGGTTCTCTCTGTTGTCGAAGGGAATCGCATAAATTCCGCACTATCCGCACGCTGGAAAACCCACCCAGGACCAGGGAAACAGGTCCAATTCGAGCAGGTCTGTTTGTCGGAACTTTTCCCGCATCCTTCGCTACAGAACTCTAGGGCTGGCTTTCGGCTGGCCGAGCGCAAGGTAAATATTGCTTCAAAGCTCATCCGGCCCTGTACCCCATCTCGGATAGATCGTTTCGCTCTATCGGCGTTTGTACGGAGGGTTTTGGACGAACGTTACGACTCCAAAAATCTACGATGTGATCAGCCGTGAAAGGGTTTTATCGATAGCGTGGGATGGGAAAATTACCTCAACCAAGAAAAATATTACTCAACGCCCCACCGTGCTGTGGTGGGTTTGGAGCTACGGAGAGTTTGGGGCTTCCAAAAATGAGATTCGAGATAATGTTGGGTGCTTTTCGTTTGCCTCCTCCCCCCCGCCATACGATAACGCCAGCAATGCGTCTGGGTTTGGCTCTTCGACTTTACCAGCTAATGCTGATGTACGAGCTGGGCCGGGAATCGCGTATCGTACCGGGAACGAATTTAATCCGTTTGGAAAAATAAAAAAAATGCGAACACGCACACCCATCATACGGGTTGGGAAAATGGGCTCTCGAGGGCGTTATGCAACCGCTCGAACCGGTAGAAGCGAAGAAACTTTTAGGCTCCATGCACCGTGAAATTAATACATATTTATTAGACGAGCTTCTTGCGTGCCGTGGGTGGGTAAGAGTAAGCTGTTATTTTAATGCTCTAATTTATGTTTCGAGAACGGCAAAAAAACCCACCCTCAAACCCACGGTGAACGGAACTCGGGAAAGGCACACGTTCTCTTTTCGATCCGGTCCTCCAAATTCTCAGCCCGCTTGGGCCCTCTTATGACATTGATTTGACGTTAATGTTTTCCCTGCCCTGTTCTCGTGGCGCTTCGGCGCGGCCACGGGGAAGGGATGAGTTGTCAATTTTTTAACGCGTTGAAAGGTAATGAATTTTTAAAATGCAATCAACAACCGGCAGGCCATTTTCGAGGCTGTTGGTATTTTCTTTTTTTTTTTCGTTCGTTGGTTGATGATTTTTTGTTCCTGCGTTTTAACTTGTTTTATGCCACAGCTCCGGGAAAAGGTACTTCCGATCTTTGCAAACATTCGACCGCCCGCTGATGATGGCAAGAAAAATAATCCACCTTGACGCGCTCTAACAGGAAGATCGCCTGTGCTACGAGGAGCTAAGAAGTGCCGGTTGCTTTTAACCATCACGATGAGTGGATGACGCGTAGGAGTGTGAGTAATGAATCGAACACCAGCAGAAAACGGAAAGCCTTTTGTATGGGAAATCCATTATTGATGGATGCGCTTATGCAGTTTTGTTTGAAAAAGTTTTTTAAATGAACATGACTGCATGATAAACTAAATGATTCGAATACTATAGATGATCAAAACCGTCCTTGTCGAGGAAAGCTATGCTTATTTTTATTGAGTTTGCAGCTTTCCTTGCTTTTTTGAATGCCCCTCTGTATTGAGAAGAAATATTTTCGACACTTAAAATATACCAAAGAATGGTTTGTACCCGTCTTTTGTAAGGAGTATTACATAATAAAAAAATTGAATGTGTAGTGGTAGCTAGTAGGCAAAGTTCAGGCTAAGTAATAATATTCTAAATGTGGGAAATGTGGAATATGTGAAGTAATAAAAATATAATGTACTGTAAAAGAAACGAAAATTAAAACAACATAATTCTGAAGTAAATCTTCTGTTGCATTGAAATAACCAACGCGGTATTTAGATGTCAACGAAAAATACATCCAAATTTGACGACTTCTATTGAAGATGCAGATTAATTGAACGATTATTTCTCTTGACGATCTTTTAAAAACGTAACTTTAAATATTGTAGGTGTTAACATGCGTGTATATTACAGATGACCCAAAGCGTGTATAATAGCGATCAACCAATGCGTTAGTATAGTAGCTATGAATGAGTAGTAATCACATTTTAATAGCTCAATCAACAATTTCGAGCGACAAGCACTTGAAACTAAAGCTATGGTATAATACAACTTGTGCATTTGAATGTGAAACGGCAGTTTTCTGCCGTACTGTTTTACTGTCTGCACTTCGCACTACAATCGATTTCTCGAATCTTGTCGCGTATTCATAACCTGTCTAAAATAATGCACTTTTATCGGTAAAAGTTACAACACCAGCATTTATAGGTAAACAAAAAGTGTGATTCGATTAAAACATTTCAGAGTTTATTGGTTGCTTCTTGAAGTATTTCCCGTGGTTATCGGATATGGATTCATGTGTGGCGAAGGTACGTGTACAATCAGTAATTGGAATGCTAAAGAAGATGGAATTTATTTTCTTAAACGTATACCGCGCCACAATAACGTAATAGTAATGCAAAATATAAAAGTAAAATCGTTTGATGTTGGTTTCTTTAGAAGAAAAGATTCACTGCTACGTTATATTGTGATCTTGAACTCACATGTACGGTGCGTTCTGTTGCCATCGTACATGCCAATAGTTTCACTGCAAATGCATAGAACGAGCCTTGACAAATTACTACTAGAAACAGCCAACAACCATTTGGAAGATCTGTTCATTCTCAAAAGCAAATTAACAAGTGTCCCGAAGACTGTAGGTCATCTGGCAAAACTTAGGACTGCAAAAATTATCGACTCACTATTAGAATCTGTCGACCTGAGCGCATTCAGTGAGCTGCTGCATTTGGAGCTTGTAAATTTAAGTAAAAACAAGATCAAGCATCTCACCTTACAATCACCGTCAGATAACGCTTTTCCAAAACTGAAGCAAATTGATTTGTCAAACAACTGCTTGAAAACCATCAACGGGGAAATTTTCAACACCATGCCGTCATTGGAAGAATTGAATGTAGCTGGAAACATGATTGAAAGCATTCGAGGACACATGATTTCTTCCACCATAAAATCAATCAACCTTAAAGATAATCGTCTGTCGGAGCTGGATTGTTGTGGATGGAATTTAAGCTCGATTACAAGCTTCGAAATACGGAACAACATGTTAAAACGCTTACCGAGCTGCATGGAAATATCAATGCCAGCGCTTACCGTGCTACTATTATCATCAAACGCACTGTCAGAGGAGTCGTTTTGGAATAGAGTTGCTGCCTTGAAGCATTTAAACAGTCTTTCAGTTAGTAACAACAGCCTGATCCACGCCATGTTCAACAACATAACACTCTCGATTCAAACTCTTAATATAGCAAATAATAAGATTCGCGACATGAACATTCCTTCTGCAGTGGGAGTCGTTACCATCAATGCTAATTGCAATCGAATCGAGAATTTTGATCCTAAAATTCTGTCCCCAAACGTTAGCTCATTAGAAATGCACTCCAACCCATTAGATTGCAGCTTCAGAAAAATGTCGGTTGATGAACCGATTAATGTCGAGTGCATAAAATCGAAAAGCGATAATTATTGCGTTGACAGATATTTGTTTTGTGAACAATTATTGTATTAAATTTTTTACCGATAGTGTTGTGTAAAATGTCTCAGCTGTGGGTAGAAAAATTCATATTTTAGAAGCTTAAAAAACTTCTGCAAAATGCGTAATCAATTTAGATCTTTGTCATGGTGTTCAATCATCAATGCGTATGCGTTTATAAATACACAGGAAACTTGTTTTCGATAACAACTATTCGTCAGGTCAACACATTGTAGATTTTGAAGTACAACTTGTTGTGAGCAACAAACATCAACAATCGGTTTTTAATAGCCAGATCATTAATTTGCTGTTTTTTTTTTGTAAATGACACTTCCTGTAGTATCAATCTGGTACAATTTGGTATTAAAGAGGTTAACTCAAGAGCGTTTCAGTTTAGTGTACATGGTCTGCCATACAGTCTGCATATCGCACGGTGACTAAGTTTCGAAGTGGTTCTTAATTATCCTAGTATCCTTGAAATATTCGACCTATTCGGTATGAGTGGTGGCACCAGCATATTAAGTTAAACAAAAACTTGTTATCATTTTCAACTCTTCAGTGCATATTGGGTGCTTCATCAGATGCTCCCTGTGGTTTATGGATATCGATTTCGCAGCTCAAGAGTAATGTGCATGCTTGACAATAAGAGGATTCCCTAAAGAGGATGGAAGCTACATGTGGAAATGTTTACCATACAAAAATTAAAAGTTCTTGCTGTACGGGCTAGAAGCAACGTCGTTTAATCTCAGTTCATCGACAAACAGCGTAGAAATTACTTTGTTAAACGATGCTACCATTAGCGGCTCCCTTTTGCGACGTGCTTTGCTGCCATCAAACGAACATTTGGTATCTTTAAACGTGCAACAAACACGGCTTAATGTAATTATATTCGAGAATGGCAACAAACATTTGAAGAATCTATTGATTTTATTATGCCAAATTGACGAGTGTTCCATGCACTATAGGTAATCTGACAAAACTCAGGACGGCATAAATTATCGACTCACTCCTAGAATCTGTCAGCCTGAGAGCATTGGGTATGTTGCAGCATTTGGAGTGTATAAATTTAAGAAAAAAATATAAACAACTCAGCTTACAATCACCATCGGTAGCCAGCTTTCCTAATTAAAAACAAATTAATTGATCGTAAAACTACTTGAAAACCATCAACGGGGATTATTGTAAAACCATGGCGTCGTTAAAAGTAAGAGATTTCGAGAAAAATATAATTAAAAATATTCGCGGACTCATTATTTCATCCTTCATTACATCTATCTACCTTAATGATAATCGTTTATCGCAGCTGGATATATGTGAATGGAATTTAAGCTCGATAAAAAGCTTCGAAATACGGAACAACATGTTAAAACGTTTACCGAGCTGCATAGAAAAATTGATATGAAACCATACACAGCTGGCAACATCATCAAAACCACTGTTTGAAAACTCGTTTTGGAATTGAATTTTTTCCTTGAGAAATTTGTACCATCTTGCGTCCAGTAACAGTCTATCTCACGCCGAGTTCGATAATAGAACTGTCTCGATTGAAGTGCTTGAAATAATCAATAACAAGATACGCCACCTCAGTATCGCTTTCACAGCTGGAAAAATAACCACCAATGTTTAATGCAATCATAGCGAGGAATTTGATCCTCGAAAACTGTCCACAAACTCGAAAACTGTCCACTACAAAAAATGTCGGTTCATGATTCGAGCGCTGTTAGCTGTAGACAAAAGGTATTTAATTTCAGATGCGTCACTTACGACGTTTGTGCTACATAAATAATTGTGCTTCAGCTCGACATCGTATAAAAAATTAAGCGCTCAAATCGTAAATCAGGCTATTAAAATGCGATTTGATGTGTTCTGTGACAAAATCATGAACTGCACTATTTAAGCCAGTTCACGTTGATGTTTCCTTGCACTATTAGTTTCGCGGCATTATCAGTACAATCTTAAGTAAGCTGTAAAATATTCAAAAGAACAAATACAGAGGAAAAATCTAAAACAAAATTCTCCGTACACAAAACGGTATTCAATACTTTTAATTGTGTGTACACATAAGCAACTGCCCCAATCATCTTTATCCAGGATTTAATCAAAAAATTAAGCTCTTGTTACAATTATTAACTTTTCGTTATAAAAAAGAACATTTTAAGTTTTTTATAGATTCGGTGATATAGTGATGAGGATTAGATCTTTAATGCATGAAATAAATAGCCTACAATACAAAGCTTAACATCCACCGGTCCAATAATATCGTTTTGCCGTTTTGCCAAATCTTCTCAAGTGCGCCGCTGATGCTTCGGGATGCAAATGTGATAGATAAAGAATAACAAATCTTCCCCACACCGGGAATTTGTCAGATTATGTTTTGAATAAATTGTGCTATGCAAAGTTTTCTTTATCATCCCTTCTTTCATCTTTTCTCCTTTTCTTTTTTCGCTTCATCGAGCGACCCGTGTTTCAACGGCATTTCATGTAAGGAATCCGCTTGAGCTCATCGCAACGCCATCCCCCATATGTGGAGAGTTACGTGCCGAAAAAAAACGGCATGTTGCAAAATGTGGCATGTGGTGAAAGTTTTTTTTTACTTGTCGTTTTTTTCCAAATCTGAACCTTTTTGCCGAAACAAAAAAAAAGAATATCAGCCAAGTCGCTCCTAAAAGGGACAAGAAACTCCGGGTCCGCCAAAGGTACTCCCGATTATGCTGGTTTATGGGGAAAGCTCTGTAGTTCCGCCACGGGGAAGGTAAGCGATCGCGTTTGGGGTGATGATCGGGAGCTTAAACAGTACAAAATCTTGAAGAGCTTGTTTTTGGGAGCACATGTGAACCATCACGGGTGGTTGAATATGATAATCTTTTTTTTTTCCTATGGCAAGATCCTGAGTTTTTTTTTCTAAGATGTATCTCGTTTGTTGCCTTCGGTCGGCTTGCTTTGATTCTTGCTGCCTTAAATCTATCAGCGACATGCTAAAGGGACACCATAAGAAGCTTTTCAAGAAGCCAGCACATAATAAAATGAATTTTACCTCGCTTGCTGGCGACGATTTGCATTTTAACACACACCCATTGCTTCTTACGCTTCGTGGTTGATTACAGGAAATTAATTACGACTCACCGCGAGGTGGCGTGTCGGTGATCACGGAAAAGGGCGACGTGACGACATCCTATCTGCTGATCCAGCGTGCCCGCGGTGCTGACTCTGGCAAGTACACGTGCCTGCCGACGATGGCCAACCCCACGACCGTGAACGTGCACGTGCTGAATGGTAAGTGTCTGAGTGAATCGACCACCGGAAATACCACCCATAACGACGGCCCATCGCGCGTCCTTATTTCGTTCGGTTTTTGATTTCTTTGCTTTATGCCATCAAAGTGTGCGTTGCCTTTTTTTTTCTGCGTCGCGTCCACGTGGAAAAGATCGACTCAATGCGTGAACACACGCATGGTGAATTGTTTGCGTACGCGACGGGTGAGATGAAAAACTGCCTGCCTTAGCGAGACAGAGCGAAAAAAACCCACCCCAACCGGGGATGATTTCCCGCAAGGCTTGAAACTTTTACCACCGAGTGTTGGGGCGCAAAAGATAAAAAAAACACACACACAACCCCAGCCTAAACGGCTCGAAAGAACCGTGACACAGCAAAACCGCTAATGCGATGGAAGCTCGATTAATTTCCTTCCTAATCATGCAATTTACTGTATTTACCCCCGAACGTGTTCTTGTTCACGTTTGAGCTTCCCGTGCCATCAAAATGGCACCGAGCTTGCAGCTGATGTGGCATTCCACGTCGGTCGATTTTCGGTTCCAGGCTCACATCCGCTTATCCGCTGCACTCGGGCGCGTTTCGTTTGCAACTAGAAATCAATTAAAATTCATAATTTAATAAGGCAACATTGGCCGTCCACTCCGAAAGCCGCACACCGTGCCGTGTGGTCACAGGTGTGCAAACAATGAAAATAATTCTCCACTTATCCACTTTTCCATGCCAACCGCCCACGCTGCCGCTGGCAACGGGTGCACCTCGTGCGTCGTGCTTCCTGCTGCGCTTCCAACCGTCCGGCACGCGTCCCCAGGCGAACATCCGGCCGCGATACAACACGGACGCCAGATCCGCAGCAATTGTGTCCTGCTGACGATGCTCTTCCTGCTGCTGATGGCGATATCACCCGGGTGGCGAACCGGCGCTCGATAAATGGAACCGGCCTGGCACCACCACCACCACCATGTACATAGCACGAAAGGGATCGAGAGGCCAAGTGGACGATATTGCGATCCGGGAACCACGTGTCAGTTTCCTAAGGGTGTAGCAAAAGAGCGCACGAAACGTGGGCACGCAGGGCACAGGTGAAACGAGTGACCAATATGAGCTGCAAGTTGTCGAGTTGTGGATCGAGTTTAATGATCGTTCGAAAGGGGTTTTTCCCGTTCGTTGTTTCGTCCTTTAGACAGAATTTAATTTCACCTTGTTTCCAACCTGCCACGGTTTGAAGTTGTGCCGAAGGCTATTGATTTACACTCACGGCGGCAGGTATTAAACACGATTAATAGGCATCTTTTGCTGGGGCTCGTAAATCACCAAACGCGATGGCACTTGAGCCGGCGGCGAAAAGCGACGCTTGGAACACGCGAAAAAGTGAAAAGCGCATACCATGGCCCCTTGAACGCGGGACAAAAACGGCAAAATTGAACAATCGCCTCTTTCGCCAAGGATCGCAAAACAAAGTCGAAGAACAAATACGGCTCACGCCAAAAGGCTCACGTCTTTATGTGCCGCAAAACGGAAGCGATGAAAATAATGCAGCAAAGAGAGGGAAAAAAAATAATAAGCGAAAAAGAGAAAAGAGTTCCACACCGGGGGGGAAAATCGCGCTGTTTGAATTTGCGATTGTTTTGCAGCAAGCGAGATGGTGGCGTGTTTTTTTTCCCTCTTCCTTTAGTCACAATGAGAAAGGAAACAAACAAGGGAACACAACGGCACCGGCGGTTGAATCGGCTCCCGGTGCAGGATGGCGACCGAAACAGACGAAGTTGTGTCGTTCTATTATTTTTGTTCGCCCACACTTCTAGCCGTTGTTTCGAAGAATGCCAAACTACGGCAAGGTGGCGCTTTGGTGGCTCGTTGGTCCAGGGAAAAAAACCGGGCCGACTCGATGATAAATTATTTGGAAATGAGTCTTTAATTTTCCGTCCCGTCATGCCCCGGAGAAGTCACGAACAGAGTCGAGACCCTTCAACTCATTGATTGACGCTGGGAAAAACGAAGCGAGCGAATTAAGTTCGGTGCTCATGATTCAAGCATCTCGGTCATTAAAATCTCATTTCTGTGCCACACGTCCCGGTGCCGGTGGCGTCGAGCTGCTCGGAAAGCTGCTACGCGATTTTCCGGCTGCCGAGCGGGTGTGTATGCGTTTTTATATTAATTCAATTAGCTAATACCTTTCCAGTGGGCGACGTTTCGATGCCTATTGTATGAGAGCCTGTTGTAGAGTTCAGTTAGCGAGGTTTGTGAGGAGTTTTGTTGGCATATAGCGCGATAGAATGGAAGCGGGCACAACAGCGGTTCAATAGCTCAGATTGTATGAAGACAATGCGAAAGGCAACCAGGAAGGAAATAGGACGAAAACACCAACACTATTTTGTACGTACTGGTTTTACAGACAAATGCATTCGCAAGCCACTCTCAACTGCAGGAACTGTAATAAAAAAGGAATTAAAAAAGGGCCAATCCGTTGGTTTTCGCGTTCTATTGTGCGTTTACATAGACATAAGAAACTCCCCCCATCGAAGCATACTCTAGCATTCATCGTCCTGGACGTGAGGCAATCGCACGGAAGTTGTAAATCGAACAAATATACTCATGCATCTCATTTGTATTATCTGTTGGTTTAAGGACAATCTCGAGAGATACAAAAAAAAACGAATAAAAATCAAACATTATGTAGCATCTGGTGCATGGATCGGCCTAAATCGCATCCGAAAGTGGGGATCCGAGGGTTGGGATTGATGGTTTAAAGCGTGCCCGATGTTGGAGGTAAGTGTCGCATATAAACTTTCACTCACTCTCACGCGTAAGGCGAGCGTTAGTTTTTTTTTCACGTGTGCGAAGAAAACAATATTGCTTCCGTCACCTCCGTGGAGATAATTTTCTCTCTCCGGCTAGTTCCCGTGGTCCTGATGATGCGGAATCACACACGGTCCACCTCGGTGAGACCATAAATCATCAACCACCCTTGTGGAAGCACTTACTGCCCGTGACGCACGGCGAGGACAAGTGATCTTGACGGTAACGAACTTCCAAGCGCCGAAAACGATACCCAACTCGGTGGGAAAACTTTCCCGTCCACCGGTTCTAATTTTTCTTTAGCGTTTTTTTCTCTCTCTCTCACTTCTCTTTTCTTTCTCACGCTTCCACGAAACCCTGTGCTTTCCACAGTAAGATGCCAGCATCCTGTCCCGGTGAAGGAACACGGGCGAGAAAGTTTCTTGCGTGTTTTTGTTTCCATTGTTTTCGCATTCCGCAAGGACGCCCGCGACCACCACCACCTTCAGGTAGCTCGTTTCCGGTCGCTTTGTGGTGCAATTTACTTGCTGCATGGTCCACGCTCGAACCCCTCATCGAACGAGCGAGGCGGGGGAGTATGTTGGCAAGTTGTCTTGTTGAATGCATAATTAAAGTCAGTCCGCTCGCATTCACGTCCGGCCGGATGGGCCCGTATTTTTTCCATCATTATTTGCCGGTCGGGGGTGGTTTTTTTTGTCGTTTTTTTGTCTCCCCCCTTTCGTTCATCCATCCCCTCGGTACACCTTTCCATTTATCGCATGGTTTTTTTCTCTCTCCCTCGCTGCTCCTGCCATTTTTGGTTGCAAGAAGGACGCTGAAACGGGGCCAGTTTTTTTTTGCAGTGGCAGCCACCATCGCCAACCGGTCGGAAAAGCGTTCTGTTCGGGGTGGACGGGATGGACGGGATGGAAAGGCTCTGAAACGAAGGCACCACGGTCACCACTCGCCCGGAGGGACCGGTAATTTAATTCAGTTTGTCAGCTGCACAGCAAAACCACGACAATGCCCGCACGCGGTGAAACACGGTGGGAAAAGGGCCATGCCACCGCGAACCGCGGATAAGGCGTACACGTCCAGCTTCTCCCTGAGGTAGGTGGAACAACTTTTTCGGGATGCCAGCGGACCGCTCCGGGATGGCGGCGGTGTTGTTAATAAACTGAAACGGGTATTAATTAGTGGCAAAAGCACGGCACGACACCGGAGAATGACGGTGCAGCAAATGCTGTTACATCTGCCCGGTTTTTTTATGCATCGGGATGCTGTAGTTGAGAGAAGTTGTTCCCTCCATGTCTCTCTTTCGAGTTGAACCGTACGCTTTAGCTTTTAAGCCATTGTGTGAGGCCGAAGCATGGTTGGTTTCGTGTTGAAACTTTGTATTTTGACGTTTTTGACAATTCTTAAGGATATCATGTTGCATCGCTAATGCACGTTTGTTGTCATAAGTGTGCAGTGCACAACACACACTGCCATAAATTATCTCGAAAAGTTCGGTAGTTTTTATTATATTTCATTTAATTCAATTAAAACAACGCAAAACTTGCAATATTTCATAAATAATTACCAGCAAAGAGTATTCCAAATGACATCTCATTCCCCAACAACAGCCATTTTGCATTCGACTGTTGAAGGGTTTCGCAACACCCGAAATCTCATCCGTCGCCTACTATTTATCACTTCGTTTCATTAAAATACGGTTTCCGCCATAACTCAGCATAATTTGACATGCTCGCGCTCAATTATTCGTAATTTAAAATTAATCATTCAAACATCATCCGATTAGCCGCCAATTATTCCGCCCGCTTTGCGCAAAACACCGCGAAACGAAACAAAACAGACAACCCAAATTATACACAACCCACCGGTGGGAGGCTTTTGTTATATCGCAAAACTTTTGTGCTCCGGCGAGTCGACAGATGAATGCCACGGAATGCATCGAAGCGGCAAATTTATTGAGATCTGCTCGGAATTCCTCCTAATCCTCTTATCCCCGCCGAAGCTCAACCACGGGACTCTCCACGGGCTTACGGGCGCCACCGTAAGCGCAGCTTATAATATCCGCATCCGCTGGCCATCCTGAAGGCGATGTAGTCAATCAGTATCCGTCAATTCTGGCGAACGAGTTTTATGACAGACGATGGCTTAGCCTGTCCCATTCCAATGGCAGCTGGAACTGTTTGGACAGCGCCAGTGCTGGAATGTGATCGGAGTGGTTAATCCTCTTAAAGACGGGCAAAAGTTCACAATGCAGATTGTTGGGTTGACGAGTATGATGTTTTTTTCGTTACTCGCAACGAAAAAAAAAAAACTTCCCACACAGCAACTCATTAGCAAAACGGATAATACGCCCTCGCTGTGGGTAGGGCTTTTCGGAATAAGAATCGTGCCGCTTCAGAGATGCAAATCTCCCACCCAACTTGGCCTCAAAAGGATGCGTAAATTTTCCCTTCGATTTTTTTGTCTCGCCTGCTGAAGAAGTCACCTCCTCGATGATGCAACCAGCGTCACTAATTTCGAACCCAAAGCTGCTTGCTTGCGCAGCCTTGCACGAAATAAGACCCCGTAATGAATTGTTCAATTACCGCTCGCTTGCCACCGCGTTCCGAGGCCCTGAGGTTGACATTTTACAGCCCGTCCCGGTGCATTGTGCGGCGCGTCGACCGAAAATTTGCAACCGGTAGAATTTCTCATTAATCGAGCACCTTTGAGTTTAATTAAATTCCGCAACGGCACCGTTCGACCGAAGATCGCTTCATCTGTGTCTTGTTCGCACCTTGCGCCGCCTGTTCGGAATCCGGGCGCCATTTTCCACCCCCGAGAGCGCCAAATGAGCGCTTCAGCTTTCGTAATCTTTCCACCTGTCCCTGGTTACTCGCTTATTTTACTCGCTCTTTGTGTGTGCGGCCGTATTTTTTTTTTTCTCCTTACCCCCGTTCACCTGATCATTTGCCCGTTGTTCGCTATCCCCGTCCACCGACCCTTTTGCTAATGAGTTGGGATAAAAAATATGCGAAACATGTTACCACCCCCACCGAGCACGCCCACCATCCGGTACTTCGACTCATTTATTCCAGCTGCGAGCGAATGGTGGCGTGTAATTGCGCTGGTTAACAATGAACTACATTTTTCTTCGACGCTTTCGACGCGGCGAACAAGAAAAAAGGGCAAACGCGTCTCCGAGTCGAACGAACGAGTAGAATCCTTTAATGAGGTCTCGTCCTCGCGGGCAGGTATGTGTCGTGATCGTGTCTGTTGTCTTGATTAAATTGTTGGCAGCTCACCTGCAGTGGTGCTTTGTTCGAGCGCTTCGTTTCACTGCTGGACACTCGCGATTCGATAAAAAAAGGTGCATTTATTGTTTGGCAAACAATCGAAACATTCGATTTTTAGTAAAAAACTTGTGCCCTACTTAAGCATCCGAACAGGGTTGAGAACACCTCCTGAGACAGGTTTCTGCTCCTTTAAATCTCATTAGCAACGTTGCAAAATGTATGGGAAGGTCCTTATGCTCCATTCTCACGCTCGGAATTTGAAAACCCGTAAACATCACCCAACGTTAACCCCGTCCGGATCGAACGACAGTTCGTGCCAGTTTGCTGCAAACAACGACCCCATGTGTGTTAGGAGAGCAAGCGAGATTGAAGATCCATAAGGGAAACGGGCTGCAATACTCTACGTGATCTCTTTGCCAAGCCTCACACAAAACAAGACGTTACTCAACGCACACGTGCGGGTTTACACCTGAGACATCCTTCTTCGATGCTTTCTTTTTTTCTTTCTTTCTTCTGTTTGCCTCTCAAGCCAGGACAACTTTATTATGCCATCCAAAACAGAACGCGCTTCAAAGCCAAATGCGGTGCGTGTTTGATTACACTCCGTGATGCTGCTGCTGCTGCCGTGCTGTTGGTTTTGTAAAGCGAAAGCCACGGGTTTGACTTTCGTACGAACTGATTACCGTACCGAAGTTCCAACCGCACGTCAGCACTGCCATCGGTACGTGGAATATATGATTAGCTACCGTTTAATCGTGTACCATCCTTCACGAATGCCGGTCCGACACTCGACAGCTCTGGGCAAAAAGGGTCTCGTTTGCGCTTGCAGATCGGGTGAATTTTAAATACACATTTCACCATCCGTAAAACACGACCAACCGAAACAAACGGTGTGCATTCGTTGCACGCCGTGATGATGGATGTCACCATGCCGTCATGTTGGGTTTAAATTCCGTGTACATTTCGGTCGTGATTCCGAGCTTATTCCATCGTTTCAAGGAGCGGGAACCACGCTACCGGAGCACATTCGCGCATTAACTCATCCGTGCAGTGCCGTGCCAGTAGCAGCTGGTGTCGCGTCAGGGATAAATTGTATCTACAAACAGCGCCTGATTGATCGGTGATAGATTAATCTGTCATGCGGATGACGGGCGTGAGGCTTGGCTTTCGGAATACGTTAAACGTTTCAGCGCGTTCACTCATCGCTGGGCTTTTCCCGGAATCTCAAGGGTCCCTTAGGTCGCTTCGGTGATGCAAAGCGTACACCAGCAGAGTTGCATAAAACCGCCGCAAATGACCTTCAAATGACCGTGTCACACGGTCCCCAGGAACGGTGAATTCGTATGCGAAATTGAATGCGTGCCCGGGTGGTTGAATAACATTTTATGATCGCAAATTGACTCCACGATCGATGGTCGGTCATGACGGTTGACTTCAATCAGTCCTCTGTTTGTGACACGGATACCGGCGTGGAAATGGAAGACCACGAAGGGTTAAAGTGGAACAATGAAAATCAGACCTGGCCCCTCATCAAAACCCCATCGTTGGAACCAAACCAAAAAAAAACAATGCTGCAATCGACAAATCATTTGTCACGTGAATAAATGCGCACCTTGCAGGTGATCTTTCATCTTTCGAATAATTTCCATCCGGTTTCCCGGATAGCGTGGCCCTTTCTTTATCATTTTTTTTTGCTTCCCTTCCTTCCAGGTAAGCGATCACAAACGATTGCATGAGCAGCAAAAAATGTGGTAGCATTAAAAAAAATCAGCGAGAAAACGCTATGCGCTTTGCATGTTCTGATTTATGCATAAGAAAGCGTTTCTTTGATGATCCTTTGCATCATTTAAATGGGCGTTCTGCTCTTATATGCCCGCGCAGAGAGCGCTTTTCGAGCCCGGCTGGAGCTGGAGCAGCATAAATTCGCACTCGAAGCGTGTACCTGCCAACAACGAGCACGAACAAACGAACGCGTTTTTAACGTGTAAGGTTTTTATACATTTTTTTTTCGTTTCTTTTATGTTGAGTGTCAAGCCAGTCAGCTTTTTTGTTGAGACTAATTGCTAGTGCCAGACTTTCGGCTTCCGCTACTGTTTGTCACTCGAGATTAAACTTTTCCGCGGCTTAGGCCCGCTGATTGCTTCCGATGGGTTTCCAGCGACGAGGACATCCAACACACTGACTCGGAGTCTTCCGAGGCGGCCAGCTTCAGGTCACGTGGGTGTAAAGTTAATCTCATCCGGTGCCAGCCGCTAATCCAGTGGCGATGGTAGCGCGAGTTTTGCCACCGGCCGGAGCTAGTGTTGTTTGAAAGAGAAGAAGGCCGAAACATGATGGCTGGTGGTGTTTTTTGTTCTCTCAACCAGTTGGCCATATGATACGGGTTTTTGTTTTATTGTAAAATTTAATCAACAAGGAATATGCTGCCTAACTTTTCAGAGGCGTCGTCTGATAACGGTGTCGAGCGAGGTTGATAAACCATGCGATGCAATGTTACCTTTTCTGGGTACGCGATCGATTTCATCAATCATTGAATTGTGAGGCGGCGATACAAATAAAAGCTGACCAGCCGCATTTCGGAACGCTTCAACAGTAATGTGCATTCTTTTATCTATTTTTAATATCATTGGTTTTTCCAGCAAATAAATTATCATGTATACCGTCATACGAACAAATTATCGGTTTTATTTACGCTTAGAACACTTTTTGCACTGCTGGCTAATTAAGCTATCGGTTTTAGAAATTAATATCTGCGGAGAATTGATTATTATTCGATTGAAAAAAAATCAACCGAACAATATTTCAAAATGATAAATAAAGCAAAAGAATTGATTTATTGATTAAAATGTTTTGTACTTGTTTTGATAATAGTTTATTAACACTAATTTTTGTAGTATTTATCGGTCATACATGGCTGTGATGAACAAAGTGTTGTTTCTGAATACTGATGACGATTTCCAATCAAAGCATTTCATCCTCATTCATGTTAAGTGAATAGAGGCAATTAATTGATTGTTCCCGTTCGCGAAACGTTCGTTTACTTCAGACAATGCCTTTGTGATGTCGTACCGCAATCATCATATTTACAAACGGAGCTTGAACGTATTGTATCAGCAAGCCATAAAAGACACTTATCTCTGTATTAAAATAGCTTTATTTTCGTTCCTTTTTTGCTGATGATTGCTCGCTGCATAACATCTTTTCATCCTTCACCAGCAGCAACTGAAACTTTAGTCGTGTAAGTCACCATTTCGGCTTCCCAGTATTTCAAACTCAAGCAGAATCATTCCAAACACATGGGCGCTAGAGCAAAGTGCTGATTTTGTTTTTGCTACCCTTCGCTGGCATAGTTGCCATCGCACGCAGGTGTCGGAGAAAGTTTGCGATTCGAAGAAAACAGCTTTTACCGATCTTCGCTGAGAAGTTTCCTGCTCTAATCATAAAATTTTGCGAAATGTCAACACGCTGAATTATTAAATCATTACTCGTCGCAGTGAGTGGCTGAAGCCACTTGGAGAGGAGTGAAAAAATCGTTCGCTCCAACGAAAAACTCCAACCGCTCCAACGTCGAGTGTGTTTGATTTTGCAGCACAAAAACTCGCCCAGCGTACGGCCACACTTTAGGGCCACCCTTCGCCCTTAAGACGCTTTATTGCGTACTCCATCAGCACGCGAGCGTGCGCGAGAAACGTGCCATAAAATGCAAACTCACCTAAGCCTTCTCCTCAGAAGTTTGCTGGCGTAGTATTTATGTGATTACCACGCTTTGGCCGGGCCGGAGCCGCCGATACTTACGCACAAGGAAACGATGGTCCTGATTTAGACGCCCCATTTTCCACGCCTGTGTCGCGAACGGAAGCCACACTTTAGCCGGAGAAGTTCGTCGAAGCGGCGATGAATTCCCCATCGTCCGGGAGCCGTCCTGGATCGCAAACCGAGCGTATCTGCGAACGAGTGGCTGTATCGTTAAAGCTTCGCCGGTATTAGCCGAAGTTAAATATGGTAAACCGATGCAAATGCCTCGAGCTGCAAAGTTACACCCCATCACGCCCGCCCTGGAACGCCATTTCTCAGAAAGGATTCACCGCATGCCGCCCGGGGGAGCATCGACTAGTCTAATTAGTAGTGTGATATACCTTCGGCTAAATTTAGGAGCGTCAATTTATGCCCGGCTTTCGGAGATCCACCCTGAACGGGGTAGTCTAAGGGGTGTATTTATTTCGGGGCTATAACTTAAGCTTTGTTTATCAGTTTCGTTTGATTGCGAGTCGTAAACAACTGGAAGGCGTTTGGTTTTAAGCATGAAATTGAGGCGAACGTCTTTTTTTTCGCTGTTGCTGCTTTTCTTTTTTTTTTGCCATGTTCAAAGAGGGGCGATGTTTTGTGCCAAAACAGTTCATCGTGTTTCGTGAAACGCGCGCGTTTTAATTAAATTGGAATGTTTGTACCATAAAAATCCAATTAAACGTTGCAACCAGCATTCTTCACGGTGTTGTGTGCGGTTTGCCTATGCTATAGAGGGTAGCAGTTTGATGTATAGATGGCAAGGTTCACAATTATAATCGGTTTATTAAAGCATTTCAACGGGCAATGTATAAGGCGTGCATAAACATTCCAATCAAAAATGTCTATTCAATGTCCTTTTTTTACACTAGTACAAACACACACTCACTGTTCTTTGATCGTCTATCGTATGAATGTTGTGTTGTAATCTTTATTTTAATTTTTCATTGAAAAGCGCGATTCCATTTGGTTGTCATAATTCTTTTTTTCAGCTTTTATCCACAAAACACTAAAACCTACTTTTAATGGCACAATCCATAGCCTGCTCAGGTTCGTTCGCGATCCTTTGAACGAAGACAAATAGAAAAGTATCATACATTTTCCTGCCATTATAAGCATTCTTCATCAGTGATCATGCTGCATTCCACACAAACAAAGGTCATCTAGATGATGTACTGCGATCAAGCAAGTTATTCGCTTTTTTACTCACGCATGATTTCAACTTTCATCACGCACCCTGCAACAATCGAATCAAACCGAAGCTAACCTCCCAACGATTCCGTGTACGTTTGCCGTGCGCGTCCATTCATTGCCAAATTAAACCATCAACGAGCGAAACGAATCCAAAATGGCTACTGCTGCCTACCAGCAGGAACCTCATCAGTCACTCCAGAAGGAGCGGTAACCTTTTTTTTTTTGCTCTCCTATCACACGCCTTCGTCGCCCGTCTACCCCATCGACGAGCCGATGATGGCCGATTACGCCGAATGGGCGCACATATGGGGGCACATTAACGGACTAGTGAAACATCTGCTCCAGCCCATCTCATGTGGGTGGATCGTGTGCCTTTCGCTTTCGCACATAACGCGTACGCACAAAACCCCAAGGACTGGCCGCAGGGAAGCCTTCGGTCAGCAAAAGATCATGCACGCAGCGCGCTCGTGGAACGCATCATTCGTCACCCAAAGTCACTTCAGCACTGGTCACACTAAACCCAAAACCATCCAACCGGCACCAGCTGGAAAAAGGGCTACGAAGCCAGGAAGGACTGTGTCGAATGGAATCGTTCCATCGCTCGAGATGAAACGAGCCTTCCGCACAACGGATTGATGGTTTGGGCCCGGATGTGAAATTCGGACGTCCTTCGACGCTACGGCCACCAGATGGCGCTGGTGCCTTACGCGAACAGAACAGCCAGCAGAAGTGCCATTTTATTTCACTTCCACCCACTCGCCTGGGGTGGAGGGTTTCAACGGCCCTGACACTTAGGCTCCATCGCTTCGAGTGCCTGCCGTGGATGGTGGGACAAAGGAATTGAGCTGATTTTTCTCCTTCCACCGCGAAGCCCGAAGTCTGGTAATGGCAGACGGCGCACTCACCCAATGGGTGGAAAAATTGGACGATGGGGCGTTGGGTGGCGAAGCAAGCTTAATACAACAAACACGCCCGATGCTCGAAGCTGGCAGCAGAATGGAACTTCAATTGAAATGCGCTGAAAAAGCAAAACAGATGAAAAGCGCCCATTTACGGAAAACCCGGGCCGGGGCCACTCTGTCTTCGGTCTCGGAAAGTGTCCCCCCACGGTTGGCAGGCTGGTTGGTGGGCGGACCTAGCTCTCTTTCGGTTGTGTATTATTATCGCTTTAGAATAAACATGAGCGGCCCAGATTAACATCGGGCGGAGGGTTCGAGCTGGCACCCGGACCGGAGGGATCATATAATCGGCCAGGCTTTGGTCGGCCAACCGCGTGGCTCTGGCGTCGGGATTTAAAGCGGGCTTCATTTGATCGAACGAGGCTTTTCCACGGATGGGGCAAAGTTTTCCGCACGTTGGCTTACGTTGCCCATAAGCGAGAAGATCTGCGCGGGAGAGATAAAACGGTTAGTAGTATGGGCGATCGGCTTCATTCGCCCAATCGCGCCGGAAAGCGTTACACTGGACGCAGTCGGCAGAGAAGCCGGGCGAAGAAAAAAGGCAACCAAATCAATGTTTGCAATTGGCATTCGGCCGAATGCGCCTTACCGGGAAAAAAGCCACTGCGAGAGGAAGTTTTGAAATTAATTAACATAACGGTGGCACGCTTTAATCCATCAAATTCGCGGCCAGGATTACATGGCTCCATGGAGGTACGCTTTGTGTGCTTTTAGTGGGCTATGGTCGGCATCAAGACGGGCATTTATTAACATGTAATCTTGGTGCGTTTTTTATACTCTCCCATCACCATGCTTTGGTTGAAACCCAAACCCAAAACCACCCACCAAGGGTAAGCCTTATCGGCATCAATCTTAACGGTCCGGCGCTTCCACCGTTGATGCACCTTATTTTTATGTCGTGACCGTGGTCACCGAGTACATGGACTCGGTCGTTTAATATTTTCCTCGCCCACCGACCACGTGGAGCATTTCCATGTTTTACATCCGCACTGGCCGGCCATTCTTTATTTACTTTGAATGACAACCATTACGGGGAAACTCTTTCCTTGAAGATGGTTCGCGCGTGTTTTTTTTTTGTTTTTCCTTCTCTTTACGCTTCCCTCTCAAGCTCAAGCTCGTTGCTCGTTGCTCTCTTGCCTCACTGTTGCTGGTTGGTTGGTCCGAGAGCGTATAAAAAGCGCCACCGTAATGCCGATTGCCCTTCAGCCGAAACGGGGCCCCGGGCCGGAAACAATGCTAGAGGCAAGATGTGTCCAAAATGATATTTACCCATAAAAACGTGTCGTAAATTGTCGTTTCTTACATTTATATGCATTAATAAAATTACCCTCCATAAAAATAACAATAACAGGCGGAAATTCATAAACCTCGCTCATCCGGTCCACCCGCTAGCAGAGGGGGTCCTTTGATGCGTGGGAGCGAGTGAGAAACAGCGACAAGGTGCGGAAAAGGATGTCCACCGGAAAAAGTGCCCTGTTCATCAACGTAAGCCGGTCCACGGTCCACGGTTGCCTAGCGACAGGGGCAGCCGTTGGTGAACGCGCGCTTGTAAGAGCGAGATAGCGAGAGAGGCCGTGGAGTGAGATGGAAGAAAACGAACACACAAAAAAAACATGGATTGTAAAAGGAAGCTCTCGCGAGGTGTGAGAATCGTCGACCGGAAGCGTTGCATCGGGAGGAAAAATAGCGCCAGCTTCACCGTACGGGCGAAAAGCTCACGCAGGATTAGGAAGCACGCGGTGCGGTCGTGTTAGAAAATTCGAATAGAATAATTGAGTTTAAAACTTTGCGGAAGAACTGACCGGCTTTTCGGTCCTTGCGATTGTCTCCCATTTGGGGATTGTGGTGCGCCTTATCGGACCACTGACGGTGGGGTTTACGCGCTGGAGTGTCCTGTTTATTTGTCTCCTTCCGCAGCCCGCCTCCTGATGGGGTGGGATTTTCCAGCACATTTCCAACTCGCCAAAGGATCGCTTTGCGGATGTTCACTTTTCTCGGTCATTTTTGCTGCTTTCTTGCCAGGCTTCCACACCAAACCTGGGCGAGTGGCTTTAAGATTGTGTTAATTGACTAGATGTTGCATCGCTTCGGCTTCTTTTCTTCGCCACATTTTCTCCCTTGGGAGGTGGAAAGCTTCGCCACGGCGAGTCCTTAATTACCATAAATTGGAGCGAGTGGCGCTCGAATGGAACGAGTTGCGGTTGGACGGCGCGTCGATAAATCTCATCTTATCATTTTAGTTTTAATTAAGTTGCGCTCCTCGAGAACTACTCCACCGCGGGGTGTTTAGGATGGACGGTAATTAGCACGATAAGTGACAGGAGAAGCTTCACATCTATTTTTTTTTTATTTGCATCACCCGAATCTTGTGTCTGTGCAATAGAATATTGAAAGACAAACTTCGGTGCAAATTCTCGTCGAAACGAGAGCTTATTAGAACTCTTTAAATACGCATAAATTCTGCCAAAACTCCATCCCAAAAGAGCTTTCTTATCCAGCCAGCAGGAAGAAAGCGTAGGTGAAAAATATTCCAACCAAAACTCGTACACCTTTAGTTCCTCTGCGGCAGTAAAGCAGAACAAGGTGCGTACGTTCGAGAGTGCTGAGAAAAATAATATTCTCCCACCACCGCTGGCAGTTGATCCGGCTCAGCACTAACCGATCCGATTGGCCGCAGGCGGAACGGATCCTGGCTTGATTCAGGCACATTCGCCAACGGAGATTCGACATTCGTCGGTAGCCGCGCGCGTCGGGACATCAATCGGGCCCGGCGTACCCAAATATCACAATCAGCATTTCCATTCCGGGCGAGCAGTGAGAGATTTGAATAAAATCCATAAAAATGTAAATGATATCAATCGCGCTCGAACCAACGTCAGCCGGCTCGATCGGGTTACGTTTGTGTGCTCGGGTGGCTCGTGGAAGCCTTACGAGGAAAATAGGTGGGTACGTACCGTTCGAAAGCTCCCCAGTTGTGCCATTTCCAAGTGCCGAAGTTTCTTGCGATGGTGAAAGACGCATCCGCGTGATCAGTAAATCGGAGGAAAATATAATACACGTACTCTCGGAATCAGGTGAGCGCCGGCAAAGGAGTGGACATTTTTTTTTACCGATAAATCAGGACATCAGAGCAGTCATTCGGTAGATTGATAAGCAATTTTGAAAGGTTTCGAGACGAAGGTATATTGAGCTGCTGATTCAAAACAAATTGCCCTATCGATGAAGAAGCTTGCCATATAATTAAAGTGCCATTACGGGCATCATTCGCTTCCGAGCCGAGTGCCTTCGAATTCACTGAAAAACTTTTACCGTTGCAGGAAAAAAAATCCATCCACCAAGAGGCGTCTATCTTCCGCATCGGTGGAATCCTTTTTATCGCGCGTGCTATTTCCTCGCAGCAAAAAAAAAGGGGGAAACCAGCCCTCGGGGAAGGAAAACCAGCCCCACGCGGAATTGCATTTAGCGGGACCAGGTCGATGGCACAACCCTTTTTCCCAAGCGGGTCCATATTTGCTCAGACGACGTGAAACGAGGTCGCTGACGACGCTTTGATGGATTTCGAATCATTTTTCCCAACAATGACAATGGGATCTCGCGCGAAAGCAGCCTTTCACCGGTACGATGGAAAATCGCATCGGGTGAAAGGCTGCTGAGGGAAATAGAAAAACCGCCCAGCAGTGCAGTCTTGCAGCGGGGCATTGGCTGCGTGTCCCTGCGAGGGTTTCCCAGAGCCAAACGAGCAATCGCATTTATTGGAGTGCGTTCTAAGCTCGGTTCCGTCTGAGCTGTCTGTCCGTTCACGTGCCACGATGCTTCCGAAGATGGTACGCAACCGAACGAAAGGGGAAACAAAAATGCGATGGATATAAGAACGGATAAAGCGAAGGGTTCGAGTCTCTGCACCGGTATCCGGAATGCATCGGAGCACCATTTGGCTCCTGCGGTACGATACGGGAAAAACGGTGCATTTTCCGATCCGTGCATCTCTTTGCCCATTTCTAGCCCCGTTCAATTTCGGTCCGTACTCCGGATCACGCTTTCATGTGGTGTTTGGAGGGAAATGAACCGTACATGATGCGTTTTCTCAGCTGCAGCAAATGCATTTCATCGTCTATCCGTCTGCGTGGCTCGATTCTCATGCCCCGGAAGGGCTCGTTCTCGAGCGATGGTGGCAAAAATGCACGTCCGCAGAAGCAGATATTAGTCAAATCGAATGATACCGAAGCCAACGAACTTTGCGAGGTTTCATCTCCATCTCTTTTATTTCAGTGTTTTTTTTTATGTTTTGTTACCCAACAAATCCCAAGTAACCGAATTCAGCCGCGGGATGCGAAATGGATGCGAAACGATGCACCACGTCTCGGAGCGGTCCGTTCTTGGGTGAGTCGAACTTTTATCCCATTCCGGTTGGAAGTAGATAATGCAGGGATTTGTAAACGAGACACGCAATGCGCATTCACTGTGTGGTGCGTTTGTCCGCGGGTTTGTTTGCTATAAAAGTGCATCTTTTGGAGGATGCTTTAACGGGGATTTTTTTGGCGTTGTTTCACTTCGCTCTAGTTGCAGCTAGACTTCCATGTCGGAGATGCCAGTCTTAAAAGAGATCAATGAATCTTAAGCACAATGCTATTTATCTTTCAAAATGCTTACAGAAGTGTTGGTAAAATTTAATTTCCCTCAACTCTTCAACTTTTCAAGAACTTCAACGGTTTAGCAGAACAGTTGGTAAAATTATGTTGAAAAACCTAAATCGCAAATGAAGTAATTCAAAGCATATTCTAAACAGCCTTGTCGCTTTATTAGTAAGTTAAAGTCATCTTTCATTCAAACCATTGCTTAGGTGTTCTTTTGTGTTCGCTAATTGTTGTAAACGATTTGACGATAAAATCGTTGTTTGTTTTCAAGGAACAGAAATATTCAATCATTGAATTGTTCAATCGAACTGGTTATCGAAAACATTAATATTATGTTATCAAGGCATTTAAATCATGTTGTCCTGTAGCCTGAATTGTACATTAAGCGTAATGTTGTAAAAGTATACTGTTTTTTTAAATTAATTTTTTATAAGAGAAGTTATGTGATAATTTTAACACTATCAAAAATGAATGCACAAAAGATCAAATGGTCGAAATGTATGATGAGTGATGATATGTTAGTACAATAAAATCAATATATAAATAAGAATAGTATAAGCATGTGGTATTCAACTGTTTCGTATGTTTTAAACATAATAACCGTCCATCTGTTACTACGCACACTTATTTCTCATGTACAAAACATCCGTAGAGCACTTGCTCGCTTGTTTGCTTGTATCGCGCAGGAGACAAAAAAAAATTGGAAGCCAAACTGCTCATTCCGACACACAAAAAAAGCACACAAAACCATAGCTTAGTATTCATAGGCTAATGCATAGGAAACACAAACCTATTTAGCGTGGCCGCGATGAAACCGGATAAGCTTCCCACCACGTGCGTTCACGAATTTTCATATAAATTGTTTCCGGTGAAAAATGCATTGGCAGATGCAAATGCCCTCCATTTCGAGTCCCCGAGTGATACTTGGCCGGGCCTGCCGGTTGGCAGTAAAAACAAAAAAAAAACCGGGAAAGAAGTGGAAAAAAAATAGAACCCACCCGAGCCATCATTGGCCATTTGATTGTGCCCATTTGCTGCAGCAGTTTATGTGTTTTGGGCGTATAATGTCGTGTTTTCGATCCGCCACCAATCCGCTCGCAAGAAGATTAGCCCATCTTCGCTGATATCCGTTCGTCCTTTGGAGCGTGGATAAAGGAATCCTTCGAACGAGAAGGGTTTCGTTGCACCCGATTCAAGCTAATCGTAAACGAAAGACACGCACCAACACACTCACCACAAGGTGAAACCTTTACCAATGTTGATGCACACCAAGCGACCGGGAGGTTATGTTGGCCCATAAAATTGGCCCATCGTACGGATCGCTGGGATTCGGGAATGGCTCTGGTGCGAGATAACCCCGTGGCCAGGATTGCCCGGTGGCGAACGAGCAGCCCAAGCCCGAGTGGCATAATTTTATCGGCGCATAAAACGATATGAAAAATGTGTGCGTACCTTCGCGCACCAACGGAAAGGACCGGAAGAGATCGAAATACAACGCAATAAATCATCCCGCCTGCTGATGTACTGTTTATGGCTTCAATCGGCGCCCTGGCGTTCGTTCCGCGGGGCGACATAAATCATCAACCGCACCGAGCTTTCATCATGCAGACGCGCGCATTACCAACAAAACCGTCCTTCATCCCGAGGCGTCTACGCGGGGCTTACTCGCGTGGCGTTACTTACGCGGTACAGGGTACAGCACGGAAAAGAAAGCACAATTGAAAGCAACCGATCCCCCGGAAGTGGATGGATGTTTGCCGCCCGGTTTGGGCGATGGATGATGGATCGAATGGTGCGTGGAAAACGGGGAAACAAGAGGATCAATTTCCAGTCGTAGCTGAAAATTAATCGCACTGCGGTTGATTTCCACCGACAGCGTCGCGCTGCGTGAATGCCGACACGTGCGCTCAATCGCACGGATAATTGCAATCAGAGGGAGCAAAAAATAAAATTGTATGTGTATAATAAACCGTACATTCATTCGTGATGAAACATTCCGAGAAAAATGGTTGGGCGAAAATCAGACAATCCACATTTTGCCGGCTCATCAATGGAGCTCGCTCGTTCTCAATTGGGAAGTGGCATCTCACATGATTTACAGGACGACACATAAAAGAATCAGTCGAATGTGGAAGCAAATGAACTCAGTGCGCTTTTGTATTCCCAACACTCCTGAGCCCACTTTATTGATCTGCTTTTTGGCACAAAAACATAAAAATGTGGCAAGCAATCATGTACATAAACGTAACACCGTTTGAAGATTACGATTGGGTGGATGTAACTCAACGAGTTCCTGTGAAATGCATCTTCTTTGGATAAAAAAAAGGGTTTCCTAACAGTTTACCTTTGTCAAGTACATGTTGAGTGATTAATGAGTGAATCATTTCCAATTGAACAGCCTTGATTGCTTAGTTACCAACACAAAAGCTGTATAAAAAGAAAGTCAGGTTTAAACAATCAGACTGTTCCGACGAAAACTCGTAATATCATCAACCATTAATAGAAACGGGAGAAAAAAGATTTCAAATTCACCTCGGTATGCTTCACCCAACGTTGCATGCTTAATCTTCTCTCTTATTACCGTATTTCAGTGGCGTTGAATGACAAAGCGACACCGCCCACTAAAAGCGGAGATTTTCCGCCGCGTTCCAAAAACTTTTCCACGAGAAGTTTTGTCCCGATTCGGCCCGTGATCGGGCCACCTGCACATTGGCAAGGTGATTCCAGCATTAACCGTCCCGAGAAGGCTGGAAGGGAGAAAAAATCCAGAGAAAATAGCGCAAGCAAAAATACCCCCATTCACACGTACTTCCGTGGCGCATCCTTGCGCACTTCCTTTCCCAGAGTAGCCCACCGACCGGCTCGAAGGACCGGCACGGTCTTCGGAATGAATTCCGCCAGATTTCTTGCGATTTTCTCCGCCCAAACCGCAATCCCCGGAGCTGTTTTTGGCTCCGAGAAAGTGCCGTCCAAGGCGCTTCCTCACGTAAACCTGCCTTCCGGCCATTGTTTTCAGCTGCCCAGTGCCAGGGAAAGGCGAAAGGCGCATTATCTAGCCTCGAGGCAGCAGGAGGACATTTGAATTGTCTCGAGCATGCGACTTTCGCCTGTGTGCAGGGTTCGGTCACGTGATTGCGATGTAAAAGCGGGGTGTGAAACCAGCTCACACAGTGGACAAAGGAAAAGAGCCACACACAAGCATACGGAGCCCGGAACCATCGAATGGGTTTGCTCGTTGGCCAAGACGCTGGTGGGATGCGAGCGATGCGCTTTGTGTGCCGGAGAAGGAATTATCAGCAGGATACGGTCCTGAGTGCTCGTGCGCTTTCTGTGCGAGTGATAAGCACGCTTTGTGTGAGCAAATGACGGAAAAAGGACGAATGCGGGCGAGCGCGCCATTGAAACGAATTCCAGCAGGGTTGGGTACTTTACGAAAAACAACGCCAACTACGATGTCCGATGTGTTTGATAGTTACAAGAAAAAAAAAGCATCAAACCATCGCTTGCTTTGTGCAGGAGCTTTCTTTGCCTTCAAAAGCTTCGCTGCGCCTTTTGGGCAGGAAACCAAGCAGGGTTGTAAATTTAAACACATTCAATTCCCACCCCCACAAACACACACACACACACACACGAGTCCACCACGTTTCGGGGGTTCTTTTTGGCACGTAAGTAAATGCCTCCATTTCACCGTCGAATGGGGCTCATTTTTATGCAACGAAATTTTTGCGCCCGCTCTCATTACGGTGGCATACAAATGACATCGCTCGGTGCAAGTCAACATCGCGTTCACCCGGATCGTCCATCGATCAACCGAGCCGGCCGGTTCCCGAGGATCACTTAACGAAGCTATTCCTTTTCCATGCGATCCTGAGTGCCCTCCGAGAAAGCTGGCACCAAGACAAATGATGAGAAAATACGCTACTCGTTTGCTTCGGCTCGAGATGCAAGGGGAAATGCCAGCGATTGCACCGACTGGGTTTTACAATTCCAGCGTCGAATGCATGTTTCGTTTGTTGTCCTTTGTTTTTCCTTTCACTCTTGCTCTTCTTTCTCCACCCGCTGCATCCCGGACGACTTGGTTGGCGTAACGTTCATCCCTTTCGTTGATCCCGTGGCAAAGGACTAAGCCCGGGATGCACCACGTCGTGTTTTCGTTATTTATTTACTCCAGCTCCGCGGGTGCAGCTGCTTTCTCCAGAAGGAGGACGGTTTTCCCCACATTCACCCAACCCAAATTGAATTCACTAGCGCACCCCCACTTTGCAGCCACTCCCAAAGGACACCTGTCTTATCCCCCGTACGGTTGCACAAGTGTAACATTTGTAATCATTGCCGCTCACCACGGCCACTGTCGTGTTGTGATGCAGCTGGCGTGCAGTTGCAATTGGCGTTTCTGGTGCGGTACCGAGTTGTTTTTCGTATGCAGCTTGCTCGGCAAATGTTTCCACAGCCCCCGTGGGCTCTTCATTTGTGGAATGCACACGAGCACCGTCGCTTGTAAGCTCGTCCCGTACACTCGTGCTCGAAATGCGCAACTGGTTATGTTGAAACCCCTTTGCCACGATAAAGCAACACTTCACTCGAGCGCTTTTCATCAAGCAGCAGACACCATGGAAATTGTTTCATAAATTTTAAAAACCCAACTAAAACAAAAGCAGGCAGCTTCAGCTTTGTTCTGCTACAGATGGAAGGTTTATCTGCCGTACGTAATCGGGCTTTCGTTGCCAATTTATTACCAAACCGAGGCCCTCGGAATCGATGCGTTTGACGGATGCGCCCGTAATTTGTCTAGCCTGCGTGCCCTTTGTGGAAAGCATCCCTGCGAAACTTTTCCGCCCGGTGTGTCATTCGGCAAATCTATTTGCCTAATGGCACGAAGCTCAATTGGGAGAAAGTTTCGGCCGAAAAATGGGCACAATTTGCAGCACGCCTCGGCTGCTGGTGGGGTGGAAAATTGTTTCTTCCCTATCGCACGCGGTGTCAATTGAGCGGAATTGTGCCTGGCTGTGTGATAAATGGGCGTTTGTTTCCGGCTTACAAGCGGTTTTCTTGCGCGGCGCGATGGGAAACGTGCCGTGTGGAAATTCGGGTCGTTTTTTGGGGATGTGAAATGGCTTGAAAGTAGAGCCGCCTAAAGCAGCACAGACCGCTTGAAATTGGACGTGTTGTGTTGAAGAGAGAGAGAGAGAGAGAGAGAGAGAGAGAGAGAAAATAAAAACACCACGCCACCTCACTCAAAACTTATCTCTGACCAATCACACACAAAAAAAAAACACAAAAGCGTCGATGGTTGCTACTTCGGTTTGGGAAAACTGTCAGTTTATCTTTTAATCAAACGAAATTGAAAATGTTTCCAAAAAAAAAATCGCCTCACATGCCGGGCTGAGGCAATGCCTTCCACGTTAGCACGCTCACGAACTCGTTTGTCGCGACTCGAGATACAGCTCGATGCCATCCTTCGGGCGGGTGATCAGCTCGTGCATGATGGTTTGTTCCTCGCGCGTCCTAGCCGATCTCAACCGGAACCGGCGCAAAATCGCCGACACAACGCTCTTCTCCTCGAGCAGCGCAAACTTCTGCCCAATGCAGTTCCGCGGACCGGCACTGAACGGAATGTACGCGTACGGATGTCGTCCTTCGGTGTGCTCCGGTAGGAACCGATCCGGATCGAAGCGTTCCGCATCGGGAAAGAACCTGCAACGGCATTCGGTGGTAGTGAGTGTGAACCCCCCACAGGAATCAATTTTCCAAGCATTCGCGCGTACCTCTCGTCCCGGTGCACGTGGTACGCGTGAATTCCCACAATCGTACCGGCCGGCACGTGGTACCCGGCCAGCTCGATGTCCTCGCTGAGCGTTCGCCCGAAGAACGACACGGACGGATAAAGCCGAAGGGACTCCTTGATGCAGCGCTCGAGCAGCCGCAGCTCGTTGAGGTCCTGCAGCGTCGCTGGTCGATCGTCACCGGCCGGGAACACCGACTCGATCTCCTCGTACACGCGCTCCTGCACGTCCGGGTGAAGCGCGAGCAGAAACAGCACCCAACTGATGCCAGCTGTCGTCGTGTCGTGTCCCTATTCGAAGAAAAGCGAAAAGCACAAATTGGGTGCGCTTTGTAACGCTGCCCTGGCCTACCCGGGGGTGGGAAAACAACTCCCGCCCACGCTACGCCATTATGATCGTGAAGTCGCTGAGGTGTAATTTGTGCGAACACAGGTAACCAGCGATGGCGAGCGATGGTGCCCTTTGGGGTGGAAAATGGGACAGCATGGATTGGTTATGGAATTGTTTTCCCGGGATGGCGAATCGGCACACATTAAGCCGCCTGGTTGCCAGCCAGCTGTGTGGTCGGTTCGATAGAACCAGATTTTCCACGCCGACACCAGGGAAAAAAGGCTGACAAAACACCCGATCGAACCCCGATGGGTCACCTCGGCCGAAACCCAATAAGGTAAGTTCATTTTCCGGGGCCAAATTATCCTCCCGAATGCCGGCGCCGTGAGCGATGTTTTATGTTGTCGCAAAAGCAAAACGAACTCGCGCCCCTTTTTGATCGAGGCGCGCTGGAATCGTTGCTACCTACCTCGAACATGAACGTGTCGACCTCCTCACGGACGTCCTCGTCCGATAGCAGCTGGTTGGCCCGTTGGCCCTCGAGCAGTAGGTCGAGAAATGCTAACCGCTTCCGAGCGCCAACCAGCTCGTTTCCATCGTCAACCGACGATGGTGTGGTGGCATTCGTCTGCTTCGAGTCGAGCGTTGCCTTCCGGTCCCGGATGACCTGTGGGGGAAAAAGAAAAAAAATGAAAAGGGGGGTAGAAAAAAAAGGGATTTTTTCTCCCTTCCGACAACGCGCGTGAAGCGAGCAAGCGAGAACGAGAGCAGAAGAGAAAAAGATAGGACAAAGAAGAAGAAAAAAACATAGCACAGTGAACTTGCAGATGTACAGCCAGCGCCGGATCGCAGGATATTGTCAATCGAGCACCAAGAAGGGTGCACCCGAGCAATTCGTTAGCGTTAGCGTACGCGAACGGAAGCAACGGCAACGAAGACGAGCCCCCTTTTGTCCTGCGAAACGCTCCCGGAAGTGCACCCGGAAGCCAGTGACCGTGCACCCTGCAACCGGCGATTGCAATCGAAGCGGAAGCGATGGAAAGCACCCGGGCACAACGCGGCGTTTCCGGTAGCCGGACAGAGAGAACAAGCGCACGGGCTTGGGTGGCCAACAATGGCCAATGGGGGGATGGAGTGCGGTGATTGCAATCTGGCAGCAAGGTGCTTTCGGTAATTGATGGCATTACAGTGATTGCATGCTTTCGAGCCCACGTGTCCGTGGGTCACGTGGAAGTACGGCACCGAGACAGCACTCGGGCCGTCTTTGCGCCCGGGATGCAAGAATGTTGACTGACAATTAATGTGGTTGCCGCACACCAGCTGCTGCGGCCAGGGTTGGTTTTGTGGTGGTGGAGAAAATCCACCCCATTGTGGGCCGGGCTTTCGAGAAGTGTCTTGTTTGGGATGGAACCACGGAATGGATTATTTGCCACCTGGCCGGGCTTAGGGACACGGAACTTCAAGCAATTAGACTTGAACCTGGACCGGGAGATTGCGACACACTCGGGCCCTCGATCGTTTGCCAATGCGATCGATGGGCTGGCAGTTTCGTCTCAAGGTGTCAATTATGGCCGTCCGTTGGGCCGAGTGTCGTTGAAACCGTCATTACGTGGGAATTTGCTCTCTCTCCCGGTGATTGCAATGTTGGCTGGAGCGTGTGAAGTGAGCTTTGGAACGGTGGTTCGGTGAATGGGGGACTTTAACACTGACCACAAATGCATTAAGTGCATACGTGTTGTTTGTTGCGTCTCTCGGCTATTGTCGTCGGATTAGGTTCAACCGACAATGGGGCCGACAAGGTTCAGGTAAATCTTCAACGGCTTCAAGGTGCTGTTTGGGCATCCTCACGCCATCCTTAAGTGCTGTTGAAAAGCGTCGATTTCAACGGCTTCGGCTAGACTACAAATCTCTAGCGAACAGTCGCTTCTATAATTCCCTAGTTTGGCTTAGGGATGTGCCATTTTTTTGTTCAAAAACAATGTGTGAATAGTGATAGATTACGTCAACAAATTTAGCATAATGTTTTCTGAAGTGTGTAATTGTGTAATACAAACAAAGCAAATGAGTTGTAAAACAAAATTAAAAGCTAAAAATGGAAAAATAATAAAATTCCTCATAAGCTTTCAATGAAAGGATGTACTATATTACTCCATAAAAAAAAGATTTGTTTGCAAAATCAAGTCAATTTTAAATTTTTAAAATATCCATTTGTATGTTTTGGGTCGTTGCTTAAAATAAATTAGGTACAAGTTTAGTGATTACAGCGTAGCTATTATTTTGAACATTTTAGTTTGCTGTTAAATCTGACTATCAAGTAATCCATTTTTCTATCAAATCCAACTCTTATGCAACTGACAAACGAAAATATGCTCTTTAAAGCATAAAGAGCAACGATTGCATGTTAAAAAACACACATCCCAAATTATTCGCGATAGTTTTGAACATTGAAAAACTGCAATCTAACTAGCTACCATAAATTGGCAGAAAAACAAACCCCTTCAAACTGCAGTTTCCACCACCACGTTACAACTCAAAACATGAACTGCAACTATTGCTTTGTGGTGGAAAAACTCAGCTCCGGCTGCACGCCACCGCAAAACCTTCAGAAGGGCCGCGGAAACCAAACGAACAGCAGCAGCAGCAGCCGGGTTTTTTTGTTGCTTCTTTATCCTTATCCTCAGCCACAAACTTGTAAGCCAACATCGCACATATTAAATGCTCGCTTCGTGTAAACCACCTCCACCATCAGGTGGATGGAAAAACATCGTCCTCGTGCCACTGGCACACACACACACACACACACCGGCATGTCTTACCTCTCGCGTGTAACCATGAACCGTCTGCAAAGCCGCCCGGTGCTGTTTGGCAAACTCGGACCGGTGCCAAATGAAGTCCACGTGTAACCAAAACCGTACCAAGCGCTCCAGAAACAACCGACTGAGCCTGCAACAAGAACGCGAGGTTTGCACAAAACAGCTCAGTTCCTGCCGCATCAGAGGCCCAACCACAGGCCAGCCGACCGTGTACTTACTCGTACACCGCCTTAACGTAGTCGTTCTCTTCACCCTCACTCTGGGCATTCACCTTCACGCCCATGGCGGTTTCTTTCGGGCACAAAATCGGGCGTTTGAGGAACGAACACAGGCAAAACAGCGGAAAGCATGAAAGAAAAGAAAAAAGAAAACACCACAACAATCCATTAGCGAGCCTGAATCCGGAAGAACGACGACGATAGCGCCGGAAGAAGCGGGTCTCGACCGGTTGTGCCTTCTCTGCATCATCATCATCACACAGGGCGCGGTTTGGTCGGGATTGTCATCCGTCTTGTCCTAATCACCGGCCCTCTTACCACAAATGATGTCCAGAGCGGCTTTCGCGATGAACGGGTACACGTTGACGGGTTTGCCCGTGTCGGCGTAGGGTTCCAGGTGCCCAACCAGCTCGGTGCCATTTTCCGCGAACACGTCACAGAACCCCTCGAGGATGTTAAAGTGGAACGTCGGTGTGATGAGCTTGCGGTGCTGGAACCAACGCTCACCTGTTGCACCCCGGCAAAAGGGTGTTTGGAACGAGAACGATCGCAAACGTCAATTATGGCCGCTGGGAGCTGGCTGGGGCTTAAGGTGAACGAGGCGGGCCTACCTTTGGAGGTGAGTAGACCGGCACCGAGCCAAGCATGCAGAAAGCGATACATGGTGGCCTTCTCGATGTGCTTGCTGGAACCGATCACCTGCTCGACGTACTCTGGGCGGCTGATGCGCACCTCCGGCGTCATGCCTGTCCACACGCGATGGATGTCCGGATAGGCCCGTGTGCGCTTGTCCAGCACGTAGAATATCTCTGTAATGGGGCAAAGTGACCAGAGATACATGGCAGATAACAGCATCATTTTTCTCCCACAGCTACGTGAAGCAGTACGTGAAGGTATGTGCCACAACGCCTTATCGCACCAGAACGCTAGATGTTAGTCGATCTAGTCCGATTTAGGTGTGGGTAGGTATGTGGAGTATGTCCGGACACATGGCTTTAACGTGTTGCTTGATGGAATTGTTAAACATTAGTTTTTAGGTATTTTGAGCCGTCAAAAGGTAGGTATTTTGGATATTTTTAGCGACAAAATAGGCTGCTCAAAGTCCAGATAAGGTTGTTTAAGAATCGTAAATGATCGTTCGAATGACGTCGCCTATTAATCAATTCAAATGTATTCAAATGACTATGAAGCTACAAATATGTAGTTACCCATTTGGTTATGTAAAAAAGATAAAAAAGAAGCAAGAATTGACTGAAAATTTAAATACAAATGAAAAAAAAACCAAGCTTTTCATGTTATTGGTTGATCATTGATCATATTTGATCTGCGACCTTTTCGTCTTTTAAACATAACTAAAAGTTGACAAATCGATCAATCGTGGGCTAGTCTTTTGCCTCCAACTGTTACAGTCCCACCCTTAAGGGTTAATGTAACTCGCGTATCTCTGACTCAGCTCTCATCTCACGAACGGAAACCTTCCAAACGGTTCGAGATCTCGCTTACCGTGAGGTTTCTTCCCGAAGAACGTGTACATCGTTCCGACGATCGGGTACGCCTTAGGGCCTGGTATTTTGTCGAAGATTTGACTCAGCTGCCATCGCTTCATCAGCCATTGCAGATACACCGCGAACGCGATGAACAGCAGCACTCCGTGGAAGATCGTGCTGAGCTCCGACATGGTTGGTGATCGCGTTGAACCCAGCCGGAGTTTCCTCTCGAAAACAGGTTCCGTACAGCGGTGGCCTAATTATCTACCCGTTGAAGGTGACTTTAACACAGAATCACTCGCCACAGCGTACAGCCAACAATCTTGCGTGTTAACTACGATCGACCGAGCACTGTAGACTGACGAATGATCATCAAAACAAAGCCACCTCACGGAGCCAAGTGAATAAATGCGCGTTGTCACGACCCGATGTTAAAGCACTGCTTAGCTACTGCCTGCTTGTTGTAGGTCAGTTTAATGAAGATACCGAGATTGTAGCTCGTAGAAAGAGGGAGCTTAGAGCGAAAAAACAAACCCCACACGAGACTCTCATAAACTGCTCGCCGAGCCGGTGATCGTTGCGTTTTTAGCCTTATCTGCACTATGGGAGAGCATCGTCAGAGTTTCGAAGAGTTTTGCTAAAACCACCTTCAAGTCTATACTTTTGTCATCATTATCAAATGCTGTGGAAATTGGTATACATCTTGATTTATTTTAAGTTTAGCATATAAATGAAGTATAATCTAAACTGCTGTCGCCCACAGTGCCTTTAAGCTGCGCAGAACTCATTCGCTCACACTCATTGCCAGCTTCTACACACATCTGTTAAAACTGGCTCTGGTCTAGGCCGGTCAGGCCTTGTTTTGCGATCTTGCGTGATCGTACTAAGCCAAGTGCGTGCGTTACGCAACGGGTTCTCAACCTGTACATGATCGCGTTCGACTAACCGTTTAATGAAATGCGTTTCTTTTTTTTCGTTGCATCGAAGGCAATTCCGAGTGCACCGACGACGCGTTCTTAATTTAGCGTTAAATCACCCAAAAAACAACAAAATCGAAAACCATTCATGCTTGATTGATTCAACGAGCGATTGATTCATCGCAACAATCATGCAAGGATCAATACATAGCTGGTTTGTTTTGGTGCTCTTTGTTTTCGCTCTATTGCATGTTGTTAATTTGCTGGCTACAGAAATAATCACGAGTTCAGGTTGCTTTTTTATTGTTATTGATATTTATTTAAGGACGGAGGAAGGAAATTGTGTTACTTAAGTAAAACATATAATACTTTATTGCACAAATATTTGTGTAGAACGCAACAGTAGCCAAATGATCCTTTAAGAATCAATGTTTTTCGCATGTTTGGACATATTACTCATGTTTAATGTTAGCGAGATGACCAATCCAAGTGATACAGGTAATATATATGAAAATTTAATCTCTAGTAAAATATAATACTGAGAAAAACTTCCATTTCATTCTATCAAAATTTGTTATAACTCGTCTCAACATTTCAAACTACCGTGCAAATATGATCATCGGGAAAAGGTTTTAATTTATTTTCACAAAAGAAGACACACAAAAAAAGGCGCAGATGAACGTTTGTTTTGAAAATAAAAAATTTCAAAAAAAAATGTCACCCTATGATAGCGCACACACACACGCAGCGCAAAATCAAGGAAGCGATTTTAATTTGCAATCATTCTTCGTTGGCAATTCAAATGTAACTCGAAACTTTTGGGACAGAATGGAAACTTTGTTGCCGCTGGCTCCATGTGAAGCGCATGTATGAATTGATTTGATTTCGAAAGTCCTCCAAAAACCACAACCGAACAACCTCGGGACGGCTTTTGGGCGATTTGTGCAAACATGTCAAAAAAGGTTAATTATGCACACCCCATTAACCGCCGACGTTTCGGAAGCACCGCCCGCCAATTCAAAGCCATTTTTACGGCACTGCCAGCTGTCAAACGCCGTGGCCTTCCGTGGTGAGCCCTTCGAAGATTATCACATTGGTGCGCTGGCATTTTGGGTCGTCAGCCCTTTTCCGCAACGCGAGTAACGTCGTGTGCCGAGGCCGAGCGTTTGTGGCCGGCGACTAAATTTGATCCCTTCTCTGCATGCGATCCCTTCGCTGAAAGTTCCCATGGATTCGAGGATTCGACCGCTGCGAATGCTGCATGATTATTTTCTGGCCAGGTTCGGCCGACCGGAAAAGTTCACAAAACTCCGTTCGCAACTACGTACGTTATTGGGCGACAGAAATCACCGGCAATCGGTCGGTGCGAGCCCTACGGGGTGGTGGAAAACTTTTTCCTCCCTGTTCTTGCTGTTCCACTTAACCGCTTGATGGGAGAGAAGGAAAGCTTGCCCGAAAGGACACACGCAAACAAAAAAAAGGGAAAACACAAAACCCTCGAATGGAACGAGAACATCGAGCACGCGCCGTGGGGTCAGGCAAGGTGATGGAATTACAAATTTCCGGGCGGTTGTTTGAGTGAATGTTTTGGGTCAACTTTTCCGGCCCAGCAGGATTTCCAGTGCGCTTGGGCTTTCCCGGCTTTCTGCAGCAACCTTCGAGCGAGCAAACAACACGTATCCCACAATATCGTACGCTCGATCGACAAGAAATGACTGCCGGTGACACATACACGCACATACATCCTTTCTCCGTGTGAAGCCTTTTCACGGTCAATTTTACGGGCAATGGGTTCGCGAGAATGCTGCTGGGGTGGAATGAAAAACCCCCAGCTGAGTCGAACCGTGTCGATACGAAGCTACACGCGGCGCTTTCATCCGATCGCGCGACGGAACATTGCCGTGAGGCGAACGGCAGCTCAACAACAAAACACTCGCGTTGTTCTGCAGCCGCTCTCGACAGCCAGCTGGAAAATAAAACTGGAAACGAAATCACATTACAACTCGGAAAAGCCCACCACCCCCAAGGGTGGGTGGCCCAAAGCAGCAGCGGGCTTACGCGCTGGAAAAGTCCGTATCCATAGCGACGGGTAACCGCAAAGCCTCATTCGCCGAAAATGAGCTCGCGAGCTCCAAAAAGAAACGACGAAAAAAAGAAAAAGTCCAAGTCCCCCTGAAGCAAGAACAGAACAAGCCCCGTGCACCCGAGTTGCCGAAAACCACCGGTCGGTTCGTTACCCGGAGCGACGGTTTATTAAATTCATACTTCAATGCTTCCGGGTTTTCGCGCTCCGGCTTCATTTATCATGCCACCGGGAACGCTGCGTCGCCATGGCAACCCGGCTTAGCCGGAGTGTGTGTGTGCGAGCGAGAGAGAGAAAGAGCAAATGAAAAAGGGGAGCTGTGTACAGTCGCTCAGGAGCTTCGATGGTATGCCATTTTTCGGCCTACTTCAAGTGCTTTCGAAAGCTAGCCAAAAACTAGCAAGTAGCACCCGTTCTCGGTACGCCATCTTCAACACCGCGTTGAAGTCTTCCGCATGTGGGTGTGTGTGGGTGTGTGTGCGATGATGTTGATTCGCTAAATTTCCTTACAAGCTCCAGCTCGTCAAGGAAAAACTCTCGCGCAACACCGGCAGGACGACGACCGTGACGCCGTGAAAAGCAAGCAAAAGCGTCGTAAAAAATGAGGTTCCAATTTGCCTCCTTTCACCCTCCCACACACACCCACACACACAAGTGCTTCCTCGTGGAAATCCAATGGTCCTTTCTTCCTTTTTATGAGGCAGGCGTGAGTTGCGGTACTTGAAAAATCTTCCGTTTTCCCCAATGTTGCTGCCGTCCAAGGCGTGGATATGTGTTCTTTTCGTTGCCTAAAGGCGATTTCCATTGCTTTTCTTGTCTTGCAAACCTGGCCGAGAGGTGCAAAACGCTCTCGTAAGCAGCGCAAGAGATATGCACCGTTTCCTCGTTAGCTGCACCATTCATCGCGTTGCTTCAGCAGGGATTGCGCAGCCGAGAGGAACATAAAATCAAAGCGAGAAGGAAAAGAAAAGGAACGAAACGAACGCCACCCGTAATGGCATTTTGCAGTGCTTCAATCTGGTGGCCGCGATCGTTCGCTCCTAAACGCGACACGGAGATGTGCGGGAGGTTTTTTTTTCGGCCCTGCACGTGCCCAAAAGGCTCCCGTTTACGGCTTACCTTCTTCCCAGCAGACCAAAAGGGGTGTCAAATGGGGTGCCTTGAAAGAGCTGCAAGAGCGGGTTTAGAAGGTGAAGCTTCTGCACACTGTTCCACCATAAATGTACCAATCTAAATGCAGTCTCACGTACAATCAATGTTTAATTAGCGTAAGCTAATTGCCCTACCAGCGAGTGGGGGTGTTCGTGCTCGCACCCTTTCAATCGAGGGTTGCATTCCTTCACCGGCGAACCGAGGGTTGGTTTTGTATCATCACACTTACCACCGGGGAATGGAAACAACTTCGACACCCACTCTGCTATCAGACGTTGGGGCAGCGATGAAAGCTCTCGCACCTTTCCACTTTTTTATTGCCGACACCGCTCGTTACAGGGAAGTTACAAGCGGTTTTACGGTGCAATGTGCAAAGAGCCCACACCCGGCTGGTCGACTCCTGACGGCTTTGAGGCTTTGGTGCTTGCTGATCTATGGAAATGGATCAAAAAGAATGGAGGTGTGCTCTCGCTCTCTCTCTCTCGAGAGCTAATTCTGTCGAGATTAACTGGAGATAGAATGTGAGTTTAATGTTGAGAGTGTTCCGAGCATTGCGATCATATGCTTTTTCTACCCAGCGAGGTGTGATAATCGTATGGGCTCTACTGCTGGAAAGCTGATGTTCAATCAGCACGAAAGTGTACTTCATCGATTGTGGCAAGGGTTAATTTGGACAAAGGCTTGGATTTCTAGCATAGATTGGGTTTATGCAGTAAGAAATGAATGCAGCAGCAGTCGAGAGAGCACTCGGCAACGGAGAGTTTGTACGTAATATCACCAATATATTGAATAAATGGTTTTCTTGAATGACAATCCGAACTTTATCTATTCAACGTGCTGTTTGCTATTATAATTTAATATTCAATTTAGAATATATAAGGATATCTTCTGGTTTGTTTTGTTGAGGACATAATTTCTTTTGGAAAAAAATCACACGTCTTTTCATTTCAAAGAAGATTACTTCGAAATAGTTCCATTCATAGGCATATAAACGAACGTTTTGTCGCCACATCAATAATGATGCTTATTGCAGTTATACTGCAGGGGGCTTTACTAAGCTAATTATCAAAGCGTACTGTTTAATAATTGGTTCAGTTTATTTGTTAATCCTTGTTCATTTAGGTGTAAATTTATATCAAATTTTAAGAATTCCGTTTCCCAAATGCTGTGAAAATGGAAGGAAACCTGCTCACATTCTGCTGTTTTTCATAAAGTTAAAGCAAATTGTTCATAAAGTAGTCATCTGAGATGCAGCATTCGCTTCCGTTATCCAAAACGCGTTATCTTCAACCACGAGCAAATACGTGTTGTTTTATTTCTTATCGTAGCTGTGCAAATCATATCTTCATATGTACTCATCCTCCCGTATTATCTGTTTGAACATGTGTAATATCTCCACACACATTACCGCATTTCATTACATTCCAGTACTGAATTCAATCAACTGAACGTGCAATCGGAAAATCAGTATGAGCCCCGGTCACACCCGGTCACGCCCAATGCGCCCTTAAATTGCACCGAAAAGTCAATAATAAAAAACGATTACCATTTTATCGCTCACATTCCTCGCAAGTAATCTGATTACACCCCACACCAGGCCTCGGTGCTAATTTAAATACCTTGAATGGCCACGTTCACGATTGCAGCTGCGGCCCAAGGATAAGCCGGTGGGCGTGAGCCAAAACGAAATAAAAAAAAAAAAGAAATTAAAAAATAACACCACCCAACCACCCACCATCGGCCGTTCCTCGGTGGAGCCCTAGCCCTCACCAGCACCCGACCAGTCGAAATTCTCTCGAGCCATCCCGCTGGGGGCAACTCGCAGCTGAGCGTAATTCAATTTACAACGGCCAATCGAGCAAGGAAGGCGGAATGCATTTTCCCGCCCACACGTGGCGCCCACCTATGGCGCCACCGGCCTCCGTATCGTAGCGGAAGCGGATGAACATACATTATTCATTTGAAGTCCTTCCCGCCGATCCCCTTGATTTCACTGGCCAGTAGACGATGGGCGAGAAAATGGGTACATCGAAGTTTCTGCGCCCGATTGCGCCCTTTGTCCGTTTGATCAAAGTTTGTTTCTTTCAGCGCTTCGAACCAATCGCGTAATTCATTGGGATCGACGAAATCGTTCCTGGGGCGAGCGAACCAGACAAGGCTGCATACAAACACAGCAACACACACACGTGAATGAGACCACCGAAAGAAACGGTCTCGAGTGAAGATGCACCGATCGACTACAGAAGCCACTCTGAAATTCCCATGCTTCAGCTCGATCAGCTGAAGACTGGGGAGTTGGATGGCGGCCGATGCAATGATTGTTATTTATTTTATTAACTTCCATTTGATTTTCACATTTATTTCTATTTCCCGTTTGCGGAACCAGGCCGAAAAGGGAACGGCATGCGGCTAATGCATTCCCGCTAGTCGAGCGTTGGCGAGGAAGGTCGGGCACCTTCGGGTGTCCTTCCGGGCATCTGGTTCCGGGAAAATGGTGCCCATGGTGTCGCCCTTCGCCACGAGGACCTCCACGAGAGGTTGAAATAAATAAACAGCAACATATGGGAAGGAAAGGTGCCTGCTTTCTGTCCTCGGGGAGCGCTTGAACCGACTCTCCCGAGAGGGACTGTGCAAAAGCACTTCGAATTACGAACACTAAATACACAGCACCGTCCCAGCATGCCGTATCGGTGGATGCAGCATGCCGAAAAAGGACCCGTAGACGGTTGGCAGGATAATGCTTCGATTTTCAGCGCCCAACCCAACCCATCGGTGGTCCGGAAGCAACAACTTTCGAGCGGCACTCGGTGGGCTACGGATCGTTCCGTCGACCGGTTGGGTGGAAAGCGTTCGAGGTTTAATTTTATTACATCTTCCCTTGGCGAGCTCGCGCGAGAAACCGAAAGCGAACGATGAAGATCGCGAACACACGGACGATCCCCCGGCATCCAACGCACACCATGCGGCGGACTTGGCTCGTCAGGGGTTTATTGTGTTTGATTAAATTTATGTTCCATTCGCCGCGCCGGGCCCGTTCCTTCGACGTTTGTTTGTTTGTTTGGTCACGGAGGCGGCAATGGTGGGCCGTGGCCTCTCGACTTTACGGCATTCGACTGCCGTTGGTAATTTGCCCGGTCGACCGATGGTGAGTCGCGTAAGGAGACGCGGTTTTCGACAGCCGCGTGCCGGTGGGAAAATGAAATTTCATTGCAGGCATTGCGAGCCCGTAGGGGGCGTGAAAAGTTTGCTAACTCGGGCGAGCAGCGCTTAGTCGGGTTCGAGTGGACGCTCTCTCGCCAGGTGGTGATGAAACTTTGGTTTTGGTGTTGGTCGGCGTGTACCTTTACATGGCGTTTTCCTGCGGCAAACTATTATTAAATCGCTTGATGTAGGTCTATGCGCGTTAGCACACGGTTAACTCTTTACAGTCGAAACTAGGCACGCGAGGAAACCTCCATCGCTGTTGGCTATTCGAGATAGGAGCAAGTTTTCATTCTAACAGAGAAAAAATTGAGCTCTCTTAAAGTGGATTTAAAATCAATCGAGAATACTAGAATTCAGAAAATAGATAAAATTGCCTATACGCCTGGAATAAGCGCTCACGAAAGCGAAATACTTGTGAAAAGGTTATGAATAGGCTGTTGGGTCGTAAACTATGCTGAGAAGTCAATTGAATATTGAAGAAGACATTTAAATAGAATGAAAAAGAATGCCTAGGAGTTCGATGAACGATCACACGACGTACGATCAATCTCGTGAAACGGCGTTGTGTCTGCTCATCTTTAATTGTTTATAATATGCTGATACCAATACAAATTGGAACCGTTATGTCTTGTACTACTGTGAGTGAGACTAGGAATTTCGACAATAAATTGTATACACAAAATCTAGAAGTATAGATAAATAAAGCATAACTACAACTACAAAATATATTAACAACTTCGTAAAGCTGATTTCTACTGAAGGATGTAAACATAACTAGATAAATAAATTCTAAGATCCTACATCATGTATTCCTACTTTACTTTTCGAATATCAGTCTTAAGTACAGTAAACGAACTATATTGAAAAAAAAATCCTTTTTAGTGACCAGTCGTATTCTAGTCGGCTTATGATGATAGTTGAGAACCAAAATCATAATCAAAGCATTTCTACACTGCACTAAAGCAATTTGTCATCCGCATTATATTTCTTCATGTCCGGTTTTCTTTCATATAACATATTTTCTAATGCAAAGTAAGTAGCCAGTCGAAAAGCAAACGGGTTTATTCTTCGTGCATGTATCGAAAACCATACATATTTGGTTATCAGATTTGCTCCTCTTGCAATTAACATCAATCGTTTCGTACGCCGACGTTTTACTGAAACTACAATCTAGTGGGTTGCAGCCCATACTCAATAAGCTAACGTTCGACGACAGGTTATGAGGGTAAAACTCCTCAATATCATTGTATTCAGCATACACGGAAAGCTCTCCCACTACAGATGGGATGCTCAGGTGGCGTATCTTATTGTCTGCTATACCGAGTATTTGAACCGAGACAGTTATGTTGTCGAGCACGGCGTGCGATAGGTTGTTGCTATTTACTAAAAGACAGTGCAAATGCTTCCAGGTGGTAACTCTATTCCAAAGCGAGTCCTCTGACAGTGCGTTTGATGATAATAATAACACGCTAAGGTTTGGCATTGATATTTCCATGCAGCTCGGTAAGCGTTTTAACATGTTGTTCCGTATTTCGAAGCTCGTAATCGAACTTAAATTCCATCCACAACAATCCAGCTCCGACAGACGATTATCTTTAAGGTTGATTGATTTTATGCTCGAAGAAATCATGTGTCCTCGAATGCTTTCAATCATGTTTCGATCCACATTCAATTCTTCCAATGATGGCATGGTGTTGAAAAATTCCCCGTTGATGGTTTTCAAGCAGTTGTTTGTTAAATAAATTTGTTTCAAGTTTGGAAAAGCGTTATCCGACGGTGACGTTAAGCTGAGATGGCTGATCTTATTTTTTTGAAGATATAAATGCTCCAAATGCTGCAGCATGCCAAATGCGCTCAAATCGACAGTTTCCAAGCGCGAATTGGCTATCGTGGCTTTCTTGAGTCTTGTCAGATGGCCTATAGTGCGTGGAACACTCGTTACATTGCTGTAAATAATGAACAGCTCCTCCAAATGGCCGTTACCAACTTCAAACACTATTTCATTAAGGCGTGTTTGTTGCACGTGTAGCGCCACTAAATGTACGTTTGCTGGCAACAGAACGCGTTGCAGACGAGAAATGCTAATGACAACAAAGTTTAACAAAGTAACGTCTACGCTATTTTTCAACAAACTGAGCTTGAAAGACATCGTTTTCAGCTCATACAGTGACAACTTTGAATTGTTATACGGTAAATATTTCAACATAAACGTTCCATCTGCTTTAGGATTCCAATTGTCAAGCCTACACATTACTCTTACGCACCGAAATCGAAATCCAAAGGTCACGGAAAGCACCAGAAGAAGCAGCCAGTAAACACTAGGGTGTTGAAAATGATTAACACTTTTTGCTTGTAAAATTATGGAAACGTTAGAGCCCATACCGAAACACTCGCATAATTCAAGGATGATGGACTTTTGGATCACAACGCGATTTGCAGTTATTATTGTGCGATATGCAAACGGTACGGTAGATCATATACTAAACCAAAAATGCTTTTGTGCTGGGCCCTCTTATATCCCATTTAACTGCACCAAATTGATTGTACATTAAGTGTTTGATGCAAATAAAAACAAATCGATTGACTCTACCGCAGCTCGATATGCAACCAAAACGTACGCCTTTGAAATGATGGTCAAGCTATTAAAATGAGATTAGACGTGTTTTGAGGTAAACCCATTGCCCGAACATTACAAAATTTTACACTTCAATAGTATATTTATTACTTATTTTGCGGTTTGAATTCGTTCCAGTAAAGTGGAGAATCGAAAAAGGAGATTAACGAGTTCAAACGTTTAGATTTTGACATAAGAGCTCTTAATGTTACAAATTAAAATTAGTCAACAGCATGACTGCGAGCTCTCTATTATCACACAATTCCTGATTTTCCAAGACTATGTTGTTTTATCATACTTCCAGTTTATGTCAAGTATATAAGGCTTTGTCGCAATTATTACAGATTTTCTCGAAAATTATAACAAATTGTTTGAAATGTGTTGGTATTACACTCTCTCATAAAATATCCCCTTGGGTTAACAATGTTTATTTATATACAAAATACAATAAAATCGTTTCCTCAATCATCATTTGTGCAGCTAATCAGTGCTCGTTTTCCTCCATTATACGAGACTCACTATTTCACCAAATACGTTATTCATCTTTTGGTTTCGGCTATATTCAGCCCATGCTTTCGATTCGGGGTTTAGCTATATTCAGCCCTTGCCTTCGATGTATCATTTTGGAATTTAATTTTCTCGTTCTTTCTTCGCTCCCAATGAAGTATACCTAAGCAGGATAAGCCACTCCAAAACTTCTATGATGATAACTCATTCCAGACATTAGCTTTACCAATTACATCTATAATTTCGTCTAAAAATCAATGTATCATTTTTGGTTGCAAGCATCCTGGACCCAGCTGGGATTAACATGCACGTCCATATGAGTTTTGATTCGAAGCAGAGAACATATGTTTTTACTTCACAGTCACTATCAAATTCATCATTGTAAAGTTAGTAAATTTTTTAAGAGTGGCTCAAAATGTTGAAGTAGAATTTTTTATAACAAAAAAATGACAGTTCATAAAATGTTCTACGATGCTTCCTGAGGCTACAAATTACATCTCAACAGCATAAACGCAAATCGTAGAGATTAGCGCAGAAACAGAAGATTAAAAGATGTACTATAAATAATCTTTTAAGCCACGTCTTCTCGGAAACATTCAAATGGTTAACGGGGGTTCTTTTCGTCGGCTAGAGAAAAAAAAATAGGAAACATTAAATCTTTCAAGACAATACACATTAATCCATTATGCGGTATTGTGAAAAAAAAACCCTTGATGACAAAAAAAGCCCATCTTTCATTTGAAAAGCTATGAAAAAATCGTTAATTCTTGTAGCTTTTTGTAATATGAAAAGAGTTAGTCAAATCCAGTTCGTGCAAACAAACGCTAGTTGTTCGCTCGCAGACAGCTTCTGCGTGGTACAGTTCCTGATGCCGATGTGTGAACAAACATTCATCGACGGTTAAGGAAAAAAAAATGATGCACTACCGGGACGGCAGCACGCCATCCAACATAAAGTGGCCTCCATCGCATATCTGCCGGACACTGGGTTGTGTTGTGTCACCGGTGGTTGTTGGAACTGGGGAGATAAATTTAATATTTCTAAAGCACACTTTGCTGCGTTTCACGATATTATGGGCATAACTTTTGTCCGTTCCCCTTTTGTGGCCAGTGTTTGGTGTGTGCCATCGAAGCTCTGTGTGTGTTTGTGTTAGTTTGTGGTTTCCTGTACCGAAGCGGAAGCTCTCCCGCATGCCACTGCGCCAGGACGCCTTTTCCGCTTCGAGTTGCTTGGGCGAGATTCCCCAGCAACTGATGCGGCCAATGACGCCGAAAGCCGTATGGTCTGGGCGTGCAAAAACGGACTGCATGGTCTTTGCTGCAGTACCGCATGAAAGGGCATGCACGATGAAAGCATTACACGGGATGCGTCTCCTAGACTCGGCCCCCCTTCGGGCAGAACGCTCCCAGCCGAGAGCTTTCGTAAATAATTGAACAGTTGGAAACTAAATTGTGTAGCTTCGTGGATGACTAACGCATCGCAGAAGATGCGCGCAGTGTGCTGGGGGAAAGTGCTTTAATCTGATAATTCAGCACAATATTCACACGCTTCAAAAGCCGCAAGCTGCGCTAAAACATCAAACAGATGATTATGCATTCATTCATTTTGATCTAATTCATCTGTTGGTATGTAGGAATCAACATTGAGTAGAAACTTTAAAAAAGAAAGTAGTATTTTTAAAAAGAAAGCATAGTAAACTTTTTTTTTATATGGTTTCTTTTAATCATTGCATTGGTGAGTCGATTTTCACGACTGCTTATTATAACCAGGAACATATTTGATTATAAAAAGTTGGAGAATTGTAATCATACTTATATGTAACTCATATTCATAACTATATCATAGTTATAATCATACTTATAACTTAAACTTGTAAAACTGTCAAAGATGAGCATGAACTTCAAACGAAACTATAGATTAAAAATTAACTGTACTTACATGAAAATCGAGTAGCAAGCTAAAAAGGATTTTTCGTTCAACTTGTTTCAGCCTTAAATACAAATTTAATAGGCGACAAATTGGTACAAATTGGTAGGCGACTTTAGAAGTGAAAAATAATGTTTTTGTAGTGAACAGCTTTTGCAACATGACTATTGATTTTCCGACGGAGGTATAATCAGAATACCTTGAGTATGTAATTTATATTTTTCTATTCCATGTTAAATGTAAAATTGATCATTCGATGAGGAGTGAATTATCATTCAAAAATGGCAATGAATCGACTTAAATAAGGTAAAAAGTAATGAATCAAATAAACGGCAATTCAAGTTTACAAAAATCATCCGCTCTATAAAATAGGGCATCAAATCATGAAAGCTTACAGTTTTCGTTTTGTTGCACAGATTTTCACCATCTGAATTTACGATACGAAACAGCCAAACTCAAGGCAACCACACGTTTTTATTCACAAATTAACGTTTCAGTTTTATATCAAACGAAAGAAATCGATCAGTTTTGGGAAACTGAACGATTAAAATGAATATTTTACACCGTTCCGTTGAATGCGCTGGGAGATATTTTCTCGAAAGCGAAATTCCGCCTAAAAGAATGGAAAGCATTTTGATTGACTTTTTTTTCCGGTGTATGGCTGTGTGTGTGTGCTGTTGCTCTATGCCATGCAAAGTGTTATCCAACAGGGAAAATATATTTCTGCTCTGCTGTATTTCCTCCCACCCGTTTGGGCTTGCGAACTATCTTCTCTTTGATGAAATCGGTTGCGGCTGGGCCCAGCACCGAGCACAAAGTGCGAAAAAGGGCACACACAAAAAAAGAGGACTGCGTGCACAATTGAAACCATTCCGGGTGCTTCCCTCACGTTCATTGATTACGATCCTTGCGCAAAGGCGCCAAGCGTCCCCGTGTAACTATGCGTGCCAACAAAAGAGAGAGAGAGAGAGAGAGGGAGAGAGAAAAAACGAATAGGAAATCAACCGAAAAGGGGAGTTTTTTTTGGTCGACATTTTTGAAAGCTCACCCATGCAACCCGACATCGAAGCGTCTACCGTCTGCCGGACTCCATCCATCAATCATATCCTGCTCGTGCCCGTGTTGTCCAGTAGACCAACCGTGCCTGCGTGTGACAGGCCGTTACTTGAGCCGTCCCGCGTGAAGGAGTACCCGATACGCACGTGTCACCGACAGTGGTCCACGGTGGTCCAACTAAATATCGCCCCACGCGGCTAATATCGGAACACGCCGGGTGGTTATGCAAACGGTGTGTGGCATTATGCATCGATCTGAACCCCCGAGCAACGCGAGACTGTGTGAGAGAGTAAATAGGGAGTAAAAGTTCATGTGTGAAGCAGATGGATTTTTGTAAGAAAGCTGACGTAAAACACACGACTCTGGGTGCCTTCTGGTTGTGGTGCAGGTCAGTCCTGTCTGGAGCATAGCAAAAACCCGTCAGTTGCTCAAGTACAACAGCCCATTCGCCTGAGACCGCTTGGATACAGTTCATTGCGTCACATTGCGAAAAGCGTCGTTGCGAAACTGCGTTAAAAAAAAACCCCCGAAGCCCATCTCGCCACAAACCACACACGCAGCCCGGAGCGTTTCGCTCTTGGCTGACTCACGGCGAAACTGGAAGTGGACATTTTTTCTAAAAAAAAACAAAGCAAAGCTCGCTAAAAGGATTGTAATACTTACATGAAAACGGCAAACGGTGCCCACGTTTGTGGATGGTGTGTCCACGTGCCGAGGCTGCGTATGGACCATGCGACCGACACGAACCGATCACGGCATTGATTTTCATGCGCGCGGGCGCGCCCGTGTATGTGTGTGTGCTTTTATGCTGGCTTTTGCTTCATCCCAGTGGAACCTCCAAGCTTCGAGTGGTGTCTGGATTAGGTGCCACGTTTGAGGGCATTCCCTAGCACCGGAAACGGGGACGAAAGGCCACGTTGCGGCAAAAAAAAATGTCCAGAACAAAAAGGAACGGAACGCGCGAGTGAAATGAGGCGAGAAAAAAGCTGTCACATCGAACCGATGGACAGGAAGGATGCACGATCCCGGAGTGTTGCTGACCTCCAGCATGCTGTCAATCAATGGCACCGCGTACGTTCGAAATGTGCACCGGATTTTTGCATTTTTCGCACCGGTTTTATTTTATCTTCCGAGCGCGATTGTGTTTTTAGGGCGGGATTTTTGCAACAAAAGCGACATTTGTGGTTTCGATGATGTGAACGGGGGTTTCCTGTGGCTTAGTAACCGAGTGTGAGTATGGTATCGGTATCGGACACTAACGGCAACGTAGCATTCTTTTCCGCAAAAGCCATAGAGAAAGAGAGTTGCTTTTGTTAACGCGGCACTCGGTGGGGGCTGAAATCGACAAGCGAACGGAACGAAATGACACACGGATTTCTCGTTCGGCGCTCGACACCACAACTATTCGTGCCTTTTGTGCCATGTAAAAGTAACCTCGTACTCGAACGGGGAGCTTTGCGTTTGCAGCCCTTACTTGAGTGGAAAATCCTTTTTTTCGAAGACAAAGCCCGCATGTACGCTTTCCGCCTTCCGAGAAGGATATTCAAGCGATTTGCCGGTCCTGTTGGAAGGTAACAAAAAAAAGACATTCCCTCGATGAGCTAAAAAGAGCATGCTTTTTTATTTTTAGTTTCTTCCTGCTGCTTTAGAGCGGATTGATAATTTTTAAACCACAAAACCCACGCCCGGATCGTGACCGAACACCGGACCGGTGCCGGGGTGTGCATCCGGCATCGTTGCCGTCGCGGTAAAGCGTTACCGTAAAAGTTAAACGTGCGGTATTTGCATAAATTTCCGCTCCATCGTCAACCACCCAACCGAACGAGAGGGGTGTGTTAAACAAAAGCGCCACAAGCGCACGAGATCTTGGGAAAAAATGGAACAAACTGGAGGGAGCAGCACCAAAAAAAAAAAAATCTACCCCACCGCGAAAGCAACAACAATCCGCGCACGTGAAACAAAAGGGCGAGCGGGAAAATAAAAAAAAATGGCAGCAGAACGTAATAAAAACAAATTCTCACCCAGGGAACGCGCCCGGTCGCAAAAGTCGTCGCACCGAGTGAGTGATGGAACTGTCGAATATAAAATTCCCCACCCAACCCAAATGGCCCAAATGGTGGAGGACAAAATGGCGATCGTACCACCCCATTCGGGCCCACTACTCCCGGGAGTTTCACGGGACATTTTGGGTGAAAAGCATCTGGGCGAATGCAAAGTGCTCGAGCGGACCGCGAGCTTTGCCGGCTTCCCGTTTCGCGGATGGAAGTGATGGAAGCGCATAAATTGCGACAAGCGTGAAAAAGATGAAACACGATAAATATTCAAATTAGCCGTGACGAAATTACCGAGCCAGGAATAATGTATGCACTCTACAAGTGAGCAGAAACTCTTTACCCACGCACGCCGGTATTCGCTTACCTTTTGCGAGCGCATGTTTGCCAGTTCGTCACCAAATGTTGCCGAAAAATCGTCTCCTGCCATGTTTTTTTGGGAGGGAATGTTGTTGTATTTTTTTTTGCCTTCCCATTTTCTCACTTTGCAAGCAAGGGTGTACGCGAGGGTGTATGAGCTTTTTTTTATTATATTATTCTTCATTCTTACTTTACACGTTTGCAGGATTTTTAAAAATGTGTCACTGTATTTTGATAACATTTTGTTTTTTTTTTTCGTTTTAATTTTTGCAGCCGTTCTGGTCGAATGACCTCTTTCCGGCGCGTGGTGGATTGATGGATGCGTTTATTTCGTTAGCGCCAAAAAAAAAACGCATCCCATCTCAGGCGTGTCAATTTCGCTGTGATGCGTTATTTTTTGTCCATTCCACTTTGGAGTGGTCGCAACCAGTGAACGATCAATTGAAATTTGCGACATTGATGATGCACGCGTTGATGATGAATTGACGAGATGGAGAAAATACTAAAAGGGGCTGTTGGCGTTTAAATTTGTCACCATCGAAGCATACTATGATCGTTACCATGGCTACCGTGAAAGTTCTATCCCGCGAGTGTGCAATTATCTTCGTAACCGCATCGCTGCACTTGCACCGTTCGAGCTTGCTGTCTCGTTGAAACATTAATATGAAATCGGTTCGACCTGCGCCGCGCAAGATAACAACGCTCTTAAGACACAGAGAGTGTGAGTGAGAGAAAAATAGAGAGAGAGAGAGAGCGTTCCTTCGGCTGGGATGAATTTTCCGTCACCTTTTGCGGGAGTCCGTCGAATAATCTCCGCCCTGCAACTCGGCTGCATTTCTACTTTTTTCCTTTCGCCCACTGCAAGTGTAGCAGAAAAGTTAACCGGGCTATCGTTCACCGGCGCTATCCGTACGGACCAGCGCCAATCGAACTGGGAAACAACGCCGGACGGGCAAACGAAATAAAACTCGACTCTCGACGCTCGCTAGCGCAATTTTCTGGCGCGGTCAGCGTGGCGGAAAATCTTAACAACCCGGCCAGAAGGGTTCATGCGAAAAGCGGAGGGTTGCAATAAAGGCCACCGGGCGTTTTTTTTCTTTCCTCGTTTTCCTCAAAATTTTGCACAACCCCAGCAGGAGCGATTGTAGCAGAAAAAAATAGATCTCTCCCGCTGCAGTCGGCTTCGGGGTGATGATGGGAGCTGTTTTTTTTTGTGTGACTTTTTTTGTTCTCGCACGCCGAAAGCAGTAAATTATGAACATTGCTGATAATTGAAAATTTATCCTCCACCCCCCCCCCCCCACAGAATGATGTTTTTTTTCTCTTTTTCCCTTTCTTTGCTATCTTCAGCTCAGTTTTGTTCTAAATTTTTGTGGTGCAGCTTTTCTTTCCATCCAGTATCGAAGCCCAGAAGACGCTGGATTGAAAACTATTATCCTTGTTCGTGCGGTTTGCTATTTGACTTTAAAGTGTGAGAGAGAGAGAGAGAGAGAGAGAGAAACATTCCCCTGAGCGGTTTCGCAACAGAGCGTACCATTTTATTAATTTAAAGCCGTGCGTTTTTTGTTTTTTTGTTGCCTGCAGTCGATGAACGGGCCTCCGAGCAGTCTCTATGGCACAATGCCCGATTCTGGGTAGATCGTTCAAAATTTGCCATGATTAACAGACCCAAACCACCCAGCACGGTGGCTGCCAACGGGCACATTGAACCTTTTCCTCACCGAAAACGCTTTTCTTCATCGCCCCGACCCGACCATGCGTTGCCAGTCATTCACTGGCCCAATTACGCAGAAGTACGAAAGTTATTATTCGGCGCTCTCAAACAGAGCACAAAACGAGCCACGGACGCATCGTCCTCGACAAAACGAACGTCAGTGTTTTTTGGTTCGTTGCATTCGAGCAGCTGTTCGATCGCTGCGCGAGGCGGAAAGCTTTGGCAAAGCTCGCCATCACAAACGAGCAGCGTATTACGTTCGACGTTGCATTTGCGTGTGTTCGGAAATGAGCCCGTTTCGTGTGCCAAACGAAATGCGAGTTCCCCCGTACATTTATCGAGATATTTCTTGAAGCGAATTGCGCATTTTTTATATGCCCTCGTTCCGATGCCATTCGAGAAAACCGAGAAACATTGGCTTGCTTTTTGGTGTGCTCATTTTTATCAGCGCGAGAAAAGGCTAACGATGGCTTTGTGACTGGCGTTACCGGGCGAGATCGGTGGTAAAATAATCGAACCACCCACACCGAATCACCAACCCCAGCTAAACCTAGAGTGACTAATTTAAGGATAAAAGAAAGGGCCATTCGATAAGCGATTGCACATCGGTGGTGGCGCATATATTTCTCCCGTGTGCGCTTAAAATCCCCTTTCGAACCTGTCACATTCACAACCAGACCAGACCCGGCGTGGGTGCAAAGCTGTGAACGAGCGCCGAAAGGTAATAAAAATCCAACCCCGGCTCGGGGCGAATCGTGTCGAAGGCTTCACCCGAGGGCCATCCTTTTTCCATCGTTCCTGAACACGGGAGTCTGATGGAGTGCGGTGGTCGCCGGTAATGCGACAAACTAATATATCCTCGACCTCTCGAAATGCTCCACCCGCAAAAGGGGGGTTCGAACCGTCGGCAGTAATTTTCTCTCCCCTCCGAATAAGGCGGCGGCGGGTGGGATTTTCCACGGGCTCAGGTGCGGATTGGGCTGAACGGAAAACGCAACCGAACCGATGGTGAATTTTTGCACGAGAATGCCATTGGATTTGAGAGCGGGTGAACCATTTCGAAATAATAGTCACTCGTCCGGCAGCCGAACACTTGCTGGGACTGCACCCGGAATAGATAGCTTCACGTAATGCCGTCCCACATTCCAACGAACCGGGTGGCTTTTCTTTTTTTTTTTGGGTTTTGGGGGGTGTTCTGGGTTGGGAAAACTTTCTCACCACCCCAAAACCAACCTCGCTCGACCGAGACCGGAACAAAAGAGAACCAGGTCCGTTTTCTTTTTTGTTTTTGATCCCAAAAATGTCGCCCACTTGCTTGAACGATTTAACAGCCGGAAGAACGGGTGCCAGTTGTGAGAACCCCATTTTTTTTAGTCCCCGGCGTATGGGATGGGACCCTTGGGGTGGTGAGACAAGTCGGTGGTTGGGTGAGAGAATTTCACTGAAGAAGAAGAAAAAACCCGTTCCTAACGATAAACAGTCCTGTAAAAAGGCATCCCGCTGCCCGCTGCGTCGTGCGAATGCGAGTGCGAATTTTTGCAGTGGATTTGAAAATTGAAATGAGGAAACTTTTGCAATGATAGCCACCGAGAATGGCCGGACGCTAGGTAAACACGGTGCGCATCCTTTGGTGCCGGCGGCGTCGACGAAGGATGCGATGGTCAACTTCCGGTACCGCACGGCAACCGGCCCCCCGGGTGGCGCAAAAGTTTTCAGCGCAAAGAAGTGAGCGAAAAGTTGAGAAATAACCGGCCAATTTCCCAATGATCAGTTCATTAAGCTGTCATGCTGGCGATGCTTGGCGCCAGACCCAAATGTGTGTGCTTATATATTTCATTTATACTTTGCTTGATTAAAGTTAGCCGCATTTGCACATGGAAATTATTACTTTCATCTGCTGTCTTGTGTTTTGCGTGCCTTGAAGCGCTTTCAAACCATGCCAAGTTGCACCTTGTGCGCTCATCGTTCGGAAAATGCCGATCCGTTCCATTACCGTAATTAACTCATCTGCTATGCTTCAGGACCGGTGTACACCGATCGACTCACTTGACCTTTCGCTCCCGAGGGTCCCAAAAATGGGTTACACGGCCAAAAAGGTCACGTTTTCCGCTGTCGCAGTAGAGTGAACACGGATTTTGGGGGGCTTCCCAAAAATGCTCCTCCACAAAACGCTCGCGGAACCATTGAGCATGTAAATTAACTTCACTCGTTCCAGCCTAAACGAGCGACGATCGTTTAGACGGGCAAATATTTCCAATACCCCTAGGTGAAGCAGGACCGGTTTTCCTCGCGAACTCAGTCGAATGGTGCCGACAGGAGCCCGCTTTTCATTCACCCACCCGGCACAGGAACTCGTTACAATTTCATCAAAATTCCACCGAACGGCCTGACAAGTGTTTGATGGATGAAGTAGAACGCCTGGCTCTCGCTCCAAGGCTTGTTGTCGTCAACGCCATCGTCGTCGTCGTCGTCGTCCTCGTCGTTTGTTGGTGAGTCGTTGGGTGGCACAATTTACAGCAACGTTGCGCCAACGACCATGGCGTTGCATCCCACTGACAGGCAGGCACATGCGGTTAATCAAACGTGGAAGATTAATACCGCAGTTCCTCGGGCCGTCGCTTCGTTCGATCGAAGGACTTTATTTCGTTTTATCAATCAATTATGGGTTGCATGCTGATGGGGCTGATGGGGTGGCATTTCGAACATGCAGCGTTCGATGAGACGCTTAGGTTCCATTCGCCGGTAGCGGCTTGCATCGAGTGGTTCTCAAACGCCACAATGTTCGCCGGGGAATGGATTGCCGTCGGAACGCTTCGCTTTCCCAACGGAGCGTCCTCAAATATTTGACCGACGATCGACCCCCTTCGAGTACGGGTGGTTGTTGAAGGTTGTTATTTACTTTTTATTAAGAGCTAAGGCCCCATGAGTGACGACCGAACCGATGCTGCAGTTCGATAATCTGAATCTGAAGGTGTTCTTTTGGAGCAAAACACGTACGAGCTCGTTCGGATGTCTTTTGGTCCGTATCGGCTGGAATCGATATGCAACCGAGAGCATCAAGCAGGGCCAGTTTGAGCGTCGTCGTTGAGCGAGACCAAAAACACAGGTTTGTTTAATTTTGTCTGTAACGAGATGTACCGCAAACACTTCATCTGGAGCTTTTTCCAACCGAAGCAAAAATGGAGAGCGTTTTTTCTCATCCCCATTCACCGTAAAGAATGAAATGCTTTTCTCTCAAATCAACCTTATTTTTTTTCTTCCCACAAAAGCATATGTCCCCAACTAAGAGCAGTTCATATTTTCACGCTCCTCAAACCACAAGCAAACTCGGAAGGAAAGTTTGCCGCTGCAATGAATTCATCGCATCGCAAATCACTCAATAACTGTCACGAGCGTGCCATGAAACTCGCATTCGGAATTATTCAAAAGCTTACGGAAATTTATACCCACCGTCACGCGGGCACTCGGCGCGATAGGAGATTTTGGGTGGCGTAAAAGTTCACATCAAACGAAGTTTAATAGTTTCCCAGGTCCAGGCCCGAGCGAATCCATCAATCCTCGCGCGCGTTGGTCCATGGCCATCCACGCCGTTGTCTGGTCGGTGATCAGGCTCCTGATTTCTTTTCCTTTCGACGTCGGCCCTTGTTCCTTCACTTTATTTGCTCTACTTGCTTTTCTTGCGAGGTTTTTCTCTCTCTCACTCGTTTTACTTGCACGCCCTACGCCACGAACGCTATTCCTGTGGGGGTTTTCTTTGTTTTTTTTGCTCTTCCGGCGGTGAAAGTACCCTAATCTTTTTTTGTTCCCGCGGTATCCGCCCGTGATGAGTGATTACTCCCGGCACCACCATTCATCGGGTCGGGATGGGTCCCGGCTGGATGGATCAAAAGTGAAATGAAAAAAGTTTTTCCCCGCGCGCACTGTTGCAATGTCTTTGTGTGTCCAGTGGGCAGAAGGTTTTTTTTTCGTTTTTGAGGGGAAAAAACGAAAAAAACAAGCTAATATCTCGAACGCGGCGCAATGGTAGCATTGGGGAGCGCAAAAAAAAACGCAGAAAAGCGAACGGCAAACGAATTACTTGGCTTATTTTTATTCCGATCAACAAGGGCTAGTGGTGAGATAAATTGCTACCACGTTCACTGCCGCCGTTCGAAACGAACCGCTCCTGAAACCTGAAGCGGTTGACGAACTTCGCAATGAAATGGACCACGGGCGATTGCTTCTGCGAACGCGAATGCACCACCCATGGTGCAGCAGGTGGTGCGTTTTCGTTCGACCTCATGGATGCAAATTTAAAAACTGCTTTTGAATAAACATCACCACCACCAACCAGCTGTCTGTGCACCGATAGATGCAAACAAAAAAAAAAGATGGTAGAGACAAAAACAAAAAAAATGCAATATCGGTTCGTGCCCGCTTATCAGCGCTCTACTTCTTCAGGGGTTCTTTTTCTTTTTTGCTCACTCCATTGTCTGCACAAACTTCATCACGCCAGGTATCGGGCTGCATTACGGCCCGGAATGGGATTATGCGGCCCGTCCTCGGTCCGTTCCACCAGATCGTCGAAACCAATCAGCAATTTGTCGCCCTGCAGTGGGTGATAGCAGCAGCAACAGCAAGAAAAAAAATCCATATCAAACCCGGCACTATCGAATGGGGTGGCTATAAAATAATGCTTCTTGTACGCGGCTGGTCGGTGGTTGGCCTTTGTCCGGTTGGTGAGCGGGTTTCGTTTTTTTTTGTTCTACCACTCGGTCACTTGCAGGATTAAAAATACGGAACACCCCCACACAAACCCACGGACGTGCAGGGAATAATGGGGGAAGGCAGCCCGGCTAAGAATCGACGGCTAAGAGGGAAGACAAAAATCGCCTTCCCACGCCCCCGAGGCCAAAATAAGAAGTGAAAACCGCAGCTCTGTCCCCGTAGCTTTACCCGCACGATAAGCCACATTATGTCCGCATCCGGGGGTGGGTGAGCAAAAAAAAGAGAGAGAGAAAAAGAAAATGCCACCCAAAGCCTTCGTTCAGGGTAGGGTTTTCTTTTTTTTGTTGTTGCGCTTCCCAAATCATTGCCCTCTCATAAAGCGCATTTACTTCACACCCAGCTCCGTGGGGTGAATGGGTGGTGTTTGGTATTTTTTCACCCACCCACGCACCCACCCACCCACGGCTCTTTTCGTTCGATTCATGATCCGCCCGGCGAGCACAACAATGATCTAATGAAGCAAGGCTTCAAGGCTCGCTTTTTTTTTGGGCTACTGCTTTTCCTTCGTTCGTGCGCTTGCTTCTCGATCGATTGCTTGGCCGCTCGAAATGGTGATTCGAGAGAGAGAGAGAGAGAGAGAAAGAGAGAGCACCGCAACCGGGTGGGTGGGAAATTCACACTTCCACGACCAGCAGCACCACCAACACCGCTCCATCTACGCCAGAACAAAGCACTTCATTTTCCATCCGCGTCTTTCCGAGCACGGCGTTTTATTTTTTTTTTGTGCTACCATTAGTGCTGGTTCCTTCGTCCCAGCGAGAGCCCATCACTTAAACGTCTGTCTGAGGCTGAGTGTATGTGTGTACGTGCGTGTGTGTTAGTGCGTCCCTTCGGAAGCCATCAAGAAAGCTCCACACCCAGGGATCCAGCCTGTGTAAAGTGGGCAGGCTCAGTGTGGCCTTTTCCCGGGCAAGCGATGAGTAAACTATTTCGATTTGCTTATCCCTATCCGGTTGGGATTGCCCATTCCACTCGTTTGATGGAGTGTTCGATGGATGGAAAAGCTCACTTTACGGTGCACCGGAGACGACGTGGCCGGAACCGAACGGAAGGTAATCATGAACTTTAGCTTTCGCTCGTTGAGTCCGTTGGTGATGGGAGTATGGTTTGGGTAAAAAAACGCTGGTTAAAATGTTTTAAGCTAAACGCAGTTTCGTAGCAGAACGAAATCGAGGAGTGGCGATTTTGTAAGAGCTTCCCGACGTTGTTTCGACGGCCATTAAGGCACTAAACAGAGTAAAAGCAGTGTGAAGATTAGCTTTCGTCGGCTTAATAATGGAATACCAAAAAAAAAAGGGGGAAATGTGCAAAGAACACCGTAGCAAAGCTTGCAAATAAACTTTTTGTAAAAAGCTCTTTTCTTATTACGACTAATTCAAACCATAATTTTCCCATCAAAACACTAAGCTGCGCGGCTTTTTTGGCCAAAAAACTTATGCTCGAGATTAAAGTAATCCCTCGCTGTACGTTTTATTGATTTAAATTCTAATTCGTTTAGCCCTTTAGCCTGTGCATGTACAGCACAGGATTAACTGGTTCTTTGCGAAGATTTCACAGCTTCCAGCACCCACTATTGGTGCACATCAAACCGCTCGAATGGTGGATGCTATTACTGCCGAGCAAAACCCACTAACCCACTCTACGGGAACTAGAAGTTTTGCTTTGTGGAAATGCTTCCACCAACAACTAGCGCCCCTGCACCGGAAGTTCCGGTTCACGCTTAAGCAGCTCGCTCTCGCTGGCGCGATGCAACATAAAGCGCTACAAGTGGCGTCGTCGGGCGTGCGAGCCAGCAACAACAACGGGGGTGTTTCTCATTAAAAACGCTTCGCCACGGCCTCGCAACTTTAAATCCTTTATATCATCTCATTAAAAGTTTCCAATCTGTTGTTTCCATCTTCCGTCAAGATCGTGTTACGTCGATAACGAACGCGCGCAAACCTTCTGTCGAGTGGTTGTGGTTTTGTCCGGACCAAAAAGGGTGACTCGCCGGAATCCACGGCCGCACTTTGAGCGGGTGCGATCCACGATCCCATTAGTGGCCGTAGGGCGTAGAGCGATGGTGGCGATGGCGACTTCGAACCCCACAATCGACTGTAATCCATTCGGTCGATCGGCTCAACCCAAAAGGGCACTGCCGGTCGTAGTGTAGGCTCCCGAAATAGCCGAGTTTACGAGTGTCAACCATAATCCACACTATCAGAACGGATCCAGCCCCCCGGGGAAGCCGATCGTCGTCGTCGTCGTCGTCGTCGTCAACGGTTGTCGTTTGCTTTTCGTCGGCAAACGCGCGCGCGCGCGCGTCCTTGCGAAGGATGAGCATTCGGTTCCCGGTCCTTCGGTCCCGGGTTGTCGCAGTCCGCTTCCGGGTGGTTTTCAAAAGCTCGCGAATCGTACACTCACTCCCGCTGAGGCACGCTACTGGTGACAATTTTAAAAGCCCAAAGCCTAGCCCAAATCCGCACCCGGTGGTTGCATGCGATCCGAAACGGGTCGTACGGTCACGGCCGTACCCGGTACGGTTGAAATCCCTCCGGCGAGACTCCCCGGTAATCGCTCGTATAAATTCGAACCCGAATGATACACGCGCGCAGCCGGATAATACGACAGTTATAAATGTAAACTTTATTTGCTTCTGCGTCGCTCCGTGTCGGTGGGTTCGATGTGTGTGAATGCCCGCGCGCGAATGGCACGAACGGTGGTTCACAGTTCCACTTACACGTTGGTTAGCGTTGGGGCTAGGGATAAGAGATAATTCCGAACGGTATTCTTGGGCGTTGCATCGAACCGTGCGATGGCGGGCAGATAGCGAATGCAGCGATACGGATAGGGATGCATCCTGGCCGGGTCCGATGGCTGTGCGAAATGCACCAGCAGTGTTGATAAATTTTAACATCCGGAGCGACACAGAGTGGGGCACGATTTTATGATGCCAACAAGATTAAACGGAACGTTTTGCATTGCGATCGGCATTAAAGTGCACTTATTTAGTGTGGTGCAACTGCAATTTTTGGGTGGTTTTTTTTTGTGTATGTTGTTGATTTGTCGAGTGGAATGTTCATTGGTTTTGTGAAATGTAAATATGCTAGATTTCCCGAAATAGCTTTATGCATGCATCCGCTTGGCTTAGGAATAGCTAAAACGATTGAAAATAGCTTTAACGGCTGCAAAATGCATGACATTCCAACCTATTCCAACGCATTCATATTAAACGCATTCATATTCATATGCTTGTGAAAAGCGGGAAACCTTCCAAACCAAAAACCTTCCAAGAAGCATATCTTTTCCGAAACGCAACACTTTTTCGAGCTCTTTTTTTCAACATAAGTCAGCGATGACGTAAATTTCACGCAAAACTCATTTTCATGTGAAAAACGTTCCACATTTCCACGATAATATCTCACGTTCTACAAATTCATAAGCACTCACATATTTTCTAAAGCAAATAGTCCCAAAAGTAACCCCTTCACAGTCTTTTGGTTTTGACTTAATGGGGCAAAAAATTGTCACCCTTTTTTATTTGTGTTTTGGAAAAAAAGTACTCTAAATTTCATAAAATTATAAGTTTGTACTGTATTTTGTTGAGATTTAATACAAAAATAATGATATTTGGCTCAGTATTTCAGACCATTACTTAAAAACTACTTTGTTGTTCTCAATATCAATGAATTCTATATTTTTAAATATAACTTAATTAAATTTTCAAAGATATTTTCTTTCACCTAGAGCAAAGAATTCTATTCATAGTGTCATAATAATGTCTAGTTGCTTTGTGTAACTTTTTACCGGAGTCGCTTCTGCGCGAACAACAAATTTTGCACTCTCCTCACTTGAGTCGAAAAGTTCAATTTTATTTTTATTTTACAGACGACCTTGCCGTATTCCAAAACACCAAAACTAAATTTCTAGTTCAAAAATACATAATTCAATCATCGTAGTTCTATAATTTTACATAATCCATCGTTGGTGGGCATTTCCTTTTTTCGAAAATTTGTAATAATTTATAAAGTTATTACAATTTAAGAAAAAGGGTAAAAGAATCTCAAGAATCTGAAAAAGAGTGAAGAAGTTACAGCGCGCAAGGCAAATGAGGAGGAATAAAGTAACACCAAAACTGCCCTAATCAATAGATGCTCACTCAATGCACTACTCGGGCAAAACTGTGCAGGGGTTATTGATCGTATATTGTTATCAGTGCTGACATCGGAAATGAATACAAAAATAATTCCATCAAAAGTTTCAGCACGCCTAATGAAAGCCATTCCCTCTGTTTCTAGCCTAGTGCATGTACATTTTGTCCTGATCGCTGCTATCATAACATCAATGTACCATTGAAAGAACGTTTTGATAGCGTGCGGTTTGCAACTTCCCATTTGAACATACACTTTACAGCTAAATCCCTTCCAACGCAGCATTGTCAGCAAACGCGTCAACTGCGAATTGTCACCGTTAAACCATCGAAAACATCACGCCAAGTGGAGAATTCAAACTTTCGATTGTTCCCGCATGTATGGCGGATGCTTCCGAACACCATGTGACAATGAAACACGCGAGCCATTGCAGGGAATTGTGATTGCGATCACTTTGCGCCTTTTCCACCCTTTTCCAACGCGACAAGCCGGCTCCGTCTATCATACTTACATGAGCGGCTGTCATCCAACGGGGGCTGTCTACCCCATCGTACGTCGTACGGTAGAAAAAAAGGACGAAAAAAAGCCCTCCCCAGACGTTCGTTCATTTACTTTTCTCTTCTGCCCGGCCACCATCTCGGCCACGTGTCTCGGCAATTTAACCATTTTGCCCGTGGTCCTTCCACGCTGCAGCACCGACGCCGCAATCGAGCGCGGCCCGGTTTAGAAAAGGGATAAAAAGTCAAACCAAACGCGGCACAGCGAGGAGAAAAGCTTTCACATTGGAATCGTCACCCTTGCCCGTGTCACCGGCATTCCGACCGCCCGGGCGCTCCCGGCCACAAATCGGTTAGTTCGAGCGCATAAAAGACGCCTTTCCTTCGCCCCGAAGAGTTCGGTCGAGCGGAAAACATGTCAAACACAGGCTACCCAACAGAAGCCGGTCGACTGTCCAAAAGGACCGTCCTTGCCACGCACCAATACTCCCCTTTTTGAACCACACACGCATGCAGCAAAAGAGAAGTCAAAGTTTCCGACGGGATGTTTCATTTCACTCTTTTCATCCCCGTTTTGACATCCCAGCTTGTCGTCCCGCTCTCGAACACAGCGAGCTTTGGCAGAATATTACGATTTTAGTTGTTTTTGGACGGTACGGCGGTGCCAGGACATTCCGTCCTCCTAAAAGGAAGTTATTTTCACCATCATAACTCTTGCCTCTTGCAGCTCTCTACCATGCATGCATGCACGGTTCGGGTGAACGTTTTGCGCTGGCTTACGATCTGTACGGTAATTAAATTTATGGCATCCCACAAGCATTCCACCATCCGGAGGCGAATGGCTCGTGCCATCGTCCTTTTGCTTTCCATATTATTTTTTCCTTTTTTTTTTTGGCTTTTTTTTCTCTTGCCTCTCCCCATCACCCGAGCTGATTATTTGTCAAAACCAAACCCACCACGGCGAACCGGGCACCTTTTGCATGGCTGCTGGGCATGATGAACTTCTGGGAATTCATTAATCGCACAATGTCCGGGCCAGTCCCAGTGCCACGTTGTCACTAGGTCATTGGCATCCGTCTGGGCGGGTGGGTTTTAAACCGAATCAAGCATGCAAGTTCTGTTCCCCCGAGAGGCCACACACGGACCGAATCACTTCCACGTGGTCGCATTAATTGCTAGTTATTGGATTCAATTAACTTCTGGCTCAGGGGTGATGTGGTTCCTGTGAGACCGTCGGTGTCACTTCGTTTGCGATCGTTTTGCGAAAAATTGCTCCATGTAGGCAGCCGGAGCTCAACTGTCTGCGGCAGAAGAATGTCTGCAACCATGCGATTGAGCTCTTTGGCATGTGCACGCACGGGAGATGATAAAAGAAAGCGAACGCCAGCATACGGTATGCTAACATTCCTGCTCAATGTATCGGCATGCTCGAGAGTCGGACTCGTATTTACGCCTGCCTCTGCCGGCTGCCACTTGTCCAACCCAGCTCGATGTGGGTAATGTCCAGCGAGTGCGAAAAATGCTAATGCTTCAGAGACCAGGCTAAGCCCACATCCGCATTGGATCGGGTGTCGTTGCACCGGAAACGACTAAGCTGCGGTACTTTTAAGCATTTCCCGGTCCAACCCCTAGTGCGGGTGGGGTTATCATGTACCTCGCCGTAATCCTCGTTCACGTGCGGCATCGTTTCCTGCTTCTGCCACCGTAAATATCGAGCATGGTCCAGCTTCTTTTCCACTGGCTATTCGCAGCTCTCGACCACTTCGTTCTCACTCATCCGCAAGCGCACAACTTCCACCACAGGAAGCGTCGTTCTCGTGTGAAAATGCAGAGTTGGAGCGAAAAAAAAACGAATGGATCAGCGAGTCCTTCCTCGTCCCTGCGCGGGGCACAACAAAAGGTCACCAAAGGAGGGCGCCAAAAACGCCCTACCAGGGCCGGGGGAATTAGTTTGATAACTTATCTCATTAAAACACGCTCCACTTGGGTCAGCTTGGGCGACGTTTAAGGGCCACTCGCTGCCTCCAGCGGAGTGGGAACTGGCAGGACACACACACACACACACACGTGTGCGCGCGCGCGAAACTGAAACTTGTAGCGGGAAGTTCTAACAGGATAATTTTCATCAGTTTCGCGACAGTTTCGGATGGCGGACTTGTCGTGGCGGACGATGGCGCTAAATTAAGATTTTGATAGCCAAGCGATGCTCGAGTTGCGAGTTTACGACGCAAGGTTAGGAACGCGCAATCGAACACGAAAGAAAACAAACCCGCTTGGGGTGAAACAACACAAACACACGGAAAATGCATAAACTTTCCGCATCGAGAGAGCGCCCATCGTGCCGGCCTCAATTCGCAAGTCCTTGACAGTTTCGTTACCATGGCAACGCGTTTGACATGCGGCTGATGATGGGTTGATTTTGCGTTGGAAGAAGACGGACAGATTTCCACGCGGGGAAAAAGATAAATATTCGAGCTCAAACACGCGCACAAATTAACGGATGACTTAGAAAACAAACTCTCTCCGGGATAGTTTCCTCAAAACGGTACATCCTACACGTTGGGAATCATTTCGTTCCAGTCTCACGTGATCCACCCACGAGACGTGACTAATACACCCCCGGTGTTTGGGGTTCGAAAAATGCATCCCGGCGGTTTTCGCCCCCCCAACGCCACACGAGATGAAATGAATCTTCTCGTCGTAGCAGCAGCAGCAGCAGCAGCTGCTGCTGGTCAGAGAACGGCTTCATTTAGCATCCAACTGGCCGGGAAACAGCGCACGCTCGCTAAATCAAATCGAGCCCCGTATCGAGACGGAGAAATAATGCGCGCAAATCATGTCCCACGCTTGGCGCTAGTAGAAATGGCGCTCCATCAACGATAGAAATGAATTCCACCCAGATGGTGCTTCATTCTCCCTGCCAGTTTGCTGCAATCGCGCGCTGAGCCTCGTTATACTCCGCACGAGAAGAGTCCACCCCACGCTGAGAAGATTATTTGTCAAAAGCTGCTATCAGCGCGCGCAGTTCCTCCATCAAAACCGGTCGACCGGTGGGTTGGTTCGCGAACAAAAAGAAAAACACCCCACCACCGGTCCAAGTGACCAAAACGCCGACGAATGGTTGGGACGCCACGCTGGGGCAATAAAATAAAAGAGTGATAAAAATGTGTGCACATCAGAATATCGAATCATCGGCAGCGCATCACACCCTCGAGCCAAAGCCCCTGTTGGGGGTTGTCCCCCCGAAAATTGCCCAAAGCGGTGGCATGGGTTTCGGGCGAAATGAAAATGCCATGATTTCCCTCGCCGCCGGACTTGGTGCCTTGGGTTCGGGGGTGATCTATTTGGTCCAGTCCGTGGTATCGCTGGGTCTCTCTCTCCTTCTCGTGGGAAAAACGAGTGAATTGCGATGATTCGCTTTTTTTTTCGCTGTCTCTCTCTCTCAGCAAGGACAGCCCGGCACCGAAATCGCAAAACAAACGAGCGATCGTCCACGGTACGGGTTGAGCGAGCAGCGGGAACAGCGCCATCACCAGTCAACACGACCAGCGAGGGCTAGAACGAGGGCTATAAAACGTAACCAGTGAAACGAGATTGAGTTGAGCCTGATATAAATAAATAAATGCATGCACGAAAATAACCTGGCCAGGACGCTACGAAGGGGACGAACGAGGACCAACGGGGACAGTAAAAATAGCGCAACCCCCGTGCAACATGGCGCGCTTTGTAACGCATGCACGTTTCATAAGCTCGCCAGGGATGACAATGCAACCGATTTGTTGTGCTGGATGGTTCTGCAGGCAGGCACGCGTGCAACGAAAAGCGGTGGCACAGTGTTTTACGAAAAGCAGCGCAAAGCAAACCAAACCACTGGACCGTGGAAAACCCGAGGAAAAACCCGCACCCAAGCTGGAGTGATTGGAGCATGCCGCTTCTCGGTAGCCGCGCGACATAAGCTTCTGAACATGACGTCGGGATCGGGCTGCATAATGTGAGCCGCGAGAAGCGCAACAACTACACGCCCTGGTGCCGAAGGTAGGACGACGTAACGCTGTTTGCTTTAACCGAAGGATTACGCTCGCTCGCTCGCTCACTCACGTCGATCCGTTGGAGGCGTTTTTATCCGCAGGCGCTCTGGTTCGAGGTGCCTTTTGAGGTGGAGCTTTTTTTTTTGCTTCCAGTTTCTTGCAAATAAAAACCTCAGACTGGTGGAGATTTGAAACCGAATCTGCTTGTGGTGGTGGAAGCTTTAAGCTCAGCAGTGTCGCGTTTATGGCTGGGACATGCTGAGTGGGACGTGAGGGTTGATAAACGGGCTGCCAGTTAAATGGCGATTTTCCAAATTTATCCCATCAATAAAGCATATCGAAAACAAACGCCACAAAACTCCAACAATTAGCAGCGAAACGGAGTATTCAAAGAGATGTTGTTTGAGTTCTAATAACTGCGGCCAATGTAGGCCAATATGAACATGATGGACATTTTTACCCTCCTATGAAACTCTTTTTTTTTGTTAAGATGAAACCAACGACATGCGTTGGCGTGAGGCATTCCATACCAGGCTCGATCGGATCTATACCCCATAACAATGTTCAAAAAAGGGTATACTACATCGGCAATTTATTCCTTTGATCTTGATGCCCTATCCTATGCCCGTACATCAAACGCTGTAAAAAATGATGAAACCCTCTAAAAAAACATAATCCCTTATCCCTCGATAGCGTCGATGCGTATGGAGAGAGAAAAGCTCTCCATACACGATGTGAAAATACACTCGCAAATGGTGATTCGATCTGCATGTAAATCGCCTAGTTTCACAAAAGCGCACGTGTGCGAATTATGTGTCGCTTATAGTACGTGGGAAAAAAGGGAAAACAACTGCATGCCGCAAAGTGCTGTACACAAAACGTAACAAAACTCAGCTAATAAAATGCTCCATTATGGACGCACAATGCTCTTTAATGGATCGCCCGTAATAGTCTTAGTGAATTAGCATACTTTCCCATTTGTTCGTCAATACTGCACCTGTTAGTGGACTGCAGCCCGGAGCATGAATAGAGCCGTTCGAAAAGGGCTTTCCTACAAACGAAATACAGGGAAAAAAGGCCCATTCGGAGCCCGGTGGTGAGGATCTATCCCCTAAAGGGCGCTATTTGCCGAGAAACAAAACAACACGTCAAATTCACATCGTTGAAAGGGTGTTGCTAGGAAAAGCACCAGACTCCACGTTGGTAGCGTTGAGAAAATTAATTTTAAAACACACCAAACCGAGCTCATCCGACGGATTTTCGGATTACAAATAATAGTAGCCGCGTGAACGCTTCACCAAGTAGCAAAAGCATGCCTTCCCGATTCGTCACTGTTTTCCCAACACACACATACACGCAGCCGCTCTCATCCGGAATGAATAACAGTGATTTTAGCACAGAGTACACACCGGTAATCCCGGCTGGCTACAACCGAACGGGTCACTGCGTTTCCAGAAGGTGCGCTTCGTTACGGTCACTCTTCATTTGCATTTTGGGCAAAGGCAGAGCCGCGTTGGCTATTTAGTTATTCCCGGCGAGGATACTCGACGGCAGCACCGAGCGGCACGGCACCAGATAAGCTCATGCGGAATGCGTTCCGTTACGCTCTAGAGGTAGAACTGTATTTTTTTGTTCTCTCCTAGTCAAGGTCCCGATCCTCCTGGCGAGGAACAACACTGTCGAAACACAACCCATGCAGAAGGGTTTTTCGTTCTACAGTCCACCGAGTACGAGTATACCTTAAATATACTACCGGTGGCATACAGCCAACTGCGACCGGTTTCAGCTTTCCAATCATAAACGGTTGCCCAAGGTCAAATGCATTTTTCATCTCGGACGCTTTTTTTCTTCACAACACCGCTCCAAGAACGGCAGCATCTCTCTTTAACGACTGCCGCGCGCTCTGGCGGCGAGTAGCATAACTGATGCTGGTGATTTTGTACGCCTACTTTAATAGTTGCCTTGCTTCCGACTTGTTTCTGTACGCATAAAGAAAACAAACTGCCCTTATTAGTTTGTTGATTTAAATTTTGTTGTCATTGTTTATCATTTTTCCAGAAAATTGATTTTATTTCAACACTTTTCACACACAGCAAACACGCTGAATTGAGAGAGAGAGAAAAAAATCGCCCACACATCCAGAACGTAACAAAGGGTCAGCCAATTTTGTGGGAAAAAACTTTCCATATCACCATTTCCCGCCATCCCCGGCCATCCTTTGTCGGTCATTCAGGCGACTGGCCGAGTGGGTTTTGAATATGAGTTTTGTGTGAGCCCTCGCATCCTTTCGTTCAAAACCACCAACGGCTGCGGGCTCAATCAACGGCTGACGACGACGGCTGGTGAGGGGATTCGCTTTAAAAGTTTAATATAAATGCAGTTCAATTTCACTTTTGCACAATTCAATTTCTAATTCGATTGCAAACTTTACCCACGCCCGTACGCCACGCCGTCGCGCTCCGACCAGTGTGAATGAGTTTTAGAATCGGGTTTTCCATTATTCCACGGTTTGGTACGTTGCAAAAAAAAAAAAAAGAAAAGAGGAAGCCCTTTACCGTATGGGTCGCGTGTGTTAAGCCATTGGCGTTCCTGGGTTCCTTCACTCCGTTGTATATTGTGCCGGTGGTCGGTCGGGAAAGCGCTTTTACTTTTATCTACTCGACTCGACGGCTTCCACCGACGTCGGTGCACTGGGAAAGGATTGAAGAAGTTGTTGCTGTAAAAAACAAAATAGAAAGCATAAAAAAGCTCGTTCATTCCCTGCAGCCATGTGACATTTGCCATCATAGAACCATACCAGAATCATAAAAGTGTTCGAGAAAAACTGCTGCGATATTTATTTAGCAGCGCAACGGCGCGCCAGCAGGAATAGGGAATTATATTGTGGTGAGTTTTTTTTTCATTTTTTGCCTGCGCTCCTCCGAGTTAGCTCCGCGCATTCGCTTCCAAATTTAAGTTCCTCGTTCGAAGCTCATTTAGCGGGCGCTTCAAAATTTGTATCACTTTCGGGTGAAAATTTTCCACTTCTTTCTGCCGAATAAAGCCGCTACTTTTAGTGCACCATAATCCCGTGGGGATCGAATGCGGGGCGTTTGCGGCCCTGCCGCCATGAAAGCGCGCCTGTTATGGCCCCAATTCCGGCGCCCGCTCAAAACCAGTGCCCTATAAAAAGGCGGTAATGGTTCCCAAACCAATTCCGAGCGGTGGCGCGTTGCTCAACCGCAAATTTTCGCACCATTCCCGGCCGGAAAAACGCGGAATCGCAACCAGTTGCTGTTTGCTATCCTCCACCCCGGATAGTGAGCGGTGGTCGTATGTGTGCAGGTGGGTGGGGGTGGACGGGGCGTTGCGAGGAAAGCCATTTTTTGCACCCAACCGCTCTCTCACAGGCGCATACCTATCCCGTGGGTGGGTCAGGATCATTACTCGATGCGCGATAAAATTTTATCGCCACCATCCTAAAACTCTACCGTTCAATTTTCACATTCTGCCATTTGGATTTCGAATCCACGCCGCGTTTTGAAGCATCCGCCGTGTGATGGTGGTAGTGGGTGTCTCTTCCCACCCACGCGCTGAAATCTGCGCTGCGCGAACGGTTGTAAAATTTATTAAATGAACTGTTTGCCAACCATCCCGACAACACAGGGTCGCGCGTGCTCTAAAAGATCGGCATAAAATATGATCCGAGAGAGCGAGAGCTCGGTGAACCGTGAACTATGCATTTTATGTGTTCATCCGACCACACTGGGGGGTGGTATTTTTAGCGCATTTCTATGGCGCCATCTTAGGTCATAATTATTACCGACACTTGCGGGTATAATATATAGCCACCTATCATGTCTTGCGCCAATCAAAACCGAGCTGTCCATAAGCTTCTCTATACGCGCGCGCTGTGTGAGCCACTTCTTTCGTGTGCTCGTGCTTTGGAGAAAGTGAACACTCACTAAATAGTTGCCACAGATTGCCACGAGTAATTACCGTCCACCGGGGGACTCGCGTTCCGTCACGGAACGATTGATCTGCACGTAATAAAAATATTTAATCAGCGCCTGTTTGGCTTCCACTGCTTGGTGCTGTGGTGGGAAAAAAAGTTGCACATTAAACGGTTTTGCTCGCATCGAATTAATTTCCACAAATTGATAATTAACCGGCGGCCCGGTCGACGGTCAGCTATCGCGAAAGTGTAGTAAATCAATCGTCACTCGGGTCACCACGGGCTTGGCGTAGGGCCGGGTTTATGCGCAAAATATTTGCGCTCGCCCGCTGGGTCGCCAATTTTACTACAACAACGAGCGCGCAGACAAATAAAAAAAGGGCATAAAAAACGTGCGGCACGCCCCAAAATGCACCCTGAGCGGTCTGAAACTGCAGACCTCAGCGAGCGCCTCGGTGGTCGCATATTTTCACCGGCCATTATGGTGGCAACATTTTACCTGAACCGTGCCACTAGCGGCCTGCGTCTGGTGGCGTCGTGCGTCGAATGATGGCTTCATAAAATTGGGCACATGTGTCAAAAAGGCGGAGGTTGCCTCCCGGAATACCGACGCCGGGAGCTTTGGGTCAATAAAACGGTCAAGTTTATGCTTAACCGACGCGTAAAATAAATATGATTCTCCTCGCAGGCGCCAGCCCGCCGGTTATCGTTGTCGTTGTTTTTTTTGGTTTGTGTTTTTCCATTTGATGAATGCGTTTGTCAATCGGTGTAATGGTAATGGGTAAGCAAACACGCCGGCGAGCATCAATTTCGCAATTTGCATCCATTTGGCCTATTTTCAGCCCTAAACAGAATCGCTAATTTCATCAATTTCCACCTTTAATTATGGAACGGTGCAAATGAAGTTACGAGCCCAGTGTTTGTTTACGTTGGATGGAGCGTGGAAATATTTCGATTTTCTTTTTTCCACGCTACTCAGTTCCGATTAGAGTTTGCAACGTGGATGAGTTTGCAGGTTGCAGAGAGCGGAGGTTTATGCAATTCAATCACGATTAATAGCCACGTAAGTGAATTAACCCATCCAGCGAAATGGAAGTAATTCACGTTGCAAACCGAACTTCACTGGTTCCGGTTTAATTGCAATGAAATCGTAACATTATTTGCATGGGTGATATCGATTGATTTTTGTAGTTAATAATTAATTTTTAAAATATAAACTCAAACGATAACATTCACGGTGGAATATTTTACCATTCGACTGTGGAATTTTAACATTTGCATTCTACTCAAATTTAAACCAATCAACACAACCGATAATTTGTTTCCAACTACGGATTCGTTCGATGTTTAACGCTTAGTTTCAGAGGCGGGAGTTTAATTTATATCAATTACCTCAACACTTTGCGTCAATTCAAATCGAAACCGATACCTGGTGGCTTTGTGCCGGCTCGAACGGCTCATTTATGGCCACTATTTGGGCAGCGAACAACAATTCGCTAGCGCACGGAGCGTTTCCCACGGATCTAAACCACGTGTTCTATCTGCAAAGCCGTACTCGATGGAGGCGCCTGGTGGTTCACGGTGTCCACGTGGGCCCGTTTCATTTTTGTTAACGATCAGCCCCTAAGCATATGCTAAACAAGCTCCTGGCACCATAACCACCCGGAAACGACATGCATGGACAATCGGATCCAATCCCGATGCGGGTTCGCTTGCACATCTGCATCGCGCCCTCCCCAACCTTAACGCTCCAGCTCAGCCCAGCTGAATCCCGGATTCGATTGTTTCCGGGCGATAATAATCGCCTGTAAGTAATAGCGTCAGGCTGAGTGTTGATCGCACTGCGGGAACGAACACCATTGCCACCAAATGGCACCGGCCAGTGAAGGGTGAAATAACCGCATCGATGCCGGCACTGGGATGAGGCCCAAACGATGGCTCATATTCTTATGGCTGACGTGAGCGGATCTTATTTTCTTGCGCTCGTGCGCTATTTGTGTGTGTGTTTTTCTGCTGTCAGTACCGGGAAAACAGGGGCGATTGCCGCACCAGCATCGAGCGCAAACACCGGAACGGTCGTCAACTGCGAAACGACCACCAGACTGGTTGGTTCGTGTACACCAACCAGAACCGTTCCGCGACACCATCGTGGCCATTTCTATTCGAGCGCCAGCGTCGAAATGATCCCGATAACACTTCTCGCCCGATAATCTGCAGCTGAATGCAGGCTGAGACCCCAGCGCCTCCGTTGTGAGCCATGGGGGTTTTAGCCTGTTTTCCGGTTTTTTTTTCTTACCTCAACTGCTCTACCGTTTCTAAGCCCTGCATTCGAAACGCCGGGACTGGCGTTGTGGTGGCTATTTACAAACGCGTTGTGGTTCGAAACGTTTCACCGACGCTTGGTACCAATCCGTTTGTGGCGAGAAACAAACGGTGAGTGTGCATGAGGCGAAGCAAATCCAGAGAAAAATGTTCCCAACACAAAACGCGTAATGCTTTGCACGTGCTGATGGAAGCGAAACAAAATTGCACCCACCATGATGTGCTGGTATTATATATGTTGCCAGTTGTGAGAGTCTCAAAAACTCTAAATAGTTAAGGCCCAACTATACAACATTAGCCAACATATCGAGCTGGATACGTTTATAATTGTTCGTTTTATTATACGCTAAATCAATGTTTCTTACACTTTTTATTTAAAAAACTGAGTCCTAAGTTAGTTGTTAGCTGAACAAAAACGTTGAAAAGATACTTGCGAAAGGCTCCCAAGGTTATTCAGCACGTGAAATTTTGCCTTCCAGTAGCTTTTGCTTGCCATAAAGCTCTCTTTGAAAGCTCTCGTTTTAATCGTCATGTATAGTACTCACGGAAAAGCTCAACGTTTCCACCTCTGCAGTATTGCTTGAAAAGCTTTTTCGAATCCTGAGCTTTCAACTGTTATACATTTTGCGTGGAAAAGGGAAACATTTTCCCGCAGAAAAAAAGCGCTATCGAACATTTCAAACCTGAAACATGTACTAAAAAGGAATGCAACTTTAAACCAGCTAATGTTAAACCCGCCTCTAAGCCACATGACGCCAAGTTGTGCCGTAACATGAAACACGTCTTTGCAAGCAATCATGGAGCTCGATTCCATTACCGATTACCATCAAGAACAAGATCACGAACGCACCCGAAACCGCCCTGTCTGCCAGGCACGATCACTACGCACCGAGATTACGTTGAATCGGGTCGCGTTCGCAGTTTTCGCCAGCCCAATTTGCATGTCCAATTTGAACCGAACTCTTCATCTGTGATCCAACGGTTGCATAAATTGCGAAAAACCCCCGAACCACTAGCACTCTTGCTGACTCGACTCGAAAGCCGGCATTGTCCTTCGCCCGCCCCCAAAAACAGAACATGAAATTACGAATTGCGTCAAGCAGAACGCATGCCTTTGCTCAAACTTCGACGCCCTGATTTGTATCTACAGCTAGCGCAAGTATGCATATGAAGGTCGGCCGCCCGGTTCGCCTTACGCCAGCCAATCAATCGACACCCAGGTGGCACTTGGCGATGAATGAGCGTTTTCTGTTTTGCCCCGTTTTTTCGCCCCTGTGCCTGTTTCTCAATCTCTAATGACGGTCGGTTTTCGAATGAGCGTAATGAAGCGTAAAATTAGCCGTCTCTTTTTCGCTTTCCTTTAACCCACCCTTCGCGATTAAACTCCCGAAACGCCCGAAAGCTCTCCGACTCAAGAGAGCGGCACCGCATTGCTCACCCACCGTTTTGGGGGTTCGAAAAACAAAGCACTTTTCCAACCGTTCCGACACCCCGGCGGTAACAGCTGCCAACGCTGGTGCGGTTTCCTTCCGAACAGCGACGAATGAAAAGCAAAACCACCCAACAGGTCTCCCATCGCTCGAGCAGCATTGTGGCCTGCAATTACAGACGCGCCTTTGGCAGTGCCGCGCAAGCATACTCGAAGGACCCGTCCTGCGAAGGACGGCATCGGTTGAATTTCTTTCCATTTTCACGCTCAAAACCCGGGCCCACGTTCGCGAACGGTGGCAATCTTAATTAAGGCATGTAACCGCGACCTGTCACATCGGAAGGACGTGCCGAACGTGTTCGCCTTTCGTGTCGTTTGCGTGGGTTTTGTGGCACCGTCCCAGACGAAAAACGTCCTGCAAAACGACCCTGCTTATCCTGTGTGGTGCCGCACGTTGGCACCCATATTTTTCCAACACACACACACACACGAACCGTGGGAAGAAAAGGCAGTAAATGAAAGCATAACATATATGATACTACCGCAACCGGGCTGAAACGCGGTGCGGTCGCTTCCGTTGCGAGAACACCGATGGGTGGCGTGTTTCACTCGACCGGAAAACATCGAAATTACTTCCGAACCATTACAACGGCTAAGTGGTTGTCCGGGTGAAGCCCGCGGTTGGTCCGCGTGAAGGAATCTCGATGGAGTAACCCAACGGAAGTGCCAAACGGTCGATCGCTATGTTCAAGTGGGCGTACATCATCGTGCGTGTGCGAGATAATTATGATCAACAGCGAGCGCTTTGAAATGCACGCACGTGGGTGTGTGTGTGTGTGTGCCAAAAATTTGCTTTGAAAACACTCAATTAGGCGCACACGAACGGGTGATCAAACGATGGCCCGATCTCCCCCGGATTGGTTGAAAAAAACCCCCCCGGAATGGCTGTGGCGTTCCGGTCAACTGGGGTCCGGCCGTGCGACGTTTTGTTTGATGTTGAAGAAGCATCCCATTTTGCATGACATAAGCTCTACAACAGCCAGGAGCTGTTTATTTTTCGCGTTTTTTTTCTTGTTATATCGTGCATCGATAACGTACCATAAGTGTACCATAAACACAGTCCTGTTTGAAGGAATTATAACCATTTATGGGGCATGGTATCGTCATATATTATCTTTTTTTTGTTACGACGAGCAGGTAGATTCCGTTTCGAACCATTAAAGCGGTTTGAAGTGCCATAACGGCATATTTCGAGCTTTTCTCGAAACTCCCTTATCACAAGCCATCACACTTAGAAATGGGATTTAAAAAAAAATAATAATGCTTTCAATTGTATTTATGCAATACGAAAGAGATAAGATTTAACATTCGAATAATTGGGGCAGCCAACACATGAGCACATTGCGCTCTAACGGATAGGCTCTATGATTTATGTAACCTTGTTAGAGTAGCGCTAGAACCTCCATTTTTTTATAGCCAAAATCCACCAAATTTAAACCATCATCGTTGCGTAAAGCAAGGTCTGCTTGTAAAGAAAGCAATTCAAAAGAAACCCGATCCCCAGAACCGATGCGTAGTGATATAATACTGAACGAAAGATGATACACAAAGCGCTGAGCGCTCCTGGACGAAAAGTAAACCACAATGCTATTCGTTCTTTCTTTGCCCAATTCTAGCAAAACCATTTCCGTAGCTACATCCGCAATGAAGAGAGAAAAACCCGACTGCGTTGTGCACCATGTTATGTCGATCTTTATTTTGTCGCATTACATAAACTCTTAGTTTTGTCGGGTCCGGTTTATTTTGCTCCACCCGCTGGCAGCCCTGGTTTACATGCATGAGTTTGAGAGTTTTGGAGAAATTGATCAAAGAACCATGTGTCCGTTTCGGTTGTTTCTCAACCATTCCGCTAGCCGCACGCGTCCATTCGATTAACAACCGTGTAAAATCCCACTTTCTCCCCAAACCGGTACGAGATTAGAAAAATATCAGCATTCATATGCGTATAAAAACAAAACCTAAGTACAACCGGTGTGGCCAGAACAGCTGGCATTTGACTTCGGTCCCTCGATCTGCTCTTTTTTTTACCGTCCATTTAGTTTTCTTCTTTTTCTTCATTCATTCAATTAGCTATTATATCGGGATTAGGGGGGAAGAACGTACAACCTAGAGCGCGCTCAAACACCACACTGGCACCGGGTGCCGAGATGCCGTTGAATGCATTTATTTGTTTGTGAAATGCATTTATTTAATTTATTTTGTTTGTTTTTTTTTTTTTTTGAATCACCCCGCCTTCATTCCATTTGCTCGATTAAATGTTTGTCCTGCATGGTTTTGCGCGTACCAGCGAGTACACGCCGAGAGCAGCAAATACAACAAAAAAAACGAAAAACCACAAAAACAAACACCCCACTCATCTGATAATTATTTAATCTGAATGTTTAACAATCAATCGCACGCGCGGCAAAACAACGCATCCCAGACCCAGTCAAATGCTGGCCGTGCGAAAACGGGGAAAATGGGAAAGCATTCCCATTTTAGACTAATTATGCACCGTCCGCGCACAATACAATACACACATCTTTTTCGCGCAATCATTTTGGCCGTTTTTGGAGTTAACCGCAAATTAAATTAGCCTCACGCTCACGGCCACCGTGCATCCGTCAGCTGGCGTCCCCACTGGCACCAGCTGGCTGCAGCTTAATCTAATTAGCTCTAAATTGGGCCCCTCACTGTTGGAAGCGCGAGCAGCCAGACGAGCATGTCGATGTAGCATCTCTCCCGAACGGGTTTGGGATGTCCGTGGGGCGCCCTTTCATCGCCGTCCGAGCAGGAAGCTGACCAGCCACAGCAGGAACACATTGAGCGGGTCGCCTATCCGGAGTTGACCGCCATGCTGCATGGCCGCGGGATGTTCACCTAAAGAAAGGGGTTGAGTCAAAGGGAATAAGTGCAAAAAAAAAAAAACAATCGTTGATTCGTTGGCCACGCGTAACGGGTGGTTGGTTAAAGCTCACCGTTCAGGATGTGGACGTTGATCGTGGTGGGATCGGCGTTTGATGGGGAGCACACGTACTTGCCGGTATCGGTCGTTCGGGCACGCTGGATCAGCAGGTAGGACGTTGTCGTTTCGCCCTTTTCCGTGATAACGGACACGCCACCCCGTGGTGAGTCGTAGTTGATCTCCTGCAACAACGCCCGAATCGGTTCATGAGTATTTGGGTGGGAAAACAAGAAGAAAAAGGAGGAAAAAAACCCCAACCATCCACTTTGATATAATTGTGGCCCATCGGTCACGGGAAAAGTGCGCCATCAGAGGCATTTTGTGTGGGTGAGAGAAACACAAACACACACGAAAGCTTGAGTGCGCTTAATCAGCTCAATCAGGCCGCTTCAGCAGCATCGGTGTTTCAGCTGCGTTCCACGAAACATGTCCGTTCGCATTTCACCATTAGACAGCGACATCCGAGCGAAAGCGTGTCACCCAAAATACAAGCCGCCAAGCGAGTTGTACATGATCTCCGCCATAATTCTCTTCGACGGCCGGATGCGCCCGATGTAATGTAAATGTCAGCGGAGAAATATCGTGCATAATTTATTGTCCCTCTGCCTGTGTTCTCTCGGTTGCCCTGCCACGATTATTTATTCGCATCGTCCCCTTTTTTGCTCATTCGCTCTGTCTCTCTTTCCGAGCTTCATCTCGCACCGATAACTAACCCCGCGGAACAAGGACGTGCACCGAAAAAAGGCAACTATTCCCATAATCGGCATTTACATATTCAACAGGGTTCTCATTTCAATCATAATCATCACGACCATCGACCCCCCAACGGGCCCGTTGAAGTATTGACCGCAGCCAACTTCACACGCCACTGCTGCCCGGGCAGCAGAGCGAGTGGGATTGAATAAATCAAGAGAGCGAGCCGAAATAAGCAAATCAAAAAGAAAAAAAACATCCGCAACCTCAGCAATGCACCCGACTCGCCACTCGACGAGCCTCAATCACTCCAGGGGACACTGCATTCGAAGCCGGTTCTGTGTGCCTTTATTTTTCCCCTCTTTTTCGTAGGGGGTGGAAAAACAAACCATCACACGTGGGGGGGGGCGGGGGAAAATCAAGAGGGTGGGATGCATTTGTGTCATGGGAGAAAAATTGATATTGAAATCACGTTGATATTGAAATTTTATTTCCACCTCTCGCTGCTGGCATCTTTATGGTGGGTTATTTTTTTTTGGTGGAGCGAATCCGAGCGGTTTGTTCGGTGATTCTCCCATTCCGAGCACATGTACAGGAAAGAGCAAAAACGCCATCGCTCGACATGTTTGATGCGGCGTGGCATTAATGGCAGCAAAAAAGAGGAGCCAGAAGAAGATAAAAAAAAATACGCCCTACAATGAAAGCACCCCAGCCGAAAGGATGCAGAAACGTATAACAACAATTTAAAGCAAACGTGCCTGCGCGTTGGGTAAGCTGCATGAGAGGGTGCATTTTTTTTTTGCCGTTGGTTTTTATCGGGTAATTCCAATATTGTCGTGTGTGTCTCCAAAACGTACGCACATTCCCGTGCGAGGTAAAAGGACATGCACGCGCCGAGAGGGATGCACGTGCCAGGGAATGGGTGTTTGCACCTTTTGGCAATTATTTCCATTACCCGGGACACCTTTTTCGGCACTGGAGGTCAACGTGTCGAACGGAAATTGAATCATTGGATTCAGTTCCCCCCAAGCCCCAATGTGACACCAGTGGATTTATGTGGATTATGTTTTTTTTTTGTTCGTTGCGAATCTCGCAACGCTTCGTGATAAAAAAAGTCCCAAATCTGGCATACGCTCGGGATTGTTCGCAATGAAGCTAGCGCAGTAGGCTATTGAGAAGAGTTGCTAGAAAAATTCATTCTCGTTGCCATGGAAACTCAAATGAAACTGAATTGCTGTTGCACATAACGATAAAAATATGCACACGATATGCAGCAAAAATTATTACATTATTAATTCCGAAACAGCGCAGCAACAAACGCGTCCATTTTGGCACAACCTCAAAAACACTGCACTCTGGGTGGGTTTATTGAAGGCGCCCAAAAATCCAACATCGTGCCTGCCCATAACTGGCCCATTCCAATAAACTCGCCTCGAACGGTAACTGTCTTTGAAAACGAGAAAATCTCTTCGAGCCAACAAAAAAGCGTGTGGGAAATCTTTGTGCTTATGTTTCGCTCGCTTACAGTGCGCTCATAAACGAGATTCTACTCGTCGTTTGGTCCACCCGCCTGCTGGTCCACTCGGTGACCGAAGCTCGACAGCCCGATTATCGCTTCAAACCTCAATAAACCTTCTCCCACTGGGTTCGTGTGGATGATGTCATAAAAATCCCCATAAATTGAAGCGAGCGCAAAAAGAAAAAAAGAAATCTAAAATTGAGCCGAAGGACTAACAAAATCCCCCCTGTGCGCGCTCGTATTCGCTACACTTACCTGATTGTTGTGCATCCACATGATGGTGGACGGAGGTTCGGGCGAGTTGCGTACTATACAGGTTAAATTTACAGTCGATCCGGTGTTGATGTACAGATCCGGCGTCCCAACGATCGTTGTGATCGGTTCTATCCGCGCGCGAGAAGATGGAAAACAAGAACGACACACACACAAAAAAAAATGGCGTAAAAACAAACGCCACAACGTGAGCAACAAAGGACAGACCGATATGGGATGGCACAAAAAAAAATAACAGGGTGCCCGTCCCGAAACGAAAACCATCCATTAGAAGCCCGGGAAAGCTGCGGGGTTGAATACACTGCTGCCACTTACCCACGACGGAGAGAAACATCGAGTGGCCCACCGGTGGCGTGGTTGAGATCTGACACTCGTACACGCCCGTGTCCCGCTTTTGAGGGTATCTAATCTGAAAGAACAACGAACGAACGAACGAACGAACGTCACACATTAGCCAGACTGGTTCTGTGGGGATGAGCCACCTCACGCTACGAGTAGGCCTCGGGGGAAAAAAAAACAGGAAACACAATGGAAAATCGGGCGTATCCGCTCACGCCTTCCGATGATCGATGGTTCGCATCGGGTCTCGGGTGTCGATACGGCAGCACCGGGCTTTGTCAGGGTTGGTATGGGCCCTATTTTTTTTGTTTTTTGGGTCTTCTTTCGCTTCACCCTCAGACACTGGTTTCTTGTTTTGTTTTCGGCTTAGCGAGCCGGAAAAGCCCGGCGCTACCGGGATCAACCTGAACACCAGGGCACTTGGTAGGGACGACTTACTTGCAGCGACCAGTCGTCGGTCTGGGGATTATGTACAGCCTGGAAACGCTGGTCGGACGTGTAGGTGAATCTACCTACGGTCAGCAGATGGATGTCACGATGCCGCACCCAGGACACCTGCCGATCCCGATCCCGTGGGTGGCGAGAGAGAGCGAGAAAGAAAAGAAAAAAAAAGGACACGTCCCAACCCAGCGCACTCCATTAGAGACTCCATCGCAAAACGGATTGGCTTCTGCCGAAGCCATGCGAGCAAACCGAGTTGCAGCTCAACCGAGCCGGGCTGGGTGCAAGCTGGCGTAATTGAAATTTACCGTCTTATTGCCGAGACTCTTCACCCGGCAGTTGAGATAGGCCGTCTTGCCGACCAGCGCGGTGATGTTCTTCGACGCGGACAGGTCGAAGTGTGGCCCACGGTCGAGCGGCGTCCGGAGCAGATTGCTTTCGTCCGAGTCGTAAATTTCGTTCTCGCTGCCATCGGGCCGGTACGGTTGACCGTAGTAGATGTGATGCTGGTGTGGCAGGTTCCCGTGCAACCGGCCGGTACTGGTGTAGGATGGCCGGCTGCGTGTCGTTGGTCGAACTCGGTCGTCGCTTAGCTCCGCCAGGAACTGCTCCTCGGAGAAGCTTTGCACTGACTTCGTGATGCCTGTGGAACGAATCGAGCGGAGAGGACACAAATTAGATCCTGGAATGCTGGCCCGCTGCAAGGGCAAGGTGTTTGCGCACGGTGCATAGTGGTAGTGGGCTCATAAATTTAGCCACAGATTGCGAGGGTGACCCGTATTGCCTATCGATTGATGGGACTGGCTACGCAAATTTAAGGGACACCTTATGGTGCCGTTGTCCTTTATTTGGTCCGTAGTCGATGGTGAGCTTTTTTTTTCTTGCCTTCCCAACGCCAACTCATCTAAGTAGCCCGAAAGCGAGTGCATTTTGAGAAAAAAAAATGAACCTATTCGAATCCACTCGTTTCTAACACACACTGGTGTATGAAACAGACATCCTATCCTCAAGGCCTACTACGTGCTCGGACCATACTCTCACACACACCATGCCCACGGGGCAGTACATCAAGCTTTTCACCATTAATCGCTTCGGATGTGGCAAAAGATCCCCGCAAAGGGCCTCCGGGGGGGGGCGCAAGTGACATGAAAGCAAATCCAGTACACCATCTCCCGGAGGTTTTTTGCCCACAAATGAAACGAGACACTTAATTTACTCCCCGGGCGAGAGGTTGCCTACTTTCGTAGGGTGTCACCGTCCCGGGTGTAGCCGCCCTGGGGCCGAGAATTAATTTATCGTCGGTATCAATCTTATTTTCCGCCTCGCAACCGAACCCCTGCGAAAAAGTCAATGAAAAGCGACACTCGCTGTTTTGGTTTGCGGGAGAAGGCCAAACCATGCCAGACCTGGGTTGGTTCGGAGCCGGAAAAGGTGCGAGATGTTATCGCGGATGCGGTACATAAATCAAGTGTCATATCTACGAGAGCGAGCCACAGCTGGGAATGTGTGGTGTGAGCTGCGCTGGGCTAGCGAAAAGAAACGTATTAGCAGATAGTTTAAATATTAACGCGAACCATCAGGGCAGGAGCGTGTTTTTGGTGCTGAACAAGCGTCAATTTTGATTGCATGAAATAAGTGACGAATGGGATTTTAACGAGCTCATGCATCCAAAATGCGCAAACTTGTTTGTCGTGTTCAACCACATTGAAGTACATTCCCGAAAAAAACGGCTTTATCGAAATGTAATCCATGAAACCGATACGAACCACATCTGATATCATCAAATTTTAGCTAGTTTGAGCTAGCAGTATAATTCAAATATTTGTGTTGATGGCGGCTCTGCAATATTTGACTGAAAATCAAACCTAAAAAGCAATATGTCATTATTATTTTCAATTAACATGATAGATAAGCGTGGGTTTGCTGCGAAGTCCAAAAATATATACATAGTTCATTGCGATAATGACAACGAATTTCATCAAATAAAGTAAAAAGATACGCAATAACTATTTTTGCTGTGACGTGATTATTTTACGATATTCCATCGATTCCAAGAATAAAAGATATAATTCAATTTCACCAGTTAATGATATTGAATGACAGCTGAAGTAACTAGAGTGAACAAATTGTCCTATCAATAACAAGAACAGGCTTGTGAAAACTTTTACATTACTTTCCTTTCCAGCATTCCTGCTTCCAGATATTTGCTGCGTTGAAAGTTGAGCATTAAACGCTTTTAACGGTTCTAAACACTTAAAATGCACCGTAAATGCAGTTCGCGGAAAACCGCATCGATATCAACACTCCCAAACGATGCCATCTGTTGAGTGCCTCTAAAGACCCAACGAAAAAACGTCGCCAAGGCTAATTGAACAAATAGCTCAGCGGTAAAAAAAAACCTCCCCATTAAATGAAACGACCCACCCACAGCAAAACGACTGTTTCGTTTCGCGTTTTGTGCTAATCCCACTGGGACGCTACGGTGACGGGGCGAACTTCCTGCCTACCCAGACCCTAGATTGACCGGTAACGATTATGAGCGTATAATTAGATATCCGTACCGGGCGCAGGAGGCCAACCCTCACGGCACGAAGTGACGGCTTCCCGGGAACGGACGTGGGCCGAGCTTTTCAATCGATTGTCAAATCCACCATCGGGCCGTGTTCGCCATCTGGCTGGGCAATTTCCGGGAATCAAGCCTCTAAAAACCGTCAACTTGATTAGTCTTCGGTCGCGGTGGAACCTACCGATCGGAAATCGGAATCAAATCCCCCCGGGTAGCTTCGCTGACCTGGGTGCTGCATTTCGATTGCTGTCTGCGTGGTTGAATTCCACCGAGAGATCGAGGCACAGAGGCAGTTAATTATCGAGATACTCGCGTCAAAATGATGATACTCGGGTCAAGTGGTGCACGGAGGCGGCACGTTATTGGGAAAGCCAAATGTTGACCCCGTTGGGAGAATCGTCGGATGAATTTCGGCTACAACGAAATCAATTTGGTCAACTTCGAACCATACGGAACACGCAGTTGGTGGGTGGAAAAACGTGAACACTACCTTAAGTGGACGTTACATGATGCCAAGCGACGGCAACCAAACAGCACGGAACGGGATACGCCGGGTGGATCGATTCATTTCGTTTTGGTTGAAACTAAATTATCGGATTCCGCGGGTGGGAGATGAAATAATAAAACGCTAAATGGCTTATCCCTGCACATGCGAGCAAATGCAATTTCAGTTCCGGAAGCCCTGGAAATGGATTGCGAATAATTGATCACTTTCAATCATGCACATGCTACGGAATCGATTTTTGTCATGCCTTTTTCCAGCCTGCACGATGACGAGGTTCAGTTTCATTTAAACGCCTTCCGTACTGGCATTTGTTTAAAGCCACTAAAGAGGTCTGGAAAAAATATGTTGTTATTTATTTCAACCATACATAATCGCGTTTCGGGTGGACGAGAAAATCGTCATATCACCCAGCATATCGGCCAGCCCGCCCAGCTCGGCCATTTAACACAACATCAAACAAATCGGTCTCGGTCGGTTTGTTGGAATCGTTAAACCGAAATATTTCTGCCGATCATCACTTTATCAACGTCAGCCAGAAGTATGCGTGTGTGGGGCGTGGGATCAGGATTCCGTAATGGTACGGTTTTCTGTGAATTTTCCATCAAATTTCCCTCTCTAACCGGCAATCAATGAATGCTAGACAACAACAGGAAAAAAAATGCGTGCTAACACGTTTGAGTCCCCAAGTGTGCGTGCTTCCGCGGTGCGTTCGAGGAAGAATGAGAAACACGATATCACGCCGCACCACCGTGGCCAGGAAAACCATTCCGAATAATGACAGGCCTAATCGCGCACTGTCTGGCCTCATTTCCAATCCAGTTGATTCGAATTTAAATTGATATTTTATGTTCTGCGTGCCGGCGAGCAAAGCGGAAAACCAATGGAAAAACAATGGCTTCCAGCGAAGCTGGCCGTAAAATGGTGCGCGTTGGGCCGAACTTTCTTCCGGTGGGCTAGGCCCAATAGGGCTTTCTGGTGGGGCTTACGTGTTGATAAAAATAGGATCCTTTCTCTCATTCTCGGTACCGAGGCGAGTGGTACCGCAAAGCCGCAAGGCAAAATATGGACCTGGACGCATCACAATGGGCGTGCTGTTTTTTTTTCTTCTTCTTTTTGCCCGTTGTTTCTTACGCGAATGGCCGGGTGTAGATGCCTTATCGCATACAAATTATTGGGGTGAAATCGAATCCCATCGTTAGGGTTTCATTGCTATGAATTACCTTCCGCACGGCGTGCTGGCTGAAAGGGACGCATTAAATTTCATGCTAAATAGATGCCCGAAATGCCTGAGCTCGTGCGATCGTGCGAGCAGGACATTTTTGCATTACAACTATTTATTATAATCCTTAAATGAATTGCCATCTAAATAATGTTAAATTGGAAGGATAAGTCATGGCCAACTACTTGAAGTATGCAGTTGTATTTAAAAACGACTTTGAAAACCAGTTCATTGGTTCCTTGGATGGGTTTCTCTACGTGATTGATGCCTTGATGCCTTGATAAAAAGTTCCCATTTAACACCGTCTCAAATCAGGCAGGAATAATATTGCACCAACTTTTCATTACAGCGAATTTCCCACCTCTAAACACCACGCAATCGCACTGTGCTAACGTAATTATGATATCACCAATTACGCTTGATTGTGTAGAAGCGAATGCAATTACAACCCTTATCGCTATCACAATTAATTGGCTGAGTGTGGCAAACAACAGCACCAGCGGCCACCGATGGTTGCACCTGTGCGATGGTGAATAGAACCCTCAAACCCATTCACACTACGCCAAACGGTGCTGGTGCAGATGCGGAAGCGATTTATGAACCAATTAGTGGTGTACTAGTACCATGTTTTTTTGTTTTGCTTCTTTGCTTACTGTTGCAACGAATCTCCCGATGTGTGTTGAGTGTAAAAATGCATCACCCGAAACGTAGCCCAACCACCACAGGTCGGATGAAGCTGAGCTGCTTCCGATTACCACTAGAACACACCACCTGGAATTGTATTTTTTTCGTTATGAGGTAGATTGCACACAATGACAAACGAGAGCAATTGTACGCTAATTGTTGCTGTAAGCAGAAGAAAATAAAACCATGCATCAAAATGAAGCTGGAAACGAGCCGGTTGCTTTGCCAAACGTGCCGGTGAAAGGACACCTACCTGGTTGGTTGGTGATTTATCAGATCAACCAGCAGCTAGAAACAATGTTCCAAAAAAAAAAAAACCAACCCCTCAAGAAAGGACCCTCCTGTTGCCCAGCAGCACGCTCGCATGCCGAATGGCCATTAAAAGATGGAAACCTCTCTCGGGCATAGATTTGATAACCTCTTTGCACGCGCGCGCCCGCGCCACAACCCCAGCTTTTCTGTAGTTCGGCAGATAGGCACCGCCAGATAAAAGGATTACATCGAGGGGGTGTGCCCCATAAAGTGCCCGCTTAGATGCGCCGGACCCTAAATAACCCGGGACCGGGGCGAAAAAACCCCTTTTTTACCGAAAAGCCGGTTCCGATTAGCGTGTCGGCATTCCATCTCCGGTTCGGGGTTTGGCAAAAGCGGAAACCCATCCCAGGGTCGGTGCGAGGTCGGTCGAGACCAACCAGACCGGGGTGGCTCCTTACAAAGGTCACGGAAAAGAAAGTACGAAACGGTCGGTTTATCAAACGGCAAATACTTCAGCAAAGAGCGGAAGGGACGCACCCCAGCAGAGGTTCGGAAAAGCGAGAAGAAGAAGCGAAAAAAATCTCGCTCTCTCTCTCACTCGCATTTCAACGAGATCGGGACGGCCAGGCTCATGAATATTCCCGGGGTTTTCCATTGTGCGGTGCTATTTATTCTGCCTGAATTAGTAAGCTCCGCAATGTGCTTTTGAGAACAATGCGAAAAAAGCAGCCTTCGATGGTATCAAGCGTTACGGAAACACGTTGCGTATTTTCTTCCTTTTTTTCACTTTTCCACCACGCTCCGAGGCTGGCGCTGGCTTCTGCTGCGCTATGTTAATGCCTTGGAGTCCCCTTTGTCTTGCGATATTACGGCCTATCAGCGGTCCCTGGTTTATGGCGATTGGTGAATTTGGTGAGCTTTCGGCACCGGACCGGTTTCGACCGTGCGCTTTCGTCGGACTGCCGTGAACTGGTGTTGTGTTGCTGTATTTACTACCACCCACTAATGGACTGCCAATCAGCGACGCGCGATGGGAAACTATTCCAACCCAGCAGCATCCACAGCCATAATTGTTAAAAACAATTCCAGGCAAGAAGCCGAAACAAACAACTTGTTAATGCGTACGGGGGTTTGGCTCATGCCCGCGAGGCGTGAGAAATGCTGTGGAAGCGACGCTCACCGAGGGTGGTATTTATTCAACCGATTTCAACCAAACCAAAAGCGAAAAATCCCATTTTCCAGTTTCCCTCGAGGCGCACGCCCCCACCGACAAAATCCATTTCAATCGTCAAGGCTCACGTAAGGGCAAACATTGATTTAAAAATTAATTACATTTTTTCTCCCTTGCGTCGCTCGCGCAACGGGCTGCGCGTAAAATTGGTTGCGCGTACCGGGACGCGTTGCAATTTATTAACAATAATAAACATTACAGCGTGCCTCTCCCGGTCCACCCCCAACCACATACAACCACCCCCTGGGAGCTCTGGGTAATGGTAATACAATACAAATATCACGATCGTACGATGCACGATTCCTGTGAGCTTTTGCCCACTCCCGCCTGGGTCGCGTTGACTTTTGCCCGAACAAAACCTGGTGGAAATGATTTCTTTCGTGTGGTTCCCCCGTTGGGTGGTGAAAGTAAATGTAGCATTTTTATTTAAATTACGCTTCGACCCCCCCCCCACCTTTGCCCTTTGTTTGAGTGTCTATTTGAAGTGTCGAAGCGCGCGCGCGCCCGCGTCCACGATTGGTTGTAACATTTGTGAGAAATGAAAATGCAAACCATTCGCTTCCCACCCCGGACCTCGTTTGGGCATAAATGGCTATTAATAAATCATTCCCGGGCGTTTTACTCATGTGGGTGGGTGTGTGTTAAAGTGAAAGAGAGAGAGTGATGTAGTATGAGAAAGAAACATAATGTGTTCCATGCGTGAAAATTACCACCAGCTGGTTTGGGAAAACCCCCACCGCTCGTTTGAGTGACATAAAATGAAGGCCCGCGTGTCAGAAACCGATTCAGTTTCTGATTTCATTTTTATCGTTCTCCAACACACACACACACGATCGTGTCGGTGTCGTGTTGTTCTAAACCCATTTGCTCCTTCCATGGTTCCAGAGCATGTGTGGGTGTGTGTGTTTTTTTTTGTCATCCTTTTGTTTATTTTTTCTTCCTTGTCTCGTTCACCATTCACGCGAAACATTCACGCGGGAAATCTAGCGCGTTTGTTTGTTTGTTTGTTTTTTTTTGTTTTTCCCAGCACCCGCAAAACCAAACAGCGCCAATCCACCGCCAGCTCGAACTGTCCGAGTTGTGCCCTGCGCCCTTTTTCTTTCCGGATTGAATTCAATTCCCGAGCCTATCGCGATTTGATTTTGCACCCAGCTCCATCCGGGCTTCGATTCGGGAAGCAAAACGATGCCGATTTTGGCCCCCTTTCTCAGGGCGGCGTTCTTATCCGTCGGTGCCGCCCTCGAAAGATGTTGTTTTCTTTACTTTCTGTGGGGGGCGGTGTTTCTTTGTTTGTTTGTTTTTTTTCGTGTGCTTTTCACACACCCACACGAGGGTGGTCGCTTTGTTTGGCGACACTGGCCGTGCTGGATGTGCAGGAGCTCGCGTAAAGAAACATATCACGCCGCCTGACAGCCGCGAATGTATGATGTTGTATTTTCAGCAACGACTTCCTCGGTTGTGTGTGTGTGTGTGTGTGTCGGGGAGTTTCCGGTTCCCTTTGACGATTTGAGCTGAAGGGAAAAAACACATTCACTAATGGAATGTTCACTCATTTGATCCCAAACCAGCCATGTGGCCGCATGCTGGTGCGTCGGCATCCAACAAGCGTTTGCGCGTTTTCATCGAACGAAGCTGATCATTGTGATGTGCGTCTCGGCATTAAAGAAAAAAAAACAAAAAGGATAACGCTTCGCCTGATGTCAGAAAATGTCGAGAAAAAGGAAACGATATTATCCCACGCGAACAAATTGGGTGTTCATTTCTCGTTGCATGATTTTTCAATACGTTTTCAAACTCAGTTAACGGACTGTTCCACAAATTCATCAAATACGACATGAAAACCCGCCCCCGCCAGTAACTAGTTCGTTCGAAAGCGCGCGGAACATCAGTTTGGGAATGGGTTTTTTTGATTTCTTCTCTCCTCACATGTCGTTTGTCGAGCTTTCCGTGTTTTTTTTTTTTTGACAGAGAATCTGAGCGCTACCTCGATATGCATTTCCGGGCTCGCCAACGTGACCATTCAAATCAACCTACGAGAAACCATTCAGCCAGCGGTGGATGCGTTTGCCGTGCGCATTCGTGGGCACATTTTTTTGCCATTACGATTGCATTGCACCACGGCTAACATCCCGTTTTGTTTTTTTTTGTGTTTGATTTGTTTCGTGTGCGCTTTTCTCCTCATCTCTTTCGAGCTTTCTAGCGAATCACCATCAACCGAGCGCAGTGGCGTTCGATAGCGTTCGATGGGGATTTTTTTGTTTCCATTTGTGTGCTCTGCTTCGTGAATGCAATTGAAGATAGTTGCATCGACAAGAGTGAACGTTGTTTTTTTATTTTTTGGGCGCTGACATCCAACGTCATCAAACGACAAAATGTGTCATTGGCACTGGTGAGAAATGTTGCCAAGCTGCAAACGAAGACCGTTAAGCACACATCGGGTTGATTCCACAAGTCAAGCACCTTCGACGGACAGTTCGTATGCTTCTGTGCTTGCACGCTCCAGAAACCTGCTCCATCCCACACCGATGAGCTATCTGTTTCGGGGAAAATCACGCACACTAATCCAACGCCAGCGAACGCTGAACTTTCGAATTCAATTGCACTGCAGTTGGCGTAACAGCACCCGGTAGCAAAAGTAGCAATTAGAAACGCTCGCGCTTCGTTGCGCATGTTGGGAAAACTTTATCCCTCCACGCAGGCCGTGGTCGAGTTGTGCAATTACGGGCAAATGTTTGTGCCTCGAAACGCTCAAGCCTTCCAAGCGGTTTCCCCACCGACATTATCGTGAACAAAACCTGCTCCCATTGTGTGGACCCCCGACCGAGGTAAGTCGGTGGCCGTTGGTCGAGGGAAATTAACTACTTGAGTTTTCCGACGAATTTTGCATCCCTTGGAAAGATGAATCGAAAATTATTCAAATGAAAGTAATGGCTTTTGCCGATTCGTTGCTTTCACCCACCCGGGTTGTTTCGTCACAGCCGCTCCGGCAGTTTTCCGTCCGCTCAGTGAATGAAAACCCGCTTCCGGAGTCGAACCGGATCCGGTGGCGTGCTGCGCGCAGATTGCTAATGACCTAAATGAGCGAGAAGAAGCGAGATCAAAACGCTCTCTTTTTCTCTTTTTCTCTCTCACACACACATATTCGCTTTGTCGCCGGATGGCGTGTCCATGTCACAAACGGCCGGAAAGTCCCTGAATTGGGCAAACATTTGGGGCAAAATACCCGTTCCATCCGCTACCTCGAGAGCAAGTGAAAGGATCCGCGCCCGGCACGGGACGTTGATTGACATTGACGAATTGCCGGAATGATTTACTTCCCGACCTTTGCCCGGTCCACCTTGCCACCCGGTGGAATGATTCATCGGGGCAAACGAGATGGAAATGGAAACGTATTTAATATAATTACGCACTGCCAACCTTCCCGTTTGGTTCACCCAAAGTGGCGGCGCTCATTATGGCACCGCGGAACACCCGGAAAAAGGGAAACCGAAATGGAGAACGAACCCGAACGATGCTAATCGAGCCGTTGCGGTCGAACGTCAACACTCGGGTGTGCACTCGAGTGTGGAATAAATTTCCCCACAGATACACAACCACCACGCCAACGTGGGAACGTGGAGAAATTGAAATGCAAGACCGTAAGACCCACGGGAGAGACCTTTTCGAGGCCCTCGGGTGGAGGCGCCTGGTCGTTCATCTCTTTTTTTTTGTTTTCCATCGTGTGCCGGTTTCGGGCGCCGGCTCTTTTCACTCAGCGGCATGGAACAGATGAAAGGGAGAGAGAGAGAGATCACTCTGATTACAGCATTACTTCAATTGTGTAAGCGACGTCGATCGCCAAAAGGACTTAGAGATTCGCCGCGTGAGTGCGCGTTCCATCAAAAATCCCACCGTGCGGTATCCGCGCTCGTACTCGTCTTCCAGATACCGGGCACGTTGGTAAACGTTGGTGGGGCCGCTATTTTATTTTCTTTCGATTCCCTTCATTTCAATAGCCCCGGGGAGCCGGTGAAGCTACCGTATGCAGCGTACCGGGCGAACAAAGGCAATCACGGCTAATAAATCAAAATGCGGCCCGGTGCTTGGTGAAGGTAACGACCGGGACGACTGCTCACATGTCCCCCAGGACATGTGGAAACAAAAAGTCAACGAGACGGCGCTAGATGTAATGGAAAAGGAATGACGCAACAACCTCTCGTGTAATCGTGGCGCCGCGGTTCCGGTTCTAATGGACTCACCGGGGGGAAAACGTGAAACGTAGGCGCACGTATGTTCTGAGAACGAGCACAATCAGCCGCTAAAATTGAACGTGAACCTTGCTTCAGAACGGCAAAAGCCGTAGTTCGAGAAATTTCGCAGAATTGAACGCCTTTTAGTTTGAAAATGTTTCTGTCCGACTCGATTACTAGTGGGGTTAGGTGTGCTATTGTTTTTGCAATAACTTCTCACAAAGCACTAAAACAAATATGCATGCCTGACTGACCAGGGCAAACAATGGCTCTGGTAAGTGACAAGGAAGAAAGACTCATGTACGCCCCACAGATGATAATTAAACCATTCGTAAAAGCAACCTTCATCGAGGGTGTTTCTGCGAATATCCACGCGTACAAAAACAATGACCGATTGATGCCTGAAATGGATGCACATCTCAACAAACGATCTTGCGGCACCCACGCGGGTTCTATATTCACTTACCATGGTTCAAATGAACAATTAACAGAAACAATATGTTGATTCCGTACTGCGAGCGATGAGAAGCCATCATTTCTGAAACGAGAGAAGTTAAAACACACACGAATGAATTTCATCAACCGACACGATCAAACCTACGCCATCGCCTGCTGTTCCGCGAATCGAATGAACGGAAAGTGCTCCGAATTTAGTTTCTTTTCTTTTTTTGTTTGTTTGAACACCACACATAACCAATTTGTCTAATGGATGTCGGCCTAACGGCAATGCATATTGTAAATATGCGCGACTGAAAGCGCGTAAAAACTAACCAGATCAAGCTGAAGCTTTACCCACCACGGCAAACGACAACCAATCAGCGAAGCACGCCACATGCCGAGAGAGAGAGAGAGAGAGTGTGTCACTGGCAAGCAAATTGAATACGTTAAATAATTATAAAGCCCACTCGGTGCAATCTATCTCGTCAGTTCGTTACTGTTCTGTGCTTTTTTTTTTGTGTTTTTGGTTGGTTTCGGTATCACCTCCATCAGTCTCTGGTGGGATTCACTTTTCTTCTTTTTCATCGCCCCCCCCCCACTCGATTTGTTGAAAACCGACACCCGAGCCGACGCGAGCCACGTCATCCCGTTCAATCGTCATCACTCCCGGCTGTCACGTTCCGGCGCGGTCGATGGCCGCCCTGTTGAATGATTTATTGCGACACCAGCTCACAGTGTGGCAGCTGGGCCATCCGTTCACAATGCGCTAGTGGAGCATTGCGAGAGCGCCAATTGTGTGCCGGGTGGTAAATGTCACCCGCACACGCAAAATCAGTGATCCGCGCTTGTCGCAGCGTGTGACATGCGCCAAGTGCAACCGGAAACGCCACCAATGCAATATGCAACCCCAAAACTGGGTGGGAAAGAAGAGAGAAAAGCAGCGGAAGGAAAAAAAAAACAAAAACCCACCCCAAACCCGCGTGCAACTCGCGATCGAGATTCTAATAAAAGGCAATCTACTAATTTTCACTCTCGCACCTCGACCTCGCCGGTGGTTTCGATTCACGATTCGCGTACTCCAGCGTGGTGCATTTCAACGTGTCACTCCAAGCGATAGGCGCCACCCGAAAATGTGTGCCGAATTTTCGGTACGCACGTCCGGGTCAGCTCGTTGTGGCCATTTCCCATCGCCGTGGTGGGGCTGTCGTTACTCATTGAATTTTACATTCACACCGGAAACTCATTAGCGGCCATCTCTAGGCCACCCGGGGGTGAGATCGGGTCGAAAGGCCAGCACGGTCGTTGGGAAATTTTGTGACCGCCAATTTGGCACCCGAACGCTGGCCCCAAAAGCGGATGCGGTTCCGTGGCCACGGCTGACGGCCTATGCACGCTGCTTGCGAAAACAATCGACGGTTGGAAGCGCACCTTTGCGTGAGAGTTTTGCATGTGCGCGCTAAAAACGCGAGAGCCTGTCGCTTTAAGCGGGCACATTTATCATCTTGGTTAACCGGATGAGACCAGCCTCGCGTTCGTTCGCGTCGTCCGGTTTAGAGGAAACCAACTGCATCCATAATGCAAATCGTTCGAAACTTCCTCGTTTGGGCAAACAAACGCACTGCCTGATCGTGCAGTAAAACCCTGCATCACACATGTACGCTGAGTGGCACGTAAGCGTACCCGGTGCGAAGGAAGCACAACTTCAAGCCATTAGCTTTAACCCAATTTTCCAATCCCACAACCGCTAGTGTCCGCGTGATCGATCGAAGCGGGCGGATGGAACGATAAAAATTGCCCCCCCCGTGTGGAAGTTTTTGTTTTTTTTTCTCGCACAGCTCGCTTTCCCACTCGCAATGGGATAAGAAGAAACTTTCGTCCAATCGGGAAGAGGGCCGTCCGACCGCAAGGAACGCGGGTGGAAAAATGCAATCAAACATTTAGCTTGACACGACTTTGGCCCCTTTCACATCCGGAAGTTACCGTTGCGTGTGAAGCACGCGTGTGTGTGTGTGTGTGTGTGGGTTTTCCATTGGGAACTCGCGGAATTGGTCGGTTTCTCCGCAGTACTGCATCGTCGACTGCATCGATCTGGCCAGTCGGCCGGTTGGTTGGTGCTTTTATCGCACTCTAGCTCCGGGCAGTGGGTTGGGTTCTTTTTTTTTGTTATCTCCACTCAAGCGTTACGGCTTCTTGAGCGCACGCTGCAAGTTAGTGGCTGCAAAACATGGCGACTTTCTAAGTGAAAAGGGCAGCTTAAAGGAGACTTTCTATGGGGGTGGTTTTTTTTTCCTTTCTTTCCTTGCCGTTCCATACCCGTTAGCTTGTTAGTGTTTTTGTGATTTTTTTGCTCTTGTTGTTGCTTCTGGTTGCTCCAAAAGGATGGCCCGTATGAACGGGTCCTTTGATCGTACTGCCGATGCCACCGAAGCGTAGGATGCTGCCGGATGACTTGCTATCGTTGCAGCACGAGCACGGAGCTAAGAAACACATAGTTGCATTTTCTCGAACATGGGGCTGGGGCATCCATCCTCGAGCCGAAAAACTCAAGCCCCACGAGCTTCACCGAAGCGATGCATAACCGTCCGCTAATCGGTGCGGGATCAAACGGCAGCGCAGACCTTGGGTTTTGCGAAAGACGCTTTCATCAAAGCGCTGCCACCGGCAACGGTTCGCTAATCGAATTAAAATCCATCGTACACACTGAGGCGCCATTTTCATGGGCTCCCGAGCGCTGAAGGGTTCGCTTTCAAAGCTAAATTATAATACAACATATCCGCGCATATCCGTGGGTGGTCGCGTAAGCACGGAGAGGTAATCATTGTAATGCGCCATGATCGCTTCCGCCGGAACAGGAGCACACACACACACACACACACGGTCATGTCACGTCGTCACCGCGCGTATCCAATTATTATCTCCGTTACGCGCCATATCGGCACGAAGCGTTCTCGAACGAGATATTGCTTCGCGCTGGGCTGAATGGTGGCCTCATTTGGAAAGTTCCTAAGTACGGCATATTAATTAGTTCTGCGTCACCAACGACAGAGAGAGAGAGAATGTGGACACGTTCGTGTGCGAGATTGCGTCAAATTTGCCGTCGTGGAGTGACTCGGATTTGTTTGTGTTTGATTTTGGGAGATAAATATTTAACGAAGCCCCCACGCGCCACCGATGAAGCTTGAAGATGCTTGAAATACGAAGCGAATATGTTGCGAGACGAAGCGTGCCTGAGAAAGCGTATCACTCGACGGACGCACGCGATGCAAAACGGTCGACAAAGTGGGTTGGGAAATTCCGAGGATTATGCAAATTATCACTAACGCGGGCGCGAGCGCGTGCACACACACACCTGAGTCGCATGAATAATTTGCGCACAAATTTTAATATGAATAAATTGAATTCAAACTCGCACTCGTGCTTACGCAGGTTCAAGGCGCATCGAGCGAGAGAGAGAGACAGCATTTAATTATTAATTTTACGAAACGAATCCCAGAACGGACGGTCCAAGCTCGGTCTTAGGAAAAAAAAGGTCAGCAAACTCGCGGTGCGACTCAAAGCAACGGACATTGCGTGGGTCCGCTTGCCGAACGACCATTGAAGGCTCATAAATCAGGTCAAATGATTGCATTCTGACCTGACAACAAGGGTGCGAATTGCTATGGTGTTTGGGATTTTTTTTTATCGCTCCTTCTCTCTCTCTCTCTCTCTCTGAGGAAGCGAAAGGCGAAATAAAAAAAAACAACACACTTCCCGTACGAAAGGCGAGAGCAAAATATTAATCTACATAATGCTCCTTCCGCCCGAGGGCTGACCGGTAAAAGCATTTCCTCGTTCGTCCGGCACGGAAAACCCCGCGGGACGGTTACTCCCTTGACCCGGGTGTCGTGATACAGGTTGAGGTGGGCCATGTTTTTTTTTTTTTGCTACCAACCCAACTCGCTTTTGCTGGAACACCAGCTCGCCGCATAAGAAGCTTGCAGAACAATCCGTGGGGATGATGGAGAATTTTGAGCTTCACACCTGATGATGGTGGGTCGTCTTTGGAGGTGTATCAAATCGGAAAAAAATCGTCCACTGTCGAGAAGTGCCAGCTTGACACGAGTTCTAGTGCATTAATACCTCCTCGGTGCACAATGGGTGCCATTGAACAGCGCACGAACGCGCAACGTTCAAGAGCTTTAAAATCGCGCATCACAGCTCGAATCCGTGCGCACAGGTTCGAAACAAACAACCACAAACCATGTAGGGTCTTGAGTGGTCGAATGGCCGCCGGGGAAAATGCTGACAAGTTTATTTCTCGCTCGTTTAACTGCGCCCGAGTGCCGGTCAAGTGCGCTATTGGAGCGTATTGTGCAAGAGGCCGCCGCCAAAAAACATGTGCTTGTGCTTGTGCTTGTGCACGCTCCCATGGAATCGATGTTTTGTTTGTTTTTTTTTTATGTACGCACAAAAACGTTTAGTCACAATTCATTACCGAACAGTGAAGGACGAATTGCGTCGCCGTTTGGTTGGCCATCTATCAGATCATACTCAATTTGCTGACGTGAGCGGGTCCAAGCATAATTACCCACACCCTAGCAACGGTTCACCATGCCTACTTTGATACATACGCACGCACATACACACACACACACGGACAGCCGTCACTGGGAATCATATTTGCAAAGTGCTCATAATCTCTTCCCCCGAGCCGTCGGTTCGTGTTGCTGCGGCATTAATCTGATTTTATGGTTCAGCTGATGCGGCAATTATTATGCTTTTATGAGCTCGCAGAAAACGGTTTTCCCAACCCCCCCCCCCCCCCCCACCCAATACGAAGCCCTCGTAAAAGCGCCTGGCAACGCGTTTTCCTTTTACAACTGACCGGCATAAACGGCGCAGATTTGATGTGCCACGCAAAAAAACATCTCACCCGCCGATAAGGACCCGAACCGGAAGATGTGATTTTATCATCGACCACCCCAAAGATTGACCACTGACACGTTCGAGCTTTTTCGGCCAATCATAGCGATGATGGAACTGTGGACGAACCATGGCCCAGTCGGCTGCGGGTATTATATTCAAATCAAGCATAACCCGGCACAATTCAATAACAGCTCCATGACAGGGCTTTTGTTTTGTCTGTGCAAATGACACATGAAAAATTCAAACGAACGTGCATTCTGAATATTCAATTCCGCCATGGTACATTGCATTGGGTGGGCTTCCCCCACATCGAACCCTTCGAGCATTACCGAAATGATTGATTTTTCAACAAAAGCATGGCTCGTTTTCGGGCGCACCGAATTTGCATCACCAACGGAGCCCACCTGAAGACAATGGAACAACAACAAGGAGAAGAAAGAAAAAAAAAACACGAACGGGATGTACGGTTTCGAAGCTCCATTGGACCGTGCTGAATAAACATCCATTTGCATGAGAATAAAGCATCCTTTTCTTCGCCCCCGACACCGGGCTGGGCAAAAAGGGTGAGGAGCATAAGTCTAAAATAGAAATAAACCACACCACACCTCGACAGGAGGACGCGTCTCAGGCAGCGTCTTCTCGGCAAGGGGTTTGGGCGCAAAACGGGTGATAAAGGCGAAGCGAGCGTTGCATTAGCGACAAAGCAAACATTTCGTTAGGCGTTCGCCATTTGCCGGCTTTTCGGCAGGCACCATGGTTTAATGAAAAAGGAAATTGAAAATTCTAATGCCACAACCGCCACAAAGTAAACATTCCACTGCAAAAGCATTAGCCACGGGCCGAGAGAGAGAGTGGGCGGTTTTTTTTTGCCGTTGGCAGATAAGCACGGCAGGACAAGCTGATGCAGCTTCTGCCCCGAAAACCTCTTGGCTGCCAATCAGCTGCAAAAACGAACAAAACACCACACTGCCGGGTTCGACCCGTGCGCCAGGCTGCAAATAATGGTGGAAGAGTGGCATCGTGAATGTTTCCGTTTCGTGCAAAACGATCGGTGCAGCTATTATTGATTTTCCCTTTTGCCAGATCCGCACAACCCTTTTGAGGCACTCTTTGAAGGCACTACCACAAAACATCCACTAGCGGTTGTAACGCGACGAAGAGTGTTTGCTGGGAGTTGTTTGTGAATGCTGCATTGCTGGTAATGATTTTAAAATTGTCCATAACGAATGCAAACGCCTCGGCTCTGTGGAGTGGTTTACAAAACCCAGTTGGTATCGTTCTAGAGCACAACGCACAATTAAACCCTTAACGCACTGTTTAATCCAATCATCAAACCACACAGGCCACAGAGAATAGAGACTTTTACTCCTCTCCATCGCAAGGGGTTTTGCATTCGGGCTTGCAGCAGCCGCATATCTAAAGCCATCCAATCAGAACTGAAGCAGATGTCAATTTGTTCGGTGAACGAGTGAACGGCTCACCGGTTTGCAGCGGGTTGGAGCTTTAGCTACGCAAATTGGCTGACACATCCAACATCGGCAATGATGCAATGTGGTGTGCTGTTCTGCAAATCACCAAGCCTTTGCCCATGTACTTTTCCTTTACCAATCAGCTTCGGCATTAGAATTGCTTATCCGGCTGAATCGAATAGTTTGCCCATGCACGGAAAATCAAGACGATGCCATCGAACCACGATCTCATAGCCGAGAGAAGAAGAAGATGAAGAAGGTGCTTGATACAAAAGCAAAGAGCGAAAAAAAAATGTTGAATAAGAGCAAAAAGGACGAAATAGACAAGGGACCGATATCACTTGGGATTCACCTAAGCAAGCAGGAGTTAACGAAAATTGGATTCCTTCCGACGCAACGCCGCGTGTGCAAGTTTCGCTGCTGTGCAAATGCAGCCGCAAATGGAGCCGACTAGAAATGGAGAGACAGAGAGAGAGAGAGAGAAAACTTTCGTGACGATCTACTTCTTTTTTTTTGGTTTGTTGCTTTCCCGAGCCCAAGAATACCATTCTCGAGCCATGTTTGAAGCACCTTTTCTGCACACCCTATCGTCTCGTGGGGGGAAAAGGTTTCGAAAACATTTTATTCTTTGTCGTTTTGCTCTCTCTCTCTCGCTCGCTTTTTTCTTCCATTTTCCGTTGGGTTCGCATATGCTCGAGAGCTGCAGCTGGTGGCTTCGTCCACCGTTGGGTGACAGTCGAGAAAGTCAAATGATCCCCGTGCACCTCGTGCGCTCTGCCGGTGTTGTGTTATCTGTTTGCCCCATCGATGCTCGTTTACCGATAAAAATACATTCCCACCGGTGAACGTCGAGGGAACCCACCGTAAGTCGATAGGGGCAAAAAAAAAGGAGTTACATACCCTTTCGCTTTGTGCTCGGCAAGGGCATGGGCAAACTTTTGCCAGTCCTTTATGCAAATGGGTGCATTTGACGTTCGAAACCCTTTCAGTGGCACCGCTCCCTCGAAGCTCTCGAAAGCAATAAACTTTATTGACTGTACCGTTGAGCAAACGAAACTGTTCGTCAACGTCATTCGTGTAAGTACGCACGTTGGTGAACTTAAGGATATGGGCTTAAGATTCGATGGATTCATACAAGTATAAAAGAGATCAACCTGTCCGCACCAGCCATATTTATAAAAGAACAGTCCTTAAGCGAATGCACGCTCACTGTACTATTTTCCATGCACGAAAGCTCTCGGGGAAGGGCAGAATATCCAATAACTCAACCATCACCAGCACTTGACATGGCACACTCAATATTGATTCTGCCATCGAACAAACGACGTACCTCAAACGTTAGAAAGATCAACAGTACTACAACCCATCCGCTTGGGTGGTGAAATATTGACAATTGAAATGCAGCTTAGGTAAATCGTCTCCCTTCGCTCAACATGCGGCTCGAATCGGGCGGAATCGAATTTTCTCCTCGTGCGCGTATTCAACGGCCGCTCACTGTTCAAACACCTTCACCAGCGTCAACAAGGCAGCGATTGTCAATTCCCGTCAAGCCGCGAGCCATACGGACCCGTGCTGGAGGTTGGCATATAAATTTCTCTCTGTTGTCAATTTTCCCCTTCGTTGCTTTTCAACAGCCAACCAATGCCGCGCCTTGAGCCAATACCTGAGGTACCGGAGTGAAGGCACCGTGATGGATCTGTCGATAGGCTGCGATGTTTTATCCTTTCTCGGTATTATCTTCATCTCCATCGAGCGTATGGTTCGTGTGTTTTTTTTCTCTTCCATCGCTTCACACCCAGAATAAGCAGGAAGTCATGCCAACATACACACTCACTTTAGCATAATGGAGCATCATGCGCTTCCACCCGGTACTCGAACCAGCCACCAGGCGCCTCCATTCAGTACAAGCCACCGGGCGCCTCCATCGAGATGAGGGTCGAAACGATTGACGATGAACGCCGACGGTGGAGATCTAGGAGAACTTGGCAGTGGGTGGCTGGTGGATTGTTACGAGATCTGCCAAGAGGCCAAATCATGCAAACAGCGCAACTAACAACCAGCAGAACTCCTTCCACGTACGTACAGCACCCTGTGATACCTAGGGGCGAGCCGAAACGGGCCCGCTTGAGTGTTGGCAGGATAATAAATCTAGCGCTAGCGCTAGTGCGGCACTTAGATAAATGACCACCTCTCGGGAAGAGCTGCCGGCCCAATCTCGACAGGGTCTCGATAGTGTATCATGCGAAGGTCGCTGTCAAATCGTTTAGTCTCTAGCTTTCGCAGGCGGCTACAAAAGGCGACGGGTGAGACACTACGTTATGCGCTCGTGACCTTTCGAATGGCCTCGAAAATGATTTATGCCATCGTGTAGCAATGTGTTCGACGCCTCGCTACCCCTCGCACAATGCGGATCGACTTGATGGCTGCGCGTTAGGACGAGTGCCTGTCACAATGCTATCGACGGAATCGAGAGAAAACGACGACGACGACGCCCCGTTACATCAAACACATCCCGAAAAAAGGGGCGCGTAAACAAGAAAAATCGCTCGATACCGCATCCCTTATCGCACGGTGACATTTTGCCACTGCGATAAAGCCATATGGGGGAGTGGGAATGCTTTTCCTTCGGCTTACCGAAGCGCAAACAATGCCAAGGGGCTCAAACAAGCTTTCCGCTGAGTCGCTCGACCGTAAAAAGGGTTACGACAGATAGAGTATTTTATTCTCGGCCCCCACCCGATTGGATTTATTTCACTCCAGTGGTGTGGTTGCCGTTCCTCGAAGGTTAAAAACCGATCCAGGCGTTATGCGTGCAGCGGTTGCTTTTTTTGTCGCATTGGAACGTAACGGTTTGGAAATTGTTTTTCTCCGTTGATTATTTACCAAGCGCTATTATCATTTCCAAAACGCACGAGCTTGACCCTGACAGAGTGCATTGAAATAATCCCTCGTAGCTATTTTATCCTGATTGATTTACCGCTCACCCTTGGGGACGTGTCACAACACGTCAAATGTGGTTGTGTGAGTTCATACGCCTACTTCGATGAACACCAATACGTAACGAGTTTGTGTATCATCGCACGTTGACACATCGCGTTGACAAGCGATCTTCGAAAGGATGTGCCATATCACATCAACGAAGCTTTCTGCTGGTGGCTTCGAATTTTGTAATAACTTAATAACGTTCCCCACAAGACATGCTCGTTACGTGCGTAACGATGTCGGAAGATGCATTTTACTTGGTTCATGTCAAAGCAAACTCAATTATAGCTTTCTCCTATCAATCTCAATTAGCTAATGTTCCGTAGCCGTGGAAAACAATATTCATCGTTTGCTTATCACCAAATGGTAATTATAATTGCATCAAACAGCAACAAAGCTTCTACGAAATGCTCATTTTTTTCAGCAATATTTTATGATCAATTTTTAACATACTTGAAACGATTTCCATAGCCCTTCGAGCATAAAACTGTCTACGAACGCCATTAAAGCACATTGCTACATCGCAAAATGCTTCACCAGCGTACGGTGCTATCCCTCTTTCATGCCACCGGTACCTTCTTTCGAAGAAAATGCTCTACTTCCGGCGTACTTAAAATATTTTCCTTTTTCCCTGCGGCATGCCACCACCGAGGCACGTCGCACCATCCAGTTACTCGACCCGATAAGTTGCCCTATAAATTCAGGGTTTATAATGACACCGGGGTTCTGCTGTTCGGCCAGCGAACGTGCCACTTTGCCAGGCCAACAGGGTGTCCGCACTTACGCATGGTTGTGCTTCTTTGATTTCGTTCGCATTGCACCACGGGTCCAATGTCGAAAAGGGACCCATTCGCCATTGCCCGCCGCTGGTTTGTCTGTTGCCGTCGAACAATTAATAACGTTTATGTGCTATTAAACTGCATTCAGCCTGGTCATTAATAGACCCCGAAGTCGACCAAAATATGTGTCATTCTTTACGGTGCCACACACGATAAAACATTGTACGGTGCTCAAAAACGTTTCGTGCTGTACCGAATGGGGTCTCAGCATTGATGGCGAAGGATAACAGCAGGTCCTCGTTGGTACACTCGCGAGACATTGTGCAATTGCTACTTTGTGCGTCTTTTAACAGGGATGAAAAATCGATTAGATATTTTCCCACCACCCCAAAATCGCTTACGAGCACCTGCCGGCGAATGTTTGCCCACATAATTTGAACGTTTTCCGATGAGCCAGGCTAAGGCGGTGCTCGAAATCCCCCGAAGACAGAGCAGCTCTAGGGCCACTGAAGGATGTTTCATTATGCTGGAAATAAAACGTTTTTCCAATACCACCGTACACCGTTCGGCGCAACAGCGATAGATAACTACCAAAACGACCCCTTAACGCTAACCCTAGCCAGTGGGGTAGCATTTTCTCCCCCAGCCAACCATTTACCGGTTGCGTACGTGTACAAGAGCGACCGTTTCCGCGATCGCAACCATCTTCAGCGCCTTCATCCCAGAAAGTGGCCCAGAGTACGATGTAAAAATAATGCCCCGCAGCGTACCACTTCGAATCACTCGCACACACATTAGCGGCTCGGGGAAAATTTATTCCCCATTCCACGCTCGCCACACGATCTGTTCCTCGGGCAATTCCTCAACCGAATCGGGGATGATGTACACGCACCAGCCCGAGGTGAGCCACCGGCGCATTGGTGCCAACGACCGGCCGGAAGCGATTCGGCTACAAATCAGCTTAAATGAGCTTTTCCCGACACGCGTTGCATAATTTACCCTCGCACAAACACACACTTCCCGAGGGCTGTCGGGATCCGCCTCAAGGAACTCGAGCGAAAAACGACCGGATCCTTGGGAGCGCCTGGCCCTGCCCGTGATGTATTCGGGTGCGTGTGGATTGGCGCGGCTGTACGTACGCATACACGCGCGTGAATTATTCCCAGGACGTGAATAATGCACCTCCGGGAGCCGTTGGCCCGCAGCACGCGCATAAGTGATGAGACGCATTGGGTGTGGCAGTTCGTGGGCTGTGAACCAAAAGTCATCATCATTTTGCGCGCAACAACTGGGCGGGTGCGTGTTCGAGGAGCTAATGAGTGCGGGGGTCAACTGCTGAAAAGGACACACTCAGTTACTTAACGGCGTGCAAAAGGGCTAGACGGCTGCGGTGCATATTGATGAGCCTCGTGAGCCGTGGGTCTTGTCAGCGAGGTTTAGTGGGTTGATTCGGGAGGCGCGCTCGTCCTTTCCACACATTGTTGAATCACACGCGAGGTATTAAAAATGGATGAGCTTGATGCTTTGAACTTGAAATCAAATGCGTCAAAACCGACGGATCAGCGGTGTGCTTTGAAAGTGTGAACTATTCACGCTTATCCTGTTTTGAAATGCACCAAGGGATTAAGCCAAGCTGCTAGACTTCATGAGGCTTAAGATCAGGGTTTATGTCAGTTGATTCCCACGAATTGTTCTGTCATTATTTGAAATCGATTTCATGAATCGAAATTAAAAACTCAAAGCTACTTTCACTCACAAACGTGATTGTGAACCAAACAAAAGCTTAATAAAGCTGTCATCGTTCGATATCTCAATACCTATAGTTGAGCCGTAAACCATCAATTAAACCAGTGGCTGAAAGTAATTGCGTTTGTAAACGGAGCGTAAATTAAATTCGCTTAACTTTAAAATCATACAAAACGGCGACGTGCTTTTCCAATGCGCGAACCATAAACTCCCGCATCGTGCTGTGCTCAAAAAGCTCACAAAAACTCCACCGTTACCATGGCAACAGAATCGCTTGGTCGCCTGCATCAACAGAGTGGCACACATACACACACATACAGAAGCACACAAAAAAATCGCTCTCAATTCCTCACAACTCCTCGAAACGCTGTGCTGCCACGAAACAATCAATTTTCTGTCGCTCGAGTAGAATGCGATAGTCAATTACGACAGATTTAAATTTAATTTTCACGCTCGCCACACTTTGCCGTCGCTTTCCATTTCGCCTCGTCGCATCGCTTTCCGCTTCTCTAGGGGGTTGAGTTTTTAGTTCAGTTTTATTATCAACACCGCGCGTCACAAGAGCTGCTGCTTCGCGCTTCATTAATTACCGCCTGGTGTTTCGCCGCACTATACTGTTGTGCCGGCAGCCAGAAGCCGTCAGAAATTTGTAACCGTTTGCTTTTGCGACTGCAACCACCTTCCGGGTGGCGTGGACGGTGCCGTCCTGGATCGTATCACCGTGACTTTCCGCCTGTCCGGACACGAGCTTCCCTCGCATTTCACGCCATTTTATTTGCTCATCTTGAAATTTACGAAGCACCGCGCTATTTCTGCAGCTTCCCATTATCGGGGTGGGCTTTGTTTAGCCTGAATCATGGCGTAATAATTTTCATTACCCAGCGCTCCACGCACACCCCGTTCGGTGGATGGTTTGAAAAGTTTATCAAACGCGCTATCAGTATCGCTGCTCGTTCCGCCCTTTCGGTGGCGCATTGTTTTTGCGCTTTGTCGCTGCCATAATCGGAAGAGCTAGCAAAAACCGGAAGCTGTTCGCCCCGTGCTGCTGGTCGCCTGGGTTTATAAAGTTCATTACAAAACCCGTCGGCGAAGGGTAATGAAAAATCAACACAAATCAAAATCAAAGCAAAATTAACTCCTTCACTCGCCCGTGCAGTCCAAGCGACACTCGCAGACACGCTTTCCACAACCACACGCTGAGTGTTGTTGAGTGCGCCAGGAAAAACCTCAAGCTCGAGCTTCGTTCGATCCGCTCCGTCCGTTTCACTTAACATGCGGCACAGATTTCATTACCGACACCGAACGGCGTCCGTGGGCGCTGTGAATGAGATTTCATGCGGTCACCACCGAACGACTATCTAGCCTGGCGATTCGTCTCCGGGTTTGGTAAGACGAGCCCCGAGCGCTCGATATTTCCAGCACTGTCTCGCCTCGGAATATGCGAGGGCCCGGATGGCCGACGGTGGCTCGAAGCAGCTCGTTCCGATGCGATTACACGCCGGCTTCATGTCGGAAGCTGACATCGATTGGCTGGTTCAGCTCGCACCGGACGCAGACAGGCGAACGTTCTTGTGCACGGTCCATCCGATGGCGTGTAACAGCGCTCGCTCAGGAACTTTGATACGGCAAGGCAACTCGTTTCTTGGCTTGAATTATTGGTCAATTTTAGGGCGGAGACTGGGGCCCCTTTTTCCGGGTAGGATTATGGGATAAAGTACGATAATCTGACAATGGATCTGTATCAAAATCGTATAAATGAGAAATAAAAAAAAGGTCCTCTCCGTTGCGGGAAAAAATCATATACACAAGACACGCGTAACGCGCACCAAAATGGCCGGATTTCAATGTGAACTAATGGATCATTCGCACGTTATTCGCAAGCAACATGATACGCAATATTGCGGTCATCATTTCTCCTTGTTAATCAACCCCACTCAAATTGCAAACATTTAATTAACAGTAAATGCACCTGCGAGAAACCTGACGATGAAATCGTCCCACTGTGCTTGCACAAAATTGACCGAACTGACCCATCTTTGTCGTTTAATGCATAACACGTTCCTTGACTCGTTCGTTCGCAACTGACCATCGCTCATACTTCGGAGTAAATAGAAGAAAGCAGCTCGCCTCCCACGAACCCTGGTTAGCGATAAAGCAAGGCAAGCAAACAACCGAACGAAATGATGACCATCGATTCTGGGAAAGCTCGATCGACGAGCCCCAAACCCACCGTTCGTCACGTGGCCATGGCTTTCACACGCGCTGGCACAAGTGGCGCAAGTGGTAAGCAATTTCCCAAACGCTTTCGTCGGGATTAACGGCTGCTGGTTTCGGATGGTGGTGGCGAAAGTGGACCGCTCGAGAGACCATAATACAGATTTCCATTAAATCCTACCTACGGCACGCGGCCAGGTGACGAGGTGACCCGTTCGTCGTCGAAACAACAATGCCCCAACAACGACCCCTTTACCCACTCCGAAAGGAGCTGGCAGAAATGGGCGAAAAAAAAGGAGCGAACGGTTTTTATTCCGCCGCGTTAATGGACAAGCGCGATCGAGCGGTGACCGAAGCGTGTTGTAATGAAATTCCATTCCGACATAATCTTTCACACTTCATCCGGTTCCGGTGGTTCACATTATTGTGCGGGATTAAAACCGGCTTCGAGCGAGGCGAGCAGGTTTTCCGTTTTTTTTTTGTGTGCTGCTCTTTCTGTGCTTCTTCCGTGAAGTACAGCCGCACACCGAACGAGGACATTTCATCAAGCGATCATTCAGCGAAAGGCACAGCCGACCCACGCGGCCGCCCGCGGAAGGGAAAACTTTTGCAAAACAATTAATTGCAGTAAGTGTGCCGACTCCCACTCAACGGATGGGTCGTTTCGAATATTAATTCCAGCAAAAGCGCGCTCGGATTGCGACAGGGCGTTTTATGATTTCTCTCGTCGTTTTTTTTTTTTCACACGAAAATACGAACACAATTCAGCACTGTTTCAGTGGGGTTTCGCTTTTTTTTCTCTTCTTCTTTTTAGCAAGCCCGTGTGGTCATATTTACCCACTTTGGAAAAGCAACTTAATGGAGTACAACGGTACGGTACTTCCCCGAAGAGTCCGCGCCATAATTAAATCGTTACGTCGCTACATTTATTTTATCTGTCACCCGAAGTGCAATTAACGTCCATCGTTTGCGAGCGTGAAAAGCGCACACAAAAAAGGTAACGAAAGAAAAACCCGAACCCTTGGGCAACCCTCGATCGCGATAATATTCTAATGATGCGTGAAAAAGCGACAACCAACCAGGCTGCGGGTTTCTCTTTCTTTTCGAAAAGGGGCTGTGGGAGTGGGAAATTGCGAATGCGATAAGCGAAATCTTGAGCCATTCAACGGCACGATTCCCATGAGCGCAGGAAAGTTTAATTAGTGGCAATCGCACCGTGCAAACAACGTACCGGCATATGGGATGTTGCCCGGACCGGTGAGTGAGTCGTTTAAACAAACATAAACCATTCAAACGATGCACAAACGATGCTCAAGGATAACCTCATCCTGCCGCGTGCACTAAAAACCCAAGCGCCGGCATTAAACCGCAAACAATAAACCACTCGAACGCGCACCATTTGCTGCTCGAATAATAATCCCGCACCGGCATTCGGCATCAAGGGGGGCGGGAAAATGATAACACTGATAATGTTCCGGTGATCAACAATCCAATCCCGTCGGCAAACATTGGCTTTGATTCGATTTAGGACGAGAGCCGCATTTCATCCGTGCCAACATGCGACACACACACATGCGTCCGCAGGGATGCAGATTTTCCGTTCGCGCAGTTAATACGATCCAGTTGGCTCGAATCCAATCACCAATCACGATGCTATCTATTTGTATTTGTGTGCGGCTTTTCACCGGGGGGGACGGAGGTTCGCTTTCACCGGGTCAGATGAGTGCATTAAAATCATTCCAATTTCAACGATGTTACACGCTACAGTGGCAGAAAACGCGCGCTTCATTCGCAACGTTGCGAAATGTGACGCTTCTCGGTGAAAGCCGGTTTTCACATTCCCGAGACCGTAGACCACGAGCCATTTGCGTTCAATTGTAATCACCCAAAAATATGGTCCGGTTGCCATTTCGTGAACAGCATTTTCTCTCTTTTTCTCCCCTCGGCAAAACTCACCCAACAAAAAAACAGACAGACGCTTTCAACGGAAGCGTTTCACCGTTCATCGAATAGAGCGCCGGAAGCAGACAGCAAAAAGTACGCTTTAAGAGAAGCGTGGACGGGAAAAGAATCAATTTTCTTGCTCCCCGAAGCGGTTTCAGGATGAATCACGAAATTCGTGCTATTTGTCCGAGGCATTAGGCCGACCAGAGTGGGCTTTTTTTCTCGCTCTCTCTCTCTCTCTCTCTCTCCGGCAGTAGGATTCAGCGTAACAATTGTGCCGGGCCTGTTGATAAGAAAACTTGTCGGCAAATATGACTAGCGAAAAATAATAAATAAAAAAGAAACCAGCGGCAGCAATCCACTGAACCACCGACGACTTTCGCTCGTCTGCAAACAGAAGCCCACCACCAGCGGTCGGGAAGCCAATTTATTCCGCCAACTGTCCAAAATAATGCCCAACGACTGCCATCACCGGTCGGGCCATTGTCGCGTGCGAGCGAGAAGGTCTGCTATCTCGATCTCGCTTTCTCACTCACTCCACGCGGTCACCTTGCAAGTCAATTCCACCGGATAGTAAAATCAAAAACCACTCAAGATAAAAATAAATCCCACACAAACGCGAAGTCGGTAAGCTGAAGCTCATGTCGCAAAGGGGACACTGGCCGCGGTCGGCTGGAAATGACGACCATCCCGAGGCCTGCCTGTGGTTGGCTTCAAGGCCGTCGTGAGCTTTTTTGTGCTTTTTTCTTTTTGTTTTATTCAACTCACCCTCTGCGCGGCGGCAATTCATCTTCCTCACCGACACGGCAATCGTTTCCAAAGTACCAAACGTGGGCCCCAGGGACCTGTACGAAAGCGGATGCCCGGATGGCTGTACTGTCATGATTAGCGTCATTTACGGCTCGCCGGCCGGTTTGCGAGACACGCCATTCCCACTGGGGCTCGTATAAAAAATACATCCCATGAACTGCCGCTGGCTTTATTTACGGCGAAGCACGTTAAAACAACCGAACCGGAAAAAGCCAACGAAAGGCGCGGCGAACCGACATCGATCGGGGAAATCCGATCCGATCCAATCGCAACCCCCTTCGGCCATTTTTGGGATGGTCAACAAGGGTGGTATCGATATCACTCACGCTCGAACGGCAACAAGATTTCGTCGGTGTATAAATAGGACAGTTTAGTTCCCGCAAAAGCTCCTCTATACTACAAAACACGTCATCGTCGGTAGGGAATCGAAAATAACTCACACCGAGACCATGATAGTTGTTAATATCAAAACCCAGCCCGAGCGCAGCTGCATGACTCGAGGAAAAATCCCTAGCAAAGCTAACAATCCGTAGAAAATCATTATCTCAATGGCACGCAGAGAGAGAGAGAGAGAGAGCCCTCAAAGCACCCGGACCAACGCCGGGCGTCGTGTTACTGAAGAGGATCGATTTTCGCACGACTAAATGCACTTCACAACTCGATGTCAACTAGGCGTTTGCGTTTGACCCAGTCCTGCACAGCCAAACCGGTGCTCGTATTTCACCCGGTGAAAGCTCGCAAGCGGAAAGATTTACGGAGTGCAACACCCGGCCGCAGGAAGCTTTCCTGCTTGCTACACGAGCTTCCTTGCGAGGCTGCTGCCGCGGGTGAAATATTATCGATACCAATGATACCCTGCTCGTACGGCACGCCGTGGCGTTTAATATCCACTTCCAGCGTATTTCGCCATGCCACGAGGAAAAGCGGCTGTGAAATGGCTTACCGTTTGCAAGACGCCCCAGGGTTTCCTTGACTCGAAAAACGGAGAAAGCACCAGCACTCCTGGGGGGCTTGTAAATCAACACGACCAGGTTTCGGTGCGGCTGCGAGGAGCTATAATGGAAAAATCTCTTCCGTGGGGCTGAGATTGCTTTTTCGCTGAAATATGGCTGCCACCGACGGTACGGCGTTGCATCGGTTTGCCATTCCGAGCCGTGTACGAGGCGTGTTCTACGTGCGACGATGCTGACCGGACGTTCTGCTACAATGTGTGCCTTCAATTCTTGGCTTGAAGAGGTTCCCCACGAAGAAAGCAACGACCAACGTGTCTTTCTTCGATCGGTTCTGCTGGTACGTTCACCGCACGGGCTTGCACAGGCTTGCATTCTTCTCAATCACGGGACAATGTCGGGTTTCGGCCCCATTAACCGAGATGAACATTCGACGGTGCGGTTCATGGAATTGTACGAGGCTTTTGCGGTCAATAAGCAACCGAAGCAGCAACGAGAACAACGGAATGCATTTTCCGTCAGGCCCGTGGCTCGAATGCATTTTGGGGAACGGCGATGCAGCACCGGCATTGTGGGTGTATTATTTGCATTGGCTCGCCGGGAGACGTGGCAGTTGTGGTTCTCTGTACCTGTTGAGGAAGGAAGATACTTCAACACCACCAGGTGCCCCGTAGGAAGGGCAAATATTATTTGCACATCATCTGCAGCCGGTGGTAGTTTAATAGTTTCCATTGCAGACTATTCGGGTGGGTTGTTTTCGGTTGAACGTGAACGTGAAATGCTGCTACAATGCGCTGCTTGGTGCGGTAAGCTAACGTTTAATAAGCTGAACCTGCCGTTATCCTAATTTTGGTTGCAAAATTCCTAAACTAAGATGCCTAAGGGAAATAATTGTTCAGATCCACACTGGCAGTGAAACAGATGCCAGAAATGAAGGGCATTTTATTATGGCAATAATTGTTTCCGTCTGCAGTTGTTTGATAGAGTTAACAATTGAATTGAATTGAAAGTAAAACAATTGAATGTTTCACTTTGTTTTGGATGCTTAGCCAATTGAAACCACTTGCTTGTATTGTAGAGCACCTTTCCCACGAAAGAAATTATCATTCTCGTTTTCAATTATAAAGAACACACGATAAAGACGCGCCTTAGCAAAGCTAGAAGAAACTGAAACGGTTCTTGGTCAAGTACCAGACGAAAACAACGATAATGTTCCAAAAACATTGCATAAAAAGAGATGAAACTGGAGAGCAAAACCATGTAGTTGCTGTAACTGTGTTGAGTAAAGTGACCCCACTTTTTTGGCTTGTCAAAACATGGCTAGATAGTTATCATCAGCACTTACTGCACAACAACGAGGTGCTTTCGTTTTATTAGGTGCCACTGGATCATGTTTCTTTTTTAGGACACCTCCCTCACACATAAGCACTGATCCATTATTGAGTTAAAGGTGTCCTTCAGCAGCAACGCAGCTGTGCAATGGTCTCCAATTACGTGCATCGGTTCATCAAATGTAAGCGCCCCCGGGGGTTTACAACTTCATCCCCATCATCCGCAGTCACACTCAGTCGCACCACTCCACCCGAAAAAAAAAAACCTTTCACTCGTGGAAACTCAACCACCAGTTACATCGCCTCCTGCGCTGGAAAAGGGCTATACACGGCAGCGAAAGCGTTGCGCACGCAGCACCAACCATCGCAGCAACCATCGGAGCAACGTGTCGCTGTCAAGGAGGTTGTTTTCACCATCCCACGAGCAGCGCAACTGCCCGCGCACGTCAGTGTAAACATAATTCTATGCATATTGCACCCTAGAACCATATTGTGCGCACGGTATGCAAATGCACTAAGCGTTGGCCGGAAGGTGAGTGGGAATTTCCGAGATGGCCGAGATGCGGGTTAGACGATGGCGCGTTACCATGGCAACGGTTCAGGGCAATGGGCCCGTGTCCGGTAGCATTGTGCCGGTTTTCCGGAAGCAGTCTGGCTGCATCTGCTGCTCAACGGTCATTAATAATCCGTTGTGCAGTTTCGTACTGCAACGGCCCGGATCACCATCCGGACCGTTTTGTGCCATCATGCGCCGGCTCGAGCTTTTGCAGGTTAAGCGGCTCCAGACCCGGTGGTGGGGGGGGGTGAAAGCGCTTTCACCACCCATGGCTGGGGTAAATGTTTTCTTACACGTTTTTCTCCCTGCTTTATTATGCAATCTTTCTCGTACCTTGAAGGCACGGGGATTTTTTTTTGCTGCAAACCTCGCCATTTTTACACGTTATCTTCCTCCCATCGTTTCTCTCTCTCTCTCTCTCTCTCTCTCTCTCGATTTCCCGGGCTTGTGATAAAAATGCGAGGAAGCAAAAGAGAAAAAAAAGGAGCCCACATCCTGCTGCAAGGGGGCATTCGACTGCAGTTACGGTGGCTATCCAGCGCGATAGCAACCCCGCGATGGCCGGTTGGCATTAGAATAAATTTCAATTTTCAATTTTCAATGTTCAAACGGCGCGCCCTTCTTACAACTCCGTCCAGCACTGTGGGGGGGAGGAAGGATTGTTGCCAAAAAAAAATAAAGAAAGGCGAGAACAAATGGCGATTTGAATAATATGATCAGTGAGGAGGATTGGCGAGTAAAGCAAGCAAGCCAAGCACACTTGCGTGCCCGTGGGCAGCAATCGTACCGACCGCCATTTGCACTCGAATGGATTTCGCACGATGGGTGCCAACGGCGAGTAAACTCCACAATGTGCATGAATTTAAAAACCCCAGCCCAAGGTGACTGTGAGCGCAAAGCCAAAGCGTCGGTAAAGGAGCAGCCTTGGAGTGTCATAAAATGAATACTAATACACGCTTCAGCTGCCCACGCGAGCTTGACCACTCGTGGCCGTGATCCTTTCGTGAGTACGAGATGAGGGGCTGGAATCGGGACCGGAAATTAGACCGGAGTCGATTCCGATCGAAACATATTTGCGTACTGGGTCGATCTTTCGAGCTTTCCCTTCTTTCTCCGGTCTGTTCAAATTACCATCCACAGGCGAATGCTGTACCATCCGCTTAGGGATGGTTTTTTTGGGATCCGAGACCGGGATAGTTAAATAGGTTTGCGTAAAACCCCGGGACGTTGGCCTTTCCAAACGCAAAACCGACGTAATGACGTGAGCCGTGTTTCGAATTTCCCCGGGGTGCTATCGTTTCGTGCATGCAGGAAGTAAGCAAATGAGATCGTTTGTCTTGCTGCAAAAGGGTTCTGTTTGGCATCGTAGAAGAGTCACAACAACGGAATAGAAACGAGTACATTTGCCTGCGCAAGTCAAGTGGAACAATTTACATGCGAGGTTTGTGGGTTCGTTCGTTTGCGTGGTTCTATAATTGTACAACTTATTAGTCCTTAACACCTTTTAAAGGTTCCCAATCAATTCCCGATCGATGAAGACAATTCAAAAGCTAAACAAGTAAATGAACAGTTGTTATACAATTTTCCATGCATTTCTCTACATTAATGCAATTCTCAATTAATGAACAATTATTGTATCATTTTCCAAGGATCTATCACAATTGCGGTTGCTTTCTCACAACAGACGTCCATCTTCTACCGGCGAATGAAACAAAAATACGACTTCCATTGAGCGGTTGTCACTTTTCAGGATACATTCGCATGAAAGATAGTTTCCGAGCTACAAGGAAAGGAGCACAAGCTACCGGACGATTATGTTTTTCTTTCGTTCCGTTCCGTTTTCACTATTACACACGGTCCAAAACGCAAATTAATTAATTCCCTACCATTCACTGGGGACGCTCATTGTAGCAATTTACAGCGGCAATCTTACGGTCGCATTCATCCCAACGAATGGTGCCATCTTTTCATGTTCACGTTGGCATGGGCGAATGTGAATCCCTCCACTAACGGCTGCGTTCCGGGAGCGTGTGAGCAAACAACCAGCACGGCACTAGGCACGGCGTCAAATAGCAGCGTGGTTTTAAGGTGAATTCCACCGAGAAACATCCACCGGGTCTCGAGAACGCACCCGGTGTTAGTTTAGCTTCATCCATGTGCGCTTCGCTTGCGCTTGGGGATCTAGTTTTGTTTTCATTTGCGGGCGTGTGGGTGTGTGTGTGTGTGTGTTTGTTTTTTTTTAAGATAATATCCTTTCATCTCTAAAAACTGGGATAATCTTGCGTTGCATTCAAACGAGCGGACGAGGCACATTCACTCGCAGTGGTAGTGCTAGAAACGGAGTGTTCTGGGTTCAGTGCGTTTTGCGTCGTCCCAGAAAGCGGCACAAACGGAACGGAAACGGAACTACAGGGAGGCGTTATTTTAGGGGTTCGTCACAACCCCCTTTGACGTCATCGGAAGGTGACCCAACGGCATTCCGAGGGTCATTACGTGCCCCCGAACAGCTCAGCAAAACGACATTTCGAGCTGGGTTCGAGCGTGCACAAAGCCACCATCAACCAACACCCGGGAAAATAGGGTTTCCCACCAACCGGAAGTTCCGACAGCTGACCCCGGAGTTAGTAATTGCATTTCCCGCTCGCTCGGGGGAGTGAGTTTCAAATTAAATGCGACCGGCCGAAGGGTTGTGAAGCTGTAAAACTGGCCACCCATCCCGGTGGTGTTCGACCACCTCGGGAATGCAACCCGGGTTCTAGCAAAGGGACCCCCGGTACGTGGATGGTCCTTTTTTCCCAACCCAAAAAAGGGGGCCACCGTGTGAAAAACCCCTCGAGACCATTTAACCCTAGATACCGCACGCTCGAACGCGCGCGCGCGCGCCACAAACTCACTTCAACTTGAGCAATGAGCCCGACGATATAAACAGCCCCAGCACGCAGCTTCTGTCAACGGCAGGATGCAGGATGCAGGATGCACAGCAATCGGAACCTGCCGATCTAGCTAGACTGATGGAAATGGGTCCAACCGCTCACCCGATACACCACGAGCGAGAGAGAGAGAGAACCGGCTTTTCCTGGGGGTAAGTCCACAGGGTGTAAAAAACGATCCCACGGTGCCCGCTCAAAGCATTCATCCACCCATACGGGGTTGCGGGTCGTAAAAAGATAGAAGAAAAGTCGTAAAAACACCGCCGGAAAGCTACGCGTGGGTGCAATTTCACCCGGGCGGGTAGAAAACCGATACCGATACCTCGACCAGTTTTCCACATGAAATCGAATAAATAATGTACGGCTATTTATCAGCGAGCGGGCAACGCTACCGGATAGTAGAATTATTGCAGGCTAGGTCAACATTACCACCTCGTCCATTTGGTCCACACCCGCGCCGGAGATGCCGAAACAAAAAGGCGAGAGTTTCGAAAAACGAATGCAGCTAAAGGCGCGGAACAACGAGCTGGGCAACCCGGAAACGAAACAGTTGTGTTTTGGGCTTAAGGGTGCTACCTTTTCCGTTGGGGGGATGAACGTGATTTAATGACATCGTGGCTCGTGAAACGCCGTGTATCCTGTCCGTGTTGTCCGGTGTTTGCATTCATTACGCTCGAGTCCGCTACGGGAGCCCGATAAAGCCCGAGGTCGGTAAGGGTCGACGCGGTTTAGGTTGTTTTTTCTCACGTACACACGTCTCTTACCCACATTTTCCGGGTGGGTGGCGAGATCTCGAGCTGATTTATTTCGTTTCGGCCGAAGAGCAGCTCGATCGGATCCTATTAGCGCGGAAGAAGGATTGCCCGGCCAGGTGAGTGTTTGCTTTTCGGGGTTGTCGCAGGAAATAAACGGTACCGGTGCGTTGGGGGCTCGTGGGTCATGCTAAAACAAAATTCACAGAAAACCGAGCGCCGTTTTTGGCCCCGGGCCGTCGTGGTGCAATCAATCAAAATTATTCCATGCCCACGCTCTTCCATGCCACACGAAAAGAAATGTCATAAATTATTGCTCCACTTTCGCTTGTTTTTGGAGGCGTTCATTTCCCCACGAGAAGACTATTTCATCATCGCATTATTGGAGTGCGTCTTTTTTCGATTATTTTTAGGGGCCCTTTTTGTGCTTCAAATATGCGCTAGGTCATGTGTGTGTGGGTGTGCTAGGTGGGTTAGTAAATCACCCAGCTTCTTCAAGACAATGTTCATACTTTATCATCGCTCGTAAATTGGCTCGAGCGCCTTTGACCTGATCAAAGATTTATGCCACGTTTTTCGATCACATTTTGTGTGATGTTTTTTTTTTCAGCGATGTTTCAGCGCAGATAATTATCAAAAAAAGAATGAAAAAGCTGCCCCCACAGCACACCGAATCCCCCCTCCCCCGGAGGGCCTAATTATGCTTCAATCAACCATACTCGTTATCAGATTTGAATTCAAACGATGAACCGAACCCGTCCCTAATCAGCGCGTCAAAAGAACGCAACCGCGTCAAGTACACCCCCCACCCCCCAGCATCGGCAAGGATTACTTTCACCCATTAACTGTCCCAAACATTTCGCCCTTCTTTTAAGGGCGTGCCACAGAAATTCGACGCGATAAAACGCCCTCACGCCCACGCACCCGGCGATCACGTACAGCTCATCAACCTCCGCGTCCCACGCCCGGGAAAGGTTCACAAAACTTTGACGAAGTGCCACATAAATCTACCTCCCACTAATTAGCTTTATGGCTTTTTGCCACCAATCTTTCGCGCACTGCTCCGAAAAACCGCCATGCACGCGCGCGGATTGGCGTTGCAAAAAGTTACCCATTGCCTGTCATTTGCGCTGCACCTCGGCGATTCGGTGGAATCGGTTTTCTTATCCGTCTTAACGGTCCTCTCGAAGGAATGCGCGCCAACCACCTGGAAGCTGAAACTTACGTAAAACGTGCGGCTAAGGTTTCAGAAAAGCCCAGGCTCCCAATCGCCTCGGTTTTTAATGAACATTGCGTAAAACGTAACGCGCGAAACGTACAGAACCACGGGGCCGGGAAATCCCAACTCCTTGATTCGCGCACGTCCGCAAAAGGTGCCGAATTGTTAAGCATCCGGTTGTGGGGTGCATCAGAGAGAAAGAGAGAGCGTGAGAGAAGGAAAGCATTTCGTTACACAATTTTATGACACATTCCGCGCGAGATCCGTGGTGAAGCGTCGCACGCCGAAAAGCGTCGATGGCGTTTGCGTGTTGCGAGTAATCCTTACCAAGCTGCCCCCATAAACGGTCCCGGGTGGTGCAACACTGCGCGAGAAAGCTACAAAAAATTACCAGAGACACCTTCTCGAAACCACACACACGCAAAAAAAAGCTACACGAAGGCGCGAATGGATGCCACGCCACGACACAGGGTCGCACGTAAACGGATGCTTTCGTAGCACGGTCCGTGCGGCTCGTGAACCGTAAACCTGGTGGGGTTTTTTCCGACCGGAAACGGAACGGAACTGCTCGCGAAGCATACGGGGGGCGGAGCGTTTGGGGACGGGGGATATCTCGTGAATTTGACACCTTCATTCCGAGCCGCTGGAAGGAAACCCGAGGGGAGAGATAATACACCCGTCCACGCAGCAAACGACAGCAGCAGCAGCATACTTTATGCGCGAGCAGTGCTGGTGTGCGAAAAAGACACCGAGATGGGCCATGCAAATTTGTCCACCACAACGAGTGGATGGGCTTGCAAATTATTCCTCCCCAGCGTACAAACGCTTCCGGCGCCAGTGTGCGCGTGTGTGTGTGTGTGTGTTACGACGACAACGAAAACGACAACGTCTACGAGCTATTGATGTAACCGGACGAACTGACAGCAGTTGAGTCGGCAACAGGCCTACTAGGATCCGACAACATGTTGAAGTTCACCGCAAATGGCTGTATGTGCGTGAGCATGTGTGTGTGTGTGTGTAAGAGGCTGAAGAATGGTATGGAGGTTGGGTTGGACAAAAAAAATTGCTGCTTTTCGACAACTTAACCCCATTCCGGTGGTTCCGGCACGCGGAAAGAACAAAGCCGTAGATGTGTAGCATTTTTAGACGAGTCTGAAAACAGGGAGGGGAAGAAAAAACTTTGTGAAACAAAAAACCCCCACTCCAACGGGAACTGTGGACGTGGAACACTGAAGAGCAAACTAACGCCCGCAAAACGCAAAGTGAAAGTCGCTTTGGAGCACCGCGAAGTGTGATGGGGGTCGAAACGAAACAAAAAAAAAGGGTGAGAAAAAAAAACGAGCTCAAGAACGCTTCGTGCTCGGGTTGGCTTCCGCAACAGCCAAGCCCCGGACACACATTAGCTTTAATTTATATCCGATAAAAGTTTTAATTTCGCGCTACAACCCAACCACGGGGGCTGCGAGCTTTTGATTTCATTTTTATCGCAACATAAAAAGCTCGCTACATATGCCCTGCTCACTCACCCCTCGAAAAAAAACCGGAAGGTGCTCGAAAGCGCGAGTGCACACGCGAGTGGGCGTGGGAATAATTTCTGGGAAACTTTTAATTCCATTGCCGCTTTGTTGAGCGCCAAGAAAACACGGCCCTCGAGACAATTAGCTTCCGGTTTTGTGTTATTTTGCCCTCTTGCTCTCGGGTCGGATGCTGGAAGCTCCCGGATGCCTGCCAGACGCTTGTTAGGTGAGACTTTAATGTTGCGGTACGCCCGCGTGTAGGTGCTTGACTTTTCAAGGGATTCCCGGGAGTTTGAGCGTTCGAGCGAGCTGAATGGTAAAGCCGCTCTCTGATACATCCGGTGCAGAAGCTCGGCTTGCGTGTAATATTTATGAAAGTACATTTTTCACCACATGCTGCACGCTCGCTTCCAGGAAACAATTACACACCAAGGCAATCAGAAAGTGGTTAATATTGACGTTCGCTTGCGATACGTTTTCCAGAGCCGGGCGCATGGGTTTAAGAGTTAAAATCCCTTTCATCGGAACTTTTGAACAGCTTCTCGGAAAGCTAACTTCGGAAATTGCTGCCGTTGAGGTGTTTATTGCCTCGGAAAAGACCTTCCCAGCAACTTTTCACGATTCTTTTCCCGACACCGTTCCGTTCGGCACGCAACTGTGAACAACAATTTCAGTAATTTTTAATTACACACAAGCCGTTTGGGTTCGTCGTGCGCCGCAGCATGGCTGGAATTGGAACGGCCAGGAAACATGCCGAAGTGCGAGCCAGATTGATACCGACCGTCTGCGAGTGATAGGAAAGCCCACAGAAGCTGAAGCAATTTATATTCAATCTAAAGTCAACTAGCGACAAAACCCGGCAGTCAGCCCTGGCCCCAGGCCGCAACCGCAACCGATCGTGAAGGGTGGCAAATAGTTCGCGCTGTTTGGCAAATTGTACACGATCCTGTTTTATGAGGTTTCCCAAACTTCCCTCGCCCACGCATGCATGCACTCGCAAAACCCGAACTTGTCTTCCTTGCTTCCTTTTCCAAACGCCCAAAGCCGAAACACGCACAAGCGCATTATGAAACTTTCTACTTTATAATCATGACGAACGCCGGCGGTACGGAAGCGGCATCAGAAAACCCAACCCGGGTTGCTTCCCGGAATGGTTGTTCTGTAGCGTGTGCTCGCGGCACCACTCGGTGCGATTTGTTCCGTGTTTCGCGCACCGGTGAGCAGAAGCATTAAGCGCCGAGCTGTTGCTAAAAGGCATCCCAGTCTGGAGGCATGCTTTTTTCCACAAACTGAGACGACTGTATATGCAGCCTGCTGCACACAAGCCACCGACGAATGTAACGCTGGAAAAGGAGCATAAAACTCGACCGAAACCACGAACTCCCGAAAGAGTAATATAAATCACCGACAATGTATTGATATCATTTGGCTCGACTTCCCGGGCTCATCACGTGGCGTACGAAGCGCAATAAAGCTTACATCGGCTTCAAACAATTCCCACCCATCTACGGGGTGGATGAAAAAGCATTTCCGTTCCCATAAGCGGAAGGAAATGGTTTCGGGCAAAAGGCGTTTTAATGCTTGCGAGAAATTGCAGATGAGTTATTGTGCCTTGCTCGGGTTGCGTGAACGTCCATTCAGCACGCGTTGGCATTGAAATGGTTCTTTCACCAACGAGCTTTCAGCGTTTACTCCATCCATGCGTGAAAAAGTTGCCATCAATAGCGTCTCTGCGTGAAATATCCCATATAATGCTCGCAACGTGTTAATAAATCGTTCCGTAACGATTCTTGCCCCGGAGTTGGCCATAGTTTGCCGAAGCGAATTGGCCAATCGAGACGCCGAAAGCTAGACGCTCAAATATCATATTTTCGTGCGATGAAGCTCGAGAAACAGAAGCAACAAACAGCATCGCTATTATCACACATCCCAACCGGTGCGCCTTTATTGAAATTTCGTCATAGCAACGCCGGCCCGCCTGCTCGGATCCAATAAACTGTTGCCACATGAAGCCAGCCGACATGGAAATATTACTCTCTCTCGCATGCACGCGTGGGTTAGGGCAAACAAACAAAGAAACAAAAAAACGAAAGAAACGCAACGCTCCACTGTCAAAATCCATTATTCAAAGCACTCACCTTAGCGAAACAGAAAATTCATCCGTGCCCTAGACGCGCACCTTGCACCCGGACCGGGTTGTTTTTCCCATTCCCTCTCGGTCGACGGTTATTTGCGACGAATTAAATTTGCAAAATATTCGTCAAGTGCTTCATATTTCATTGCGAAATGAGCTCTTTTCAGTTTTGTTGAGCTTCATCCAGCGCAGCGCAGCTTTACCGTGCTTCTTCGCTTTTGGGGCTCCCTTTTTTCGCGTTAATGCTTTCATCTTTTTTCTTTGGCTTTCCTTCATTGTAGTGCAATATTTTCCCACCCAGAGACAACAGTCTAATTGAAATGCTAATGGCAAGAGCAAAGATAATACGCGCGCGCACAAGATAATGAAAGTCAGCGACCGATGGAAGGTTGAGGAAACGGAAAAACAAAAACCAAAACCTAGCGACTTTCAATAGAAGTTAGGCTATTTTTTACTTTTCATATCGCTGCTGGCCCTCGTACCGGAATGTTCATCGATTTTAAGATGAGCATCTACGTGGCAGAAGGCGAATGATGCGCACGAAACGGCAGTCCGGCGACCGGATTCTTTTGAACTCTGAACCAATAATTAATGATTCTTGGAAGATGCCTCTTGGAATGTGCATCCATCGGGACAGGACGAAGAATGTGCAAGAGCTGCACAAGGTGCCCGGTGTGAGCTGTTTGGCAAATTGGAACGCGCGCGATGGAACGGCATTACATTGAACTCTTGCGAAGAAAAAGTGCCCGCGTACAACCTGATCACTCAACTCGAACTACAGTAATGATTCTGCAACGGTAACATCGAGCGTTTGCAGCTTGCAACTACTGGGTTTTCATTCCGCTCCGCTGGAAGCACTTCAACGAATAAACTCGAGCGCTCTTCGTTTCAATTTGCGTTGCTTCCAGCGGTTCCGATTTGAATGAACAAAACCATCAGTTTACATTCCCTCGGTCGCGATCAATCGAACGGCGATCGGGTAAGAGTAATGATTATTTTTAACCATTGTAAATGAATAGTTTGCTTCCGATGGTCGCTTGCGAACGTTCGCTAGTTTTTTTTTTGCTTCCTACCGTCCAATCAACCCTCACCAAAGGCAATGCTTTTTTCCGTTTTCCTTCGGCGTTTCTCAACCCGCACCGTAGCGTTTTTCCTTCGCGAGCGAAAATGCGGTGCAAGCTCAAAGTCAATATTTGCGCACTTTCGCACCAGCACCAGCAGCACCAGCAGCAGCATCAAGACGACGCGACACTTGCCTGTGCTCAGACACTCAGACCGGAAAAATCAACGGCGCCGGCCAAACACCACGCCGCTGGTAATGGTTCGCTCTTTCGAAGCGAAACGAAACGAAACGTAAAAAGCAAAAACCCACTCCGCACAAACTCGGTGTGCCGTCTTGCGGTTCGTTCGCTGCACCAGCGAGGGAAAACATTAAAATGGGATCAAAATCACAAAGACGAACAACGCCAGACTGCAACGATATCGCTCGGGAGTTCACTGGCTCGATTCCGCGGTCTGTGCAAGGAAAATGCAGCCCGCTTTGAAGCGGTAAAGAACCATCCAGCACCGATTGCTCGACACTGAATGTGGCGTACAACAAACAAACTGTCTCAAAGCCGGGGCCCGCTTTTGCAAACTCTCAATCTCTCCGAAACAAAAGTACGTGAATTAAAATGGTACCAGCCGGGTACAAATTACACACTCGCATACAGCTCGAGACAGCCTCTTTTTTTTTTTGGTTGTTGCTTTTTGTTTTTCATTCAGCATTCCGGTGGTGCCATTGTTTGAACCACAACTCGCACAAGAGCAACATTCGGGAAAAGAACCACCACACCATTTTGCTGTTGAAACATCTCCACTTTCTTCCGGGGCCGGCTCTATTCCGCCTATCCCTTTTGCAAAACAAACGTGGATCTGCTGCTCTAATGGCCCGTCCCTTTGCTGGTGCATTGTGCGGCTCCAGCTGAAGATGTGCAGTTTTTCGAGGGAATGCTCGAAACACTACTCGCCGGCTGCCACGATCCGTCTTTTTCCGGGACGCTTCCAAATCGAGAGTAAAACACGACCAAATCAAGACCCTGGGGCCCATCGACATGATTCATTGACGGGCAGATAGAGCATTATTTATGGTGCATTTTATTGCAACCGCTCAACGGGCTGCTGGCAAGCGCCTGAATGAATGCTAGGCGACAGCTTATGCATACAGAAATATGTTCCATTACGTGCGGTGCACTTTACATTTATGAAGAAATGTACAAATGGGCGCCGGGAATCGCCAAAGTATGCAAGATTTCATGAGAGACAGAGAGAGAGCGAACGGGTGTATTGTTATTCACTTGGAAGATCTGCTATCACAATAATACTAGCGACGATTATGTAAGAATTTATGTTTCATCATATATTTTTACCGTCCTTTGCGCGTACCATTTCAAACCAATCATTTACAAAACCTGGCGCGTAATAAATGCCTGGAGTTAGAGAAATATGAGGTTTTTTACTTCTCCATTTTATCATGTCGATAAATTCCGAGCATTGCTGATTAGATATCGGGAAAAAAAGTCCCGCGCATAATATTTTTCAACTATTCAACTTTGTACCCAACTTTGATGCGAATTCTGTGCCATTTTTTGTGCCCTATACCTACGGTTTGCAACAAAAAAAAAACAAACAATTACGACCAGCAAACAATCGCTTCATTAAACGGTACGGAGCGAAATCAATTTCACCGCTCAATCGCATACTTGGCGTTCATTTCACGGCTGAAGCGATGGAATGGAAGGGAAATTGATTTCCTCGCCCACGGATAAACTTTTGCATTCTTCAGATAATTGAAACGCCACCACCACAAATCACCGATGCACACGCACACCGTTCGGCGCAACGTTCGCCCCAAAAACGGTGCGAGTGCGCAAACTTTCAACCATCCATTTCCACCGTTCGGGGTTCCAGCTGACGGTCCACCAGGCGCACCGTGTGTTGTTCCGATAGCAAATGGACGCCGAAATGGGCCAAGCACACGAAACCAGCACACACAAGGCAAAAAAAATGATCCCGCACCGAATGATTGTAAAATTAATTACTTCTCGATGGCGGAATAGTTCCGCACCGTACCGCTGTGAGCGCCGTGGAAGGCGAAAAGTTAAGGTGTACGTATGGAAATAGCGGGAAAAAACCATTTTCCAATCCTCGTGCAACATTTGCTCCCGGGTCCGGGTGTGTCGGATGAAAACACAAAAACCAAACACAGGAAACACGCGAATGAAGGCGCCCAGGAAAAAGAAAATGGCAACCAACCGTACGGAACCGCGGGCTTTCATTGCGGGCAAACTTTTGCACACAAAAATTTTGCGATCGGTTTCACCTTTGCTTCCCGATCGTCGAGGAAAAAAACAGGTGCACAAATATGAGCCTTTCATTTTTAATGCGCCGAAATGTTTTGCCTCTAAAGTAAAACGGTTGTGGTGCATTTGCGAACGTTTTCCCATGCCCGCACGGAACACCTAATAAATCCCACCGGTTCCAGGTTTCGGTTCGGTTGCAACCTAGCGTGCTGGTAGTTGGTTTGTTGACCAGCACGCTCGCGAGAACGTTGCGTAATTACATTTTAACCAGCAAACAAACGAGGAAACAAAATGAGCCTCGTTTAAGCAAACAACTCTGCCGAACGTTTACAGTAATGTCCTGTTTGCTGTAGGGAAATGTAACATAATTGATTCTAGACGCAACAAAGGTAGCTTTTTCCGCTAGTGAAAAACGCAGCAAAACCACCGCGAATAGCATTCATTTTTTCTTCCACACTCAATTCAACGTTTTTTTCCTTGTTTATCGCTCTCTCTCTTAGAAAAACGGATCGTTTTTCAAGTCAAGTCCGGCTGCAACCATGGCTGCATGGCAGTCTCAACAGCCCAAGCTGAAGCCCCTTTTTCAACCACCATAAAGCCGATTATGGCAACCTAATATTTTTCCTCGGGTTTTTTTGTCGTTGTATTCTTTTCTCCCACTCGTTACTGTGCCGAAATGCACTTGTCCCCTCGAGGGACGATGGTTTTAGGGGTGACTTTTTTTCTTCTTTCTTGCGCCACATTGTTTGATGCGACGCTCAACCACCGGCAGGAAAAATCAGATTCGAGTGACCTTTGAGGGAATTTTCGCTTACGTTTTCCACTCCTCATTTCCATGATCAAAGCTATTGTGGTCGGATTCTGTGTGGTGCTTTACGACCACGCGGGGAGTTTTTATTTTATTCGCTTTTTTTCCTTAGCGCTGTCTCCCTTCCGTAACCTAGCGATAGTCCAATTCGAATAAAAGCGCATAATGAAACATTGCACTAATGGTCATCCTTTGTGCTTAAAATTCCGCTATCAGCAACTAACGAGTCGAGCTGGTTTCGATGAGCTGGCTTTAATTTTTACGTGACCCCCGGCTCGGACTCTGTGCGGGAAGTTCTCACCGGCACCGGGACGGAAATTTCACTCACTAAGAGGATTTGGAGTATTTTTCAGAATAATTTACTTTCAGCCCATCCCAACGTCCCAGGGCTCACCGCAAAAGCCCTCAGTCGATGGGGCTTCCCAGTCCACGTGCAATGGAAAATGCGAGCGAAGGCGTAGCAAACTTTCACTCGAATCTCGCCTCGCCGTCGGGGGGGGGGCCGTACATTCTGATTATTTTCGTCCTAGTGGCGCGAGAAGAAAGCAAAAATTCAGACGACACGACCACCTTTCACCGGCGCTGCATTGTTGCGCGCGACGGATGTACGCAGTTATTTCAATTATAATGCCACCTCAGCACAGTTTTACACCTGAGCACGGCTCAGCACTGGCGTTTCTTGCACACGAACCCCGAACGAAGCCTCGACAGCGCACCCCACAGCTGAGCAGGAAAATGATGAAAGTTTTTCATCACTTTACATCCACTTAAGATCCAACGCCAGCAACGACACGCTCCCTCACCGGCGGGACAGTTGGTTTGTCGCAGCGCCAAGCTGACTTAAACCCACTTAAGTACTCTAACTAACTCGAAGTACCGCTTCATTTAATCGCGAAGTCTTACGACCTGCCCAACCGACCACCCGCTAGGCCCCGAGTTTGCCTATCTGGGCAAACAAATGAATCAATCTCGGCTGCGGCGGAAGGTGCTAAGTCGGGTTGGTTTTTCTAATTAACGCGACGCGTTCAAGTTGGGTGACGGACTGGACGGGATGGGCCGCCAGGATGGTACCGGGTGGGAAAGCGAGGAACCTAATTTTCCTCCAACAATCGTAGCCTTCGCTGGTCCCGGGGTTTCGTAGCTATCTGACGCAAAAGGCGGCCGTAGCCGCCGCAGGGCGTTAATCAGCGCGATAATCAGATGAGCAGTTTATTTAATTAACAGCCGGGCGGAATTATTAATTCAGCAGGCAGAGAAATCTGTCTTCCGAATTTCTTGGGAAACCCGCGTCGCGCCAGCTCGACAAAGCACGACGCCAAGGCGTAAGTACTGGTGGAATTTCTTTCCCACCTGCGCGCCGTTACAAGGGCCTGGGCGCCGCGTGTGAGAGGGCCAGTTGTCCTCGGTTGTTCAGAATTTGCTCTGTCAACAGCGGAAACTTTCGTTCATTCGAACGATTTTAAATACGAGTGCGAATGGAACGCTTTCAGGCGCGCTTTCGTCGGTTTTGTCGGTGTTCAAAAAGTGTGCCCTTAAGTAACCTCTCGGAAAAATGGATTTTTCGTTAAAAATAGACACCCTGCATGCCTGTTCCATTAACACTCGCGCTAAGCGCCAATATTCACACCATGAATGGACTCGTCGAGCACGGCAATAACGGTAGCTTTTCACGGCAAAATTTCCCAACCACCGTAACCACCGTAGGATCATCCAGTGTGGGGTAAAAATCAGGGCGAAAAATTAGCTCCCTCAACAAAAAAAATGTATATAAAAAACACCCACCAAAAAACCCACGGTACTCGTGCTATCGAGCGCCTTGTGAAACCGATTTCGCGGTTATGTCAAGCCCCATAAAACCAAAACTGCAATCGACGGTGCGCCGAAGCATGCGTAATGGCCCGATCCCGACACCGACAGCGAAGAAGTTCGCCCACCCAGTAGCCCCATCCCTGGTAAGCGCTCGAAAACGGTTGAGGGTGAATTTAAATTCACCTCGTCAAATCAGATAGCGCCCGGTTGGCGTGCGAGCGAAGGAAACCCATTATCTTCTGCGCCATTAGTCGAGCATGACACCTAGACGGGCTGCACACTATCGGTGTGGTCTAATGCTTCCCGACCACCTTCGTTCGTGCACCGGGTCGTGGGGCAAATTTTATGGATCGAATTTTCCGCCCATTTTTTTTTTATCGCCAAAACGAAACACCGTTCTCTTCGAGGCCGACACCCGAGGATGTGATTTTCTACTTTCGTACGTACGTATGTCGGTTTCTTGACGTTCGAAAGAAGCGCTTTCCAAAGCCAAACCGCCGTTACCGAACAGGCGTTTTATTTCGAAACGCCAAAGAGGAAAAAAAAAAGAAAACTCCACACACTCACCCAAAATGGAAAGTCACACTATCGATTTTCGTTCACCGGGCTTTTTTTTGTTGTTGCTTCTATTGCTTCTACACTCGCACATCGCTTCCAACGAGGACGATGGGTTCGCGAGACGCCCATTCCAGACATCCGGTAAGCCGTCGGTAGCCTGTCGGCAGTGGCTCGTTCCGGCGATTGCAGGATATCCTGTCCTGATCCGTGTGGTCGTGGCCTTTCTGTCGTGGTTCTTTAAAACAATTTCAACGTCGGTTCGGTCGCAACGACACCATGCTCACGTACCTACCAGCAGACAAACATACACATTTGCATCGTGCGGAAAATGGGCCGAAAATTTGATCAGCGGAAGGTCGCCCCAGTTAAGCCGACCGCTAATCTCATTGTTGTACGTGTTGCTGGCGATAGGTCGATGGGTCCGCGAACCGCCTGAAAAGTCATTCGACACAACATCGAACGCTTGGGAACGGAAAATAAAGCACCACCATCCATGGTCCTGACCATCGCGTGACCAGTGCAACGAGATGGCGTGGGTGCTACAGATTATGGGAAACGATCCGTGAAAATACGAGCACGTAACGGTGGGAGGGCTCGCGGTTTATGGTGTGTGTGTTTTTTTTATTTTGTGTACGCTGCCCCTAGCGGTCATTTCGAGCGAACGCGCCCCAAAATTTTACGCTTCCCACCCAAAACTCAATTTATAAACACGCTATTAATATTAACGACAGCCAAGCCACCCAAGCGAGGCAGGAAAAAATCCCACCCAAAACGGGGAGATCCCCAGTAAGAGGATAATGCTCCTGTTGCAGGTTCAACCGTCGATACCCACCTACGTTCGTCATTATTCACGGTCGGGAGCTCGCTTTGAGGGTCTATCGGGAGGGTTTTCTTCTTCTTTTTCTCGTTTTTTGTTTTGCCTCTAAGCGCCCGTACTTTTCCGCCCGTTAGCCGCCATCGGCACTGACGGATGTTGACAGAGTCCTTTCGGAAAAACTTGACGGTGGAAAGAAAACACGACCAAAGATCGGTACCGGTGGCTAACGCAAACAGCCGCCCAAGCCACACCGGGGATTCCTGATGAAGGAAAAATAATGTCCTGAAAGCCTGCGAATCGGTGAAGGACATTCTCCGTCATGTCGCACATCCGGCTGACACTTGGCACAACGCACCACACCGGATGGCGGTAAATTTCATTTTCGTTATTTCAAGGAATTAGGTGAACGATTTCCTTCCACTTCGTTCGCTTTCAAGCTTTGGTGCGGGGCACAGGCGAACGCAACGGAATGGACACGCTATGGTGAGCTTGAAATAACGAGAGTATCCCCGCCCGAACAAAAATGAGGGCAACACAAAAATAAAAACGGGAAACATATTACTCAAAGCGCACCGTAATTGAAGCCTCCGCAAAGCATTTACCAGTGTTGGGATCCATCATCATACCGACAAACATAAAACACATCCCTGTGGGTAAAGATAGCTCTTTTTTTTTATCACCGCTTCTATAGGAAAGTTGTGCTTCGCTGTGCTAGCTTCACGTATCGATCGAAATCATGCCCGACGAGTATTTTTTTCACCTGAACGGTGAACCGGAGCTAGCGATATCGATGGCTTCCTGCAACAGTTTCGCAGTGAGTGAGCCATAAACGTAACATAAACAGACTTACAGGCGGTTTTGCAAATGTAAGCCCGGGCGCGAAGCAAAAAAGTTCGCTCATCCATTACCGACGCTACAATAAAAGATAAACTCGAGCGCACCTTTTCGCCAAGGCATGGCGTATGGGCGCAATATTGATGAGTAGCAAGAAAGAAAAAAACTTCGTCTTCTCATTGCGTTTTTTTTTCTTGTTTGCAATGCATTCGTAATCGAGTTTACAACGCGTGCGAAACTTGGTGCGGATGGTATTAATTTTGGTTTGCTTCCTCAACCGATGGAGGCGCCCAGTCGTTTACCATCGATGGAGACGCCCAGTCATTCCACCACCGATGGAGACGCCCGGTGGTTTTCGATTCAGCGAGCAGAATTTTTATTCTCCAAATCTTCAACCCTACCTGTGCCTATCGGTCCCAGTGCTGCGACTGGAAGCGCTTCTTTCCCAGCTATACGGCTCCCCGAAAAAGCACCCCATCACCCGGGTCACGCTCGTCTAGGGACAATCCCACCGGTGGAGCAAAAATTTGATTAGACAGATCCACTTAACCTTTTAGCATGAAAAAGGGCAAATATCCCAACACGTTGGTGCGGATGTTTTTCGCTCCACATGCCACACCATCAAACGGGGCTGATGCTCGTTCGGGTCGTCATGCGGAGTTCTTTGCTGGCAACGCGAGACGAAAGAATAATGGCGAAACATCGTTTGACAACGGCTGCGAGATCCGCTTAGCGTGCATTAAAAATTCAAAGGACCCTCCGCCATTTCGCACGCCTTTTATCGTTCGTAATGCTGATGGCGGCAGTGACTTCAAACGCGGCTTTTGGGTGGGAAAGAAATGCGCGATCTTTTGCGAGAAAGCATTTATGCCAAAACGCTCGGACGGGCTCATTAACTCATCTTCCCGGAGCCGTCTGCGATAAACCTCTCGCGGGAATTGGGCAACGATAAAGTCGGCGTACTTTTTGCTAGTTTTTTTGTACTTTATGCTTAACCTCGGTGTGTATCACTTTTCTCACCGCGCAATCGTTTAATAAATGGTACGCACGAACGAACCGCACGAAAAGTATTCCATATTTGAAAAGTAATGACATTCATCGAAAACGCCACAAACTTTCCACGATGCACTGTTGGCTTAATTCTTTCTGTCGAGCTTCTTTTTTTTTGTTTGTTTGTTTGCTGCCACCGCCCGATAACGAAACATCCCAGCCGAACCATTACTCATACGTTTGAGCCCTCGAGAAATCCCTCCACCTTCACTGGAGTCCTCCGTGGCCTCGAAAAATGTTTTTTGAACGACGCTAATCGCGCCAAAAGTTTTGCCAGAGTTTATAACTTTATCGCCATAAACACTCCCCGTGATGCTTTACGAGGCCGCTGCTTTACGTTCGCCACCGCCACTGCCGGTGAAGCTGCAGCCGGCTTCCTGCACCGGTGTCGCAGTGCCACCGAAGCGGGGAAGGCGAAGGCTGGATCATTTCAATAAATATTTATGAATCTTACGCCCGAGGTTAAGCCGTCCTGGCCACGAGCCGGAAAATAATCCCACAAGAAGCGCTCGCGCCCGGGGGTTGGGTCGCGGTTTTCACTTTTAAACCGAGGGGTTCCCAGTTGCGCAGGTGAAACGCAATTTCCCAGCCACCCTCGGTGGCTCGGGGTGGCATTTGATTGATGGTGAAAACCACGGGCAGAGTGGAAGTGGCTGGTCAGCTCACGGGTGAGAAGATAACGCTCTTGCCCTCAGGAGCAGCGTAAGGGCTTGCGCGTGTTTTATGTATGCGATTTCCGGCCACAACCAACCAACCATGCCAAGTCCTGTTCCCGAGTGGGTGGATTGTTTTTCGTGCTGCAGTGGGCAGTGCATTATTAACGCGGTCAATCAAAGCGCAAAAATCGCGTGCATGCATAATCGCAAAAGCACGCATAATTAGCGGACGGAATTTTCAATGCTGACCTTTTCACCGCCAATTATACCAATTAAGTGCCTTCAATAATGGGGATAATACGATGCTTTTGATGGCATCGATTGCTGCGACATTGTGAGGCATGGTGCCGAATTAATGCATGTCCCCTTTTGTTTTTGGATAGTTACGCTCAAAACTATCAAAACGGACTAAAATAGCATTACAATGGATCAACTGTGGTTTGCGTTCCCATGAAAATGCGGATCAAATCGCTAACATTACATTCCTATTCCATGCACAGTATGAAACGAATGTCATTTCTAAGGGTATCTAAACAGGATAAAATTTTCGCTTGCATTTATTCACGCAATCATCTCTTTTTTTTGCCTTCATAAAACCTTTCACTTTTCTCATTAAAATAGTAAATGGTTCTTTTTAAACAATTCTCATTCAATTTATTTTTCCACATAAAATGTGCAACATTTATTCAAATGAATATGCGTTGAAAAGCAATCTAAACGGGATTATATTTCCACTAGCATTATTAGCATGTATTAATGCATGCACCCTTTTTTCTCGATTTCGCAAAACCTTTTTCCTTCCAAAATTACCATGAATGCCTCTAGTTTATTTACAAAACCCACAATCAGCACAATTCCTCTCGCTTTTCTGTGTGCACTCGTAATTGAACGCGGCGAGCTGACAGGTGCAAACACGAAAAAAGGTGACGCAAAAAAAAAAAAAAACAGAGAGAGAAACCATCCTGCACCGTTTCCGTTTCGGGTCATATTTTCACCCGAACAAATTAATTCGAAACTCGCAAGCGGTGGAAATGTTTGCCCATAAATAATCGCTCATAACATTATAACGGCCCAACATACCTGCGCTGAAACGGAACGATGTTCTCCAACTCGGTGAGTTTATTTTATTTCTTTTTTTTTTCTCCTTTTTTGCTGCTGTTGCTGTTTTGGTTCTTCCTTCCCGTCCCGACTCACCAAAACCGGCCGTCTTTTATCGCGTGGTTCGCCTGGACCCGCGGCTTCCTGGATCGCTTGTTCACGCCTGCTTACGCCTGCGTTCCGGTGTGCGGTTTTGCGATCGCAGCAGGCTCGCCCACGCAAACGGCTGACCGCAACGCAAATTGTCAATTACCGTAACAGACGCTTGTCAGTGAGCCGCAAATACACGAAGCTGCTAAATGTTTAAAGCACCGCAGCACCAGCCCAGGGCGCAGCGGAAAGGACTGCGAACAGGAAGTGAAACAGAGCGCAGATGGAAGGACACGGAAAGCCCTCCACTATCCACCTGGTAGCTTCCCGAAAGTGTGGAGGTTTCCAGCTGCTCGGGCGGCGCAAAAATCCTCCCTTATCCCTCGATAAGCCGACACGATTCACCAAACGCGAGCACGCCAATCGGGAGGATCTCGCTGCGGTACGCCATCGGAACACTTGTTTATTTTTTATTTATGGCCCCGTCGCGGGTTTTGTAGGCCCCCCCCCCCTCCTTTCACGTTCGCCCTTCGGACGCTTTCTCGTGCGTATTATTATTACTTCTTTTTTTCTTTTTTTTTGCTTTGCTGCTCCCTTGTTACCAGCAAGTGGCACGGTGAGCGCGCGCGCTTAAGCGATTGCGGATTTATTTCGCCACGCTAGGTGTCACGAGCGTGAATGTGTAAGCACACACACACACACACGCACACGCGCACTCACACACACACAGAAACAGACACACGCGAGAGATTGCGCCCCATCTGGGCCGGTACACTTTATCGATACGCAGTAAAGCAGCGCACACTTCCGAATCCAGTAACGGTCTCGCGCAAACACACGTTTTACTTCCCTAAGGGGTGGCACCCTCCAAACTCCCTCCAAACTCCCCCCACACACACACACACGTACCCGCGCCTCACAAGGAATCGTATCTCCTGCCAGCAAATGCGACAACAGAACGCCGCAGTACCAGTGCTCGGAAATTACTTTCTAATCCCATTAAACCTGGCCGCACTCGAACTCGGACCGCACATTCCACTCATGATCCTGCATCCTGCATCCGGAGCCGGTTCCATCGCTTTGGCGTGACATTCCACCGCACGAGGCCACTGTGCCGTTACAATGGATGCCTTTCCCTGCGGGCATACCGATGCGCTGACGCGCTTGCTTCCGAGCAATTAACGATTAACACTTTACAATCGGCTAACGCCCGACGCAACCGTCACATTCCGACCGACGACAGCTGATCCCCGTGTGGGCGATGTGTGTGTGCGATGTGGTGCAGCTTCCGGTTCCTTCGGTTCTTCGTCTCGGCGTGCTGCCCTACGCACATCCACGGTGCTTTTAATCATCTTTCGCACCATTTTCAATTTCCACGCAAGGACTCTTTCTTTATGGGCCGGGGCGGATTATCCGCACCGCACGGAGATAATGCAACGCTTGTCTAATAAAATCAAACCACCACCCACTCGCATGGTACCGTTGTGGGATTTTCACTAAGCCTCCCACCCACACACATACACGCGCGCAAGCACACGAAGATTCGGCGACACTGCTTTGTGGCTTTTCCGTGCAAACGGGGGGTTTGGTCACAAACTCACACACAAACACACACACGTGGTCAAACGTTTAATATCCTGCATACGGCTTACGAAAACCCGCAGGATGGCAGGACAATCCTACCGAGCGCATCTCGAACGGACCCCGCCGGAAATGGAGACGCTCGAAACGGGTTGCCAAAAAACACGAGACTCCTTCACCGCTGACACACGGCAAGTGTGCCGTTTGGCGTGCGTCGTCCAACCGACAAGCCAACCAAAAAAGGCTCCTGCGATGAGTGCCCACTGAGTGCCTGCTCGGGTCGGAGCTTTGAGTGACTCACGGCGCGATGGTTTCCCAGCCACGGGTACCGGGCACTCACGGGAAAGCTCACGACGCGACGCGACAGACACACCATTTGTTTACGTTTTCGGGGCGAGGGTCCAGCGTTTCCGAACATTTTCCGCTGCATTTCCGGCAAAAGGTGCCCCATTCTTTGCGAACTAGAACTGGGTGCACTCACACCACCACGAACCGGTTCGGCTCGGTGGCGGTTTGGTGAACTCACGCTGGCTCCGCTCGTATTTGTCTTTCATTCCGTTTGACACTGAACGGGATTGTGGAACGGACGGATCTGAGAAGGTCGGTGGAAAACAGGAAAAAGGACCACCCAACCACCCACCCACCCGCAAAGCTCGCTTGTGGGAAGCGTTTCTGTTTTCGTTTGAAAGTTGTCACAATCCTCGACGGGGATGAGAAAGTGTTTTCTTATCATCCCTCAGACACACACCCACGTATTGATGGTGGTTTGAAATTGTCTGACCAACACAACCAACACATTAATCTCCCACGGATGCCCCCCCCGGGCGGGATCGCTACATTTTGAAACAATTCCGTGAGGGTTCATCTCTCGACGCCTCACACCACGTTCACGGGATTAACAAATCATTGATATTCCACGTGCGATTACGGCTCAACCGATCGACCGACCGACCGATATCGAACGATACGCCTCCCGGCGGGTGCTTCAATACGCACGCACGCACACACCCACGCACGCAAACTGGAGTAAATAAATTCCGCCCTCAACAGCACTGGCAAACGACAGTCCACTAGTCCGGTTTTACCAGCTCTCGTTAGTTTTTTTTTTTGTCTCTTCCCGCGAGCGAACTTTTCCAATCTAGTTACGCGATAGTTCGCTATTGGCCGCGGCCTTATCGTGCCACACGCCGGCTCGATCTCGTCAACGAGCCAAGCGAGCACAAGTAATGGCATAAAATTAGCGATAGTGCCATAAAAATATACAAACAATATTATTAACTTGTGTAATCGGACGGGCCCCCCGATAGATTATGTTGCGCTTTGCCGTGAATGGGGGCGACATTTTCCACCTCTCCGGCAAACCGATCGAAGCTTCCGGCTGCCCGAAAGCAAAGCAGGCAGGGTGTGTAAACTTTACCACCCACACCCACCGATCCGGTGGGTGGTTTGAATGTTGAGCTCTGGCCTTTGGACGCTTGAATCCTAGCGGGCGCCACGAGTGAGCCGTAGCTTTTCCACCGGCTTTCAGATAGCATCAACCTCCACTTCCGGTTTGGGGGTGAGATTTTCTTTCGTTCTTTCTTTTTCTCTCACTCTACTTTTAAAGCTAACCACCCGACCCGACATGTTATGAGTTTTCCGCAGGACAAGCGCAGGATAACGTTCGTCGCGTAGTGTGCGTTCACCCTCGCAACGTGACCGTGTGGCCGTTCTATCAGCACGCGGCCCACAACTCGCACGGGCAGCACAAAAGGAACGCGCCCACGCCCCATGCCCGGTGGTATTTATCTGTTCTCGGTCCTGGGCGAAAGGCGCATGGGTGGCGCATGACGGATGCCACAGAAGCGCGGCCCTCCCGTCGGTCGGTCGATGCTAAATCGGCCTGTGGTTGTGGCCCGCAAGTCAGATTTGGATCATGGGCGTGTGGAAAAACGAGCCATGGGTTCGCTGTTAAAAACCGGGCCCCAAAATGCAACCCATCCGAAATGCCCTCGGAGCGGTGCGGGTTATCGTTGCCGAATGCCGTAAAATAAACAAGACGTATATACATGTTGCAATGCCGCAGCAGCAGCAGCAGCGTGAGAAAACCCCCTGGAGGCTGATGGAGTTGTTGTGTATGTGAGGGAGCGAGAGAGAGAGAGAGAGAGAGAGAGAACGTGTGAAGAAAGAAAACAAAAGGGTCAAGAGCAAAGAGAACACAAAACCAAACTACCAACTCCCAGGACCAGCTCGTTATTGTGTCACTACAACGGGCCGTTTTCGTCCTTACCGTGTGTGAAAAGTGGGAAGTTTTTGCACTCACAAACCCTCGAAAACCCACACACGCACACGCGAATTGTTGCCACAATTTTCTCTCTCTCGCGTGTGTGTGTGTGTGTCTGATTTTTTGTGTTTTTCCTTCCGCCCGCGTTTGCTTTTATTTTATGCCGCACAACTTAACCGAACGACGTGGTTCACGTATGCAGAGCAGGAAATAAAACGGCCCAGCCAGACAGACGAAAACCAACCAACACCGCCACGCCGAGTCGCCGAATTTTCGACACTGACCGGTATTAAGCGGAAAGCGACTAAAGCTCGCTCGCCTTCCCTCCCGGTGACGATGGGGAAAGTTTCGCTTCTTACTTTTATTTGCGTTTGCGAAGTTGCGCAAGTTTTTCGTCGGTGGCGAAGTTTGAACGTCCGTCGGGAACGTCGTGGCCTGCAAACCCGTCTTTGGGGCTTATGGAGTCTTTTATTTAGCACCGCAAGACGATCATCGACAGTGCAAAAACCCCGAAAATGTGGTGTTTACGCGCGCTGCACACATAAAAACACGCGACATAGCTGGAGGCTTTTATCCATGCGTTGTTGCTGCTGCTGCACCGTGGCTCAATGAAAGCCAATTTTTAACAACAAATCATCCAGCCGCGCGATGATTGCGCACAACAATTTAAAACGCGCACGTATCGTTAGCAAAGCGCGCGAGTGTTGCTGAATTCGTGCATGCGTTTTATCACCGACTTCGACCTCTCCGTTCGATGCACGAATACGGCCATCGTTTACGATTCTGTTGTCGTCGTCGTCCTTGTCGTCCTTGTCGTCCTCGTCGTCATCATCTCCGTGGACGTGCGCTTCACACCCACCTCCTCGACGTTGTGTCGATTCTTTTACGACTTTTCCCCCACTGAAATACGAAAGCAACGCAGCAAACGAGCCAAAAAGGGCCAACAACCGAAACATGACGCCTTTTCGGAGCAGGCAGGCGATGGCAGAACACAACAAACCGGGTAGTAAGTAGTAACGCCACACACAACCAAACGACGTCGGCAATCATCGTCAGGATCGGTCAGGATCGACTGCTTCTTACGAGACTGTTGCGTGGCACATGGGCGGGGAAGACTCATAAAAACGGCACCGACGTGCGCTGCATGGCATGGTGATCGTGCAGCCCTTTTTCACGCGCCCAAATCACCACCCGGTAATCATGAGCCACCCACCAACCAGGAGCGGGCGTGAAAGATGCACCCGTTTTTACGACGCTCTGGACCTGACACACTACAACCGAGCGTGTGCTTGATGGCGTCCCTGCTTTCGTGAAAACCCAAAACAACCACCAGGGGGTGGCCGGAAAAACAACAACAGCGGCGCACGATTGAGCGCCCCAGAGTGGCCTAAAACCATGAGCTTGAATGACAATTGAGCCCAACTCTGGCACAGACAAAACGCCCACCTTCATGAACCACCCTGTGTTGGGAGCCATCGCAAGGAAGCGTCCACCGGATGAGGGGCGTCTTGATGAGACCGGTTCAGCTCATCCGGAACAGCTCGAAACGGCCACAGCAAAACCGGGTTGAGTGATGCGGTGCGATTGATTTGCCCCGTGGGTCAAGAAGTTTAGCAGACCCAGGAACAAGGTGCGCGAGATGATGCCTCCCTAGGGGATTTGTGGATGCCGCTGGCCGCTTCAGAAACAACCCGGTGATGCATAAATGATTGCCGTCAAATAATTAAACCATCCACCTGTGCGCCTGTTGAATGGCAGCCAGGGGTTGCGCGAAAAGCGAGAAGGCGAGAGCGGGTTTTGCATCTGCGAAGGGATTTTCATCAATTATTCAAACAACCCCACGGTTCCCGCTACCACTCGGGAGCCCACGGAACCCGAACCCGTTTGATCGTTTTTCGAACGAGCTGGGCGTGGGAGAGAGAGAGAGAGAGTGAGAGAGAGAGTGCGACCGTGCTGACGATGAATATCGGTACAATTAGCACTAATCAAGCCGTATTGATTTTCAGCCCGAGTTTATGCTACCGAAGGTTTGCGCCGCAGTTGATGCGTGTCCTGTGGAAGGGAATCTATCGGAGAGAGCGAAGTATGGGTCACTTGATAGTGGAGGTATTTTAATACGATCTTGCATACCTAATTTGCATAAGGGTACGGTGCGACGTTTCGGTGAATAAGTGTATTACAGCAACTGGAGGCAGCTCGGTTTAAGCAGTACCATTTATGACATGCGAGATGTCAATAAATTTATGCTCAAACAGCGACATATGAAATTAATATAATAACCTGTCAAAGATAAACTATAGCTGTGAACGAATAGTAGTAGTAGTAGTAGTATCTATATTTTAAAATCGATTTGTTCATATAAACGTGAAGATTATATTGATTCTGGTTTATATAATATCTTAACACAATAGGAATGACATGTTTTGTACTATGATGAATTATTGTAGTGTAGTTTTTAGTTTGGAATAATGTACCTCGGGAAAAATAGTAAAAAATCAAGGAGAAGAATATGAACGAATAAAATTTGCATTCATTGATTAAAAAACAACTCAGTACTTAATCATAAAACTTTAGATCATTTGAGTGATGCGATTAATTTAATTCGAATCAAGTTGAAGGACCAAATTGTCATCTGCAGCGTTGAGTAAACTAAAAATACTTTGAGCTCATTTAATCATGAATGAATAAAATTCATTCATTAAAACCTCCACAGATTATAATTCAATAACTCTTTATGGTTTTAGTTATGGAGCTAAATTTAAACAGTCAAGCAAAATATCCATTCCAAGGCGTGATCCTCGAAAAGCTACCCCTAGCGAAAACCTCTTGAACGATTTCGTGCATCGTCTAGCATTCTTCCAACGTTGGATTGACGAGAGTAAACCTAACGTCTGGATAAGTGGTTTCTACTTCACTCAGCCTTTCCTGACCGGTATTATACAGAATCATTCGCGCAAGTTCAACCTGCGTATTGATGAAACGATGATGAACTTTGAGGTAACGCAGTTTTAAATCGACGAAGAGGTTAAGGAATTTTCAGAAGTGACTGCCTTCGTAAAGGTCTTAAAAATCTACCAAAGCTTTCCTGTGTTACTTGTCACAGATCTATTGCAAAAACTAACCGAGTCAGCCCGGGATTAGGCGCTCAGCGGCTGTTGGGTGGAAATGCCTTTCAGCTCACAAATAATTATACAAATTTAAATACGATCAGACCATCCTTAAATAAATAACATTAACAACAAGAAATTTCTGTAGAAATGATGCATGCTAGGATATAACTAAAAAACAAAAACCATTATCAAATTTCATCAAATCGTAGAAAATTGTTTGCCATTATTTTTTTGTTTCATAGAGTTTTTTATCATTTCTTATTTATAAAATACTACTAGTTATATGACAATTCCACATTCCATACACATTTATATTTAAAAACAAATCTTAATATTTTGGTACACATCTCATAAAATTCTAACGTGTATTTTGAGCACAACTATACCATCCACAAATAGAGTATTAGTTCTTTTTCTTTATCCCAACCTTTATCATGTCATTCTGCCCTAGTAGAAACAAGCATCGAACATAAATTTCCAGCAGGATTCAAGGGCTCATTCTCCGGTTGGAGAGCGATACCGACTGAATTTTTATGTAAGCTCAACGATATAAACCTTACAACTTATCCATTATTTTTCCATCCACCCCATTTTCCTGATACACCCGCTCGACCGAGCCCTTGTGAAAACAATTGAGGTGAGTGTTTCCGCTTCACTTTTGACTCCCGAATGCAGCTCTCGCTCGGCACACGGGTGGGGCTCTGGTCTCGAAAAAAAAAAACATCTTCCGCTCGACATAAAGTACCCTTTCGATATAAATTTCGTGCTGAGTGAATGCATAAAATAACAATTTCACGCACGGCTACGTCCCACGGGTACTCTCACCCATCCAAACGCACACACACGCGTGCACGCGCGGTGTCGTGCACATTCACACTCGGGTGGGAAATTGCGCCACAGATGACAAATGCCACAAACTTCCAGCTCACTTATTAATCCCATCGGACATCGCCACACGCACCACGGAAAATTCAGGAAATCGTAACGATGCTTCCGTTCGCGCCAACCCCAGCACCAGCAACCTTCACACCGGCACATCCGGCCGTGGGCGGGTCGATTACTGTGCAAATATTGATGCAAAACCGATCGCATCGAGCTTACCAGCAGTAGCGGAAAAGGGCTCAGCGTGAAATGAAGTACGGGCGAGTTGATAAAACAGCCCCATGTACGCGCACAATGCGGACTGCAGTTGAGCTGTGCGAAACAAAAGCATACGCTACCGATAAAGACACAGAGATCAACATCACCGGAAATGGGGCCATAGCTGGGTCGGAGTCATTCCATTGTTTCGTTTGGAAGGTGTTGTAGTACAACAAAAGCCAAAAAAAATCGAAATAAAACAGAGTCGAGTGCTGGCGTAACTCGCTCGTGAACGCGTAAGCCTTTGCGTTGATTCCCCTGGCGGCTAGGCACGAGCTGAAAGATCGCGTCGTCTTTTATAACGCATCGTCAAAGATTTATCTACGGCTTTATAAAAAAAACCCTGCCACCCCCTATAGATATGCCCTCTGGAATAGCGGCGCTGGTGCGTCGTTTTCAAATACACCCAAGACGGTCTAATTAATTCCACAGGCGCAAGGCGCACACAGGAAAAGCCGAAGCAAACATTAATTTACTTCAAACAGCACTGAGAGCGCACACGGCGCATACGTTGGCGCTTTTTATTCGTTTGCTTTTGTATCCACTCGTTTACATGCCCACCAAGCCAACATTAAGCCCAATTTTTATCATCCAAGCCCACTTACGCGCACGTGTGCCATCTTATCCCCCGGTTCTGTGTGCCAGTGGGACACCGAAGCCACGGTGAGGCAGATTCCCGGTGTGCAAATTGCTTCTCCCCAGGTGGGAGATGTTCCCCTTTTCCCGCGAACAATCGTCGCAGCTTGAGAGTAGCAAAAAAATTGAAAATCTAACCGCCCTCGGAAGGCATTCGGCGCTTGTCGGCGTGGTGGATCATCATCAAACGTGCGACGAATGGTGGCATGTGGGCGCGAAACAACCGACAAAAAAAAAGGGCTGCAACCGGTTCAGTTCCGTTCCGGCAATCAGTGGAAGATATTGAATTATCGTGGCAATGTTCGATGCGTGCAAGTGCCGCACAGTAAAACGCGCTTACTCAGCAGGGTTACCTAAATTGAGCAGCGTGAGCTCGACCGCCGCTAGTGCCGCACGTTGATAAGTTCCCGATACGCTGGTGGTAGCTACGGGCGGGAAAAACCAAACGCTTCTGAACGCCACGCGTAACTCGCTCATCTCAGTAGCCTTGAAAAAGAAAGGGACACTCGAAATACACTCGGCTGCCATCACCCTAGCAACCGTTGACACATGCCGTCGTTTCAAAAAGGGCCTCGGTGAACTAATCAATTCAAGGCATCGCTTCTCACCACCAACATCTTTGCTGGAACCGTCGTGTCTTCGAAACGCGAAATGCTCACTTGTGGTGGTGGCAGGAGATTGTTGTTTTATTTAATTTGCCTCCAGCATCCACTGCCAGCGGACTCCTGGAAGGCTGAAACTGCCGCCGCTAACCAAACGGGCGCTCGTCGCCAGGCTCATCAGTGCGCTTCCGCCGGTGACGCAAAATTTCCTTCCGCTTTTCTCGAGGATTGGGTTCGGCGGTGGTTGGTTTTCTCTCCCCCTTTCTTCCGGCACAACCCAGGACGAAATGAAAGCGTCAACAGCGACAGCTTTCTTCGTGGAGACTGCGCTTAGTTCCGCAGTGGGAGTGGATTTTTGCCAGCGTTAATTTCCGCCTCCGAAACCCGAATGGCCCGATACAACCAGGCCTACGCCAGCGGAGCGTTTATTATCCGCCGGGAAAGTGGAACCAGGGTAGCCCTTTGGTAGGATGGTACCAAACGCGAACACGAAAAAGGCCGTCACCGGGAATGGAAGAAGGACACTCGTTGAAGGGCCTGCCATCCTTCAAGGCCAAGTTTTAGTCGGTTTCTTTTGCACCAGGCGCATTTGGACGTTGACCAGAAGCGCGTGTGACCCATATTACGCAGCAAAGCGCCCAATTTCCTTGACCGTTAAGACAAAACAGCACCCACCAGCCGAGGGAGGGTGGAAAACCCGGTCACGCCGGCACACATTTTAATTCCGAACGCATTCGCCCGGGAGAAGCCGATTCGGGGTTGCATAATTTGGCAAGAATTATTCGCCACTCCCACATTCGCGCCCTAATTATGCGTGCACGTTCCAGAGTGTAAACGAGCATAAAATAATCGGCGTAAAATCAACTCCCACGCCCCAGGAAAAGCTGCTCTACTTGACGGATAAAACCCGTTTCGGTGAATAATGTTAAACCGCGCTGCATTAATTAGCCCGGGCCCGGGGCGTGCTTTGGCGTCGTGGTGTACATCCACATCCGATTAGAGCGTTTTATGTCCGATGATATTTATTATTCAATTAGTTAAACCATTTGTTCGCCCCCTTATCGACAGTGCCATCTGTGTCTTCTTCATGCGTTCGTGGGCATACGCGAGCGAGAAATACGAAAATGGCAAAAACCTCCCACCGCCCGAGATAATGAACAGAAGGAGTGTTGTAAATTGTGAGCAATAATCCCGCTCCGAGGAATCAATTAGCGTCCAGCGACCGCTGGACCGGGCGGTACCGGTTCCGGAAGTGATTTCGCAGGAAAAACCCCCAACTTCCGGAAGATGGCTGCGAATAGACGCATCCGGGGTTTTTTTTTCTTTTTGGGGAGGCTGGGGCGTAATAAAGTTACGCTGCTCGCCACAACATATGTTATGTGTGATTGGATTTCTTCGCCGTTTTTTTTTTCTTTCTTTCGTTGACTTCTTTTCCATTTCGTTTTCCTTTTTCTGGGGCCCCTCCCCCGATCAAATCAAACGTCATTTGCCAACGCCATGTGTGTTTGACCATCTCGACCACCCACACACACCCACACACCCAAAAAACGCCCAAACTCGTTAGCGTGACGACTTTTATGGGCTTTTCTGGCGGCGTTTTCCAAAGAGCCCCACCGCGCAATGAATACTACGGAAAGGTTCTACGAAATGCCGCTCGGAAACCGGTAGGAATGGGGAAAAGAGACCCATACGGGGAACGCAGAGAAGCAGGAAAAAAAAAGCGTGTTAACAAAGTTTGTTTGGGATGAAAGTCGGCGATAATAAATCCCGGGAAGGACGGCTTTGCGTATCATACTCCACAGCTGGGACTGGAGTTATACGTACGTTGTAGTGCCGAATCGATCGTGGGGTGAAAAATACAAGCGAACAAATTGATACTTTGCGGCAAAAAAAAACGGTCATTCTTTAGTTCTTAGCAGGACAAATTGGTCTGAAATAAACTGGACCATTAGTGGGCAATAATTGAGCAATGATTTGGGATCCTAAACTTATCCTTGGCAGGGACAGGGACCGTTAAGTAGGAACTCTAGAAGGTTTCAGTTTCTTAAAAGTCCCAGTGGCATGTTATTCATATCAGTGTACCATCAAGCATGAGACTTCTCGAGAGCCTATCGGGCTTTCCTCATCAGCAACGTCGACTTTTCAGGGAGATTACATTCATGCTGCCAAAATGAGAAACATTCACCGAGCACTGTAATCGCTCACACTTTAACTATCTACGTGCTTTATTCAATCAACGCAAAGCCGCGATTTTTTTTTGTGGATAAAACCTAGCATCGAGCATTGGATCCATGCCGCGATTGAGTTTTGCAGCACAATGTGGTCGTCATTAACAGTTCAAGTTCTAAGGGATAAGTCCAAAACATCTTGCTGGACGATAAACTCATGACCTACGCTATCATTTCTAGGTTTTAGCGAGTAAAATTGCCTTAAAATAACACCAAAGATGTATCCAATTCCTTAAAGCGCATATCCAATTTTCAGGCATATGATGCTCCAAAATTTCTTTGGTTTAGTCAACCCGTTAACGATTATCTTTTTTTCTTGTATATTCATCTCCTTGTTAAAGCTTATATTTGAAAATGAAGACACATAACCTCCAGCTGTTCTTTCACAACACACTCTTTATCCAGCTCACGTAGGGTTGTATGCGAGTCAGCATACGCGTGCTGCTGTCGTTTCGAACCCTATAGTTCATGATGCCGATCAGGTAGCTCAACCGTGGGCTAGTACCAGAGCCCTTTCGTACCCAAAAAGCAGGCATCCCTTCGTCTACTGGAGCTTCCTCGTGGCGACCGCCCACGAACACACAAAGCTCATCGGATTCTAACTCCCGACCAAACGTGTGCCCACATTCGGAGCTGAACTGCGTGAAGACGTCTATCGTATCCCACTGATCATCTTCTGCAAATGGTAAGAGAAAAATCATCCCAATTACAACCTGAATCCCACATTAGGCTTGTATTACTTAAGAAACACCCTAACCTAATAATGCAGCCTGATGCAGGTAGAACGGTGTGTGCGTAGCGTTGTTCCAGAGACACGCGCTCATCTTCCGAAACGACGCCTCAATGCGACTCTGCACCGTTACCAGCGCTATGTTGCGACGTTTGGTGGTTTTCTCATACTCCGGATGCACCACATACCTCCGGACTGACATCTCGAGCACCATTGACTTCTCTCTATCCTCGATAGATACAAACTCCGGTGTGACGTCGTCGTCAAAACAGCTAGCCGCCGTCAGGAACGTCCTGCTGGTGATGATCGTGCCGAGGCAGACTCGCGTCTCTTCTCCCAACTTCAATATGATCCACACCTAGTGAATGGTTAAGGTTCATTAATTTACGTTTACGATCACACCACAACACAACCAGCCTGCACTAACCACGTAAGGAGCAGACTTGAAATATGCGCGTTCATGCGCGTTAGAACCCGCCTCACAGCTATCGATTTCGCGCCATTCTGCATCTGTTCCATTGCGAATGTCCTCGCGCGGGCAGCACAGTAATGAGCCGGTGTGGCAAAAGCGCACCGGACGATTCTCGCGGAAATCGTGCAACACTTTGGGACATTCCAACGCGTTCATGCACACTCCAGCACGATCCTGATCTGCCCTGCAATCATCGCCCTGCTGGAGATCGTGGTTTAAGAACACAAACTTCTCTACGATGTCGGGTTCGGGTTGCTTGGGTAGCAGTATCGACTGCAGCCATGGTACATAGGGCCCCAACCGTACACTGACGGCGGACTCTCCGAAGCCACAATCGCGCCCAAACAGGTTTAACGCTAACACGTACTCTAGACTGCGTGCCAGACGTGTGACTTCTTGCTGAACCGGGCCACCCCACGCCTGTTCGCATGTGTCCGGTACCAGGAATGGATCGGCCCCAAAACACAGATGTTCCGCTGCTAAACCGCTCCCTAGCTGCGACTCGTATCGTTGTGGCACCGTACAGTTGGTTGCTCCATGCACATCAGCAATGGCGATCAGATTGATCGATTGGTTGGATAGCACTGCCGAGAAAGATCACTACACAATATCAACCGGCTTTACGTCGGGGTAACTCACTCACTGTAGCCATCTTCCACAGGTTCGTCAAACAAAGCGTTCAACGCAAGCAGTCCTCGACCGATGACTTCAATTTTGGAACCGGGAATATCCGATCTTTCCCAGATGCACGCGGGATGGAACTCCGGTGAAAACCGAAATGGATCTTTCAACATCAGTAAACCAACGTCTCCGTACAGTGAGTTCTCCGTCCAGTTGGGATGTTGAAAGTGACGAATGATCGCATTCGTTTCAGTGCCTAGGTACCGTACGAAGTCTGGTGGAACTCTGCAAAACAAGAGGAATATCCACGTCACGAGACACGCATAAGGCGCAACTGATAGTCGTACTAACCCGTTATCTGTTGTACATCGCGCCAGCGTAACGACAGCCCGTTCGTCGATGATGACTCCATAGCACTCCTTCGCACTGGGTCCGCGCCAGTGGATGGAAACCGACTGCGGGTTGTCTCTCGTAAATATGTGCGCATTTGAAAAATCAAGCTCTTCTTTCTTGGAGCCCTTGTGCAGCACTACACTCGGTTCAAACTCCCGCAATTGCACGTAGCGAGCAGCACAGCCTTGCGGTTCAAATTTCCATTCTACAACGGCAAACGGCAAATGTGAGGTTATGTTTATCTGCTTAAACTTGAACGAATTAGAACTAACTGCTAACCTGCAGCGTCTTCGCCTCGATCACTCAACACAGACCGAATCCAGGGTACGTATGGCGCTACTCGGGTGTAAACTCCCGGCACTGACAATCCACAAGCCGTTCCAAACGAGGTAACACCGACTACGAACGGCGTGAGGCGTGTGTTGTGCAAAAGCTTCACCTGCAGCGGTCCTCCCGAGTCACCCTGGTGGAAACAAATAAGAATCCAATTCGGTTAATTATCCAACGGGTTATCACGATTACACACACACACACACAAACCTACCGGACACGTGTCCATGAGGGCGTCACCAGCGCAGATTTGGTTCGTGTGTAATCCGGCACCCAATCCACGCAGGTTGAGATAGTGCTGATTACATCGCTCTATTGGAACAGGACGAAGCGACACCTTCAGCAAGTTTGGCGTTCGGCTTTCCGCTGTGAAATAAATGTATCAAATCAAGCTCAATAGCAAAAAACTCACCGATGAACCGTAGTATACCAAATCCAGTGTCTCCCCAGCCGGTGGCTTCCAGCGATTTGAAGCGTATTTCATCGTCTTTCCACAGGCACGCTGGTGCTACGGTATCGTGAAGCCTTCAAAAGAGAGAGAGAGAGAGAGAGAGAGAAAAAACGAATACACACTCAATCATCACAGCCACTTCAACGTCTCATCTGTCTCGTGCGACATCTTACTTGATCTTTTGCGCCAGACGCATCAGTGCGATGTCATGATAACGCGCCCGAAAGCGAAACTCTGGATGACGGATGATCTCGACGATCTTCAGCTGCTGCACGTACTGATCGTCGGTGTCATTTAAGAGATTGATATCACCAAATCGTGCTACGTCCGGTGCCATATTGCTAGAGCGCACGATCGTTAGTTATATTTCACCTCGAACCACTCGATCAAACACACACACCCGTGGTTAGTAACTTACTCATCGTCCGCTGAACAATGCGCCGCAGTCAGGATGTAATTCTCCCATATCAAGGAACCTCCACAGTTCCACTGGATGGTGCCGTCCGATTGTGTCCATCCAATCGCGCCCATATGAGCAAACTCCCTTAGAAAGGCCGGTTGCCCATAAGCCGGCTTAATGAGACTGTTTTTCCCGTATTTGTAGTACCTGTAATGGCAATCTAGAAGGTACAACGGTAAAACAATCTCCAGGGTGTAGGACCTACGGCAGCAAGGTTGAGGTGCCTTACCCGTAATGGATTCCCGACGATTCGGCAGCAGCGTGTCGTGTAGTTGGGGTCCATGCTCGTCACTGGTCGGTATGAGAATAATTCCATCACCTGTGCGTGAGCGAATAAAGCAGTGTGAAACTAATCGCGTCACTCAACCAACAGTTGATCTTACCGGATCGCAAAAATATCGCTAGAAACGCAAGTGCACTAATAACATGCATCGCGCTAAAGCCTCGAACGAAGAATGAGGCCACCGAGTCATCCGAGAGAAGCTTTATAACGTACGTTCTTATCGCTGGAATGAGTACCTCCCTGTAGCATTGATTAAATATCAGCGTTACGCAACAACAAAAAAATACAGTCAATTCAAAGCAACCCGTTTTATTAGCATATGTCAGGGCGTCTTCTTCACGACCGAGTTAGCTGCTCGTTGCAAATGCTGTGTCCTTCTCCGACCAACTGAGGGGAGAATGATAAAGCAGTCTGCTTATAGAATTGAGAGGGAGAAGAAAAAAAAGCACACACCTGAGCCATCCATCACTATTTAATTCCTTATTTATTTGTCCACCTTCGCGGTAATTAGCATATTCGTTTCGCGTTACAAAGTGTTACCATTCTCACCGCAATGCGTACCTTCGAGTATCTACAAGATGCTCTTAATCCACCCGACGTACGATGACATGCGGATGTGGACGTTTATCGATGGATCGTGGCGTAAACGGTGGCTCATGAGGCCCACCAAATACTGGATGCTTGTACCGTCCTCGTGGGCCCGTGACCAGAACATCCCATCACCTCTGGAAACTACCGTGTTGGGTGAGCTTACATCCACACACAGCTGGCTGGATCTTAAACGATCCTCAGGTCGATCGTCAGCCTCCGGTGGGTTGCAATCTGCGTTATATTTAGCCATCGAGTACACGTACTCGTCGGCGGTTTCATCTGCAAATGGACACAATTAGATCGGTTGCTACGAACGAGATCACTCGATCTACTCACTGATCACCAGCTGAATCATTTCGAAGGGTGTGTGCGTTTGGTTCGACCAAATACAGGCCGGATATACTGAAGATGACGTTTGCTCGATGGAGCTGTTCAGTTTGATCACCGCTACGTCATGAATTCCACTGGATCCGTTACGGTCTGGATGGAAGATCACTTCCTCGATGGCAACTACTGCGGCGTCGTTGTTCATACCCAACCGCACAGCGGTTGGTGAACCTGTTTCCGCGAGCAAACACGTTCCAACCGTCACGATCGCCCTCGAAGCGATGATCGTTCCCCTGCACTTCCATCGTGGTGCTGCGTCTTCCTTCGTCGATTTCCAACCGATCATAACCTGCAAAATGTTGATCGAGTTAGATCCAGAACTGCGACAAACATTCGTTTGACCTTACCAGATGCGGAAATTCGTCCGACGACGGTCCATTCTGGTACAGGTGGTTTATGGATCGAGAACGAGCCTCACCGTAACGCTCCACACACTCGTCCAACTCTCGACCAGCAGCGGTCGTCTCGTTCACCATATTCTCGTACGGACAGCAGACGACGGTGGGTGAGTTGCAAAACACCACCTGCCTGTGGTTGGAAAATTCATACCGAATTCGAGGACAACGCGTCGCGTCGATACACCGTCCATCCGATCCATCCACGTGCCGGCATGTGTCATTCATTTCCAGCTCTGAGTGCAGGAACAGCAATGATCCGGTGTCCGTGCGATAGTCCGCCAACAGGATCGTCTTCAGCCAGTGTGCGTGATGGGACAGCTTTACACCCACGGCAGCACGACCAAAGCCACAATCCCTTCCGAACGAGTTCAATCCGTACGCGTACTGAAACGTTCGATCGAGTCTGGCCACTTTACCTCCGATTGGGCCACCGTATGCTTGCTGACATATCTTTGGCACCAGGTAGGTATCGTGGCCGAAACAGATGTTCTCTTCGGTGAGCCCGCGAGGAAGTCCCTTTTGGAACTCCTCGGGATAGGAACAATTGGCCAAAGGTAGCACATTCGAACGCACAACCAATCGATCTTCACTCGGTTCTGAACAAAAAAAAACGGATATAAGGCATATGCAAAAGGATCTTCAACACGTCACACTTCTCACCGAACACAGTCACTGTCTCCGAATGCAGGCTGAAGTAGTTCAAATCACGTCTTCCATAGCCGCTCACTAAAATCTCGTCCCCAGGAAGGTCTGGCTCGTACCAGATGCAGCTTGGAACGAACCTTCGGGAAAACACGAAAGGCATCTCCACCTTCAGGATGCCGATGTCGTTGTGGTGTTCACCCTCGCGATATCCCGGATGGTTGTAATGCTTCACGACGGTGTTCCGTTCGTTTCGCCAGTTTACATATGCAGCGAGTTTTCTGCAACACAAAGGCACTGTAAGAAATAGATGAACTGGCACATCACCCAACTAGAACCCTTACCCGTAGTTTGTGGTGCATTGTGCCAGCGTTAACACGGTGTCTTCGTCTATGACGATCCCGTTGCAGTCTTCCCGGCTGACGTAGTAACCTCCATAGCGGATCTCAGCCATCGGGTACGTCTGTTCCAGCTTGATGCGACTCCGACCCGGTGTAACCGTCTGCGAGTTACTCGTTTCACCGATCACCACGTCCGAGTCGTACTCGCGCAAGTGCACGTAACGCAAAGCGCACGCATCCGGTGGCAATTCCCAATCTGTAATAATCCATCCGTGAGGTTAACCATCTCAGCCACTACAGATCGACGAACATAAATGACAGACCTAACACACGTTCTCCACTGGCGACGATCGTCTCTTGTATCCACTTGATGTACGAGGACACCGGCGTGTAGACTGCTGGTGTGGAACCATCACACTGACCGCTCGTTGTTGCGGTAAACGCGAGCAAAAAAGGTGACACCTTCGAGTTGTGGTGCAACCTTGCTTGAACGAAGCCACTCGAACCACCCTGTGGAATGAGACAGCTATGTGAACGTGCATCAAAGTATGCGGTGATCAGGAAGGAAGTCGTACCAAACACCGATCTGAGCCGTCGTTGTTGAAGCAGGTGTTCTGACTTGCCACTGACTGATCACAGCTGACGGGATGAACTGTCACTTTGGAAAGCTTCGGTGATCCTGTGGAAGGAAGACAACGAATCAATCTTTAAACCCGTTCTGACCCCAAGACAAATCGAAGGCTTACCTGACGTGTTCCATCCTATCGCTTCCAGCGAGGTGTGATTGAAATCGTTCCGATTCCAAAGACAAGCTGGAACAACGGTCGAGTGAAGCCTACCGAAATACAACCACAAATGTCCTGTCATAACGCTCAACGGGGAGCACTTGAGTACTACTTGCTTACCGCACGTGCTGCTCCAATCGCACCAACGCCACATCGTGCTGTCCTTCACCGGCTCTGTACTCCGGATGACGAACAGCTTGCACGATCTTCAACTGCTGCACGTGTTGGTTAACGTTCTCGTTTCCCAGCGGCTCGGAATCTCCCATACGCGCTACATCGGGAGCCGCGAGGCTACAGTGACGTTACAATACGCACAAATCAACGTCACAATCGCAAAACGTAAATCTCAGAACAGAAATAGCACACTTACCCACGGCTGCCGATGCAACGCGCCGTAGTTAGAATGAAGTTTTCCCACACTAACGCTCCTACGCAGCCCCACACGATCGTACCGTTTGGTTGCGTCCAACCGAGTAAAGCCAGATGAGGGTACTCACGATGTACCAACCGAGCACGCTCGAACATCGGATACTCGTTGACCTCTTCATCGTACTTGTAGTAACGCATGTGGCAATCTGTAAGCGTGCAGAATACATCCATGATGCGTATGAGAGTGCTTTACCGGGGAACAAAAAGCGAGTTCCAACTATCCTACCATCCAGCGATTCGCGGACATTCGGCATCATGGCCAACTCGATGCGATTTTCAGCTACTATGCTGTCCATAAACGCCATAAACGTGCGATCGCCATTAGCTGAAATTGGAAAGCGTTTGCTGTTAATCGGTGGCTTTTTGGAAGAATGGCGATTTCCGACAGCAATAGCTTACTGCAACTGGTGAATATAGATAGCAGTCCCACGAGCAGTGCTTGTTGCTTGACGAGCTGCATGTTGCTCTCGTTGCAGCCTCCGTTGCACTGATAGTACGAGAAACCGTCTGAGGCGGAGCGCGAGTCGCATCGAACGACCTTCACGAATACACTCACGGTGGAACGGGTTTTGCGGCTTTCGGCGGGGAATAGCTTCACGATCGCGAGCTACATGTGCTACATTAGAGAGGAGTAGATCGGGTCAAGAAATAGGGCTTCCCCATAGAATACGTTTATTTTTTCTTTCGAGACTTTGAGTTGCTTATGCGGTTTTTAAACAGCTAAATATGACGAGCAAAGTAGAGCGCGTTGTTTAAAAGACTTCCAAATTCCTTACTATTAACTCATGTTCAGAATTATCATTAATTTTATGCAGCTCTACCGTTTCGTTTGTAGAAATATACCTTGTAATCAGAAAAACAAGCTATTGTTTTAATAAAATTGCTTGATATGATATAAAAACAGTATAACATATTTGCTTTCTCGAATCCCTGATCAAAATTCAGGCTATTCACGTCTTAATCTAACCACTCTAGGTGAAACAAAGTTAACGCCACCAACAAGTCGTATGCTTTATGCTTGGAAAACAGTAAATCGTTTGGAAAAACTACTCCCCTGTATGCTCCCAAGCCAAACCAAACCAAACCAAACCCTCTTCATGCAGCATCAACATCCGATCGAGACGGTTACCCTTCAAATGCAACCCTTGTTGTACATTGTAAAGCGCACACGAACGGGCGGATATTGCACTCTGGAACTCTTGTTCCTGAGGCCCACTCAAAGCCTGCAGCTTCAAACGGTTTGAAGTTACCATCACCCGAGGCTGCTCAAAACGGTTATCTCGATGTGGCATCCGGCCATCCTGTAAGCGTCCAGGATGTAAGCAAGCAAACTCTCCCAACTGTTGTACGTATAATCGTTTCGATAGTCGTTACTCGATAGCCGCTTCATAGTTTGCGATGAGTGTAGTTGAAGCTAGTGGTGCGAAAAGCCAACACAAAGTGCAGGAATTTCAGGCAGAGTTTCATGAAATGGAAATGCGATCGTTACTTCTTCAAACGCGCCAGCAAGCGTCGGTGTGGAGTAAATCGATCAATCAAAACTTCTGCCAATTCCCCTCGACTGATAAGATGCAGTTGACTGAGTGTGTTGATTTACTGGCCCTCGAAAAAAACGGTTCGCAATCCCAAGCTCAACGGACGGAACTCCGACTGTTCGCCCTTTTTGTGCTCCACAATGCTCACGCTAAAAGCGTATGGCTGGTAAACAGGCACCCCCGGCCCAATAAGCCGTATCGAAATAATAAACCAATTTGTAGTGGTGGCATTTACCACGGCAATTATCTGCCTGAACTCGCCGACTACAGCAACACACAAAAACGGAGTCGTGCCGGGAAACGATTAGATTTCGAACAAGCGGCTTTTTCCCCTCGCGAAGGTTCAAATGCTAAAACGGTGTTGTCCCTGGGGGTCGTGGGGTGGGTGGAAAATTTGCGCCCATTCGCCCGAAACAAAAACCCACTCCCCAGTGCGTGTGGGGTCTCGGACTGGTTTCCGGTGTTCCGGTCGATTGTTTCCGCACGACCGCGGCGTTCGCGGATTCCCACCACAACTCCGGCGGTGGTGGCTTGTTTTGTCAATCGTCCTTGTGCGGACACCGACGTGAGCGGGAATTTGGGTGGTGAGGCTTTTGGGCAAAAATTCAGGCTTCACGCACAAATGAAAATTTAGAAAGAGAAAGAGAGGGCGCGCAAAAAAAACCGCACCAAGAAAGCACAAGCACTCCGTGCGGGAAACAGGCCGGAAGAGCGTCCTAGGAAACGTACCATTACGCCTAATGAGCATCAAAGGAGCCACGGATGGAACGGTTTCCAGGGTGACCCGAACGGAAAAGTTTTCCACCAACCAAGGTCCCCGGGAACAAGCGAACGTAACATTGGCAAGTTTAAGAGCCGAATCCTTGCCAATTCCGAATCGCAACGCTAAGCTGGCCAATTAATTTCCACCGTCCCAAGTCGTTGCGTTCGAGTCCTAGCGTTGTTGTCGTCGTAGCGCAGGCAACTCCCAAAAACACAGGCCTACCAAAAGCCCATCCCCATTGAGGGACATTTCTTCCCTTTGCGGGCTTTGTTTGCCTTCGTTTTATTTCTTTTCTTTTTTTTTTCTTCCGCCTCTGCTAAAGCTTCGTTTTGCTGTCCCACCCATCACGTACCGGGAAAGTTTTTCATTGCCGCAACTTAGAGCGCTACAGTGATGCGAGTAAATAATTATGTTTCTCCCCGCAACTCCGCTCGACAAAAACCCGGAACCGCGGCCACCGCGCTCCGGGTTTTGTTTCGCTCCGTTTCGACCGATTTGCGCATTTAAATCTGCATCCACTTTTCCGTTCCAAGCTTGAGGGTGAAGCCCTCCTTTTACTGTTGTGCGGGTGAAGTTTTTACAGAATAATGAGCACGAGTAGCTGCGCTAATTGACCGTTCAAAAGGCTATCTGGCCGCACCGAGGCAGCTTACTATTCAAATCGGCCCCGTTGCCGAAGGGCGCGGCGTATTCGAATGGAAATGTAAGCATCCATCAAAAATCAAGAATCGGCCCTTCGGGGGGTATTATTTTCTTATGCAGATTACACCGGGATCGAGTCAAGTGCAGGAAAAAGGACTCTAGCGCGTTTTGAAAGGTCCTCGGGTCAATGTGAGCCTTGGGGCGTATATATTTTTGTTTGGCGTTACTAATTAAACCTAATTACGAATTCCCTCAAAGATCGTAAGCATTTCGTTGAATTTTTATGCCAAAAAATGAAGCCTCTGCCAAGTTTATCTACCACCAGACCTGACCGGCATAAGATTTAAGTTGAGCAGTTCCAAGAATTGTGATTCAATAAATTGTAAGGATTCCTTCGAGAGAGAAAAAAAGAACCGCCACATCAATAATACGAAACCGAAAAACATGCACAAAAACATCCAAAACATTTAATTAAAATCGCGATCCCCGTGAGATTGCGATTGATTCCGATTGTTTTAAGATTGGTATCGTCCAAAAGCGAAAGCGGCAATAAAAATATACGCCATAAAATATCGACCCTGCCCGACGTCAAATGAAGCTAATCATAAAAGCACCGTAAAATCATCATCATCATTTGTTTATCACCGGACAGCACGGACGGGAGAACCGGCCCAGGGTCGGCAGGCGGCTCGGGACGATCAAAACTCGAAAATATTGACCAGAATAATGGACCTTTTCCCAAACGACGGCACAGCGTGCCTTATTGGCGAACGCTTTTCCCGCCGGTGGAAATTCCGGGAAATTCGTGTCCTGCTGTAGCCATACTCACACACACCCGCAACTGATTCCGGTGGCCACCCGTGGAAATTGAGACGCAAAGCTGCAACAAATCGATCTCAATTTTCCTCCCTAGCCGCCGGGTATCGGGATCGGGAAGATCGAACGAAAAATAAATTGTCCTGCCACCGTGGGGAAAGGTTTCTTTAGGGTTGGTTTTCTTTTTCTTCTTTTTCATTTTTTGTATGTGTGTGTGTGCGTGTGGGTGTGTGTGTGTTATCCTTAGCTTGCTTCTTTCTCATTACCCTGCGATGAGCACGGTCCATTTGGCCTGGCCTTTGTCTTGTCAACTGGGCTTTTTTCGCCCGGCGAACGGAAGGAGGCAAAAGAAAACTGACGAAAACACGTCCCCTTGCTGTGCTCCATTTTCACCTCCTCCGGGGGAAAATGACTTCGTTTCCGTTTCATTCCTTATCATCGTTTTTTTTTTCACTCACTCTCTCTCTCGCTTGTCTCTTTACCGATGAGCTTTACCGAAATCGATCGCCCATTCTGCCGGTAAAGTTCCGTGTTGGATTTGGCACAAATCGATAAAAACAATATTGGTGATTGATTTCTGAATTAAATTTCCATCTATAAATCTAGTTTGCCGCTATCACCACCGCCTGGCTGCGTGGCCTCGTTCTCTCGGCCAAACTCAAACACACCGCCGGAGAGACACACACAGCTTAGGCGCATTTGCATAAGAAGCCACAGGAACGGTTTTAACTTTTCACTCACCCCCCCACTGATTGCGCCATTTATACCGCCCAGGAAGGGCACGGTGGAGGCGAAAGTTTTCAATCGTTTAGCTTGGTTTGGTGCCGGTGCGCGGGAAAAGCGCTCGCTATTCGATTGCGCACGCGGAAATTGAGACATTTATCTTTGCTATTTTACTTCGCTTTTCGACTTTTTTCGCGAAGGTGGGTGGGTGGGTTGAGCGAATCGTTTCGGGGGGCGAGATCAAACGACCTATTCAAACGGCTATTTGATACGGCTCAAAGACAAAAGGCCGAATTGAGCCCATTATAGCGGAACAAACGGGCACCGTGGATCTGCAACGGAATTTAACCCAAGCCAGCACCATTTCTAGGACCCGTTTTAATGTGTTTGCGACGAAAGGAAAATGGGGTATATTTTTTTTTATATGCACACAACAACTAAGACAAAACAACGGCGGGTTCACGGGGATATCTCCCGACGACATCGCCATGACGGATCGGGTTGGTACATTTTCCACTTCCCTCTTTTTTTTTCTTTTTGACAACTTGCTCCCATTTTTCATTACCACCGACGGTGACGACAACGACAACAAGCGCAGCCAGGCGCTCGAACTATCGAAACAATGCAAATGATTGATCGAAGGAATTAAATTTCCATCGATAACCTTGCCCGGTGTGTCCTTCGGATCGCCCAGTTCGTACACTTGACTCTTTCTTCTGGCCCCAGCCAGAACCAAGGGTGACTGGCACGAACGGCATAAGAAACTCGAGAACGGGGTTCGCTCGGACGAACCGTCTGCTCATATTTTACTGCTAACGAACTCTGCCAGGCTCCAGAAAAGCAAATGGAATGGGGGCGCATAAATATTGCCGGGTTTGAAAAATTAACCTCGAGTAAGGGGAGAACGATCGAAGAGAATCCACTAACAAGAAAGGACAGCACTGAGTGAGAGAGAGAGAGAGAGAGAGAGAAAAAAATCACAACAACGATGTGCGCTTGTTTGTTGGTAATTAATTTCATGTCCCTCTTTGCCGAAGCCATGACTAAAGGTTTGGCGTGTTAAATGGCTCGAAGGATGCAGCACTCCGTCGCAAAAGGAAGATTCGCCACAGCCATCTGTCATGCGTGCCGTGCATTGCATCAAATGCACTCTTCTGTCACGTTCAGCTGTCAAAAAAGAAATCACTTTACCCATTCGCCATTGGCGTATGTACGTTTGCTGCACACGTTTCGCAACTGAGTGTGCTTCGTTCTGCAGGCTTCTGGACTCTTGCCGTCGTTTCGGAAAATAGCTTGAGGACTGGTACTGAAAAACCCCCAGAGTCTGATTGCAGACGGGCGGGATCCAACCGACCAAAGCATGTTCCATTTATTCATCCTCCACTGCACTCGGAAGATATGGCTGGGAAGAAGGGTCCTTGCCCCCACCCATCCGCCCACTCGCACATTCGCATTGGGAAATCCACGCAGTTGGTGGCACGAGCTGATGGTGACGGATGAAAAATTAAAATATATTTCATAAATTTCCATAACATAATTAATCAACGTTACGAAGCGGAACCCGAAATCCGGAACCGCGGTTGGAATCGCGTTTCACCGGTTCAGCGTCACACAATTGTCAAACACCTGCTATTACTCAAGCTGCCGACCTGGTGGAGGGTAGATTTTCCCTCGAAAGTGCCACCCCTCCCAGGCGAGTGGTGTAATTTTCCCGCAACAACAGCGAATCAGCCGCACATCATTTGTATGAAAATTTATAGCATTCATTTACCTGCGCTCGTTCGTCTTTCATAAGGGCAAGGATGGCCAAGCGTGGGCAATTTGCCCACCACCGGAAGCGCGCACTGGTTAGGCCGACCTCCGTCGAGTCATTGCCGGAATTCATGGCCACATTTTCCGGCCCTTTCCACGTTACAACCCATCGTATGGTGCGGTGAGACACCAGAGGTTAACCCCGTCGAACGATCATTACCGTTAAAATGTCCCAACCCACCGAACGGCAAACGTGTCCTCGTGCTTGCTTATCTTGCCCGGCTGCTGCCACTCGGCATCATAAACGTAAACATTTGCGGGTGGCAAATGATGCGTTCCGCACACCTGCAGATAAAAGTTTCGGTCCTGCAGAGAGGTCGCCCGGCCTTGGTAGCCTGCAGATTCTCGAATGGCTGGACGCCGGACAAACCACATCGTCGTAAAGTTTTGACACTTTGACATTTGGCGGGTGGCCGTTTCGGTGTCGGCTATCGCTCCGGTCTGATTACACGATAAAGCAAGTTGTTTAAAAGTTCATAAATCAACGGGAATCCTTGCGTGGGATGGGCTGTTGGCTCACACTCACGTCGGGCTCCGTGATCGTCATGATCAAAGGAGGCGCTGGCTCGAAAGCAGGCGTTGACGTTGACGGTGTAGCGTGGGCTCACACCGAGATGGGTTCGCTTGGGCAGCTCAAAAGAGCCAGAAGCGATTGATTAAACGATAGAACGAATTAGAACAGCTCCTCGTAAATAAGGTAGCCATTCGCTGGCATGACCTTTTGAAGGTTGCAAGAGTCCTCGATTGGGGCGTCTATTGTTGCGGATTTGGGTAAGCGATTGCCGTTCCATGGCAATCTTGATTTAATGTCTAAGCCTACTCACCCACTAACGGTGGAGAACTCATAAGACGAGTAGCGAGTAGCGAATAATGATCCTGAAAGACGTAATATGTAGCGAATAATGACAGCCTAACAAAGTGTGTTGAGTTCATAAAGAAAAGCCCACTTACACTGTTGATGATAAACAAGTTTTATACTTTAAAGTTTGTTTGCAACAGCTAGCTCATGATTGATTATGATAGCGATATCGATGCGCCTGTTATGGCTGGAAAGTGTCGGAAACTTGCTGGCGGAATAAAAATAAAAACAACCAGCGTTCAAACTTTTAACCTTCCTTTCTAGAGCAACGCCAACGAGAGATATTGTTTATGATTTCGTCCTGCCACTTAGCCGTTTGCTTTGGTTCCATCGCTTCTTAAAGAGAGCGAACGGTAATCAATTATTCCTTTTCTTGTGTAGCTAAAGCTGCTTCACTCTACGATGGTTTATAAACGTTCTTTATTGTGATTAATTTGTATTTTTATCAAGCTAAAATATCCGTCTTTTTTACTGGGCTGGCATTCACGAAAGATACGCATAAAATGGATTACAAAGTTAGACACAGATAATACACATGTTAAACTAATGGAATCGCAAAATATTGTCGAATCAAACAAAAGATAATTTTCAACAATCACTGCGAGTAAAATACCTACCAATTTAAAGTACACCGCGCTGTGAATCAACACGCTCAACAAACAGGTCCATTTAATGAATTCTCTTCTTCCCACGTGCACAGCCGGAAAGGCGAACCTGATGCGGACCACGAGATGAATTGTCAGAAATTTAAATCTCTCAATTTGCTGCCCTCCCACCTCGAAAAAGGAGCCCTCAAATTTGGGCTAACGAACTTCTCCTGTAACGAGCACGGTCCGTCACATACGTTACCTTCTCGGTTTCGGCTCAACGTTTCCCAATGTTGCACGCACGTCGACGGCCATGTTTAAAGCACCCCCCCCGTCTAAACCAAAAAGAAGCAAAAGCCCACCCTGTATGCTGAGCCCCCAGGCTAGGCAAAATGCTCAAAATGCTAATCCGCCCACAAACTTGGCAAATGTGCGCCCGGAACGTATTATTTAATTTATATAGCGTAGCGTCAGATTTTACTGTCTTTTCTCCCTTCCTTTTTTTTCATTTTACTTTCAGCCCACCAGCTTGGAAACGACTCGACTCCACGGAGTCCACGGAAAGGATTTACCCGGGTCCACTCCTCCCCCATAATAGCCATAATCAGTTCCTTCCTGTTCCTTGATCTGGCCCGTTGGTTCTCCCGAAAGCCGTACAGCAGCACACCGGCAACAATCCGACGCTTCCGAGCGTGTTGCCTCCGGAAAAGTCCGAACATTCAGCGGTCACTCGAACGTACAGAGGAGAGAGAAGAAGACAAAAAAAAGCGCACAAAGAAGAAACGCACACAGCTCCCGGGAAAATGGGGAGGGGGGGGGGGGGAGACCAGAACAACATACGTGCGGAAAATAGACAACCGGAAATGATGTTCCGAGGCTCCCCCCTGTACAAAGCCGGGACCAGTCGGCAGCACGTTCTCGGTTCTCGGACGCACCCACACGTGTTCCTCGGGGAGCCGATGGCTAAGCAAAAAAAAATAAAAAAGGATCATCAATTTAATTTGTCCCTTAATCCAATATTTAACCTTTTACTCCGGGCGCACCCGCCCACGCTCCGGCGTCGAATGAAGAGATTACATTAGTGACGGCCAGTGCATGGGTAGAGAAAGTTTTTGGCCAAAAGCTGAAGGAAGAAGAACAACGAGAAAAAAAAAGGGCAAGCCCGAAACGGCCCGTCCACTGGCCGGTTGCGAACGCGAACTGGTTTGTAAATGATGTTGATTATTTTATTTTCCTGCTGTTGTTGTTCCCGCAACGCCCACCGTTCGAATGAGCGATCGAAACCGGTAGCGCGGTGCTGGCGTCAACGGCTAACGAGACCGGGCCCTCGAGACCAGGCCACCGACCGATGGACCGATTTGTGTAGACATCAATCGTATCGTTTAGTATTTGATTAGCACGGTCCGGTGGCTGGCACGCACACGGCACTCGTTCGCTTGTCTCGCGCTGTTTTTACGTGCTCAAATCCGCAACAACTTTTCCTTACAGCGTGTGGGGGTGTGGGTGGGCGACGCGGCACGAAGACGAACTAGCAAATGGCGCCCGAACCCGGTCGAACGATGGCCGATTAGCGGTCCACGGGGTTTGCAAGTGGCAGAAATGGCGAACCCTCACGGCTATTGAGTGAACAGGCGAAAGTGATTTCCCAGCTCTCGGGGTGAGCTCCGTTGCCGCGGTGAATATTAATGTGGGTGCCCCGTGGGTGGGTTGGTGGGTGGTGAATTTTCCCATCCCCCCTTAGCTGGGTGTTTTCCCCTTCGACACCCTCCCCGGGGTTGTAAAGCAAAACGGGACCATTGTCCTGGCGTGCGGAAAACTTTGTTTTTCGGCCACTACTCTCGAGACATCCACGGGGCGATAAAAAAAATGAAACGGAAAGCTCTTTCGCCTTTTAAAACAACACCCGGCCGGGGGGGGTGGTTCGCTTTTACGCAAACCGGCTAACCGGGCGATGTTTCTCTTGCCGGTGTTTTGTTGTTTGGATTAGAAAGCTTGTGCTGGTGCTCGCTTTTTTTCTTCTCTCTCTCTCTCTCTCTCTCTCTCTCTCGCTCTTCCCGGGGTGCTGTTTACGGGGGTTGTTATTTTTGTTTCCAGCGCACAACATGCCACCGGCACATCGTTGGACCGGTGGACTAAAAAAGTGCCCTGGAACGAGGTGGAAAAACTAAACATCCAAACAAAACCAAACACCTAAAAGGCCGTCCGATAGCGAGCGATAGGAACGAAGAAGCACTTCAAAAACCGAACGGGTCAACAACTCTTCTCTTTCGCCCGTCCGCTTTATCCTGGCCTGGTTGGCTTTCGCAAGGATTTTCCATCCCCCGGAACCAATAAAAGAAGGTATATGGTGGGTGTGCTTCGAAAGCGGCTGGCTTGAGCCGGTGAGGGTTGCAAACTTCCAAAACCACCGCCAGTGTATCCGGTGAGCGAGAGTGTCGGATAAAATTGCTAAACATTAGGCGGGGATTTACAGCGCAAGTTTAGCGAACCATCATCGACTTTTGACCACAACACAATCTAGTAGGCGAATCCAGCCTAGACGTCATGAACTCCGAACGAATGGATGGATTTTCGGATGAATTTTTCGGAGGAATGGAATGAATGGAGGATGAATTTCGCGGTTTATTCTGAGAAGAGAAACACCTTTCTTTCATTGTACAGCGTTACCGCGTATTATCGTAACATAATCCCTCGAAGCTCAAAGTGAGCGTCATTTTGGTGCAATAATTGAAACGCTCCTCGTGGGTGGATGCTGGAACCTCATTATTTGCCATCGTATTGTAATTCGCACGCATCATCATGCTGGGTGTTGTCGCGTTAAGTTATTCCAGCAGTTAGTTTGAATTGTTAACTGTTTCGGTTGAAACCAATCGAATGGAAACGCATCTTCTGCGAACGACTGCACGTGCGGTTTGGGTGATGATTAATCGCGTTACAAGAAATATTAGTGCGTATTCCACCAAACGTTGTGGCAGATACGTTCATCAACGCCGGAGTAATCAACCGTTCGTCCTGCGGAGGCAAACGAGCTTCGATAAGGGGATAAATCGACTTTGTCAAGGGTTCAACCCGGCTTAGGTGGGCGCAATTTCGCCAAAATTCAGCACTGCAAAGCGAAGGGATGCCACTGTCGTTTCGAGTTACCGCTACAAATCGATTTTACATCAAGCCCTCTCGTCTAGAACCACCGCTACACGGTCGCACTTGTTTCCAGTAATCATTCTTCCGAATTGAGTAATTAATTTACCCTGGCAAACCCACACACACACACATACCACAAGTTCGTTCGTCTCCGAAACGTTGTATTTCCACCGTGACGGAGTCGAGCGGCCTAATGCCAGGTGGAGAGTAATGTACGATCCGTTTGCCTGATTCGGGCATGAAGCACGGGAAAATTCTGGCACCTGCAAGCGAGAGAGAGAGAGAGAGAGAGAGAGAGTGAAAGAAAAAGAGGAACCATTCCACCTGCATCGGCAATTGAGGTTAAAGTTGCCGGAAGATTCTAATTAAAACTCCACATTTCGCCCTCGTGGCGCTCGAAAATCGCACGTGAGGGTGGAGCTTTTTTTTTATTTTTCCGGTAGGGATGGACGGAAAAGCTCCCCAGCGCCTCGCCCAAACTCTCGTGGGAAAACTTTGGAAGTGTTGCTTCTGCTCCTGGGAAGGATCGACGAGCAAGTTTCTCGGCGTGGTCCCGCGCGTCGCTGCAATTCCCATGCAAGGTGCATCAGACCATTCCGGGCATGCATCTTTTTGTGCAGCCTTCGTCAGAGTTTTCCTTTTCTTGTTCTTTCTCTTCATCGCTACGTTTTCTTTCGCTTCCGCTTGCCGTGCACGAGCTTACAAGCTGTGCCCCGGGGTAGTCGCGAACGTTGGTAGGAACGTTTGTTTCGTTCACTTGCCGTGAGTGAAATCGTTTCTCGTCACTTTCCCACAGCAAGGTGGTACATTTTTTCCGATTACTTCACCGTCCGGTCGGGCACCGAAGCCAGTGCAGCGCCGGTGAAACGTGCGCTATTTGAGGCTATAATTTTCGCTCTCATGCAACTGGCAAAAGTTTTCCCACCCCCCCCCCCCCCCCCGTACGTAATGGTGGAAAACGCGGCGAAAAATCCGGGGCACAAAACGTGCGTACGATCGGCAGGCATGAAATAATTAAAACTCAATTCCGGTGGCCAAAGTTTGCTGCCATCGAGAAAATCGAAAACCATCGGCTGTAGCTCGGTTGTTTGTTTGTGCATTTTCCACCCCCGTCCATGCCAGTTCCTTTCGCTGTTCCTGAGCGGTCCTTTCCGGCAAAAGAAAACGACACCGGGCGGTGGTGGAAGAAATCTTTCAATTAAACTTTCCCACATCACCTACCGGACCGGGCGCATTCTCAGGGTAGAAACCTGAGCCACAGCCGTACCAATCGGCATGCAGCTCCTGGTGAAGTGTTCGGCGAGACCGGATTATTTGTCGATTAACGATCGAGACTGCCTGAAGTTGACGACGTTTTTCAACCCAAACGAAACTTGCTCCGCAAATGCCATTCCTTTCACTCACTAGCCTTTCTTTCGCGATCTCTCTCTCCTGCACCACTTAAATCTCGGTTCCATTTCCCGATAAGAGCTCGAACCTTTCGCAAACTACTCTCCCACACCCTGCGAGGAATCAGCGTGCTGATGGGGAGAAAAAAAAAGAGTGACACAAAAGTGCATGCCTATCGCACTGCTGGAACGGAAAAGTTCCTCAAATTCCGCTCTACAGTGGAACGGTTTCTCGCCATCGCTTGTCGCCTTTCACGTGCATTTGAAAAAAAAAACACTTTCCCCTGCTTCCCGAGGCTAACGCCGTCGGTTCTGCCCGGGCAAATCACATCGAAAATCACACGTCGTCAATGAAAAGACGTGATTAAGAGTCCTTTTGCGAAAGGCGTCCTTTTACCCGGGTGCACCCTTCCAGTGCAGAAGAAAAACGAGAGAGAGAGAGTGTGAGAAAAAAAAAAACACCTCCCAGCTGCATCCATTTGCAGTACTAATCCCGATGAAGGAGGCGAACCTGCACAAACAGTACAAAACCGGGTTTGACGGAAGCAATCTGGAAAACGCGCACTCCTGAACGGTGCACCCTGAATGTAGGCAACCTGCAATACGCGATGGAGCAAACAGCAAAAGGATCGTCTGTCGGTGCGCGCTCTTTAGCACCGTGTGAGGTGTGTGTGTGTGCCGAGTGTGGAATCGCCTTTCGAAAGAACGCCAGGGGACGAAACTACACCAGGGACAAAAACAATAAACAGTACATTTAATTTCGAGGACCGGCTGCAACGGCAACGAGCCACCAGCAAAACGACTCGACGGTGCTGTGATGCATTTTTCCGGTGGCCTTAGAGCGTGGTGTGAAGTGACAAAAGATTGAAAGACGGTGCACGGAGGAAGACGTTTCGCGGGCAAAACAAGGACGAAGAAAGGTGCAAGAGTAAGCACGAGCACGAGAGAAGGAGATCCTTGTGCTTTTTCGGTGCACCCGGCCAATGTACCGAACCCGGTCCGGCGAAAGGTCCGGCAAATGGAGAACGATAATAGCATGGTGTGGAATTAGTTTTTCGTAAAACTCGCAACACAATGGCGAGTTGGTGAGCAGCGGTGTGCCGCGGGCCAGAAATAACATCGCAGTTTACCTAAAGCCCTGGCAATCGTGCTAATCCCGAAGGGTGAGGGTTGGCCAACGGAACTGTTTGTCCAACACTGTTGCTAAACTGTTATTTTTCATCATTGCCCTGACGCCCACCGGGGTTCAACCTATTGGCAAACAAAAAAAAACCCCCCCGATCTGGCCCGGGAAAGGCGCCCCGAGGGCGAGCAAAGTTGGCTAGTTGAAATAAATTGAATTTTTGTCCCGACCAACCGATTGCAGAGGTTCGGAATAGGGTGTGCTGTGTGGAGGGGTAGCTTAATTAAGATGCATCAGCCAACACAACCGTGTAAGCGATCGGGGACGAACGGAACCAAAATGAACGGTATCGAATGCATTCGGCTAAAGTAGTAACTTTTGTGCACACAAATCAAGCGTACCGTTTTTTGTTTTGCATTTTCCCGGTACCAACCGGCAGGGCCACAAATTAAGGGCACCACAACGACACGCTGCACGTCGCTGGAACGTTTCTTTTCGATCTCCATCGGTCCCATCATTGCAGGATGATGAATTGAGCCAGCTGATGGTGCGGCAATTACGGTCAGTTGTGTGCAGCCTCGCATAAACTGGGATAATGGCGGGATGGCAAAGCAAAGAGAAAAAAAAACACACAAGAACGCAGAAATGATATCCATCATTTGCATAATGCATTTAAATTAACTGCATCTTCTGGCGGCAACGAGCGGCGTTTTATACCTCAACAAGCTGGCTCAGTTTGCACCGTATTTAATTAGTTTGCTTCCAGTGAAAGTAAATCATCTCTCTTAGTGGGCACGGTACGCTTCGTCGCCCGTAAACTAATACTTGCAGATAGCCATCAATCATAAATTTGCAATTTGTCTTTTTTTGTACGGGCGCACAGATAAGACTCACTCCGGTTCGTTATCAACGTCGTCGGAAGGTGGCTCACATAGGCTTAAAAGGATCAGGTGGCCATTAGTCGCGTGGAGGACGGAGGCATAAAACCGTTAAATGACAAAGAAAGTGAAGCGTTTCCAAGGCAACCGACATCGGGAAGAAGCTGGTACGGTTACTAAAGCATAGTGTTCGTTCTTTCACTTCCCGGTAGGTAAATTGCTGAAAGATATCCGAAGAAACCGAGCGGCAATTCCTGATCCTGAACTGGACTGTATTTTAATTATTAAAATGGAACTGGCCCAGGCCGACACTGTTTGCCGACAGCATTCGCCGTATTAACAAACAAAAAAACAATGCAAGACCAACAGGCGTTATGTTAATTAACAGCCGCACGCTCAAGCACACTTAATTAACAGCATGCTGCTACTGACCGGTACATAAGCCGACAATTTGCACAGAAAACAATTTACCGTACACCTTCGTTCGATGTCATGTGCTTACATTTGCATACAATTTGCAACGACGAACCCAAAGGAACGCAACTGGCACACCCTTTTTTTTTTGCTTGCTCGTCCAGCACACCCCCAACGATAGGGGGGCGTATGGAAAGGCGTGTGGGAAGAATGAAATAATTATTAGAAAAACCAAACCCCCCACCCTCCAGCACGCCCCCACAATGTTCCACCTCACGTACGCGTCACCTCGCAAGGAGACACACTCATTATCATTGGGTGAAAATTAAATATTCCCATTTGCAAAAACCCAACCCTTAGCCATACCTGCTGCTGCCGGCTGCCCTCGGGGCCACAATGCCGTCGAAAGCATGCATGTATGCAAAAATTAACCCCCCCCCCCCCAACCCCCCCTCACCGGACCTCCGGGATCATAAAACGGAACCAAACTTTCCAAATTTAATAAACAAAACAATTAACATCCGCAATCATCGCTGTGTAGTGGCTGCGGTTGGCAAACCCCGTTCGTAGCCGTCGTCTAACTTGAACCAACCTGTCCAAACCAGCGTGAGCCAAACCCCCGAGGAGGACACATGCGAAAACCTCCGTCGAAAGGAGGGAAAGCCGGTTTGCTTCCTTGTCGGTTTGTTGCGCACTTGCTTTATGTTTCACCCGCAACGGTCGCTGTGCTGCTTAGAATCCTGGCGTTGTCCTGTGAAATGGCAAATGGTTCCTACCGCAGGCTACGGGTTCGAGCACCAGGCAAGGACACACACACACGCACACACCTCGGTTGCAAATAGAGAAATCATAATTTCATTTCATCTCAAAACCAGACGACCGGGAGTCGTCTCTTCCTGGATCCAGCACCCTCTCGACACACTCTTGCGCTTGCCGTGCTCCGTTGGCTGGAAAACGGTAATTTCTGTCGCTAGCCGGGCCAGCCTCGGGGACGTTCCGCTCGGGATAAAGGCACTAATAACAGAGAGCGTGCGTGGTGAGTGAGTGAGAAGAGAGAAGCAAAAAAAAATCCACCACGACGACACCAGACAAACACCAGCATCCTGGGACCACGTGGACGTGGAAAGCTGCCTTCCGGTGCAGCTCCCGACCAGCTGAAAATCGACCGACCACTCAACCCGGAGCATGATGTCGAGTTTCCGTCCGCGCCTACGTGCCGCCCCCTCCTGAAGCATGATCCGGAACGCGTGGAATGCCCGGGGTTTGATGAAGAAACCCGCTCGAGGATTCGAGATTCCTTCCGCCGCACAATCGCGTATAAAAACGAATTAAGATATTCAATTTTGTGCTAACGCAAGCCCGCACAACCCCCAGATCCCACCAGTCTGCGTGTTTGGCCACGGGCGACGTTGCCGCAATGCCCATCAAACCCATGCTGCTTATAGGTCCTACGTTTTATTACTTGTTATTATTACGATAATAGGCTTACATTTTCAACGATGCGCTATAATAAACTATGATAATAATTTTGATAGGCGCGTTCTAAAATTAAAAGCACTCCTCCCGCCCCCCCCCCCCGGTTTCGTTTGGGCGGGGAAAACCCCGAGCCACCCCTTTTTTGCCGGGAAAAGGGGTGACGTTGCTTTAACGTGTGCTGCGTCGATGCTGAATTCTCGGGGGTCGAATCAAAAAATGGTAATCATGCCGAATCCCCCCGTTTATTCGCTCCCTTTTTAACATAGACGGGAGTGAGAGAGAGAGAGAGAAAGAGAAAAGTAACGATAAAACCGATGATATTCCGTAACGCCGTCTCGCAGGGCGTCCTAAGGCTCCCCTACCAACAACCACCATTAAAACTTTTATGCGCAACCCCCGGTGTGCGCCACCGTCGATCGCACCCATCGCAGGACGTCTTTGTGTCGGCTGGTCGAGAGGGGGGTTTGTCCACCGTCCGGGATGAAGGAGAACGATTTTCTCTCAATCTTCGGCCAGTGGGTGACCTTTTTACAATCTTCCAATAATGATGATGATGATGCTGACGGGGGTGGGCTATCCTTCGGAATATCCTTTCGCTTCGTATGGGTGTGGAGAAGGTTTTCTGCCAACAACCCGGTGCAGCGCGCACCGTCGTCCTTCGACACCTTCTTCGATGGCTTCCCCCTCCCCGGTCTCCCCCACCCCCCTCCTCCAACCAGAGCTTAATTCGTTCATCGCCCATCGGCTCAGTCGTCCGTTTAGTAGTGATTACAGTGGCAAGCTTTAATGATGGTGGACATTAATTCTTATTCCGCCGGTTCGGGGTTTCCACCGGTCGGGTCCGCACCGGCCGGCACCTCACCCGGTGGGACCGAACCCGATTGGGACGCTATGTGTTCGTACTCGTGGGCGGCCTGCTTGTAGAGCGTCGCTATCGTTTTTGCCGCGGCCAGTATCATCTCCGGGCGGGATACGGACGTGTACGCTCGGTGCCATTCGGTGTGTGAGGTCTGGAAGGATAACAGCAAAAAGAGACGACGCGGTTGCGCGGAGAGATTAGATAGTGTGAAATCAGAAAACCCGGTCAGCCCGGGATGGGGAGAAAACAAAATGCATGCCAGTCTCGTGGATGCTTAAATGGCCAGCCAGTGTCAGGGGGTGGGTTTGGTCGGGCTTACCCCGGGCTAAAGCTTGCACATCCGCGTCGGAATGTACCATTGCGTTACAGTGCATTGCAAAGAGCGAGGGCTAAGCTCGATTTAGTTCCACCCCACCCAAACGCCAGGCAGCCTCTCGCCTTTGGTGATAAGAAAAACTAATGAATTTCCCATTAAATCCCCCCCTTTTTCAGGATGCTTGCTTTTCAGACGCTTAATCAAACGTGTACCCCGATCATGAACCTGAAACGGGGGGGGGAGGGTTTCGGTCGGCACAGAAAGAAAAAGGCCAACCCAATTTCCAGCCGGACGAACGGACGGCAAATTCATGGGCGCAATCAACCGTTGAAACCGAAGTCAATGAGTCGGTCAACCGGGGGTTTTTAATCGCACGAGGATTTTGTGTCTTTTCAGCAGATAGTGTACGTGAATTTTTCTTTTTTTTTTTTTTTGATGCTCTTTTTGCTCGAATCCAATTTGTACCATCTAAGCGATTTTAAACATCTCGGAAACTATCGAACATTGCAATGAAAACATTACGCTTGAAGCTTGTACAGACGATTGGCAAACACACTGGGCACAAAGCGAATCCGGACATGTATATTTTTGTTTCCCCCTTTTCGAATACCAACCCCTCCCCAATCGCTCCTCGAATCCATCTTTGTTTACCCCGTCATTTCACAAACTGGTATTTGATTCTATTCACTTAATATTCATTCATCGGTCGTTTGCCTTCGCCCCCCCAAAAAAAAAGCGCAGAAAAGGAACTTTCCGCACGTACATCGGCCGACTAATATTTGTGCAACTTTTTGCGAGAACTTTTTCTGTTTTTCTTTCTTTTTCCGTGCGTGTGTGTGTGTGTGTGTGCAATCGATCAAATGCGCTGAGACGACCACCGGGAATAAAGCTGCCGGACGAACGAAAAGAAGAAAAAAAACACGCAAGATACAATGGAAGATATGTTCCTTCCGCCGGAAGGACCGGAACTGCTTCTTTGCCTTTTCCGATTGTTATCGCCTCGCAAAGGCAGCCAATGTAACGAAAGACACCAAACCGACCATCCCTGAACAATGGAAAACCTCGACCATGGGAGGGGTACTAGTACTAACTGCGCAAGCTAGTTCGCTGGTTCGAACTCCGGAACTCCGGAACTAGCAACGGATGCACACAGATACGAGGGCTTTTGGGGGGCTTAGATTGTTCGATAAGTTTCAATTTTCGCATGCGGTAACTTTCAGCAAAATGGTTGGAAACTGGCTTGGCTGCTTGCTGGGAACGGGTTGCTTGATTCAACGCCACTTCCGAAGGACATCGGGGGTTACATTGGGCTGCATGCGTTCGAAGGCTGTCCTGGAGAGCCTGTCCTCTCGAAATAGTTTATAATCCAATTTAGGCGTACCACCCGTAAATCGTCTAATGACGTACCGTTCCTCTCTCGCGCGCGCGCCCGGATCCGATCAACCTTTCAGCTAATCATCATCCGTCTGGACGGGAAAATTATGTCGCTCGGCTTCTATTTACCCCCCCAAAAAACCCCCGTCGTGAATCATTGTGACTTGGTGGTGTTCGTTATGCATTTGCTCGTCGAAAAACTCCCACTCCGAACGGAATCGATACGCGAAGGGGAGCACTACGGTAGGTAAAATCCGACTCCGACCCAGGCGTTATCTATGGTTGGCCCGGGTTTTTGGGATTCTCATTTCGTGCCGGAGCGATAGCATCGCTGCATAACGTTTCAGGTGCACAGCATTGGCCGGGTTTTGTCAGCAGGTGACTCCTGCTGGGGATGGTGCTGCATAATGCAACTAAGCAGCTGGCTGACTGGCTGGCGCCGGGCAAACACACACACCAAACCGGAAGCGGCAAATCCAGGCCATGACCGTGGTGTCCGTGATTTGCAAATCCTTCTGCAAACCAGGCAGGTCCCGCCCGGGGGGGGGGGGGGGGGGGTTAAGCTCGTGGAGTCGCCCCCACGTAACTACGGAAAGAAGATTAGCTCCACTACGCTCGCTCGCTCGCTTGGTGCTGCTGTGAAAGTTAAGGTGCAATAAGTTTAAACCCAACCGAGGCCAACCAAGCCACCCGGATGAAAACGTGGCATTGTGAGGGCAAATTTTTTTTTTTTGCTCCTTTCACCTTTGCTAGTGTTGCTGCACTGTGTGTGTGTGTGCGCGCTTAACAATTTTGATGAAATTTGTAAGTTTTCCAACCGACTGCGGGGATGCAAAATGGTCACGTGCGGAACGGAAAACTCTCCCCCGCCCACGGGGTTGGTTTTTTGGGAAATTTAACTTACGGCACAACACAGACGCGTTGTGGGGCGAATTTATGGCGCGATTTTACGTCGCGTTGCGTGATTTTACCGAGCGAATTCCAAATGAGCGTGTTCCCGAATGTGGCAATCAATGCATAAAAGAATCGCAATAGCGTTTAATTGCAAGCGTCGATTATTTGCGTGTGAAAAATGAAGAGAAAAAAAACGCAAGTTGCTCACTCACATTACCGGAAAGCAGAGCCCCAATGCTCCGGGGGAAAAACTCGGTTTAATGCCTCTAAATGAGCACCCTAAAACTGCCCCAATTGAAACGAACAAGAGCGATTAATCTAATTCCCACCATTATCGGTTCGAACTGAAACCGGGAACTTTTTGGGAGCATTTTTCCCTGTTTGCTAACGCAAAGTCTGACCCACGCGAAAGAAGCCAATTATTAAACGTTCCGTACGGGTAGGATGGGAACTCTCAAAGGCGAAATTCAAATCAATTCGATGGTGCTTCCAGCAAGCGCTGCCGTGCAATAAAGCGAGCAAACAGCGCATAAAAGCGCCACTTAAGTGAGAAAGCGTCCCTACCAGAACCTTTGGACTTTGCGCGTCATTTCGGTAATGGATTGAAGATTTCATTACGAAAAAAAAAAGCACCGATAACATGGGCGATGGGTTTGAAGACACAAGAAAACGATGAATATTAACATCTCACCGCGATCGTTTCCAAAGACAGGTGTAAAGGTTCGAAACCCGAATCGCCGCCGGTTTGAATTATGAAAACGGATCCCTTTTTCAAAACCTGCATCACAATGCTTGCGAGGGATGCGAAGCAGAAGGTGAAACACACATTTTAACCCAAGTGACAACTATTGTCTGCATGGGGGGGGCAAAATGGCCAGACGGAATATTTTACACCCACGGCGGGTGAGTTTTCCCACCTTCGTTCCGGTTCGGAGCTCGTTTCGCATCGCATTGTGTTATCTTTATCCCCCTGTGGAGTCCCTTTGCGGACCCCCGGCGCACAGTAGTTTGACGGTGTAGTTTTCCCCCGGAAAGATATCAGTCACAAAATTGGGTCCGGGTTCTTATCAAACGCACTGGAAGGAATTGTTAATGGATTAACGGTGTTCGGTGTTCGAGCGAAAAGGGCTAAAAGGCTGCTGCTAAAGGCGGTTCGTAAGTGAAAATCAAAGAGACCATAAAATTTCCCCAGCCCCGGAATAGGACCCGTATGACGATGACGTGGGTCACAACCGAAGAACCGTACCGTCTTGCTTTGCCGATGAACGAAACGAGAACCAAGCGGGAACGAGGAGATCGCTTTCTATGCTGAATTTCCAATTAATGCTAACGCGACAGGTACATGATCAATGCCAGAACCGAACCGTGATGCTCAACAAAACACGACACGGCCCAAAATCCCTTCCGAAAGCACCACCCGTCAAAGAGTAATCAACGATTTTTGATGCCATTCACCTTCCCAAAGCGGCTGCTCACGGTTTGTCCTCTGATCAACCGGAACGGAAACTGTGAACCACCCGGGGAGCTGGACCCGTCAATCTCGTGTATCGATGGGCGCGAAACTTTTAGGTCGAGGTCCCAAGATGACGAACCGTCTCGGTTTTGCGACCGTTCGTGGATGAAAGCAGCACCATTATCCCGGCCCAGCGAACACCCTTGTTTTCCCATTTTATCAACACTCGAGTCCTGCTTCGAAGGCGCTTTACGATGCGTGTGGGGGTGAGTAAAGCTCGAGTCACAGCATCGTGTGCTTGTGCTTGACATCACCACAACGTGTGCCATCATTTTGAGCGTCACTTCCTGTCGTAACGCTTGCCACAAAACGACGGAGAACGACGCTCGTTTTGGTGCGCTTTACAGCATTCCGTGACGTCGCCAAAACCCGCTGCCGGGTGTTCCGGGGAAAAGGATGAACATTTCGCTCGCCATACGATGGTCCGGAACCGAGGGGGAGTTTGCACGGGCCGTTTGGTCACACAATGGAGCAGCTCCACCGTCGCATTGATGTCTTCGATCAAAAAAAGCGTTCCCCGGTTCCTAATACGAGCTCGCCGGAAAAGCCCACCGTTTCAGGGGACGGAAGCGTCACTTCGATAAAACCCCGTCGGAACATCAATTTTGCCACTCAGCAAGACGTGCGCCACGCTGGTATCCTTCTCCGGTGGCCATTGACATGAGCGGCTCTTTACACCGATCGAAAACAACGGGCGCTTATTTGGGCGAATTACTGTTGTCCTTTTTTGTTTTGTTGGCCTACTTTGATCTCGTTGTGAAAATGATTGAGTCATTTCCTTCGGAGGGGTCCTTTCTTTAGCGATGATTTCGCATGAATTCTAAACGTCCGAGGGAATGGAATTTTAAAGTGATGTTTCAATAAACAAAAGAAGCAAGCAGCCCCTAAAAGAACACACATTTTGGCCATCAGTCCTCCAATGAATGCCCCAGTGTGTCACCACAATCACCAGCTTTTGCTGGGTCGTCCGATAGTTCCCTGGAATTAATGAAAAGTGATGGAATGATTTCAATTCGCTCGCTTCCTCACCAAAACCCACGCCGATGAAGCTGTTTAGTTTCGGTACCCTTTTCTTCGAAGAACTCGTCCTCACCCCCAAAAAAGGGCAACACACAACGCTCCCCCCCCCCCAACCAGTTCCGGGGTGGACCATCGCAATCAATGGCCACCGTTGCATTGGTATTGTCGAGGCATTGGAAGCGCTCCTTAACGAGATGGAAGCACCGAAAAACGACCGGAATGGATCCATGGGACCCAAAATCTGTCCCACGTCCTCCCGGGAAGGCCAACTCCAGACCCAATAGCACTAGCCCGGACATGAAGGGGTGGTCACAGAAGACGAATTTCGTGCAATCACATCGAAATCCTGAGAAACGTTGAGCGTTTGGTGGTACCGGGTTTTTGGATGATGGCGAATCGAAATGGGGAATCGTGCAATGACAATTTCGCTGCCTAAATGGTGGAAAACTTTTCAACCATTAGCCCGACGATCGATAAACCACCCTCGCTCTCGCTGGCTGGAGAAGGCTGTCGGGTGGGCCACCATTTCGTGGCTGAATCGATCGTAATTAAGCGTTTACATTCGCTTGCCAATCGCTGAAAACTGTGCGACTAATGAGCGTGCAATTCAACGGCGGGATGTTACAATATTGATCAGAGATTCATCTGTCCGATACCGTTGACGGTTTGTTAGATGATGGAGTGAGTTTTTTTTTTAGCGAAAGCACACAAAAAAAGCCACCACCCCATCCAGAACCATCATTTATTTTAAAACGTTTCATAGCAAAGCGCTCAACTTCGACAGCCGGCCAACAATCGCATAACTCCGCAAACATGATTAATTAACGCCGTTCCACCGTTAGCTCAACGCCTCCTCCCCCCGGGAGATGCCGTTCCGAGTGTCCTTGAGCGACGGGGAAAAAAAAGGGTCCCGCTTCTTCAACGTTAACCAATTTAAGAAAACTTTCATCCCGATCCCCACCTAACTTCTAATCAAGTACTTTTAAATTTACCATCGTCCACCAAACAACGAAGTGGAACCGTCTCGCGGGTTACCATCCTTTAACAACGGTTTAGTGAACAAAAAAAAATCACGCAACAAAAAAAACGCGCCCAAAAAATGCGACACTGAAAAACTACAACGAACGGGAAAGTGGCCGACACACACACACAAAAAACCCCACGCAGCAAGGAACGAATAAAAAAAAAAGAAAGAGAGAGCGCCATCAAAACTTTCGCATCCTTTATTGGCCCCACTTTCGTCCGGTCGGAACGAGTCCGGAGCGAAACGAAACCGCTTCAAGCTGAACGAAGCCAGCCCCAACTCTCGAAGCCGTCCGTGGAACGAAAGCACCCGAAAGTGCTTTAGGCGTGGGGCGACTTTTCCACGTCACGTCACGTCGGTGGAACCTCGCCCTTGGCAGGTGGAAAATGGCCAGATCGGAAACTGCACTAAATGGGAGAGGGGAGGCATGATGGCATGGCACGGTACGCGGCTGAAGTGTCGTTTGTGCACCCAATTACGGTGTGCACTTGCGACTTCCCGACGGCGTTCGTGTGGTCGGTCCTCGGTGGGCGGGAACGAAGTCCCGGGAACACATTCACAAAAACGTCCCGAAAAAAAAAAGTTGGGTTCCCCAACCATACCCGAGACCGGCCCTGGTGCATGTAATTGATTGGAATTAGATGGAGTACACAGTGTAAAATGGGAAAACTTTCACAAATCCTCAACCCTACCAGCGACGGTGGGCAGAGGATCATACCGTGGCCATCAGGACACCGGCAATGCGCGCGGCCAAGGTGCAACCGATGCCGAGGACGACAACTTTCCGGTGGCAAAAGACGTTGTGGGTAATTTTATCAGCAAAGAAAAGCGCATCTTTGCCCGACGAAAAAGGCCACCCGAGCGTCGTGCCGGTGTCCGTACCGTACAGTGTGGTGCTGATTTGAGGCGCAGCTGCAGGCTGAAGGCGAACGGTGAGAATGTTCATCATCATGTTGTTGATGATCTGCATGTTTGCTAATCTCTTCGCCAAATCCCAGCCCCATATCGTCCACAGCATGACAACGCTCTCGTTGCAAATGATCACATCCAGGCGGCGATGGCAAAGGTTTCGACATCCACTGTACGTCCACTATCGTCGCATCTTTGCCCATTGTGTTTGGCAGGCCGTGTGCAGTGTGCAAAGGTGGAGCAAATCTTCTCAGACTGCAAGTACCACCATCGTACGACATCGTTAGTGGAGGCCCCAACGTATATATCTCCTCGCTTGCTCGCTTTCGCACGTTTTCCAGGGTATACACTGCATCGTCGGCTTCCTTAATGACATCGGCCACACTTCATCGCTCGCAGGCCACCAGTGGGTCCGGGGGGGTTCCGGTAGCGCGAGCCGGCTGCCGACGACATACATTATTTTAATAGGCAAACGGCGTGCGCGTACCTGCACGGCTATCCAGACCGGCCATTTTTCATTTCCGTTCCGCCGGCCGTTGGGCGTTTCGGGTTTTACCGTACAAAAAGCCAACGCCACACCTAACCTGGATGAAAGATGCGAAGGTATGGCACATACCTGCCCCGGCAGGACACATCCATATTCAGCCGAACCCGTGCCCGTGCCGAAGAAGAGCGCAAACACGCACAACTTTCTGCATCGACCAGAGAGCGCGGGTTGGATTTCCGCTTCCGGATCACATTTTCCGCTCGACGCGCCACGCCGGGATGCCATAAATCATCACACCGTAAAGCGAGGCAAGATTTTCTCAAGCAGCAGCAGCAGCAGCAGCAGCAGCAGTAAAAGCAGTGGTAGTAATGGCATCGTAATAAAACTAACGACCCCGAGTGGGACTCATGCATACAAGTGCGCATACACAGCTGCAGTACGCTGCACGTTGCATGGGACTTCCGTTTCGTTGCATGGGACTCGAGGAGATGCATTCTTTTCCAATTCATTTGCTTTTATTACAGGCAGGCAAGCTTTCTCCACCGGTTGCGCGACCGGTGCATGTTTGGCATGACCGTTTTCTGGAGCGCTTCCCAAACGCCACCGTTGCCGCACAGGCAACACGTTAGATATCCAACGCTCAGCGGGCAATGCAATGGTTTGAAATGTGGCACACATAAAACGAAACAGGGACCGGCGGCCCCTAAGTGGATCCCGCGAAGTACGCTAATAGCGTGCGTGATGATAGCGAATTTACTGTTATCCTTTCCAACTGGTGCCGTCTTGCTGCGACGGTACGTCCTACGAGTCCCCAAGGGTGCACGACAAGGGTGGGCACGCGAAATGTAATTGGGGCTCGTTCGTTCGCTCGTTCGTAAGTTCGTTCTACGAACAGAGAGTGCTCCGTTCGCTTTGTCTCCCATCCGGCAATGGGAAACCTCTCTCCAGGGACGGGGCTGCCGTTGTAAGCGATACCGAAAGGAACAACAGGGAACGTCGCCAATTTAATTACAGCTCAAGCCTTTTTCCCGAGAACACCGGACCGGGGTATCGGATCATTTTTGAGTGCCCGTTCGGTCGGCACGGTCGACTGCTCGAGTCCCAAGGGCTCGGACGGGACTTGGACAGCATTTCCCAAGGCCTTTGCCACTCGCAACCGGGATTCGAGCCGCATTCCGGTAAAATCTAATGAAACACATTCCAAGCTGCCGTTTTAAGCTACATCACCGGCATGTCCTTCCACACGTTTGCCGTATCCTTTTGTTGCCGTTTTCTGACCACAAGTGTTCGGCTGTGATCGACCTTAAACTGGAGTGAAATTAAATGGATGAAACACGTACGAACACCCAGACGGCCTGAAATCGGTTTCACGGTAACGGCATTAACCGAACCATGCTGATTGGGAATGCTTCGAAATCCATCTCCCGCTCTCTGTTTCGTTTTGTGAATTATTTTTCCCACCTCTATTATTACCGACCGTGACATTACGCGTGCAATCAGTCGCGTATTAACACCGTAATTAACGCTTGAACATCAAAGGCGCTTGAACACTGGTGAACAACCCAGCCGCGGGGATATATGTATATATATATATATATATATATATATATATATATATATATATATATATATATATATATATATATATATATATATATATAAGTTTGTGGGAAAACACTCCAACACCGCGCATGTAAATCGCCGTTTTATGTTTAGCCACACCAACTGATCAAACGCGATTGAGCTGACAGAACAGGCTTTTGTATGGTGAGTAAATGCTTCGCAAAACTACACGAACTACCCCCGTCGAATTGGGTGGCGAGAACGAATGCGACCGCTGTTGCAGCTTTAATGTGGCATGATTAAAAAAAGATTCATTAAAAATTGGGAGAGCTGGCTCTATTTTTTTGTTCTTGTTTGCATTTTCCGAACCACTCTTCATGGAGCTGTCAACTGAAAAACCACGGAAAATGCAGTTTCCATTTCAAAATTCTCGGAAACAGCACACCGCACCTCATCGCGTTTGTCTTCCCTTTATTTTTTTTTTGCAACCCCTGCGCCTGTGCTACCGGGGCGGATATAATTATCCATTTTTTGCTGCCCCTGTTCAGGTGCTTAAAGAGCAGACGATTCCTCATGCACACCGCAAACAGCACATCATCGTGGGCAAATGGGTACATCTTTTAAATAAAATAAATGCATTCGTTTTACGCGCTTTCGCGATCGCGCATTCACCACCGCAAGAGTGTCTAATTGAGCGGATTGCATGCCATTCCGATGCATTCCGTGCGCTTTGTTGTGGCCGGCGCGCCTTGTCACAGCTGTGCGAGTCCTACCGGGACGAATGTCCACGCCAAGTGGCTATAATAAGGATGATCAACATCGTTGTGTTGTTTTTTTTCCGCTTCATCTTCGCCCTTTTCTTCGCCAGTTTGCCCAAACCATTTCCCAGTTGGCCGGGGCGCAATAGTAATCCGGAATAATGTCCACGGATGGAGCACGTTTCGGGTATGAAGCAAGCATGTGCCCTTTTTCGCCTCGAAGAGCCAGTGTGCGAAAGTCAAAATAAACATTTTTGTTTCTACTTTTAATAGCGCTTCTTCCATTTCGCTAACGACAGCGAGCAGTTGTGTCGTTAGTCGCAAAATCCCACTAACGGTCGAATAAAACCTGCGAAAAGATTAGCGAGAGTTTGTGGCTATTTAAACTTTTAACAGTTGCACAATTTTTAATTCTTTCTCGCAAGTAAATGACACTGGCAAACTAGCGGAGTCGTGGGTAATCCGATTACGTTGCGCCAGCCCCGGTCCAGTGCCTTAATGCTAGTCGGCACGACGTTACGACAGATGGCAAAGACGGGAAGGAATCCAAAACAAAAGGTATGAGCAAAAGTTTCCATTTCTGCTTTCAAAACTATTGTGCGAAGAAGGGACCTAATAGCTTTGCTAGTTCATTTCCTTGCAAGCTGGCCAGCGCGGGTACAGTAGTGGTTAAATATACTTCGAAAATTCCTTTTTGTTTCACAAAAGCTATCGATTGCCCTGGTAAATGAAAAGAAACTTAAGAAACGAAACTTACATTGAGATTCCTAGCCATAATACTGCCAACTGTGATGGCAAACCCTGTATCCTTGAGCAGATAGTCCGCCGGGGTGTCGGCCTGCAACGCAGTAATAACCGGTAACGGAATGGGCGTCATCTGTGTTACCGTTTTGAGAAGAATGTTCTTGGCGTAATCGAACAGCACGATCACGCTGGCTTCAAACCACCTGTAGAGGAGGGTGTTGCAAGAGAATTAAACCGATTATTATCCTTTTTCTACCAGCAATGTGCGATATTCATACGTACTGGTCAGGGAACAGTTCAACAAGGAAATTCTCCACCGCCACTACTGGCAGATGGTCATCAACGCGCGGATTTTCCGCCCGTATACTGTTGATGCGATGTTCGGCACCCTTGAGGCCAGCCGCGAAGCCTACCGGTTGGGCCGCTATACCGACCGCTTGAGCAGCTAGACCACTGAGAGCAGAAAAATAAAAAAAAGTATTATTAAAACATTGTTCAATGGTCTTTAACAAGCCACTGCAATCACGTACATGATGGTGGCCTTGCCGAAAACTGTCTGAAATGCTTCACGTACTGGTCGTACTTTGTCGTCTTTGTCCGACGCCACGATAACCTCCGTATCGCCGCCAGAATCTGCAAACAAAAAAGCAAACCCCACGTATGTGAAACAAAGAACCAAATGTCATTTCTATCTGCCATACTTATGTACTCCTTCATTTGCGGATCCAACGTAGTGACGATCGTGTCAACGGAATTCTTGGCCTTTTCGGCAACTTTCTGTAAAATTCCGCTGCCTGAAACAGCTCCCTTCATCCAGCCAAACAAAGCCGAACCTCCTTGCGTGATGGGACTGAGTGCTGCAGCAACCGGTTCCGGGTTTAGCATCATGTTCGCAAAATCACGGCCTACTGGTTCCGGGGCAGCTTCGGGTTGCTGTGCGGAGGCCACAGCCAGCATCGCTTGCGAGGTATCCTTGCTAGCCGGGATAGCGGGACTGAACGTTGTTGGTATGAACGGTTCTGTCTCATCCCTTTTTGCAGCATCATCCACCATCGCGGCCGGTTTTGTGCCCGTGGTCAACGAAATATCTGTTCCAGCTGTTGCCACGTTCGCCACGTTTGTCGTAATGAAGCTGGGCAACTCAGACGGTGGGCTAACATTTGAGAGAATGTTTCCCGTTTTCTTCTTAAGATCACTCATTTCACTTACAACTATGAAAATCTACGAGCAAATACAATCTTTTACACACTGATACAATGTGCGCCGCAATAAATAAAAGAGTCGATGATTTCACTAGCGAGGCTAGGTTTGTTTTCCTGTTTGTTTATGTTTTTCTACACGTTTTTAGTACAATGTCAGCTGTGTGGTGAACTCCCGGACACACGGGTTGGACAATACCTCAACTTAAAATATTAATCGATGATAATAAAATGTTGTTTTTTCAATAAAAATTAATGAACTAGAACTTAAAATGTTTGATTTAATTTTTTACTTTCGTTTCCCCAGAAACATTGTCATATGAATTAAAAGAAATCATGAAACATGTTGCGTGCTGTCTCTTTTGTTTGACATGCTTAGAGACTATGAATACGTTGGGTGATACTTATTCCACTTTGGATAAAAGTGTTAAATTAAAGAAACGTTGCTAACAGAAGGAGTGGCAAACTTTGAAAAATAGAAACATGCGAATATCGCACCAAAGAAAAAATATCAGAATATGGTAAACGGACAATTTTTGACAGTTTTTAAATCGTTTCACACCGACCAACCGATCTGACAGCTCGCTTTCGATAGTGCTTCTTCCTTCTTTTCCCCTCTTGACGTTTCTTGTTTTTGCTGACGACAAGTAGCCCGCAGAGGATTCCTTTAATCATCGTCGTTTCGTTTTTTCGCCTAAAAAGATAAGTGCAAGTAACGCACCGATCGCTTCGCTTTCATTTTGCATCACGATTCCCGACCAACGCGCTATCGGACGTCCGGTTACCGTGCAAGCAACACATAGTGCAGGTGTGCGTGTGTGGCGGTGCAGTGTGCAGCACTCCTTCTTTTGTTTCGGCGTGCCGATAGTATTTTCTCAGAGCCATTATTGTAAGGCGACTAATCGCGAACTGTCGCCGTAGGATAAAGAGGAAAAGCCAGTGTGCCAGTGCTAGCACGCCCGGTGCCGTCCGCGAACAAAAATATGGAAACCAATGGTACGATGGAACACGGTGAAACAGAACACACGCAGCCAGCCTTCGATAATGTTGATATCACATCGCCGGACGATGAAAACGAAAACGATATCTTCGAGTCCGCTATTCAGGTTTGTGTGTTGTCGTTTTTTTTCTTGTTCTGTTGACCGCCTGCTCCTTTCTCTAGTATTTTCTTATCAACTGCCAACGTACAAGCGCTGCATCTACTTTCCGGCCGCTGTGTGACGCGTGTGCTTCGCGGACCAATACCATTAAATTAAATTAAATTTGATTGAATTACGTTATATGGTGCATTATAATTGGCAGCAGATAAGCTTTGGCACTGTCTGCAGTGCCTGGTGCCTATGAACATGAATCGTTGCATATTTGACCCTTTACACGTTACTTAGTGTCCGCTTTAGCATCGCTGATTTATCACTGTGCAGAGCCCTAGTACGCGGTTAGATTACGATAAGAAAGCTAGAATGGGCGTTTCGGGTCGGATCTTATTCATCATCTCCTCTTTATCGTTCCCTTTCGTCAGCAGGAACCATTGTCGCCCGTTTTGGAGGACGTTCCAACGGAGGAGGCGGGCGATACGTTTATCGAAATCGTTGTTGCTGACCCGCAGAAAGTAGGCGATGGTTTGGGATCGTATTTAGCGTACAAGTATGTATCCACGCACCAGCATCGGAGCGCCATCAGCTCACTTATGTATCGCCGTCTTTCTCCCGTAGGGTTTCCACAAAGACTAACATTTTGAAGTTCAAGAAGCGGCAGTTCTTCGCCATGCGTCGCTTTAGCGATTTCTTCAACCTGCACGAGCTGCTCGTCAGGAAGTACCTCCGGATGGGGCGGATTATTCCGCCTGTGCCGAAAAAGAACCTCATCGGCACGACGAAGGTGAGAATGGGCAGCCAACCGCAATCAGACGACGGTTCGGATATGAATCTTGAATGGATCGATAAACGCCGGGCATCGTTGGAGCGTTTTCTCAACCGCGTTGCCCAGCATCCGATCCTCTGCCAGGACACGGATTTCATCAACTTCCTGGAAAGTGATCAGGAGCTGCCGCGCTCCGCTAACAGTGCAGCACTCAGCGGGGCCGGTATGATGCGGCTGTTCAACAAGGTGGGCGAGACGGTCAACAAGATCACGTACAAGATGGACGAGAACGACCCGTGGTTCAACGACAAGATCAACGAGGTCGAAACAATCGATGCTCACATGCAGAAACTGCATTCCGCCATCAAGGCACTCGTGTCGCACCGGAAAGAGCTGGCCACCTTGACCGGCGGTGTCGCTAAGTCAGCAGCACTGCTGAGTACTTGCGAGGAGCATACGGGGCTGTCGCAAGCGCTCTCGCAGCTGGCGGATGTCGAGGAGAAGGTGGAACTGCTGCGTTCCGAGCAGGCCAACTCGGACCTGTACATTCTGTCGGAGACAATCAATGATTACATCGGTTTGTTTGGTGCAATCAAAGACGTGTTCCACGAACGGGTAAAGGTGTTTCAAAACTGGCAACACGCGCAGATACAGCTGACGAAAAAGCGCGAAAACAAGGCAAAGCTGGAATTGCAGGAGCGACGTGATAAGCTGGAGTTCGCTCAGAAGGAAGTTGAAGAGGTATGTCTTTATATGCGAACGAAAGGACCAATATATGGCCATTGTGACACATCTTTTTATGGCTGTCTTTTCAGTGGGAAGGAAAAGTGCAGCGGTGTCAGAAAGAGTTCGATAACATTTCCAGCGAAATTAAGAAGGAAATGGAACGCTTTGAGCTGGCACGTGCTCGTGATTTCAAGTCGACCATCATCAAGTATCTAGAGGACCAAATGGCGCATCAGCAGCAGGTAAAATCCTACCCTCTCTCGAGAGAAACAAGAAATTTATCTTTGGAATTTGGTTCTAACGCAACTCTTGTTTTCGACATCGACAGCAAATGAAGTATTGGGAAGCTATAGTGCCCGTGGCTCGTGACATTGCATGAGAGGAACAGAACGCAATAAATTCCCCCATCCTGTACGATCGCGACGAAAACGAACACCTTCCGACGACTGACAAGCTGCGCCTCTCGATTAATTTAGTCGATTCCAATGCCAGAATATCGTAAAACGACATGGCTTTGCGATCCGTAGGAGTTGATAAGTTGAGTTGGATATCGTTTCAAATTGACCACAAAGTCACTGAACGCTGGAGGATCTAGAAAAGCACTCAAATATCGCACCCGCCTCTCGTTGATAGTTGCTAGTGTTTGATGATTGTTTGGAAGACGTTACAAAGATCCTTTCTATCGCCTGATTTTCTTCCCTCTTTCCTCTCTTATCGTGCTGTAAGAATTAAGGCCTTTGTTTTAAGATATTATAAAATTATTATCATTGCGCTCTAGTAGTTAACAATGGCGAAAATGTAAGATGACGTAGATCGACCAAAAGTGATGTAAATAATGACAGTGCATCAACGCATGTACATCCAATTCCCCTCTAGGACGTTTGGCGATCCTATTTGGGTACCAGTGTAATTCACAGCTGTTGCTACTATTAATAGTTCCAAATTGATGCTTCTGTCGTTGCCACATATCTCCCCAACATGAAAAGCATACGCATCTGCGTAGCAACATACGTTTCCTTTATTTGTTGTACATTTCCTCAGAGCCTTTAGACTACTCTGTGGAAGAAGCACGCATTTTAACCACGATGTAAATATATTCCATGATGGGAATAGCGCGTGCTTGCGTACTGTATGTGTGCTAGATCCAGTAAACCCAACAGGTGCGAAACCATGAAAGATCGTTCTTGATATGTTAATACTTGTGTGGTGTACGTACGTAGTCGACAAGCACGATGGTGAACAAAATCTCGAATATTAGGCCAGCGAGCAAATCCGACCAGGATGGAACCAAAGCAACAGACACACGTTTCTAAGAGAGAGATCATTTTCCATGCGTTTTGTAGCGCGCATACCCTAAGCAAGGAGGTACTTGAGCACCATCGTGGTTGCTAGTTTATGTTAAGTTTGAATTTCATACTATTGAATTCTGCATGAAGTTGTTTTGTCTATGTCCGTGTGCGTGTGTATCCCCCTTACGGAACTGCTTTTCTACTTTCGTTAAGTTTTTTTTTTTGCTCAACTATCTTGCATGCCGATATCTCAGGTTGAAGAACCTGCTCTCCAAGGCTAATGTTTACGACAATGAAGTATTATCTGAACATGGTAGCGTGCTGACGCATGCAGCGGCAAGCAGAGCTGTGGGGATTTGAAATCATGATAGAATATTGAATATTTTTCCTGTTGACCGTGTGATGCACCGATCGGAGATATTGCTAGATTTTCATAGGCTAGGAAATATGAATTATATAACGAAATACGCATCCAACCACACACTCATACATTTCCTTCTGTTACTACAACTTAAGAAGCTACTTTCATCATCTTTAATGTTCAAGATAATTAGAGACAAGCATAAAGGGGATTGTAACCATAATTGATTCACGGTGAGAAGGATTCCGACACCGGAAGTAGCGTTCGGATAGGTGATGTGTAGAAGAATGTGAGATAGAAGATGACCCAAAGCCAGTTGGTAAATTTAGATATGAACAACACCAAGAATTGTTTACACTGTGAAATTTAAGGCTAGCGTTTTCGTGTACAGTCATTAAAGATTTCCTCGATTTCATGCTGTGCTTAAATGTTTATCTAAGACACGCGTATAGAAGCCAAATGCCTTGGCAGCATTAATGGGTCTTTATTCCTCCGCAACAGATGATGTCGTATTTATATACACAGACACCTGCAACAGGCACGTCTGCAATCACGAAGAACGAACAAATCAGCCAACCACATATACACTTGGAGCTAATCCAGTACATAATCTACAATCTATCTTATCACCAGACGATTCCGATCGCGAAATTCAAATGCTTGAAACAATCAAAAGCAAACTTAGCCCAATCAGTTCATTTACGTGTAACGTGTTATTATGTCGACAAACTCAGAACTTCATTGCTGTAAAAATCGTTAAGTTTTGTTATTTACTTACATGCAATCTTAATGTTTTGTACTAGATCAGAGAGACACTGATCCAGCTGAGCCTAGCAACATTCCAACACAACGTGTAGTATATTTTCGACTCGTTTATCGATAATGTTCCTGTTTTTCGTTCACCTACGAAGATACGTCTCGTACCACGATTCGTAGCATTTGTATCGCCTCGGGCCGGCGTAAAATAAGTGCTCTCAAAGCGCTCCTGTGGAGGCCCGTAATATGTGTTCTTATCCGTAGCCAGTGTAGCCATATGGAGGACACAGTTTGCGAGTGTAATTGTGACCATCATCGTACATACCATACGACAGTTTAAAATAGAAAAAAATGGCTCCAAACTTCATCACGTATACTATACTTCGACGTGCTTTTCCAAGCAAAGCATAGCCTCCTTACCGGTAGTTTCTTCTATAGTAGAAAAAAAAGCCTTCGGGAAAGTAGTATCCCTTGTACGCATTTTTCGCTGGTTCGCTGGTCTCCGGTTACTAAACTTATCTTGTACTGAAAGAAAAACTGACACAGAAGAAAACAGCGCTCGGATGGTTTATATCCTTTCGACCGTTGTCCATGATAATAAGCAAGAATTTTCAAGCAAACATTGAACACATGAGAACTGTTATAATTTTAAATATATATATACACATATATATCTATATTCTATTATAAAATGTTGCGTTTGTTTTTGAACTTTTCTCAGCGTAAGTTTAAACGGTAAGTACTGTGCTTTAAGCTTTTAACTTTTCTTCGTTGTCTGCCGTGAACTTATGCGATGACGAAATTGTATGCTCTCGATGGACTAAATGACTCCAAATAAAAGATTCTACGATCGCTCACGCTGCTTATTTCTCGACGGCCATCTCAAACTGGATCAGAATGATGAGATAATTTGTAACGGAGGCAACTATCTGCAATCCAATAAATCGGACGGCATGATTACAGAAAAAGATGTGTTTAATAAGGCAATAGCAATCTCTCCGAAACCTACCGAAAATAGAATCGTGTAATCCATTGTGAACATATCAGACGCGGTGAACTCTACGGGTTGATGCAGCGTCTGAAGTGCAAATACTTCGATCTGGAAAGTAAATGTATAAATATAACCTTGTATAAAAGCCAAAGTATTCGATGGCGCTTGTTACTGTTTGCTTCAGCTTGTGGTCCAACGGGGTAAGATTGAACCGAAGCAGAAGTTTCTGCGTTTTGAGAGACTGCAAAAAAACAGGAAATCAGCGTATATCAGATAGATTTCTAAAAGATACTTAAAATATGGTGACGAAAATACATCGGTGTGGTTTCAAGTACAGCTTTGGATGAAAAACAAATCCAACCTACCTGTCCACGAACAGATTCGCAAGCTTCGGCGATGGAGTACACCTCAAAAAAGCAAATCAAACAGGACAGTGCTTCGTGGCTCAGTCCAGCTAGCGACAGACCGCTCTGCGTCCGATAGTGCAGGTAAAGTATCTCGAAAAAGTGGTACAGCTTTCCGGTTGTATGGAAGTGCAAGGAGTAAAAAGAACAAAACACATTTGATTACAGCATCACCTAATGGAAGGGTGTCCTTCAGAGAGAGAGAGAAACTTATACCTGAGAAACGATGAACGTCATGCACAGGAAGTTGCAGGAAAGCATCATTTGCTGGTAAAGCTTGTGCATTTTACCAGTACACTCGGCAATGCGGTACCGTGCATCGGCCAGATAGCTTAGCTTGGTGCGAATGTAAACCGAGTGCTGTGTGCGTGCGTATCCTCGCGTTCCAATGCCCGGACCATCGGAGTGTTCCCGTAGCAGATGCTTCAGCCGTTCGTTCAGCGCGTAATGCAAATTCTTCACAAACATCATCACGGCGTAGTACACCGAAACCGAGCAGATGACGGTCACTTTCGGGTAATAGAAGACGCACAACCGCAACAACTCATAGCGTACGTCATCATCGCCCGATTCGATAAGCTGGAAGACTGCCATCAGAAAACTACCCACCACGATCACTTGGCTGATGGCGAGCTTACGCAGGATGCGCAGTTTCATCCAACGCAGATCAAACTCCGGTGCTGAGAAGAGCTCTTTCTGCAGCTGATACACCTCTCGCATCAGTTCGGAGATTTGAAAACGCTTCTGATAACGCCGGATCGCGGAGGATTGCAACGTATGCAGTACCACCTGGCCCTGGATCGCACCGATCGCCATGTTAACGCTGGATGCCTTAAAACCGTGGCGATAGCGAGGATCACTCATCAAGAACTGGGTGCTCTGGTACGTGATGGTGCATATCACCGCCAGCAGCATGCTGTAGATAACCAACAACGTCGACACGCGTGGCTCATTTCGCTTCCTGTCGTAGATGATGGTTAGATAACCAGACGCGGAAGCAAGTATCGAGCTCAGAAGCAGCAAGTAGTTGACGACTTTATCGCTGATCATTAGTGACACGATTTGTCGAGCGATTACAAACCACACGAAACTATCAATTCGTTCGGAAAGGATGGATTACGATGTAGGAAGAGAGCTTATATACAGCTGGTCCGCTTGCATGACTGTGATACATTATTCAACCCATCAATAAAATCATATCTATCACACCAAAATGGTGTCACATACACTCGTTGTTGTCACTATGTTTAGATAGGAAGTAAAACATGTAGTGCTTGATAATGTATGAATGAGTAAATGGGAAAGTTAACACGAAATGCACCACTAAAATTATTTGTAAACAACACGCTTCAACGTATGTAACTCGTAGAGGACGTTAATGTGTTTGATATTTACTCAGGGAAGCACAATAAGCACTATGTGTCCATTTTCGTTGTACATACACTCTCTTTGAGCTATAGTTAACTGAACGTGCTGATAGCTTTCATCGAGTGTAGCTCTTGAATTGCACCCCAAAAGAAGTCCATTATCAAGAACACAGCGATGACTAGGAAACCTTTAAACCGTTCAGCGCCTTCGATACAACATAGCCAGATCATTCACTATAAGAGATTGTTTTTCGGGATTGTTCGTACAGTTCTATCAGGCTTGGTTAGCCGAAGAAATTATTGTCGGTCTCCTGTTCAATTGATCCTGATGCACTGATGTCTTTCCATAGGAGCTTGTTAATCTTTTTCACAACTACTAGAAGTACTTTAAGCATCCATACATAACCAGCAGTAGGGTTACGATTAAATTCCCGATTTGGATGTTTGGAGCTGGAAACGTTTCAATGTAACACCGATCAGGGTTGCTTTAACAAAGAATACTCGAACCACGGCGACACGAATTATTTTAAACAATTCTGCCACAAAAGCGACAGACGAACCGTTAGAAATGCCTTTTAAATGCTGTCATTTGATCGAATGTACAACAGTTCTTTTCCTGTTCCAGTCCACGTATAAAATGACCATTGAACCGGTCCGCAAAAGAGTTCAATCAACAGTTTCACATAGAGGCTGTATGATTCGATTGTCAAACCGTCCATCAGGAAGCACATGTTAATTTGATTAATTGTTTCATCCTCACACCGTTTTACATCTGCTTACACTGGCTGCCAATTGCGCGTTCAGTAATTCAATCAATACAAATTAATTAGGCAAGCGAATGAATACATGCTAGGTAGTTAATTTTGTGGCATTTACTGAAAAGCGCGTGGCGAACGAATTGTTTCCGAAAGTCCTTACAAGCCTATCGTGTTTTTATTAAGAACAAAAAGAAACCATAAAAATGACGAAGTATCACAATTAAATCCTTTCGATAATGCTTCTCCGTACAGCGTATTACTAAGCCGTTATCCAAAAATTAACTAGCGGTGGCATAAATTTATTACTCAAAAAAAAGGGGTTTCTTTTCCATTCTTCACCATCGACAAGCAGAATAAACTTTAAACATTCAATTTACATCGCGGGAAAATTGCTTTAATCCAAACCTTTCACAGCGTGAGTAGGGTCGACAAAGGACCAGGCGTCTCCACCGGAAGATTTCTCTTCCCTCTTTTTTTGTACGCTAAACTTGTACACATTCCAACCGAATAATTAAAGCACAGCTCAACTTTCCCCATTTAATACACGTTTTTTTATGCTTTCTCGCAAGTGCCATCCCCCCCGGCCCACACCATTTGATGCGTCGTGTCTGTTGTTTCCCGCTTGCAAAAACACCCGCCTGTACTAATGACCCAATTTTGTGCGAGCCTTTCGAACGAACGAACAGTAAACATTGTAGCCGAGCGGCCGAAGGGTGAGATGGAAAAGTCTCAATTAAACCTTCCTTCGCAGATCGATTTCAATTATCCGGCACTAATGAAGCCCACCAAGTCGTGCATTAATAACAACTGATCCCTTCCCAGCTGTCAGGTTGTGGGGGAAAAGCACCACCGAGTAAGCTGTTTTGAAAATATAACCGCAAATAGCGGGAGTAAAAATTGAAGTTAAATTTATGGTTTAATAATTTCGCGCTGCGTGCATGCTGCCAAGATGAAAGGCACCTAAAAGAATCTCCGGCGCTTTAGCACGGGTCGGTCGTAAACTGTACATTAAACTTGATTGGATTAGTGGGCATATTTTTTCTGGGCGTTTTTCTTTTTATTAACAGCACCCTGTGCGTGGCAAAAGAAACCCGGTATAGCGAGGACTCATGACGGAACGCAACAATATGCCCGAAGTCGAATCTCGCCCAACCCCAAAGTGGCCACCAGAATGCGCCCATTCACGACTCCATTCCGACAAGCGACTGTCGCCGAACGAGTCCTTTCTGCACCGACCGCTTGAATGGTCGTTTGGCATTCCATTCGAAAAGAACCGACGGCTGAAAAGTGCGCGCCAGTCAGAGCAGGCGAGAATAAAGGCAACAGCAACGTCGACGGACGGGTTCTTAGCCACCCAAACAAAGTTACCGCCAAATAGTACTCCGTTTCCCGCGCGGTGGAAAAGAAAGGCGCAACGCAAAAAAAAGGACTGTGTACTCGTACACACACACGCACACAAACGCTCTAGTAAACGCGCGCGCCCCCAACGTTGGGGGCATCAGGCAAAACGTCATCAAAATCGTGACGTTGGCATGTTAAGGTGTGTTGGTGAGATTGCTATGGGAACGCGTGTGCGTTCGTAAAACCCGACTTACAGTATGGGACGAAATGGCGGCGACCGTTACACAATGGAGGCGCCTGGTGGATTTCATCTCGTGACGACTTTTGGTGTTTTTTCGTTTTAAATAGCATGTAAAAATACATTTTTTGATACATGATTTTTTTTGTGCTTTTCGTTAGTTTTTTTTAATAATTTGCCCCATTTTCAACGGCGTCATGATGGTGTTGTTCCATCGGGCATGCTAACGAACGCTAGCATTGCTGACCCGAAGCGAACACGAAGCTCACTCTCGTGCCGAGCCTACTACGACTCTCAAGACCCATTGGGCCACGGTACACGGGCTCGCCTGTCAGTTTGCATTTTCTCGTACACCGCGGCGGATATTCGTTTCCCGCAAAGTAACACGTGAACGGTAAAGCAGCAGCAGCAGAAGAAAAAAAACCTTTTCGCTCCCACAACGTAGTGCCAAACAGTGTTACTTTGCCGTCGTGTTCGGCGACGGACGGTTCTGCGCGCCAAAATCGCCAACACACGCGGTAGGTCGCGTGCCTTCTCGGCAGGTTTGTGTCATAATTTTGGCTCTCTCGCTTGGGCCAGTTACGCTTCACCGACACGGAACATGGTCCACCGCGGGGGTGCCACATTTCCGAGCCACCTCGTGGTGGAATCGTTAATTGGCGCTTAATTGTCGCGGTGTCGTCCCAGTCGGCGAGGGTGTGCCGGATGCCCTGAAGGATACTCGCTCTCGCTGGCTCTCGTTCGTTCCCCCGGGGAGGCCATTGATTATCCAGCTTAGGGGCGACGCAGCGCAGGTGTTTGTTTGGGGTGTTTTATGGATTTTATCACCACCGCAGCATCGCTCATCAGCCGCTTAAGAAGGTACGTGGGTACGTTGGGCGTTTTGTTGGTAAAATGTTGAAAAATTTTCCCATTCCACCAGCGGCCAAAGCGCTAATGATGAAGAATTTTATGACAGCACGCATTATTATATTTTTGTTTTTCGTTTTTTTTTACAAACCCCACTTTTGTGCCATTTTATGGCATCGTTCGTTACGCTCGAGCACCGATTCGCGCAGGGTCGTTAATTAAAAATTTGCCGAAAGATAAACCTCCCCTAAGCGCCGAGCAGATTTGCGAATTCGATTTCCCATGCTGCTCCTGAATGCGAAGCTTTTTCCAGCCTGTTTTCCTATGTTTGTTTTTGGCCTATTTTCACCCCCCCCCCCCCCCCCATCCCTCTCACTCCCGAGCAGTCCATTTCCGTTCACACGTCACTCAGGCTCATTGTCAGCCGAATGGCGAAACGAATGTGTCCCGCTCGTTCTCGGTCTCCCTTCGTCCCTTTTTACCACTTGGCCACTGGGGCAATTTACATAATTCCGAACCGACACGGTTTAGACGCCGCGAGGACGATTCCCTTCGATGACGTCGTGGGCACGGAAAACTCCCCATGGCACCGATCGCGCCAAACAGCTTTAAGCTCGGCCGGATTGTGCCTCCCACACGCGCTTCTTTCGGTTTTCCTCCGCTGTCTTCTCCCTTCGCTGGTGGCACTTCGAGCTGCCGCCAGGCCGTGTAAAATATCATTTTCTTGCTCCTCTCCATCACCGCCAGCAGCTTCCCGAACGGCGCCACGATTTCGCACGTGTGTGCTCGTCCCATAAGGACGAATCCCGTCTCGGTTCCAGATTCGAGCGGCGTGCACCCCGTTTTTCTCAAATGCCTCTCTCGCCCTCTCCTACATCTCAGAGGCCCATCCCGGTGGGTGGCGTGGAGGGATGCTAAAAAGTTGTCGAATTTATATTTCCCGTATCACCATACGCCCACCACGGCATAAAGTGGGGCACCGGGTCAGGAAAGAGGGGGGCCAGATTGAAAGCGCCTCATCATAAAGTTAGTTTACGGGGAAAATGCCGCTCTTCGGGCCACTTCCCCACATATTACCACCCCGAATCAAATCGGGTGGACCATCATTCCCGAGGACAGCAAGATGCCGGGCGTTCAATCCAATCATTCGCATGTGAATCATATTGTTACCATGCGGGACGTCCTCGTCGCGAGGCGAACAAGACAAAAAGAAGAAGAAGAAGGAGAAGTAAAAGGCTAAAGAAGAAAATGGGATCGGGAAAACCGGCGACGGCGGGTGTCCTTCGTCCTGGAGGATGTTTTTTCGCGCGCGGCATCCATTACCATGTCAACCTCGGGATGCCACGCGGTTGAATCGGTTGTGAATTTATGTTTTCGCATCCGTTTCGCGGATATATATTTTTGTCTCTCTTTTTCTCTCTTTGGCTGCCCTTGCCACCCCCACAAAAAGGGGGAGAGTTGGGCGTCGCAATTTCGTTCAAATTTCGATACGAATGCTTGTTAGGGACGAATTTGGCTTCCACCTCCCGTCAAACGCACACGCGACCCTCGGTGGTCCAGTGATTGTCTCAACGCTGGCATCGTTGTTGGCGGGAAAAAGGACGAATCACGCCACGAGCATCACATCGACGGCAATTTATTTGTGCGCGCTTGTTGCTGCGAACATCGTCGCGGCGAACCGAGCGAAACCCATGGGCAACCGCGAACCGAGCGAAACCCAGCAATCGAGAAAACCAATTTGGTTCGTGTGCTCTGTGTTTTAATACACAATTTAACCCAGCTTAACTGAGAGCCCTTCGGCGAGCATTCGTCCCGCAAAGGACGCATTTTGCAAAACGCGCGCCCAACCCAACTATTTCCTTTTGTCCGTACCGTGGGGGCATTTATTTCGCAACCGATGCAAGCCGACATGTGTGGCCGCTTGGGTTGGAGAGGAAGCGAAAAATTCAATTTGATTCCTGCGACGAGTTCTCGGCGGCCTTTCCCGTTCGGCGGTTTGACGGAGCCGGTGCCGAGGAATGGAATTTTCTGATTAACTGTTGTCGGGGGGCAAAACGCGCACAACGGAAGCAGTTGCAAGGATGCATCAAGTTGCAATTGCAATGCAAGCCACCACGACGGCAAGGTTTGAGCTTTCATGTGCATTCGCACGACGGGAGTAAGGCACGGAAATTCCACACACACACACGCACACGCATCAGGAAAGCGATCATATATGATTGCATTCGGTGACGTGTGGCACACGATGCAACACACCATTCCCGGGTGCATTCGTTGCTAAGTGCATCGCACGTGCAGATGGTGTAAAAGGTGTGAGGATTTCATTTCAATCAAGCATCACGTATGCATTGCATTTATATGTTATTGCACACACAAAAAAACAACAACCTCCCACCTCCCAAGGATGTTTCATAACGCTTCTAGTGAGGCCACAAAAGCTTTCAACGCACTTTACATTTTGCCTCAGCGATACACTCTGCCTATCCCGTTCTGGCTCTCTTTCCTTCATCCAAATTGATGTGCTTTTTAATGCATCAAAGTAAACACACACACGGGCGCACGTTTTAACACCCCCAACCAACAGGGGTTTTCGCCCCCAAAATACGCACTAATGAAACACCCCACTCAGCCGGATAGTTGGGCAAGTGAGCCAACGGTGCCACGGTGGTTTGTTCCTTGCTTTAAGGAGAGCACGAGTCCACCACACCCAGCGAAAGGGCAATCGCAGTAAAATGCATTAAATATGGAACGGTTTGCCACCCTTTCCACCTTGGGGGTGGCTCGCAACCATAAACCGACAGACGCCAATAAACGACGGTACGTGATCGAAGGCGGGAACGATTTGTGCCACCGTCAGGCAGCTCGTAGCGTCTTACGCCTTGCCGATGGAGCTTTTCCTGGCCGCACCCGGTGATTGCCTCACGTCGGCTCAGTTAGGTGAACGTGCCCGTGGGGTGACGTGCGCTCGTGTATGCATATATGGAATTTCGGAGTCGTTCGAGCCGCGATCGACCCGATATAGAGCGGCCTTTCGGTCCTTGGGCAACTGTACGTTTTTTTTTTCTCCGGATCCCCGACTCGCCCGAGCGCACCGTCAAAAGCCCACCGAAAAGTGGGTAATAAACCCGCGCGCCGGTGAAAATAAATTACAAATAATGGGCGCAATCACACGGCGCAAATCGATCGACGCGAAACCAGACCCCTCTCGTGGCCACCGTGACGATCGGGAAAGGAAAGGAAAATCGTTCTCACGCCGGGATCACCACACTCTCGGGGTGGGCTTTTTCCCGGATGAAAGAAAATGGGCGGCCAATGGCGCAGAAACTCGTTGCCTGGGCTCGTTTTGGTTTGGGGCGAGTGCGCAAAGCGAAGACAAACAAAAAAAGGTGGGAAATAAAATGTACCGTCTTGCAAAAAAGGCGCCAATGCAAAAAGGCTCCAAAAATCCGTCCCAAAGACACCGGAAAATCGCACCAGCACACAGGGGAAATCCACTCGTGCCCGTTCTGGCTGGCTGGCTGGCTGGCTGGCTCCGGGATCGACGAAACGAAGTAAAGATGGAACGCGTACATTTCCGCGTCATCTTTCCGGGCGCGCCGATGGAGATTCTTAATCCATCGTTAGTTTTTTTTTTTCATTCCAATGCCGTCTTCTACTTCAGCACGCATTGGCACAATTTATCCAGCTCGCATAGCACATGGTGGGCGCAAAAACCGTGTCCCTGGGATGCTGTGCAAGAGCGAAAAAAAATATATATATAACACAACAATGCAAAAACCAAGCAACAGGACGTCAGCAACCGTGGTGGGAACTTTCGTTTCGCATCGCCACGTGAAGTAACGAGCGTCATTTCTCTTCGCCAGGTCCATCGATCGAGCTCTCAGGACTACGGTGATGCCAAAAAGAAAAAAGAAAACTCTACCCGAAAAAAATGTGCCCCTTTTTCCATTTCGGCTTCGCGTTCGGTTCATCAAGAACCGCCCGAAAGATGGTGCGAAAAGCACGCCGAGAAACGCCTCGTCCCCCGAAGGACGCTATCGCTTGGCAATAAAACCTTATCGGGGGTGGCTGGGCGGAAGCGTCCCTTAACGTGGCGAAAGTAAAAACCAATAGGAAGGAAGTGGCTCCCATAGCGGGTGCCAGTGACCAAAAAAAAAAATATTACTGCCTGCCTGCCGTAGTTTTCTGGCACTCCGCGTTAGCTCCTTTTCTTTTCGCACTTCCCACCGAACGAGTCGGGACAAATCGCACCAAAAAAGGGCAAGTTGATAAAAGAAGTAGAAGATGAAAAGAAGTAAAAAAAGCCTCCTCGAGCCATTCCGACCCAAGCATGGAAGCATAAATTCGAACGTTTCGGTCTCGCTCACTCTCGCTTTCTCGTCCTTGATGACTCGACGCAGCACCGAGCGGGGTCATGTACGCATTAGTAAACAAAACAATAAATCACCTGATTAGAAATTCAATTAACGACGGACGACGGAGGATCCTCATCGACGAGAAGCAAAAAAAAACCACATGAACGAGAAAAACAAAAAAAAAAAGCAGAAAATATGCACGAAAGATACGTGTGTCGGCTCATCCCAATCTGTGATGCTTGGGTGGATTTCGTTGGGACCCATTTCAAGGCTCCCGTGCGCCAGGATGCGATGTCGATCCTTGTCTCGAGCCAGGTCGGCGTCGTGAACCAGCCCCTGATTTGACATCTGAGCGCGGTCGGCAGACGACTTCTGCGGGTGTGTGTGCGTTTTTTTCTTTCTTTTACTCCATAATCCATGACGTGATCGTGGTTAGGTATTGGGCTCACGTTCTTTTTTTTCCAGCCACCCTTGCGTACCAGCGTTTGATTCCCGAAACGTCCCGAAGCCGCTTTTAATGTACCAATTTACCAGTTTACTGATTGTATTACTCAATCAAGCATCCGTGAGCGTTGGGCTTCCAAAGCGCCAACCCTTAAAGAGGGCTTTATCGGTCGTTTCCAAAAGGTGCTCACGTTCGTTTCCCATTCCTGGAATACAATTCAAAACGTAAGCGCGTTTCCTTTCGGTTGTCAGGCGCCACATTAACCATCGCGCAGCACACTTTCGCCATCGTTGCGAGGGGGGAAATAATTTTCAATTCATCTTCACACACACACACACCCACATCCACACACAATGAAGAGATCAAGTGATCGATTCCGTGAGGGTGAATGCAACTCGCAGCGACAAAACGCACCCAGACCGCGTGGGAAATTGCGGCCTTTTCAACCCCGGGTACGTGATCACACTCGTTTTGATCAATTACGGCTCGCCTTCCACCCACTGGGAAATCCAGGTCCCCGGGCGTGACGCTCGAGTGCGGCCGAAGGAAATGGGTCGTCCCGAAATTGATACGGTTATTGCGATTTCCACTTTACTGGCTTCGAGCTGGCCGCACCGACGTCGGGCTCGATTCCGGTGTTCTTGCTGTATTGTTTCGCTGCTGGCTAACGAAGGCAAGCCTGGTGCGTTTTCCCGGGTGGTTTGAAGCATTTTCGCGTGAGCCTCACAGTTCTCGGATTTCGTCTCCATCGCCACAGGAAAAACAGCTCGTCCTCACACAGCTCCGCACATCCTTTAATCTTCTCCAGCACGTTTGAAGCGCTACGGTTTTTTTTTCTTCTTTCGCTTTCTCAACTGGCTCAGTGACTTTCCGTTTGATCGCGCTGGCACACGCCGGCGTTTCGCTTTCGCTTCACACTTCCGCCTGATTGGGTTTTTTTTGTTGCCCCCTTTCAACTCGGCTGTGTAATCGGCAAAGATGTTCAAAAGAATCGCGACCGGGAGGCGCTGGATATTTGCTTAAGATTTAACTGCTTTTCGCGCGGGATGCAAAGAACTCCCGAACGAACCGAACCCTAATTGAGTTGTGGAAGCTGTTTTTGATTTCGTTTCGTCGAACAAACTCGCCCCGCAGTGGCCATTTGATCGATGAAATTCCGGACGTCTCCTCGCTCGAGGTTTGATTGGATGCGAACGAGAGAACGGTGTGGAAATTCGCGAATTAAATCCTCGACGAGGGTTATGCTGGAGCGGCAAAAACCACGAGCCAAAAGCGTTCGAGCGAATATTTGCGTCCTCATTAGTGTACGATTAGGGCGGATGGGTGGCGAAAAATAAAGTGCTTTTGACCATGGTGTGTTAATCGATGGATTCTAGCAAAAAAAAAAATAACACAACAACAAAAAGCTGTGGTATAATTGCGACAGCATGTTTACCCTTGGTTGGGTTTTGCAAACCGAGCTGAGATGGGTTTTGTTTTTCTCTCACTCACCTCAAACCCAAACACAACTCATTACAATGTTAATCGGATTGAACTTTAATTCGCTGCCACCCACCCTGTAAAAGATCGCGCGAATGGGCTCACTCATACACTCACCGAATAAATTACCAGGCTACTTTGATGCTACTGCTGCTGCTGCTGCTGAAATGGTGTTCCGTCGTCACTGGATTAATACTGGTGCTAAGGGGGCAGTTTTCCGAGTGCCAACCCAGAAAAGCCCGTCCTACCACATCAGCCCTTCACGAGCACGTTTGCGCAGGCGATAAAACCGATAATAATCTCATCATCTCGGCTCATCTCGGGGAGTGAAATCTCGGTCGAGATTCCATCAAGCCACCAAACGAGCCCACTTCAGCGTGAAGCGGCTGGGAAGCGCATTTTCCAGCCCCTGCCCTTAGGAGAGCCGTCAAGGAGGCGTTTTCAAGCTGAGCGATTGGCCCGGCCCGATGCTTGGACTCGGTAATCCTATGCAAAAAAGGGCGCGCGCTTGGGCCCTCTCATATTGCAATATCGGTTAGCTGACGAGCCTGCCTGCCCTTCGCATTTCAAACGGGTAACGTGGCTCCGGCTGGGCAGAGGTTTTCCGATCGAAAGTCGGCGGAGCCATGGAGGTCATGAAGCTTTAAAACACGCGCCCTTTTGAAGTGACAATGGTTTGCTGGTTTTGTGCAGCGAAACGTTGTGCTGCGGATTGAGAAGGGTTTTGACATTTATTTGATGAGCTCTCGTAAGCACAGGTATCGTACGCAGGGTTAATGAGAAATTAAAAAGCAGCAATAAAAGAGGGAAAATGCGAAAAAAAATAAGCTATGGTAGCTCAAGATGCTGTTTCTACTACGGTACTAATTATTCCCACAAGCAGCACCGTAAATGTATTATATTTCAACATTATCTTCTTGCTTTTGTTGGGAAAGATTTTGTGAAACAAATGGCCCCACAAAAGCTCTAAACTCCCGCTGCTAGCGTGGTTGTGATTCGCGAGAATGCCCAGCCCATTCACCGGTGACCTTCAACCGAGACACTACCCCATTTACATGACATCAGCGCGAGGAAAAACCAGTAAGTGCAACTGCACCAATGCACCCGCACTCCCATCCACGTGCACCTTGCATTATCAGCGATCCGGTGCTTCCGATAGTGGAATCGAGCTATCGCGAAACTATGTGCGGCTCGATGGGAAAACTTTCCCATTAATCAATATTCATAAGCGGCTGGATGCGGTGGCCAGTAACGGGATACGGTGCGGTTTCACCGGAACCGGAAATCGATTATGATGACGATTAAACCCCACCCGGAATACAGGAATGGCCGCTCGGAAGGTCACGAGTGTTTTCCAGTGACACAAATCAACCTCGTGGACATGTTTATTGGTGGAATTTTTACTTTGCCATGTTTCGTTGTTGCTGTTGTGCATTTGTGGTCAATAAAAGGGAAGTCGGTGAGAAACCCTAAGTAGCTCGTTGCCGTTGGAATCGTCATTCATTCGGGCATCGGGAATGAAATGTGATTACTTTGCACCAGGCCACGAGTTGAATGACTGAGCGTTTTAATAAACCACCTCGCGTTCTAATGATTATTTAAATTAAAGCGAAGTATGGCCTCGTTGTTACCCGGAAAGCGTTTGCAATTATTAGCGGCATGTTGTAGTTTATTTTCATCCGTTTTTTGTCTTAATATTAAAAATGTTCATCAATTTCCTGTTTGGGTACCTGATTTTCCCATCGAAGGTGCAGCCCTTGGACGTTCTCGATCCAAAAATCCGTTGCCCAAGGTTTTCCTTCATCCCATTCTACCACTAAGCTCTGCAAGCAACCTCGCCAACGTCACCGTTCGGTAGGAATAATATTCTGTTGGAATGCTGCCCACCATCATCACCGTCGGTTCGCGTTTCCGGTGCGAAAAATGCCGCCCACAGAACCGGAACTTCCGCCAGCTAGTGAGGAAAATGTGCTTCACGGCTAAGGTGCATCGGTGGATGAGATGGGTTTTACCAGCTCTAATTTGAGCCAACCTCAACGCTAACAAAGCAGCCCACTCAACAAAGCAAGCCCCCAAAAACTTGGTTGTCATGGAACCGCAGCTAGTTTCGCTCGCCGACAACCGGAGCCTTGCACGTGCAATTAAATTTTAAGCAAAGTTTGCATATTAACTCACTTTTCCGCTCGTCGGGTGTCTCGTCGGATCAGGCGCGTTTCACTCGATGCAACGAAACTTCGCCTCGCCGCCAAGAGGCGCCAAACTTTATTAATCTCAGCATCTCGCCTGCGTGCCTAGCATCCGGGTGGCAGGAAAAATTGGCTACGACACTCGCCCGGAGTGCGTAGCTCGTTGGAAAGGGCCAAAATCTAATTTAATCATTACGCCGTCATTCGCCGGCACCGGGAAAAAAACAAGGACAAATACGACGCCAAAGAGATAGAGAATAATCCAGAGGCCATAAACCAAAACCAGGGATGGCCCACTCGGAAAAAGGGCGACGGTGTCGTTGCCAATACTGCTGCTGTTGTTGGGGTGCATCGAATGAAACGTCCTCACCCGACGCAGAGTTGAGGACAATAAAATGAGGAGAAAAATTTACCCAAATAACGTCACCGTGTATGCACGGGCGCGATGGACGGAAAAAGCAAACAAAACTGTCAGGCGATTTTTGCGCCTTCCATTTACGGAAAAGCGCGCCCCCAAAAACGCTTGGTTCGGGTGGGTGGAAATCTATGGCATGATTCCAGGACCCAACGGGACGACGACGACGAGGATGCCCGGGTTTTGCGGAGGACGTAAACTTTTTCAATCTGATTTTTCGGGGGGGCCGTATTTTCCCGGAACGCAGGGCAAGGGTATCCGAGGGGTTTTTGTGGATTTCCCTGCCACTATAAGCTCATTTGCGGATGAGCTGCGGTGTTTGTTTTGTTTTTGGGGTTTTGATGGGCTGTGCGTGGTCGTGGTCGTCTGCGCCAGCTCAAATACGACCAATTCGCCACGCGGTCCGATTTTTGTGCGATTGTTTCGGCTGGCGCAGGAAATGCGCTGGCTCGTTTGGGGGATCGCCGGCCTTAATTTGAATTAGTTCGTGGTACGCTTCCGCCATAAATACACCGTAAACGAAAATGGCGCCTTTTCGCGGAAGGGATGGCTAGAAATGATATCCGCAGTTTGTTTCCTTGGACGTAGGCGAGTGTGTTTGTGCGAATAAAAATGTCATTGATTGCGTATTCATTGGAAGGCGGTGGTTTTCTTTTTCATGGAAACTCGTCGTGCACCGCATTAAAAACGTTACGGGGGGATGTTGTCGTCGAAACGTCGAAATAGACGCGCTCCAATTAAGCGCAATCTCTTTGAGGGTGATATTATTCGAGATGACTTTATCCTTTTAAAGCAATCAATTTCAGCTGATTATCAAACGTGTCGGTTTATTTTCCATCAACAGCAGTGATGCTTATTTCCACGGAATCGCATTTATCGATCCGAACGGGTGCAAAACCCGCCGGTGCAAAAAGTGGCCGCTCTATTTTTATACCTGAGAGTTATTAACAGCTTTTAAGCTTTTCTTCGCTCTCAACGCACGTACCGCACGGAAGATCCTTTTCCCTTTCTCTCGCCCAAAACCCGACAGGAAATGGAAAATCCCTCGCCACCGTGGTGATCCTCGAACGGTTGCGATTGCTCGAACTTTCCCGCAAGGTATGTTTGCTCACGATGGCAGCAAATTCACGTTCGGCGCTTGGTTTTCGCGCTTCCACGCACGTCCACGCAGCACGTACCACGGTCACGGGTTGTTCCGGTCAAACATGAAGCGGGAAAATAAATAATTTCACCCAGAACTTTTCCCCGGCGGCGCATGAAATACGCGCCCTCGCTCCTTCGGGGCCGAAATAAAGAAACTGGGGAACTTTGATCTACACTCGAAACACGGGCACCCGTTCGCCATTAATGAACTTTCGGTCGTATCTCAGCGACATTTTCACTGCGCTTGCGTTTCGGTGGCTTGGGTAGCTTTCTTCAAATGGATCGCTCCAATAGTCAGCACTTTATGATTCATCATAAATTGATACGTTTGAATCAACATGTTCGCGGGCGGTATTTGTAGATCATGTTTTAGGGATCGTACTTCACTTCACTTTCCAATCCGTTCCTAGACCTTCGGTGAAGGTCAGCCTCACGTTTTTCCTCACGAAAATGCGATATTCTCACCCCATCACCAACGTGAAAGTTGCACCGAAATTACGGGCACCGAATTTCAATGCCCTGCTTGAAGCTTGAGACACAATCCACCCTCAAAAGAAGGAAAGAATAACAAAACCACCCACCCTTTTGGAAATGTGCCCTCTCCGGCGCTTTTGCTTGGGTAAAGCCCAATTTTGCTTTTTAAGGTTGGTATTTTCATTTCTGCGGAAGAGTTTTTATTTCGTTATTTCCACAGAAAAATTACTTTCTCGGTTGGAGACTTTCGGGCCTTCTTTGTGCAGCCGGGTTTAACAATCCCGCAACGTTACCTTTCGCCACCGTGAGCCGGATAATTGATGTGTTTTTTTTTGTCGTTGTTGCTGCTTTTATTATTTTACTTTTTTTCGGGTTATTTCGCCCGCAGCGCACGAATGCTGACTTATGAAATTATATTTCTTCAATTTTCGCCTCAATTATTCCTAATACCGCGTGCCGACCCGAGATGAAAGGGTGTGGTTTAGTATTTGTTTTGTGCGTTTTAAGCACGAGCGCCTTTGTGTTGTGGCGAACATGGGAAATTCTAATTATGGTTGAAGAAACCGATTATTCTTACCGCAAGGGGAACTATATTTATGCTTCTATTTTCAAATTCGTCAATGGTAATAAAGTTTAAATTACCATGTAGATAAAATGTATTGAATAAGTAAAAAATCTCTCGTCCTATTTGTGCTTAGAAAATTTTGTCAGAAAAACATGAAAGACCAGGCGCCTCCATCGTTGAACTTTCGTTTTTAAATTCTCCTTTTTTTACCCATCCAAGATGAAATATTCCCCCCTGAAAACCTTCCCAGATTTGATTCTACATTCTATTATGCTAATGAATCTAATTTGAAACGATATTGATTATTCATTTACCCTCAGTCCAATGCACCAGAAATGCATCATTAATTGGTTCCATTCGCTGGAACTCGTCCATTAGATCGTTCATCCTTTTCTAATCAATGCTCGCAGTTTCATTGTATGTTGCGCTACTCCTTTCTTTGTCTTTTTTTTTCCACTACAGCTATCCATCCGATGTAGCTTAACTTCGAGCAGCAACGTCAGCTAAAGCTCGCCCGGCTTGGGAAGAATCAAATCGCAACAAAATCCATCACCGGCCCTTCGGCACACGACGCAAGGTTGTACTCGCCAGCCGTTCCGAGCGGCGCTTGAATCGACGTCCGTTCGTATCCTGCCACCGGTGCCACACCATGGACTACATCAAAGAGCTCGATATCCGACTCGACAAGGAGCACTACTACGCCGGCGAAGTGCTCTCCGGGCGCGTAATAATGCACACTACGGAAAATTTCAAACTGAAGTGTAAGTATGCACTAAGTGCCGGGACATGTCTTTGGGTGAGTTACCGCCAAGCAGCTGGACATAAAGAAGGCAAGCTCTCGAGGATGGGTTGTAAATCTGGCGCTTGGTAAAAAGCTTAACCGAGCTAAATACACACACGTAGAAAAGGAGGTGTGTTAGCCAGGTTGTGAGTTGCCTGAGTAACACTGAGGTGGTAGAAATTGCTTCCCAACGCCTGCTTTTTACACGGTAACAAGTATTGCAATGACACGGAAGGTTGCGCTGCGTTTGCATCACCAAAAACGTACGACAAAAAAAACACCTCTCTTTGCACGGAAAATCCCACTCTAATAGTGAGTCTTATTTCTGTTCGAAATTTAATTTAACACACGGTTTGTTTGCCAAAACTCCCTCCCTCACTCTCTCTCTCTCTCTCTCTCAGTTAGTGCCTTTCCATTTCCCCGAAACGAACCAGTTCCGAAAGTTTTGCATCAACCCACCCGCGCTTAGCAGAAGCAATTTTGCCCCCACCAGATGAAAATCCACCCACAAAGGGACCAAAAAGGTTGTCCTATCTTAGCCCCTTCTAATTTGGCAAACGGGCAAATTTACATCTCCCAGCAAGCTCCCAGGAACGTCGGTGGACACCGTTTCGAGCTTGCTTTAGCACGTTTGGTGACAAAAACTCGATCATTGTTAGCTTTGCGACATAATCTGCGCGCGTGTACGAAGCGCACACAAACACCGTCCGCTTACCAGGTTATCGCTCGCGCTCACACACCACCCACGAGAGAGGGTGGAGAGCTTTTCTTCCGGTTTAGTAACAGCAACACGATACACGTTGCTGCCCTTCATCGGAACCCTGGACCTGGTGGAGCCTTTTGTTGGCTCACAGAAATGACAGAAATCCCGCCAACGGGCATGTCGTACGGTTCGCTACATCTTGGTTCCCGTTGAACCCGAACCGGTTGCCCAGTTCTCGGATGGTGTGTTGACCGGCTCAAAGATCGCTTCTAGGCTGGTCTCGTAATTCCATACGGGGTCAGTATGCTCTCGGCATGGGTAGTTTCATTCCTCTTCGGTATTCCAAGCTCGGTTTGGACGCGATTGTTGGAACTGAATGCCGCTAGCACAGGAACGGTCACATAAACGCTACACGCTGTTTAACACTCAACAAGGTGTATTACAACGAACATCAATCATAGTACCGTTAGAGCACATTTAAATACGACTTTGGCAACGGACCTGTTTGATTTTCGTCCTGTAACCCCAATGAAGGAGCTAGTTAGTATCTTTGTTTTGGAAAAGATGAGCAATAAATCAATTTCTCTCACGTCAGCAAGCTAAATAAATTATTCCTCAAACGTTTCGTAAACAATACCCCTCGGTTTTGTTCAACCAAATCCAAAAATCGTCCAAAAGCTCACCACTGTTTTGCATCTACGAAGCTCAGTAAAACATCGGAGCCAGAGTTATAACAAAAATATACATTAGGATGCGCCGCAAGCGCCCTCAGGGCGCGCACATATTTGCTCGCAAACTTTCGTCATTCGCCAAACAACCTTAGGGAAAACGCGCGGAGATCATTCCTCGGCCACCGATGGCAACGGTCGGTTAGCTTCTTGTCCATTTACCGCCAAACCACGCGCCCTGTCTTACATCACATCAACCGTCGAAAGAGGTAACCGGACGTCTTTGCATTACGGCACCAGGTTTCTAACCGACCCGCGCTAGCCACCGGTCCTGGTCGGTTGTCCCTTTATCAGGGGAAGGTATTCTAGCTTGCTTGGGTGGTTTTTTTCTCTCTCTTTCACCCGTACTCACAATCCATTCTTTTTCTCTTCTTTTACAGCGATCCGTCTGCTGCTGAGGGGCAAAGCGCACGTCGAGTGGAAGGTGTTCGTGTCCGGAGACAAAAGAACGGTAATTACGTCCTAAACACTGTGGGTATCCTTGCCATCGTCCCCGGCCCTTACCCTTTGTTTTCTGCTTGTCTGGCTGTGTCTGTGTGTGTGTCTGGATCATGAAACTAGCATCTTTGCACACCTTCCACCTACGTGCACACACACACACATTTAAACCCGCTAACTTTGTGACCCCACTCGTGGAAGGTCCTTTTCTGGGTTGTCACAAGAGGGTGGATTCGCGGTTTAATTCCATGCACCACTCGGTGCCACCGAGCTCGAAAGGATTCGTCATTTGTGAAGCGTTGGCACGGGCACCATTATCCTGTCGGGACCGACGAGATGCGCTATCCGAGCATTGGCTGTGGTGTTGCCCGCAGAATTTATCGATATTACACACATGATTCCTTCAGCCGTTTTTCAGAGGCAACAATGTTTGCTCCCCCCATGAGTCAATGTTTGTAAAGGTTTATTCCTTCTTTAGTTGCCAATTTTTGCCTTCCATTTATCACAACAGTTCCTTTAAAGGAATGAAGATGAATAATGACCCCGAGGTGTAATTTGGTTAGAAAACTTTTATGCAAATCGACCATTAACATTTTCCACCCATGACGAAGGGCTGCAGCTTTTATTTTTTCTACCCCCTAAAAACTTTCCACGATAACTATCAACATTTTTCGCGGTTTATTTTTCAACAATCTCGACCAAACGAAAAAAAAATCTACACAGCAAAAACCCAACTCAACGCGTCCCAATGAATGTATTCTGACTGCCGTTTGCTTGTTGTTCGCTTCCGGACGCGCTTCCGACCTTGATGAACTGTTTATGCACATCATTCAAATTCACATCGCCGTCCATTTGGAGCGTGAAAACCAGCGAAACAAAACCAAACGACCCCACCATAACCATCGCGGAGCGATAAAAGTCACCATCACGGGATGATTTGGCCGTTTTCCCGCCTATTTCCATCTCGCTCTCTCTCGCTCATGCTTGTTTCCGTTTCATTCAACCACGCTGGTGCCAGTTGGGCTGGGAAACTGCACGCCCAAAGGCTACTGCGATCGCGTTGTTTTTTTTTTTGTTTCAATGCTTTCTCGTCTCGTGCTTTTTTCGTCGTTGCCTTCGCTTCCTTTACCAGCATCCGGTCCGGTTTGGGGTTGCAAAAGCTCCGCACTTTATCCGTTGCCCACTCATCGGTTAATCCTTTTCGCCCTTGGGACCCGGGTTTTTTGTCGTTGTTGTTAGTTGCGTGTGAACCGCGGTCATTACGACCGCTCTGTGTGCGTGTGTTCGTGCGTGTGTGTGTGTCATCAAAGTCCAATCCGGCGGCAGAGTGCTTCTATCTCCGCTTCTATTTGCATACGTCAAGGGCGCTCCCACGAGAGATGGCATAAAAAAGGCGCCACAGTTTTTTTTTTTCTACTTTTCGTCTATACGTCACAAGCACTATGCCACGTCAGCCATCGTTTCAATGGCCTCGCACAACGCTCCCACCAGCCGGTAATTCAATTCTAAGCGGCGGGAACCATCGCGAGCCTTCGACAGATGGTGGAGCCATAGGAAAAGCCCGTCGAGCATATGGCTGGGTGGGACGTGGGACGGCTTATGCATAAAACGTTGTACGAGCTCACGCCGAAGGGCTAGTTTCTGTAGTAAAACCTGCGGAGAGTACTTTATTACGTATATGAGCAGTGCGTCATAAATGGAGGGGATTATCGTGCTTTTTAAACGGCTTCCTCTCATGCTTGAAATTGAAACAAAAACCGCCTTTTAGTGATTTTTAATTTTCTCTTACGTGCTGCAGCAATTTACAAACAGTTAAATGAAGAAACACATTATTGTTCTTGTGTTTTAAAACCGTGGCTTTGGCTTCATTTCGACCAACGCCCCATCGGCTAAAAGCCATCCGTTTTATCCCACAACCATCCTTTGGCTCGGTTTCATCACGATCGCATTAAAATTACATCTCTTCATCGCCAAAAGGACGCTAAGACGCCCAAACCAAAAGGGCGGCGCCCGCTTTACGGCACCATGACCGGACGTGTTATCGTACCGAGCGACCGTTTCGAGAGTTCATCACGCTCACTATTCATCGGACTTTCCACTTTCCCAGCTCCACATCCCACAACCATCGCTCGCCGGTGACCGATTCCACCGGAAATGGACATCCTTCCTTCCCCATTCCATCCTAAATGCGCAACAAATTTCACGTTCCACCGACGCTTCGGTTGGGAACGCCTGTGTCTCAGGTCGCTTTTCTGAAATTCGTGTGTTCCTTTTTTTTTGCTTGTTTGTTTTCGTCCCTCCGTCACCGGAACTGGCTGGCTGACTGGCTGGTTGGCTGGCTGGCTGGCTGTCCTGAATGTAGGTGAAGGACGACCAGGTCTACATAGACGAGCGGGCCGTCATCTGGGGCGAGCGTGCCGGCGAAGGACTGGACGTGACCGTACCGGTGCTGGTGCGGGGCCAACACCAGTTCCCGTTTCGTTTTAACATCCCCGAAACCAACCTACCTTGCAGCTTCGAGTCACGTGCCTGTTACATCCGTTACTTCGTTAAGGTGAGCCACGCCGGAAACGGCCGGGTAAGACAAGGGATCGTTCTCTCTCGGGAACTGGGTGTGGGACGGGAGAGGAGGACACATTTCCCGCCCGGTGGGGGTGGGCTATAATTTCACCCCACATTACCGACACCGGTCGGGCGGGTGATAAACTCATTTCACCAGCGATAAAACCCTGCCCCTGCTGATAAGGCAACCCGGGGGACAATCGACGGCCATTTGCACCGGAAATGGAGGCACAAAGGGGGCGAAGCGGCACTGGCACATCCTTTCGGCGCATATGCCGGGATGGCACGAGCAAACGTGAAAACGCCGAGTAAATTAACATGAAAACTCACTCACGAAGCCACGGTATCGCAATATTCGTTTGCCTAGCGTGCGCCCTCTAGCGGTGGGGGATGAAAACCCGCCTCGAGTACTGTGTTTTTGGCGAAACGAAATGAAGCCAATAAAATATCACTGAACAGTTGCAGCATTGTCAGCCAGCTCGTCGTGAGCAACAAAAGGAAGAGCAAAACAAAAATCCACGCAAAAGAAACAAACCCCGGCATCCGGTTTCGGTTGTTTCCCGAGCGAACACAATTGAACCGGTTTCCATCTCCGATTCGTGGCGCTTTTCCACCTCCTTGGGAACGCGTGGTGGGGTTTTGTTTTATTTTTATTTCATTTTTTTTCTCTTCATCCTCCTTCCGCAACATAGCCCTGTTGTCAACCAACGAAACTCGGGAAGGATGAGCCAGATGGCTGTCAATGGCCAACCGGAGTGCCGTACCGTGATTCGAGCTCGGTGAGCGTTGCTTTCGGAAGTCGTGATATCGCCAGCCGACACATAAAATATTCAGCTTCCGGCCCACCAGAGCCCCCATCGCTCGTGGTTCCCTGTAAGGGCTACCCTCGACGTGGAGCTTCTGAATTGAATATGTCTGGTTTATTTTCCCGTTTTTCCCGAGATGGTTTACAAAGTGTGCCATGGTTTATTTCCCGCCAGCATCGCTCGCTGTGGCTTGCCGAGCGTGAAACGTCACGCGGGCAGGCTGTTGGGCTGTTGCGAAAATAATCCAGCCACATCCAAGTGGCCTGTGGGACGCCATAAGTCATGCGAGAGAGCGCGTTTCGTGGTAGGGGTTTTCCGAAAAGCATATGAAACCGCTGGCAGGCTGGAGTCGATATGGGGGAATCGCACAGGGATCGCTCAGCATCGGGCTATATTAGCTCATTTAGAACGCTTCTGTTGCTCATCGCCGCAGCGCCAAAGCACGCTTCGATTGCGACGAGAAAGTTACAAATGGCGTCGTTTCGGTTCGTTTATGATGAGCCGGGAAACGAGCAACGTTCAGCTTGCTGTGAACGAAACTATTGCTTGAATGGAAAATAGAACCAATTCAAGGTGAACTTTTATCAGCTTCGATTGGCATATTTTCCCGGAATTACTATCATCGAAACCCGTGATAGAGTGCCGGGCTAACGTGGTGAGGGAAAAAGTTTTCCACTTATTCAAACACACCTACCATACACTGATGGCGGGATTTGCTGTTTGAAACTCATTAAAACACCACACAAGCACCTTGTCGCATTTAGTAATAATTACTTTACGGGGTATGCAATAAAAGTTTTGAATTTTGTGGTGCCAAATTGTGGAGTTGCTACTTTCTATTTAACTAATATATTTTATTTAGTGCCAGGTAATTTAGCTGAAGCAAGATAATTTTTTATTCAATTAAACTTAAAACATTGAAAGGAAAATTGTAATATCTATCCAACCTAAACACTGCCGAAATTCCAAGAAGCAGCACTAGTACTATTTCCTTCTCCATACCAGCATCCCATCAATATTTCGAATTTCTACTCTCAGACCCACGAACCCCCACCAGAATGCAAATTGGTTCTCGGTTGGGGTTGATAAATTATGAACACGCCCTTGAACGTGGCCACCGTGCACTGAGGCAGTAGGCCACGTTGCACTTGATTGATTGGAAACCCATTAGGTTGGGAGCGTTGAATCGAAAATCATCTCCTCGATGGTCGGCCTAAACGGTCAATAACCTTTCCCGGGGGTTCGATGGGGGTGAGGGAGGGGGGGGGGAGTCGCCCCAGGAAATCCTTTTTCCATTAATCAATTAAATCACCCACACCGTGTGAGTGTGCGACACGACGACCCAAGCAAACATGGCCCCTTTCTACCGGTCGTTCCGGAAAAGCTTAAAGCTGATGAAATATTCATCAACTCAGGCATCGGGGTTTGAGTCGCGTGGCCGGGTTTTTTCCCCCCCCTTTCGGTGGTTTTCCGTCCTCGATTTCGCAAATGGCTTCACCCAGATAAGCGCCCGCGTCTCGCTGACAAAAAAAAGGATGGGAAATAGTGCGATATTTCCCAGGGAAAATGTCACCACGGTGGCTCGTGTGAGCCAGCATCCGGTAGCGTGTTCTAGAGTACTTCGTGTGAGGGATACTAGGCAGGAGAGAGAGAGAGAAAAAAACGTTCATCCTTCATCGACCGGGAACGCACAATGCTGCCGGAAACCCGGGAGCAGCATATTCGTTCACCCATTTATGATATACTCTTCCGTCGGGATCTGTCCATCTGCTTACGCTTTCCATCCGCACGTGCTTTTCCTCCGGAACGTCCTGTGGGGATGGGGCGATCAGGTTACGATTGATATTCCATATGCCTCGCCACCGCAAGGAATCAAGTACTTCACCATCGTCGGACCCCACATAGACTGCATGGACGAGCAATATCTGGTGAGTAGACCAGCGTGGGGTTAAACGCGCCCGAACTGAAATCCCACGCGCACTGACATCGGGGGTGGTTTTTTTTTCTTCATATACTCACTCCTCCACCATGCCAACAGAAACCGGTTTCGGGACAGGACAAGAAGGTGCGGTGTTGCCTGTGCTGCGCGAAAGGACCCGTAACACTCAGGTAAGCGAGGGCTGCAAATGTTTTATGTATTTTGGCACCTTTCCGGGGTGAACCGCAGTGTGGAAAAATCGCGCACATACTTGACATAATAATAATGAACAACTCTTCGTTTTGCTGTTCGCTGATCGCCTAAAAAGGACGACGGACGGGCTTTTGGGACCTCTTTTAGCTCGGTATCTGTGTCGTGAGCTGAGTTTTCAGTGGAAGTAATCACACTTTGAGTGGTGATTTTTTCAACGATGGAACTGTGGAAAACTCACGGTAGAAATATGAACTCTGTTAGCAAAACGAATTATGCGCGGGTGTAGGTATCGTTTCAATCCGAGGGAAATAATAATTAATTTCACCGAGCACCATTCAGCAAAGCTGCTGCCGTGGCTCAATTGTTTCCTAATCGCTCGCTCGATCCCCAAAATCAATCACAGCGCGCGGCAACCATATTGATGGTTTAATTAAAACAGATTAATTATTATTCCACCGGGGCAAAACTTTCCCGTACCAACACGCAGCTTTCCCAACTCCCAACACAGTGTAGCGACACTTGCCGGTAATGGGACCACGGAAAAACCCCTCAAAACGCGCTCCATTTCGACTGGATTAGGGCCGCCCTGTTTGCGAGGAATCGTTCCACCCGGCGTTGTAAACGGTATCGGTGTTATTTTTTTTTTCTTCCCGCCTGCTTTTCCAGCTGCTCCCTAGACCGGACGGCATTCTGCTGCGGTGAAACGCTGAAGCTGAAATCGATCATCGACAATCAGGGCGAAGAACCGGTCAAGCTGAAGGTGCGTCTGCTGCAGTACTGCGAGTTCTTCGTCGAACGGGGCGTACTCGGCGTCACGAAGGAAGTCCAACACCTGGTGCTCGAGTACAAGGGCGAAACGGTGGTACCGAACGAGCACCAGGACACGTGCGCCAACCTGCGCATCCCCACCGTCCCGACCACCATGATGGGCGTCTGCCGGTTGGCACAGATCTACTACACACTCGTGGTAAGTGTGGCGGCTGACTCGGGTATCTATTCAACCCCCCGGCCGGTTGGGGTTGAGCTTCTTGAGCTCCATGATTGCCGACCCGAAACCTCTCGACGCTAATGAGCCGCCGGTGGGGCGTCAGGTGCATCTGACCGACGGCATGACAGGGCTTTTGCGGTTCCAAACAGCCACCCTCTATATGGAAGGGTGAACATCCCCTCATTACTCACGCGTACGGGCAAGGGTTGTCTGGCCGCCGTGAAAAGCCTTGTCGCGCGTATGAATGCGAGCCCAAATTGGTTCTGGCAGGATTATGGCTTTGGCACACACCCGCTTGCGTCTCACGGCGAGTAGGAACGGCATGATGTCTCAATTCCTGGTCTTGACCAAGAAACGGGATTAAATGGGGGTGTGGTTCAACGGTTCAAATAAATACATTGGACTAGTTTTGCAAGGCTTACTTGTGATGGGATCGTTTGACGTTTACAAAAAAAATAGCCTACTATTTCAACCAACAGTTCATTTTGTAATCCACATCCAATCACAAAGTTGAATCTTATTTTAACCTCACTTTTTGTCGCACACGCCAGCGATGCTCTGCCTGCCCGCTAGCAAACCGCTTTGCATAAATCCCCTTGCACGCCCGCAAAAAGCGCGAGCCCGCGTTCGTGCACGGATTACGCGCGAAGGATCAATTAGTTGCACAAAGGATTAGCGCAAAGCGTTGTTGGCTAAATCGGGCCACCGACCTTCAACCAAGGGAAAACGCGACCGGATGGAAAAACGCCGCCCCATCTGCAACGTTCGCAAACAGATCGTAATGAAGCGTAAATTCACCCAGCAAACAACCCAGCCTCCCCCCCACCGGTTGCATAATTTATCGTCCTTCACATGAAAACCCGCCATCGACCTATCTCGCTCTAACGCTCTTGTATTTACTGTTGAACATGCATCTTCTTCCGCAGGCTTGCCTGGAGTTCGACAAATCGGGCGACGATTTGCAAATTAACTTCCCCATCACGATCGGAACGGTGCCGTTCCGAATACCGAACAGCAATCTGCAGCCGCACATAGGATACGGTGAGTTGGCATCGAACGGGACAGTTTCTTCCTTCGGGGAGAAGCGGTTTTTATCCTTCTTCTTCTTCACCCTCCATTTCCGTCCCTTCCGAGTCGTTCCTTCGCCTCATCGGCCTCACCGGTTCGATCGGTTGTCTATGAAAATTGCACTGCACTTGGAACACCGTATGCAGGTGTATGTGTGTGTGTGTGCACCTGCTCGGTGACAAAACCATGTAACACACAGGCTCCACACCGTGACCTGTGACCTTTGTTTGTGACGCTTTGTTCCATCGGTTGTCGGTTGAGGCTTTGCGCGGAGGCTAAGCCAAGGCGGAATCCAACGACATCCGGTGACGGTAAGCCGCTGAAAGCAAGGGGACTGATAAAGGTGTTTCATTATCCGATGGCAAGCTGGCACCGGAAGCGCTGCTAGCGACAGGAATGCACGGAACAGGAAGACAGGCTAATAAAACGTCGCACCACTTTACGGAAATATTTCGCGAGGACACGAGTTCCGAGCTGATTTTTTGTTCGTTCGCAGGCATGGCATCCATACGGGAAGGGTCGTTGCGCGGCTAGTATTTGCATATTTTGCTCAGTTAATCCGCACATTGTGCATGCAAATGAGTGCTACAAGTGCAAGGTTGCCAGATCTATGTAAGCCCCGAGAAGAAGCTCTATTGCTTTTTTTTTGCCGGTGGTGCCGAGAAAAAGGCTCTCTTGCATTAAACGCTTAAGCACTCCTTTGAGAGCTCCTGATCTCCGCGAATTTGTGAAATGAAACGTTCCCGAGAAGGAAATTGCGTTTGAGTGTGAAGGGTGGAAAGGATTTGAAGAAAATTAAACTATTGAAAATTTCAAGCACATAAAACTAACATGATTTTAAAGGCTCGAAACACACCACTGCTGTTGGTAAAAGCCAACGTAAAAAAAAACGATAATATTAACTTTTAGCCGCAACTCCTTGCGCTTTATGATGCCAGACTCACAGACTTTGCTTGAGTAACTGCCGCTGACTCCCAGCAGGAGGCCAAAAACGATTACGTCAAAGCGTCAGCCTCTCCTTGAGCGCACGAGGAAGCTAACGTGCATCGAATGACGTACGCTACGATGCTAAAAAAAGAGAAAGGAAGCGAGGAAAAAATAAAAGGAAATCCACGCCCCAACCGGCCACGGTCGTAAACATTTTCGAATCCCCGCCGAGCTTTTCTTTTCAGAATTCGTGCCACCGGGTCAACCGGAGAACACAACGTACGGCAGCACACCGAATCGAAAGCTCCGGGCAGCAGCAGCAAAGGCCAGATACTTCCGGTTTTATTACCGCTTAACGGGCGCATCTCATCTCATCTGGAGTGTCACTTTAAAAAGGGGGGGAGGGCTTCAAAGGACTCTCCCCAACCCGACAGGGGCAGATAAAATCAATCGTCCAATTCGAAATGGCCGCGTGGCGGAGAGTGGAAGGAAAATCCCAGAACCGTCCATAACTTTCACTCCCGACCCAAAATGACCCAACGTGTGGCCATTTTGCCTTCTGGCGGTGCCACATAACCACGCGTTTTTTGCTACGTTTCCTTTTATCTGTCCTTCCCCACTCGGTCGTTTTACTTCACTCTTCGTCGAATGGCTTACCTTTTTAACGTATTTTTCGCCATTTTCCATCTCCTCTCTCTCTCTCTCTCTCTCTCTCTCTTTTCCCTCCCAGACGTTGCCATCGATCACGTCGAGGGTGGCACCTACATTGGGCCGGAATTCCTGCTCGGCGAGGTGTACGACGGTTGCAACGTAAGCGACAACGAGCACCGGGATCTGGCACCGCTCTACCGGCCCGTCTACCTGACCGTCGTCCGCAGCTCCCAACAGATCTCGGCCAAGGCGGTCGATCGCAACAACCGGCGACAATCGGCAACGGCGGCCCTCGGTGCCGGTGGTAGTCGCCCATCGGTGGATGCGGGGGCACCCGGTGGTAGCGGGACGAATGGGGCCGGTGAGCGAAAACTCGACCCCCAACGGTACCGGAAGTAAACGATGGGAGGCGGTAAATGTGTCCTGTCTCCTGCACGGCGAAAAGCAAACGTCAATAAACCACCTTCTCCGCCCTTCGTACCGTGGGAAAAGACGGAGGAGGGGTATGTGTGGGAGGTGAAACGGGGCCTCAATGGAACCCTTTCCGGGTGGATCACCGGATCGTCACCGTGCATGATAGTGTTGGGGACAGAGCGAACGCAAAAAGGGCGCCTGTTTCAATGAGCGTGTCCTTGAGGGGGCGGGAGAAAAGTCTCCACTCCGAGAAAGAATTGCCCACCACCACCACCACCACCCTTAGGGCGCCCTTTTAGATAAACAGCCGCTCTCGGCCCAGGGCGAGCCTTGTGCAAACGATACACACCCGTTTCAACCGTTCAATTCGCTCGGGAAATTGGCCACCATTCACCGCTCAACCCGCGCCGACCGACGAGAGAGCTTTAAACGTAGGCGGTAAAAGGGGGTGGTGAAAGTTTCACGACATGCCAAACTAATTAAAAGAACACACACATACATTCATACAAGCAACACCCACAGTGCCAAAGATTTCAAGCCAAACGTAAAGATTCCGTGGTTGTTTGGAGGTTGGCACCATTTTCTTAGACGGTGTCGTACGCGTGTAACGTAACCAATCCTCGTATTCTGCTTGCGTCGAGTCGTTCCTTTGCCGGTTTTTATGACCACGTGTAGCGATCCGATTTCGGAATGTACCGGAAGTAAAACGCCCGCAGCATTTTCCGGTTTCGCAACACATTCGATTTCTTCCTTTAACCGGCAGCAGCTTCGTTTTCGCGTGTGTGTGTGTGTGAGTGTTTTAGAGACCATGCGTGTTGTTTCCTGTTGCGTGTTTCGGTGTGACCTTTCGTTTCCGGTTCTCAGCCTCAGCCGTGTACGTGCACGCCCATCTGCAACAATTATCATACGGGGTGCAAATGTGGGTTTTGTTTGTTGTCAGGTTTCAGCGAAACGTTTTATAAAACCAACCAACCAACCAACCAGCGCGGAACGAAACAATTATCGGCGCGGGGTTCGTAAATAGTCGAGAATAGGTTACCGGATAGGATCAACGCATCCTCCATTATACATTGAACCGATGTGCTACGCTATAGTTAACGCTGAAAGATTAAGGTACAAATGGTTATGGCGGCGCCGGATGGGTTCGTTCGGATTAATGGAGTTTATAAAGCCCGCAGCGCCCGAACGCTTAATGGCGGCAAGGCGTACAATTACAAGTAAAATTAAATAAAGAAAAAAGGGCAGTATGTAATGCCCAAAAATTCCCCCCAAAAACGAATTTAAAAACAAAACGGGTTTCTTCTTGCACCTCGCAACACAACAACGATGACAACGCCCCCAACGGCGGGGTATAGATAGGTTTACTATTAGTTCAAACGATAGTGAAATGTTTATTGTGTGTGTGTGTGTGTGTATTACGAAATTGAAAATGGAGATTTTTGCGCCATTTTCCCGGCGGCCGACTCGCGGACATACCAAAATTGTGCCTAACGAGGCGCTTCTGCTTTCCTCTCCTGCTGCCTAAGACATTGTATACGTAGTTAGTAATCTACTGTCATTTTCTTTGCTGGATTTCAACCTCTCTACCGTGCCGCTACAGCGATTACTCGCCTCTTCGTCCACCGGTTCGATTGTGAGTTTTTTTTTATTTTTGCTTCTTCAGATTCAGATACTCCGTCTGCCACCATTCATTCCAAATTGACCGTGCATCAACGGCTACGGGGCCGAAAGCACTGGCCCATGCGTCAGAGTATGATACGTTTCGTTTCGTTGCAAAGATCTCATTCCTGTTTGCCTGTCTCGGTAGAACAGTATTTTTTTTTTGTTGTTGTTACCTCAGTCCCTTGAATTTCTTGATGAACTCCCAGCAATCGGTTCTATACATTTCCTGTTTTGCTTCCATTTCATATATTTTTTTTGTTTATTTGGTTTTTTTGTGTGTGTCTTTCTCGTTATTGCTAAAGTTGTGATTATCGCTGACGGAGTGTGTGGTATGCGTTCACTACGCTTCGCTATAAAACAGAACTGATAGAAACGATGATTAATAATGCCTGTTACATAGTCTTCTAATTATATGTCCCGTACCGAATAGTTCATGATATTGTATTCCATTTTCACTTTTGAAGCAATTTGCTTTCCACGTTACGTTTTTTTTTTTCATTTTATAATGTCTAGCTTCTTGGGTGTATGTATCCTGCTGTATATTCCGCAAAATTTCCAACTCATTGAGCAGATGAGATTACGTAGAAATGAGAATAGATGGCGTACGCCAGATTCGAGTTCTCCCAAGGTCGTACGTACGTGTTCAGCTAACTACAAATTACCGGTACTGGTACTGGTTGGTTATATACTATCGCTCATAAACAAGAGCCGAGATTTGCAAACGGAACTGCAGCAAGAGCAACGTAAACTCGCACAAAGAACTGCATTGGTATTTCAGAAAGTTCAGAACGGCGGCAATCTAATGTTGTGTGTGTGTTGTTCTCTTGCAATTGCAAACAAAAACTCGAAAGCCAACAACGAACAATCGCAACACAGGCTATAGAGCATGCACGGTAGTAAAACAATGTACGCGTATACTACTTGAAACCTTGCTAAATTTCAGTTTGAACGGTGTGGAAAAGGAAGCAGAAAAAACCTGTCGTCCGGCTTCGCAGAGGATACAGTAGTTTTCGCCCCGAACTCGTCGTTCTCGATTACTTCTATTGCGACGATTATTCGCCCCAAAGATGGACAATTCTGTCTGTTGATGCAGCTTTTAACTCTATTCGATTTTTGTTATCGTGTTTCTCTCCTATTTAATGTCTATATCCAGATGTCAGATTCGCGACTGATTTCTCGCAAAAGATCGTGTACACATATCCCACGAGCAATCTCGTTACACACGCTGCAACGCTACCGCGTGCTCTCTACCGGTTCTACATACGAAACTATTTCAATTTATCACAAAATACACTAAGGTTGCTACGTAACTTAGGCTGACGATGAAAGATGATAGAAACATAAAGAGAAAGCGTACATAAGAAAAGATCACGAATCGATCGTGAAGGCCTTTATGTCACGTCATTAGGCGCCAGGATGGAGGGAACGATATTAAGGGCCAATCGCCCAAGAGCAAACCACGCTATCTGGGATTGATTGATTGAATGCCCAAAACATCGACAGCTGCAGTTGAAATTATGTTTAAAGAACTGGGCCTCGAATAGGTAGGTGTTACAACATAACGACAAAACAAAACAAAACAAAAGAGAACAGAAGCAACATAAAACAGTGAGGTGAGTGGAACAGATTGTGCTAAATGCTGCAATATTAGATGTACAATTGATTTATCAAAAAACGTACGGAACGGAGACGGAGAGCGTCAGAGAATTTGCTTTTCATAGCTAACTAGCGCGGGTGCTCCACCCAATACGCAGAAAGCAAAGAATACGGCACACGCCAGAACTACCGTGTTTGCGTTCAAAAATTCGTACATTCCAAAACGAAAGCGATCTACGGCAGCTCTAGCGGATTGAAGTACGATCATATATGCGTCTCCGCTCCTCACCGCTCGGGGTCGCCATTTCGTACGTGCTCAACAGAGTTACTACCTACCGCTATGACTAAATACTACCCTTACATCATTACATCGATACAGCGATGGAGCACAGAATAGACGTACACGGTACACGTGTGATGGAACCAGGCGCATCACTCGCACATTAACCTATTCGGAACATCCGGGCTACAGTTTACCTAGTTAGCTATTTTACAGGATGTATGTAATGCTGAGAGCGAGAGAGAGAGAGAGAGAAAGAGAGACAGAGAGGCTCGAAAGATTCTACAACAAAGACGTAACAATCGAAACGGCACAAACGCGACAGAAAACAACAGAGCCAAAAAAAACGAAAATGAACACAAGAACATTCCTCATAGATAAACGAATGGAATGGACGTCACCCGGTGGAATGTCCCAACCGGAAGGAAATGATGGCTTCCGCATGCGCGTGCCTGTTCCGACGCTGAGCAATGCAAGTGAAGCACCAGTGAGGCTTAGCGAGAAAAGAGAAGGTCACGTTGGTTGCAACGATGGTTCGCTTGCTGGTACTGTGTGTGTTTCTGTTATGCTTTTAATGCTCCATTCTCTCTTCGCATCACCACCTGGAACGCGCAGACGCGCAGAGCGCATTTACATACGTCCCCTCGAACTGGGAAGGAACCACAACGATCACATTCAGACGGCGGCCCGGCAAAAGGGCCCGACTATGCACACGGCCCCTCTCAGATTTGCGCGGAACCGCCACCGTTGCTATTGCTATTATCGAACGAGGGCCGATCTCCGTCGCGTGTATCCGACGTCGAGGATGAGGAAGAGGAGGAGGACGAAGAGGAGGTTCCGGCCTCCCGTCCGGTGCTGGTGGCGATCGAGGCTGCACCGTTCACGCTGCTGCTACTCGCTTGACCGGCTGCTGGACGAGCCCCACCGGACGAGCTGGATGATGAACTGCATGCGTCGCTTCGGTTGCCGTTTCTGGTACCACCGTTGGGGCCATTGGTCATTCGCCGAAGCCGTAACTGAGCGGGTCCGACCGACAACGCGTTTACCATCGTCGAGGAGGACGGAGCGGAAGACGACGACGATGCGGATGAGGAGTTCGAGGACGACGATGATGATGCGGTCGATGTGCTGGCGCCATCCTCGTAGCCTATCAGTTGCTGCAACAGCGGATCGATGGCTTCCGTTGGTGCTTCCTCTGTGGAATGGGAAGCTTTTTTCCATCATTCGCATCTAGCGACAGGTCCTTTGCAGGATATCCCACCCCCCACCACCATTCGGACACTCACCAGTTTCACTATCGTCAATGGCGCTGTCTTCGGATTCCAGCATCGAGAGGGGTCCCATCGTCATCCACGGAAGGTTGGTTGAGGAGGCGTTTGGCTGTGCCATTCCACCACTGGCTGCGCTACCGCTACTGCCAGTACTGCTGCTTCCGGTGCTACTGTTGGGTGCTCCACCGTTCAAGCTTTTCGTCTTCGTCCGGCAGGTATTGTATGCCCCGCAATGGGTGCATTTCAGTCCGACCACGTGAAACTTTACCGTCGACTCCTACAATGGGACGAGAATTTTTCTTAAATGCTCTGTTACGCAAACACCATCGCGGAGCTCCTACCTTGTGGCAATCTTTGCACAGGATATCGACGAAATAGTTCGCGTACTCCTTTGGCATGGGCGTGGCGGCCACCTCCGTGTCCAGATACTCCCACAGCTGGTTCATGTCCATCATGGACGTCTGGCAGGTGGGGCAAGCGTAATGGCCGGACGAGAGCTAAAACAAACAAACGGTACCATCAGATCAACTTGATCTTTGAATGCTTCGATCGCGAACAACTCACCAACTCCTCGAAACACGTCCTGTGTAGTAAATGCCCACAGTCCGGAATGTGACACGGGATGCGCGAGGTGTGAATATCATCCAGACACACGGGGCAGTTCGACCGGGACACGTTTTCCACGCACTACGGAGAGAAGTAAGGAAAACACGAAAGGAAACAGTGAATTTGATGTGGAATGATCTCCTTCGCGGTAAACTCTTACCCTGTGTCCGTCGTATTTTAGCTGCAGCGGTAAACACATGTTGCATACTTCGCAATGAAAAAATCGTCCGCGTCCTCCCACACGGCAAATTCCGCACCCATCACAGTGATACTGATTACGGTCCTCGTCGTCAAACAGGTTGCATACCAGGCAAGTATACTGCGTTGCAAAAGATACAGGTTAGCATAGCATAAAGTTATATCAATCGAACGATCATCTGTAAAACTGCATCTAAAAACAATTCCTGCAGCTATTTGGACAATTTATGCATTATTATTCTTCACTTTTCTAAAATATATCAAAATTCTACGTTTAATTCTCACAGGAAATGAATCTTATTTGCACAAAAAGGGGTGTAAAAATACCAAAATGATTTGAATGTGGTTACCTAACATTTACAATATCCATTTCCATTGTTATACCAATCGTTATTATCAATGCCTTAATCACGAAGGCATTTGGCATGATCTACATGGTCTCTATACTGCGTACTATATACGTACGTACTATATAATATACGAATAACCTACATAGAATATATTTCGCATTACCCTAATCTAGCAACGTCCCTAGTCCCCGAAATTTCGTGATCGCGAATTGCTTCATAAATTCCGAAACTACCTATAGCTCAAATCAACTAATGGCCTGCTCAACTCAATTGTAATGCTTCGGGTTCCCCTTTTCTAGCTGGCCTGACCGCAGAAAGCGATTGAACCGGTCGGTTGGCTTACCCTTCCAAACCGTACGCCACACTTTTCGCATTCGGCCTGCACGCGCTGCCGGGTGTCACACTCTGTGCAGATCAGTTCCGTCACCGTTTTCCGGTTGAAGAAATGTGTCTCGTTCTCGTCGTGGCAGTATCGACACATGTAAAACTTGTTGCAGCACGGTGTCTAAAACGAGAAGGCGAAAGGAAGCGTCGTGAATTAAAAACGGCCATACGATTATAGCATTATGCACGATCCGATCAGGAGACCAGTTCCGGATCCTCGGGAGGATGCCGCAAACGTGTGTTGGTGCCGCGTGGAGAGTAGCATAGAGAAATTACATTAGTCATAACTGCAACCGCGAAACAACGGTGAGCGAATAAAAAAAACAAACGTTGGGCCACACATCACCGTCGTGCAAACCAACCGCTACCGTCCGAGGCGGGCCGGGATCCCGGGTGAAAGTGATTTTTGCTCCATTCAAATCATAAATTATCATCTTATTATCCGGGTAATGAGAAAATGCCCAAGCTCGTTGGGCCAAGCGAAACAGAGAGGGAAAGAAAATCGCTACACTTCAGGCCGGAGACCGTGCGGTTTGTCTGGCATGAGATCGCGGCCAAAACCCGCGTGGCCATGCGACAGAAGAGAACCAGAGAGAGAAAGAGAACGAGAGCGAGAGCGAGAAAGCAAGCAAAAGACCCCAACGAGGGTCGGGAAAGAAGAAAGTAAACGAACCACGGGCCCCCGCGAATCGCTACTTTCGCTCTCTTTCTTCGTTTGCCGTTGGTAACCTTGGGTCGTTCGCATCTCAACCGGACGTGACCACAGGGTGGATTGGGTGGACGGGTCGGTGTGCATCACCCGGTCTCGAAAGCCCTTTCCCGGTGGACTTACCACAAATTTTGCCCGTCGTTTGTAGTGCGCACAACCGACCCGCTTCTCGTGCTCGTCCTGATCGGTGTTGGCGGAGGCGGCTGCCGTGGCATTACCACCGTTTGGGGTTGGAATCGGTTTCTTTTCGTCCATGTTGGCCGTTTGGGCAGTGTTTCTGGGAGGGCCGTTCCTTGCGCAGCCGGATGTACCGGAACCGGCTGTGGGCAATGGGTGTTTTGCAAATTTAGCGTCGTCGTTGGATGTTGTGATGGTTGCGGGCGGCTTTTAGCGCTCCCACGTGCGCTTCACGTACACCTGGAAAAGCTAGCCCGTTGACGGATCTGTGGCTGCGGAAAATAAAGGCTCTAACACCTAGGCTGTATCCACCATTGTCGTTTCGTCACGAGTGCGCGAGGAAGAGAAAAAAAAAACAAGGGCCTACGCACGGCTGCACCCTTCTACGCAAACACAACCGTATGCACACGCACTCAATTGTTTACAACAAACATTTGACACTTGGCACATGACATTTGATCCCGATCTTGCGCAAAACGCACCCACCACACAAACAATCACGGGGGCGCGCGACACACAAATGCACGCCTCGATGCACTCGTGTGGGGGTTGCGGGAGTCCAGTACTTGCACTTGCACGTAAAATTTAGGCTAGAATTACGATCTCGAAGGGCATCGAATTTTTCTATTTCTTCTCTTTACCACACAATGCATTCCTGAAGGTCACGTACACTCACGGAAAAATGGAATTCACAGAATGTTCTTCAACTGCAAAAAATTGATTACAGAAAAACTAGTTTAAGATACGCGACACACACGCACGCACGCACGTACACACCCATTAGGGGTGTACGCATCGCACATACGCTTGAGCATAAAAATCAATCTAGCGATTTACTGGCGGTGGTTGCTATTTGCTGCTGCCAAGACCACACGGTGGTGCCTCGCCATGCAATCAGCAACCACCGTCGCGCGTCCCGAACCCAGTGTGTCAATAAAAAATAAAAGTCTTTAAAAAAAAGGGAAAGTGAAACTGCACGCGACCGCGGGGAGTGGGGGGGGGGAGGGAAACCGCGTGTCTCTTTCTTCTTTCACTTTGACGTCGAACGGTGCTGATGGCGACGACGATGATGATGACGATGATTATGCTGGTGATGGCGATTTGGCCTTTGTTGTTGCGTTTACCACGTACTGCAACATCCGTCTGGCGGTGGAGTGGTTCCGGGAATGTTTCTCAATCGCACACGAATAATTTCGACAACGGCGGCGGGTTGTTGTGTTGTGCACTGGGCAAAACTAGTTTAGGTTGCCGTGGTTCCGTGACCGTGGTTCGATGAGAATAAAATGCTCTGGAGCATCTCATTAAATCAGCCTACTGTGTTGTATGCTGGCTTCCTATTTTCAGGAAATAGAACTGCTCTTGCACTCCAAATGCCCGTTGCTTCTTGGTGGGTAACATCGTAACAAATATGCGCATCACTTACGGAAGAGACGAAACACACTGCACAGTAACATTACGAAACCTGACGATTTTTCGCTCTTCGCGTACACATCGATCGAACGCAAATGCTAGGCACAGCTCCGTTAGTTTCGCAACCCCGTGCACGGGAACATATTGAGCGGGCACGGGCCAACCACTGCGCCCCTCGTCCTCGACGGCGTCGTTCAAGGCTGCCGTGGGGCCAAAATGCACGCCCGTACTCGAACAATAATCTGCACGGACCGTTTTCATAGAAAATATTTCGTTTCGTCGCGTTTTCACTTTACGTCGATCTCGACGGTGTGGTGTGGCTGTGTCCACGCACCTCGGCGCTGGAGGGAGTGAGCGAGACCGTCGGGGGAAAATTTTCACTTTCACAGCCCACCCGTCGCAGATAAGGAACCGGATTTACACCGAACGGTGTCTGGCGCACCCGTCCGACGGTACTTTCTTCTGCACCATTTGCTACGTTGCGTTGGTTAACAACTCACACGTGAAGGAAAAATTTTTCACCGATGGCCAATGGTTCTAACGGAGCACCTGCGTAAGTACTCGACGATTCTTTATTTTGGGCAAACGGCGTGTGTGTGTACGCGGGTGTGTGAGCATTGGAGGTATTTTGTCAACGAGGCTGTATAAACACTATGACGTTTGTAATGTCACGTTTCGTTTGACGTACACAATTGACATTGCATTTGACGGCAACAACAATCCAAACACGGAAACAGTAAACAGTACAGCGCAGTTCAAGATAGTGAAGCGCCATAACAGTTTTTGATCAGTTCAAAAGAAGCCCCGAGCTCATGCATTCGCCGTAGAGGCGCGTGTCTGCTGATTAGAACGGCAGCTTGGGTGCAAAGTCGCACAGGTGGTCAACTTTCCCATAAGGAGACAATCTTGCTTGAAGGGCACCTGCTAAGATAGTGGCGCATACTCACTCACGATGAAGGACGATATCATCTATTTGGTGCTGCTGGGATCATGTATCGGATTTGGGCAGTTTTATCGGAAATTCACCGATCCCGAACAGAAGAAGCTCATCGGCACCGGGTTCGGTCTGCTGGTGGTGCTGTCCGTTAGCGGGTTCCACATGCTGCACATGCTCTTCTGTTATCTCGTGAGTGCACTCCTGATAATCTATGCTAGCCGAAAGTAAGCTCCACTGATAAGCCCCTTACATAGCGAAACATATTTTACGTAACACATTTCGGGTCTGTTTCCTTCCAGGGTATGCCATCTCGCCTGTTTCGGCTTCATGTTCGGGTATCTGTTCTTCTTTCGCTCGCTGTCGCTTCTGGGCTATGAATCGCCCCCAGGCCATACGAACATGATTCAAATGATTCTCACCCTCAAGCTCGTGGGACTAGCGTTCGAAGTTAACAACGCTTCCACCAAAGCAAAGGCTGTAGAAGATGCGAAAAAGTCTGCCGTGGCAGGGGACAAGCAGACGGATCCGTCTCCTCCGGCCACGTTGAGTGAGGTCGATCATGCTTTACTGAAGCTGGACATGCTGGACATCTTCCATTACAGTTTCAACTACGTAGGAATCTTAACTGGCCCATACATAACGTTCAAAACGTATCGAGATGCCGTTCATCTTCCCTTCAGTGGCAAAGCGGACTGTATCGGGGCGACGGTGGGAAAGCTAAAGGTCATTCCACTCTACGCTGGCCTATTTCTGCTTGTATCGTACATCTGGCCCTTGCAGGTAATGAGATCACATCAAGAAGCCTTTCACGTGCTTATCGCTTCTGTAGCCTCTTGCCTAATCCGTTTAATCCGATCGTTCCGTTGCTAACTTCGCGCTTCTTTATCGCTTTCTCTCTTCTCTTATTTTCCAGTATGCAACGAGCGTTGAATTTTACGAGGAACGTTCTTTCCTCTACCGGCTGATGTACGTATGGCCAACGTTTTTCATCTTCCGCATGCGCATCTACACGGGCATCCTGCTGAGTGAGTGCGTCTGTACAATGGCCGGTGTTGGCGCGTATCCGACCCTGTGTGGCAGCAAACCAGGACACGGTCCCAGCAAAGAGGACTACAGCGCCTTAGTCGGAGATTCGGCGGCGACTGTGGAGTACGATTTCGAAACGGTGCGTAACATCGACGTCGTCAACACGGAACGTTGCTGGACGTTCCGCGAAGCCATGAAGTACTGGAACATGTGTGTGCAGTACTGGATGGCGATGTACGTGTACAAACGCTTCCCGAGCAAGAAATATCGCACCCTCGTCACGTTGGCCGTGTCCGCCATCTGGCACGGGGTGTACGCGGGCTATTACTTCTGCATATGCGGTGCACCGTTTTACCTACCGATCGAGGATCTGTACGTAAAGCTGTTTATCAAGGATGCGACCGGACAGCGACGCACGGTGTTGAACGTGCTGTGCTGGATCTCAAAGTTTTTCGCCTTCTCGTACCTGGGTATCGCCTTTCTGCTGCTGACGGTGGATAAGATTTGGTACTACTACAGCTCCGTCTACTACTTCGGCTACGTACTGTGGATTGTGCTGTACGGTGTTGGCGTGCTGATTGCGAAACAGCGCAAAGCCAACGCGAAACGCGAGGCGCGTTCGTCGCAAGAAAGCACGAAACAGGAATAATTTGCTCGGTTGTTCTTTGATGTTAACGCTCAATTTGTTCTCATGACAATTCAACTCAAACTTGTAGCACTTGAAATTGTACTCTATAACACAAAACCGTGTTCCTATTGCGTTCAATGGTAGACTGTACTCTAGACTCTTAATGTTTGTTTGCGGGTAATAATGCATGTTTTTTTAGGTAAAATAAAATTTATTGCGCTGATTATCAATGGCCTAGCCACTGTGTTTCTATGCTTATATAATCGTGTAGCCATTTTAAGGCATTCTCGCCGTTACCGTACAATGAAAATTTATACAATCTATGCAAGGCACGAAACATTGTCTTTGATGGATATATTTAGAACGTTGGAATTTTTCGTAGTTACATTTCATTGCTTTTGTAAATCATTAATAAATTCAAATTCGTTCTTTGCACTCGGTACAATACTTTTCTTGCACATGAAATCGATTATCCGTGTTTGAATGAATTTGGTTAAGGAAATAATAGGAGAAAAGGCGTTGTATTTCTCAACAAAATTATACGCCACACAGTATTTTTTATTGACAAAACTCAGTAAAAGGGTTTCACTGTAGCAATGGGCGTTGTTTTAAACAACTAATTTAATTGCCACGGAATAAATAGTAACGCAGCAAACAAATCGTTATTTTTCGCCGTTTGAAGGGTTTGTGTCTTGGGAAAATTCGCCAGATGACGTCATCGTAGTTTCTACTTCTACCTTCGTATATGTATCTTTTTCAAAACATTTCAAACCGAATGAAAGCCGTTTTATATTAGTTTTACTGTTTACTGATACATAATTTTATGTTCTATTTCATGTTTGTATTCGGTTTCAATAAACAAACTAAATATTCCTTGAACATTTTGCGGCTATCATGAAAGGTTGCGATATATCGAACTAAAGTTCAGCTTTTTCGAATATATATTTTCCTGTATACCATATTTATAACACTAAATTTTTCAAAAAGAAAGGCAAGCATACAACTATTTCATTAAAAAATCTTAAAATATATGCTGGAGCTATTACTCTATTTTTTAGATAGTCAGCTTTACATAATACGGCCTGACCGTCCTAAAAAAAATAATAATGTGATAGTCAACTTTGTTTTGTTACATTTCGGTTAAATTCCTTCCGCTTGAATGCAGAAGATGAACAAAGTGATATGTTTTTCCTTAAATAAAGTATGTAATACCTATGGCTTCTACAAATGAACGAAAGAGATCACTTTATTTAGATTTGCTACAAACATTGTTTGTAAAAGGTTAGGATAAGATAGAAAATTTAATGATTTCATGTTACGTTGCAGTTCATAACAGATTTCATACATATTTTAACGTTAATATGTTGATGCTTGTTTTGCTATTACCTATGAATTGTTGTTAGCTCTGTCGATAAGATCGTTCATCGTCAGAGCGAAAATGTTTCACAAACATAAGTGAAGTGCAGCTAAATGCACAATCCTCCGCGACGGACATCCATTCACGATAGCTTAGCCATTTATTCAATTTCCATTAACGGTTCGCGTTACGATCGCGATAACTGTCAAAACAAACGCTGCTCGGGTTGGCTCACACGTGTGCTCACCAGTGACAGATTTCCCCCCGACTGTCAAGCGCAACGCCAAAATGGCGACAAGAGAAGCGCGTTGGACACCCCTACCCGTTTCACACGTCGTTTGAATGTTTTGGAGTTATATTCCACCTCTCAACGCTCACGGCGACAGCGAAGAAGAAGTGACGAGTCAGCAGCAAAGCGAAGCTCTCCTGCCGCGACGAATCGCGAGTGCGTTTTTCCTTCAATTCGCGTAAGCAAGCCCACGCGGCGTGTCCACCGTGCGTTTTCTGTTCGCGACCCATCAACACCCCGTTGTTGGGCGACAGTGTGTGTGTGTGTGCGTGTATGTCGTCCAGTGCATCGCCTCTAACGCCCGTTTCGCGAGTGCAAATTCTAACGCCCATGTCCGAGAGTGCTTTGCCAGCGCGTAAGTGAATCTCCAGCAAAGTGAATCTCCAGCAACAACACCACATCGCCCTTTGGCATCCGTTTCGCATCGCGCACGATTAGTCAGCAAATAATACGCACAGGCTGTGCCAGCCAGGCGCTTTCGTCACCACAAAGGCGGGGAGTGCGCGTTTCTTTTTCCGTGTCCCGCTGCTTCTTTCTCTTTTGGGTGTGTTTCTTCTTCCTTGCCCACCTTGCTGGTGCGTGGTTGTTTAGCGAGAAAAGGCATTGTGGTGTGACAGTTACAGCAGCAACAGCAACGAAAAAAAGAGCCCATTGTGCTTACAGGTGTGTGTGTGTGTGTGTATGCATAGTTTGATGTGTGTGTGTGTGTGCGGTGCAGAAAACAAGAATCCAGTTACTTTCCTCCCCGTTTCTCTTTCTCTCTCTCTCTCTCGCGGGTGTACGACCGCCCGCTTGTAGTCGCGGCCAGTCGAAAGTTTAATTTCCTCCAAAAAATATCTGCCTCGCGTTGGAGCTGCGTGGCGTGCATGAGACGCGCATCGTAGCATGCGGGGTGACCAACGCACACTATTAACGGCTATCGAGCAGCATAATATCAGCATCGGTGGTACATAATCGCATTACGACGGGGCAGCATGTTTTCCGCGTTTCAACACCAGCCCCAGCAACAGTACACCCGCCCCCGTCTCACCCGGTGTCCTCGCACCCCCTTGTGGCCAATCAGCATGTCGTAAATGAGCGCAGACCAGCCGCAGACCTGGTGCACTTTTTTGCATAGTGAAACCGAAACGCGCGCCCTCTACCCAACCGCGGAAGAAAGTGCAAAAGCGCGGACCATAGTGTTGTTGGTGTGCATTGTGCGTCTGTGTGGGCCCTGCGCGCGATGTAATTGCATTTGTTGTTTCGCGATTGCTGTTTGCACGTTTTCACACGGGATGGAGCAGGCGGGTGGGCTGGCCAGTGACGCGACGCACGAGGTGTAAAACAAACAATCCGAGGTTCGTACTTCCTTCCGGTCTGGGTGGGAATGGGCGGTAGTTGTCTCGTGAACCTCTCATGGACGTTTTTCTTTGTCTCCCGCTCACATACCTGCGCGTTATCAGAGCCAGAATTAGCACGGTCGTCCCCCGAAACGTCAAAGCGTACATTGAAACGTCATAACAAGATCCTTATCACGGAGCGAACCGTCTGTCTCTGTGGGGTGGGGACACACAAATGCAATCGCTCGTTTGCGTGTGTTGGAACCTGTTTAGATGAAGCATCTCCCCGCACTCGCCTACTGCGATTTTGAGCGCCGTCAATTTTGAAGCCAGCTTCGATTGTCAAAAACGTATGACCCCCCGATGAAGGAAGCCCAATGTCCCGTTCTAAAAGGGGTTTTGTGGCCACCGGCCTGTCAATAACGACTACCGGCTCTGCTTGATCTAAAGCCGAACGAAAGAAAAGAACACCTCCTCGATCGAGGGTGGGTTAAAGAGAGAGAGAGAGGCTGGATGGTGGTGTGAAAACAAGCGGTAGTTTTTGCGGAATCGCTCCCACCCCCCCCCCCCCCCCGAACCCGAGCTCCAAGCAAATGAGTTTAGAAACCACCAACCGACGGGAAAGGGTGGCGAGCGACGGCAAAATGATTGAGTGGAAAAATGCTGATGATGGGCCCCCGGGCTGGCTCCAATCTGTTGAAGCAAAACGGACGCAAAGCCTTCAGCGAAGAAGGAACCAACCGGAGAAACACGTCAGGGGCGCGCGAACGCGGACAGCGTGGCGTTTGGCGGGTGTGAAAGGAGAGAAAGATGATTGGTGTCTGTCTCTGTGTGTGTGTTTGGCTCAAATGCAACCCCTCTTTTGGGAGGAAAGCAGCAGCAGCAGCAGCGGTTTTTCTTACCGCGAGAGATTGGCCGCGGAACTTGAATCGCGCGAAAGAAATGTTGCTGGGGAATGCTATGGTTGCTTAGTTTGCGCCCCCTTTGTGTGCGCGGTGTATGTACGTGTGTGCGTGCGTTTGTGCATGCGCACGTTTTTTTTTTGTTTATTCAAAGTCTTGTTTGGACGAGAAAAGCGAGAAGAATTATCCCCCCAGCAGCACACAGAAGAGCCTCCTTTTGGTGTTTTTTCGCGGGAGGGGAAGCGAAAACTCGAAAGAGAAAGAGAGAGAGAACACGAGAACGAAATATTGTGGTTACGTGGTGAGGAGGAAAATTCATTCCCTCGAGCAGCCCCAACTGCTGGTTTTCCGTGCCCGAGTGTGGGGTAAGAAAATTTCATCGAAAACAACCAAAAACAGACGATTCAGCAAATCAAATAAATTCACAAATTTACCAAACAATTTTTTTGAATTTTCGAGATTTATAATCACCCCCAGAGAGGGTGGCTTTTCTGGCTCACGTTCCCAACCAAAGCCATCACCATTCTCGTCCGGCGTTTGATGAATTTCAGAACACATTTTTCACCGTTTTTCGACAAAAGGCACCCACCCACTCCCCCAAAGGGCGAAGGGCGCATCTCGTATGGGCCTCGATGAGAATGTATATATCACTCCTTCCTCCCCCCCAAAAAACCCACCACCATATGCACACAGACACACGGTTTTGTCTACGGCTCTTCCGGGGTTCGCTGGAGTTTGAGTTCGATTTTTTTTTCTCGTTCGAAACCGCTCCTGCTGCTGCTGCTGCTATTTCCGTGGTCCATTGTTTCGCATGGAAATTCATCACCGCGAGTGTGGGTGGTGGCAGCGTCGAATGTGCGTGTGCGATGTGCGTATACGTGCGTGTGAGACGGCTCTCGAAACACTCGACAGGCGCCAACCAATCAACTAACCAACCAACGAACAGGTTTAGAGCGCCCATCCTTCTCCTGTGGTGTGGGTGGATGAAAAGCCTTTCGGTTTGTTTGAGAGGAAAGGCTCTCGTCGTCGGTTGTTTCGAAAGTTGCATTCACGCATTTTGTTCCTGCTGCGAGATGATCTGCCTCGCGCCTCTGTTGTGGGCTGATGATCGATCGGTTTTGGTGGCGGGGATAAATTGTGCATGGCTTTGTCTCTCGGCGGGGTTTTTTTGGGAGGAGATTGTTAATCGACGAGCCTCCGTTTTTCACTTCCATCGGGTGTTTGTCACATGGACGGTGTCACATCTTACTATAAATGCTGTTGCTGCACAGATAAAGAACATGATTTACTTCCGATGGCACTTGGGAAGAATCTTATGCCCGCATGAAAAGATTAAACAATGTGTGGTCAGTGTGTTTAATTCAAATTGGTGAGCTAAACTTAAAATGAATGAATAGGTTTTTGTGTAAAATTAAATTGTAATGAGCAAAAGCCCAATTTTGTAAATCATAGAAACAAACGGAAACGGTGACTGGTTATTATAATTATCGTAAATTGACATATATGTCGTACCCTACCAGTTTTCCTTTCTTTTAAATTACAAAAACGCTGTATGGATATTTATTTTAGACTCACCATTTGTTTTGTGTTTAAATTTTATTGCTTTGTTACGATGTTACTGGTAAATTAAATACAAATTTAAATCATTGCTTTGCTTGATTTGTTTATGGTATCATAATTTCGCACAATGGTGTCACTTTTGTCAACGCTTCCGTAAAACAGTTTTGCCTAATGTGTGTCGTGTCGTAAAATGCGCTAATGAAACAACACATCCGTGTGTGTGTTACACCTTCACGCTTTTAAACACACATAAAATAGAAGAAAATGATGCATTACACACGAAAAATACATAAATACGTGAGCAAGTGCGCCAGTTAAATGAACAAATTAAATATGATTAGATTTATCAAACGGCATGAAATCCAAAAATGTCTGTTAATTTTGTTTCCTTTTTAATCCAATTTTGTCCAACATTTTTTTGGGCATTCTCTCTTTCGCTTTTCTTTCCCTTTTTGCAAACAACGGTTCGTCAGCAACCAGAGCAATATGCTCCTTCTCCGGAATCCCTCGGGGTACTTTATCAGCCCCTCCTGGAACACACTGACGCAAATCACCCCCAACCCCAGGGGGGTTCCGCTTTCCTCCTCTCGCGCTCCCCTCTCCCCCTCCCCCACAAGCGTACAAAAATAAAAACGCTTTTGTGCGCGCGCAAAAAAAAACCCTTTGCGTTGTGCGACTCGCGATCGATTAATACTCCGCTATATTACGGGTAATGGGTGAAATAAACAAACAAAAAAAAGGGTAGCCCCCACCCCACAATCGTAACCACGATGATGGTGGATTTTGCAGGGTGATTTGTTAATTCCTTGGCTAAACGTAAAATGGTTGCTTCCTGATTATCTTCCCCTTGTGGTCGGGATTGGTTTTGTGTTTTTTTTTCTGTTTTCTATCTCTCTCTTCTGCTGCTTGTAACCTTGTTTGTCCGCCCGCCGAGAACAACGGTCACAAACGGCATAAAACGGTCAGTTAGTGTACCGGCGGTTCCCTTGTGCCCTCGCACAAGGAAGGGCAGTTTGATCCATGAGGCAGGATGAATGTGTGAATCGGGGTCAAGAGCGGCCAAAACTCGTCCCGTTTGATGGAGGGTGGAGTTTGTGCCGAAAGAGGGAGAAAGGAGGAGAGTAAAACCCATTACAACGGGATATTGGAATTTGCCCTGCCTCCAGGGTTCGCGTGCGCTCCATCCACCCAATGGCCAGGAGTGGGAGGTGGCATGGATGGTGAAAATTCGACGAAGCACACATACGCTCGCACACACACACACACGCAGCCATGAGGTATGATGTTTTGCGTGGGGTAAACAGCAGCCCTCGTGAGAGGGAGGAAAAACTCACCCCCAGGGAGTGACAACTGTTGCCGTTGTTCGCGATGACGCGAATGATGCTGCTACTGATGATGATGATGATGATGATGGTGACGTAGGCCACGGTGGCGTTATTACATCGTTCCGGCTACTTTCTCCGGCGTGCCCAAGACGCTAGGGCGAGAGGGTTTATCTTTTTGTTTCTTCATATGCCCGCGTCGTCATATTTCCATCTCTCTCTCTTTCTCTCGCTTTTTCACAATGACGTGCGTTGTTTTCTTCCGCGCTACTGAGGTGTGTGTTCGTCTCTTAGCAACGGTTCGTTTCACCGAGCCCACCGATCTAGAGCCCTTTGCGAATGAATGCGTCAAGGATCCATTTTACATCAATCACACCCGATGGTGGAAAGAGTTTGAAATGCCCGTTTCCTTATCGCATGTGGAAAATTAGGCCCGCCGAATCGAATGGGCGCGGTTGAGACACTTTTACTGCACGAAAAAGGGTTGTAACAATCGTTGCCATAAGCTCGACTATGATGACCTTGGGAAGTGTGGGAAATTTATGCCTTTACGAACACACGCTGTGAGTGAGTGTCGAATCACACACGCAACAGGTACGGAAGGATCAGCCGCCCCTGGAGTGGAATTTCCCAGCCTCTTTTCAAACGGGAAAACCCATCTTTTTGACACATTGGCACGTCCGCTGGCAGTTTGGAATATCCGTGCAATTTATGCTCCGGCTGAGGGTGGCATTGGACCCCGTGTACGTGTGTGTGAGTATGTATGTGTACGCCTACCGCCCGTTGGTCCCGATCGGGGTCTGGGTGAAGCATCCCTCTGGCGTGGTCAATTCCCAGGCCCGCACGCCCGGGGTGCAATTTAAATCCATTTGCTCCAATTTAGCCCTCGCTCTGGAGGGTGCGTTTCTTTTCATACAAAGAGAGAGAGAGAGAGAGAGAGAGAGAGAGAGAGAGAAGCTGATACAATTGAGGAAGTCCCTGGGAGTTGGCGTTTTGACTCCCGGACTCCATGGTCACGGTGTCCCAAGGTGTCCGTTTTTATCCCAATCCTGTGTGTTTTGTTTGCGCATCAACGTTTTTTTTTGTACGTGTAAAAAAATTAAACATTGCCCAGATTTTTCGAGTGGCATTCCTCGTCGTGGGCCTACTAACTAATGGTGCTTTTTTCTGCTCTTTTTTTCCATTTCCAGATGAACGCGTGCTCGAGACGAAAAAAAGACGACTATTCTAGTGTAGAAAATTCCTTTTGCCCACCCGGAAGTGGACGGGGTTTTCCGCACACTCTTGAACCACTTGTGGTGAAATATATTCATTTTTATAACCGATACATACACACACGCGCGCGCACACACACTGAGAGCCTTTGAAAGGCAGGAAAAGCCGCGGAAAACTCAAGCCCCTCGGGTGCATTGAAGTGGAAAATTCGACGACACTCGAGACGAGCGTGCCCACAGTTCTGGTTAAGCGTGACGGGTGTGGCGAAACGGAAGATCGCACACAAATGATCGCTAGGGACCGATCGATTCCATCGATTCCGTTGAACGAAAATTGGCGATTCCGACCTTCGAACCGTGGTGGTGGCGTTGCAACAAGTGTCCCTCACGTACCCGGTTGTAAACGAGCACCGTTAGAGAGAGAGAGAAGGGCAAGAACGTGATATTAATGATTGGGTTTTAGAGGTGCGAGAAAGCGAGATAGAACGCCACCAACGATTCCGCGGAGTAAATCGTGTTCGAGCAGCAGGAGGAGTAGAAGGTCCCTTCGGAAAACCTGTTCCCTTTTTAATGCACATATCATTGTGGTTTCGCGCGGTTGGAACTTTAAAAGACCGGATTCCGGAGTGGGAAGGAATTTGCGCGCCCCTTCACCCTTCTAGTTTCTCACAACCGCCGATCGATTGTTCAGCCAAAGGTGGCGACTTTCCACAGGGTTTTGCCATCATAAACTCGCCAGCCCGCTCTTGTGTTGCCCCAAAGGGATGCCAAAGGGCCCGTCTTTCCCGTGCACAGATTCATTTTACTCTTCGTTTCTCTTTACAGGTGCCCCGCGTTAGTGCAACGAACATGCATGCTCTCCATCGCTGCCATCGATAGATAAAGTTTTCCAATCACATACACACACCGAAGGACCGAGAGAGTGCTTGTCGTGATGGTCGTGTGTGAGAGTGAGGTGCTGGAAAATTGATAACACACGCGCTGCGGAAGTGCAATCAGGTGTTGTTGTTGCTGTTGTTGATGGTGGGTTGCACCGGAAGCAAAGGTGTGCGAAACGAGGATCGGTAACTACTCCGCACGGCCATTCGTCGTTGTGTGTGCGGTTGCGCCGGATCGATTTCATCCGTGCGCCGTACGTGCGTGTGCATGTGCACGGCGGCGATGCATCATCACCAGCGAGGTGGTGGTGATGGGTTGCGCTTTTCACCCACCAACGGGAACCATCGGGAATTTCCTGGGTCTCGTGGCATCACCCAGCAGCAGCAGCATAAGCAGTAGCTCCAGCAACAGTGCTGCGCCTTTAAGATGTAAAAAAGCGATGGTTGCCACAATGGCGCACACGGGCGAGCATATGTGAAAGAAGCACCGCGTGTGGGTGTGCACGAGCGTGTGTGTGTGTGGCCATTTTTACGACCGGTTTCACCCACCACCCCACGAGCCCGCGGGAAAACTAACGAAACAGAAGGAGAGAGAGAGAGACGTGTGCGTACTGCTGGCGGTGGCAGGAAGTGGAACCGTTGTGGAGAGAAAAACCAACCGGAGAAAGTGTTACAAGTGTGTGGGAGGCAATTGGCACCACCGGCGCGTTGCGAAGGGAAAAGGAAACAAAAAAAGAAGTGTGTGCGTGCGTGTGTGAGAGAGAGAGTGTTTTCTAAAAATAATAGGTAATAAATGACCGATAGAAAATTGCCAATTAGTCCATCGGAACAGGGCCCGGCCGGTAGCCAGCTCCTTCACCACCAACACCTACCACCACCCCATCAGCACCACCATCTGCCGCACCATCATCAGCAGCTCTTGCGTCGGTTGGCAGGAGACCAGCAGAACCACCTCGGTGGCAACAGTTCCACGACGGTGGCGACGTCGACAACTACTACGACAACGACGACGGCCGGCCTTGCTGGGGAAGGACTCGCCACCGGGGTCGGTGGTGGTGGTGGTGGTGGTGTAGGAGTGGGTGAAGGTGGCACTGGCCCCATTACGACCGGTGCACCCGCACCACCACCCCGGGGCGTGTCATCGTTGAGTTCGGGACATCATCCGGCCGGTGCCACCTCCGGCGTAGCGCTGGCGAGTCTCAACAGCAACAGCAGCAACACCAACACCGGCCAGGGTGTGGTTGGTAGCTGCAACAACCATGTGGCCGGTGGTGGTGCATCCGTCACGACCGCCGGTGGCACTAAACACGCGAACATGCACCGCCTGAAGCATACCAGTTCGGTAAGTGAGAATTCCGATGGGACCCTGTGGGAGGAAGCCGTACGATTGTTATCCTTTGGAGGGTCATCGTTGCACCTGCCGGGGGAATGGTGGGAGGGGGTCGAGTGCAGGAATGCAGTTTTGGTCAACGACTAGTAAGGGATCCTCGTTGAATCCTGTTGGCTCGATTTAGGGCTCGTTCCCAAAAAGTCGAAGTTGATGTGGAGTACTTTTGATTGGATTTTGATGTATTAAAGTGCTTTTGGGGCAAGTTTGGGCTTTTTTTTTAACTTTCTTTTACAACAAATAAGATCAAATTGAATGGCTCTTTTAATTTCATTGATAGTTGCTCTATTTACCAACATTGCACAATTTTGAAATGTCAAGCGTGATGCATTTATTCCTGTTTGATGTCTATATTGTAGAGTTGGCTTCTTTCAAGTCAGAACAAAAGAGTTCTGATTGTAAAATCCTTGCTCTAGCTCGCACCAGTGTTTAAGTAAACTGTGCCGGTTCGGATAAACTACCTTTTTTTGTGGCATTTATTGATCTGCGTGTGGAAATGGGCTTCCAAAGCTATGTGTCGAAAGTAGAGAGGCGGCTGGATATCTTTTATAGCTGAAAGTTGTAATTAGAGATGGTACACTCTTACCTGCAGTATAGTAGCCCGCGTGTTCCAACGTTTTAGTAGTCCGTATTCCCTTCGCTCAAGGAGAAGAAGAAAGTTTTGGGGCTCTCAAAACTCATAACAACTCACATCACGCATTAATATGCATTTTAGGTGCATTGAACTGAATTAAAATTTATTTCAAAAATGCAAGCCCACTTCTCCAATGTAAAGTTCACGCTTATGGCTCAGGATCTTCAAGGAGACCGATCGCCATTCAAATCGCATGTAATATCACAAAATTAGCAAAAATTGTAAGATGGAAAGTCTCTCTGAGCTGCGGTTTTCTGTATTCCCAAAATACCTTTCGAGTAGTTATAAGCTTCTCAGTGGTTTCATTAAAGCACCATAAGCGAAATAGTCGAGATCTTCCCGATGAAGCTATCAGAAACCTTCGATCAAGAAGGTGCTAGAGGGACAGATACTGTGGAAAGGCAGAAGACTGGCTGTCTCAAGGGACAATCACACCGCGAACAAAACCGATTCCGTGACCGAACCGTGGAACCAAACCGCACCGCTCCGGTGGTTAATGTTTCAATCGACGACAGCCAGCCTACCGATGCCGAACGGACGGGCTGGAACGGCCACACTTTCTCTCCAAAATCCACATAAAATCGACAGTTTGCTTTTTCTCTCTTTCTGCGCCTTCCTTTGCCCATGTCCTTCTGGTTCTGGGGCCTGCATAATGATAATCTCGTTACGATGCACTTCGATATTGCACTCGTGTCAGCGAATGCGATAGGGTTTCCCTTCCAACACTGGAAAAACGCCGCCTCATGACGATGGACGTCATCAAACCACAACCACGCTCAGGAACCGCATCTCTCCATTGCGTGCTGTCCCTTTTTCCTCCCGTCGATTCCCTCGGTTGTGATGGCGCCCGTTAAAAAGTAAGGAAAAAAAAACCAACACGCCACCACACGCAAAAGCAGCCCTCATCCGAAGGGAGGTTTCGCTTTGGCAATCGGTTACGGTTGGGCGGATAAATGATTTCGCTATCTCTCGTGCTCGGTAATGCGCACCCCGTCGAAATGAAGCTGAAGCAGAAGAAGATCATCCACATCCATCAGCCCTTTCTGCCGGAATCGCGCTGCCTGTTGTGTCCGTTGATTCCAGCTGCTGGTGCAGCTAATCTCGGATCAAAGCGCGAATAAGCCGGCGGCGGGGACCTTTTTGCAAAACTAACAAACGATTTGATTGTGCCCGCAGCAGCCAACCGTCGATTGACATCAGGTGGCGTGTGTGGTGGCCTGGATTCTTCTGGAGGACGACGCAGCAGAAGCTTGCAGCGAATGGCAATTGTCGTGTTTTAGCCTCGGTGGTGGAGCATAAATTGACCAGCTCGCGGAAGGACTGAGAATTGCTTGATTTATTGGCCCATTCGACGCCCCTTTGGATGATTCCCCAGAGCGAGAGAGAGAGAGAGATTGCGGTGTGTATTTGGCTAATTTAAATTTCAAAAGCACCCCGTAAATGGGACGCGTAGACCATTATCGTTCCCCAAACCCGCGTTGTTCCGCTGATTGGTGGTACAATGCTGAGGGTTTAGCTCAGCTGGGTGATGATCTAATCTCACATCGGTTTAAGTCCAACGTATGTGGCACCCTTGGCGTTGCGGTTGACTCTCATCTCTGAGGGATGATTAGAATGCTACAGGCGTTCGGTTGGGTCCTGGTTTCGCTTAGGTACCTTTTATGATGTCGGGTTTTGTTCGAACATCGTGCCCAAGGTCACCCATGGCCGGTTCCGTGATAAAAGACCCCACAAACAACGCAGGGTGGCCTTGATAGAAAGCAAAAAAAGAAGCAACCACCACGGTCACGTGGGCTTTCCCGGGAAGCGTTTTTCTCATTTTAATCTCTAACAAAAGAGAAAAGGCCATCAGCAGGGACCGGTGGGGTGTCCACCCACGTATTGTGAGCCACCCACACCACCAGATCGTCTGTTTCTGTCGTCTTATCTATTCGCCCTCAGTGTTGGGTCGCAAGGATCCCATTTTCCAAACCGGCATTAGGGTTGCGTTTTCCGCTGCGGAAATAACAATGCGGCGTCCTTTCCACGGGGCGGGAAAGAAAACAAAAACAACGAGAAAAGCCTTCGAATGAACGTCATCGAAGAGGGAGGCTGGCAGAAAAAGGGCGATTTGTTGTTGTGTCGCATTTCACTTCCAGCTTTCGCGAGCGGAGTTGGGCGCATCCCTGCCGCGTTTGTACTTTTCGCAGCTTCCGGCCAGCTTAACCCTTGCCGTTTGCCTCTCAACCCTTGGGTGTGTCGTCGTGGTGTGTGGTCCGGAAGCCGATTGTTTTCCCTCCCTGCGGTGAACGAGGACAAAACGCACAACAAGCCCTTAGCCGGCCCTTTTGTGTGTTGCCGTGGTTGGTGACAGGCTGCAATTTCGGTTTCATGTGACACGCGCCTGGGAGGGCCATTAGCGCGAGAGAAGCTGCAAAATGCCGGGGTCCCCGTGAAAGCGCAAAAGGGCTAGCAGTTAACTAGGGTTTAACGATGTCGAATTTCGCCCCCTGGGGAGGAAAACGCACGATGGTGACCTCTCCGCCTCCTGGGAAAGTTGCTGTAATCAAGCAGACGGCTAAGCCCTTGCAAAAAAAAAAACAAAAAACAAACCCCGAAGGTCCCTCCGCGGCCATTGCGAAATGCTGCACAATTCTCCCCATCTGTTACACGGAGACCAGAGGTTCACGCATAATGCTCCGATGCGTGTGTTTGACTGGCACACGCCCCATGGCTTCATTTATGCTGCCACAAGCTCGAACGAACCATTGCGCAACACTGTAAACGCACGGTTCTGCGTTTGTTTTGAGCCACACTGTGTGCGTGCTTTGTGGTGTTTGGCGTTTTTTTTGTCTGTCTTTGTCGCTCACTCAATCGTCATTTTCGGGAGCCGCTTGCAAATGAGCGCGCACTCACCCCCTGTTAGCAATGATTGATTGTGTTGCATCATCATCATCATCACCATCATCATCATCATCATCATCATCATCATAATCATTGTTCACGCGGTGCCCAGGTGCGGGTGAGCCAGCCTTTTCATGCTGCGAGTGAAAGTGAAGATCCATTTTCGGTGTTTTATTGGTTTGCCGACGGTTTACCAAAGTGGTACTGCTGGGAAAAGCAGCCAATGCGTTCGAAATGAAATCGCTGCGTCGTTTCACATCGTGCCCGTTTGCATACGAGCGTGATTTTGTGGCTCCTCTCCTTCAGAAACACTTTAATGCTACCTTTCGATAGCCCGCCCCGGTATGGGGGGTTTTATATTTTTTAACGACCACACGAGAGCATTAACTTATATGGTTCCCCATTTCACAGTCACGCCAAAACAACCCTCCCCAGGGACGTAATCTTCAACGACAGCAGTTAATCGATCGTTGTCCCGCGAGATCGCTTTTGCCGCCGCTGGTGCTGCCCTTTTCCCGAGTGCTTTGCTTTCGCCCATCGGTTCTGCTCATTTAAGATTAATTATCAATCCCCCCCTCCCAGCCCCTGTCGGTGGAAAAAGAAAAACTCGGCACACAAAGAAACGCCCCGCGATAGGGAGAAGGGAGCACCTTTTAAAACAACACTGCTGGAGGCAAGTTTTGTGGCATTTCGTTTGGGTGTGGCAGAGAGCACGTGTGTTATCGCAGACCTGGAACCTGAGAGCAACCCATTTCCATCTGGCGGTTGCTTCGTTCCGTTCCGGCAACACTTCCCAAACCCAAACAGTCGATCGCGCTGTCGCTTTTGCGAATGTCACGTGCCACACTGTAACCGCACGTCCGTTTCGACGACAAGAGGCTGGTATTATTTTGCTGGTGCCCTGGTTTTTTTTTTGCTCTCCACCACACCACACTAATGTCTCGGTGCGGATACTTGGGGTGTTTCCCCCCTCCCCCTACCCCCGCCACCGTGTTAGGCTCCCTTCTTGCGAAGCGGGGGGAGCGTATGTTGGGCGCGTGCCGGCCGTCGTCCCGTCGTCGCCGGTATGAATAAACATTATGCATTGTGCCAAAGGGCTGTGCACGGTCGGATGGAAGCTGTGGAGGCTTCCAAGCCGAAAGAAAATGCTAAACCTTCATTACAGTTGCACATAAGAAAATAGACGCAATGTTTGTAGACGCAAAGCACGCCACACTGAGCTGATCGGCCTAACACTCCCTTTCTGATCGTGCCGCTTTAGGGACGCGATCATAGGACGGAGATGATTCGGCGAAGAAGAAGCTAAAGAAAACAAATAAATAAATAAATAAAGCATTCTCTTCGCTGTGTGTGTGTGGATTGCACGTGTCGGATTGGAATTCCACGCCCGTGATTCGATTAAGAATTTATCGAATCAATTTCATGCATCTCTTTCTTTCTGTCGCGCTCTATCTCTCCGGAAGTGTGCCACATGGTCGCATTGTGAACAACTATGTCAGCAAAAAAAAAAAGGGTGAGTGGGGGCTGAATGATGACGAGGGTGGGTGAACGACGATTGTCGCGTTGAATTGGAATTGGAAGCACAAAAAAGAAGGAAAAATACGCCGATAATTTGATGACCATCGTGCGTTCTCTGCGCACCCCACCAGGGAGGGTGGAATTCCATTTGACGAAACCGGAAATGCTTCGCAAATAGCAAACCCACCCCCTAACCGTGTGTGTGTGTGTGTGCTGACGATCGGTTGAAGATCGGTCACGTATGTATGTGTCAGTGTCGACTCACACGGTTATGTTGCCGGTTTGTGAATTTTCCCTTTTTTTTCCACCTTCCTACCACCCACCACCGGGTGGCATCGAGGACACTTTGGTGACCATTGGTCCGATGTGCCCGGACAGATTGGCACCTTTTATCGGTCATTTTTTTTTTCTCTCGCCACCCGGAAGTAGATCAGTGGGACAAGCCGGCCTCGTTAGGGGAACTATTGACCTGCTGCACCGCCTGCTAGAGAGGTTGAACGGGGGTTGAACAAGTTTTATTTGTCGCTCGCGTTTTTTTGCTTGTCTCCCTTAAACGCTCATGTATGGCTATTTATCTACCGTCAGGGGGAGGTTGTACGTTTAACGTTGTAACACCGTTCCGTTTGCACTGGAGAAATGTACAAATGACCATCTGGTATTTGCCAACACCGGCCCTGGTCAGGATTCCGATGGACGAGGGACGCGTTTTAATTATGTTTTTTTTTATGATGCTATATCCTTTTTGCTTGTCCGTATGTTCACATCTTCCATTACTTTGCAATATCATGCAATTTACCGTTGTTATATTATGGAGCTTTTAAAATTCATTAAAACACTTTCTGCCGGTCGATCCTTTCATCGTAATTTATGAGCCTTTCCCTTTCGTGTACGATCGCGCCCGTGTTCGACAGCGAAGGTCTCATAAAACCCGACGGAATATGATGTGTTCTTTTTTTTTTTAGCACCACACCCGTACATGCTAACGAGAAACGCTTTTTTCTTGCTGAATTACGAAAGAAAAAAGGGCACCCACCACCCACGCAAGCTGGAAGGAGGAGGGGGTGTGTTATTTTTTTCAGCACACTTTTTGCCACCTGCGTGCCAGGGGGTTTGTGTCACATATGCCAAAAGGGATATGAGTCGGATAATTCTCTTCTCCGCCCGCTCGGTGTCCAAAAACCGTGACGAATCCCCCCCCCCCCCGGAGTGTTTCCAAAATTACACGAGTTTTTTTTTGTTCCTTTAACTCCTCTCCACCTCCTTCTAATTACATTCCACTTGTTGCTGCGACGATCAGCAGCACGATCCATCAGCAGCAGGCCACCCGTGTTTGGCCAAAAGGGCAACGAATTGTACAAATTAAAGAGAGAGAAGAGACAGCAGAAGAAGAAAAAAAATTGTTCCCCAACAGCAAAAAAAAAAATAACGCCAGCCACAATTTGTCCCCCAACACACAAGGTGGTGACACACGATGATGATGATGATGATGATGATTGTGGTGGGTGTGACACGAGCTGCTCTGTTGTGAGCCCGCGCGCTGCTCTTTGTGTCTTTTGGAGCCCTTTCGAGGCGTTCTTCCTTTGCCCACGGGTCGCCATTGTTGTAAACCGTGCGGACAAAAGACGCCGCAAGGGAGGTGGCAAGGGTGGTGGCGCGGGGAGTCAACAGGAAAATTGCGGTGGGCTAAAGGGAAAGATCATCCCCTTCCCCCTGCGGGGTCACGCCCTGGAACGGCGACAGTAGCCCAGCACAAACCCCCCCCCGAATGACTTCAATTACATTAAGTGCCCAATTGAGCTGTGGCTGCATCCCGTCGTGGTTAGCCATTTTTTTCACCCCTCGGGGGAGATCTTCCAAATGTGGATGGGGGGAGGGGGGTGCCAAATGAAAGGAAGAGAATCTATCGGCTGTTGGCCGGATGAGGAGCTTCTTCAGAGGGGGCACACACTTTCACTTGACAGCAGCAGGCTCTCTTGAATGTAAGACGCCGTTGGTTGGCCATTTTGGTGGTCTCGGCGATGTTTTTCCGGCCTTTTTGCCACGGACCAGTGCGATGTGTGCGATGAAATATAATCGAGCCGGGAAGAAGCCACTCGCAGTAGCGTTAGGAAGTAGCGGATCTTTTTTTTTTCCTTTTGATTTCCCTAATTAGCAGAGCGCGCGCGTTAGTTGTGATTTTCCCCGCTTTTTCCGCACGATTTTCTCCACACGAAACTCGTGTGCCCGGGGTTCACCGGTATTTTTGCACAAATTGGGCTCCATCCGTGGAAAGAATAATGCTCCTATAAGCGCGTGGTTTCTTCTGGCGATACGAGAACACTCCGCTTGGTGGCGTGTGCTGATGAATCGAAGCAGATAGACGACCCAAACCCCCCCACCGTATGGTGTTTGCCGGAAGTTAATGGCCTCCTTGTTTTCAATGTTTCCTTGTTTTTGTCCGGAAGAAGGGAATCCAAAAAAAAGGAAAGAAGAGACACCCAAAAAGTGGTCTGGTTTATCGGAACCACCACTTTGAGTGCACGCAGGCATGGCTTCTTTTCGGTTCCTCTTTACGGCCAGAAAGGAAAGAGGAGAATTTTTCCTAATGCCTATATTGTGTGTGTGTGCGCGCCGTTGCGTTAAAATGGGATCGGCTATCACTTAGCGATTAGACACGCACGCACACACACACACAGCAGCGTTTGGTGGTGGCCCTTATGACGAGTGTTTCGTGCTAATGAATCCGAGCTGCTGCTGGTTGGCTTCATTTTTGGAGCACACTGTGTGAGACCTCCCTGAGCAAGCGGGAATCTGGAATCCGTTTCGGTCCTTGCACGCGAGCACGCGTTTCGTTAATGGTTGCTGGCGGGTCTCGAACATAATTTCGTCACCCATTCGTCAGGAGAGGCTTCTGAAACGCCCGAGGGAGGTTGTCTGGTTTTTGGTTTTTCCGACCAAAGACAAAAAAAAACCACTTCCAGCCAGCAGCCAACCGGGAATGGGGATGAATAAATAACTGCGCTATCTTCGAAAGTGGTCCCGCAAAAGTGCGCTTTTTCGGTAGCGCGCGCGCGTCTCGAGTGGTTGGGCGACTGAGTTTTTCCTTTTTTCCTGTCACCATTTTGGCTAAACCACCGCGTTCGAGTTTCGTTCCACGAGTTCGAAGTAAGTGGTTTTATTATAAGCAATTATTTATAAGCAATTTAGGGGATTTTTTTTTTGCGCGCACTTCCCAGCCCCGATCAAGCGTTTTGGTAGCAAGCTTGCTGAGTATGTGAAGGAAAAGTGAGAAAAGGACTCCAACGCCTGGTTTAGCATCCGTACTTGAGCGTGTTACGATGAGACGACAGAAACGGAGCCCATGGTGAAACGGTTGGTTTCGATGCCAATTATTGTGCCCTGGGGCGAAAACTGTGTTCGCTTCCGCTTTCATGATTAACGCACCAACAACAACGGCCACACGGCCATTCATTATTCATTTGCGAAGCTGCCGAATCAATTTCCCACCCACCACTTGGTGTGCAATTTTAATCGCGCACAGTCTTACGCAACGCGGGTGCGGTTTTCTAATACATGATTTATAAGGGTACGCCAAACCACCCACCTTATCGGCTTTCGATCGATTACAGCGTACCTATGCGTAGAGTGAGCGAGCTTTTTGTTAACGATGTTTGGGTTATCTCACCGGAGAAGCACAACACACACAAAACGTCACTGAAATATTGCATATTCTGCATTCGAATTGTGATGGTTTTTTGCAGATGGTTCGGTGGAGAGCTTTTTTTTACTGTTTCCCTGAAAAGCCCACAATTTTCCGGGCCGATGGGCGTACTTTGCCACTCCGTTCGGTTGCCCGTTTCGGATACAAATAGTAGCTGGAAGTTGAAACCGAAACGACGGGAGAGAGGTGTGTGTTTAATACTTGTGGAAGAAAAATATATATATTTATATTTTAAAATACTTTTTGTTGTGGGTTGCCCGCATTCTTTCGCTCTCCTCCCCGCCCCCACCCATCGTGTGTGGGAGATTCTTAGGGTAGCAGCAGCAATGAAGGCGCGTTCCGTTTCCTAAACCAAACCCCTACACCCGTTTCCTTATCGTAGCTCCGACCGTAGATTCCTCGAACGTGATTCCACGCCAAACGCATTAAAATTCTCTCATGATCTCACTCCTTGCTCCCGGTTCGCGTTTCCATTCGAAATGCATCCTCTCCCGCACCAATACCGTGACTAACAATGCGATTATTTTTTGTCTTTTGTTGCCTGTCAAATGTATTTTCATAACTCACTACCAGCAGCAGAGCGCGCGCGTCTTATCGTAAAAAGCTGTAGAATCCGTTTTTATATACGTTTTAATGGGAACATCATAATTCATTGGGCAACCCCGCCGCCGCACAGTGCCTGGAGGAGATTTTGACCTCGAGAGTAGCCATCCATCGTGGCTTCGTGGTCGCGTTCCAGCGCCGTGATAAGACTAAGTGATTTACCCTTAACAGGGGAACCCAAATGCCAGGGTCTAAAATCTTACATGAAACCACCCGGACGAGAGAGGGCACGGTGGCTTCAGTGCACCTACTACTCCATAGACCAAAGCTGGTAAATGTGCATCTTTTTCTAAAAGTTGTGAACGAACGGTTTGTTTTGTTTGTTTTGTAACACGTCGCTTTACGGAAACTACCGTCCCGAAATAATGGCAGGACCACCAACGGATGCTGTGAGAATCGCGGTTAGGTGGGATAGTTAATCTACTCAGCGAAAATGTTTTGAACTTCTCTCATAACGTGCGTCTATAGGCTAATGTGCTCTCCTAGCTAACCCTTTTTGTGCAGGGCATGTGTGCGCCAGTGCCTTATTATCGCGTATTTTCTGTACTAAATGCACCTCGTCAGCGTATTATCGCGCTTACATGTTTGTCATCAAGCAGCATAAAATGCGTTCGCTGTTTCTTATCAGTAACTATTAATCCTTCGCTTAGCTCGAAAACACTGCTTGATGATTATCCTCTTCGAGAGGGCTTTTGCGTACCAACAAAAAGCGGACGCTTGATTTAGTTTTAGTTTCAAAAATCTACCAACCCTACTCGTTTGCATCAATTGGCTCAAAATTAGTGAAGCTGTTTGTTGCGATCGCCCAGTGTAAAACTGCATATGTTAGAGCGTACGTGGTTGCTGATTTGGTTTCGTTTAAATGCTACCATGGAAATATGGAGATCACGGTGGAAGATTCTTTGCGTTTTTACACATCAGGTTGTTCATTGATTCGTCGATGTTTCAATGATGCTTGTAGCGGTTATACGATCAGAAAGAAAAAGAAATCCATGCACATTGTCACAGGGCAGAGAACCCCGAACGAGCATGACGACAATTCGCACGTGAATTCGCTTTCAATTTTGTTTGGCCATTTGCTCGATACTTTCGTCTTCCTCCTTTGCCACCCGTTTTAAAACACTACTTATACAAGAATTCGCACAATCTACATATTATATTCTACTACCGCTCGCGCTCTAATAGAGGCTAGTTTTCTTCATGATTCGCAAAAACTCTTCCTGATTCACCTCACCGTCACCATCTCGATCGGCTTCGTCGATCATTTCCTGTAGCTCCTCGTCGGTTAGGTTCTCGCCCAGCTCCTTGGCAACTCGCTTGAGATTTTTAAACGAAATCGTACCTGTTTCGTCATCATCGAACAACCGGAACGCCTTGAGTATCTCCTCCTTCGAGTCCTTTTCCGCCATCTTGACCGTCATCAGTTGCAGAAAGTCCTCGAACGATAGCTTCCCCGAACCGTCCTTATCGATTTCGGCAATCATCTTTTTGATTTCTTCCTTTTTCGGTTCGAACCCGAGCGCCCGGATGGCAACCTTTAGCTCCTTCGTATCTATCATGCCAGTGCCCTCGGAATCGAACAAATCGAACGCCTCCTTGATGTCCTGCCGCTGTTCGTCCGACAGCTCGAACTTTGGTCCGGACTTTTTACGCCCACCGGCACCCCCGGCCGTGACACCGGTCGTACCCGTGCCGGACATACCGGTTTTGTTGGTGGACTTCGTTCCTGTGGAAACGGATACGGATCCGGAAGCCTGAAACGGGAGAGAACGAGATATAAGATGCACGTAATCTAATCAGTGTTTTTCCGAATCATGGCTGTGTATTCCTCTCCCCCTCTCAATGAGATGAAAAGGAGAAGCGCTGTCCTTGAACAAACATGGCTGGACCATACATGGAAGTCAGTGTTGTTAGAGGAACCACAGGGTGTAAAAATTATGAATTAGTGAATGTAGACGCTGCTGTGCGCTGTGAAATCAGCAAACAGTTATGCTTTGATTGTAGCCCTTCTGCAAATCCTGCTTACCATGCTGGAAAAGTTTTAGCAGCTTTTCACGTAGTTCTGCGGTGTGTTTTCTCCCTTCTCTAAGTAAACACGCAGACTGGTGGTTGTAGTTCAGCTATAGCCGCGTAGTAGGCGAAAGAATACTGGCGTTTAGTTACGTGGTGTGCGGCTCAACAACACAGAGACGGACGGAGGAGTTTGGTAACCACAAGTCCAACACACCACGTTTCCTTGGTTTTCAACACTTTGTTGTTGGTTGCTGGGGATGTTCTTCGTCGCTATAGGGATCGTGCTAGGCTCGAATCACCTGCCCGTAACCACGGTTTTCTGTTGCACCACGTACTGGTAACAAGTACGCAAAGGAAAAACAACAGGCACCCCACGCCTGATGTCGTATTTTAACACGCAGAGAGCCTCTACGATTCCGTTGCAAGGCACTGGTAATAGTTTGCACGGACCACGGACCCTTTCTAAATGGGAGTGCTAAGTTTTTTTTTCTACTCTCCCGAGGCTCGAAAGCAGATGGCTACTACGATTGGGGTTAATTATCCAGCAAACTCCACCGTGGTACGATAAATGGGTTGTGGTTTTTACTCCTCCGTGTCGGTTATGTCGCACCCACTGCCAACCAGCTGTTGAGTTTTGGCACACACACGCAGTCTGGGTTCGAATTATCGATTGTGTACCATGCACTGCACGCAGAGGCGGATGGATGGTTGCTTTTTCCAATGCCGCAGGTTCTCAAAGCGCAGCAGCAGCAGCAGCTGCTTTGACGTTGATCGAGAGCCGTTCGACGGATGAGCAATACACCGGACCCCAGGATAGGTGGAATTGTTGCTGTTTTGTTCTAGTGTTGGGTTTCAAGCCACCATGCTGTTGTTTGCGCAATATTGCGTAGACTGGTGGTCGTTGTTAGGGATGATTCGTTGCGTTTTTTGTTACCACAAATCGACACTATCGAAAACTAAAATCTGGTGGCTTTTGGAATGTTGCTGGTGCTAGTAATTTCACTAGAACGATTGGAAAACTATAGCAAGGGAGAGCTGCTTGCTTGGAACACCGCGGTTTACAATGCGGAAGAAATCGAAAATTTTTGACAGATGTTTGGACAACGCTGTTTTCCGCTCTCTTTCTAACTGGCGCTCTCGCGGCATTTGTCTGTCTCTTACGCACGTTCGAGAGCGCGCGTGAGAGCTTTTGTTTTGGCTTCTCGACTTTGGCGCTCTCTCACCACGCGCTGATCCCGGTGACGTTTAGCGAGCAGGGCGAAAAGCGCTGTCATACACAGATTTCGCCCGTATCCTTTTGATGGATACAATTTAATTGCGTCGTTAACAATAGGGACGATTTTTATTTTGCAATTTTCCATACATTCAACAATGATTAGTTTATGTAGTATAAGATTGGAAATGAATATTTGGCATCTTTTATCTAACATTTTGAATTTGTTTCTCTTCACCACAGCTTACCACCAGCATATATCCAGAGCTTTATGACAAAGGCAATCGATTATCTCATTCGAGTGATACCAGCCAGGCGGACACCATGACCTCTGTAACGAGCTCTTCGTTGGACTCGGACGAAGTCGATCTGTCCGGTCTCGTGGAGTCCGTGGTCGATTCCGACGAGGAAGACATCGCCGAGAGCATAGATGTGAGCAACAAAAAAAAAACACTAGTATTTCAGTTGCATTGATGGCTAATTTTTCGTTAATTTTATGTCCCCTTAGAGTTTAAGTGTTCGAGATACAGTGCGAGAATGCCTGGAGAAGGACCCGAGCGACCGGACGGTGGAGGATATCGAGATTCTGCTCGAGTTCACACAAAAGCTGAAAGCTTTTACCAACATGACTTTCGCGGTTCGGAGGGCTCTCTGCGCGGTGATGGTGTTTGCGGTGGTCGAAAAAGCCGGCACTGTCGTAATGAACGATGGCGAGGAGCTGGACTCTTGGAGTGTGCTGATCAACGGACACGTTGAGATCGAGCACGGTACGGGCGAGGTGGAATATCTGCACTATGGCGACAGCTTCGGTATCATGCCGACGATGGACAAACTGTACCATCGCGGCGTGATGAGGACCAAGTGCGATGATTGTCAGTTTGTGTGTATCACGCAGACGGATTACTACCGGATACAGCACCAGGGCGAGGATAACATACGCAAGATCGAGGAAGATGGGCACGTGGTGATGGTGACCGAGCTGCGCAACAGTACCGGGGAGAATGGTACGCGCAAGGGATACGTCGTTATCCGTGGCACGGTGGAGCGGTTAATGCATCAGCTGGTCGAAGATACAACCCAGACGGACCCGAACTACGTGGAGGACTTTTTGCTCACATGCCGTACGTTCATCAGCAATCCGATAGACATTTCCAAGCAGCTGCTCAAGTGGTTTAACGTCGACAGTGGCGATGAGTCTGGTGGTAGCGGTGGCGTCTCGAACGATCTTCCCGATAGTTCCGGATCGTCGATCACGCACCACGTGTCGGGCAGCAGCATGCTTGGAACTGGCGACAGTGTGCTGTGCGATCGCGTCACACGTGTGGTCCTTTTGTGGGTGAACAATCACTTCACGGACTTCGACACCGACCCGCAGATGATGGAGTTTCTTGAGAAATTCGAAGCAGCCCTCGAAAAGAAGAACATGCTAGAACAGCTGCGATTGTTGCACGTGTACGCGCAGCACAACGCTCGCGAGCGAAATGTTACGCTTGCGCGCAGCTCTCGGGACGAGGACCTAAACTTCCAGATCTCGGGCGGTCCCGGTGGCATCTTTATAACGCGCGTCGAACCGAAAACGAAAGCTTACGATGCGGGCCTGAAGCGTGGCGATCAGATACTGGAGGTAAACGGGCAGAGCTTCGAACATGTGACGTGCCCACGAGCGCTGGAAATTCTCATGGGAACGACACATCTCAGTATTACGGTCAAGAGCAACCTGTGGGCGTTCAAGGGCATGCTGTCGAATGCGGACGGCGATTCGAGCAAGCTGAAGATCGACTTGAAGAAAGGCTTGCGGGCGGATCTGCTGCAATCGCAAAAGTCCCTCGATCTGGTCGATAAAGCGGGTCTGCTACCGACGCCTCAGTTCCTCATGCCACTCCCGGTGCGAGACATCGAGTACGGACGGAAGGATTCCGGCGTGTCGACACCGTCCTCGTCGTCGCAGCTGAACAACAACAAGGGCGGCAGTAGCTTCATGACGCTCGGTGGCAAAAAGCGCATCCAGAAGGCGCTGATCAAGATGAACCTTCTGCCAAAGAATAGCGTCTTCCAGGATGATAACATCAATAATAACAACAGCAGCGGTGGTGGTGGCGGCACCAATAGCAGCAGCACCAGTAGCAGCACCGCCAACAATGGTAACAGCAACAACGGCAGCAGTTACGAGGGTGGCAGCGATCGATCGTCAGGCATTAGCGTAAACTTCTCCTCGCAAGCGTCCTCCATCTCGACGTCCTCGATAACGACGGCCGACTCGGACGAAACGCCACCGACATCGGCCTACCAGAGCAATCCGGATCTGCGCGAGAATCCGAGCACACCGGCCAAAGCCCAATCGACGGAGGCGATTATACCGACGAAGGCGGGCACGCTGTACTACGAGGAGCTACGGGCGAGCGACTTTCCCGAGCACATTCTGAAGGTGTACAAGTCGGACCAAACGTGCAAGTACCTGCTGGTGCACAAGGAAACAACCGCCCATGAGGTGGTGATGCTGGCGTTGCAGGAATTCGGCATACACGATCCTAGTTCGAACTTTTCCCTGTGTGAGGTGAGCGTCGGTGAGGGTGGCATGATCAAGCAGCGCCGGTTGCCTGATCAGCTGCAGAATCTGGCTGAACGAATCGGACTCAGTTCGCGGTACTATCTCAAGACAAACGGCATCACGGAGACGCTCGTACCGGATGATGTGGCGCCGGAGCTGATCCGCGAGAGTGCCGTGCATTTTCTACAGCTAAATGCGAACGAACTGGCGATTCAGTTGACGCTGCAGGACTTCAGCATCTTCCGGCAGATCGAGTCGACGGAGTATATTGACGATCTGTTCAACCTGAAGAGCCGATATGGAAAGCCGATGTTGGTGCGATTCGCCGAGCTGGTCAACCGCGAGATGTTCTGGGTGGTGACGGAGGTGTGCAGCGAGCACAACATGATGCGCCGATGCAAAATCATCAAGCAGTTCATTAAGATCGCGCGGCACTGCAAGGAGTGCAAAAATTTCAACAGTCTGTTCGCGATCGTGAGCGGGTTGGGCCACGCGGCGGTCAGCCGGTTGCGGCAGACGTGGGAAAAACTGCCGTCGAAGTACCAGAAGCTGTTCAACGACCTGCAAGACCTGATGGATCCGTCACGCAACATGTCGAAGTACCGGCAGCTGATACAGACCGAGCTAAACGCACAGCAACCCGTCATTCCGTTCTACCCGGTGGTGAAGAAAGACCTCACCTTCATCCATCTCGGGAACGATACGAAAATCGAGAGCCTGATCAACTTCGAGAAGTTGCGCATGATTTCGAAGGAGATCCGGACGCTGCTGCACATGTGCAACTCCCCGTACGACATCCTCACGATGCTGGAGTACAAATGCCAACCGCCCAGCTCGGCCATGCTCGCGCTCAACCAGATGTCCGTGCCGTCCGGAAGCGGAAATCTAATGCTTGCACCACCGGCCCCTGCACCTCCACCAACGGTATCCTCGGCGGCGGCCGCATTCGTCCACAGCCAGACGGTGAAACGGCGCAAGAAGTCAACCGCCGCCCCGAACCCGAAGAAAATGTTCGAAGAAGCACAGATGGTGCGGCGTGTGAAGGCGTACCTGAACAACATGAAGGTCACCACGGACGAGGACGAACTGCACCGGTTGTCGCTGGAGTGCGAGGCACAGGGTGGCACCACACCGAACACGGTGCAAGTCCGCAAACGGTATCCTTCTCCGACGCTTTCCACCACGTCAAGCACGAGTTCGACGAGTGAAGGCAAAAAGGGCGCTCTTGGGTTGGGCATGAGCAGTCTCTCGATCGGAAGTGCCAGCAGTGGCAACAGTGGAGCGCCCAAGTTTGGTGCCGCATCTCCACAAGCCGTCAAAAAGCTGCTGTCGTTGTCGGAACAAACAAAAACTCGCCCACATCAACCGAGACATCCTTCGGCGGGATCGATTCTTCCGCCACCGCTCAACAACATCCACCATCATCACCACCAGCATCACGGTCACGGTCCGCTGTCGGGACACCACAGTACGCTCTCTCACTTCCATCATGCACACGCGGCGGCCACTTCCTATCTGCATCACGGTGCCACAGGCATCTCCATCAGTCCCTCGCAGTCGCCCGTACACTGTTGCGTGGATGCCCGCGGAGGTGCCGCGGGAGGTACAATCCCTGCCAGTGGTGGTGTTCCGACCGGGACGGGTGTCATGGGACCACCGCAATATCCGCCACCGTCGGTGGGAGGTTTCACGGGTGCACCGAGTGGTACGGGTGGTGGCGTTCACCTGGCCGGGATGTTGCCAACTCCGCCAAACTACAGCACCACCATGTCGATGTACCCGAACGGTCGACCGACCGTGCTGGCCAGCAGGATACTGGAGAGTTCCGTCGATGCTCCTAGTCAAATACCGCCACCGATGGAACTTCCGCCGGAGAGCAGCTCTTTCCGGAGTCCACCGAACTATGGTACGTGTTTTTTTCCGACTGTTGTTGCACCTGCGTGTGAAGCATCTTATAACTGAGATTTTTGTTTTGTTTCAGCTCAAACGGCTCATCGAAGGATCGCTAGCAATAATGCAACCATTCCACCACCCTACCCAACACCACACCAAAACTTTGGCTCATCCTCGCGGATCATCTCCGCGGTCGGAATTTCGCCGATAGCACCGAATTACGTGGCCCCAGCCGTCAACGCCATGTCACCGATGTACAGTGGCAACGGCGGTGGCGGTCCACCGGTGCCATCGAGTGGCCCAGGAACAGTGGGCGTAGGTAGCAGTGGTGGTGGTGGTGGTGCCAACCTGCCACCAGCGATACCGGCCCGATTGCACGAAACCGTCACATCCGGAGGTGTCGGGCTCGTCGATTCGGTACCACCACCGTTACCTCCACCGAGCATAGATCTGTCCGTGGAAAGCAGCTCCGTAACCGTGCTCAGCAGCGCCGCGTCCGGTGAGTGTTGCGATGTGAAACATTTCCCTTTGGCCGGGTGCGGCGTACACTTTCGAGTAGACTCACTAAACCTTTGCTAATTCGTAGACGTTTCATGAAGTAGTTTACTGTAGAAGCGCGCCTCTTGTGCTATTAATTTCGTAGCGAGTGTTAATATCGTTTTCTTTTCGGTTTTCACAATTCATTTCCATTAAGCTCGCTCTTATAGACGAGAGAAGCTTTAGTGATCGCCTTTTTATTAAGATACCGTGTCTCCATCTTCTCCTACCTGGCTTGCATGTTTCGATCGGGATGTTTATTTGCAATCGTACCGTTTATCTCATCACGTTGCACGACCCTGGCATTTCGGGGGATGCGTATTATTATTATTTAAGGTACCTGTTTGTCGTGCTCCTGGGGGAAAACGATGCACGAGACAGTGAAAAATGGGGTGGGGCTCTGTCGTTCATTTTCCCGTGTTGAATATACATTATTTTCCTGAGTTTGGTTCTCATACGTGGCGTGTGTTCGTGGTTGTGCATGATTGTTGTTGTCTTGTTGAGATCATCATCTGTTGCGATTTTTCGTTTCCTACTCAACATCCTTTTTGCATGCGTTGCATTTTGTTGCGGTGTGAAACGCGCGACCTTCCTTGTTTTTTTTTATTTTGGTTTGATTTTTTTTCGTACCTACACACGAACATGATTGCATGGGTTCGCAAGTATCGTTAATGATCGCATTCCTTCGATCATTGCATGATCATCATGCATATGTGTATGGTCCGGTGCAAAACGCTGAACGATGAATATTCCTTCCAGAACCAACCCATGGTGGGGCCGAACTGCTTGACGATGATGAATCTGTTGAGCGAGATTGCCTGGGAACGATTTCAACCGATGTATAAATGGGCTCAGACGGTTAGAACTTCTTTGGCCGGGTGTTGGGTGAATGGAAAATGGAAAACAGTGGCTGTCGCACCAGTAGCAACACGCGTTCGGCAGCGGAATGAATGATGGATTGCGTGTTTATGGCTAAACATGTTCGACCAATTTCATTTACAGCGAATTTGATTATTAACTCGAGTGCACCTTTACGCGAATGGAGGTAGTCTACATATATATATACACATAAATCTATCAAAAGCACATATATGATGAGTAATCTCGTTAAACGTATTTGATGGTCTATTGTTGTTGAACTGATCACCTTGATGTTTACCTAGATGTTGCAGTCACAGCAATCTAATGATAGCTGAGAGCTACAGAAACATATATATATAAGCAGCGTGTGCTCTACATTATCAACGGCCACTTGCCGTGTGACGATCGACTGCTGATATCATCTTCTCCACAATGACAAATAATGGCTCGTTTCCGCTCGTGTAACTGGATGTTAGTCCTCGAAAGGGAAACGACCGCATGTCCTTTTATTCATATATACATATATACAAACATATACACACAGCAAGCATATATACATTTGCTACTTAAACCATCCAATGTGGATACTTTTACAGGGTCATTTCTTTAGATGGGTTTACCTCTGTAGACAAGGGCGTTTTGCACAACAGTAGCTGGATTGTGTATGATAGCATTTATCGTAATCGTGAATTTGAAAACACAGGAACAAGACAAACTCTCTGGAACCTTTTGTGCCCAAAACAAAACAAAACAAAAAAAAATAACTAATTTCCATCCCAAGACTGATGATAAGAGACAGAGAAAATGCATATTTTATATCGCTTACCATTGAATGCCCATCAACAATACCCTTTTTGCCTACGAACAGCATAGCATCAGCGTTGTGCTCTTCGGTTCACGCCACGGCCTTACACGGCTTTTCAAAGACCCGCGCATTCCTTCGAAATGGCGCGGTGATATCGATTGTTGCATTTCCCGTTTACCAAAGATGTTGAAACAGGCTTTAGAGCATGAGAATTTTGCGAATCGTCGAATAACTGTAGGAATCCGAACTGTGTATCGTAGCTAGTGTGCGGCTCAGCTTTTTTGGTTTTGCTTCACCTATTTACACGAAGCGCTGAAAGTAATGCTGCATGCGCACATGTTGGAGCGATGGTATTTCTATAAAAAGACACCTGCTCATCCGTATATCAAGCTGAGCAAATACTCATCCAATTGAAGCGATGCTTAAATGACCAATGACAGAAAAAAAGCAACATATTGCCGTCGTTAGGAGGCAGCATTTATTGCACATCCCGTTGCATATAAGGCATCCAAGTCCTGTTTGAGAGTTGCATCAGTGCTGTTTTTTGTTTGTTTGAAATAACAGCAACATTTCATATCAATTAGGTTTCCGTATCGTGATAAAGGCTAAATATAATTAGGTTGATACATACATATGCCGTTGATAGAATAGAACGGGAGCTTATTTTGTATTGAATTTATTTTATACAGTTTCGGTTTACAAGATGAAACATAAAAATCATTCTTTACTAAGTATGGGTTAGAATATAAAATGTAACCGTGTTCTACCTAAGAATCGAGTCAGTAATATGTTTCAGGAGCTGCATTTGCTAATTCCTGCTTGCAGTTTTCTTAGATAGATAAGTTGCTATTATTGCTTTCAAGGTATGTAAGGTAGTAAAGAGTATGGACAAAAAGTCTAAGTGCATAAACTTCTATGGTCTGGTTTTTCGAATCTCTACAATTTAACCGTAATATATTCCATGGGAGCCTGTTTTCTTTTGTTGATTCAGAATCCTACCTTTTCCATAGCGCATAAGACGATAGGTAGCATACAATAGGAAGTGCAAGAAGTCCTCAGCAGGCAGCTAACGTAAAAACAATACTACAAATCAAAACCAAACAAAAATAAAACATGTTGCAAAGTCAAAAACAAGCAGGATATGATCTTCAATGAAGAGAATCAAGAAATCGAGAGCGATTTGTTAAACAACATACTCTGTAAACTGTGCTAAATTGATATAAAAAATACGTTTGTTGAAGTCGAATAAGTTGTATGCGCAAGTCGTACCATGTATACAGTTTACTATCGCTCTCGGCAAGTCCGGCAAGATATTCCAAATACATTTTTTAAGAGAGAGTGTATGCTTTAATGAAATGAAGTGCAACCCAAATAATTGTGAGCTCATGATGCCGCATGTTACTATCGACGGTGTCCGGATATCAGTGTTTCGAAGCAATGTTAAACATTTGAATGTAAGAAAGGATTCAGCGTACAGGTATTTCTAAGCTAGCCGGATATATATATACAGGATTAATTATGTGATGCAGTTTGAGGAAGGATTCATAATGTCCTTGATGTTGGTTTGCTGTGCTGGTGACTGCAGCATAGCTTTGTGGCGATTCTATCTGACATACATATGTACCTCTATTATCGGGGAGAAAAAGAGAGCAAATGATCAAATTTATTATGCGCACGAGCAAAGTACTCTTCTTAACTCACACTATCTATGTATGTAGATCTTCGTGCGAGAAAAAGTCATCCTAAAAAGCGCAAAAGAAAACAGTCGGAAAAGAAAGGATATATGAGATGATCTTCAAAGTTACACATAGCATCTAATCAAACCAGCAACCACGAACAGATGGATCCAAAAACGAACACAAGTCTTAATAAATGTTTCACCAAACTATGTCAACACACAATATAGTTGCACAAACAATATCGGGAATTAGAAATCTACGGCCGAGCAAATGAGGGAAAGGAGCCCCATTTGGTCGTACTAAATGATGACATTTTGAGTATAATTTCACTTTTCTCTTAATTTAACGATCGTACCTCCAGTGGGATCATGAGAAAATGGAATCCATCGGCGCTTAAACAGGGGTGGGTGGGTTAGTAAGCTGATTTGTCCTGCAATGGAATGAGATACTCGATTTGATGCCAATATTTCACCAAAATCCCATCGAAACAACAGCCAAACCGAAGGTGTGAACTTTTTTTCTAACAACGCTACGATCAAATTAATCGATCATTTCACTTAGAAAGGCTCGCGAAAAGCTACTGCAAAGCCGCCCTTCACACTAATCCCAACGTTACGCAAAACACAAGCAAAGATCACTCGCTGTGCGTGCCGTAGTGGGTCCCTTTTTCCCTACCAAACCACTAACCGGAAGTCTGTCCTTCTTTCTTTTTCTTCTTCTCCTTTTTTTTGTTTCTAACGTTTCGCTTTTGTAGTGATGTAAAACAAACAGACAGCAGGTGGTAAGGCAACGGTTCGCTCATACACCTGCTGCACACACATCCATGCATATCCGTCTTAAATGAAAATCCCCATCCACATAAGTGGCGTGTGTATGTGGCGAAGTCGTATGTGTCCCCTGGGTGCGTGTGTATGTGTGTGTGAATACGATAAGGGGAGCGGCCAAAAAAAAAACACCCTTGTCTGTTTGGGGACCGTCACTGCTTGCTGCTTGTTGCGGCAGATCATCATCATTTTCGATTCAGCAAGCTTCTGCAACTAGCTCCGCTCCTCTCGAAAGGCTAACGCACGGCAGCCGCCACCGTGATAACATCGTAGACTTACCCACTGCAGATGGTGACGCAAGGACAAAAGCACGCCCTCTGGTGCTCGAAACTCGAAACAAAACACGAGACGATACGATACGATACGAATGAAACCAAAAAGGCGCGCGCGCCTTGATGCTACCACAAAACTCATCTCCCCTTATTCTGCCCGGGGGGCTGCTGTGCTGACTGTTGTGGTGGTGTTTGGTCCTTCTCCTAGCATAGAAACCCTCCTCCTAGTGTGCGTGTAGTGGCTAATAGTAAAGGATACATGACATAGGTGTGATAAGGTGCGTAGTTAGAAACGCGAAACCCTCACGCAACTCAACTCAAACGTCTCGGAATGCCGCGTATGCGGCGCAGAACCAAAGAATCATGAAACGCAATCAAAACGGTAACATAACGAACGAATCTTTCGCGGCTTTCGCGGGTGTAAATGACGTACGCGAATCGGGGGTGGTCACAGATCGGGAAAGCGACACATTCAAAACACGTACGCAAAAATGTGTCCTTCCACTTCGACGGTTTTCTCACGGTTGGCTTTTCTTTCGTGTTTTCTCTCTTGCTCCCAGCAATTTCCCGGTTTGTGGCCCCCGTAGTTGGTAAGGTATTTTGTTTTTGCTCTAAAGTTTAGTTTGCTATCAATTTAAGGCATTATGTAACGTTTCTTTGAGCTTCCTGTCTCTTTCGCGATCAACCGCGATCGTCGGAAGGATAACGAGCAGAAAGCTAGCTTACCTTTGTAACAACAGCGCATAACAAACTCCCTGTAGGTGGCTCTCGGTGAAGGTTTATTTAGGTGTGTTTGTAGAGGTAGAATTGCGATCGCTCGGAAAATGGAAATTTCACACTATTTTAAGCTTTAGATGGCCGCCTCGTTTGACCAGGGTGGAAAACTGCTAGATTGGTAAGAGCGCGCGTAGTGGTTCAAGTTTTCACACGGGGCTAGTCGCAACAAATGAGACAATTTTTCCCCCCAACACCTAAAGCAAAGGGAACTTCACCCATACACCCGACTAACTTCCTCACAATTCCGATTGATGAATTTCTTTTTGCCCTTTTGGACACTACAGTGCGTTCGGGACCGTACGGACCGTTCTCCTCGTCGACGCAGCCGTTCCACAGTCACATATCGCGGTCGCGCGGTCCACGGTTTTGAAAAACACAAACCCACTCTCCCAGCAAATGCTGTTCGCGTCGACGAGAAGCCGCAGTCACCGGACAGAAGCCAGAGACCGGACGTAGTTAGGAGCTAGATAGCGAGACGTGAGCGCCAAGTCTGAAAATCTGAAGTCGTTGCCAAACCTTCGGGCGTTAGTTTTGCGGTGTAAATTTCTCGCGCATGTGTGGTTGACCACAGAAAGTAACATAATCGATGAATGAGATATGGTGCACGATCGAAAGAAGAGGATGTGCTGAGAGCTTAGCTCCGTCCAAGGTTCGTAAGGAGGTTGCGAGTGTATTTCCCGACAAGCTGCTGGTAGGACGTGTGTCGATCGAAATTCTCCCCCGGAGGTGAAAAACTGTTCCAATTGATAGCGCACGTTGCAGCCGGGACGGTGACGTCTCTGAAGTGTATTCTCTTCTCAAGCGCCTGCAAACTTTACGCTCAAAGCTTATTCTCATTTGAATGAGCATCGGAAATCGCGTCCAAGCCTATCGCACGTACTAAAACGACAACTTGTGTGTGTGTGTGTATGTGGAGGTATTTTTTTTATCGATGAGGTAAAACCGCTTCATTTGATCTTCTCCGATCGTTCAGTACCTTTTGGGTTGCGAGAGCGCACACACGCACGCACAATCAAACCCGTGCCCTCGCCGTGTACGTGTCCCGCAGTGTCAGGAGCTAATAATTCAATTAGACATAATTGTTGATCGACTCGGTCGAGGTTCCCTGCACGGACGGTGCACCTTGAGAGTGTGCCGCGGTTATACGGTTTAGAGAAACAACACAAAAATAAAAACACGCACTAACATACACACCAAATCGAACGTGTGTGCTCTTTATTCGCATCTTGTGCTGGCTGCGCCCGGTGAGCCCTTCGTTGAGCGTGTTCTAGCCATTTCTCGGTTTGCAACAATCAGTTTCTTTTCGGTCGTCAACCAAAGCGCAACCCCTTTTTTTACGTGCCGCTCAGTGACATTGGGGGAGAGCAAAAAAAAAAAATCCATTCCGTATACGCTATGGCCAGATTTCGGAGCCTGGGTGCATGCTGGGTGTTGCTCGTGACTGCCGCGTTTTGGCTGCATTCGGCCGACGGAGAGTTGAAAGTGGCGCCACATCATTTGATCGATAAGCGTGCTGATCCAGTGCCGCCACCGGTAACGGCAGAACATACCGGCGGATTGCTGCCGGTAGTCGGTAACAACGGTAGTGGCTTGAATTATGGTGAAAATGACGACATCGATCCGCGCTGCACGAACGTCGACATTCGGAACAGGTTGGATCGGTTGAGGCAGATCGAAAACTGCACCGTGATAAGTGGCTTCTTTCAGATGGTTTTGATCGAACACGTTCCCAGCTCCGAGTTCGCGAAGTACAAGTTCAAAAACCTAAGGTAGGCCAATTCTTTTCGGGGGTGATTTAGGGAGAACGCCACGAGGTGTGCCGACTTTGCGTAACACACTTCCATTATCGGAGAGAATGGCGATCTAGGCGTCACGCGAGTTCTTTGTTTCATTTCGTCGAGAATGAATCACCAACCGCGTGACAAATCTGGGTTAACCTTTTTTAATTGACGCGTTAGAAATCATGAACATATCGCGTAACAATCACACCAGGTATGCGTACAGCATACGACCGCCGTAATTACTTTCATTCACTTCGGCAGGCTTATGCCCTTTTCAACCATTGATCAATGATGCTCGATCGTAGCGCCCTCTGGTGGTGGGGAATGGAATCAATTAAAACACGCGTGCGCGTAGTTTCGCAAACGAAAACAACACATGACAATGTCAAAACAAAAAAAAAATCTCCACAAACGCGGCTCAACGGTCGTCGAGTAATTGTCGAATTAGCTCTTCTAGTTTGTTGTTTTTGTTTGTTCAGATTAGGAGATTAAACAAGACGAGGTGTGTGTATATAGAGTGTATCGAAGGCAAACTTTGAAATTCCCACACGTGGAGAGATTTTTCATAGTTTTTAGTACGTAGTTTTTACCAGCTGAATCTGCATTCATCGCGTTCAAAATATCCCTTTCCCTGGGGGCGAATCTGTAACGTATCTGACTCTCTCTCTCTCTTTCTCGTTTTCTCTCGGTAAGGACTACTCAGTATACAATGTAACCTATCTGTAACTATAGTTGTGTTTATCGGTTTTAAGTGATAAATGTGATACATACAACCCCATATTCCAAGATAGTTAGCAAGGCACAAAGTTGCCCGGTACAATGCACCATATAAAAACGTTTAGCCGAATCAATCGAGAATGTAATGCGAACACAAAAATTAGTACCATTAAGAAGAAGCATATGTAACGTAAGGAGAAGTACATGTATTGGGTCTTTTCTCGTGGAGGCGTTTTGTAAGGGGGTTTGTTTTGTGGAAATAGAATGCGATTAGGAGTTGTGTTCCCCCGGTCGCGCCGTTAGAACAAAACTTCAAAGCATAAGTGTGGGGGACAACACAGGATAAAAGGCTAAAGTGAGGGTCATCTTTCAGAGAAAAAAAAACTAAATATAGCGCAATAACTAATAAACTCAACGTTGTACACCGAATCAATGCGATGCATCAAATTGAAGAAAACGAAAAGAAAATTTACACACCCCTTACGGTGGGGATTTGATGGTGCTATTTTTCTTCCCAATTTGTTTTCCACCCTGCAGAGAGGTGACCGGTTATATGCTCTTTTTTCGCGTGATACATCTCGTCTCACTGCGCGATCTTTTCCCCAATCTAATGGTCATCCGGGGCCAGCAGCTGATCGGAAACTATGCGTTGGTATTTTACTACATGAGCAACATGATCGAGGTAGGTTCGCGTATTCGTATCCTTCTTTCTCCTCCACACCTTTTTCCATTCTTTCATTCTCTCACACATGCGTGTGTCGCGAACCGGTAGGTTGGATTGAAGAATCTGGTGGCGATTCAGCGTGGTTTCGTCTATTCGCTGCACTGTCCACTGCTGTGCCATCTCGATACGGTAAGAAGGAAACGTCCCCCTCAGAGGGTCAATTACATAACCTCACTGTTGTCTCATCCATCGCACACTACCCAGATCGATTGGGCCACGATCAGCGGGCTCGGGAATGGGACGAAAAATCTGAACTCCTTCGAACCACCGAAGACGGTCTGCAACAAGTCGGAGGTGTGCCGTGGCTGTGTGCCGAAGTACTGCTGGGGAAGCCAGAGTTGCCAAAAGTTTTACAAAGGCACCAACTTTAATGGTAACTAATTCTCTCTTTTTTTGCTGCACGTCTTTCAAACGATGTATTACGCTCTCTCTCTCTCTCTCTCTCTCTCTCTCTCTCTCTCTCTTTCAGGGAAGATAAAATGCCATACCCAATGCATCGGTGGATGCACCGGAACAAAGGCTAGCGATTGTCTCGTTTGCCGTGGCTGGAAGGAAGGCAAACTGTGTGTGGAAGAATGTACCGTTGATAAGTAAATATGTTACACAAGGTGTCCAACCAACGCTCCCTCCAATGGCTTGTTTGTTTTTAGGCTGCTATTTCGCCACACGAAACGCTGCATCACGAAGGACGAATGTCTCAGGCGCAACGGATTGTTGTACATGAACGAGTGCGTGCTGGAATGCCCACCAGGCTTCAGTAGCACGAATGTTGATCTGCAGCTGGCCGATTTTAGCTCGCCTCAGTGCTACCCGTGCCACAACCGCTGTCCGAAGGTGTGCGACGGTACGGAGATCATGTATCTATCGGATGCGGATCGCATCCGTGGCTGCACCATCATCAACGGCACGTTGCACATCCGCCTGAAGGAAGATCACCCGAACCTGCTCGAAGAGCTGCGAAACGGGCTGGGCGACATCGAGGAGATCATGGGTGTGCTGAAGGTGTTCCGATCGAACTACATCTCGTCGCTCGAGTTCCTCGCCAGCCTGGAGATCATCCACGGGCTGTACACGGCCGACGACGCCAACTTCTCGCTGATGGTGTACGAAAACAGCAACCTGCAGCGGTTGTGGAACTTTGAGCACAAGACCTCGCTGCGGTTGCTGTCACGCGGGATGTACTTCCGCAACAACGAGCTGCTGTGCAACTCGCACATCAAGCTGCTGCGGCGAATTGCGGAGTATGACAACACCAGTGATACGATCGATTGGGGCTCGAACGGGTACATGCAGGCGTGCCACGTGCAGCATTTTCCCGCCCGGGTCGAGGTGTTGTCGAGCCACAATGCGACGGTTTACTGGACAAAGCACAAGGTCAGCACGCAGCATCGGTTGCAGGGATACCAGATCTACTTCATACGCACGACGGTGGACAAATCGCCGTACGAGGATCGCGACACGTGCTCCAAGTTCGGCTGGAAGTCACGCTTCGTGTCACTGGAGAACATCGTCACGCAGGGCAGCTGGTACGCGTACAATTTGACCCGCTTGAAGCCGTTCACCCGGTACGGGTGCTACGTGAAGGCGTACTACAACGAAACCTTCAACCACGCCAGCGACATAGTGGGACTGTCGGAGATGTACTACTTTAAAACGGCCATGGACCGACCGACGCCTCCGCTGCGTGTGCGAACGGCACGGAAGAACGACACCGCGATCACGATGGCGTGGCAGATACTGGCCTCCGAGCAGGAGATGGTCACACAGTACCACGTGGACGTGTTCATACAACCGGACGATCCAGCCGAGCTGGACCGCCGGAACTATTGCGTTCATCCGCACGAAACACCGCAGGCGCATTCGAGCGATGCTTCGGACGAGTTCGATGGCACCTGCACGAGGGAGTCCTGCTGCGAGCTGGAAATGCTCGAGGAGGAAGAAGAAATGGACGAAGACGATGGGCAAAACGAGGAGGTGACCGCGCCGGATGAGTTTTTGAACGAGTACACCACGATGGAGGACGGTGGTCGTATCGGTGGACGGAAGAAACGGTTGGTGTCGGAACGATTGACCACACCACCGTCTTCGGGTGAGTTCGAGAGGACGATGCTTCAGCTGCTGAAATCGTTCGATGAAGGTGCCGGTTCGGGACCTGCGAACCGCTTCCGTCGGTACACCGCGGAGGATGACGAGGAAGAAGTGGAGTTTGTCAACCGTATCTTCTACAGTGGGTTTAAGACGGACAACTTTGAGTACACGGTGACCGGGTTGAAGCCCTACACGCGGTACATCTTTCAGCTGTTCGCTTGCGGCGTGAGTGATGTCCTTTATTGCAGCTCGTACAGTTTGTACACGGATCGCACAGATCCCTCAACGTTCGGCGATCGATTGAACGTGAGTTTTCTCGTGGGACCGACGAACGCTACGAGTGACAGCGTTCGTAAACTTACCCGAGCCACCATCGACGGCAATGACACCACCGACGAGGCGGCAAACGTTGTCGAAGCAACGGCCGTTGATCGGATCATGCTGCAGTTCCCCGAACCGATCGAGGTGAACGCTCTCACGGTCGCTTATCGTGTCGAGATCGAATCCCTGAATGGAACCAGCGCCAAATGGTACCGTGAGTGTTTCACGCGGCTCGAGCACGAACGCCGGAACTTCCGGTACACGGTTCATCGCCTCGGTCCGGGTGATTACATGGTGCGCGCGAAAGCCATTTCCTTGGCTGGGCCGGGCCCGTTTACCGAGTGGATGTTATTGCGTGTTCTCGAACCACTTCCGGTGGTGCAACCGGATGCAGGCAGAGTGGCTCTGCGCAATGGGTTGATCGCGTTCGGTGTGATCTTGCTCTTAGCGGGTGTCGCAGGGGGCGCAGCATATGCAGTGTACCGTCGCCGACAACGCCAATCGAAGCCAGACGATAGGGTTCCGCTTGCCGTCAACGACGGCAATCAGGTTAACCTGGACGACGGGTTTGTCACCTGTCCGTTGAAGTGAGATCCGGCAGCAGGCCCAATGAACTAAAGTAACGAAGCCGTTTAAGCGTGTAATGGATGTCCAACAATATCGATTGACAATGGTGTACAGCATCATTCCACATTTACTTCCTGAGATACTTTTTGGACTCGGAGAGCTGGTTTTTTGCTTCGTTGTGGGTCATTTGATGATCGAGTTAAGTTAGTTAGTTATCAGGCGCTACAACCGCTTGGCGGTCTTGGCCTGCTCCCGGAGAAACCGGAACCGCTCGCGGTCGAGCGCTGATCGAGTTAAGTAAAAGGAAATTATTTTAGATAAGATTCAGTTGGTTATAAGAATTTAACTTGTTGTCTCGCCATATGGCCGGCTGTTCAAGCTGCATTGTTTGAAACTGTTTAGTGCCGGAATTGAACTGAGTAATTCAACAAGCTCTTTCCGATCTTCTAATTTACACATTCCCTTCTTCCCTTCACATTATCAGCTCTCTCGTTTACCAGCTTCATTGGTGCTGACGAATTTAAAACAAATATCGATTGTTGATATCGCTTTTATTCATACATGCCAATTTCTTGCGTTCCAAGAGCATTTTAAAGATATTTGTCTAATCCGTTTAGAATACAGCGAAAATAATGCAAGAATAATTTTAAGACTATTCAAATAATCATATGAGCGAACATGATACTGTTTACTGTGTTAGCATAATTTGTTCCTTTTTTCAAAAGTTCCTTGCGTAAGTTTTGTGGAGAGTAAAGCGCTAATTGAGTAAGGAAGAAGTTTTAAGAGGTAGCCAAAGATAGTAAACTCAAACATGCCAGGTTTTTTTTAACTTTTTTAAGATTTTATATTTTCCAAAGCACTGATATAGTAACAAAGAATCGCACATGTATCTACGCAATGCCAAACTGTTAAGCAATAATTGCGATCAATCAATTGAGGTGCCATCAAAGACATTTTCTTTTTCCTGACGTGATTAGTGTAAGCATATCAGCTGTCAACGGTCTTCGTAAATTCAAACGAAAAGACTGGCAATATATCAGAAAAGTGGAAAAAAATTGGCCAAACTCATCCTGACAGCGATCGTAACACCTTTAGCTAGGATGTTATAGAAATCAGTCCTAGACTACAGTCACCGGTATTAGTATATTTTAAAAATGATGGCCTCAAACTCAAACATGCCAGGTTTTTAACTTTTTTAAGATTTTATATTTTCCAAAGCACTGATATAGTAACAAAGAATCGCACATGTATCTACGCAATTCCAAACTGTTAAGCAATAATTGCGATCAATCAATTGAGGTGCCATCAAAGACATTTTTTTCCTGACATCTGAAAGACTGGTAATATCTCAGAAAAATGAAAAAAATTGGCCAAACTCATCCTGACAGGGATCGTAAAACCTTTAGCTAGGATGTTATAGAAGTCAATCCCAAACTACAGTCATCGGTATTAGTATATTTTAAAAATGATGGCCGTCCTAGCAATAAATATAAACAATTGCATTTTTCCAAAACCTCAGGATTCAGAATGAATTCATAATACCTGATGACTACTAGAATGATTTGTATACTAGAAGATGTTCTATTCGCTTATTAAATCTTTCTATTTTAATAGAAATACAAATAAAATGCTAGGAAAATTTAAACAGTGTCGTTTTCAGTTTTTAGAGAAATCATTGGAAAAGTTTAAGAGAAGGTGAACTAAGAGACCAGCAAGAACGATGCTTAAAGGGAAAAGTACATAAATATCGTTCATCCGAATCAATCCTCAACCAATCTTTGGATCAAAGCTTCATACAAAGCAGTGTGGTAGATTCTGCGTAACGTGTAGCTATTGCATTAGAACTTGAACTAAAATACAAAATTACATTTTGGTGTCAATTTCTGCAAAACGATGCGCAATAGTTAGTTTGTGTCATATTGACACACTTTACCACAGCGGATTCATTGATTGATGCACGTCCATAGCTACAATCGATCGGGTTACAGTGCATTAGCACGGAGCTTACATTCGGAGACATGCTTTGTGGATCGAACTGCTCGATATTATTGCATCCAGCGTTGATAGCAAGCGCACCCGTTGCATGTGGTATGCACAAATGGCGCAACTTGTTATTAGTTATTTCCAGTGAATTCAGTGAAACCGTAAAGTTCGTTAGAACCACACTCGACAGACTGTTGTTGGTGACCGTGAGCGAACGAAGCTGTTTCATGTGGGTGATATTGGGCCAAAAGCCATCATCATCTAACAAGCAGTTTGAAGCTAATAACAGAAAGCCAAGGTTCGGCATCGCGTCCCCCATGCAAGCCGGTAACTGTTTCAGGTTGTTGAACGCGATTTCGAAATTCGTCAGCGAAGCTAAATTCCACCTGCAGCAGTTGAGGTGCGCTAAATGGTTGCGCGAAAATTTCACACTTTGCAAGGAGGCAGATACGAACGAACCTTGTAGGTGTTTCAACATGTTGCGTGATAAATCCAACCGGTTCAATGACTTCATGCTGTTGAACATATCTATGCTTACAGATTGCAACCCATTCTGTTGGAAATTGAGCTCTCGTAGGTTTAGAAAATAGTGTCCCGGGCGATGCGTTAGCTCGAGGCGTTTGATCCTGTTTCTATTTAAATGCAACTGCTCTAGACGTGGCGGCGTTCCAAAGACACTTAAATCGATGGTTTCCAAAGGTGAATCGGTTATCTTCACGATTGTTACCGCTTGCAGATGGCCTATGGTGGTCGGAACACTCGTCAACCAGCTCGCACTGATGGTCAGGCTCTCCAGATGGGTGTTATTCGGCTCGAATGTTATTTCACTGATTTGCGTTCGCTCCAGCATCAAGGAAGTAGTGCGCACAAATGAGGGCAAATAAATGCTCTGAACTGCACACCTCTCAATGCTGACCACGATGGGGAACGGTAGTTTTTCATGTAACATTCCAATGTCGAACGAAGATACGTTTAAGCTCACAAGCTTCACAGAGCTGGCCGTTGTTGGTACGTGCTGCAGCACAAAGGTTCCTTCTTCGCTGGGATTCCAGTTATGGATGGCACAGATTGTGTATGCACACTTGAATTGAAATCCCACGATTGAGCGAAACACCTGAAGGAGCAGAAAATGGGCACTAAAAAAGCACGCGTTAGAAATGTATCCAATCTCGTAGTACTGTTTGTTTTACAACACACACCAAACTGAGCGTAACATGGTTGCAATATGTTGCTCAGAACTACACACTTGTGAGCTGTTCTATTCCGCAAACGCAAGGATAGATTATGAACTGATCGAAAATTGCATTTTATTGTTCCTTTGTTACCTCACTTCTAGAGTGTATCATTTGTGCAATTTCACAGCTCGAGGCACTATGTAAAGGTACACGTGCACATAAAATAATTAGCCCATTAAAAAGTGATTTAATTTGATTGTATAATGTAGCCGTGATCCCTTTTTTCTCTTTGCTTTTCACATGAGAACCTTTGCTTAGCGCTATTTACACTCCATTATCCTTTCGTTAGAAAAATAGCCGACACTTTCATTAATTTTCTAAATAGTTAGATGATTGCATCTTTACTAAACCATATACTTTCCATGGAGTAAATGTTCTATCAGTGTTTAACACATTTAAATTGGTATTAAAGGCATCAACGCAACTTACTTCGTTAAAGCTAGCACAATATCAATTACTGAGTTTCTTCAAAGTGTTTGAGTGTGCCATTTATTTGTTCACCAGGTCTAGCTTATTTAACTCATCACATAGATAGTCGCAAATGCTGAAACTATTAGCAAATCTTAATACTATTAGACGTAGTTAATGGGACTGGAGCATTTTCAAGGCTCACATACGATAGACTGCTGTTAGAAAGTCTCGAATATGTTAGTCTTCTAAGCATCGGCATTTTGTTCTAAAAGCCATCGTCTGTTAGAGCATTTAAATGTAGTATTTTGCTTGTGCAGTGTATCTACGGGGAGCAGCTTGAACCTAGCACCTTAGTTTAACAGCAAACAATGAACAATCTATTAATTTTTCATCAGAGACACGAATGTGTTTGTAAAGAACGCTGTGGTTAAATGGTAATATGTGCAGCATGGAGAACAACTGCATCCTTATCACACCACGTTTTTTTCCGGTATACTGGAACTGGTACCGTTTTAGTAACATATAAAAGTTGCTGTCTAACACCACAAGTCGACTATAAAAGAGGGCAATCTCATCGTACTGCTAATTCGCGCAATATCTACTGCAGATGCTTCGGTCCGTCTTCATTGTGGTACAGGTAACGGCGATTGTTTCGTTCAATGACGTTTTTTGATAGCTACAATCCGTAGGATTGCAGTACATTTGTAATGTGCTTATGTTCGGCGACATTCCTGCAGGATCAACTTCCTCTATGTAATTACATCCAGCGTTAATCCTAAGATCACCCATCGTGAAGGGAATGCTCATGTAGCGTATCTTGTTACTCTGCAAATCGAGCGAACCAAACGGGACGATAAAGTCGCTTAAGTTCACATTCGAAAAATTATTGGTAGCGGCTGAAAGAGAGCTTAGGCTTTTCATGGATGCTATTCTGTTCCAAAAATCGTCCTCTGTGAGCTCATTTGAGTCTAATGATAGATGACTTAAAACGGGCATTGCATCTTCAATGCACGTTGGTAGCCGTTTTAATCTGTTGTGCACTAAATTTAAGTCTATTAGCGAGCTTAGATTCCAGCCGCAACAGTCTACATGCGCTAAACGATTAAAAGATATGTGAATTTCTGACAATTTGGGTAGCATAAGTAATCCTTCGACGATCTCGAGCTCGTTGCTGTGTAAATCTAATCGGGTCAACTCCTTCATTCCGTTAAATACGTCCATGTTAATGGCTTTTAGTTGATTGTGTTGAATGTTAAGCGTTTTCAGGCTTGGAAACTTTTGTCTCAACGATTCAGTTAGATCGAGACGCTCGATCATGTTAGTGTGTAGCTGTAAAACATGCAAGTGCTGCAGCGTGCCGAAGGAGCTTAAATCGACGATTTGCAAACGCGATTCTGATATCACGAGAATTCCAAGCTGCGTCAGGTGGCCAATGGTGCTCGGAATGGTCGTTAACAAGCTGTTGATAATGAATAGGCTCTCCAGGGAGGTATTATTCACCTCAAACGTTATTTCGCTGAGTTTTGTTCGCTCAAACCTTAAGCTTTGTGCACGTGCAAATGACGGCAAAAATACACTGCGAACTGCAGAGCTTTCGATGTTGATGTACGTTAGTAATGATGTTTTGCTGTAGAACAGACCAACATCGATCGAGGAAACCTGTAACTGTAGTAATTTCAACATGCCGATTGTTGCTGGTACGTGCTGCAATAAAAAGGTACCCTCTTTGGTTGGGTTCCAGTTGTGAATGAAACACGCTGCGTACAAGCACTTGAACTGAAATCCCACGATCGATGGCAACACCTGCAGGAGCAGAAAATGAACACTAGACAGAAATGCAAGTTAGCAGTTAGAATTGTATCTATTTCACCCGGCCAGTAGCACATTTACACACCAAACCGAGCGCATAGTTATGGTAGGAATGATTCGTTCTTTAGAACCAAAATGGCGTTTTGTTGCAGTCTCTTAAATAGTTTCAAATTGCACAAAATTTGCGATTTCAATGTCTCCAAAAGTAAGCGTGTTATGGACATTTTTTGGCCATTAAAAAGCGATTTCATATCATTCCGTAATGTGATCGTATACTACTCAAAAAGTTGTACTCCATAAACAATCCATAGTTTTGTGGGCTAATTTTCTGGCGTTTTATTGGTGTTTGCAACACGTAATTTGAAACCTTAATATAATTTGTAACCCTATATCAGGTCCATTGTCCAATGATTGAGTAAGAGTCGAAACGCCTCAAGTGCGAATGTGTTTATTTTTAAACCAGTTCTTTGCTGTGCAGTAGATCTAATGTGTTGTTAATGCGTTGTAATTGTAACAGATAATTCCGCACAACAAACCCGAAAGCAACTGACTGGTACTATTTGCATGATTTTTCGCATTTTTTGCGTTCCACGTTAGCATGTACCACGACTATCTCGCGCAAGGATGTATTTTTATAGCTACAATCGATTGGATTGCAGTACATTTGTATTGTGCTTATGTTCGGCGACATTCTTGCAGGATCAAGCTTCTCGATATAATTACATCCAGCGTTAATGCTAAGATCACCCATCGTAAAGGGAATGCTCAAGTGGCGTATCTTGTTTCTATACAAATTAAGCGAACCAAACGGGACGATAAAGCTGCTCAAGTCCACATTCGAAAAACTATTATTATGAACTGACAGAAAAGAGAGGCTCTTCATCAATGCTGTTCTGTTCCAAAAATCGTCATCTGTGAGCTCATTTGAGTCCAATGATAGATGGCTTAAACCCGGCACGGTATGTTCAATGCAACTCGGTAACCGTTTTAAACTGTTGAATACTAAATTGAAGTGTGTTAACGAGCTTCGATTCCAGCTACAACAATTTACATCCGTTAAACGGTTTAAGGAGAGCAGAATTTGTTTTAACTTGCAAGATACGATAGGTCCTTCGACGTTCTCGAGCTCGTTGCGTTGTAAATCCAGCTTTTCCAATTGCTTCATGCTGTTAAATATGCCCATATGAATGGATTTTAGGTGGTTGCGTTGAGCGTTAAACGATGTAAGACTTGGAAACTGTTGTCCCGATGGTGCAGTTAGATGCTTGATAAAATTGGTGTTGAGATGCATCGTCTGCAGATGCTGAAAAAACCCGAAGGAGCTTAAATCGACGGTTTGCAAACGTGATTCTGATATCGTCAGAATCTTAAGTTTCGTCAAATGGCGTATGGTGCTCGGAACGGTCGTCAATCTGCTCTTGGTAATGGACAGACTCTCCAGGTGGATATTATTCAGCTCGAATGTTATTTTACTGAGTTTTGTTCGTTCCAGCGTTAAGCTTATCACACGTGTAAATGACGGCAAAAACACACTGCGAACCGCAGATCTTTCGATATTGATGCGAGTCACGGACGTTTTTCTGCCGTAGAGCAGACCGACATCGAGCGAGGAGGCATTCAGCTTCTCTACGTTCAACTGGCAGATTGTTGATGGTATGTGGTTCATCATAAAGGCACCTTCTTCGCTGGGATTCCAGTTGCAAATGTAACACACTGGATATACACACTTGAATTGGAATGCTGCAATTGATGGCAGCATTTGAAGCAGCAGAAAATTTATGCTAAACAAACATGCGTTAGGTGGATCAATCGTTTTTTTATTAAGTCAGTTATAATACACACCAAACTGACTGCATAGCTGTAATGTATCACAAAATTAGGTCACTGTCTAGCTAAAGTTGCTTAATATTTGCTTAATGAGCTTAGGTGCGATAGATTGCCGGTGGAACGAAAATAACCATGCCATTTGCAGTCTCTTATATAAAGTATTAGATTATTAAAAAGCGATTCTGTACCACTTTGCAATGTAATCGTTGATACTTACATCCAACACGAGTACGTCAAATTGTCTAATTTAGACAGATTGTTGGTAATAAAAAAAAAGAAGATCCTTCGTAGTACTTTTGTGGATATGCATTGTGTTCGATAAAACCTTTGCCTTACAGCTCAATATATTACAGCTTGTACTGTTACACATTCCAACAAATCTCGCGATATCAACTGTAATTCAATGCTTTAACTGTAATTCTCACTATGCCAAAATAGGCGTGCAACAAAGTGACTAGAATATCAAAAAACGAAACCCTTTCATGCTGCAAAGTGGAAGCACCGTAAAAAATTATCCACATACTCAAGTGCTTATTGTATGTGCTTCTGTACCTAAAGTTAATCGATTTGCTAGGCACTCTTTTAATTATTTTTGTCAATGTATGGAAACAATAATTGGCGTGATTAGTTTCACTATGTTTAGCATGCAGAGGAAGACGCTTTTCGTAACAAACGAATCCGTTACAGTATATTACATACAAATGTTCTAGCTGTCTATCTAAAATAGAACCAACCCTCAATGATGCCCTTCGCGTATTGTGCTCATTTTCTAAATACACCATATTGATAGTTTTATTCAGTTGATTGCACATGATAAACAATCAAAAAGAAGCAACTTTTCTAGTACACCGATTCGATCAACAAAACAGCATAATTTAAATAATAGTTAACGGACTGGCCACTAGATGACGCTAGCATCGCTAACTTTCTTTTGGCGCGAACAAGGGAAGTGATGCATTAACCTGTAGCAGAGACCGTTACAAGGGCTTGTTGGCGAGGAAAAAGGTCACTATCTTATGATAAGGAAGAAATCAAAGAGAAAACATCGTCGAGAGGATTGGTTTTGAAGCAATCGCTTACGATTGTGTACCAGCTTTTTTCCATCATATCGGCATAATTAAGCGTTTGAATGAAATTGTACAGTTAACACAATGTTGGAGTTAATTCAGTCGCTATCGTAAACCATCCGCAATAAAGGTGTTAAGTTGTAAAGCTGTTCAATAAACGGTTGCACTTTATCGATTCAGCTGTTTCTCCTGTAAGTGGTTACAAAACATTCCTAATTGACTGGAAACCAAAACGAAGCACGTAAATAATAATCGGAACGCAATGCAACTCATTTTTGACCGACTGGGATATTTGCACATTTCGAACATACTTTTGTAAGAGCCACTTTACTCACCTTTACAGCTAAAACCATGGGGATATGTGATATGCTATCCAGAGCATGACCCAAGAAAGCTCCGAAAGAGAAACAAAGCCTCAAAAACAAAGCGACTACACTCAAACACGGTTCCTTACTTTATTGTGAATCCGGCTAGCCTCACGCAGGAACATAAACGTAACAAAACAGCGGTAACAAACAAAATCCTGGCCCTGTAGGCAACGGTGTGCGAATTCCCAGGCCAAAACCAGCTATATACAGGTACGATGCGTGGCGTTTCCATCACACGAACGCCTTCGGTGAGTTTGCCTCAATCCACGGCGCGTAGTGTGCGATCGAGGTGTACACACTGGGCATGTTTAGTGCCCCACAAGTCTCGGCCCCAAACGACATAATGCCAATCTGCGCATACCGACCCTGATCGCGTATGATCAGTGGTGCACCTCCAAATCCGTGGCATGCATCTCGACCCTCACCACCAGCACACATCCACTCACCATCGATCGATTGCGGTGATTGCAGTGCACCGGTGGAAGCGTACGCTCGGACACACTTGTCCCAGGACGTCAGCGGGACCTCCAGACTTTGGAGTTCGGGTGATTTAGACCCAGCGGTTGAGAGCTTACCCCAACCGATGATCTGTACCCGACGGCCCACGGTTAGATCCTGCTTGCGGCCATGCAGACATATCGGTTGCGAGGCCACTGGAAAATGAGAGTGAGAGAGAGAGAGAGAGAGAGAGATGCTATGAGTGACTGCGACGATCCGCCAGTCCGGCAGTGTTCGAAACCGGCCCATTTTCACGGTCAGTGCACATGCCGGGTGTGCATTAATTTCCCACGAACCACGAACGCGTGGTAATGAAAAAGACCGACCGTGGCCACACTCCCCCTCCCCCCCCCTCCCCCAACTTACCCGTGTAGTTGATGGGCGAGCGAAGTATCAGCAGCGCAATGTCATGGTGGTACTGACCCTCGATGTAGTCCGGATGGACGATGATCTGGCTGACGGCGTGGTTGATCGCGACCGGTGCACAGAATCCGGTACTTCCGCAATCCGGATCGGTGCGTGTATCGTAATCCCCCACACGAACGGCTGACCTGTGGGTGGGAGTGTGGAAAAACCCACGTAGCATGGTTCTTATTATTAGCGGCTTTGTGTGGCGTGGGTTGAATTGCAAATGAAACGTAACGCGGGTTGTAACTCCGGGCTGTTGGGCTCCGGAGGTCAGCGAAAGGAACTGAGTAAAAAAAAAGGGGCAAGGGAGTCGAATCGAACCAGCATCGACGGGTGGTATGGGAAACCAGCGTGTACTGTGGGCTGGGGGAAAATTGTTTCCGCCACACGGATTAATGGATAGGCTCGTCGTACGCTCGTCAACATGTCATTATGCAAGAAATGGCCGCCCGTAATGGATGGATCGGACGGTGGATTTCCCGAAATATTGACATTGAACGACGCCGGGCGTTGACGACAACCGGCGGTAATGCGAGCCCACGCGGGTGGGGTATTATGTAAAGCAGCTAGAAAATAGCTGTTACGCTCTAGCGCAGTGATTGAAGGGGCATTAATACTTTGTCAACAACAAAAAAACGCACCGAAGAGAAAAACAGGTGAAAATGTATCTCAATGTTCTGAACGATCGGTGGCTGTTTTCTTATGCAGGCGTTTCTTTTGGGTTTCAAGGGTTTGTTAATAAGCAATGGGAAGTACAACTGCATGCATTAAACGAAACGAGCCAAGTGTAAGGTCACGGAAACGTTTAGAACATTATGCAGCAATGATAACAAAAGGGTAATAAAATGAGGCTTTTAAATGCTATTAAAAGGGCATTGCTGGAATGAATTGTGGTCTGGAAAATTCCTGCCATGGTTTGATTAATTGTCTACCATCAGTCCACGGATGGAAATGAAAATTATAAATGCATCAAAATGATGCTACTTAAAAACAAGAAAAAATGCAACCGAACCACTTTTTGATTAGTTCGTTTTGTTTTTCCCATCCCATGCATTAATTTCATGCAACCATCGCAAAACAAGCAGATGGCTGCAAAAAAAAACCATACAAAATAACCATTCCGCCCACATAATGTGGCGTTTCGCCCGCACAGGATATAACCATCATTGGTTTGCAAATGGGCAAAACGGCGCAAACACTTTTCCCCTACGCACGGGAGAAAGTGCTGCACAAAAAGGGCGGCCAACGTATGCATGCAGCAGAACCGGGGATATGGATATTAAGGAAACGGAACCAGCCACAAAAAAAGGCAGAACCCCACTGCTTTCACGGTGAACAATACGGAACGGTTGGGCCGCCAAAACGCGCCATTTTTTTCCGCAATCAAAACCATCCATCCCATTGTGTGTACGATCGAACGAGGGGCAAACAAAAAAAAAAGCCCGAGCTGTCACGATGACACGAGCAACCCAGGCCAGTGCTCACTAGATGGTGAAAAATGGTGCATTTTTTTTTTCATGCCCAGCTACAACTACTCCGTAACCGTGCGTCTCCATCGATGGGTGGAATGGTTTCACTTTACTCACAGACGGTGGCTGTCGGCTTTGGCCAGGGCGCAGTGAGCCGATGTGAGGACGATCTGGCGTGCGATGATGGACCCGGAACAGGGATAGATGAACGTGCCCGTTTTTGTGTCTGCAAGCAAGCGAAAGAAGCAACGAAAGTTCTTTTTTTCAGTCATTAAGCTAACGACTGTCAGGCGGTGGTTTTTTAGAACAAAAAACACCCCATACAGCGCCCTCTGGTGGTGGGGTTTTGTTGTCTCCCGCCGCATGGTACGTACTTTTAAACCCAATTCGTGCCACGAACGGGAACGCACCGAGCCCGTTGTAAAAGTCACCCTGAACGATGCTTTTCCCACAAGCGGCCGTTTGGCGCTGGTCGTTGAAGGTCGGAGCCGTTACGCGTGGACAGCAGACATGGGGTTCGTACTCGTTGACGCCACATGAGAGCGAAAAGTCACCCCGGTAGCACTGGCGGGAAATCTCGAGCAGCAGCTCCGGACATTCGGCCAACGGCACGCATTCGCTCAGACCCGGGCAGCTGACGCGGTACAGTGCCTTCGATTCCTTTAGGGCGGCCGTAGTTCCAACCGTAGGTGATTCTCGGAACGTAGCTGCGTCGTCGTAAGCGAGCGAATCTGGTGATCGGGCGACAGGTTTGCTGCTTGGCGCTTCGCTTTCCACGATGGAATGAGCTGAAAGTGGGAAGGTAGGGGATTTGTTTCAGCCTAAAAGTCCTTGTTTTGTCCATTACCGTAAAGACCGATACTAAAGCGACTGAAAGAGATGGAAAGAATGAAAACGCGAGAAAGGTTCAAATTCGCTCGCATCGAATTAAAATTGAATTAAACGATCAGTAACCTCCAGGTGCACTACAATGGGAATTTGTATTTTTCACAACCAATTACGAGTAAATAAAATACACTCTCCGTTTGTTTGAGCTCTCGTCAGTGTGCTTGGCTTAGATTGACATATTTGAGCCCATCTAGTTGTCCTGCGCGGCTAATTGAAACGGAATCTGATTCACAAAGTAACGAATATTGAAATAAGTACTAAAGCTTAATACGCTCGGGTCTTCGATGGAAGGAAGTGGAATTATCTCTTCATGTCAATTACCATCACTAAGCCACGTGAACATCACGGAACAACACAGCAGCACATTCATTTGGTCGGTGTAACGCATTTTTCCGGCTCTGCATGCGATTTTCCGGCAAACGACGATCGAGTACTCGCGCACACCACGAACTAAAAGTTGGTCCGATATTAAGTCCCCTCGAGCACGTTCGTTCTGTCACGAGCCCACAACCCAACTAACGCGTGCGCTTTATTCGGTGACCCACGCAGAGGGTGCTCATTTGCGTGGCCCCACGTCCACGAACGGTCAGTTCCCGTGACAACCGTAACGGCGCCTCGCCCCAGTCCCACCGGGAGGGGGATGCGAATTTTCACTCTCATTTTCCAGCATCAATTCAACGGCTCGTTGACACGCAAACCCTTCCGCGCACAGGTGGCCCAAAGAACCTTGTGTTGTTTTACATGCGTAAATGTTAGCGCGTGAATACCTTTGCTTTCGATCTGATCGAAACGATGCTCTAAATTGCTGCAAAAGATCTCATCATCTTCAACCTTCGAAATGACGTATGCTTTAAAAACATTCTATCGATATGAAATTGCGGAAAAGCTGGCTGATAAAACGATGCAGCATTGCGATGGTACATAATTCACAGCTCCGTGAAAAAACCCGGCCATATCTTCTCGCTTGATCGTGCCACACTACAGCACTTCAAGGGTTAACTTATAGGATGTCACAGCCAACGGCGGGCAGCGACAGGAGAAGCTCGTGCTTCGTAATGGGCTCGCAGAAAGGGCTCCCATTTACTCGACCGGCGTATTATCATAATGGCGCGATCCCAGCCACCGTTGTCGCAGCTATTCAACATGATTTCGAACGACATCTAAACAGCGCGCTCGCGCATGTGTGTAAAGGGTGTGCGCCCGCGAGATCCCATCAGCAGATTTTCCGCAGATTCGCATTTTCGCGTAATTCGATGTGCTCAGCGCGTTCGCGTTTCCTCCCGGGTGGGTGAGATCGTGTATTGCAGATAAAATGCCCTCCGCAGGTATGGGAGTTTTTAGATGATCCATATTGATCGACGGTGGCGTTGGTGCTGAAGGTCGTTCCAGTTATAATTGATCACGGTGACACCCATTCCGGCTGAAGTGTGTCCGAGTCCGATGGATGGATGAGTTGCCACATCGATTGTTTAGAACAGAATCTAAAAAAAATGCTCAGATAGCGCGGAAACCACCTACTCGACAAACGATCATTTAATACGTCCGTATTTAATGCGCGCTTCAGTAGAAAAACTATTTTAACAATACCATATCCAGAAATAAGCAAACGCCGACCCTCTCTACATTTTACATCTCCCATCGCAAAGTATGATTGAGAAAGTTGAAAATTGGATTCTACTTGGACGGACAAAACCAATAGAACAACCACCACAAACAACGTCAGTGGCGCAGCGGAGAACAGAATGGATACCTTATCGCTGGATGGATGCAGTTTTTTTTTCACCCCCATAGCAATCACGGACGGGCACCACAGTGTAATGATCCACTAAATTGTCCATCCGCACAATTTGCAATGCAAGCAAACTGCAAGTACTCGCCCGTACCGCTTGCGTTGGTTTCGTGCTCGTCAGCGTGAACAGCTAGCAAAATTACGCCTCATGTAATGATTTTATTATACCACCCCATTTTTACACTCTCTTTCTCTTTTCACCTAACCATGCTGACTACCGTACGACGCATGTCATGATTGACGCATTGAGGTGAATGTTTTTTAGTAACTTTTTTATCAGCAACAATTCCCGAGCATCTACTGGTTGCGTAATATACGTTGATCGCAAAAAAGCACCTTTTTCGGATATAACGAAGCACGCAGCTAGTAATTACTATTGGGTTAAGTTTCAGTTACAATGTGGGTATATTTGGTTTGCTTCGCTGGAGTGTGTTCAAAAGTATGGATAGCACAATTCAATTTGATTTTATTTCTGAGCGCTAAGTTGCTGTTTTGTTTTAAGCTGAAGGATTTAACATAAACAAAAAATCCAAGCTCCATCGTCTCGTCTCAGTTCTCGGCGCACCTTTTACAGCACTACCATCCAAAAAACAATCTCATTCATGAGATCTCATTTGCCGCTTGATGCGTGCAACCTATTTACGAAGCGGTATATACAATAATATGATTTTGATTTATTTAAAGCGACTTCAAAATACCTTCCAATGCATTTCACATCCTATCCGCAAAAAGTGTTACGCCACTTTGCGCTCACGATGCAGCATTTGCAAGGAAAATTTCATTGGTAGGACAATTGCGGAAAATTGGCTTGATAAGTATTTTTTTCCATTAAATAGTCGTTGCAGCTCTTATCGGTTCCCTATAAAACCTTTGGCCAAGGGTTTAGCTTTATTATTTTACTGCACTCGCTTCAGTGCACACACAAAAACATTTTAATCAACCAATAATTTACTATCCTCGCACGATTGCAGCACGAGCCAGTGGGTCCTGCTAATTGATTGCACTGACTTATATCTCGCTACAAACTTCACACATACTACACCACACACAGGAAAAAGACATTACACAATCAATTCAGTTAAAAAGAAAACATCTTCTACAAAACGAACCCGTGTTTTTGCTACTAAAACGCTTACTTTTCTTGTACATTGACGCCGCTAGTGGCGAAAACTGAGATTCTTTTCCACCATTCCCCGGCATTAGGCACATCGCACTTCACACTAGTTTTTGTGCTATTTGTGCTTTGTGCTAAAGCGCATATAGCCAATGCAGTGTATTACAGGTTTACTACAGTGAAAATAAAACAAACGACGTGTGTTTACATACATGTTAAAAACGATAAATAGCTAACAGAAATCTTGTTCGATAACAAACGGAATCTGAATTAAAATTGACATAAAACGACTCAAACCGAGGCTGTTAAGTATTTTGACGCGCCTGCTTGAGGCAAAAACTGTGTGTGTGTGTGCCATTTCTCATCTCTGACTCGTTCGTACAATCTTCTCATTAAACTAAAATCAAACAAATTAACAGGAATGATGCCTAACTATCGGCGTTTAAATATAGGTAAAACCAAGGCGACTGTGGAAATCACTTTCCGCTACAAGTCACCAATACAAACTGCTTATTGCCGCCCACGGAACAGGGCGCGCTGAGATGGTGTTTAAAATAAATGTAGACTTGAAATTTGAACTCTAGATACTCCCTATTCATCGTCACCATCTACGGGTCAACCGGATTTTTGAGCAAGCTTAACTTTCTGCATAGCCTCGTACACCTCAATCTCCTTCTTCTCTTTCTTTTTGTTGCGCTGCTCAAACTCCAGCCGATGCCTGATGATTCTTTCTACAATATCTTCCGTTGTAATGGTGTTTCCTACAATTGACAAATCAAGCAGTATGATTAGATCCAGAATTGAGCTTTTCCAGCAGCAGTCCAGTGGCGCTTACCTGAATCGATGAGCACGAACTTGCCCATCTGTTTGGGAATCGCGTATGGATCGATATTGCCGACATCCAGCGCTATATGAGTCTGCCCATGGCATACCAGTCCCACGTTGAAGTGTTCCATTAAATCGGCCGTCACCGAGTAGGGCGCACCGATAACCACCTCGTTGACATACTTGCAGGCCAGCACACTGAGCACTCGTTCGTGCAGGTTCATGATTGGATAGTTGCCTCCCTTGTACTGATTGACTATTGGATCCGTGTGTAGCCCCACAATCAGGTAGTCGCCATGTTCTTTGGCTTTTTCCAAAAAGTCGAGATGCCCAACGTGGAAGAGATCGAATGCACCGGCTACGTACACGATCTTGTCCGTCGGCTTCGGTGCCTTGCCATCGCTGAATTGTATGATTTTTTGGGTCGTCGGCAGGAACTGAGAGCAGCCAGTCCATGGGCTACGGGCCGTGTGGTCTTGGCCGAGCTGCGACGAGCCTGTGGTTACGAATTTTTCTTTATTATACCTCTCCAGCAATTCATCGATAGCTTCTACATTACAAGGCAGTGAGATAGACGTGGGATTTTGGAGAAACAGAACAGAAGGGTAAATAAAGCACATGCATAAGTGAGGCTTGGGAGTTAGGATCGGTTAGAATGGCATTATTTACGGAAATATTAATGATTATGAAATGAAGAAACGAACGAATCAAAGTAGAAGACGTTAGAAAAGAAAAACCAACAAGGATTGATCAATAAGTAAAGCACAATCCATGCTATAGGCTCTCACACGACGGAGAACGAGTAAAGAGGCCCATGGTTAGGTTGACAAAAACCGAAAGCCTCCGTAAGCTGAGACTTGCATCGGATACATAAAATGCAAATAGAATGTGTAGCGGATCGGCAAATACTTTTAACTAAAGATACAGAGCAGCAAAGGGATAAAGATCACACGGCAGCGAAACAAACAAGCTCTCGATCGAGTATGTGGAGATGAATATTTACCAGCTTTCTCAACCTCATATTCCTTATCACCTTGCTTGAAATGGTTTTTCGTCAGAAGAAGCATTCTTCCGACAAGATCCGTCGTAGAGACGCCGGCCGTCCTCGATACTTCCCTGTGAAAATGTGTTTAAAACATGGGTTTAGTAGTGCTATAGCGCACAGCTGCATTGGAATGCTCGTTACATACTTGTATCGTAGCGCTTTTTTTACCAGATGGTAGGTATCCACTCCATCAGCTGTCAAGGTGATATCATCTGCAAACAAAGAAACACACGGTTACATTTCTGTTCAGCATCTCAAGCATGCTTTGTATAACCCAATGCGCTTTAACTTATGAAAGGCACTGTTTCAACAGAGCAATGAAAGTGAGTCACTGCTATTGAAAAAAAACTTGTCAGTACTGTGTGCCAATATCATGCATCAACCGTAGAAAATCCATACTCGATTGATATTCCTCGTTGTCCAGAGTTCACTTATTGCAAATCAATCAATCAACTGATGCGGTCAAAATAGCATCATGTTATAATTGTGGAACAGCCCGTAGTAAACAATCCTCTACTGATTAAAGGTCAGTGCTATTTTGAACGCTCGCACTGGACTCATTCGGAAGTGACTACCCTCATGGGTCATTTTGCGCTCATCAATTGAAATCGATACGTTCAATCGAGCACTCTACGCAGATTTTTAAAAAGCGGACAGTCTTGCAAGGATGTGATCCCGGATCCGCTAGAAACGGTGTTTTGTGTCTATCGGCGTGCTCGAGCTGATAACGTACAGGCTGGTCCGACAACATCACACCACCCAAGATTGGGGTTGATGATAGCGACGTTAGGTCAGCCGAGCAACTATCGCTACGGCAACCTACCCAGACCTCTATGAAAAAAACAGCATGCGTTTGTTCAGGTTCATTTGTATTGTTCAATCTGGTTCTCTGCCGGATTTCCAATACCCTTTTTTCGTAGCAAATACCATGCATATTCTTCCAAACACTTACCTCCATGCACGCAAAAATCGCAGTCATATTTATCCAGAGTTTCCAGTGTTGTCACGTAGGGTGCATCCTCGACGACTTCATCAACCCATTTTATACCACGAACCATTTTGTATCTACGGCGATTAAAGGTATATAACTGTTAGTAGGAGTATAAAACACCCAATACGACTATTGAACATACAAATCTATAGTTATTATTTTCACTGTTCTCCAAAAAGATAGTATGTGTTTTTTGCTGCGAGTTTAACAACTTATCGAATTAGTTTCAATATGATTTCAGAAAGACAGATGTTTCACACCCAGCATTTGAATGAAACAGAAAAAAAACCTATCCATATTGCATTTTTGAAATAATATCGCCCAGGAGATATAATTTTTTTACTATTGTGTATACATTATACATGATCCTATAGTTTAATAAGAAAGTTAGTAATTTTGGAGCATAATAAACATTTGTCATTGAACATAAAGCTCAATATTATAGATCACCTAAAATGCACATGCATCTTTTATCGAACATTAGACAATTAAATCAACAAACAATCTGCGAAATGCGCACTCCATTGGAGTAGTTTTAATTTTGCTTTTTTTTTGCATCAACGGGTACAATACTCCGGAACAGGCGGCAACTCTTGATAGCATAGCTACTATGCGATACTTTACCGTGTTGCCCCTGATAAGAAATGGCCCTGCTCAACCTCCCCAGTTGCTGCTCTCTGAAGCAAATTCCTGTCTGGGAGAGGAAAGAAAAAAAAAGCCTGACGGACATAAAATTGTACGCGAGAATCGCTTCATGCCGCCTGTCCACGTCAGTTCTCTCGCTATCTCAGTGTACAACGTTTGCGGCATGCCAGAGGGAGTTTTTGCGATCTGAAATGCCTCCAGCAGGCAAGCCATAGTCGTTCGATTGCGTTCCAAAGTTCGCTTTCATGACGGCCTTTCAATGAACTCCTGCAATCGAGTACCAATGCGCGACCTGAATTGCCGGTGAGGACGCGTACGACGCTCACCATTGCTCAGCAACATCAGCGCCTTGAGGGCCACGTTTAGAAGCCAAGTTTGGCAATTTCAGCTAACATTAATTTTGTACCATTTGTACTCGAGCCAAGAAGTGAGCTTAATGTAAAAGACAGTTGGTAACAATAGCAGCAAATAGCAAAATAACTGCCCAACGCTCATCCAAAGTTTGTGCTGGTTAATTCACTCATAGCAACTTCCGTAAGTGTAATCTACTGTCTTGAAATGATTATCGGAGCCTTGGGGTGTAACGTCAGAAGGTCGTCTGTACGAAAAAAAAAGAATCTCTAAGACATTTAATGATTTGCTGGCTTGCTCTGTCGCTCTCATTTACATTTATTATTTTTAAAACATACTGCCTGGAAAAGCTTGATAAACGTTGGCGGTTTGAAAAGGGGGATGAAGAATTGCGCACGTCATCGGCGTACGGCACTGACCCGGTGTGAGGGATAAGACGAGTGGCGTGACACTTGCGTAATCGAACGAATCGGATTAGATAAAGTTAGGCCCTCTCTCCCTAGCATTAACAGAGGCCCTTATTGTCGCAATCGCCGTCGCGTGGTCCAGTTTCGGAGGTCAAAACCGAATCAAATCATAATTTTATTTTGAATGATCCTACGGAAGGACACTACCTCGTTTAACAAAAAATTGATAGTTATTTGCTTTACACCGGTTGACTCTTATATTAATCTCTAGCGAACAGCTCAACACAAAACTACAACGCTTTTTAGCTGAATAAAAACAACAAACAAAGGAAGGAATGTTAATGCATACCGTTCTTCCTGAGTAAATACTGGTGGGCCTTTGTTTTTCGTTATGTCTTCATCGTTATGTATTCCAACTATTAGTTTTTGACCAAGGGCCTTCGCCTGACGCAGAGAATTCGCATGACCGAAGTGGACCATATCGTAGCTGTAAAAGAAAGATGTAGTCATTAGAATATTACGTATAAGATATATACCACTGTACATATGTCATAAAAATGTATATATTGTTGCATAGATAACATAAAAAAGCCATTATTATGCAGACAATTGTCGTATTTTCGTTCAATATGTTCGTTTAATCTTTCTTCACAAACACACGTGGTAATGCTATTTTGCAGACCGCAGTCAAGTATTGCAGGAACGAAAGAATCAGAAAAATAGAACAAGCACCAACGCCAATATGACGGCCTGGGGACACATGCGACTAGAAATAGCTGAAAAGAACGGTACCGTATCGGCTAGGCAGTGTCGTTAGGCAGACGTTATTTGCTAATTGCCAGCCGTCGAGGCTAGAAATGGTCTGAAACGTGTCAGGCTTAACGAACAATGTCAAAGAAATTAAGTAATGGCCACGAAACGGTGGGCTTGGGAAATGGAAAGGCTGTAAAAATGACACCGATGTAACACGGATCACGTATTCCATCACTTTCACGTAAAATAAACGGCGACAAGGTCAATTTGCCCATGTGTTCGCAACGTTCAGAACGAGACATTCTGTCCTTCGATAGCAATTATTAAATTAGGACGTTATTGAATAGCCTCTGGAAGATAACGGTTTTATCACTCTGGGACAGTAACCTTTATTAAGCTCAATATGTTTACATTTAGTTAAATTGCGTTTGTGACGTTAGAGATAAATATAAGAGATTCCCATCTAACATACAATAATTGTTTTTAATAAATATCACAAACCTTCTTTTGTAGAACATTGACCAGATGGAGAAACAATGATTGTAATCACAATTAGAGAACGAACGTATATAATTCGCTCAAGAATAGATATTGGATGGATATATTAGTCAAGGTACATAATATATGCCATTGTTCCAATGCATGCCACATTTCGTTTTGATACACAACAAGCCTAATTTGAACATTCTCCCTCCACTCAACCATTTTGCTTATCGTCTTATCGATAGTATGATTGTCTGCGATGAGTAAACGATCAGACACCAATCGGAGAACATCCGGAAGTAAACATTAGCACATCACCGGTACTACAGATAGCGTAAGGTGTAAGGGTGATGAGTAACCACATCCCCCGCTAGGACCAGTTTATCTTATCTTACAATACTGCTCGATTCTAATTAGCGTTACGACGCGACGCAATGAAAAACCAGTAACCACTGGGACCGGAGCGCGTGTCTCTACAACACACATTGAAGGCTATAGAGCCTCTGTCGGTCGTCTAGATGTCCCGCGCGTATTGATTGGCGACGCAATTGTAAATCTTTTCTAAGCAAGCTCTCAATGCGAGATTGCAGTCATTTAGTTCAATCAACTGAGAGGAAGTTTAATTTATAAGTAATTTACGGTTCCACGGGCTCGATGAACGATAGCAAATGTTCTGCTAGTTGTCAATGTACTGCGCTTTTCGATGTCTCGAAGGAAGAATCTTGTGTAAATTAAAAGATTTCATTTCCACGCTGCAGGTACATGGAGACAGACTTAGTTTATTCCACGAATACGATTGGTTCTTTAACCACCCTTGCTTACGAAGGTTACACGCTTCTGCGGGCGAAGTCAAGGTCCGTAAACAAACGGTGACCTTGACCTAGCGTATCCGCAACCGGTTTTATCCTAGTAATGCTCTGTATTACTAGGTAGCGTGGATTTAGATCGGCGGACTTTTCCGGCTCCCAACCGCTACCTTCAGCTACTTCTCACGATTTTCGCAACTAACGCATTCGTCTGGCGTCATCTGTTAAAACAGACGCGCGAATGCTGAAAATCAAGGGCACGCGAGCAAAAAGTACTGCATGCGGCACTGACACGCTCGCAACGTGATGGCGGCTCGCGCAAGGGGCCCGAAAAAAAAACCTGTTATCCTCGCTTCCTTCCTCTCTACCAGGGTGTGCGCGCGTGCATTCCTTCCATTCCCGCGTTATTCGCCGGCACGACGAAACGCAGAAAAGCGGGCATACGCATATACAAGAAATGCAATTGCGGTGTTGTTGGTGAGCGAATTTTTTTCTTCTCTTTTTTTTCGCTCCTTCATCTGTCAGTACACGTGCTCGTGGCTTGCCTATGGATGCTTTTGGATGAACGCATCTTCCCTACGCGATGATTGTTCGCGCTCCGAGTCTTGCGCACTTCGCACGTTTCCCTCGGACGTTAGAGCACACACGTGCGCGCGCGCGTATTTCGTCGATGACGTTACCACGCGAGAGCGCAGCTCGACGCTGATAGGCGTATGGCGTGAATCATACGATCGCGCGTGTAATGTTTTGATTAGTGCATCCCGTTTGGATGTCTGCGTTGCTCTTCAATCCAGCAACCGTGCGTCCACGGTTGACAGAAGGTTCCCGCGATGCCGAAATTGTTCATGCGCATGCTTTCGATTGGCGCCGGTGGTTGCCCCAAAGGGTTACTGCCGCTGACTGGCTTGATTGCGAGCCCTCGAACTGCTTGCTAGAGCAGAGAGGTTCATTCACCTAACCGTGTAGGGCTTCACATTCGAACCCGTTAGATTGTGGACTCGCCCATATTCATTCGAACCCAGGAAACGACGTTCCAAAGTCGTGCAGGGTCCGAAAGTCCAGTAACCGCCGCAATGCATTGTTGATAACCGACGTGTGTTGTTACACGGTTGCTCCAATTTAACGGTTTGCTGCACGCTTTTCCACTCGGCGTACCGGCGGCGCGTTGCCGATTCGAAACTGTAGCTGATTGCGGCGAGTTTCCGCTTTCTTCGTGCACTGGCGCACTGGTTGTAGCGTATGAGTTATTTAAAGCAGCGACCAGTGACTGATTAAGACCGTTGGTAAATTTTCTTTTCCTGAACAAAGAGAACCTGGCTCCTGGCGGAGATATGCTGCGAGGAATGATTGGCAAGAAAACCTCAGCCCAGTCACCGCTTTCGAGGGCTAATTTGTAGAACAAAGTTGTGTACAAAACGGAACTGAGTGGTCTATATCCATGGGAATGTGCAAGCAACCTGCAGCAGCCAGTGACGAGCTAACTGAATGACCCCGGTTCTCGAGCCTTTGTACGGTGATTGCATCAATGCACACTGCGGTTCCGTGTTGAACCCATTGCAACGAAGTTCTCGACGCGGTTGCGAAAGGTACACAGCACATGCACACACACAAACACACACACACAGAGTACCGGAGCACACCGATCTGGCCAAATGGAGGCAGACCGCCTTGTGTCAAGGTGAAGGGAAGGAAAAAAAACACACCAGCACGAATGAGGTCACTTTACAAACAGATGGGCTTTTTTTCTCCTTTAAATAAATCTACCGAAAGTGCACTCTATTTGGGAATTATGGTTGGCCAGCAAAAAAAAGGGCGTTTCTAAATTAGCCGATACCCAGCGTAAGTGCAACTAACACCACCTAGCGCCAACCAGCGATTTATGAGAAATAATTCTATTTTTGGACTACGGCCCTCGGTCAGCCTCAAGTACACTTCGTCCTAAGGTCACAGGGAAACCCCAAACAACGGTGTGTTGTGGGAAACGATTTTCCGAACGTTTTTTTTTCGTCCAATCGCAGCAACCATTGCATCAGCTAGCAGTCAGCAGGAGACTCGTCGTTGTTGCGGTAATCGAACAAATCCAATTAACTTACCATCCGTCGCACCAGACGCGGATTTCCTTCCCGGAATTTCCGTGCCCGTTCTCGGTTCTATTTTCCATGCTCGTACGATGGACACAATCGTATTACACGCACAAAAATTTGGGCGGATTTCTCGCGGACACTGGCGCTAATCAGTCGCTTCCCCGGGGACGTGGTCTTGCTGAAGCACAACCGTTTACCGAACGCACGATGGAATGAACCCGCCTGGCTGTAGGGCGACGGCTTTTATGAATGATTACTTCAAGTTGATAAGCAACGCCAATCGTCGTCGGGGCCGCGTTTGATTCACGGATTTGGTGCCAAGCGATTAAGAAACCGCTAGAACCGGCGCACTTTTTCTTCTTACGGGCACTTTGCTGCTGCAGCACTTGCTGTTTGAAAGAGGCAATCGGATGCGGTTTCGCTGCACTTCGATCGGTACGGATTGGAGCGCGATTTTTTCACAGTTTGGGATGCGGCTCGTTCAACGTTTTCGAGGAAATTGGTTTTGCATCTATGCGCTAGCAAAGTGGAAACTTTTTGTGCCTTTTTCTAATGCCTTCTGCGATGACAGCTGGCAGCGATGCAAAAACTTAGAGGAGTGGCTAAGTAGTGGAACTGTCGTTACCGTACTGTAAACAGAGAGCGTGCCTGTCGAATCAAAACCGTTCAAATCTGGTTGTCAAAGTGCTACTGTTAGCCAAAGCATTCGCACATGTTCAAAAGTACGCATTAAATACCAATAAATTGCCTACAAACTGAGCAAATATTCGATTCAATGTCATGAAAAACATATAATGCGTTTCTATATATTACTCTTCTAACGTTGCTGCTACTCTTGCTAGCTGAATGGCTCGATAAGAATATAGCCGATTTTTTCCCCGTTGACAGTCGGTGGCTAAAACTGTAGCACACACTGTCGAACGGGCTGTTTTTCCAAGAGCCCTTAGCGCCGAGAGAGAACCGTCGTCTCGTTTTCGTTTGGTTCGTCGTACACTTCAGGCGGGGGCTGCCTTAACTCGTTGCCGTTTGTGTCTTGTTGTTTTAGCTCTTTTACCGGCCAGAAACTGTAATCAAAATGCCGACGGCGAATCAAAATTTGCGAACCCGGAAGGTAAGAGTGCATATCCTCGTTTGACAGTGGTGCAGGTTTTTTTTTGCTCTCGAAAGAACTGCGATTGCTCGGTTCAAAACTCGGTTACATAGTGAGGAAACGTCAAAACGCTGAGTAGTCGTAATGTAAGCTTCGCACGCGTATTGAGAGAGTTTTCCGGGGAAACATTTTTCCTCAACGTCCTATTTTTGGTTGTAATAAACATCCATTCGCGGTCGAGTGCTCGACAGTTTTAACCGGCTAGTGGCAGCGAAAGTAGACGCATTTTTATTACCTCAATGGTGTTGCCGCGGTCGATTGGGTGGTGGAGTGGTTTTACGTAAATTTTCCACCACATCGCCATTGCTGGGAAGCGGAAACAACACCAGTTGGATGCTGCAACAGGCTGACGCGTTCGACGGTGGTCAATTGTATGCATTCGACGGATTGGGTGTTGTCTACTGGATGCAAAGAAAAACAATGCAGCAAGCGGACAATAGGGGGTTATATTTTTTGTTGAATTTTAGATAAGATAAACCCCACTTTGCTGTCCGATCACCAGCCACGAGAAGATGGGCTTCGAATACGAACTGGTAAGGGATGGTCTGCAAATATTTACACAGGCACCAGTAGGAAGCTATTTGGAGTGATTATTTGAGACGCGACGTTGTCTTTGCCACTGCTATGATCGCCATATCAATGATGACGCGACAAACGCGATGATTAGGCAACTTCGTCAATTACATGAGTTGCAAGTTTTATTGGAGAAGTTTACGCTCAAGCTTCTAGCCCTTTTTGCGCGATGGTGTTTGTTCGCAAATGAACGTTACGGCTAATGTTTTTTTTTCTCGCTTCAACAACCTTTGCAGCTACAACAGCAAGACTCATCGGAACGCACACAACCTCCTGCCGGATCGCGCCGAAAGGGCCCCAGTGGGTCGAAGGGATCGCCGACTGGAAGTAATCTACGATTTTCGTTCATCTGCCTCGTTATATGTGCCTCGATGCTTATATTCCTGCTCGGTGCGTACACCGATTCGTTTCATCCGATCATCGACGGTATCGCCGGGAAGCTTGGTTACCATGAAAAAATCTATGCCGTCGTGATCGATGCCGGTTCAACCGGCAGCCGGGTGTTGGCGTTCGAGTTTCACCATGGCTACCTTGATGGTCGGCTCGTGTTAGACTATGAGTTGTTTCAACAGTCGAAACCGGGACTGTCAGCGTTCGCCGAAAGACCCGCGGATGGAGCAGCTAGCATTGACAAGCTGTTGGATCAGGCTAGGAACGTCGTGCCAAAAGAGAAGCGATCCCAAACCCCACTGGTGTTAAAGGCAACTGCCGGCTTGCGGCTACTGAAGCCGGATCAGGCAGAAGCACTGTTGGTCGCGTGTCGCGAGCTGTTCAAATCGTCCGGTTTCCTGGTGAACGAGAAAGCTGTGGAGATAATGGACGGCACGGATGAGGGTATCTTTTCCTGGTTTACGGTGAACTTCTTGCTGGGTAAGCTGAACGGCCGGAACACGGTGGCTGCGCTTGATTTGGGTGGCGGCAGCACGCAGGTGACATTCGCACCGAGGGATGTATCGCAAACCCCGCTTTACAAGGGGTTCATGCATCGCGTCCCAACGTTCAACTCGTACGTCGAGGTGTTCACCAATAGCTATCTCGGTGCTGGACTGCACGCGGTACGGCATGCCGTATTCACGCACAAGGCTGCCGAGAACGAAACGAAGCTGGTGAGCGAGTGTGTCAATCCGATCATACACGACAAGCTGTTCCGGTACGGTACGGGCCAGTACTACATCACCGGCAAGGACAATCCGAAGGCCACGGCTGAAAACCCCGTCGTAGATTACGAGCTGTGCGCGTCGGTTGTTAAGCAAAAGCTTATGCCGACACTTAAACCGAAGCCGGTTACTCTGAAGCAGCACGAAATTTCCGCCTTTAGCTACTTCTTTGATCGTGCCATCGAAACGGGGCTTGTTGGTAAGTCTGCGAATGTTTTGGTGCCGTCAAATTGATGCTTATTTGGTCATATCGCTTCATTCCAGATCCGATGCAGGGTGGGGAAACGACAGTCGGCGATTTTGTCAGCAAATCCCGCGAGGTGTGTGCCGAAGCAAACGCAGATCAACCGTTTATGTGCGTTGATCTAGTGTTTATTTCGACTCTGCTCGAAGAAGGCTACGGGTTAAAGGCCAAGACACCGCTGAAGGTATGTTCCGGTAGGTTTTGATTTGAAACAAATGACCCAACAGTATTTTGCCGTTTTAGTTGTACAAAAAAATCGACGGGCATGAAATATCATGGGCGTTAGGCTGCGCTTACAACATCTTGACGAGTCGCGAAAACGCGAAGAGCCAACACCAGTAAACCCAGAGGAGAGCAGCCGCGCAACAATCAATCGAAGAGAAGAGCAGAAAGTAATTTTCTGTGCTGAAATAGTTCCACCAAATTGGAATCTTATGACGAACATCGAGGATGTAATCAGGAAAACTTTTACAAACCGGACCAGCTGAGATGCAGTTGAAAAGAGATCACCTAAGATGTGCTGCCAACGAAGCAAGCGAATCAATTTCAAATTCCTCAAACAGAAGGAATGATAACGTAGAAGGAAGGTTGGATGATTTTAAGCAAGTTAGTTTGAAGCCGCAGCAGAAACATGTAGTAAAGAAAGCATAAAATACTTGTCTCAATAATTCAACAACGATAGCACACGTCCCCCAATTCTTGTTAATGCTAGACAAATCCAACCGTATCAGGGAAACGATAGCGCACATCAGGAATCGGTGAAACTGAATACTGCGTTCATGTTTATGAGCGAGATTCGAAAACCGCACATATACGACGGCCCGCCGGAATAGCAAGCATTCGAAAGACAGAACTATTTTTTTAAATATGCAAACAAAGGAAATCCCCCTGCCAATCTAGGGTCACTTATAAAGGGGTACATTTTTGGTATGTTTACAAAAAAAAAGAAAATGTAGTCTTAACTGTAAGCGAAGAGAGCCGAAACGGATAGAGGAAGGTAACAAGGAAGCGATTTTGTTTCTACCGTTGCCTGAAAGGAAGATTTTAAAGGAATCGCCCCAACGCTTTTCCAAAACCGTAACTATATCCAACATGTGCCTTTTTTCTATAGAAACGACGGTATCAGCGTATAAGATCGATAGGGAAAACAGATCCAGCAGGAAGAGATCACACATCGGTAACACCATCTAAAGGCTAGCAGCAATTATCGTACACATTACTAACACTTAACAATGCACCGACCACCGCAATTCCGTAGCTGTCGATAGTTACTAAACGAACGTAGTGAAAGCAGTAGGTTATAGTCGCAACAAGCCCCAAAGGGGCGGATACCATTAAAGACTAGCAAAAAGCAATTGACATGTGAGCGTTAGAATCATTAATTGCACCAAGCTGATGTCCTGCATCCCCATCAAACTGCACAACGATCATTCGCGTGTATCAAGTCGCACGTGTGTGTGGATCCGTGTAGTATCAGCCGTGATATTTTAGTCTTGATTTGTTGTTGATGTTGTTGCTGTTGTTGTTTAGATCTAGGACGAAAAGGCACGCGATCGGGTGACCGAGAGATCGAGTGTTTGTGAGAATAGAGTAGCAAAAGAGGGTAGTTTACGTAGCATAGCTAATTGTGTGAGTCAGTGTGAGTTTTTGTGTGTTTGTGCCATGAGCACATACTGTCCGTGCACCTCTTCACATTCCCTCCCCATTCCCATCCCGAGGCTGGTAGAGAGTGGACACGTTCCACAGGATGTGTGACACTCGGAAGAAAAAGAATGAACGAACTTTCATACACCCTTCGGCACTGCACCTAATTGTTCACCGTGTATTCCAATCCGCCTAGCACACACTTACTGCACGAAAATGCCACCCCAGCACGCAATCTCCATTGACACCAAATAATCTGTAGATGTGGATCGCGGGTAGCTTTGACGTTAGAAACGTGGTACCGCTTGATGTAGTAGTTCAGAAACACAGCATAGAAGGAATTATTTTAACTTAAAACGAAACAATGCAGCTGGTATTTGGAAAGCGCTTCAAACAATACAAAACGCGTTCAGAAAGTGCGTGAAGAGAACATCGATACAAAGGAAGTGAACGTCGACTGCGAAGCACTTTACACGAAATTCAACTATCCTTTTTTTGTGAGAGCAATCAGTCTAGGACTATAGTTTTGTATTCGTAATGCAGATGCAAATTGTTGCATATACTGATACCACTAATAAAGAGACCTCAGGATAGTTGGGTGCCGAAAAATGAGCTGATGTTGTGCGAATGGTTCCAATGTTGCTAGCATTTTAATCAATTTCAATTTTCTGTTCAAGCTTTGTTGGGCTCGTGACTACAAGATGCTTAGCAGATTCCGTATCCGCCTCGTGCAGTAATTGGCCAAAGCGCAGAGGAGAACAAAACTCCCTAGGAATTTAATAAACTCCCACGGTTGCAAACGTTTCCATGAAGCAAAGGACACTTCATTCGGCATGCGATGCAGCAGCAGCGCACAAAAAGGAAAATCGTCCGGGTGGAGGTGTACAGAACAGCGATACTTCTGGCATGTTTTACTTTTTAGTTTCCACGGTTAATCGAGCTATCGAGGTGCACCGTTGTGTGTATGTGTGTGTGTGTGCTGATAATGGGCGTAGAATAGCTTCAACATCCGCCCACGGCACCAATGGGGGCAAGTGAATCGAAGAAAAATGTGATTATAAGCGTATGCCGTTCGTTTTGGCTCGTGCAACCTATCCCCGGTGGCGGGTGCCAGGCTAAGAGAAAATGCCATGAATCCGAATGGTACACCTGGCAGCGAGAAAAGCGACTGAATGGGACCGAAATTGGATAGCACAGCGGTGGTGAGCTGGCGGCTTGGAGTGTGGGTGGGTTTTGCTCGCTTCTCGTAGCATTAAATTCTCATTTCTTTCAATTTTCAATGGCAGCGCGCAATGTGTCATCGTGTGGCATGTGCGCACACCGTTGGGCATGGGATTTGGCTTTCCCGAGCTAGGAAACGTTGCAGAAAAAGCCATTGAAAGTTGCCCTGGGTTGGTTGGACGACTTGTGGAAATGTGGTGGAAAGATGAACCGAATGTAAGGGAGAAGGATCGTTTTCGATCTTTGAAATTACGCTCATTTCGCCGGGTTGTGAGTGCCAAATTTTGGGCCAAATTAAGGACAACCATATCGCAGTCGAGTAAATTCTAAATTCATTTGCCTGCTGGAAGAGGACACTTTTGAACAAGACTACCAAAGAAACATTCATTCTATTAATAAAGATTATGTTACTACTGAAGCGAATGCTGTTTTAAAAATATAACATCTTCACAAAGAGATATTGTCCAACGAATTTTCAATGAATGTGGCACAATACGTCAACTGAACAATATCAGTTTACGTTAGAAACAATAACGATTTCTATGTTTCTATGTTCTGGCATTTGTTGTACATTTTGAGTGAAAAAATGGTTGAAAGCGAGTTTTTAAAGGCGAATATTCTCATCATATCATATTGTTTAATGAATTTATCAATAAAACAAGGCTGAAAGGGATTTCAAGTATGTTGACTAAAAAGCACTGTAGTTGTGATTTTCTTTTACTGTAAAACTGTCGCAAAAAATAAACGAACACCCACTGCTGTTGAAGCGGCATTTCTTTCTCACAGAATGAATAGAACCGTTGCTTTTGTTGGCGTAAAAGGGGGTTTTAATAATTATTTTTCATCATCATACCTTCGACGGTCGGTATGAAGAATGTTCTTCATTGATGTCACATCTAGCGGTTGGTGTAAAATGATGCTTTTTCTATGAGCGCCAAATGGAATAAAACGGAAACAAGTAAAATATTGTTGAGTTTGCTTCCTTAACGAGTCATATCGGAGAGGTACGAAAGAAAACACGACACGAAGCATTAATAGCCCACATTTGGCCATTCCTTACAAAATGTTCACAGGTTGACGGCGTAATAATTTTCATTCAATATTTTTTTACTAAACATATAAATAATATTAATAAAAAACTTCCATTCAAAAAAGAGTGACGATAAATTGTAATTGAAAAGAACTTCCTCCAATGTGATAAAATGAAAGAAAGAGAGAGAGAGAGAGAGAGAGAGAAGAAGAAAAAAGATGGTAGAAAAGAATTTTCTTTTATTTGTATAAAGTACAAACGGAAGGAGATAAACAAATATACGACATAGAAAAATGAATTAAATGCACCGGCAACGCCTGCTACGCCTCTCGTGGAACGTTTTCCATTCGCTGTTCGGTTCGCCTGCTTGGCTGTCGGACTGTCTGTCTGTTTAATTTAATTTATAGCTTCCTATTGATTTTACTCCCCGTTACCTGCACTGCTAGTCGCCATTTTTTTTCCGTTTCCCTGTAGTCTACATTTTTCCCCTTGCTAGCGTGCTTTTTTTTTGCTGCTTTTATTTCTCCCGAAGAAGCGTTGCAGCTGTGTTTTATCTTTTTCTTTTCCATGTGCACCGCTGGTAGAACGGCTAGGGCGGACGCAAAAAAGCAGACAAATTCAAACTCGAGCCTCGAACCACTCGTGCACATTGCAGGAGCAGCTTTTATGGTTCGCTTTCCTGCTCTTGCGTTGCGACCAAATCGAACGGCAAAAGGATGTAACTATGCGCGTTGCGGATCGCGAATCCTTGCGTTGTATAGATGACGCAGGACCTCTCCTGCTGGCCCTCCGACGCCCCGACGCGTCCCCATCACCGGCGACCACGCTTCCGGTGTGTGGGTGTATAGGTGGGCGGTCGTTTGGTGGGAGTCGTGAATTGATTTATTCACTTTTACGTCCTAATTCCAACGGATCTATTTTTTTTCTTTCTTTTTTTGGCTCATTTCCCACCTCACACCCACCGTGCTTGTGGGTTGCGGAATTTTATTGTGCCTGTATGCATCGCGAATGTGTGGTCTTGTTAACTTTTATTAGCTGAATTCAACACGACGCGATGGGGATGATTATGCTGGAGGGCGAGCGTTCACCATAATGGGAAATGATGCCTTTCCGAAGCTAGATGGATGGAATATACTTTTTACGATGGTTAGACGCATCTCTCTGTTACATATCATTTATTAATTTATACAATCGTACAGGCAAGCCTAAAAATTTGTGTCCATTATTTGAACTCAATTTTTATGGTCTCTTCAACTGTCGAAACACTCATCATATTTCTAAATAAGGATAAGAGAGAGCATAAAAACATAACCCAAAGCTTAAAAGATATCCTTTTCTTGTTCAAGTTGTTGCAATTGGTTTGGCCTTAGTTTGAGCTTGGGATATTTAGCTTACTTCACTCGTGAACTCCTTCCGCAAAAAATAACCAACAAAATCCTGCTTTCGGTAGCTCTTGGTTTGATTCGCGAAGGATTATCATCAAAAAACAATTCCGCTACACAAAAACACCCCAGAAAATCCCCCTTTATACACCGAGCGAGCAAACGCGGCACAATGGAAGCATAATGTACTCATCTTTGCCGCAATTATTGGAGGCGGTGGTCGTGTCGCTACGCGGGGACAAACAAGCGGAAATAATTTTCAATCATCCTTTCCCATTATGGCATTCCCCGTCATCAGCCGTCACAGAAGCTTTTCCACGGTGCGTCTGGAATGATTTCTGGAGTGCGAAATTTTCGTCAACTCACCGATTTCTCGCTCACCCACATCCCTATCACAAGGACATCGGGTGCTTTAAATAGCACACACCTCGACCACGGATCGTCCTGTGGCCGGAAAGCTTTCCTGCGGCCCGAATCGAGGCGGGTCGTGACACGGAGCACGAGAATGCTCGAAAGCAGCAATTCAATCAGAACTCATTTTCCGCAGGTAATTTCCCTCTTATTTCTACCGTTTAGCTCATAATAATAAAAGTTCCACGGGGAGGGCCACGATTGTCGCGAACGTGCCCGGGTCGAAACGTGTCCCTACGGCCGTGGTAAAGGGTTTTCTTGGCGTGTTTTTTGGCGTGCTGGCCGAAACGAGCCTTTAGGGGAATGCGGCCTGAGGGCTTGGTCGGTCGGTTGGCAGTAAGTGGAAATGATCTCGTTCGTCGCTCGCCTTTCGTGGCAAGACGACACGTGCTCGATGCTGGTGTTCCTTCTTCCGAGTGGTTGGAGATGCCACCGGTCGGAACCGGAACGGAAATAACACCTCGCTACGGGCTTGGCGGTGAAAGAAGATGCTCAGATGGCACGTGAAGGGGGTCACGGCAATATGGAAATGACGTTGTTTAAGCTGCGAACTACTTTTGGTACTACGGGCAGGATATTATTGACACCATATCAATGTAGCGTTGCGGAAATGGTTGAAACTTACACACCATGGATTCATTTGTAAGGCCGTAATGAAAATTTGTATTATGGTGTTAGGCTTGTTGCATGGCTTAAGGTGCTGCACAACGGTTGCTTTGATTATTTTTTCCATTAAGAGATCATTGCATGTTACCTTGACAACGTGTCGATCTTATCTTCAGTGGAATAGAATGGTCACTTTCATGATTTTTGCATAGTTTTTTTTTCCAAATGCCTACGGAAAGCGCAATAGAAAGTACTACAATTTTAATAACTAAAATTCCTGTGCTTAACTTTTATTCAGAAACATTAAGCTTTTGTTCCATTTCCGGAAGAGTCAATTTGTTTGTGGAATTGTCCAACAACATTGCACCATTTTCGCCAACAAAATCCATCCGCGCCTTAGGTTCCCCCGAGTTTTGCTTAGAAGGCATTCACCATCTAAACATCTCCAACTAATGTCTTCATTACTGCGGCCAGGCATTATCATGAGCATGCTGGGTTTGGAAAATTGCTTCTCGGGGTTGTACCACCAACTCACGTTTCGGGAACACTCCCCAGGAGTCACGGGAATGTTGAAACAAATTGCCACCCTCACCGTCTGAGAAGCAACCTCCAGTTTCGAGAAAGGAATCTAAAGAACCCATTCGCTGGGGTCAAGAGGAAGGCGGATGGAAGAAGATGGGACGAAAGATCGCGTGGGTGGAGATATTCACCACTACAACCGCAACAGGCCGTACGGTAAACCGGAAAAGGGATCCACGAAACGGGGATTTTTGGGGGACTCGCTACACCGCGATGCCGGAAAATGGCAACCGTGCGGTCGAAATAATCGGTCGCCATTAGCGGAGACACGCTGCAGGAATTAACCGCATACACACACACACCCACACCCACACACACCGGCCAGCAGGGAAGATGCGGTTGGTCACCTTCACTAAGACTCGATCGACCACATCCGGGACGCGTCGGTTTGGTGTGGCGATTTTTCGCACCCTTTCGGATGGCTTAGGTTGGGGGGATGATAATAATGACCTCCCCCCAACACTCGGGGAGGCTGAGAAGGACGATAGTATCACCATAACTCGAGACACGGAGCGTCATTAGCATACGATGCTGTGAAGGGGCTACTAGCGTGCTGTCGGTAGCACCAAAAACCTCAACATATCCGTGCTCGCGTGCGGTCGCATGGCGGCAGGATAACTGTTCGCCTCAAAACAGACACGAGGGAAAACTGGTCTTTGGGGGTGGCAATAGAGTACCCTCGATTGGTGGAAGGAGACAGAGCGAGGGAGAGGCGGACAAGGGGTTGAGAATTATGTTTTCCAGTAGACGACGGTAACCGCAACATTTGCGCCATCACGGCATGGTCTGGTCGTGGAAAAGTACGCGTCGAAAGGATCGGTCGAGATCTGCGGTCCGATTTTCATTCATTTGCATCAACTCGGGGCGCCCATTATTGTGGGCGCCAAACACGAATCCTCCTTCCAACCCACGCATCGAGGTATTAAAGAGGATAGACAATTTGGGTCAGCTTTTGAAGAAGAGAGACCACGGAGGCTGTGGCGCGAACGATTCGCGGCTCCATTTTGTAAGCACCCGGCGACGCGCAGGACCTTCGGTAAACACCATTTTTAATGAACTGCAAATTCGTCGTGAGGTTTTTATAGTTGCTGTTGTGGTGCGCGCGTGCGGATTGCGACGAAAGCACGCGTCTTCGTGGTCGGCATGGTGTGAAACGAAACCAGAAAGCAAAATATGAACGCCTTGCAATGGGTGTTGCTGATGATCACCATCCAACAATGAGCGGTTGTTGCGGATCTTATGTTCTCCGGCAGAAAAGGCGCGTGAAAGATGCTTAGAACTTAATTTATTCCTTCCATGAAGCATGATTACACTTGCACGAGCAAACGCGACCTGCGAGAGAGGCGCATTTTCGCCAGGGGAGGATTCGAGGCACTTGTTGGGTATATGGTACTGGGTGGTTTCGGTTGCTAATGGAAGCGTCGTGGTGCTGGGAAATTTGTTTGCATCCGTGACAGGTTGGTCTGTGTTTTGCCCGGAGCCGAGGATTAGTTTGGGGAGTGTTTATTTTTCGGGTGCTATCCAGGATAATGCAACTACTGGCAACACGGATTTACAAACGAAAATTGGATCAACCTTTGGGGAGTGGCAATCTACGGAAGAAATGTTGGCATTTACAAGAAATACTTGCCAGCTAGCGCATTGGAGGAGAAATTCTGGAATCAAATCGAATAGAAATATATCCTATGTTGGAATGCTTTATGTTGAGGGGTGAAGCAAATGGTATTATTCAATTGATTTCGATTTCTCATGATTGCAATTTTTCTCATGTGCCATGTAAAAAAAAATATGAATGATTTGATTACATTTTTTCTCATGTGAAAAATTCGAATGACAGAGTTTTGTTACTGGTATTCGAAGTTTTTCTTAATACGGTCTGGCCGTTCCTAAATAAATAATAATAAAAATGAATGTTTGTATATATATATATATATATATATATATATATATATATATATATATATATATATATATATATATATATATATATATATATATATATATATATATATATATATATATATATATATATATATATATATATATATATATATATATATATATATATATATATATATATATATATATATATATATATATATATATATATATATATGCGCCTATGCGCGCGCTTCAATGGGGTTTCCACTGAACCGATTTGCACCAAACTTGGTACATAGGTGCATAATGGTCTCGGATTTAGGCGTTTGATTTTTTTTTTAGGGCCCCCAAAAGGGGGGCTCCCATACAACCCCAATTCGCGAATATTCATTTAAAAATACAAATGATGCCCGATTAAGCTGAAATTTGGTACAATGTTTCATTACTTTAAACGAATACTGGCAAAATTTCAGCCTCCTCAATGAAGAACAAAGGGGGGCTCCCATACAACCCCCCCTTCCAAAAAGTGATTATTATTCGCTTAAAATTATAGTCGTAGCCCGATTTTGCTGAAACTTGAAGCATAAACGTTGCATTACTAAACAGTTATACTCGCGAAATTTGAGCCATCTCAATGAGGAATAAAGGGTGGCTCCCATACAATCTCCCCCTATAAAAAATGAATATTATCCGCTTAAAATTATAAATGACGCCCGATTTGGCTGAAATTTGGTACATAGATGTTATATTAGTTTAAATCAACCCCGGCAAAATTTCAGCCTCTTCAATGAAGAACAAAGGGGGGCTGTCATACAAAAAAAAATGCCCAAAGTAACAAATATCGTCAAATTTAACAACAACTTTTCATGTACGCCTTAACACAGTCTATACAACAAGTTATAAAATATTATATTCTGCTATGCGGAAATGGGTGGATGGAAATCTAATTTATTGTTATGTTCAAATATCGCTCAATGATAAAAATGGTTTTTTGTTTATTCTTTTTTACAAGTGACTTTTACATTATGGTCGGGAAAGGAATTTCCATTATCAGAATAAAAGAAATTAACAGAAATGTAAAGTCGTCAACAAACAGTCCAGTTTCCTGCAACTTTTCTCTCTTCAAAAATTTATTTAGACACTAAACTGAGCTTAGAAAGTGAACTCATTTTCTTCTCATGCATGTTTACATTTAAAAGTGTACAATATTTTGCAACACATAGCGCTATGCCGTTATTCAGTAAGATTCAGTTTTTAATTGTGTTGAGTAGCGTTGGAAATGTGGTTGGTGTAATAAATTTAAATATCGATTTCAGAGCGTAATGCTTACAAACATGAAATGAAGTTTTGAAAGAGAACAGCAATACAGATCAAATATAAAGGAAAATGGAAAACTGTTTCCAGGTAGCTTCAGTGACAAAATAAGAATAAGTGTTAGAAAAGTAGAAAGATTTTAAACGTCATACATGCTCAGGATGGAACAACATGCTACATTTCCTTATTGCTATGTAAATAAATTTATGTGACGGATCCAAGACAAATGATACTGTATAAAAAAGTATTTCCGAAAGAATTAAAGAGGAAAACACAAGGCATAAAAAATATGTTTTACTAATTTGATGACGTGCAAAAAGCGAAAGATTATGAAGCTAAATGGAAGTTGTGAAACAACAAGAGAAGAAAGGATTTTATAAAAAAAATCCTTTTCTTGAAAAAAATCCTTTTCTTCATAGCTAAGATGGTTAAAAGGCTAGATTTGTTATAAAACAGTTAACGATATTTTGAAAAAGCCAGGTACAACCAATTGGAAGGGATATGCCTAGAGGACCAGCGAGAGATGAATTGATTGAAATAGAAAACCTTCAAAGACGAAGCTAGGAATAACGTTTATTTTTTTTTATTCATTAATGACGGCCAGGCCGTATTGCTTATAACTATTATCTTAAGTCTAAACTTAAAGTAAACTGCAATTCACATTGGTTGGAAGACATTTCCTTCTCCGAACCGTGAAAGGGCACCTTATCCCGGGTGTACGCGGTTGAGAATAACGTTTATAGAATGAATACAACTAAATAAGAAAAAAATAAAATGCACTTCAAAAATTGAATTACCCAAGCATACGTAAAAATGCCCCTTTATTTTTCCTCAAACTACGTCGACCCGAATGAAATCGGGTTTATCAGCTAGTAAATAATAATAATGATGTTCGAAGTTTAATCGAGTTGCTGTTTGTAAGGTTCTTATGGTGAAATTTAATTGAAACAATTTATAAATAGTATTGAACCGGTATTGTAGCACTTAAACTAATTATTTTCTGTCGAGAATCTCCTTAGTCACAAAAAACAATTGTGTATTAAACACATTTTAATGCATTTATTGATCGTAGTTGATCTGAAGCGATATACTTCTATAATATTTTTAAAACCTTTAAAAATTGCCGACTATATTTTTGAACGTCGCAAAAAGAAGTTATTTGGTAGAAAAGTTAAGGGATAGCATTTTTCTATACTTGATAAAATGATGCCGATAAATTTTCGCAAACGAAACAAACCCACAACTGGAGCCAAGAATGTGAATAACCCGATCAAATGCCACACAAATATGTTAATATCGATCATAAAACACATCCAATCAATTGCGGCATAAATCGTACACCGCTTCCATCCACGGGCTGCTCGCTGATTGTTTCGAATTAATTTCCGTACACCACCCACCGTCAAGTAACCCATTAGTGTGATGAGTTTTTTTCTGGTGTACTTGTGTGTGTGTGTGTGTGTGTGTGTGTTTGTGTGTGTCCACCCCACACGCCCCCGTTAACCGCATCGTCCTGGCTTCGCACACATGGCGGTAGAGCGACGTCATGAGAGCTGCAAAAAATCAAAACGTCATCAAATTAGCGTCCTCGGTGGCTCCAGTTCCGGTTGTGAACCGTGCGCCGAATGCGCAAGATGCGATCGCAGGGCGTTTTCTTGTGCTGTTTTTTTTGTTGTATGCCAGAACCCCAACCACAACCGATGTCAACCGGTCGCGGTTTGCTTCACCGGGGACGTGTTTGGTGTCGGTAATGTCGCGCGGGTTGGCAACCAAATCAATCAAAACTCCGCACGTTTGGGCTTTTTGGGCTTCGTTGTTTCGGCATTGTCTGCCTGGGGGGCGCTTCACATATGCAATGGCAGCATGGCTTCGCTGCGGCGTTGCCATCGTTACGGTGCGATCGTAGCAGCCCGTGGGTGCGTGCGATGCCACAAATTAATCATTAATATTACGTTCGTTTAGTGTGCGACCGATAATGGTACATGGTGACAAAGAAGGATTCGTTACGCTTCTCCAGCCTTCCAAGCAGGACGGAAAATACCATTTTATAAATGGGAAAGCAAAAAAAAAAAAACACTCACAAATTCTGTCAAGAACGAAAAAAGCTTGAAAGTCGATGCTTTTGGTTTTTTTGTAATAATTTGCTTCGTTTGTGAGTGTGCTTTTCCGGCAAGCTTCATTCGCCGGTGGTTTGCAATCTCGAAATTGATATTAAACCTCAGCAGTTGCCCTTACCTTGGCCCAGAAAGCGAACGTGCGCTGGCGACCGGTGGTGAATGTTATGGATATTTTTAGAAACAGGATGGAGAAAAAAACACCCCACAAGTGTACGGCTTTATGATCGAGGAAAATTAAATAGAGCTTATAAAAATATATCTTCAATTGCAGCGCATGTCCATCGGTGGAGAGAACTGAATGCACTCTTTTTTGGCCGCAGGTTTCACCGTGGAACGTCTTGATTGACAATCGAAATCGATCGGTTGGTTCCCGGAGCGGTGCGATTGCTCGTCTAGTGGTGAAATAAAAAAACCCAGACCAAAATTGTCTCCACCGGACACAGACACACACTGGGATGCGCACTTGTTTGGTCTTCGATCGTGAAGAAACGAGCCCGGGGTTTCCCGGGTTTGGAGTGATTGTACGGTGGAGCGGTATTTACAGTTCACCAGATAAATTGATTACATCGCCGGCGAACAAGGTACCTAGCCGGACGTCGAACTCGCCGGCATGTGGCACGGTCAGAAGCAGGCTGGAGACAGCTTATTTTACGGCAACCGGCCCACGCCTGGAACCGTGGTAATGATGCCAATGTTCAGCTGCATGTTTTACGTCTGCTTGTTGTTGAATTGAGTTTTGCGAATGCATGAAAGGAAAACAAGGCAAGCTAACATTGTTGCCAGGAGCGAAATTAGTTCCACAGCCTTATTTTTTTTTGTGCTATACGAGAGCAAGACACACACACACACAAACACACACACCCACAAAAATGGTGCTTGATTCGATTCGAAATAAAAAGTATAGAAGCATCCGTATATTTTGTGTTACTGTTGAGGCTACGGGACTTTATTGTCTGCATGAGTTTTTTTTGTGTCGTTAAAAAGCTATTTTTGAAGCAGAATATATATCATGCGTGTTAAATGAACTCGATGGAGGCGCCCAGTAGCTTTCACAATCAAAGCAATAAAAAAGATCGTTCGCTTTGTTGGTATATATAATTGGAATTATTGAAAACCTATTCAAAATAGTTCATGAATGCTTCTGCTGCGAATCGAACTAACATATTGGATGAATTGTTCATATCGTCACATCGCATAACCATATTTAACCATAGCTGTATGTATGAGGCTTCCTGCTAGGGTTCTTTGAATTCAAATTAAACTGGTGTTCATTATTCAGTGTACGATTTCAGAATTGGAGTATTCAGTTTAGATTGTTATTTTCATTGGAACGCTGGATTTTATTTCCTTTGTTATTTATTCCCCTATTGGTTGGCAGGCTAAAAGTCAATCATTAGAATGTCCGATAGAAAAACCATACCAAATAGAAAGACTCTATCATGTAATGGTAACACTCCATAGATGTAGCGAACATTTTTACAGTTTCTCATTAAAGTATAAGCAGTTACAGGCTTCAATTTTATTTCATTTTTTTTACACCATTTGCTCAGTGTTACCATTATGTTGTTTATATTACAGTCATCAATGCAATATATTCCAAACTCAGCACAAGAGAAATAATTGCAGCCTAATAATGTACTCCGAAACCCCCTTTCGGCCAACGGGAACGTCAAACAAAATGAACGATTTAACTAGCCCCGTAGGGAATCCCCCGTGGATGGTCAATCTGAATCGGATCCCACCCATTTGTACGCCATTTGTGCGTGTATCGTTGTCGCCAATTTTGCCACCTTTGTTGCAGCGGCTTGATTTACATGCGTAATTCACAATCTATTCTCGGCACCAAAATTACACCGTTAAAGTCAGCAAAAGCGTCGCTATCCTGTTTCCGACTCGGCTTGTGCGGCTTGACCAGACCAGACCGGCGGGCAACAAACAACACCACGATACTTATGGCCACTGCATTCAGCACAAAACCTCCCTTCATCGCTGCTAATGCTGATTCCTCGGGGCCCGTATCGTTTCGTGTACCGGCTTCTATGGTGCTCCGAGCTCCGATCGGAAACGCAGGAAGGAAGGATTATTTATCACGCCAATCGGTGTGTGTGTGTGTGCGGGTGAGAATCGGCACCCAAACACGGATGATGGCCCCTCCCCGGGGGTTGGTGGTGTAAATCAGCCCAGGTGAGTGTGAAACAGAACGCGCATACGACTGCTATTACAGCGGATCCTGTGGATCCGTTGGAGTGCATTCCGGATGACCGGCGACCACCTACGGAAGCGTCCTGGATTAATCGTGTTCGAGCGCATAAATCTATGCTGTGGTGCTGCCGTGGCATAGTGCGCTTTCCTTCGGGGCCATTTTCCCTGAACCCTGAGCCGCTCGCTTTGCCCTGAGCCCGTGGTTGCGTATTGCGGTTGCGTGCGGTATTTTGCGTTGCGATAATGCGATAATGAGCAGCCGTGAGCGTTCAGATTCGGGGTCACCACCGTGGGCAAGCGAATGGGAATGGGGAAAATCCACACCGTTAATGATCTGTTTTCCATCAAGCCACGACCGCGACGGTGGCTAGTTGGAACGGTGACGGTGAACCTATCACGTTGATGGTTTAATTGATTGATTTACGCACACCGCACTGGCTCCATCAGGATCGGGGCGCGGGTGTCCTTCGCTCACCGCGAGCTTTTCCGATGCGTACATTTTATTTCCACGTGCGTGGGTGCGGATAGGGAGCCTTTGAATGCCTCGCATTCTGGCGCTTCATTTTCAATCATGCCTGTTCGGGTGGTAGTGGGACACCAGCACCCGCAGGACACGAAAAGGATGAGGGAGCGAAAAAAAAACAACCTTCACACCACCACAACCCTTCCATTAGCGCATTAGCGTAGGGTGTGATCGTGTGGATAGATTAGGTTTAATTATTGCAATCAACGAAGCACTAAACGCTCGTTAGGCGTGAAGAGCCCGTCCGATAATGACCTCCGCGTCGGGCACACGGAAACAGACTGGTGCCGTGGACGAAAGGATCGCTTATCTCGATCCGGCTGTTCTTCGTCGCGGTGGTCGCTGTCAGTTTATCAGCCACCCCTGGCGGTTGGTGCAATTTTGACAAGTTTATTATTGGTGGTGTGATTGTATCATGATTAGCGTGCATTATTCAAGCGACACCGTGTAATACGCGGGGTCAATTTATCGACCCTTAAGTCGTGGAAAGCGGCCAGCTCGAGTGGCGGTAGTCGCTGCTTCTCGTTTGCTCCACCACTGCTGTGGGTTTTGTTTTTTCGTTGCAGTTTTTGGGCGCGTCCGCGATGGGGGATGGTATTAATTAAAAGTTGATAAGCACAAAAGCAAGCGCCATGGAAAATGCCCATCACCGGCGATCACTTGACCGATCCGATCCACGTGATTAATTACACCGTTGACATAAAACTGCTTCCCAAACAGCAATCGATCAGGACGCGCGAACCGCCTTCCTGAGCGTGGGTGTGTGCTTGTTTGTTTGGTTTGTTTTTTTTTTTTGTGCGTTTTGCATTTTCGTTAAACTAATTGGTCTGCCATTCATTCATTCGGCGCATTCGATGCCGAACTTTTGCCAACCCGCTTTCATATACGTCAAATGAACCGGAACATATTACCGATCCAAGCAGGCGCTGGAAACGCGAGCGAGTGCCAGCTGTCAAAAAAAGAGGCTTCCTCAACGCGGCGTTGGTGTGTGGGTTCGGTCTAATTATGTGTGTCAAATGGGTTGAATTATTTGCTCGACAAACTGTGTAAAATTCAACCACGATGCTGGCAGAGTGTGGTGGGCGAAAAAAAAAACGAATACAAAACGACGGTGGTAAAATGGAAAGCACACGCTTAAGCACATCCACACGCTGGTAGCGAAAACGCGACCACGCGAAGCGAGAAACACACGTGAAAAAATGCACCCGTAACAAAAAATGGAGACACAAAACAAGGCGAAAAAAAAATAAACCGCATACAACGAACGCTCCATTCAACGTTGCTTTTTTTCCGCTCGCAGCAACCTCGAGAGCGGCAACCACCACAAAGCCAACGTGACAGAACCAACCGTCGGGTGAATGTGTGACACGGTGTTCTCAAAAATTGCACGATAATTTATGGCACGACCCGGCCAAAGTTGAGTGCTAATTCAGAGCGGGTCGTTTGTTTCTGTTTTTTTTAGTTTGTTTTGTTTACGGTTTGTATTTTTGTACAGCAAAGTTTCGAGCATTTTTACATCACGTTACAGTGCCAGAGACGACCGTTGCTGATTTAAATATTGGTATAAGTGTGATGGTGCGTTTAATTTATTTCTATTTAAATTTACCAAACAACGTATGACTCATTGTATGCCTCTTTCGACATTCTTGTTACAATGTATATTTTAGTTTTGAAACCAACACAATGGGCACATCAACAAAAGATTATAAATTTTCAGCTGCAAACTTTTCCTCGATTCTTCACAGTTGTCTAGATGTTTCTTTTTTTTCCGTCCCGTGCTGCATCCTTTTAGGCAGTGTAACTTTAGAGCAGGCTGACAACGGCAAATGGCAAATCAAACAAACAAATGAAACAGCACCCGACCGACCACGGGACCGACGGGAGTTGCTGCAAAACTTGCTTTCCCAGAATGATTTATAGCGCATGCCACACTTGATGATATATTTCGACGCAAATTGCTAACATATATTCACATTTGCACCAATGACAGTGCCGGTTTCGGTGGCGTGGTCGTGTTATGCGGGGAGGAGGCTGCGTAAAAGAGCTTTTCTTCACTCGTGCAGCTCGCTCGAAGTGTGCTTGTGTCGGTTTGGTTCGCTTTTCGGAAGCGCTCAGTTGGGCGGCTGCTTTATCTTGCCCGGTCCAGCGGCACCAGCATTGGGGCCAGTTTTGCCACTTCTTTCATCCACCGGTTGCTCGGGGGCGGGGGAAACTTTTGCATCTTTTGCGTGCTCCTCGAGGGTGAAGGTCAAAGAACCGTGTTGAAGGCATTTCAGTTATTTTTACAACAAGCGAAACGGACGGGGGCCCGATTCCTGACGGAAAACCGGAACCGGACCAGCACGATGGAGCCGATGGAGACGCCTGGTGGCTCGTGAAAATCTGCTTAGGGGCGCGGTTTCGGCATAAAGCATTCAATTTGCAGTGAAGATTATTGATAGATGGTATTTTATGGCGCCGAGTGGTTTCCCTTTGGCGTATCGGCGATGGTCGGGCAACGTAACAATAATAAGACGTGTGCTTGGGAGATGTATGAACCCATCCTCAGCTTGGCGCACAAGTTTGTGTTGAGTTGGGCGCATTCGTCTTTATTAAAAGTTTACAAACCTTTTTGCTCTTTGCTGTGAAAATGTTTGTTAGTGGTTCTGATGGAAAAGAAAAACGTGAAGATGCTAAGTTATGCTAGTTCACGGTTGGGCATAAACATGTCAGTTTACTGAAATGAACTTTAAGCTATTCTTGTGCACGGTTTAAAGCATGCGACATATTTTTGAAGTATTTTTGGGTATGAATTCGCTTTCCTGAAGCAAGGAAAGGTTGTCAAACAGCTTTTAAAATTGCGACAAATTTGAAAAAATTGAAGCTTTGTACATATAACTCGAACGAAATGTTGATAATTTTATTAAATATGTATTTTTGAACAAAGGTCACTTTTAAATTCTATTATCATTAGATTCAAGCGTAAACAAGTTTGTAGCATTATTAGTATTTCTAGTATTAGCATTATTAGTATAGCAGTATTAGTATTAGTATAGCAATTAGTATTAGTACTATTAGATAAATAGTAATTAGTATTAGTGATAAGATATGAGTATAAAATAAAGAGCGCGGCGTACCGGCGGCCTTTTTCTTATCCAGTCGGCGTTTAAGACAAGAAACACAAGACACCAGAAATAAAAAAGTAATACACCACAAATTGACTTTAGTAGTTACTACTTCATGTTTCTTAGAGTAACGTTGCCTTGTTCTTTTTCTCAAGTGGCGTAGCAACCGTTGCGTTTTCAAGGCCTGCTTTGTTAAGACTTTCTTTTAAAAAGCAAAAAAAATGACGTAATTTTACGTTGCAAAAAGTACACTCTCTTAGGTTTTTACAAAGTGGTTTCTCAAATAAATCGATCACATTCGTGTTCGTAACATTCTAAATGCCCTCTGTGCCATCGTGCTAAAAGATGCTTTCATCGCCTTCGCCAGCTAATCATCGCAATCGCACCGTCTTTGCGGGGGTCGCACCGCTTCCATGTTCACGGCTGTCAAAAGAGCCGCTTTTCCCGCGCTTTTCACCCAGGAAGCGAACGAGCGTCGTTCAGAAATTATCTTTCCCACGGTGGCATTTGTGTGCCGCTCGATACAACGTTACCGCTGAACGCATTTCTGAACGATAAAAACACGCGCAAGGGAAGCTACAAAATAAAACCGAACAATAATGCACTTTGCAGCCGAAGCCAACCGCCACCGGAAAAGCACGGCCAGTGTAAAATAATTACCCAACAAAGTTTATCAGTGCCGGCGGTGCTGACGGGTTGCTGCCAGCACTTTGGGTGGGTGAAAGCAAAGCAAAGCGCAAAAAAAAAAAAACAGAGGAGAACAGAACAGCAAACGGCCAATCTCGCCAGACGAGTCTCGGCCAAAATCACGCCATCGTCGCCGCCACCGATTTGCTCCCGTGAGATGTGGCAAATTGTGAGCCCCCCCAGCCGGGCTGTGAAGTGAAGCAGCAGCAGCTTGTTTCAAAGCAAAAATTAGCCACGCTGTTCGGTGCCCTGGCCCGAGCACAGGCGGCGCCATTAATTACCATCCTCCGGGCTCATGGTTTCACTGCCATCCTCCCCCGGGGGTGGCCCCAGCGAAACCGGCTGATAATCGCACAAACGGTCAAGTTTAAAGTTCACGGTCTCACCCGACAACCGGCCAGGGCGTCTGGGTGGTGTTTATGGTAGTGCGCGTTCGCTTCTCGAAGGATGCTCGAGATAAAATGGTGCGGAGTTCTTGGGTGAAAATGGGCCGAAAACCGGCTACCGGGCACCCGGGAAGCGTGCTTCGTGCGATGGACAGCGCTTTTCCTCGTTGATAACTCGCAGCCAACATCCCTCGGACGGGGAGGTCCGTGTTTTCGCGTTGTACGGGACGAAACGGTCGACGAAAATAAAGCCAAGAGAATGAAGCAAGAAGAAAAAAAGGAAACGACTCGAGCACACGAACCGGGAAGGATGAAAACGCCCCAAGCGGGCACGTTCCTGCCGAGCCCGAAGTAATGAATGAGCTGCATTCCAAGTAATAAATTAAATTATCTGCTGCAAAGCGTCGACGGCCGCTGTGGCCACCATGCGGTGACGGACACTGGAGTCGAGTTTTTGGGCTCACAAGGGAGGATTTCACCCCGTTTTTTTGCTTGGTTGGTTGGTTGGTTGGTCGTATATGTTTTTTCGCCCCGTTACCTTGGCCGTGCGGTTGGTGGACGTTTCGCCGCCACCGGAAAGGTCTCACGACGCGAAGGACGATAAGTGGTTGGTCCCAAGTGGGATGGGTGGGTTTTTTGTCCGCATCGAACCGGATGCCCTTCCATCTCGTCCAGGCGTGCGTTAACGATGCATATGTGAGCCGAATTAAACGGAACTAGCCGGTTGTTTTAGTTCCGTAAAAAACGACCACCGGAATATGTTTCTTGTGGGAAATTTTATGATAAACATACGGATATGGATATGTCGATAAGAACCGAATGAATGAGAATAGTTTTAGAGAAAAGGCTAATACCCCCAGTTGAGATTTCCTTATTACTTTATCATCCACTTAATGTAGCGCAACAGAGGGAATAGTTCTGGAAACTCCCGTTTTGTTTTTTTGTCAGTCCATCCAAAGATTTATCGCCCATAACAAATGAGAGTGCGCTCAATTAACATAATGCATCATTTCCTTGAATTTGCAATTAATATTTTCCATTTTGCATTTGATCGCATCAGGGTTTTGACGCTGTTTTTCCGCAGTTTTCACGCATTAGAGGCACACACACAACGAAAAAAAACCCCAGCTTTAGTTTGCCTCGGCTCGGACATTCTTAAAAAAAAAAACGCCCCATCTTCTCGGCTCGCTTTCCGGGTGAGCTATTAAGAAAATCTACATTTAAATGAATTATTTCAATTCCCACCCTGGGTGCCAGCAAAACCCCGACAATGTGGATGGCTTTCGGCTTGGATGGCTCACGTCCAGGGAAGGCTTCCGTTCCATTCTGGTGGACGGTTCCGGACTTTCCAACGGTTTGGATAATTGAGCGTACAGCCGAAGGCTCATCGCGTTGATGAGCGCACCGCTTTTCCCGGGAAACGAGAATGCTGGACGGGCGTTGAAATGAATTTATGACACATTACTTTTCACACGTCGGTGCGATTCCGGGAATTGCGTCGAGGCGCGTGCCAGACGGCGTGGAATGCGCACCGGAAGTTTGGGGGATGTCTGGTGGGTTCTTAAGCGTAAATTATGATTTGCATCCTCAAAAGCGCCCACTCTCACTCCCACATCAAGAGAGGCCGCATTCGATCGCGTCTCACCAAATGCCATATCGTGCTCGTAATGCTGCTGTTGTTCGATATTTTCCGGAACGCAGAAGCACTTCCGTGGTTCGTCGGGTAATCGCAACTCACTCGTAATAAGATTTGAATGGAATAATTGCATCCGAAGCCTGCAAAAGGGCGAGCACGGGCGAAAGCACGCAAGCAAATCGTGGTGTGTATGATTGAAACCGCTTATGGGTGTCGGCCCCCACCGGAAGTCACCCTCGGGGCAATGGCACGGGAAATTTTGCAAATGCCAACCCTCGATCGATCCCTGCACGGGTGCACTCATAATGCGACCGAGAGAGAGAGAGAGCGGTGAAAACCGGTTGGCCGTGGAAAGTCATTTAACTCATTTTCCCGGCCCATGTGTGTGGGCTTTCCACGGACCCGGGACCGGGGCGCAATCTGCCACACCGTACCGGGGGTCTGTGGGAAAGTGTTACAATAATGGCGGTTGGTGTCGCAACGCCATCGTTCTCCCACCATCGAAAAAGGCCAAAGGGAAAACTCGTACCGGGAAATCGCATCGAATCGTGTCGTGAGGGCGCCTGAAACAATGTGCTTTCTTCTGTGCTACACGTGTTCCGGAAGTCCGACCGACGAGGGTGCGGGAAAACTCCGGGGTTCGGGAAAACACAACGAAACCAATAAATAAACATTGTGACGCTGCACGCCCTCGCACACGTCCTCCCCCCCACCCCCCGCGGGACACGTTTGGGGGCGGGATAATAATTTTAATGAATTGAACATGTAAATGGAAGCAACCCATATTTCATTGCATCGGTCATTCGGTTCTGGGTACGGGTGCTTTGATTGCATTTGTACCCGTGTTTTGGGGTGGTTTTGCGGGTGGCATCCCGGAAATGGCTATTCTCGTGGGAGGATGACACCAGCAGGGCGCCTTCGAGCGCCACCACAATGTGACCGTTTTGCGACTGTGCGACTTCGTACGACGATCGTACGGAGCTCCAGTGATTAGTGCTTTTAAGGATGCTTGTCTACGGCGGCCGAACGGTCCGATACCCTTCGGCGGGCACGAGAAATGCGCCGGTTGCGAGGCGTTGCGTGATTTATGCGTCTGCAGGGGCGCTGAATGAAAAGTTATGCTCCAAACACTCACACACATGCAGGCGTCTCGTGGGAAGCATCTCGAAGACGCATCTCCGCAGGACTTCTGGCGATCCCGACATTGCCACCGGGGCATGCTGACGTAAGAAGTCACACTGATTGTGGTGCAACTGTGGCTTTTCAGCTCCAACGCTTACCACAGTTGCATCACACCCAGCAGTGCGTCTGGTGACAGGACGCCACTAAGATGAAGTCACCTCCCGGTGTAGTTGTTTATGAGTTGCCGTTGAGGAGTTTAGCGAGTTTGCTTTCGCCATGCCATTCGATGGAGTAAACGACCACCGGGAGGTTTATGCCGGTACGTCGCTTCGATTGTTGCCCCGAACGGGTTGGTGTAATTATTTTCCATGATCTAAAATCATTGAAAAAGGGACACTAATTGCTTGGGGTCAAGATTTGCCCTGCTCTTGTTGGTCGCAGCAAGCCATGAGCTCATCCTGACCGACCGGCCAATCGACTTTTGCAACCGAAGCGACGGAACAAAGATCAAAGCGCCGTTGCCGGCGTGGCGTAGAAGCTGAACCGGAAAAGCCGGATGGCAAGGGTTCCACTTTGTTCACCGGGCGTATCTTCGACATCTTAACCTCGTTTCGGGCTTCTGCCGGGGCCAATCGGTGTGGTCGGTGGTGGAAGCTCAGAAGGTTGTCGCTCGAACGTTGACGCAGCAACGAGCAAAATGGCACAAAATGATTATGAAAATACTATTCCACCCGTGCAGGTTCACCTCGCTTCTGCACGCGTGTGGCGAGTGATCAAAGTAAACGGTTCAGCAAATTAATTTCTCATTCTGCCGGCCCCCGACAGACGCCGGCGGTCATGGCGTCGGATGGCCAACCACAGGCGGCATCACCAGGAATCGTTTCCACTCGATCGTGACGGTGGGCCACGGCGTTTCGATTATAAATAGCTCACCTATCCCGGTGGCCTTTAGAGGGATGGCGCTTGTGGGAAAAGCTCACTCTCTTCTGTAACGGCGGCCGTATTTATTCACTTCATTAGCAGCGCCATCCGTCGGCAGCTGGCCGTCCGTTATTGGACGCGATTCGGTGATATTATAATGGGGCCATTTTAATAAGGAAAACAAGCGCACTGTGCCGCGGGTTGTTGTGCCTCGAGGGCTGCAGCATGATGGGGTGATTATTTAAATAAACTCTCAACATAATTGCCCCCCGGGAGGGCCGTGGACAATCGGGATTAATTGTTTTCCCGCCACTGATAAGTCACTTCCGGCTTTTTTTTCTTCTCTTTTTGTCGAGTGGGCGAGAGTGGAACGCTTGTTCCTGTGCGTACCTTTTCCGCCTTACTTCCGAGATGCTAATCAGCGCAGTGCTTAAAACCTCCGCTGCTTAAACGATCTCCCTAGGTAGGGCCGTAGGTTAGTTTGCTTCCCGCCAAAAAGGAGGGGGGGTTTAAATTTATGAGCCACTCGAGCCGAAAAAGGGGTTTTGCGTTTTGCTCTTTTCCTGCCCGTGTTACGAACCCCCTTTTTTCCGGCACGCATGCCCGGGACTTCCTGATGAGAGATTATGTGCCGTTTAATGACGATACACACCGATAGGCGTATCGCGTCGTGAGGGAAAACGGCACGTCTGACGGTGGGTTCAAAACCAGCAAGACCTCTTTTGTGGGTCGTTTTTCTTTGCCCTTTTTCCTTGGTCGCCTTTTATTCGTCTTGGCGAGGCTCTAGCTTGGCGGCACACTAGTCCTAGCGGTGCGTGAAACTAATTGGTGTAATTTGTTCTTCCGTCGATGGAAACGACTTTATATGATTTGTTTTGTACCAAAAAAAAAAAGCTCAGTCAAACGATGTCAACAAGCACTATAATTTGTGTTCCAAAAGCTTCTCTATTTTTCCTTGTCAATTTTTCCTTCCATTCCTGTCAAGAGCTTCATGCGTTTTTTGAGAACCCTCATTCAGCTAGTGAAATTGAGCAATATCGCATCGGTAACATTTTTGACACCCACTCTTCCAGCCACGTGTATAGTGAGCCACTGTGCCAGCTTTCCTATGGCTTCGCTCGTGCCAGGATACCACGCCGGAACATTTCAATCAACGCTCCGCTGGTGCAGTTTGTCAACGTGCGTCCCGACATGACATTTATTGCCTTTTTCCTGGAAGGGCGAGGGTTTGTTCCCGTGTGCCATTGACAGGATCGTTCACCATTGCACCGGCATTGGGTCCGTTTCAACCCCCTTTTTGTGCGCTGTAAAATGGTGCAGGTTTCGATTACTTCAATCCCGTAATCCCTGCTGCGATGGCTACGCTGTGCGTTGACGGGTTCGCGTTGCCATGGAAACGACGTCACACGTGGAGAGTGGAAATAAAATTAAACAAAAAAAACAGGCTTGTATTGTGTCATTTGGATATTGCAATAAATATCGAAACAATAAAAGCGATTAACTCCGAAACCACCGGGTATGAAGTCACTGTGCAAACGTCGAGTGTAAATAATTAGAAATGAATTGATTGGTGTGCTTGCTTGGTGAGCATAGTTCAAATATAAAAACCTCTCCCCCAGTTGGTTTCATTAAATGCCGAGCAAAGAGAGGAAGCTTTTCACGCTTTTGTTCACGCAATGGCACGGTGTGTTTTTTGCTCCTGCTTCGGGGAAACAAATGCGGCTCCCAGGGACGGTGTTGATGAACTAATTTTTCCTCCGTTTGCATCGTTTTTTCCATAGCTCATTCTACCCTCATTCCGGCGCACCGTTGATAAATGCTCCCACACGATGTCGAGCCTCGTCAGGGCCGTTCGAAGGGAACAGGATACGTCACGTCAGTAAGGATGCTGTAAGGATACCGGCGGTGGTGGCGTTGGCATGCCGGAAGGAAACGAGTGCTCCGGCTTCCGTTTGTTGCCGTTCCGTCATTAATTATTCATGTCTAATTATTCATCGGCAAGTCAATTGATTAAAGGTAAACACCACCCACACCACGACAGTCGTGGTGCGTAAGGGATGGCTCAAAGACGAACCACGTTGAAAGCCCCATGTGGGATCGACCGAAAGCCGCAAAAGTGGTAATGAATGCGCCCTCGGTGGGGTTTTGGTGGATGCTGGGGATTTTTTGTTGTTGCTGCTTTTCGCCGGTGAGTCACGTGGAGTGCCGATGTGAGTCATAAGAGAATTTCGCGTAAAGTGTTGCTTCCGGTGGTTCATTCCGTACATCGCTTCGGGAATGTTCACTTTTGCGTGTGTTTTTGGAGTTGAAATTCGGCTGGGTTGAGGAATTCATTCAGCTTTACAGATGTATTTATTGTTAACGTGATATGGGATTACAAATTGTACATAAAGTATCACGCTTGATTTTCGTTGCATAAGAGATTTATTTCGTATATGAGTAACTATGCATATCAAAGGGATTTTTGCTTGGTAATGTCACTGAAAACAGGCTTGACCTTACGGCAGATTCACATTTATTTTTTTCCATAAGATTAAGCTTCCTAAAAAGCAGCGTGTTTTTTCAGTAAGATAATCTTCCGGGAACAGTAACATTAATGTATAAATCAAACTTTACGGAATGTGAATATAATAAGGATGCGAGGATCAGTTAAATAAATTTTCTTTTACTATTTTTATAAAGAAAAGAGAAAATAATATAGTATTATGATTTTTTGTTATTCTTCAAATCAATACCCGACAATTAGTCAAATAATTTCATTATTTCACCAAAAAGTTATTCTGTGTTAGTGGTTTAATAAAAAAACAATTTTATATACAAATGTTCATATAAGTTTTTGTATACAAAATATAAAAGTCCTGCTATTTCAGAATAATTCGAATCGAATATTTTGAACCGAAAGTATTAACATCCCTTGTAACGGTTATCGTTAAAGTGGAATCAAATGATATCTGACGATGTTTTTTTACGTAGCCACCAGGAAATTAATTATCATTAAAACATCTGGGTGTATTTCTGAGCTACACTTTTGTAACGAAATAAATATAAGGTATTGGTAGCATATGAATTTCATCGACTGTCCAGATAAAGAGATACCTAAGATAAAAACAGTGCACCGTAAATTTCAAGAGTGGTACTCGTGTTGGCTTCGTTCGATTCATTTTTTCTCATCCGACGGTCAGACATTTTTAATTTATTAATTTATCAATTGTGCATGCATTTCAAAAATCATTGAAAGTTGTGATCGAAAAAAAAAAACAAGAACACATTGAAATGAAATAAAAATTGTTTACGTTTAACCCTATCCATGCCGCTATCAATTCATTATGCGAAAAACTCCTCCAAGACAAAGCAGCTGATTCTATCCGTCCATTGCCGCTCAATTCGATAATTAATCCAGCATTGAGCTACGCGGGCAAATAATAACCCTCACCGACGATGATGATCTGTACAAACATAAAACAACTCCTCTCAACGACAAATGCTCTGATTCCACCCCCATCGAGTAGGTCTCTCTTTTTTTTAAGCACCATTTGAATCCATTTTTCCCGAATACACGAAACTGCCGCTTGTTCGTTCTTTATGTACGGCTCGTTTGAAAGTTAATTAGCATGAGAGCATATGATTTTCGAGCACACTTGATGAAGGTGTTCCCTCGGGGGCAGAACGTAAAACCCAGCTAACTGGCCGTCAGCGAATCGACCCTTATTGTTCGGAAGTGGGTTTGCCGGTTTTATCCAACCCGCAGTCCTGGCCACTCCAAGGTCGGCATCACCATCACCTATTATTTCCGTCGGACGGACGTGAAACGTCAGCGTCAGCGTCAGAGGCTGGATTTGGTGAATGCTTCCCACCAATCGCCAGTGGCCAGAGACTATCACTTCCCGCCATCGTTCGTACGGTTAGTCGTGGTCGGGCAACGTCTCATCCGCTGATTTGCATTAATATTTAAATATTTCAACCGGTCCCGTCGGCGAGGGCGCATCGTACCGCGAGCAGGATACACATCAGAACCCCGGTCCCGGTCGGTGGCCTGATGGTCACTTTCAATTTGGCTGCCCACCGTACGTTCGCTGGTTCCACTAGGTTCGGTCGAGGCAACTGGCAAGATCACTTCACTCACCGAAACCCGGAGCTGGCGCAATAATGGATTCGGAAATTTTTCCACATCACCACAACACGGAGCACCCACCATACGCAGCAGGACCGGTTTCAACGCAACGATGCAACCACGGCTTTTCACGGCACGGCACACGAGGCTGGTGGCTTAGCGCTGGCGATGGCACACGATGGTACATTTTATCCACCAGAGAACCACAAAATGATACCAAACGACAAATGCTCTCGACCGATCGGCTAGACGCCACCGGACGAGCACCAGCACGAGGGTGTTAATTGTGTGTCGGTTGAGTTTTGGCTTTTCCCGGTCAAAAGCTCAGCACCGGCACTGGCATCGGAGTCTAACCGCTGGACCACTGTGGACCGGATCCACGACCAACGCTCCACGGTGGTGGTGTGCGAAATAACGAATGTGGTCTCGTTTCGCAAAATCACACCATGGCGCGGATGTGGTCGTGTTCCTCGACCCAGGGCCGGGAAAATGTGGCGGAAAACACGGCTGTCCGTTCGCACTAGTCGAATGCGTTCGATCCCGCCGATGCGATGACCGAGGGCACATGAATTTCATTACAGCTTCAATAATTGAGTATGGCGAGAGGGTTTGTGCTCACACGCATATGGATGGCGCCTGGACGAGGTTAGTTGTCTTTTTTTTCTGGGTGTTACGTTATTGCTGTTGCTGTTCCTTGCTGAGCCATTCCGGTTGCACTTGCATCGCTGATGGATGACGTTCTGCAGCGACGTGTCGAAAGGGGACCACGTGTGTTAATTGCGTTTGCGATGGGTCATTCGTTGCGCAAACAAATTTGGTTCAACGCAACGACAGGGAGACGTATTAATCGTACGCGTGGATACGCGAACGTGTTAGAGGGATTCCGTTTAATCGACGAGGTGTACTTGGATGGATTTTCCACTCTGACAGATGGTGCGTTGCTAAGGGAAAATTCCCTAGCTACCATTCGGCAGCATAGCGATGCCAAGGTTGCTAAAGCTGGTTTTACGACTAAAAGGTGGCTGATTCCGTTCGCGAAGCTTTTTTGTTCTGTTTTGTTAAATCGTTTTTTTGATCGTCGCAAATGTTGACCTATCGACAAAGGGAGATAACACAATAGCACACATTAATTGGTTGGCGATAGAGAGAGAATAAAGCAATAAGCACACTAAGTAAATACCACATTTACCATCATTTAGGTGCGTTAAATCAATCATTTCCATTTCCACCGAAGCGCTTCGGAAGCTCGGTGTGGCAACAATGCTACTAACCAACGGTAGCAGCTATGGGATTTAATTAATTTGCAGAGAAAGCAATCCCTCACCGGCACAACCGGCCGTTCCGATTGCTTCTGGTGGATGATTTTCAATGGCCAACCACCGAGTTGGGTGTGAAAATCATTGATTGCCATTCGAGCTTTGCGTCTCCACGCGTCACGCTACCGATTATGAAACATCCTGCCAGCTCGCTTCCGCTCTCGTTTGTTTTCCCTCAGCATCCGTGTACTCTAATTTCCACCATTTGGGGGTTAACTCGACCACCACCCACGTGCCCCCATAAGCCGATCGTTGTTGTTTCGTTTCACGTTGCAAAAGGTGGAATAATACGGTGGCCCTTATGCCGAGTCGGATAGCCGTTACACTTCGGAACTCGCTCACCGACCACCACCGGGTTGGTAATTGAATTTTCCCACATACCTATTGCCGTCTCACGCTCGGACTGGCAGGAATAGAGTGCATTTATCAATCCACCAGCCGTTACTGGCGTGGTTAAAACCGGAAACGGTACGGACTGATTGACTAAATCCGCTTTTTCCGAGTGTGACGAACGCTTGAATCTTGAGCTGAGCGAACGTTTGTTTGCACTACAATTGATGTGAGCTTCGAAGCGAAGCACACGCTGTGAGTCTGCGACAAAATGGGCCAGGTTTTTGGAGGGTTAAATAAAATAATCAGGTTAAACGAGCGAGACACCGTTCCCATGCACTTAGAGCCGTTGTCGGATAATAATGGATTAATAATGGGCTGCATTATTTCGGTCGAATGTAAGCGTAAAGCAGGATTGAATTTCGGCACGGAAACTAAGCTACCGAGAAAAGCCATTTATCATTGTGCATGCTTATAGCAAACAGCTTCCTCGGCATTACCGTTCCGATAGTGTGTGATCCTTCACGGAAAAGTTAAATTATGTTGGCCCATTTTGGGGCCCAAACAGATCGCACCTTTCGAAGTAACCACCCAAGAAGACGGACGATGAAATCTCTCGAGCCCTCGGTGAATGAAGTTTGCGAGGCCACTTGATCCCGGTGAACCCTTGAGATGAGCGTATGAGCGTGCCATCACCGCTCGCGTGGTAGGAATATTTTAATTAATTAAATTGTGCGCCACTTGATGGTGCCAATCAAATTGGCTTTCGGAAGTCATCGGGTTCGAAGGAGAACTTGCACCCGGCTGGCAGGCAAGTTCGGAACCGATGTTTGTCCACGCAAACAGTGAGCTAGGTAGTGCCTTGGAGGATCCTTTTCCCAGGTAGAAAAGGACGTCGGTGACGATGAGCGACATAGAACCGAAGGAGACGGACTGGCTAGACGTTACTTCGACGAGTCACACATGGCTGAGAGATTCGATGAGGGAGATATTTCACCGAACGAACTGAGGGTCGCTCGATATTTATATTTCATTAGGAAAATGTGTCCTTAAGTAATCTCGTACGCTAAGAGCGGTGTATCGGTACCGTTTTGGTCCGGCACTATTTACTTTTGTAATGCAGAATGGGATGGAATTTTGTGAGTGTAAAGCTGTAACGATGTAGTAACGATGGAGTTATTACCATTGGACCATCGGATAAGTGACAATCTACTAACGATCTTTATCCATTAGATTAGTTTCAGTGGAAACGTACAGAATGCAGTAGACATTTTACAAATTACATTTCATCTCATTTTCCCAGAATAACACATTTTAAACCCCTGTCTAACTAAGGTAATAGAATTCATTTACATTTTGGTACAAAACTTGCAAGCAGTAGTTTATGCAGAAATGATATTCTTTTCTAAAAGATGACATCTTTCAGTGGCTCCTTATTAGCTGTTCTTTTCCACGGTGTAACGCTCTCCACGCGTGGTTCTGTGAAGCAATCATGTTTCTGTCAGCCCGATGTAACATCCTTGACTTGCCCGTTACAAGCACGGTATTATGCAAACACCGTACGACCGGCCTAATTATGTGAATGACACAATTCGGACCACTCCTTCACCGGTGCGGTCCCTTAAGGGCGGTATCTCGCTCTCTACCTGTTACTTACACGCCTTAACACATCGTCCCCAACGGCGGCACGGTTCAGCTGCCACGGCTCGAACGGGTGGATAAAATAAAACCTCTAACGATATATGACACGTCGGTCACACATCAAGTGTCGTTACACGGCCTCGGCGCCGGGCTGGCAATCTTTGCCACCCCGAGGCAGACACTCGAGCCTGGCCGAAGGATGCCTGTCAAGTGCGGTGTTATTCCTTGACGGGTGGCTCTCGCAGCCTCGCAGTGCTGCAGTGCTGTCGTGTTTGGGTTGCCTAGTGCATGCAATAAATGCTCCCCAGTCCGTGGTAGAATCATCCCGCGGAGCAGTGGTGGCCTTTTCGTAGGACGATGGTGAAGCGGAGATGCGAGAAATCTCCCCAGAGACCGAGGACCTAGGTGCAACTAGTGCTTGGTGAAGTGTTGCTTGCCTCGAAAGGCGGGATGACGTCACCATGCCCCGGTGGGTGTTGGGTTGAGCCAGCGAACTAAGGGAACTCATCTTTACAGCCACCGAGCAGCGAGAGTCATCGTCAACTACATCAAGAATTTAACGACGACAGTCAACGATGTCATAAGCACTTAAAATGGCATTTTGTTTCGCGCTCGCGCACACCAGCGGTGAATTTGCCTTCCGCCGATGGAAAAGCACTCGTCGTTCGCATTGACTGGCCGTGGTGAGTGGGCGTGTGGTTTTGTGAGAAAGATATTCCCACTGGCCTCGCTCCATTTCCAGGTGGTTTGTTTTTCATCCCACGGGTCGTTATTAAAATAGGTTGATACAATTATAGCGCGAGATGGCCTGGAGGGAGGAAAGTGTGCGTTTTTGAGGGTAATAAATTTATTACAGCTGACCAACGGACGTAATCGGTTCAAACAATATTGACGATGGGCGATAATCGAGGTAGGCCATGTCGTGGTCCGGCACCAAACCAAAAGGCACAAAAACAAACGTCAAATGTCAAAAAAGCGAATGAAGCGTAGGTAAACAACCAAACAAACGTGTGCACGTGCGTGATGCTGGATCCTCGTTCTCGTTTGGAATATGTCTTCATTCGACCCGGCAGGTCGATTTTCCACACCCCGCTACACCCGTGAGAGAGTTTTCCTTCAGCTTTCCCCCCACAGAACAGCATCACACACAGGTGAGCACGTGCGACCGGAACCCGATCGGAATCGTAATCAGTGCGCGTACGCCGGCGAAACCGTAATTTGCAGAACATTCACTTTAATTCACTCACCTCATTCGTCCCGCGGGGGTCGGAAACCGGTGGCCATTGATTGTTTGTTCCGTGCCATAAACGAAAATGACCACCAGTCGCCCATCATGTGGCACCACACTCGGGTCGGGGCAAATTTAAAGCCGTCGTTGATTGGCCCAGCGCTTTTCCGCCAGCACCTAATGGGTTTGGGGATCGATTTTTGTGATGCTGCGGAAGCCCGTGGAATGGAAGGAAAGACCTCGCGGTACCGGCATGCAGGATGTGGCACATTTGTGGTGTGGCGTGCGGCGAACTAGAGCATCGGAAATTTTCTTCACGTTTCGAATAAATGGTAATAATTGTTGCAATCACATCATGAATATTCAAACCGGTGGTCGAGATTTCTCTCATATTTTTTTTTGGTTGCTCCTTTCGTAGCTTTGATGGGCCTTCGGTCGATGGCGCTATTTGGGGAGGTTGAAAGCAGCCGTACGTGCCGTCGGAAGCCACCACCGGATGGTTGGAGTTGACCCCATTTTAGCGACATGTTTGGTTCATTATTCATAAGACACTGAAGGTGCCAGGTTTATCTATAGATTGCGGAATTACCATAGCAATCCCTCGCACAAAATGACCGTAAGTGCTCTAAAAGAAAATGGAAGTAAGATTAGGACTGCGAAAAACACTAACACACGTTCATTTGGCAGCTCACAATATGGAGGTTTCAGCAGTCGCGTATGCATCTTGGATGACCACCGATGTCCTGACAAGGTCTGATAATTGGTTGCGATCTACCAACCCCTCCCTCCATTCGGTCAGGTCACTGCTCAATCTGCTCGCATTTGTGTTTATCTCAGCATCGAGCTGACAGACGCGCCGTGACGTTCCCATTCGAACACGACAACCGCCATTACATTTGCGTGATTCGCAATCGAATCCTAATTGAAGTGCCGCGCTGGAAAACCCTGGTTTTCCAAATACCACGAGTATCAATCCCATAACCGGTGCTGCAGTTGTGGTCACAATTGTAGTATTATTGCGCCTCACATAACCTCAAATAATTATCGTAGTTCCCGGTTTCCGATTAGGCTCACTCGAGTGCCGAAAACCCGCCACGAGCACGGGAAAGGGCAAGCGGGCGGACAGAGAGCGTAATTAATGGCTTCAATTAATGCGATATAATGCGGCCCCGGTTAAAGGGGCCCGATCGATTATCCTGTTGAGCGTGTACCGATGTTGACGCCCCTTCCGGAAACCCGGGTTTTGACAAGATGTTCTCGATTGGTTAGAACGCAACAGAACGCCACGTGGGGCAATGTCGAATGCTTTAAAATGGGTGACAAATCTTCACCGAAATTTGTCGCAAATTTTCCACTCCAACAGTGGAGCTAATTTATGTTCGTTTGCTCTTCTTAAATTCCTCTTTTCCAGGGGGCTCATATACCATCAATCAGTAAAAGTCCCCTGCAACATCCGTAATTGGGGAGGGCTACTGAAACTTAAAGCCCGCGCGCAGTCAATGCATTGTAACGGCATCGATCCGTCGCCGCAATGTGCAATGTTAATGAGCGATATTTTCACAGCTCCGTGCGATTCCGTTGCGTCCCGAAGGAGCACGCGGATGCGTTTCCCATCGGTGGTGCGATTGAAATTTATAATTCAATACGAGCTGCGGTCATCTCGGTTGTGTTGTGTGCGGCCAATCCGTACGGTCGATTACGTGGATCAGGTGCTGCAGCCGATGCGTCGTATCGCTTACGACGATGGCTTCAAGAGGGGGATGAAATTTAATTCCACTAATTGTTACGGATGGACATCCGTGAGTTTGTGTGGATCCGTGGTGGCTGTGGGAATGGGATATGACCGTGGGTGTAGTAAACGCTCCTTAATTGAAGGCGTCCGTTTGGTCGTGAATCTTGGATCTGCAATGCAGCATTGAATTTACTCTTGGTACCGAGGTTTGAATGGCATGTAAGAGAGGAGAGTAAAGTGAAAATTATAAATTGGACAGATTTATTCACCACCGTGCTGAAGTATGAGCTTCATTAGCGTAGAATATGAAAATGAGGGTAATTCACTCCTAACTATTTTTTACTACTAAGTTACTTATCAGGCGCTAGTAACTGCTAACCAGTCTTTATCCACTCCAGGGAATGTGATTCCTCCTTTGTCCTTGTGATATACTTACCTAATTTTCACCGTCCAGGTCACCCAATAGACATCCTTCAAATATTCAGCTTGTCCCTTATTCACTTACAACATATCTTAATAATCCTTCTTGTTACTCCATGTTTCATTTGAGAAACTATTTTATTTCGTTTTTATTTCATGTTTCACGCTTGCCATCAAGGTTTGTTATCAATGTTCAGGGGGAATAATGTTACAATGAAAACAAAAACAAATACAAGACTTGGAAGACGAAATTGAACAAAAATGTGTATTATAATTGTACAGTTTAAAATTCAAATCTATAAAGATAAGCGACGAGTGTTTAGAATATATGCAATGGATGGATTTTGGGTGCTAATGAAATAATTAAAAAAAATAGAAAACGGAAATGGGTAGGTTTCCAACAAGTGTATATACTTTTGCAAGCAAACGATCGAAAAGCGCAATCTGAAATAGGTGCTTTTGACATTATTGCTACTGAAACCAAGAACTCAATAACGACTGATCGAATTAAAGTTAGTTCGATATGAACAGAATCATTCTCGTGCTATGGACGCTACTTTTTCTAAATTTCACAGTTTTTCTTCATCAGCTTTAATCCTGATTTTATAGTCAACCATTGTTTCCTACCGTAAATGTTTCTTTCATATCAGGTATATTCAAATGCAAAGTAAGTAAGAAAAAATAATAGGAGTAGATTTATTTTTCGAACATGTTTCGTAAGCAATGCATTTATCTTCCATTTTCCTACACTTTACATCAATCGACTCGTTGACCGTCGTTTTACTGAAGCTACAATCTAATGGATTGCAGCGCATTTCCAGTGAACTAACGTTCCTGGACAGGTTTTGAGGATCAAACTGCTCGATTTGATTGCATTCCGCATTGATGGTAAGCTCTCCTGTTGTATGTGGGATGCTCAACTGGCGTATCATATTACCTGCTATATTCAGCATTTGAAACGTAACTGTTATATTATCGAAAACCACGTGCGAAAGATTGTTGTTGTCGATTGAAAGGCGGTACAAATGCTTGAAGGCAGCAATTCTATTCCACAGCGAGTCCGCTGACAATGCGTTTGATGATATATGTAACTGGCTAAGCTTCGGCATTGCCTTTTCTATGCAGCTCGGCAGGTGCTTCAACATGTTGCCTCGTATTTCTAAGACAGCAATTGAGCTTAAATTCCAACCGCAACAGTCCAGGCTGGATAAACGATTATTGTCAAGATTGATTGAGATCATAGCGGAAGAAATCAAAGGCCCATGAAAACGTTCAATCATGTTTTTCTCTAAATCCAACACTTCCAACAACGCCATCCTGTTGAAAAAATCCCCGTTGATGGTTTTCAAGTAGTTGCTAACGAAAAAGATTTGCTTTAATTGTGGAAAATCGGATACCGACGGTGATGTTAGGCTGAGGTGTTTGATCCTGTTTTTTCTTAGATCTAACCACTCCAAATGCTGTAGCATACCGAATAAGCTCAAATCGACCGTTTCCAGGTGTGATTCGATTATCACTGCCTTTCTTAGTTTTGTTAGATGACTTATACCGTGCGGAATCATCGTTAGATTGCTGTAAAATATGAACAGATCCTCCAGATGGGTGTTGCCAACTTCAAACACTATTTCATTGAGGCGTGTTTGTTGCACGTGTAATGCCACTAAATGTACGTTAGCTGGCAGCAGAACGCGCCGTAAACATGAGCCGCTAATTATAACGAAGTTTAACATAGACCTATCAACGCTGTTTTTCAATAAACTGAGATTAAACGACAACGTTTCCAGCTTAGATAGAACCAGCTTTGAATTTTTGTACGGTAAATATTTTAACATATAGGTGTTGTCCTTCTTGGGATTCCAATTGTCAAGCATGCACATTACTTTTGAGCAGCGAAAACGAAATCCAAAGGTTACGGGCAGCACCTGAAGAAGCAGCCAATAAACACTAGAGAGTGGAAAATGATTAACACTATTTGTCTGTATAAATATGCAATTGTTGTAACTCGTACTGAAATACTCGCATTGTTCAAAGAAAACTATGTTTAAACACACGAAGAGATTTTTTAGTTAGTGTAATGCGATAGGCAAACAGTACGGCAGACACTAAACGATATTGCTCATGCGTTGAGCTTTATTATAATGCATTCAACTGCACCTGGTTAACTTTGTACTGAGGGTCATCCAGTAGCAGATGCAGAAATAGATAAAAGATTGATTGTACCACAGCTCAATATGCAACAAAAAAAGTTGGTAATTGATGATGAAAATTGAGGCTGTTAAAATGCGATTATTAGACATTTTATTGTACTTTACCATTTATTCATATACCATACATATCGAAATGGTGCTCAAGAAGCGGAACGAATGTACGAATAAATTTCATTTCAACATCCTGGCAACGAGTTGTCTATTGTCACACAATAACCTATTTGATTTACTTCATTCAAGCCGATGTTGTTTTAAGATATTATTTTTTCTATGCTAATCAATGACGATAACATTGTTCAGAATCAATCTTCAATTACAATCAATATCTTTTTTTTCCCTAGCATATGTGAAACAGCTATACCTGTTACCACCTCTTTTTTATGCTTCTTTTCACCTAATTCTACCACTCGGTGGGTCATTATCTGCTCCAGGAAAAGCCGGAACTGCTTTCATTGCTTAATTTGTCAAACGTTGCGTAGTTTGTCTGGAAAAGTTTCCGTAAGTTGCGGCTAATTTATACTGCTACATTTTCTGTTACTTTTATTGGCAATTAGTTTTAAATCCAAAACTAAAGCTCAAAACTCTACTTTAAAATAGAAACTTAAATGAAATCAACTATATGCCGTATACAAAAAACATCATTGATACACTCGACAATCCAATCAACCCTACTACCCTACCAAGTTTTTACCCATGCATAAAGGTAATTGCAAATCAACTTACAAACTTCACAAATAGTAAAAGAACAAAAACAACTGCCTGTGGAATGTACAAATCTTTAATAAAAGCAATTCCCTCTCCCAACATTCAAGAAAAATACCCAAATAGTAAATGGAAAACAATATGGAGAAACATAAATAACCACTATCTTAGCTCAGACCAAAGAAGTCTGTATTATAGCATTTTGAACGATAAAATACCCTACAAGCAAAAAGCACACACATGGGGAATAGTAAGAAATGCCAACTGTGAAAACTACGGTAGAATAGAAAACCCTATGCCACAAAATAGCAGAATGTCCCATACTCAGATACATCTACGAAATGTTTATAAGAATATTGAAAGAAAATAAAATTCCTTGTATAAAACTCGAAGATATGATAAGACCAGAGCTGAAAAAAATAGAGAAAAAGCATAGAATTCCACTGATGAAATGTTTCATAAACTGTTTTTCTCTAATACTGACGGAAGACTGTAAAAGTAGAATAAGTTTTCAAACACTTAAATGGTATTTTATTTAATGTAAAATATCGTTAAGAAACTGTGTTGGTAATTGTACATTAGATTAAAATATTGTTCCTGGATAAAGAACTCTATTTAAAAATTAAAAAAAAAATTAGTCACGCATTTTTAGATATTATTTTTTGTCAAAGAGAGCATTCTCTGTGTTAACAACTTTGTTTAGAAATGTAGAACGGCTGAGAATAAATGCAATCATTCATTAAGAACCGATTAGAATTTAATTTAAATTTAACAAACCCTTAAATTGATTTTTTCAAAAGCTACAATGATGCGTCTTTTCGCGTGCTTGAATGCGCATTTTGTAACACATTCACACCAATTACAGTGTTTATTATTGTTCTGCAAACGGTGTTACAGCTGTGTTATTGTACGCGTTTCCAGTAAACGATTATTATCCACCGCCCGGAAACGAAAACAACTTGCCGACCCCTCGGGCTATTGAAATAACCGTTTGTGTGTGCTTTGTTGCTTGATTTTTCTGCAACACCTACGCCGGCTCGGGATGCATCCTATCAGGCTGCCACCCTTCCACCAAAAAACAAGCCGTTTGTGCGACTCCATTACTTCCAATCGGGCAATAATTTCTCCTGCCACCTGCTAGAAGCTCACTTGTGTGTCGCTCAACAATGTACCGGTGGTGTGAATAATCACATTTTAAAACCTCCCAGACCGGATTGTTCACTCACCCCGGGCGCTGGTGGATGCTTTCCTCCCTTTTTTTTCTTCTTCTTTCTCTCTTCGTTGCCCCACAATAGCCCTCGTTGTGACAGAAAGTGAACACCAAAGGGCAAAAATGAATCAAATATTTGCCCAATCGCTAGCTTTTCTTCACTAAAACCGAACCAAGCACACCTTTAATATGACGGCACAGTAATACGACGGTCATCATTCCGCGGGGCTCGTGCACATTTGTTGCACATTTCTGCATGCCTCTGTGTGTGTGTGGGTGGAATTGATTTTTCACCGTGCTCGCATGGAATGGGACCGGAAATGAAATGGTTGTGAAGATTCATGTAACCCGGCGGGCTTGGAGTGGCTTGTTCCGAAATATGCTGTATGCGGCCGATATGGCCAGCCGATTGGGGATGGGGAGAAATGAATATAAATATATAAAAATGCATGTGTGGTTTTACCGGAGCGCAGCAAAAGTGCACAAATATTACCAGCACCAGACGGATCCTGCGTTTTCCCTTTTTTTTTATTGATTACGCATGCCGAAACGTCCCTTTTTGCCGCATCACGAACGCGTGCTCCGAAAGGTTTTGCTTTGTGCTGCAACGAGGAACTTTGATTTTTCCCCGTGTTTTCACTTCGCTTTGCGCTGCGTTTTTTTTCGTGCGTGATGCGTTTAAAGCCCTGCACCGGGTTTGCGTGGGGAGGAGGAATAAGAAAAAAAAAGCACGCGCACACATACAATGCTGTTTGAACGGAAACCCGCTACCATGTGTGGTCGGTGGGCCGGGATTTTTCATGCCTTTGTAACGCTCTCGCGTCCCTGTCCTGGCCACCGGTGGGATTGACGTAAACACGAATCATATTAATATACCAATTTATGGCAGGAAAAAAGATAACGTACCGCGAATGCGTGTTGCACATGCGAAAATTTGCATCGATATTTCAAAAAAAAAGAACGGCCCTCACATCGTGCCTCATCGCTTGCGAGGAGAAGGATTGAGGGGAACACCCATTGGGTGGGTGGTAATGGAAATCCATGCATATTCATGCCATTGTAGCGGGCAGCATGTGGGTGGCAATCGGCTAGCAGTAACGAAGCAGCTACGTCACATTAGGACTCAACAGCTGACTGTGGGCGAAACAATTCAACAGTCTCGAGCTTGGTGAAGGCTTGGGAAGGGAGAAAAATGAACAGCAACAAACAAAAAAGGGCTCAGAACTAAAAGCGAAACTATTTATGTTAAATAGTTTGCGCCACAGTCGGTTCCACTCGAACCCGTGCTCGAGCGCCGTTGGTGAGCCTTTTAGCGCAACTTTAACGATTGACGCGTTGCAAAAGGGTTTCATTTTTCCTTGTTTCTTTTTTGTGTGTGTGCTTTCGCTAGTTCCTCGTGTGTTCCACGGGCGCTAATGTGCCGAGCTAAGCTCCTGCAGCCATGGTCACGGATTCCCGTCCCGTCGGAAGGGCACGTCGGTTGGTTTCCGTCCGGCTGGGTCACGGTGCCTGGTGCATGTCGACATATTAATTTGCAGCATGAACGGTGGGCAGTGTTTGTGGTCGCTTTCCACGCTTTCCGGCACAGGTTCAAGGGGGGCACCAGCGTTTGGGGGTTAATTTTTGTGTCATGCGAGGGAAAAAGTCTACCAGCCCGGGGTGGCGTGCCCCGGGGTTTTATAGATTCATTACAGGTTGTGCATCGAGGATGTTACACGGTGTTTAATGAATGGCAATTTTCCACTCGCGAGGCTTGAGCTAACACACGGTTGTGGGGGTGTGTGTCGGGAGCGGATTCGAGCGATTTGTTCACGGCGACGTCTTTTAGATGAATGTGTTTTACATGTGCGGTGAGGGTGTGGACTTTTTTGTCCGTGGTTTGTATGCCCTGTAATTAGAATAATGTTGTTGGGGTTCGGGTTTATTTGGCGCGATTGCAGTTTACAGTATTTGTTTTTTTTCTCCGTATCGTATTATAGCATCTTGTAAGTATGTTCGTGTGTATTTAATGATACATTAGCACCGTTTTGTACTACTGTTGAATATAGCATATAGCATGTTTTAGAAACGTTGTCTTAACCGAAAGCATTAAAAAATACGTTTTAAAATCGTATTAACTCTTTATATAAGTAAACAATTTTTCTGACAATAAGCTGTACTAACCGTAGCACTAAGGCATGTATTTTTAATACGCGAAAGCAAATGTCTAGTTATTACTTATTTGTTTTCTATTAACACCCTTGAATGATCAAATGGCAGCATTTTTAAATTTAAAACAACGGTAAATTATGTTCATATGATTGTTCAATATTCTAAATACGGCCTGGCCGTTCTTAAATAAATATTAACTATAATAATTATTATTATTCAACATAGTATATCAATATGCTAAGTTCGAGAAATGCTGTGTTTCATGTCATGTCATGGGCATGGCTTTGTAAACACAGTCGCAGCATGCTATGCACAAAACACCTTTTCCTGCTTAAACGTCAAACCAGGACCTAAAAGTCTTGAAAAAGCCTTCCCCCATTGGCATTGACATTTTTATATGCGCTAACTGAAAGCGTGTTGCCATTATGTTTCGACATTACAGCCCATCCATGGACGAACGTTATTTTATGTCCTGTTTCCTTCCATGTTTACACGCGTAAATTATACGGATCCTGGCTTTTTTTCTTCTACCCACCATTACGTATCCCCGCGTGCTGTTTCATTAACACACCGTAGTAGTGGTACTGTGGCACCTGGGTGGAATTGCCATTCCGGGTCGCAAAAGGGAATCTCGCCTCGCAAGCACACCCTCCAGTAAGTGTGCTCCTGTTCGGTCGGCTTATGCACGCGAATATCTACTCTGGGTTTCGTGCATTTTCACGGCATGCACGACTTCACGCTATTCCCTCTGGCATCGTAGTAAGGCGCGGATGTAATAGGCTTTCGCGCCTGCCAGGATTTGTGTAAATAAAAGAACGATTCACATTTCTGAGTGAGTGTTCCCCGTTAGCGAGAATAGTCCACCATCCTGCTTATCTTTCTGGATTATCATTGGACCGCATGGCATACGAAATAACGGTAGCTTGCTGGAATCGACATTACACCCACTGTTCCCGATTGCTTCCCGGTTCAAGATGGAGATGATTTCGAAGAAAGGACGTGGAACAGCAGGTAAGATAGAGCGGGGGCTAAAGGTCAACAGCAGGAATGCGATGGAATGTGGTTCAGACTCTTCGTGGAATTTATTAAACATGTTGTCGGGGCGAAGACGAATGAAGTGGATAAAAATCCACGAGAAAGGAATGTTGTCTGTTGATCCTTGGAAGGATACGGTATTTCAAGATTTGATTAGCAAGTGTGAGTGTCTGGAAAGTTTTTTTTTGTGAATTTTGTATCTTTCTTTACTGTCTTGTATAGTACAAAAAAGTAAGGCGATTCGAAGAATGTTTTGCTGCACATAAAGAAGAATTAATGAATTGCACTCAAGAGGCTGTAATTAAATGCTTTACTCCTTGCATGATTTTTGTGCATGCAAACTAATGAGGCTAAAGTGTTGGTATGAACAAGAAAATAGCGAACCAATTTTCGAGAGCGCATTCGACACGCATTTGGAGCTACAAAATGGCCGCCATGCACGTGTTACCCTGGGCAACACACGTTGTGCGGGCGCCAATCAAAGGCCTACTGTTTACAGCATTTTCGCCTCCAATCGACGGCTTCCCGCGTTTCAATCTCCCCAGCACCCGTGTGGGGACCACCAGGTGGAGTGATTATAAATGTGTGCGAATTAATGCCGCGCCAATGCGTCACGCTTCATTAACGAGGGCCTGACCGACAGGCGCAATTTTGTGAAACCAGAAAGGGTTCGCACAAGCGAACATCGAAACGCGATGCGACGAACTAAAAGGCGTCCCGCACAGCATGGCATGCTGCGATTATGCGAGCAGGGTATTTTATAAAATGGCACCCCCGGTGCACCTTGACGGATGGTTGTGCACTCGGTCGTGCATGCCCGGCCCCGGGAAAGGATGCCAAATAATGCCCAATCAAAGCACCAATTGAAAGAAACAATAAGCCAATTATTCTACGCGCTTAAGCGATCATGAATAAATTATGGCGTGTATACGTGCTGCCCCCGCGGGGTGCTTTTGTGGGTGGAAAATGGCGCGGGTGTAATAAAGAAAATTACGATCTCGAGCAACGCCTTGCCGGTGGGCGCTTGGGGTTTGTCGATGATGCCTGAAGCCACGTGGCACGTGCTTTTATGCGGCTTGTTAGCGTGTGCTTATGCGCTTCCGACGATGGTGATGAAACAGGACGGCACATCTCACGCCGCCGGAAGGTTAGTTATTATGGTGCTTCCCTTATTGTGGGATCGGAAGGCGGAAAAGCGTTTTGTTGGAAGCTCAAAAATTCAATTGAAATTGACAGGCGTGTTTGCTGCCACCGTACCAAGCCCGTGTAACTAAGCTCTTTGGGTTTTCGTCCCTTTTCCAGCTGTTGCTATGTTCTGGAACAGAGGTACCGTGCGGATGGCCGGATGGGACCGGAAGCACGTAATTTTCCAGATTCGTTGCAGCAGGTTGCAGGAAAGTCGATGCTCGTCGATGTAGATCAAATTCAATGTTCGGTACTTCGAAGCGGGACAGCGAGTTTTATACCACGCGGTGTTCATAAAATTTCTTCCGAGTACTCCATTGTTGTTACGCGTTGTAAAAGGAGTGGTTTTTGATGAAATAAAACATGAATCGAGTTTGAGTTCGGTTAAATAAACACAGTTTGGTGCTTACCGTATCTAATTGCATTCGTTGAAATCATCTCGCGATGTAAACTAGTACTCAACTGAAGTAGAATTGCATGTATATGCTAACAGTTGTAGATCAATATAACGATCTGATATTATTGAACTAGAAGAAAACCGGATGGTTTTGAGCATTTTGTTAGTTGCGTCCTATGAAAGATGATTTTAATCTTGGTCTCTTACCAATGCTTGCCATTAATTGATGTTTTGCGGAAACAATTTTAGGATTATGCCTAAGCTCTGTTTTCTTTTAAAGAAGTTTCATGTATTTACTTAATGCTGTGCGGAATAAAAATGACTTCATTCTTCTCATTTAAAATAATGACCCATATAATGAAATTTAAGTTTTAAATATAAATTCTAAGTAATGAAAATGAAACATTGTGGAATAAATTATTTGAAATATTTCACATGTATTTTTGATTGTCTTTCGGACCATAAGAAATAAGATAAGCTCATGGAAGTGATCCTTAGTTCATTCTGGTCTTAATTCCGTAATTCTCGTATCATACACTGTGTAAATAGTATATTTTTATCAAAAGATGGTAGCTCCTTAATAGAATTAACACCACAAATCAATTCATATCGATGCCGTAGCTTCCGTCCTGCCATCAGCACAATCTAATGTTAACAACAAGCCTCACCCTTATCGCTGTTTGTCATGGTAGTAAAACGAGAATTACTCCTCAATTAACCCGAAGCTCAAGCAGCTACCCCCGCCCCGATAGGTCAATATTTGGATTGTTCCATCGAATTCATCATCCGGCACCGTCGGGGCGTCATCCTGCACCGCCCTGCGCACCCATCGATCATTCTTGATTACCCTTCTTACGGGCGCTTTAAAATCATTTATTTCATGTCATCCCAGGTCAGCGGCAAATGGATGGGCATAAATCAGGACCTGCCTCTTCTTCCCTGCTGAAAAACGCTTCGACTTTTGCGTACGCACGTGCATCACCCGGAAGCGGCATTCGCTGCGTTCTCTCCATTTAAATCAATTTCCGATTGCGGATCAGATTCGCCTCACTTTGGGGTGAACTTCATAACGAATCGCTTTCCACGCCCGAAGGGTGGCTTTCGAGCTCCTGGCGAAAGCAAACGATTGAAAGCGGTATGTGGGATGTTTTTTGTTTGCTCCCACTTCTGCCTTTCACAAAACTCACACCGTGAAAACTCATCGGAACGTACGCAACCGAGTTTTTCTCCAGAGCGGGAAATCTTTCCGCTTGGTGTTCGATTTTCGGCGTACACTCGATGCGAAGCACTCGATTTATCACCACCCACCCCGTGGGGGTGGGGGGGATGCTTGCTTGGGCAGAGAATTGAAAATTCGAAAAGAGTTTTGATTTTTCACAACCCCACCCACCACGCGAAATCGGGTCACGTCGCGTCGCCCCTTATCACGCTGCCATCGGCGAAGAATATTGATTGTGTGGTGACATTGTAGCGGCATCGGGGTGATTTTTTATCACAGTGTGCGGCATTTGATCGATTCGGTTGCGTTTAGCTGAACAAAATAAATAAACCCGAGTTTCGAGCTTTCCCAATTGCCAACATCTCAAGGTGCTTACGCGATGTTTACACGGAGATAAATCGTTACTCGAGCCTCGAATGGTCTGGCCTATTTTTTTTCTCCCGAAATTTCCATTCGAAAAAACTCAAAATCGAACACCACCTACGTCGTGTTCGTGTGCCAGTGAAGCTGTTGCTCGAGATTTGTCAGCTTTAATTCCAATGTAAAGGACCGCCACTTGGCGCGCCGTTAGACGACTCATGCTGAACGGACTCGTCTGTAAAACTGCTGCACATTTGCAACGCGTTCACCGAAAAACTTTTCCTTTCAGCCGGTCTGGAAAAGTCGCAAAGTTTTCGGCATCTATTTTCCACCCGTACACCCGTGTTGGTTGGCACGTGCGCCCTTTCCCGAATGTAATACAACATATCACGCGCGCGCGGTCCGGAACGTGCGCCCCCAAGTGGCGCCCTCTGTCGGTCGGAGCGCGTAACCAGCCTGATCAAGTGTCCCATTACACGGCGAGTGCCGCGAAAGCGCTCAAGTGAGTTGGCGGTAATGGAATTGTCGACGGTATATTTGTGTTTGTTGGCCTTTTCCTCGATCTTTTCACCCACCAACCGGCTTCAGCTTGGTCATGCATTTTTGATGCGATCCGACCCTGGCACGAGAGCGCACCAGCTCTGGCATCTTGCGGTCAGCACCGGAGGTCATTCGCCGGAGTAATTGCGGACCACGCTGATTGCCTTCACTTGGATCGGGTTCAGAATGCTACTTCTGCTGCTGCTTGGTTGGTTGGTTCATCAAAAATGCATTTCCCACCCGTAGGAGCGCGCGTAGCAGCTCGTAATGGTTTTATCAGTAGTTATCACACCTTTGATGGGTCGTATCGCACTTGTCCAAGGCGGGCGGAGTCCTCACGGGATGCTGCCCTTAACTGGGGATGTGAGCAAAAACAGAAGGACCACTTCGGGGCCAGATTTGTGATGCATCAGGCGTGTGCCGTCCACCGACCGGGACTGGTGGTTGTCGTGCCGTCGGGTGTCGTTTGTCAACCCCGTTTTGCTGCAAGTCAGCCGGATCATCCGCTATTAGGGGCAAGCTGCTGGAATTTATTGCCTTTTGTGGTTTTGCAGGTGCTCCGAGTCGTAGGATCCAAACGGGAGATCGATGGTAACGAGGTGGATGCGATTGCGGTTACAGATTTGGCCGGGATGTTTTGGATTGTGGATTGTGAGGTTTGAAAACGGGTGCGATGTAATATTCTAATGCAGGAAGTGAATATTTAAAGTGACCTAAAAGTGACTCGTCACTTGCTGTGCTTTACAAACAATTTGCTTCCATTTCGTTGGGATTAACACCTTGAATGCCGCGTCACCCAAAAGTGAGTGACGGAAAATTTTCCAGTAGGCCATGTCACCATGTCGTTTGGGTGACGTCAAAAACGCTTGGTTTTAAGACGCAATTTTAGAATATTAAGGACAGCTCTTGTTCACAAGTATCAAATTTATGAGCAAACAGGAATATGAATGAGTGTAAAGAAAGCCAAAAGTTTATCATAAACCTAGAACGTGAAGAATTAGAGCCGATGCAACCGATGCTCTGACGTATAAGCAAGAATCGCTTGAATCGTGGCCTTTTGTTCACTTTCCAAAAAAAACGCTTGGCAATAAAGGTGTTGAAAGGAGTTTAAAATCGCATTCGTTAGTTAAATTTCATCACGTTCATTCGTCAAAAGTGCTGCAAGGACTCCGAGGTCACTGTTTCCCCAACAAGCTGCTGATGAGCGCCCTGTTCAAGGATTAATAATGGTTGGTCAACTAGAACCCAGTCACTCTGAAGGTAAACGCTACGCTATTCTTGCAATCCGTGGAATCGATTTCAATCCCCCACACTGTTCGAACCAGGACATACTTGTCAGGCTGCCTGTTGGAGCCATACGAAGGTTCCGCTCGTGCCAATCCGGCTCCTGTGGTCCGTAACGTGAGAAGTGATCTCACTGCAGCAAACACACAAGAACCAGAAATCAGTTCTCCGGTCGTCTTCCGCTGGCCGACTTCCGTCCTAACGCTGTAGGGCCCGTTTCGTTCGTTCATTTGATCCATTTTGGGGATACCGGGAGGACAGATTGCTTCGGTGACACGAGCGGGAATGCCCGATTCTTTCGATCCCCCGGTCCACATCGCCATCGCATCGTGCGCTCCACTGGATGGTGGCTAATCCAATTAGTTTGGGGAAATAAATGAGTCGCATAATAAAAGCGGTCATCGGAAGAGACCGGCGTTCCCGGGAAAAACCCGTGGTCGGTGGTGGATAATTCGTCCCCGGAGACAATGACAGTTCAATTAATATTTCATCCGGCGGGCACCGTTCGATTGATAAATATTTATTGATGAAATCAGATTCTATTAGCCGGCCGGTTGAATTAATGATAAGCAGCCCTCGTTCGCTCTCGTCCGCCACCATGCGCCTCCATCCAGAAACTCCTATGCGCCCGGAGTTCCCGCGGAAGCCGAACACGATGGTGATCTTTTTTTCCCTATCTCTCTCTCTCTTTCTCTCTCGCGTTTTGGTTTGTTTTCCCCAAAAAATTCTCCCTCGTCGATGTGTCGTTCCGGGTTCCGGCTGCAGCGTCCTCGAGAGTGAAATACATTTTGGCATCTTGACACACACACACACGCCATCCCATTTCCGGGATTTGGGGAAGAAGTTTCGATCGGCGGGGGAAATGCGGAACTATGCTATTCACACAAGGGGGTTGTGTTTTTTTTGCTCTGTTTGCCTTCCGCTTCCCACTAGAGACATCGATTTTGGTTCCTCGGGGTGAGAAACTATCCACGCGGCTCAACGGGTCTGGCTGTGTGGTTCGATTCTTGTCCACGCCTCCGTCAGAGAGTCGAGGATGATTTCCAGATGCCAACGAGGGCTTATCCTGCGGCTTGGATGCTGCTGGAAATCGTCCCCGGTGCTTTTCGTCGTGAAAATTCGTCACTCCGTGCTGGTGCGGTGAGGCGTTTTCCGTTCATTTCCGAATTGTTTTATTTCGCTGCTAGGAAATGTATTTTTACCATAGCAAATAACGAAAGTTGAAAGTCGATGAACGGTACATAAGGAAAGCATTCTTTTAAGACACGCTGTTTGTTTAGCTTAAGCCTCTCGAGGGGATTTAAAGATTTTTGAAAACCTTTTTTTGATTTCGTATTAAAAATTTGGCGCAAAAAAAAGAAAATAAAATGAAGCAGCTTTTTTTTTTATTTTATGTTTCCTAAACCACTGACAAGATCAAAAATACGTGAATTGCCCCAATCGGAGAATTCAATTAAAACGGCGATCGTAGTTCAAGAGCTAATACTGAACATTGGGCTACTAGAACATTGAGCTACTAGACTATTGGGCTACTAGAAATCAATGCCTGGTTGCACACGTGTATCATGGAAATGACACTAAGTAACCGAACTCAGACAAGTTGCAACTAACTGGCACCGAGAGAAGAATCACTATAGAAAAGGTATAAGGTTTGTTAACTCGGTTCTGGGCTCTATTCCAGGAATTTTCGAAACTAGCGAATGTATATTTGGGGAAGTGGGCTTAATATCCAAGCATGTATGCACCAGTTCCGACAATTGCTGGTTAGTTCGTTATTAATCGTGGAGGTTTAAAACCGTATGGATTAGGTTATTCTTACTGACCGTAATATGAACTATTCCGGACCAAATCACGAAACGTCTCTGAATATTCACCAAAGGTTCGCTACACCCTTTATGTATGACAATAGGTAAATCGTTATTCGTCTTTTAATCAATTAAATTAAATCGTAATTTCGTATTTCATAGCTTCACAAAAAAAATAACATTCGTTCCACCTCTCAGCCACTGAAGAATAAAACTTAATGAAATAACACCTAGTTGTGATGGCGTGTGATGCAAACGAACTGTGGAGTACAGTTGATTGGTAACTTGTATAATAGCTTTTTAATGGCACAACCATCCATTTTCAGTTGAATCTACCCTTGCGTAGATGTGCAACAGCTTAATTCGCGCAGTTGAAAGCGATATGAGAGCACCCTGAGCGGAAGTGTTTTAGCTTAGTGTATGATATGCCGTTCCGTCTGCATATCACACAAAGTTTGATTCAAATCTCATCGTGACTTTGCACCCTTAAATTATGCGACTAATTTGGTAAGCATGAAAATACAACCGTGATGGGAGTAAACAAAAAGTGTTGACCATTTTTTTAACTTCTCAGTGTTTATTGGCTGCTTCTTCAGGTGTATCCCGACAGTTTGGATGCATATCGAGTTCAATGTGCAGCCACATTGTGCATCATTTCCAATTGGAATCCAACGAAAGATGGCCGCTATATGTTGAATTATGTACCACGCAACACATCCATCATGATGTTCGACCTGAAAGCTTTAACGTTTAATTTGGGTTTGTTTAAAAAAACGGACTCAGTGCTAAGTTATGCTGTCATCATGCTTTCTCCCGTGCGACAGATTTTGTTGCCATCAAATTTACCGTTACTTGATCTGAGTGTACGAGAAACAAAGCTTGAGAAGATATCGTTCCAGAAAGGTAACACCTACATAAAGGCTATGTCGATTGTGAACAGCAAAATCAAGAACATTCCGCGTACCTTAGGTCATCTGACAAAGGTGATAAATGTCACCATCATCGAATCGTTATTAGAAGCTGTCGATTTAAGCTCATTTAGTATGCTGCAGTACTTAGAGGAGTTGACATTAAAAAAAAAACAAGATCAAACACCTTGATTATTCATCACCATCGAGACGGGATTTTCCCAATCTCGTAAAGATTGATTTGACAAAAAACTGCTTAAAAACCATCAACGGGGCATTTTTTAACAGCATGACAGCTTTGAAAGCATTGTATTTGGAAGAAAACATGATTGAGAGTGTGCGAGGTCCTTTGATTTCTTCCTCACTACAATCTATCAAGCTTAATGTTAATCGTTTACCGAGGCTGGATTGTTGCGGTTGGAATTTAAGCGCACTAACAAGCTTCCACATTCAGTTGAACATGTTGAAGCGCTTGCCAGACTGCCTGGAAAACGTAATGCCGATGCTAAACGAGCTAACAATAGCATCAAATGCACTGTCAGAGGACTCATTTTGGGACAGAATTAGTGCCTTAAAACACCTGCTTCTTCTTACGGCCAGTAACAACAGCCTCGCTCACGTGGACTTTGGCAACAAAACGGTTTCGATTCAAACACTTAAGGTTAGTAGTAATAAGATACGCCACTTGAGCATCCCATTTACAACGGGTGAGCTTGTTATCCACGCCGAATGCAATCAAATGATCGAAATGATTGATCTTGAAAATCTCTCCCCCAACGTGAGCTCTTTGCATATGCAGTGCAACCCGTTGGATTGTAGCTTTAGTAAATCGTTGATAAATGAGCCGCTGGATGTAAAATGCAAGAAAACGGTTGCTGATGATGTATGTTTAGATTGCGAGAAGACATTTTTTTTCAGTTTGTGATGAAACAACATGTCTGTTGAGGACCAAGTTTTGGAAGCTTTTTTCATGTAATTTAAGTGGGCTTCAGGTTGTTCCGAAGGCTTTTTACATCAGAAAGATGTTAACACTTCCTTTGTGTAATGGTAAAACTAAATGGGGTGAACAATCAATGATGATTAGTAATTATCAACTTCGAAGTGTTCTTTTAGTCGTGAATTACGCTGCTATATTTCGAGCAATATTAAACACAATTTAACTCAATTTAATCGTAGTAATTACGTTTTGGTTTAAGCGTTTTATAATGTGCAGTGTTTTGTAAATTTAAAATAGAAAATTGAGAAAAAATTTTCTTTTCCAATTTTTATAGCAAAGTATCTTTAAGAGACTGTACTAATAAAAGAAAATCGTTTCACTGGGGCTAGTTGATTTATTCTATGCTAATTTAAATTGAGAAATGGATAAATTGTCTGTCAATCTAGAGATTGAGGAAGCCGATATAAGGCAAAGAACTGGTTCGAAGGACCGATGTTCGGATGATCCCTTTTAGTAACCGTTTTATGCAAATGTTTAGTTGTTACTGTTTGTTCATTGTCCTTTATAAGTGATTAAATTTCCATGGTTAATTCATTCCTGAAGTGTTCTAGTGTTATATTTATTAGTCCTGGTTGAATTCTTTGCCTTATTTTCAACACTTGTATTGAGCATAAACCAGATCAATCTTTGAATAAAGAGATAAACTACTTTTTTTTATTTGAAAATCTAGCTTTTAAAATGCTAGCTGCATACATAATGCATCCGAAATTACCGGGAAAATCCAATCTTACAAAGTACTGCATGTGCGACAACACATAGCGCTTCGAGGAGGTTCTACGAACGAGAGCTACCATTTTTACCATTACCCCGAAAAAGCCTGTTGGCGTTGCAAGGTTTGAAAGAAAAATGGCATGAAAGTTCCCATCTCATCGCCGAACAGCCCCCGGGGGGTTCACTCGGCGAAGTGATCGAAGTTTTAATGATGCTGATAATCGAATAAAATTAAATATTTCATGAAATACTTTCGTCACCGAAGACCGGGGGGCTGCCGTCGGCGCGTTTGCGCTCAGTTTCCGGCCAATCGTTTCCTCGTTTCGGTGCGCGATGATCCAGCAGCTAAATCCCGCCGTGGGAACCATTTATCTTCACGCGTGGGAAACATCTTAAGCCAAGGAAAACCGAGTCCGTCCTCAGCTCGCGTGCCATCCATCGGCCTCGGCAATCTCGGCAAACTGGGCGGTAAACTTTCCACGAAAAGGCCACTGCCTGGGGCCCGTTACGGCCGAGTCGCGGAGTCCGTGAGCTGAAGTTATGCACGCAGCGAGACATAAAGTGGCTTTATGCCACCGCGCTGGGATGATGTTCCGCTTTTGAGGCCGCTTCGTCGTCCATGTCGGCGTTCGTGCACCATCGTGAAGAACGCACGCAGAACCCACTCTTAGCCGTTGGTTTGGTCCGTTTTTCCGAGCAACCAGGAGCGTTTATCGCTTTTTTCTTTTCCCTTTTTTTTCCATTGAAATTGGTGAATCCGGGTGCTCTCGGGCCTACGAAAACCAAACAAAAAAAGGGAAACCACCGCTCGCCGGTTCTCGCACTCAAGCGGCAGCCCATAAAAGTGCGCACGAAGCAGAGCAATATAAAAACCCTCCAAATAGTCATCATTTTATGATACTTTTCTTTGATTTTCTTCGGCCCAATTGCGGAGCTGGCTCGGTGCACGGCTTACGAGCATTAGCGCCAATGTCGCCTGGGCAAAACTCCGGGAGTCACCGTCTCGCGAAGATGCAATCCCATCGGGAGGGATTTCCCTTTTCGGCTTAATTTTCCACCATCCGGAGGCGCGGCAATACACACAAAAAAAGCCGCCTTCCATAAAATCGCTACGGCAAGAAGTGTGCCCGGTTGCGTTTCGGGGCCCCTTGTCCGGGGTGAAGGTTTTTTTGCATTGTGAGCAAGCGAGACACAAGAAAAGAGCACGGGAAAAGTGCCACCGAGGAAAAAGGGCACACACATTTATTGACGGCGTGGTGGCTCCAGCAAACTCTCCTCCAAAAAATAAAGAAGAAAGAGAACTGCCTCGCCCGAAAATGGCAAATTGCGAAACGCGCGCCCGTCCGGGCCGGGCGGATCAAAATCATTTGAATGAAAAGAGGGAATTAAAATTTAAATCACTTAATGACAACCTGGTGCCGTGGCGTAACGGTCGTTAAGTCGTCCTGCAATGGCCGCTCCGAGCCGAAGACGTTCCGCAGGCCGGCCTAAAATGGTGAGAAAAAAGATTGCCATTGAGTGGGAGGGGAGGATGTGGGATGAAAAGACACTCGTGCACACACGCACAGCCAGCCGGTGGAGATGAAAAGCGACGATGAAGGCAGAATCTTGAAGACAGCTTCAACTCAATTTGCTCCGAAGCGCCAAATCCAATTCGAATCGCTCGAGAAAAGCGCCTGAAAATATGCTACCCGCCTGTCACTGCCACAATGCCGCCCCGAGGAATCAGATGCCCCGAGGAGCGCCCGTTTCGGGGGGTGGCGGATGTAAAATCCTTTTTTACGACAAGCATTACCACCGGAGGGCCACTTTCTCATCCACCTCCGGGAGCCACGGAGCAGCTCGGCCAGGAAAGGTTGTTGCACATTTTCTCGAGCGGGCGTTTCTGTCTGTTGCGTGCGTTTTGCGTTGGGCCATTTTGTGTTCAGAAATTCAGACCCCAGGACTTCGCACCGGAATGGCTGCGAAGCGCTTTTGGGGTTGAGCGATGGCGATGGGGATCGAGCGCACGAGACCCGCACACGAAAGTGATTTGAATTATTACTGAGATGGGGATCCGAGTTTGGGTGGGGGTTTTTTTTTTTTCGTTTGCCCCATTCCTCCGAAGCCCGAATGTGGAGGGTTTTCGGTAGCCATTTTCTCCCAATTTCTCCCCAGTCATCCACCCGCAGCTCGTTTTGCTGTCGGTGCGAAAAAATCTCGGAACATCTCCCGGGACAGCAGCGAGTGTGTGGCGTTGCGCGCGCGCGCGAGTGGAATGTTTTATCGGCACCGTTATCGCGTTTGGCTTTTGCGTTTCTGCGTGCTCGCATACGCTAACGAAGCCGGTGGCGAATTATTTTTATGTTGCACGAAACGCACCGCGTGTAATCGTCGCAGGGGATGAAATATCGTTTGTCAAATTTATAACGCACGGAATTAGGGGATTATGGATTTATATCTGTGCTGGGCGGACATTTTTCAGGGCGGACTGCCGAGCTGAGCGGTGGGCAGAATGCTGCGCTGGCTTCCGGGAATGGTGGGATTATAATTTGAAAACCAGCAAATCGGTTCCATCGGCAGGCCGGCCGTTGACTGCATACAAGCCGAGCGCAGCAATTTTTAAGGTTTGCGCGCGCAACATTGAAACCCACCCCGTGGGAGATCTCGTTGATTGGCAACGAAACGAGAGCCACGAGAGCTGAGACTCGGCTGGGCGATCTAAGCAGGCGGCGCCACCATTCCAGGCCTGGTATGATAAATAAGGTAAATTCAATTGCGAAACTGTCCCAAATTGATACATCAATTATGCAGCCTCCGGTGCCGGCTTTATGGCCAGCATTATGCCCGGTACCATCGCTCATGGCTTCGATTTGGGCGGGGGAAGGCCGAAATTCAATTTCGGAAGTTGGAAATGATTTTCTCATTATAATTTCTAACCACCTTGGAGAGTTGGGCCGGTTTTTTTTTTGCACCTTGTGTTGTTTCGGGCTTATGTCGCAGGCAGCTGCGTCCCGTCGGTTCAAGGACCTTCTCGTCCACCGGATGGACAGCGAGAATGGATGTTTATTCGTGTTATTTCATGCCTCCATACTGCTCCTGGCTGCGGACGTCCAATTTCACAGCCCTTCGGGAACGGTTCCCGGGAAAAAAAGAAGAAGACAAAGTCTGCATCCTGAGCGTGGGAGGAAACCTTGTTGGGCGGGGAAATTTGTGAAGCAAATTCAAACTCCCGCCACGTTTCCCCGGACACCGGGTACCGGGACTAGATTTGCAAATGTGAAGTGGACCGGACCGGGAAATAATCAAATCACGGCAGCGGGCTGCCGGACGGAAAGTTTTGCTCGAATTTTTGTCTGATTTTTTGTTTTTTTGCGAGAGCTCGATCGTGTCTTAAACCATTCTTCGGCATTCGGCATTCCTTAAATTATGGTTCTCAGCCCTCGGTATGTGCACACGAGAAACCATTTCGGGGCCACAAAATGCAAACAGTGCGCCAGGCAGACGTGTTATCGTGAAAACGACCCCAAAAACTGCTCGAATCTCGTGCACCCACCCATATGGCCTTTCACACCTTGGGCATAGGGACAGGTTTGCAAACTCGCTTTGATGGCAAACTTTACCGAATGCGAATCTTCAATGGCTCATAATCGAATCTGTGCCCCAAACACCCCCAGCTCGTGGGATGAGAATTGGAGCACGTCGTACCTTGACGGATGCGCCGACTGCCGTCGAAGGAAAGTTTCTTCCCCTTTGGGTGGTGGGTGGCGAATCCTGCCGCACGACAAACGGGTTGCGAATACGATCACGTTCGTGGCTTTAAGGACACTAGCACGGGGCAGCATCCGGAGCCTGGTGGTGGCTCTTGCACTCGTACTCCGGAGGTTGTTTTCCGGGCAAAACAAAAGATTTCATTAGGATTTGTGACGCCGGCGCTACGCCGAACGCCGCAGTGGCACATCCGGCTGGCAATAACAGGAAGTTACGAGCCGGAATTCGCCTGCGCTGCATAGAAAGCACCCCCCTGGTGGAAAGGACCGATTTGCTCGATGGAGCCCACAAACCGAAGCCATAGGAAACGATCGGTTACGGTTTTTCTTCTCTCTTTCTCTCTCTCGCTTGGTTTCAGCAGGAGTTTGAGGATCCCTTTTTATTTCAACCGGCACCGGCACCCGAGTCCGGCCGCAAAAACGTGCCGTGTTGCGAAAGGAAATGGTACCGCTCCACTCCGCTTCCGGGAAAATCTGAATTCCAAACGTGAGAAAACTTGATTTTGGCAACAAACAACTATGCGGCTATGGCGATTTGTTTTGGCGAACCGATGGGCACCTTTTAAAAGGGGGTTTTGTGTGGTTAGTGCGGGGAGCTCGAGCTAACCAGTAAAGCTTGAGCGTTTTTGCGAGGGAGGTCGAGCTTTTGGGCCATCGGAAAATGCCGAACGTGCCATGCCGACTCGGGGGGTGGACGGTGGAGGGTGAGTGCCGGATGCAAATTGATTCTAAATGGAACCAATTTATGCATGCTAGTTTGGCGAAAATGGTGCGGCTGGGGTGAATAATTCAATATTGGGTCGATGTTGCGCTAAGCACCTGAGCCGGTTGCGCTGGTTCCTGGTACCGGGCTGGAAAATTGCTGGCTAAGCAGTGCATTCACACTAATTGACTTATGAAATAACGAAGAAATGCGGTGCTCCCAGGTAGAGCTCCCGGTAAAATGAAACAGTTCAAGCAGGGCGATTAGTGCATGCAGTGAAGCTTTTGGCTTTATTAGTTTAACAATAACAATTCATTTTATGAATATTAATTTCGTACCGCACGGATTACAGCCCAGCTTTGCAGTGCATTTGCACAAAGTTCTCGCAGCAAATCACGATCTGATCGAAGCACCTGCGGAAGCCATGAATTCCATGCTCCTTTTACGGGGGCGAGGTCATGCAATGAACGAGAAAACAACGTTAAATTCATGGTTCCCCTTTCCACGAAGCTCAACTCCGATCATTACTCACGAAATACGGATCGATAATAATCTTGTCTAGCTCTTTGCCGCGGTACTTCCCGAGAAGCTCTATTTTCGCGCTACACCCGACCGGCGCCAGCTCCTGCAGGTCGGCCATGTTCGATTCGTCCATACCGAAGACGTAATCGAACCGACGGAAATCATCCGGGCAAATCTGCCGCCCGACGTGGTCCGACGAGAGCCCATTTTCCGCCAGCACCGCGAGGGCTCGTTCCTCCGGCCGGCGGCCAACATTCCACTCACGCAACGCCGCGCTGTCGATGTGCCAATCAGTGAGATTGTGCCTGGCGGCTGTGCTTTTCATCACGCTTTCGGCCATCGGCGAGCGGCACGAATTTCCTGTTAGTGGGGTGAAGCAAACACAGAACAGGGGATGAAAATAGCCTGGCATTGGTCATCAATCGTTGTTTCGATTACCGATGCAAATGAACAGGATCTTCATCGCGTTTGGCGGCCACACGGGTTATTATTTTTAATGCACTGCGACGCCAAATGCATCTCGACGAGCGACATGCTGGCGACTGTTTTGTTTTGACATCCATCGTGTTTGACGTTTGGCGCGCATGCGTCGATCGCAGATGCGCGCGCAATTTGAAATGGGCGTTAAGATTCGCGCGTGCCAGCACGTGTTTGAATTTCTTCCATACCACTGCTTAGAAGAGATCGAGATATGTTTTAACAAAATGTACTACTTGCAGTACTTATTCTGAACTGAACAACTGAAAAAATTCATTAAATTGCTTCCGTGGTATGGGTAACGAATTCACGCTTTGTTATTGGAATTTTGACACCATCTTTCTCACGTACAAGATAATAGAAAGGTTGGAGTGCTACAATTATAGGCCTTTAACATATGTCTAAACTACTTGGTATGGAAAAGGATCAGCTAGCTTTAAACACCCGAACCGTCTTATGTGGTTTTCGACAACATAACAGTTTTGATTCAAATGCTGAATAAAGCAGGTAATAAGAGCAGTTTAGCAGTTTAGCATCCCAAATAAGACGGGAGAGCCTTCCGCCAGTGCAATCAAATTGACTAATTTGATCCTCGAACGTCTCCTAACGTAATCTCGTTGGAAATGCGCTGTAACCCGTTGGATTGTAGCTTCAATAAAACGGCTTCAATAAACAGTTGTCGAGTTATGTTTGAAAATACGGCCAATGCATATTATTTTTAGTTACTTACTATGAGAATACTTGATACGAAAAAAAATTGCATAAAAACCAGTAGCTGTTCGCAAAACTTGAAAATCCAGTTGCTGCTGGAGATTATCAATGATATTTGCAAAGTGTAGAATCGTTCTAATTAAAGTGTTCGAGAATGTATGTTTTTCCGAATACTCGGGTGATTTGTGCCCATTTGATTGCCACTATTTTACCGCTGATGTGGCAAATATTGGTTAAGATCGAATATATTGAAGCTGTGAAGTCACGTTAAATAGTTTTATAATTGCTTATGGTGTACGATGAAGGGTTTTAGGTGTTATTGAGAATATCGTTCGTGATCTTCCTGAATGCTGATATCTATGGGTTGATATCATTGACGAGGATCATTTGCAAAGTAATAATTTTGATTCACACTAGCACGCGTAAACCACAATTACGACAAACCAGAACTGTACAGAAGCATTACAATCGGAAAGTTGTGCGTTGCGAATTTATTTCCAAAAGTAAACACTTTTGGCGACAGTTTAGTCTCAATGCGCTGCATTTAAACGCTTTACGAGAAAACATAAAACACAATATGTACCTTCGCCAGTTTGATGCTGGCGTTTGTGCCTCAACAACCGCAAGAGTTCGGTTGGTTTGTGCAACTCCATAAACAAGCTCGACTATCTGCGCGAATTAAACCACCCCCAAGTGGAAAACCCATTTCAGTGCCCTAACCTTGCCAGGAGCCGGGACCGTAAAGGCGACCCCGCTAACGTGTACGCGAATGCCAGTCAAGGTTGGGCGAAACATTGATTACCGTAACCGTTATTTTTGCCGCAAGCAAATCGACTTACAATTCCGCCAGTCGTCAACATTCGCTTTTCGTGCCGAAGCGAAAAGGGTGTACCGGCACATTACGGAGCCCGGGATCGGGCGGATCTACGCTCACCGGTGGAGACATTCGTTCGCTGGAAGGTTCGGTAAACACGCGGGTTCTTTTTTTCACGTCCCCGCTTCTAGCATCTTGTGTATCGATAAATAATAATCCTTTCGCTTTTTTACGACGACGGGTGTAATTTTCCAGCGCAACCGGGGAGATGGACCAAACCGTGCGCGGTCGCGGCACTGACAGCGGTTATATCAATCACGTTGGCACAGCAAGGACATTCGTTCGCTGGAAAGGGAAAAGCCAGCGCAAAAAAGAAAGAGAAGAAAAGCCACCACCGTAGTTTTTTTGTTGTCTCTTTCTTTCATTCCGCTTTTTCCATGGCCTACTTCAATTGGAGAGCAAAACCACGCGTCCGTTGGACGGCACGAATGCAGGCGATCAATTTTGACGATTACAGATTTTTAGGGATGCCACCGTCGTAAAAGCGCTCGTTTTATATTGTGCCAGTGCTCGAGCCGTTTCGGTGAAGGTTTCGTTTCGGATTTGATTGGCTTTCGACGGTGCTGGGTAGGTGAATGATAGCGCTCCCTGGCGACTCTCATTGACATCGCGAAAAAAAACGTGAGTCGTTCTACTCCTGCCAGACTAGATCCTGTCGGTACAGAGATAATGCTGGGCCTTTCCAGTACCACCCCGGAACAAGTGGCCCATCGGTGGGTGGGGACGGACTCACGAATCCGTCGCGGATACGTCACGCGCCATGAAAGTCATGAATATTCGCAGGACTCACCGTCCTGCGGTCGTCCTTGTGATGGATTTGCAAAAGTGGCATCCCCACGGAAGCACCCCACCTGAGCCGTGGTGGGTTTGAAAAAAAAAACATACAAATAAAAACGAGACCGAACCGAACGTAAAAGAAAATTGGAACGTGACGGTTTTGCGTGCGCGCGGCCCGGGACGACAACGGCGGTAAATTTATCCTGGTAAATAAAATTTCGTTTAGCAATAATGCTAATAAAATTATGTTTACTACAATACGCTGCGGGGTCGTGGGTCGTGCGATGGTTTGACATGATTCGTCCGCGACACGAATGTGCTTCAACAATCGTAGCAAGGATATACATGCTAAGTATGGCCAAATGGGGGATACAAAAATATCATCCATCCTCTATCCTTCGGAGCGATAGATTCTGCTCCGGTTTCCGTCGTTCAACCACGAGTTTCCTCGAGATGCATAATGCAGAACGAATTTAAGCTAACTTTCAGGGAAGTTAGCTGAATTTCACCCTCTCTGTTTTTTTTTGGCTTCCCATTGGAAGTGTTGGAGTTTTGGCTTCCCATTTTTCGAAACTAAGATAAATTGGCAGCTCGTTGCAGCACCCGATGCATTCAAAGTGTGCTCTCTTTTTCTCTCTATCTCTCTCTCTCTCTCTCTCTCTCTTTCTCACTCTCCACGGCCTTAGTCCTTTCTTCGGTCGCTTGTTCTTGTAAGTAAGTTTGCCGTAGTTTTCCACTCCTACAGCCGAGTCATTCTCGCACAGTGTGTTTTATTTTCCTTCCCACTAACTTTCCTAGTTCGTCCCTGGTCTGCCATCCACCCACGCCTCCTGGTTCCGGTTTGGATGGACGAGTGCTCGCGCGTCGCGAATGATGGTTGCCATTTTTCGCCTCTTTAACGGATTTTTTTTTTGGTGTGTGTATATCCTGTGTGCCTTATGTGCCATGCGGCCTTTTCCTTTTTGCCCTTTTTACGCGGGTGAGACGCGAACGTGCGGGTGAACAGAAAAGGTACGTGGGTGGGTGAGAGTAATTCAATTATTGTAACAACATCAAACAGTTTGCGCTACGAATTGGTTGAATAAATAGGACAGCAAAACACTCGCGACGGTGTGATGTGGCAACGGTTGTGTATGTTACGTACAATAACTAAGCGTCTGTTGAGTGGAAAACTTCCAGGGAGTGATGTTTTTTTTCCACATAAAATGAGTTGATTTTAGTAGAAAGTCGTAGCAACGCTTCCAGCTTTAAAACGCCTTCTCTATTCAGCCCTGTCGTACGCTTTTCCATGCCAGTTTCTAGTTGCTTTTTTGTGTAGCACAATTCAGAAAATTTTGACACATATTTTGCCGGAGATGGGAGCAAAAATAAGAAGGATCTTCATCATCGTCGCTGCACTTTTCCGTGCTTCGAGGCGGTGGAAGAAAGCGAGGCGAAAGGACTTCGGTGCAACGGAGCTAAAAGTGAATGGCTGGCTTAGGAATTTAGGAAGCTCGAGCGGAGGAAAATGAGCGAAAAGGAAAAAAAACTAACCCATAAAGGAACGCAGCCCGTGCAGCCATCAGACAGCTGGGAGTAGTTTTGGAGTCTGCCCCAGCCGGCGAGTTAGCGGACGGACTAGCAGGAGTGAGAGAGAGTGTGAGAGAGAGAGAGAGAGAGAGAGAAGAGAAAAAAAGGGACTAAAACATCTGTACAAAACATACGTGCAGTGTCACGGTGGGAAAGTTTTTCCATAAATTTGTTCTGCTGCAATAATATATTTGCGCGTTGGCTGGAGAAAGTAGCACGGTGGCAGCACCGTGGAAGGAACCTCCCGGGTTGCGGGAAATGATGAAGAATTGTAAAAGTAAGATGCAAGAAAGCAAATAAAAAAAAAGGAACTTCAAGCACTAACGGAAGAAGGACTAAGGGCATGGGATTGAAGAAAGAAGCAAAGTAGCAAGAAAAAAACCAAGCACATCGTCTAAACGAGCGCAGGCACTAGGAATGAAACACAAATGATGCCACTGCTGGGCTGAGATGTGGTTCCAGCTGCACTCGTTCATGCACGAATGGATGCTTCTATTAGGCGAACGGAGCGATGCACCGTGCGGACGTGGGTTTTGGGTGGGATGAGGGGCCAAGAACAAATGCATTCCTATGCTGCTGTCATTTCGTTCTAGTTCTCTGCTTGTTTTTTGTTTTGTTGTTTCGCTTCTTCTTCTTGTTATTGCATGTCCATTCGCCCAGCGCACGGAACAAAGCGGGCAGCAAATAAGTTTGATGCATTATCCATGCGACTGCTAAATGAGTTTAGTTTTGTAACGTTTCATTCTTGCGGGAGACATTTGTCTGACTTTGGTGTGGCCTCACGTGACCGCTGTGCGTGTGGGCGACGCATGATTGTGCGCTATTTCCCGCGAAAAAGGGGGTTTGTTCGAGCGTTTCTACAAAAGAAAACCAAAGCGGTGTGGCTTGAGATTGGGAAAGGGGATTGTGGTTTTTCTTCGCTGCATTGGAAAACAAGACAATAATAGAGGTTTCTTGGAAAGCAAGCGGCTGAAACTGGGTGCATTCGATCATGAAGCTTGTTTCGACAATTGGACTCCCTTTCATGAAGCTTTAGGATGCAGATCCTCTTTCAACATGCATTTAGATAAGTTGACTTGCAGAACAAATGTTTTTCTTCGATATTTAGCAGCTTTACTTTTTCTTTTAAATTTCAGCCTGCAGAATGTCACAAAATGAAATCGTTTTGTAATGCAATTAAGCCCTCCAAAATGCCAACGCTACATGGGCGAAAGGACCTCTAATACGTGTGTGAGAGCTTTTAAGTGCTGCCATTTCATGGTGAGTGTTGGTTTCTAAAGCAAAACCTCGAATGTAAGAAAACCGGCGCTTGTGCTGTAGCATTTTTCTCAATTCTGTGCAGAGAGCAAAAAGGGTTTGTGGAGCTTTTTCCACCGAAAAAACGACGCAACAACCGGAAGACGCTTCGATGGCTTGCCTGCCTTCGAATGGGCGGCCTTCTTATTTGCGGTGCAACGTACAAAAGTGCACGTCCTTCGGAGAAGCACCAGGTTTTCGCGGAAGTCCGGGTACCCTTATTTATGGGACAGAACCATAAAACACCACCGCAACGCAGCAGAACGGAAAAATCTGCGCTCTCGAGTGTGGAGGCGGCGAAATAAAAGTCAATTATATTATTAGAAACTCATTAAAACGGTAAAATATAGCCCGACGATGGGGCAGCCTGGAGTTGCGCCCGAAATGGAGAGTGAAGAGGAAACGCCAAGGAAGCCAACTCTCGGACAGACATTACCGAAAGTGCTCGCGTTTCGAGTGCGATGGCGTTGGGGAAAATGGGATGCCTTCGGGCGTTGCTGGCGTCCTTTTTGTCCAGGCGTCCTGTCGGCGTCAGGAGCACCGGAAAACCCGATCGGGTGGAAATCGATACATCCCAAATGGAGACGTGGGCCACACCCGGCCAGATGTACCGCCCGTATCCGCTAGATAATGGGAAAAGTTTTGCAGCAACTCGGTTCCCCAGCCCGGCCACTTTACCTGCATTCATTTTGGGAGGGATGTGTTCCGTGGGGGGTTTGAAATAGAATTGAATCCCGTCTAAATGGCGGATATGCTTTGTTCGGGACGCGTTTCGGGTGGGTGAGCTTCGCGTTTGTGCAACATTTGACCGTTAGAGCAACTGTCGTACTTACCGTACTGGGGTGGAAAGCTGCGTTAAGAGTAGGTGCATTTCCGGTGGAAAAAAAGCGATGGTCGTTAAGGTTCATCGTTTCACGCGAGATGGTGAGATTTATCGAGCAGTATGCTTCAAGCTAAAGGGCAATATATGCCTTTTTACCGATAGTTTCTTCTGACAATAGTTCATAATCAATGAGCTAGTGTTACGGTAATATTGGTAGATTGATTCATGAATGGATTCACTTAATCACTTATTCGAACGCGAACTATTTTTTAGCACAAACATTCGTTTTTTTTTCAACTTTATCAATCAGTACCTTTTTTCTTATAACTCACACATCCTTCGATAGCGTAAAAAAATAGGGAAGCTGTTGAAAGTACGCACTGAAAATAAGTTTGTTGTATACGCCTGAAAGTATGCAAGCATAAATTAATGCTCTTCGTAGATTATTCTCATCACCGCCTACTTCAACTGCAACGGAATTTGAGCCAAAAGCGTTAGTGAAACCTTTCACTTTTAATTTAAAAAAAAAACTCACCATCACAGCATAAGGATAACATGATTCACAACACTGATTTACGTGAAACATTAATGTACTCTATTGCACGGTACGAGCGCATCGGCTGGCTGGGGAAGCAAATTTACCGCTCGGTTTTCATTAATCAACGGTACAGCCACATGTGCCTAATGAAATGCGGACGCCCTGTTGACGGGCCAACAACAAGTGCGTGCCCTGGGGGTCCTGGCGCGTCCTGAACAAAAAAAGGGCTTGATAAAAATGTTACCATGAATAGAGGCAGCACGCGCGCTGACAACGGGCTTTTGTACGAACCATGCAAAGCGTCCGTGGTTGACACGCGGCGTTTTTTTGCTGTCCCTCTTCGTTCACCTTTTTTTTTGCGTGGGTATGTGCGTGTGTGGGTGTGTGAATTTCCTCGTTTTCTATATCCTTCAATGTCAGACCCTCTTCAGCGAGGCTGGACTTTGCCATCCCGGTGTTTTTTTTTCCTCTCATGCGGGAGTCGTTCGCCTTCGCCTTCGCCTTTTGCTTCCCTGTGTTGGTCCCGCTTTTGTGCACAAATAATTTATAGGCGCACACGGAGACCATTGTCGTTAGCGTGTCGAGAAAATGAATCTCCAAACGCCGAGCTAAGGAATCGGCCGTGGTGGGTGGTGAAGACCAGCGGAAAATCCTATTGGATGGGTGCAAAAATTTCCATTTTCCCTACGTTCAGTTCCTCGTGGCGCCACCCAAAGAAAATCCCGTCGTCGTTTCAATGGCTTCACCCGTGGGTGACAAAGAGTTTGTTGTGTTTGTCTTTCTTTTCGCTCGCCATTTAGAGGCGACCGCAAGAAAAGCCATTCCCTTTTTGGGAGCCGTAACAGGGCCGGGCCCTTTTCAGTGAAGGATTCAACACAAAAATCAACACACCGAGGACATGTGTTCTCGTTAGTGTCTGGCACCATCACAACCATTCGGGCAGGATGCGGTTTCGATTTAGAAGATTAACTTTCCGCCTTCGGTAGGGTGCGGGTATTTTTTGTTTGTTTGTTGCGTTTTCGTTCAACGCACCATAAGAATTATGTGCCATTTTCGAAGCAGATTTATGGGCAGACGAGGGAAAATACGGAGCAATTTAATTTAAGCACATGTAAGGGCATGTACGGCGTATCTTTTAAAGCGATTCATTTCACTCAACGAAAAAAAGAAAGAAACAAAGCCCCACCATTGGGTGAGTTTTCTTAAAATCAAATCCACACACCGTGAGGGCGTGTAATTAAGATCCTCGTCCAACAGATCCTTGATGCTGAAGGATGTTGCTCCTGGTTTACGATCACATTAAACACGCAATTTGCTGCACGCGTGTCCGAAGTTTAACGATCTCGCTCACGTCCAAACACGGGATCATCACGACCCGGGGCTCATCGGCAACAATTTTCTTTCTTTTTTTTTGTCGCATCCCTAACCCAAGCCTTCCTGTCCCTTCGAAGAGAGCCGCCCGGAATCGATTGAGCTATCACGCCTTATCGGGGTGGTTTTTATTTGGTTTATTGCCGCCGGAGCATTATTTGCGTGTCACTCGCCACGATGTTATGATGGCACTCGAGCACCAGATGGGTTTTGGAGGCATCGAACCAGGCCAGAGAGAAGAGCGTGTGCGCCTATACGTACGTATATATGTGTATTTTATTCACCGACCCAATCGACACCGTCAATATGGTGTGAAAACAGTGATGTAAACACGAGCTTTATGCGTTTCGCTAATACACTTTGGCGCGTATTCGGGGTTGTGTGTTTTTCCATCCTTTCGAGGTCCGCGCGAGGCTCGCTTTCACCGGGAGTAGTTCTTTCCAGGGCCGGCTCTTAACACGTCCACGCAGAGTCGCCGAACCTGTGTGCAAAAAAGCAAAAGCACTTACGCTTGGGTGGTTTGGGGGTGGGTCTCACTTCTAACTCGTCAGCCGGGAGTCGGGCGAATTGCGAGATGAAAGTTGTTTGTTATCCGAAGCGAATCGTTAATATTATTTTATCCCCTGCGCGAACCCGCATTCGATGGGTGTTTTGTTTTATTTCAGCCATTTTTTACCCATCTCCTGATCGCTCTCTCTCTCGTTCTCTCGTTACAGAGAGAGAGAAGTTGTGCGTGGGATTCGAGTGATGCGAGAAGTGGCCAGGGAAGGCTGTGGCTCTTGAAAAACACGCTTAGCAGTAAAAATAACTTTCCCATATTATGTGAACTCCCGGTGACCTATTCCGGGTGCTTCCGAGTTCCGTTATGGGTTTTCTGGCTAGCACATGGCGCAATTGGATCGTAAACCGTTTTGCTTTATGTACGCGCCTCCTCGATGGGTGGAAGGGTTCCTTTTTTTTGTGTGTGTGGTGGGTGGGATTGGGAAATTGCCTCCTGCGTGTGGTTTTTGTGTTCGTGGGTTGCCGATTGCCGAATGCGACAACAACTTAGCGGAAGTGGCCCATGGTGAGCCGCTAAGAATTATTATCTATTTTCTGCAGCAGGCCGGACAGCCGGAGTGGGTGGAAGCGAGACGGCCCACCGGCGCTCGTTCAGGTGGGGGAGCGGGTCGAGTTTTCACTCGAGAGGAAATTAAATGGAAATTTTATGTGCGTAAAGAAGTTGTTTTGCGCATCGCATCGAAGCACGGGCAATAAAGCAGTGGCGCAATGTTGCATAGGTACGGGGTTTGATCGGTATATTTCAGCAGGGTATGGGAATGTGTATGTGTATGTGTGTGCGCAAAGGTTTGGTCCTTGAGGTGGCAGGATACGGAATCGGATCGTTTTTCAACACGGGGAAAGAATGAAGCAAATAGCATCATAATTCAGTAGTTCTTGTGCATTCATTGCCATTATAATCATAATGTTTGAGTACTTCATTTTGAATACCTGTGCACATATCGAAAGACTAAAGGTGTTCATAATGATACTACTTTTTGTTAAAATTGATTGAATTTATACTTATAATTGGATTAAATAATATATAATGGCCAACCAAGCTGTTAGTTTAATAGAAGTATAATGAAAATTATATGATTTCTTTCTTTCTGCGGAACAAAACTGATTACAAACGATTAAATACGATTGATAACTAAAGCACGAAATTAACGATTTCTCGAAATAATTTTAACAAGCCTTATATTTGTTTTTTTTTATGCGAATAAAAAACACAGATATACGTTTACTTTTGCTTAGGTGTTCATAATTGTTTGGTTAGCTGCAGTCATGAGCGATTGGTTTCAAAATTCTTTTTATTAATTTTGTGGGAACAATAACACAAGAGAGATTCGGTTCTTTATAGTCTGTAATGCATCAATTGATAATAATTTTTCAATATCTATATGTTGGATGTTTTTCGTAGGAATTTTATCTCTGCCAGGAGCTGCTTACCCAAACTAGTATTCTGCTACAAAGATTCATTTTCAACCAGCAATTCAGTGGATCAATTCAACAATGTTTTCCCGGCAATTGATGGCAACAAAAGCCAGTAAGAGTGAATCGATATTACAATTTATATAACTACACTGATTCGATCATTTATCTCTGTTTGCTGGATGTTCCGTCGTTGTAATTTCGTATTACCGCTCCTATCGCATGTCGTTGTCACCTGCTTAAAGACGTTAAACTTCTTGCATTTGCACCGAATCGCCCCGAAAAGAGGGTGACCAAGCGAGAAAGCAACGTTTTCCCTCTCAAAACCGGACCGACGACGCGCAAATGCGAGTCGTCCCTAAAGCGGCCCCGAGGGTGCACGGGAACAGCAACATCCGCTCGAACCTCGAGAACCCGCGGGTTCGAATCGCTGCAACTCGGCATCCCCTTCCGGAAGGCATCGTCTCGGTGTCAATAACCTCTAAACATTTGCACTGCCAAAGCCATAAAACAATTTTATGCTAAAACGGCACATAAATCTCAGCCCCGTTCCCGATCCGATCGTCGCAGGCACGGCAACCGGAACCACGTCGTTGTCGGCGTCTTCGTTCTTCCCCGGCCGTTTGACATTGTCAGTTGGCGTAACGCGGTGGGAGTGACTCGCCGGAACTTGCCGCCAGCGGTCTCCGTTGGCGGGATGAAAGTTAGAAACCCACCGGCTCGGTTCGGGTCCAACCTCCTCGATGACGTCGACGACTTCGCAGACAGCCGCGAGGAACTAGCGGCGCAGGATGACTAAAGGATGAGATCATCTATTTGTTGAATGCACACGTCGTGGCGCAAGAATGCTACCCCTTAGTTTTTCTCTCTCTCTCTCTCTCTCTCTCTCTCTCTCTCCTGTCGCTATCGCGCTGCCATTTCACCCTGCGACCCTCGGTGTTACAAGATTTCGCTTCCTTTTGCCGAGTTCAAGGAGAATGCCGATAGAGATAGCATCGTGGAGTTCACAAAGGGAAAGAAACGACTGCACGACCGATTTCACGACCCGGTACACTGTGTCCTGAGGCTGTGCGCGAGGCTGACAGACGATTCACTTAACATTCTCCCGCTAACGGGCTTTTTTTTTTTCTTTTTTGGCGTCGCTAAACTCCCACACCATCCCGCTGCGCGTTGTCGTCGCCATTTTCTGTTGCAACCGTTTTTTTTTCCCGGTGACTTCTCCCATCCATCCGGGGGTGAGTTCATTGCTTTTCTTCGGTGGGTTTTTGTGTGTTACTCTACACCCACTAGAAGGCTCGGTGTTCGTTGTTTCCCCTTTCCGAAGGCTCGGGTTTTTGGGATGAGTTTTCCCTTTTCCGCCAAACGACGCCCATCCGTGAAGTTATTCATTTCACCCACCCCTAACGCTTATTTATGCATTCATTTATTTGAAAAGTTTGCCAGCAACGGTTTGCCATTTGCCACCGCTGCATTTATCCACGGCCCAGCGTATCATTTCAATGTGGCAGCAACGATGGTTGTGCCCGCTCCCCGGGTTTAGGTTGGGCTGCGACGGCTTTGACTCCGAGAACTCGACTCGTTGCATCGTGGGTGTAGCGATGCCATTTTGCGCCTTTACCCGCCATGGAAACATGGCGAAAGTAAAAAGAGCAAGAAAAATGACAAAAAAGGCGTGTTGTAGGGAGGGGAGGAAAAAAAAATAATAATAAGGGATAAACTTCTGCGTCTCCTTGGTTGGGAAATTCCGTCCTGAATACGCCGTTTTGTGGCTTCGGCATCGAGGTGAACGTGTGTGTGTGTGTGTATGTGTGCGGGGGATGGCAGGACGAACCGAGTGAAGGTGGCAGCCGTTATCCCGCTTTTATTACCATTGTTTGCGCTGTTGAAAGTGTGGTGTTTTGCTCGCGCTAAGACGGTGGCATTTAGCGTGCTGCCTATGGCGGTTGGGAGAGTGAACCGATGCACCTTCTCGTCCTGAATGCTCCTTCCTCCCCTGCAATGGACCAATGGAAACGATGCACCAACCCCCAAAAACGGTGCGGTGTGCAACATTGCAGTCATGCCGTTGCTCGTTTGTGAACCGAGCAGGAGTTGGTGTGAAGATGGCAAGATTCCTATCGCGTTAGATGCTGGGCTGTGGCTGGGCGCAAAATATGTCCACTTTCATTTGCCGTTAACGGGAAGTTTTTGGTATGAAATTTAGATATTCAATTTTGAATACATTTTTTATGGGGCCAGTGTGAGCGAGTGAGAGTGAGCCGAAGCGAACCAGGCGCCGGGGAGACTTTAATAATAGACAAACTATCTTTTCGGAAGTATCATCGTTCAGTGCGCGAGCTTTTTAATGGAGTAGCTTCTTATTGCAGGTAGTAGAGTAGGGTACCGGGAAATGTTGCTGTGGAAATTTCGCTCTACTTGCTGGACAGGGGTTTGGGAAACAAATTTCATGGCCCTCTTTGTTTGCCGTTTTCGTTCTGTCAATGCGATTCGTTCTGTCAATGTGAATTGCAGTAGGCTGTGAGGAGACAGATGTCAGAGAATTTTTTTACTTAACACCATTTGAATCCAATTTTAAATTTTGTGCTTTATTGTACAAAAACATATTCATCATATTTATTTTGCGTGAAAAAGGCGCATTCAATAACAACACTCTAGTATTTTAAACTGTTATATGGCTCATATGTTAATACTTTAAAATAAGCTGTGTTTGAATGTTTTGACCGGGTATTTGCAAAAGATTTCCCTAAACAATACAAGCTTTGTATGGCAAACCCCAGCCATATTATCCTACCCAAAAATGTGGAAACAAATGATGATCTCATACACGAGAGAATACGTTATTTTCCGCTGTTATGAATACAACATGATGATAAGAATCCTATGTTTAAGCTGTTGATTTAACTAAATTCTTAATGTTGATCAATTCTTCAATTTTAATCAACTTAATTAATGAATAATTTCTTGAATTATTTTTGTTGTTTGGTTTATTATTGCTGTTTGAATTATTGTTGTTTTGTTACAACACAGCTCGGTACTTTAAATCGTCTTTATACTGTTTCCGATCCACGCTGCTCATTACTGCAGTTCACTCCATCTACAGCGGGCAGGTTTAATGCAATGCTACTGCGGCAAAACCCCTTTTAAGTCTGTTTATTATATTCGAACCTCGCTCGAGAACACACCGCACTCCATTAACAAAAGCTTGTAATCGAAATCCCCGCCGCTGGATCGTTCGTGCAAAGCCAACCGAAAGCCAGCCGCGTGCTGCACGTGCTGTGTTCACTCGATGCTTGTTGCCGAACTGCAGCCTTCTCACGGTGCACTTCCTCTTTCAACCGGGTGCTCTCAATTACCGATGCAACAACGACGCGCGAGTCCCAGCGGGGAAAAAGCTTCCAGCACAACGCCGAGAACACCGACAACACCAGCCCGGCAGTCATCTTACGCCACACCGGGTGCCACAGGGCACACACACACCTACATACACAGTAGAGGTCCTTCCAAACACCTCTCAACTGAGTGTAGAGCCAGTGCCAGCGTCATCCCAGGACCCGGGCACTAATTGGAATGCAAAACCTCCACCAAATGCACCGTCGACGAAGCGAGAGGTGCGATAAAGAATCTCGACGTGTGCAATTTAACGAACGCGCATGTTGCACACCCTCACGAGGAGGTGGAAAAACCTCCCCCATCATCCACGGGAAAAAGGGTGAGCTCCATTCCGGGGGTGAGATAATCCACCTCGGCACCGACCCACGAGGTTCCGAAAGAAGATTTTGTGGTTAAAACCGTGGGTAGATAGCGCGAAGATTGGATTTGTTTTGTTTTTTATTATTTTGTTTAATTGTCGCGTCTAATTGGAAGCGATCCGATGCCTGGTGGTGTTGAGTATTTGTGTTTATTACTCTTGCGCTTGCAGAGTTGCATCATGCGGTTGCAGAGCGAGGGTCCTTTTTGTTTTGTAGGGCTGTTTTCTAAAGCTTCCCAGTGGTTGATTGTGTGGTTTTGGGCACGATATGAGCCGCTGAAAGGGTTAGAAAATGTCATTAACACGAATCGTTACTCTTTTCGTATCACAAAACCGAAATCGGTGTTGTTATATTGAGCTCTCTAGTGCCTTTTGTTAGGTTATGCAAAGAACCTTAAAGCCAATGAGCGATGATTGATTTTCCACAGGGAGTGTCTCTACTCATACTCATGCTCGAAAGCATTCGCCAAAATTTCCATCCTATCATTTACCCGTACAATTTAATCAAATCCTTTGATCTGCGACGATTACTCCCAATCCACGCGGAGGGGCACAATTATTGAATTTCATCCACCTCCCCCATGTTCGATGACGAATTCCAACCCCTTCGGAAGAACCTCATCATACGTACGTGCGGTTCCGAATTGTTTCCACGTGTCTGCATCCGTTCGCTTTGAGGCAGTTCAATTTCCCAACCTTTGCAACGCGCTCATCATTCGGCTCGATGGAAATATAATCATTACCACCCACTCCGGGTGGCGTTAATGACGCGTTGATAGAACCGATGACCGCTCGTAACGCATCACAGTTTGCAGCGTTTGCATTAACTTTGTGAAGGCTTGCGTACATTCTTTTCCACTGCTCGGTGCACGAAATGGAAGCATAATATTGTAGCAAACGCGCGGTTTGCAAAATTCGCAAACATGATCCTTAACCGCCACTTGCGTTTGGTGCCACGAAAATTACCAGGTGTTTGTACGGAACGCGCCTCCGCGGCAAGCGAACACACAGGATCAATATTTGTCAACCTCCACTTGACACCGATAAGATTCGCTCTCTCTCTCTCTCTCCCCAGCCACGCGTGCCCTCGATTGGCGTTTGTTTGCGCACGCAAGGCATCGTCCACGTGGCCGGGCGCGATATTTGCAACATTTCAACCACAATCGCGCCTCAGCCACACACACGCACGCCTGCTGCAGGCGCTTGTTTGCTGTCCCGCCGTTCGAAGCGTTATCCGCAGCGACCGAGTTCTCCGGTACCGGCCGGAAATCCATCTTGACCGGGTTGCATCCCGATGGAGCGCCGGGGTTTGTTGAATTATGAATTTGGCAGGGTGACATTTTGACACGGCATACATAAATAAACTTCCCGATGGCCACGGATGGGTTTTGTGCCGCTCCAATTATGCGTTCCGTTCGGGTTTGGCGCGGTGCGGTGAAAGAAAATCGACAAGCCACTTCCGTTTCGCGTGGTCATCCCGTCTCCGGACGGTTATGCCGCGAACAATATGCCGCCGTCCGGTTCACAGTTGAGCCAACGGGGTTTTGCCGGGTAGCACTCGAAAGCGCATACGTAAACATTGATCGCGAGCAGCCGTTTTGGAAGGGGCTGGCAAAATTAGCTTTCCACCAAGCCACCGTGGCCAAGGGTCACACGTGTTTGCGCGGCTTACCGCTGACGTTTGACGCGACCCACGTGGGTGGCGTGCGCCTTTTTTTTTCTTTTTTGCTCTACTCTCCACCGGCCACACTCGTGCCACACGCTGCGTTCTAATGCAGGCGACGATAGAGTTGTTTGTTTGCCACCGAAAGCAGCCCAACCCCTGAAACGGGGATGGTGTTGAGCTCGTTTGGCAGACAAATATTATTGTTTATGATCAGTGAGTGTTGCTTGCCGCGGGAAAATCTGCGCCTGCTTTGTTGAACGAGTCCAATTTGCCGGAGACGGTGTTTAGTCTCGAGCAGGCAAACACACGCGACTGTGAAATGGGTGGGTTTTGTTGGTGAATGGGCTTTTAGCGCTGTTTAGAATAGAGCCGAAAGGTAAAGCAAACGTGCTGTTTTGGTGAAGCGCTCCATCCACGCTCATGCTGTTCATTTTAATGTCATCTTTTGTTTCATTTTGGTTAGCTGAAGCATGCGGCATCGCAATTTATCTAGCCATCAACCATGGATGTAGCATTTCATTTCAGTAGCTATTTGTTCCACTAAGCTACAATTTCCCTTAAGAAAAAATCGACACCATTTCTAGAGCTGTTTATCGCACGGATGACTCCAAAGTAGGAAGCATTCGATTTCGAGATCTCTCGAAGTTGATTTGAAGTAGCTTTCCCTTGCGGTTGCAATTGTGCAAAGGTGCGACAAGGCACAAATCCCCGCACGAAGATCCTTATCCTTCCCGAGCGCAAAACATTGCGATTTCATCCCACGGTGCCATCGGCACGAAATAAATTGCACTCCCTTGCGCTGTCGATTAATTTTTCCCCATCGGAAGGAGTTTTCCACCGCACGGTTGAAGAGAGAAGGAGAGAAGATGCGAAAGAAAACCAGAGAGTGAGAGCAAAGAAAAAACAACCATCAGACCCATAACAATAAAGATGAAAATCATAAAAGACGATATTTATTGCTGTATGAAGATATCAATGCGGAACGATCAAGAGGAAAACTCGCCGGCAAACCAGGGGGGCGATGGGCGAACTACCGCAGCGGAACGCATGCAGATGTCCCGAGGGTTGCGAGGTAAGCGTGATAAGGATAACAAGCACGACAGGGTGACAAGTTCGGGGGACGGGGCGGTGAAACCAATCGTCCGGGCTGCGTTGGAAAACACCCGGTGGAAAAATAGAATGGTGGTGGAAATTTGTAAGAAAAATGCTCGCAAGCAGAGGGTTGCTTTGGTTGGCGAATCAAGCGGAACGACAAAGCGCTGGCACGATGATAAAGTAGGCGATGACTCACCAAACTGACTGACGCCGCCGGTCATCGATGACGCGTCGTCTTTTTCGTCGGGATTGAGTTGTCATTTTGCATCTTCACGGGAGATTTTGGTCGTTCGTTTTGCTCGCGATTAATAGTGTTTAAAGTACGCTGTTTTCTTTACGCGACGTCTTAACTTTTCTCTTTGGAAGAAATGCCTACCGAGAGATAGTAGTGAGAAGCTGAAAAAGGTTAATTAACTGCCTTAAGGCTTAGCGTTAACATTTCTCGCAAAAAAAAGGGCTGAAAGATGCTTAGAAAATCCCTAAGCAAATAAGACGCTTAGAGAAATCCCTAGGTTTGGCAAGCAACTTGCCAGCTCGCTGTAGCATCGCAAAGCGACGCATCAACCCACAATCATTAACATGATTAATCTCCGATCGAGCCAGCATCGGTGGGTGGAAAGCGCTTTCCACACCCTAGCACCGTTTTCCGCGGGAACTGAGGTTTTCCGCGCGTGCGGTTCGCTTTCCATTTAGTGTGCAAACAAACGGGGGAAAACCGTGCGGGCGCGCGTATCGAAACGCCGGTGTGGTTTATTGGCGCACCGGATTGTGTATTTGTGTGGACGAGTTGGCGTTCATAAATTTTCCCAAGGCACTGGGTTTTCGCGCAGACGTTATGCCACCAACCGACGGTTAATCATAAGCGGATGATAAACGGGAACCACAAACAAAGACCCATTAGGCAGTCGGGTTGGCAAGTTGGTTGCCGAGCGAGATGAATTAGTTTGATTTTCGGTAGTGAAATAAGTATGCGTGTGTGTGTGTGTTTTTTTTTGTTTCGTCTTCGGAAAAGCTCATCTCGATCAGCTCAGCTAACAAGAAAACAGTTTGTGTCCGCCATTATATGGAGTGCTCATAAGCGAGCATATTGGCCAGAAGCTACGCCATCATTTATCCCTTCGACTATGGATATACATGCCACCGGAATGTTATTTATTCGTCGAGTATTAAAACATTCCCGTTCTTCGCGGCCAGTGAGCACCAAAGCATGCACTAACCTTGTTTTTTTTTCTTCTCTCTTCGTTCCAATCGAGACGCATTTGGGCACGAAATAATGCTGCCACATTCCATCGGTGTTTGGATCACGTTTCGGCGCCGAGCATCCCTCAAATCAGCTTCATCGGATCGCTATCGGATCGCCTACGAAATGGGATCCCGGAATGCACCGTCCACCTAATCGATGTCCGCTCGAGATGCATACCCGGCGATGCATGTCCGCCATCACAACAGCGAATAACGAGGGTTTAGCGTGGTGGCGTGTGTTGTGTTTTGATATTTATTCCTGCCCCAAATTCTTTGTCCACGTCCTCGTGCCACGAAAGCACCCTGGAGCTATGCTCGAAATCCTCGCCTTCGATGGCGTATGCTGAGCTCGATCTCTATCGGGTGCTGGCGCGTTTGCATCGGGGGGTTTTCCGCGATGATCCGGAAAATATTTCCCCCAAAACGCGGTGCGAAATCAACGCCGGGAAGCTGAAATACCAGGACGCGAGTGGTACCCCAACGGCATGGTCATGCGCTCATAATACGTATGTTTCAAGCGAGCATTTTCCCAGCATCCCAGCGATAGAATTTGAATGTTGATAATGGTGAAGCGAGCAAAACGAAGCAAAAAAAAACCGGGGTTGCATTGGATAACCCGAAAAATAAAGTAAAACACGAAAAAAACACAAAAACCCACTACAACCGCCTGCTGTGGTTTTGTTTTTGTACAAAGTTTTCCAACGTGTGTGTGTGTTTATTTGTGTGTGCATTTGCCAGCACACATTGTGCGTAAGAGTGAGCTACAGTAATGCTGCTACTAAAGCGATCGATCCATTTTAACATAAAACCATCGCAAAATGGCCGTCCTTCTCTCTCACTCTCTGTATCTTTCTCTCTCTCTCTCTCTCTCTCTCACACACACACCCAACACCAGCTCGAGGGCATATCGAACCCCCTTTGGATGCCCGTTTTTAATCTGGTTTCGAAGTGAAGGATCATGTTTCACGGTTGCACGGGTTGCGGTTTGTAATAAAAGGTTAATATGCTTGTACGCTCGAAGCTCGGCAACTTCTCCATTAAAGTTTGGCGCACGCTGGCTGTTTGCATAAATTAAATCCTTTTTTACCGCTTGTTTCCCGCCCGTCTCGGGTTTGGTTTGCCTTCGCCTAAGGTTTTGCGTCTTGGTTGAGGTTGGTTAAGAATGCATTAAAAAGCGCACAATGGTCGGATAAACAGAAGTTTTTTTTTTTTTCAACAAGGGCTATCGGTGTCGTGTTAGCCGGGTAAGATGTTGTTTCATGAGCATGTTAAGTTTACGTAGCTTTTATGGACGCTTTATGGAAGGGGTAAGCTAACTGAAGTTCTAAGAAAAATAACGTTAAATTGATATGAGCTTTTTTAAGCTTACTTTTTACATCACCGGTGTTGAGTGTCAGTGCATTTTTCGAGTCCGTGTGCTTCTGAAAACGGTATATCATGCGCTTCGATGATTTCGATACCTTTTGTTTTCAAGAACTCGAGCTATCATATTAGGATATTATATTATCACACGTATGAATTAACCTTTTGAATTTGAACTTATATCTTGCGGTATCTTTTGGGTATCATGTTCATGTTCGCTACCATACACATTACGTTCATGAAGGAAAGGATGGAAAAGTTTTTTAAGGCCAATGTTAGAGGGAATTCAAATTGTGGTTATCTCGTACTTTGTCACGACTTTCTAATCGGCCAAAACGCTTAACGATCAATCAGGTGTGTGGAATATGATTATCTTTACATGAAATAATATTTTATCGCTAGTTTCAAGGCGCACACAGCCATATACAGAGATAAATGTGGAATTTACTGTGCAAAGATAGTAGCTTTAGACGGTCAAGAAAATAGTCTGTATAATTGCCCTTACTCATACGAAAATACAGTTTAAATTAATAAGCATGTCCATATTGAAATTTCTAAAACTATCATTCTTTTAAAAATATGCATTTCTTTTCATAATGGTGTCTGACTTGATTTATGACATCAACAAATAGCTTCTAAACGCTCCGGAAATCATCCAATATTAAATTGATTCTCCAAATGGGAAGTCAAACTACAACATCTCAAATTTTCTTACTCATTGCGCCGAAACGACGATAAAAACAAAACTCCTCCACGCACCGGACTATCCAGTTCCGCACTAACAGCAACAAATGCGTAGAACCGTAGACTCATCCGTCCTCCCACGGTGCTTGCGAAATGGAGCAAAAACAAGACGTTGCGTTAGTCATCATGATATGCGTCCGTGCGGTAGCAAACGCCAAAATCGAGGTCAACAAAGCAGCCTACGCGGCTGGCAAAGCGAATTTTGGGGTGGAAATTTGGCCTTTATTCCCCACCACGAGACAGATGACAGCCAACGAGCTCCAGGACGAAACAAAGAGCGAGAGGATCATATTTCTGTCTCACTCCGTTTGTGACTTGGACACGCACTTGTCTCCGAAACCAAGTAAACTGGCTTACTTCGATGAGTAAGTGACGATGAGCTGTGAGTTACGGTGAGATGAGAAAAAGAAGCTCGGTCTCAGTGAAACGCGTTGGAAGGATTTTAGCTGGCGTGTTTTTCTCTCACCCCCCTCCGGTTTTTCCCGGCACCACTCTAGTTTTTCCGGGTCATCCTTTTTCTGTCGAATGCGTGGGATGTTTCTTTCCTTAACTTGCTTTTAGTCGTTGTCGTCGTCGTTGGTAGAAAATATCTCACCCGTAGCTCAGCAAGTGTGTGCGTAGATTTCCCGCCGTAAATAGCTCCCGGCTACACCTACACGTACGTAACGGGGACTCGAATAGTTTTTGTTTGTTACGTTTTGCGCCCCCTTCACCACACGCAATGAAGCAACAATAACAGCAGCAGCAGCAACAAATGAAAAAAAAACACTTCACAAAAACCTCCTAAATTCCGGTCAGTTATGCGGCATGACGGAAGTTTTTGTAACGATCCCACCAAAACTGGGTGACAGCCCTGTCTTGTTAGGGCGCATCTTTTTTTTCCCCTGCTCTCCCACTCTCCCTCGTTTCTTCCACCCTCCTTTTTCGCAGGTTCCGGAGGATCTGTTTGTTGCGAGATTCATCCCACCTCGATTGGGGGAACTCGCAGCGGAACCGTTCAATGGCGAATCCACCGCCAATGGCGCCGTCCTGTCGGCAACATCATCATCATCATCATCATCATCGTCGGGAGCCCACTCCCGGTGCCCACCCGGAAAAGCCAACCGGATTGATGCCCGGTGCTAAAACGCGATGGCGAACGATGGCCGCTTCTTAAGTCTTTTGCCGAGTGGAGTGCAGCTTCGGGTTCGTTGGCCCGGCGATTATGAGGTTCCTTTTCGGGGTTGGATTTAGTGCCGTCGACGCCACCGGCGCCGAAATCCTGAAGGGGGAGAGAGGCCCTCCTGCGAATTTCCGTCGATGGAAAAGCTAGCTCGTGGTCCTCCGGGTGGGGAATCTATGCGTAGATGCGATGACGTAGTGTAAGGTGCTTAGGCGGGTTTGGGTGGAAACGTTTTTTTTTTGTTTTGTGAAATCCCACGCCAAAGCATTGCAGCATCCGGCGAGAGCTGGCGATTGAAGTTAAAATAATGCTCACATAAAATGGAAGCACCGTTTGCTGCGGATTGTTGCCCATGCGTGCCAAATTTGGTGGATTCGCTCGTTTCGGAATAATTTCGCTCAGTGTTTAACGATTTTTTTTTGCTTTAAAACAGTGTTTTTAGCGTCTTATCAATATTGGGAGCTTTGGAGCTATGAACATTGGGTTTTTGTATTAATCATTGCATAATGATTGAATGCATTTAAAAGTGGCTAATTTAGCAAAAAAAGGTAGCGTTTTTTTTGTGATTTTCCGCACTTTTGAATAGCTGCGAGTTGCCTCCTTTTCTTCCATTTTATTTCAGCATTCATTCGCATCACCCACCGCTGTGAGGTTATTTTTCCACCAATTTTCCACTGGCTCGCTGCGTAGCCAAATCATCCCACATTCGCTTGCTCCACTGATATTCGAAACCATTCCGAAACAATTTCAAGCGCCCAATCGCCAACCCACCCACTTTGCGACCAGGTCAACTCGAAGTAGTTTGTTAATTTGTCAATACAATAATTTGAATATCCAATTAAGTTTCCCGGGTAGGTTTGTTTTCCAGGGATCGTGCCACACATCCGCTCCGGCCGGTGGGTGTGCGAGTGAACAGAACCGACAAAAAAAAAATCGCCCCGTTTCCGGCGTTAGCACCACGTTGGTGCTGATGTTACGAATTTGTTCACACTTTGAAGCAACCGTGTTTGAAATGGGAGCGCGAAACAAAAACAGCCGCCCGGCGTTCTGTGAAATTCGAACGCCATTTTAGTGGGCGGTGGGCGATGCTGGAACACTGGAATGGCGCGGGTGACATCCTTTTTTCCGCTGCTGCTTGTTTTATTTTTGTAGTTGTCCAACTCACCGCGTTGCACAAGCCGAATTGAATTTATTTTATTCACCCTTCCGTATGTGTGCTTGGCGTATGTGTGTTTATGTACGAGGTGCGTAAATAAAATGCGCCGGCTTTATCGCGCAATCCGCAATCGCTTCAATGGGCGAGCGGACACGTGGTTCGACGTTTCACCATTCGCTTTATTAACTCCCGGGCGAAGGTAAATCGGCGAAGGTGCATAGCATGAGAGAGGGAAGCCTTGGTTCAACACTGTAGCAAAAATGGCGAATAAAAAACGAACCTTTTGCAAGCCGCTGTGGTTATTTATACGAGCTGCATGCCAGCGTTATGTACGGCGGCGGCACATCAATGCAGCAGCGTGTGCCGATCGTTGATTTATGTATATCAGATAATTTTGCGATGCAATCGGTTTGTTCGCTGCTCGCCAGGAGTTAGTTTAGGGCTATGGAGATTTTGGTGAATATTTTATACAAAAACTCATCCACTATTTTACACGATTAAGAGTAACATAAACTGGTAATAACCGAGATTTATGTATCGTTTTGTAATGTATTGTTATACAATTCGCTTTGCCAGTACTAACTGAGATTTATTAATATTTCTAGAATGTATAGTTATCCAGATTTTTTTGCAACGGATATTTTTATTATTTCAACGTGTGTAAGTTTTAAATATTTATTAGTAATTTTTTGCCTGGTATTTTTAAATTAATACTCGTATTGTTTGCACCTAATACATTCAGAACATCTATTTCCCCATTGTGTTTCATTTTACAAGCATTGAGGAAGAATTTTTAAATGATCTCTATGCAATTTAAACACAACTCACCCATCAGCTTTTGGAAGGCTTCAAATAGCGTTAGTAAAAAATATTTCTTACTTCTGTTGAAATGACTAATCAAATTGTGGTAACTATACTTAAAGCTTCTAGTTTCCCTATTTGTCTAAAATGCATGAAATTTACAAACACTGCAGCTGGCATTTTCATTCTTGTTTGATTCTTCTCTTTTTGTTCGCTTTCCTTTCATGCTTTCTTTTTTTTTTGTCAACGCTTCTGTTTTATCACCTTCTCTTCCTGTTGTTTAAATTGTCATTCCTCCAACATATTGTCAGGCCGGCGTGTTTTCGAGATCATGTTTCCGCTCCTGTTTTGCTCCTGTTTCGTTTGTTCATCGTTCCGCGCAAACATACATCCCAGTTCCATGTGAGGAGGGTTGCTTGCAGTTTTCTCCTAAAAAATTTCCTCAACACCCGCGGCGTGTCCTTTTCCTTCCCACCGGGCGAAGGTCAGTACTTACACTCACCCCTGGGTGGCTCAATGTAACGGCGAGGGTTTTGGTTTGTTTTTCGCTCGTTTGGGCACCATTCGCGCGCCCAAATTTACCACCATTCGCGCGTTCGATCCAACCCCGGTCCGACGTTTGGCACCGTTAGTCGTCACCCGGTAAAGGGAGGATCGGGAGCTTTGATGAATCTTCCATCCACACCCCCCCCAGTTTCAGGATGCATCGGAGAAAAGCGCGAACATGGCTGGAAACATGGCCCATGCAATTGTATCGCAATACGAACACGTTGACACTGGGTTGGTTTCTTTTTTGTTTTTTTGGACGACATCCGCTCGAGTGACTAGAGTGCCTACGTGCGCTTGGGCCGCATTTCATGTTGCTCCCGGGTTTTTTGTGTGTGTGTTTGTGCCCCACCCATCCTCTTTGAAATTGGAAGCCTCTCCGCGTGCGCTTACCTGCTGAGCGCAGGAAATTGTGAAGGAATGTGAAAAGATCAAAAAAAGAAAAAGCGAACGTGAAAAAACAAACACACCAAAAAAAAAAAGAGCACACCAGCAGCCTCGCACGGATGTCAAAGCCGTGACTTTTCGCTAGCCTTTTTCCCGCTCGGTTCCACACCGTTTCATGCTCCATTTGGTGAAATGGTGAGGTATGTGTGTGTGCGTGTGTGTGTGTTTGCGGGGGCGCTTCATCGTCCAAAGCTCCTCTTCCAGAACGGTTCGGGAAGCCATCCTTTTTTTTTTTTGCTAGAACAAAATGTATCCATCAAAGACAATGGAGACGCCTGGTGCATGTGGGCAAATTGAGGCTCCTTGTCGGAATTACATTCGATGGCGCGCGCGCGCTCGCACACCCAAGCTGATGAGCGATGAGTATGGGCCGGATAGATGGTCCGTGTCCGTGGCTGCCTGCATGTCGCACGGTTCCCGGACGAACGGTAAGAGATGGATGGTTGCGAATAAATTGCTGTCATTCGTTGTCAACCCGGGACTGATATGGATGGTTCTGTGTGGGTGGAGTGGGAGTGGTTCTAAACAACAACAACGAAAAAACGCAACCCAACCACGATCGGGTGCTTGTTGTCCTAGGCTGTAAGGCATCGTAGGCTAAACCTGCTGCGGCTAATGCTTCCGGAAAGGGTGCTTGGCTTTCGATTGGGTGGAAATGGGTGAGTGAAACGTGAGAGCAAAAAAGAAAAAGCAAGCAGCTACGCGAAATTGATGCTCCTGATGGTTGACGGCACAAAAATAGACCGGTTTATCCATGCGAGGTGCTAAACACAAAAAGAAACGAAAACCAAAAACATCGACCGACCACCATGGCCTGGATGCTGGACGGTGATGATTGACTGGGTTCGATTTTTGGCAGATTCATAACGTCCATGGGGGTATTTTTTTGTTATAGCTTTTTTTTCTGTGTGTTCTCCTCCTATCACACAACCCGAATGAAGGATCGCTGCCCGCATTTGACGATAAATTGGTTAATGTGGACAGGCAATTGCGTGGCCGATTGACGCGTCGGTGTGAAATGACCGTCGAGCATAAAGTGCCACGGAACCCTGTGACACCGGTGGTGTATCGGTGATTGAGCGCAACATGGAACCGGATTCGGATCGTAATTATCGATTCATTTGCGCGCTCGTTTCCAGTGTGCGGTAATGGATGGGATGCATTTCAGTTATTAAAAGCGATTGCCAAGCTCTCGGACGGTTGGTTCATGTGCACGTTTTCCAAGTGCAGCGGGAAAAGGCAAAGAAAAAAGGTTATTCATCAAACCGGTCCAGTTTGTCGGTGGCATCGCTTTTATATGCAAAATAAAATCTCCATGTTTTTTTTTTCGTGTGTCTTCCTTTGGTATATTCTAACCGCATCTCACATTCGCAAAACTATAAAGCTGTTATGCAGGATGCTGTGCGACCGTCGCCAGGGGCAACGATGGCAACGAAATTGCAGCCTTCAATCTCTTCCTTCACGCAAGCGACTTCGCCAACCATTTTTATGTGGCTTTTCTAGTGGATTTTTGCTTGCCATTTTATTTCACTCCACACACCGCACGGAAGAGTGAAAAGTGCTTGCTTGCTTGTGTGGCGGTGGCCACCACCGTCGTGTGTCATGTGCAATCATAAATTCCAACCAAACCTTCCCAGCCTCAGCCCAACGACGAGTCGCAGCCCCAACATTATCATAGCAACATCACAGCCGGGTTTTCCTTCCCGAGGTGGATCCATTTCCGGCCGGGAGTTCTTGTGCTTTTTTTTTGTTGCTCTTTCTCGCCTCTTCTTTCTTTAGCAGTTTGTTTCGCGTTTCTACTCCCACCAGTCGCACGGTGATGCTGCGAAAAACGCAACGGAATCGATATCGGCTCGTTGTTTTCGCCACCGCAACGACCCCGGTCGACAAGCTCGGGTCGGGAAATATCCCAGGGGTGGGAAATAAACAGAATCTATAAATTTATCGCTCTCGCCCGCCTCGCTCGTCTAGACGAGCGCTGGTGTTAGTGGGGTGGCTGGCTGGCTGGCGCTGTCTTGTCTGGACGCCACCATGCATTGGTGATGGCGCGTTTTGCTGCGGGAAGTCGGTCGAAAGCACTTTGGCAGCAGTTCGGTTGCGTACCGTGCGTCCAAAAGCGTTCCAATGCTCCAGTGAGGCGCGCCATTTTATGCTGCCACGTCGGGTGGTTTCGGTTGCACCGGTAACAAGCGCACATTCTCACAGCCAACTTTACACCCTAGCGACGGAGATTTTTCCAAGTACCGAACGACGAATGCTAAACTGGTGTACTCCACTCAACGTCAGATTCGAGCTAAGCGTTTATACCGCAATGTGTCAATTGTGCATCGTATCGTTTACCCATTGGTTCACCAAGTACTTAAAGTAAAAAAAAAGCTGATGCATAATGTTAAACGAACCTTTTTTTTTGTCCACATGTCTTCTTGCTCCTGAGCAACCTGCAGCCCTGCTTTACGGTCTAATTGTCGTTGTTATTCATTCTTCTTCCCTCGCCTTCTGCCATAACACCGCCTCGCAAACAATTGCCGTTGGATTCCGAGTTCTGGTTCACTTGCGCCAGTTTCACGCGCCCCCCGTTTGACGCCGACGAGGGACACTTTTCCGACAGAGCGACGAGGAAGAGGAACCGACCGGGCCCGACCGAATGGCGCCAGCTAGATAAATACGACCGTCTGCCACGCAGGGAAAAATGCCACGAGGAACGGGGGACAAAAACAAAAGTTGCTTAAAACGAAAACATCAGCACCGGAGCAGTCAACAGTGGATTTCCGCTGCCAGCTGGCTCGTGCTGGAGAAGCTTTCCTAGCTGGAACTAGCTGTTTTTCCGGCTAAAGAGTGGAACGAGATAGAGCGAAAGAGAGAGAGAGAGAGTGAGATGTACGACAGTAAAAAGAAAAAAGGAACGCATTCACAACGGAGCAAAGCCGTCATCAAAATGAACTGCTTTTGTCTTCTCGCACGTGTGTCGGTGTATGTGTCACAAAAAGGAAGGAAATGCAACGCCACTGCCAGGGCCAAAGTCAAGTGACGCGAGGACGCGTTTGTCGTGCTGTTCCTCGGAAATGCCGGGGCCAAACCCCGTGGCCCCAACTCCATCTCGCAGTCATAATGCTGATCCGTCAGCGTTTTTTTTTTGGTTGTTGTCATGGCCAACTCCGAACATTTTCCACCCAGTGACGGACCGATTGCGGAACGAAAAAGCGTCCAACGTGGGACGTTACTGGGCGCACGGTTGCGGTTCACTATTAGCGGCCCGTTTTCGGGTAATGATGACGATGATGAAGAAGACAGTCGCCGGGAACGACGCGAGATTAGCCGCGTTGGGGAGGGTTTTTTTTTCGTTCTTTCTACCCCACCCCCATGTGCGCTTTTTCCTTTCAACTGATGTGACCGTACGACGATCCCGGACTGCTAAGCGAATAATTGTCGCCCTCTCCGGACGTGGTGCTGATCGAAACGGAGGCTCAACGAACGACGCTAGCGGAGGTGATTTATCACGCTGGCACGGTGAACGCTGGGTTTGGAAGTGGCCGATGCTTCCGCTTTTCACGAGCAGTCCGTCGGTTTCGATGAGAAAACCGTCCGTCCAGCAGCAGCAGCAGTCTTCGTGGCGCGAGGGCCATTTTATAGCCGAATTAGTGTCGAAATGCTCCCTGCACGGCAAACGGAAACTCACCCAAAAAGGAAAAAGGACACACTAATCCAACGAGAATCGCTCGCTGTTGCTTTTTTTTCGAGTGTGTATGTGTGTGAGTCCACTTGCCTGCACGCGACGGTGCCCTTTGGCCGTGGGTGCATAATTTATTCGGTACCCCGTTTGTGCGCTTTTCCACCGGCGAACCGCCGAGTGCAAATGATTTGCGGATTTTTTTTCCACCCGTTTTCTTTTGCCCTCCGGTACGGGAGCTTAGCGCGCCTTCATTTTCGTACCGTGTGCCCACGGAACCGTGGATGGCAGCGGATGATTTGATTAATTGCATAAGAATGCACTCGCAAAGCTTGTGCTTTGTGTCGGTTGGCTTGAGCGCGCCGCGTCCAGCTTGAACTTGGTATGGCGCTTGAAGGTGTTTTATGGCGCTAATGGTCGTCTAGGTAACGGAGCTGGCGGTGGAAAACGTCTGCGAAGAGAGAGCGAGAGAGCGAGAAAGATTAACATTTTGATCGTTTGCCTCGTTGACGGCGAGCAACGGTTACTTTGACGTCCAGTAATCAAGATGAGTAATTATGCTTACATTTTCCGGTTGCATCGTTGGTCATGAAGCGAGGCAATGATTGTCATCAAATTACCACGATCTTCAATCATATTATTCAACTTGATCTTTTTATTTTGCAGAATGATAAACTAACTATGGCACTGTGAAATAGCCACTCGTAATGATGTAGATATTAAAGTTGATAGGGAGTAGTTTAAAAAAAATTTAATAAAGCTGTCATAGTTGCAAATTAAACAAGTGAAAAAAATTCATTTGGATTGCCCTGGGAGAAAGATTATTTAGAAACGGGGATTAAACCGATGCTCAATTAGTTTAATGGAGAATACTTGACATTTTTCTTGCCTGCCTATGAGGGCTGTCGCAGAATTATTTTAAATAAATGTGAGAAAGCTGTCATAGATGCAAAGTAAACAATAAAAACATTTTTTTGATTTGCCCTGGATGAAAGATTATTTAGAAACGGGGATTAAACCGATGCTCAATTAGTTTAATAGAAAATGCTTCACATTTTCTTTGCCTGCCTATTGAGACTGTCACAGAATTATTAAAAAAAAATGTGATAAAGCTGTAATAGTACAAATCAAACAATCAGAAAAACATTTTTGATTTACCCTGAGCCAACGATTATGAAGAACCGGAGATAAAACCGATACACAATTAGTCTAATCGAGAATGCTTGGCATTTTTCCTGCCCGCCCACAAAAGGGCCTTATTTTCTTCGTATGCATTTTTCTCGCATATAAATAGTATCCTTTTAACTAAATGACCAGTACGAGATGAAAGCTGCCCCGTAATCACTTAGCTCCCAGGGAAGTTTGTAAGCTAATACCTGCCCAGTTGCCGGTTCGAGCGAAGAACCATGCCACACACCCCGTGTAGGTCGCCGGACGGCTTTCATCCGTCGTCGTCGTCCGAAGAAATTGATCTTGTTGCATGCAGTGCAGAGCATGGAGTGCATGTTTGCATGTCCTCCGGGCGAGAGTGATTTGTTGGCAGCGTGACGTCGCCGTGGGATGAGATGGTGTGCTGCTCGGTAACAAAAACGTCGTCCAGAAACAATCGAAAACCCACCGAACTGGGTGGAAGCCCTCGAGGCGCTCTGAAGCAGGGCTTCATTTCATTTCCTTTAATTTAAACTAAAGCCATCACCATCCCGAGATGGGCTGGTTGAATGGCGGCTGGCGATGCACTCTCGTTAGATTCGATTGCAACCCGGGACCAATCCATTTGATCCTTCCACTTCCATGCCCGGTATGCTTGGGATTGCTTGGGATCGGTGAGGTGCTGCCAGGGTTCCAAGGCTCCGATCAGCTCAACTGTCGACGGGTGTTGGGTCGTCGTCGTCGTCGTCAGCAACAAGACGACATTTTCCCATTGGCTCGAGCGGAGGATTTGCCGACATCCAGTGGATGAGTAGACACAGACAGCAGCGTGCTCTGTTCAAACACAAATATCTCCGGCACATCCTCTTGCTGCAGAAGTGGAAAGCAGCAGCAAAAAAAAAATAGGATAAATAAAGGGCGAGAAAGATTAGCTTCCCGGAATGCCACACCGGCCAGGGCTCTCACCGTACGGTGGTTACTTACGATTGATTCCCGAAGGTGAAGTGTCGCTTGTCTACTCGCACTTGCCGGCTTGGTGCCAGTACGGTGGGAAAGTGCCGATGCCGATGCAGTAGCATTAGCCAACGATGTGATAACATAATGAAAAAATAACACACAACCATTCCCGGGCAGCTTTTTGCTCGTGCTCGGTGTAACGGAATGAAGCTCCACTTGGCATGGTCGGCGCTCGAATACAGTCCCGAGCCCGGCACCTCCGAACACGAGACATAAGTAAATGAGATAAACTCGTAACTTGAAGTATTTGTAGCGCCCCGGGAATGGTGCATCCGGGCGGTTCGCCCCGGTGTGGTTAAGGAGGGATTGATCGATATGAAATTGGAAGGTAGTTTTAGATAAGTAGCTTCGGTATTGGAATCGAATCTTCTGTAAACGGCATCGGGCGACGGTCGGCCAGATCGGTCGGTGACCATCTGAAATTGGCTTTCGCTCAGCTTTGGGCGGGGTGGGAAATCCTCGGCTTTGGGAAAATAAATCAACTCACGACAAATTGTGTGCGCGTTCGTTGTAAACCGAAGACGTACCGATAGGTGGGTGAAGGATTTTCATTTACTCTAGCTTCGGATAAATATGTCCTTAAAAAAACCCCCCAACATGCCAACACTCGTGTATGCAACGCATGCAGTCTGTTCATTCATTTTCAAGGAAATGAATGCCTTCCTGTCCAACGTGCCGAAGCTCTGTCAACCCGAGGACGATGCAAAAACGATCCGTGGGTGGCGTTCCGTTCCAGGAACTGGCAGTTGAGTGCCCTTGGACCATCGCGCCCCACCTGGCATGCTGGTGTTTGATCAGAAGCTGATTTCCCACCGGACTTTGTTAGGGAGAATTAACGTCGAATGTGTTGCACTGTGAGCTTGGCGAGTCGCTTGTTCCGAGTATCGTTCGTCCCCGAATCAACGTGCTTTTACTAGGGATAATAGTGAAAATGTTCGCTGAAAATGATGCACCATTTCCGACCACAGACTCCGCCAATTTAGCTGCCTGTTTTTTTTTTACCAACGGTGCAACTGCAACACATTACGGATGATTTAAGCGCACGCTTTTGTCGAGCACCGAGGTCCATATTTTAGCTTCCTTTTGTCGCTAGTCGGGGAGCATTTTTTTTCTTTTCTTCTTTCGCTCACAGGTTGATTTATTCACCTGTCTCCGTGTCGTCGCCGTTTGTCTCTCCCTCGCCCTGAATGGAGCTTAATATTTTTTTCCCACTCGCGCTTCCTTCGGATGCTCCACCTGGCGTTGAGCTTTTGTGTTTGCGGGGGATTCAAATTAACAAAGAAACGTTTGGACCCCGGAGCCATTTCCTAGCTCTCGTTCGTGGAACGGAAACACTCGCCGGTCGGCGAGATCATTAGCGAGCTGTGTGCCATTCTCTTTCAGATTTTTGTGTTTTTTTCGGGGAAATGGCGTAACCTTCGGGCTTCGAGCTTCTTTCGTACGTTAGGCTACGTTCTCATGCGAGGGCGGATGGTCGGAAATTGGAGAAAGTCAAACACCTCAGCGGCGTGCGTGCATACGATACTCGGGACGATAGATAGCTTGGGGCCTTCTTCAGCGATACTCAGCGGGTGGTTGAAGCTGAGAGGAGTGAAAGAAAATCACCCACCCCCCACTCGATATACACACACACACACACAAGTTGGCACATGCTACGGTTCGTTCTCCCCACACACACACACACACGGGCCCCAGAATTAACCGGAAAGAGGAGCCAAAGTGGAATAAAGTTATGATTTTTATTAACAATAAATGTCAACGAAATCGTGCCCGGGGAAAGGCGGAAACGATGGCGTCTCAGCGTGTTGCGGAGTTCCCCGTGGTGTGCTCGATTTTTGGAACGTGGCCACCGAAGCAAAAGCTCACCGATTTGAGGGCGAACTGGGGCCGCCCGAAAGGAAAGTCGAAGGGTCACAAGATATGTTCACCGATGTTACGATTATGATTTTCATAAGATATCACTCGCCGGGATCGAACGATCAGAGAGAAGGTCGACCAATAAGCGACCGAACAAGCTGGCCCCGGTCAACGTTCAAGCTGGGTTTTTTTCTTTCTTCTGGGGCGCCTGCGGGGGTTTGAGCGCTTTGATTAGGGGCTTGGCGTTTACGGGGGTGGGTCAATCGATTCGATGCTATCCCGAGAACGGCACACACATACATACATGGCCATTTCACCCGGTGGTGGTGGTGATGATGATGATGATGAAGTTCTTGGGTTCGCTTTATCCGTACGGTCTCGGAAATGGAGACGCCTGGTGGCTGATCAAATTGAGATATTTTTTGGGGGCCGAATTTTTCGTAACAGGAGCATACCTCGCTCTCTTGCCCGCTCTGGATTATGCGACTTCCTGGAATTGTGCTGCATTAGCTGCCCTTTTGACCGGTCTTTGAGGCGCTCCTTTTGTTCGATGGACTAAAACCTACCCCGAGGGGCTTTTAGGCTTCTCTGCAGCAGAAACAGCAACAGAATGGATTCGATCGAGCGATTCGTTGCATCGATAAGGTCCGGTAAGTTTGCTAGCTGGCTAATTGAAGAAACACGCCACTCACTCACGGTACGACCGACGCCAAGCGACGCCAAGAACGGAAACTCGAATCCACAAATAAAAAGCAGCTTGTGCCAGAACAAATCACCTCACCCGGGGCCCGATGGGAAGGCCGATAAGTATTGTTTTACGAGACGCCCTTCCGGAAAGCGACGTGTCGATGTCGGTGCGATTACGGTATCCAGGGGGCCGGTAAGTGAAACGGTTCGGTTGATAGAGCAGGTTATATTAGCATTGCCTTTGGCGTTCACCATAGCCCCTATGAGCTTAGCCGTGGTTCGGGTTTGATTGAATTCGGATTCCGTGTTTATTCAAATCGTCTTGAGCGGCATTTACATACATCATAATCGAGCGTAAGGTGCAAGCTCGAGAGCTGAAGTGAGTGCGACACACGCGCAAAAACGGAACGAAACGCCCCATATATTATTCATAAATCCTTGAGCGGGTCTTGAGCGATGGGATTGTAATTGTAAATGGGAAGTCAAACAGCCCAACACGCACAAACACTTCATCTGGCGTTCGTCATAGTCGGCATAATGCGCTGGCAAAAACAATGCTTAATCGGGAAGTTATTGCAGCAGAAATTAAGCTCCTCGAGGGCCACGGAAACACACGACGGAAGTCCGTTTGAGACGCGCGGTTTTCACTCCAGACCCGTACCAAAACGGGGTTGTTCTTTCTTCCTTTACCAGGCACTTCCTTTTTTTTCGACACCATTTTGTAATGTGTTATTGGAACAACGAACAATGTTGTGTATTTTTTCCGTTGCTTTTTGGGAGTTCATTTTTCCACCCGAGGCGTCTCCATCCGCGACGTTGATCGTTGGTTTTTTTTCCTTATCGTCTGTTTTCGTTGTTCTTATCGGTGCCGTATGGTTTGATGAATTTTGCAAAAAAAAACCGACCTGCTTTGCGTAACCTTCGAGAAGCTTCAAAACTGCGTTTTTACGCCTGTTTTGCCACTTCGCATCCAATCTTAAAGAGGCTTCCGTTTGAGCGACCCTAAGCGTTTCGTTTCGGGTTTTTCATCACGCGCACGGAAAACCGTCAGCAAACCGATGCTTCTGGGGATTTTTTTCTCGTCCTTTCGATAGGCTGGCAAAAATTGAAACAAAAAAAAAAGCTCCCAGCAAATCGGTAGAAGGCACACGAAACGGAAGTGAAGGAAGGAAGTGCACGAAAAACCAGTAGAAGAAGCAGCAAAGGAAAAAAAGCATGCGCACCCTACCGTAAAACAAATCGCGTATTTACCGTATTACTCCATAATCGATTGGGTAAATAACGACTTCTTCTGTGCAATTTGATTTTTCATCGTTGTAAACTGTTTCAGGGTGTGTTGTTTTTTTCGTCTGCGCTTCTCTCTTCCAGCTTGCCATCTGGAACGATCCGTTTCGGCGGAGGGCTGTCGAATGGCGTCTGTAAATGTGGCGCGTAAAATTCAGCACGCTGACAAACGGGCAGACCACGCCGTTCGCCGTTCTTCCGGGGTTCGAGGGCGTTTGATTAGATAAGTGATTCAATCAAAGGAAATAAAAAGAAAAAAAAGAAAAACAAGGTAGATCAGGAGCGGAACAGGAGACGGAACTGGCACGGAAGGACGAACCCCGAACTCGCTCATCAGGATGTGTTTTCGTGAACGGAGGGTTCACCGTTTAGTATCGCTGATCGTGTGATTGCTGTTTCGCAGGCGATGTTGGTCGAAGGGGAGCAAAGAACCAGAAGTGCGCAAAATGGGGAAGGTGGAAAATGGCACCCGGACGGGGGGGAAATAAAACACCAACGTAAACGCAGCCCGAGACGACAGCGAGACGGAACCGAGACAAACTAAAACTTCAAATAAGAACAAATCGCTTGGAAAATTTCCATCTTCGATTTTATTTTCCGTTCTCCCGTCTCTCGGTGAACGACTCCGGGCATCCATTGTCGGTGCGTGGGAAAACTGTGAGGGTGTAAGTGTGCATTTGCGTGTGTGTGTCTGTGAGAAGGTTTTGTTTATTTAACAGCGTAGGTGCAGGAAATCAAAAAGCAGGAGGTTTGCTTTACTGTTTTTTTGCTTGTTCCAGCGCATCGGAAGCTTCTCGGAATTATTTCATTTTTCATTTCATTTTTCTTTCGTGTCGTTTTTTTTTTGCTAAGAGTGAAAAACCTCCCTGGAGCCGTTTGCAGTGGCTACTTCGATTGTCGGTAAAACGTCACCCAACGTGTACAATGTTTCCCTGCGCAACGCTACTGTGATCGGGCAGTATGCTCAAGGCTATCATCATCAGGCGGTGCCATGATTGCGGAGGAGTCTGTCGAACGCAAACTCCTGGTCGTCAACGATGGACGCTGGAAAAGCTGTCCGTCGAGCTCGTGTTTGGGGCAGTAGAGAAAATGTAGAGAAAGAAGAGAAAAAAAAGATGCCAAAAAAAGAAGCGTTCGAAGCTTTTCAAACGACTCGACTGTTGTCGTATCATCCGTGGGTTGAATGTAATTGAGGTTTCCGGCGTACTCGGGACCCTGGAACCATCGTGCAAACATTTCTGCTCAGTGGGTGAAGAGCAGATGGACGATGGCGAAAGGTGAAAACCACACCGGTCGTTGACGGCGTATTAGCTGCCCAATAAATCAACCGAGCTGAATTGGCTCAGCTGGCAGGAGGTCGTTTCCCGGAATGGGGGATTATTTATGTTTTAAATAACGCCACTACGAGCATCTTGGAAGGTTATCCGATCTGAAGTGTACGTTGACTCTGGACGTTAAGCTAGTTATTCGAATTTTCAAAGTCATCTTTGTGGTGCATCTTAAAGGTCAAATTTTTGTATGGAAATACAGAAAACACGCACACCTTTAACAATCCAACGACGTGTCTCTCGTCACTGCATGTGTGGTGTACGATGGTGTAAAAGTAAAAAAAGAAATAACACAATGTAACCACCTCCTGCAAACACTTCTGTCTCTTTGTAGGAAAAAGCTACCGGGAGGGTGCGAAAAACAAAATACCACGACAGCCTCGCGCCCTCGGTGGGTGCTTCCCTGAGTCATTAATTACCATCCTCATAATTAATATCTTGTTTAATAATCCGAGCTTATAAATAATTAATTTTTATTATTTCCCTTTCGTCGCAGGCATACCGCATCGGGCAGCTGGCAAGAAGTAGAACGGCGCATAAAGAGTAAAACCACCCAAAGCATCCCGTGGGAGGATGCCGGTTGTCGGGATGTTAACTCGCTTCGGTTCAGTTAATTTGTGTGCTGGTGTACCGTGGATTAAACGAGGAGGGTTTTTTTTTGCTGGAACTTGAGCTTGGAGGAAAGTAAGCCAAATTCTCCCCTTTGGCAGGAATTCCAACGCGCAAACGATGTACGAAAATTAACCTCAAATAAAGTTCCCACACGTCGATAGGCTTGTTGCTGAGCGAGCGAGATGTAAGAAAAATAATGCTTTTCTAACAATTTGGCGTCCGTTTAATCAAAAGACGAACAGCTGTTCTCAAGGACCGACAATGGCTCACAGTCCTGAGGCTTTTAATTACGTGCAAATGATGTAACTCAGTTCGCTTCCAGGAAGAAAACCCAAAAGCTAGCTTTCTTCGTTCAACTGATGCGGAAGCTTATGTTATTTTTTTGTGCGTGCACACGCCTGCTCGCTGCATTATGCCAGGACGTGGTTTTTACCTACCTCGCGAAGTCCATTATTTCCGCATTGCAACTCCATCGGCTCTCGAGCTGGTTTTTTCCCCCCTAATCCAGCGTGAAACCAATCAAATTTATTATTCCTCTTCCAGCTGTGCAGAAGAATGCTTCCCCGTGGTGAGTGTCCTTATTATTTCTTTCCTGCGCCACCTCTCACGTTCGGATGTTTGCGTTCGTTTAATAGAGGCAAACGAAAGCTGGATGACAAAAAACGAAGCATGAAAAAAAAACCACACACAAACGAAAGATCTATTATTCTCATAGTTCCTCATGGTTTTATTCTTTCCCAGCTGCGTCACGAACGCTACACGGATTCAATTAGCCGGCGCTTTCCGCGCACCACTGGGTGGCTCTTGTTTTTTTTTCCTGACTTATCTTCTGGTATAATCCATTTTGCATTTACATCTCCGGCACCGGGTCCGGCTTCGTGGCTGGAATTAATATATTTTCACGCGTCCCGTTCCCTAATTGTCCCCGAAAGCGATGACAGGTCGGCTGGTAGATTGCGTTCGGTCGCATCTCGAGCACGCTTCGGAAAAATAATTACACCCCCACTTCCCGGGGCGGGCTGGCTGGCTGGCTGGCTTATCATTTATCACACTTAAAATGGTTTACAATATTTTTTTTTCCACGAGTTGCCTTGGCGCGTGTTGTCAGATTTGATCGCACGGTTCCGCCCTGATTGCCTGCTTGCTCGCTGTGTGGAGTTCCTAATTTACATTCGACTGGCTCTTAGAGGGTGTTTTTTGCTTCATTCACGCCAATCTCTCAATTTCGACAGATCCTTTTTTGGGCTTGGTTGTGAGACCAGCAAACATTCGTGCCGTTTCAATCGCATCAGCCAGCTCCGGTTGTCGCGTATTTTAGATTCTCTAAATATGTACACAATGAAAATTGTCTAACAACGATGCGCACGACTGTGTGGGAATACTGATGAGGGACATACAATATTATTATGCAACTTTAGCTGCGTCTTGCAAGGACTCCATGAGACAGAGAAACGATTTTACAAACAGAGAAATGTGGACGTTTTGAAACACTTTTTTGTCTCTAGGTTTGTTAGATTTAAAAATTAAATGCAAAACTTTCAATTCCTTCCCGATAATCAGTGTACGCGCCATCTTGTATCATAGTTAACCATGACATACCATCGGAACAAAGCATTGTGTACATAAAAAAAGGAACAAAAACGTTTATCGATGCGCGAGGATTTTCTGCTTACAAAATTTCAATGTGAACACGAAATGTCAAAAATAAAAGCCCGTGCGTTAATCGTTTGTGCATCCTTCTTCTCAAGCAGCAACACAGTGAAGCTCTAAAACAACTGCAAAAGCATCGACTGCTGGACAATTTACACGTTAGCTACACTTATGCGCTGCCATGGCAACCGTTTGCTTCGCGTTTACTTGCGTATGTGGTATGTGATGGGAGTACTATTCAGCCTAAAACCTAACCTGTTCTCATCCCATCCCGCAAGCTAAAGATGACCATTTCAGGTCTCTGTTCCTGCTCCTGACTTACCAGAACGTACGCCTTCAACCCGATGGCGATCACGAAGCGTCGTCCTTGGCGAACACCCACCCATTGGCATCGCCACCGAGCAATAACTATAACTAACTATAGACTCCGTTTCAATCAATAGCAACGACCTGTGCCTTAACATTCTACAAATGCTTCAGCAGCATTTTTCCGAGGCGTGTTGCGCCTCCATCCAGTTGAGCTAACCTTTTACCGGCTCGACCCATGGCCGAAAGCTTCACGTTTCATTCGTTGACGGGCTTGCGTCGCGTTTTGCGGTTGCAAAGTCTTTTAAATATATCATGTCGGTTTTGTGTTATACAAGTGTCTGTGGGCCACCTCCGTGGGTGTGGGCTTTGTCTCGCCATTTCGTTAAATCTAAGTACCTGCTTGGGAAAAGGGCGGCGTCCATCGTGGGCCACGAGCGACATACGACTTCCTTCGGCACGAGCACGTTGAAACGAACGAGAATTAAGCTACACAAACTCCCAAGCTACCGAGCCATCTCATCTTCCAATTGGGCTCTCGCTTAGCACGTCATTTTGATCCACCAACCGAGGTTGCAGATCAGTGCACTGGCATCCCTGAAGGACCCTCGGTCACGGCGTTCCTTCGCCAGAATCATGCCTTCAGTAGCGCTTTGAGCAGCGGGTGAGCCAAGGGCAACAGCAAGATGACCGCGGGACCAAACGTTCTGCTCAGGTGATTGATGGATCGGTGAACCCAGAGTCGGTCGATGTCGGCGAAAGCTGGCAGGGTCGAAGCTGAGCCTCCCGAGGCTGCCATATCGCCTGGTGAGAAAGAGAGTGAGAGAGAGCAAAGAAAAAACGCACAATGGATTAGATGCTGGAATGCGATACGCATTTGTGTTTTTTCTTTTTTCCTGCATGAATTTAGAGCCCTTCGTCGACCTCATTCGGCGCGATTTGATCGATTATCCTTGCGTTCGCTTTTTGGGCGCCACCGATTGGTCCTGTGGGAGCTTGTGGGAGCTTGTGCCTTCCAACTTACCCTGCAAATGCGTCATGTAGTCCTTCCGGTCGTGCTCGTTCTCGGCGTACGGTGGAAAGTGATCGTACGGGATGACGTTTCCGTTCGCCACGTTACTATTGCCGTTGCTGTTGGCGGACGATGCGGCCGAAATAACGCGTGGCCGATCCTCGTCGATCGAGCGCTCTGTCGACTGAAGATAGATGTCGTGTATTCTGGCCGCACAACGGATCTGCGAATGAATAGAGAAGGAGCAACAACAAAAATAAAAGGGGGGGATAAGTTTACACCACGCAAAAAACGAATGAAGAATAGCATCCCTTACCTTCAGCTTCCCATTCACGAAATGGTGGCTTCCGACCACAAAATGGATGCCGGCGAGCGACGTCTCGAACTCGTTCTTCCGCTCCCGGAACGGTTTGTGTGTGCGAATGTACGACGGATTAGCCTGTAAGCAGATTAGAGGAGATTGTAGAAGGATTATCCGTCGGCGCGGCGAATTGCATGATTTCGCTGGCATGCGGTTTGTGTGGGGTTGGTTTTTTTTGCTACTGGGTTTTGGGGTGAGTTGAGCATTTGGGTATTAGGGCTGGGCAAGGCATCTGTAGCTGATCTCACACATTAGTGACCAAATGGTGGCGTGGTTTATGAAGCCCCTGTTTTTATTGCGTCTTGTTCAGTTGACCATATGTAATAGCTGAATCATGCTCGTTCTGACGTACTTTAGCATTCAAAATTAATCAGTGCGATTTAAGTTTGAATTAATCATGAAGCAAAAGCTTGAATTAGTGAACAAAATATTCCAACAAAATCATTAAAACCTTTTTTTTTTTCAAATATTTAGCATCGTACGTTTCTCGAGACTGTCCAAGCAGGCTATGAATTTTGGTCAAGTCCAATTGCTAAGCGGGTTGCATACATCGCAGGCTATTTCATTAGAGTCCTTGCAATATGGAACAAGATAGAGTCCAGAAACTAATTGGAACATTTCGCTATGAATACCTGTCACGAAAACAAGGTCTCGACATTGAGTACAAATCGAAAATCCATTTAATGCTCTGTAGCAATTGTTTTCAAATGGCTTTTCATGGCTCGTTCTTCTTGCCGCACTTATTATTTCTCGTTGTATTAGCTGCAGCTACAAACGCTTACCAATATGCTCGAAGCTTTTCTAGCCCTTTCTTCTGCTGGTCGCAAGCTCACTGGTCGGCACCGGCCCCAGCGCATAAATAATTCCTTTCTGACAGTCGAGGCAACACCTTCGGCCGTATCCGGTTGCAAAACCGCCAGCCGAATGGCACCGGCGGCGAAACTTCTCTGTGTGGTGCTTCCGTCTACCTTTTTCCCGACCCGAAGGGGGTCCCGGGGTTTTCCCGGGGATTACGAGAACGCCTTTGCCATTGTCGGTGCGAGCGACCCCAACAAACGGAACCATCGCGGTCGTTACATGGTGCATTAGGAAAATTAAGGATTAGGTGAACATGATTTGTTGCACCGTCGGTTTTCACCCTCGACCGGCCCGGAGCGAACTCGAGCTGGAACAGAAGGAAAGGATAATAACACCACCGTGTGTGAGTGTGTGTGTGTGTGTGTAGTTTTCCTCCCACGCACACGTTAGTTGTCCGCGCTCGAGAGGAAAGCAAACGAAAAATGAAACGGAAAAGCAGTTGCCTTCCAACACCTCTTGGACCTTTCTCTCTCTCTCTTTTTACAAGCCCATGCTGATTATGAAAGGAAAACCGCATTTGTCTAATTGCTCGCACTCGTACACGTACAGTGGGCAGTGGGCCGGATGTGCGGTGGCATAATCTTATTAGCAGCAACAAATTAAAATAGATCGCGCCTGCAAAACGTGTGCGCGTGTGTGAAGTTTTATTTTTGAAGCGAACCTGGTAAAGCCGAGCGCCTCGTAAAGTGCAGCTTAGCATCGGGGGAAACGAGTTATGTTGTACGAGCAGAAAGGAAAATGGCTCCCACGGCTAGACGAACATAGCGCCTCAGATTACAACTCGCGCCAGAGCCCAAGGTTCACGTTCGCATTGCCAGCCGCTCGGGAGAAAAGTTGATCCACTATCACTCAACCCCCGGTGGCCGGTTCCAATTTGGGTCAGCCAAATGTGAAAACTTTCGTCGGATTTCATTCCGGCTTCGGGCGCGGTCGTACCCCCGAGAGACACATAACTCGGGCATTAGCCCAAAATAGTATCCAAAACATATTTGATCCTATTAACAAATTGTTGAAAGACCGATCCGGGATCCTTCCGGGCTACCCGTGAGGCGGGAAAAGTTTCACCCATATTTTTTTTCACTTCCCTTTTTTTACGCCCTCCTTTCGATGGTTGCCCTTCAAACGTGCCCCTGAAGATCCGACGCCAGGATGTAACCGGAGATCCTTTGATGGTCAGATAGGCGTCGCTGATGGGCGAACAAAAATTGAAACTGACCAGGGAAATAGAGAGAGAGAGAGAAAGTGAGAACATCGAGCCGATGCTGGAAGGGCTTTTGTTTTGGGCTGCCCCGGAAGGACTTTTTCCCCCGTGGAAGTCCTTCCCAAACCAGCACCGGTCGTGTTGTGTTTCGTTGGTGTGAAAAGTTTTCGGCAAAACTTTCGCCCAACCGGAGATTGTCTTTGGAAACTGTCACCCAACGCCCTGCTGGTCGGCCCAGTGGGCCACACCTTCTGGTGGCTGCTCTTGACCAGAAGGCATGCAAATAGAGCTCGACGGGTCGGCACCAAGTCAGCATACACAATGTGGCCGGTCAGTCGAATGCTGACCATACGTTGGGTGGCGTTTTCTCGAGTGGCTTTTCAAGCGGGTCAACCCGGTGCCTCGAGTGCCTTAAGACATCAAAGATCCCCAATTGCTTGGAAAACAATTTATCTTCCAGGCTCGGGGGGCTTTTTCCCACCCCAAAAAAAAACAGGAAAAACACAGAGCGTTTTGGGATCGGCTTGATAATGGACAGATAACGGAAACGGCATTTCCAATCCAGCCTACTGTGATCTCGTGTGCGTGGACACGGGGGTCAAGCATCGCACCATAACTTGACCATAACTCAATCAAAGCAACCGGTTGGGGTGGCATTTCCCATGGCAACCCGAACCGCAGGTGGGCTACGCAGGTGAGCGAGCAATGGTGAAAAATTATGAAATCTTCATCCTGAAATCTTTCACAAAACCCGGCCGGTTCGAAGGAGACCCTTGAGCCTGGCATGCCGTATCAAAACTAATAAAACTTACGATTACACTACCACCGCACACACACAAACGCACACACACACGCACCGGTCGGAAAAATCAAAGGAAAGTCCGAGATTCCACAAACATTTCCCCGGGGCGGATTAGAGGCAGGCTTCGAAGGGTTTTGCGAAACTTTTCCATCGACCAGACCGACGGGATGCGGTCAGTAGGCCTCTTCAGGTCAGCATCACTGCCCGGAGGGGGGTGTCCTTGTTGAGATCTGCCACAAGGGGTGCCTTTTTTGATTGTGCTGCCTACCCGGGGCTTGGTTACCTGCCACTCGAGCGTGCAAGCTAAAGAAAGCCAAAACTTTCACGGTCAACATTTTTGTCGTTTGACAAAAATGCTGGCCGGTAAAATATGCTGTCACCCCTTTTTCGGGGGCCGGAATTTTCCCATCCCCTGGTGGCTTTTCCACCACCCGTCGTGGAGGGGTGTTGTCCTCCCTTCGAGCCGTCGCAAAATTGGTAGGCTTTGTGGGGGGGTGAAACAAAGAAAAAAGCTTTTTCCCCGAATTTCAATCCGGCTCGCCTGTGGCATTGTGACGGGTCGGTTATCTTCAGCTCGAATCCCGAACCGATCCCGTGGTTGATTTCACGTTGCGTGGGTGTGCATAAATATGGATTTTGGAGCCGCTCGAAACTAGCCAACCAAAGTTGAACCACAAACCCGCAAACAATCGGACGCATAATCGGAGCGTTGTTCGTTCGGGGGGAGGGAGGATTTCGCCAAAAATTTGATGAAACTACGTATTTATCGCAGCAAAAAAAAAAAAACAAATCATCCACCCAAACCCCACCGCACTCGAAATGGTGCGTTAAGACAAAGCTCCCAAAAAGCCTGCTCGAAAACGGCCGATTTCCATTTCCACTGGTCGGGAAAACTTTGGCGAGCGGCTTTGGCTGTATAATTTTCTCCTGAAATTCGGCCTCACTGCCTCCGGTGAATGGATTATGCACCCGTGACGTGGCAGGAGGCCACGGTCTCCTTATCCCAAAAATCAAGCCCAGGGGCCAAAACGCCAGCCAGAAACAAATCAAACAAAGCGAAGAAAAAGCAAAAAAAAAACATAAAGCCAGGGATGGATTCCTCAAAATGAGCTTGCCTCGAGCGTGGAAGGCGGAATGAAAAGCGACGAGTGCAGTGCCGTTGTCGGCCGGTGCACGAAAAATCTGATCGAGCCCACTGAAGGGTGAAATAAGATTTGGTTCGATTGGTTGGATTGTTTCAATGGCTGGCCTTTGGCCCCGAATCCGGAGCGAGTTTCGTTGAGCGTTTCGCCCGGCGACGTTAGTTTGTTTTTCTCTCTCTTTTTTTTTTGAAAGGATCTCCACCCGAGGAACGAAAGGGACGAAAAACGCGGTGCACAGATCCTTGAAATGGAAAACCGGTGCAAAAGTCCTGGGGACGGACTCCGTGACTCCGTGGCTCGAAATGATAACAAACTTTCGGAATATTAACTTCAACGCGCGCGCTGTCAGAGAAGTTGGAAATCAGTAGTTTTTGTGGGTGAGTGTTTGAGAGTGTGTTGCTGTTTTTTGTTTTTAAGCCAGGATGTCCTATCCCTTCGGACACGTCATTTATCGGCGTAGCTGAAAACAAAATCCACAAAACACGCCCGGCTTCCGGTTTCACCGTGTCGAAGGGCCGTAAGAAAGTTTAATCTGTCTTATCTGTCAATTGTGTTTTTTGCGCGTTTATGCATGTCGTTGACATTTGCTTTGCTTTTTTTTGGGGAGCAAATTAAATTCCCTTCCGATAAGCGCGTGCTGAACGAACAGCGGAACAGCACAACTTATAATTACGGTCGAGTGAGAATCCGTCGGTGGAAAACATCGAACCCTTTTCTCTATCAGAGAGCGTCGAATGACCGTCATCGAAGGATGACTGTCATTGATTGAAGCGAAAACAAAAGCCCAACGAGTTTTGGAACGTGTTTACGCGAAAGAGAGCGTCATATTTATCCGTTAATTGGGTGTCGATTTTTTGCCTCTTTTTTTTTTGTCGTTGCTTAAACAGAGCCAAACAAATTTTGTTTATTTGCCTGGAGTTGAACTAGGGAAGGGCGCTTTAGCAGCGATGATGAACGTCCTAATGATGATTTAACGCCGTGGGGTTGTTTGTCAAAATTTAACACCTCTCACCTGCGTCACTTTCGTGGAACTAGTTTCACCTTTCGCGTCGGTCGAGTTCGTCGTGTTTCGTGATCCCAAAAACGGATCCCAGACATGCGGCCAAAAGGCGACTGGGTGGGCCATCATGGCCTTATCATGTAACGAACTGGCCCCCGGGGATCAATCAATCATCCTGACGCCACATGTGTGTGTGTGAGTATGTGGTGGGTTCGTCTGCTCGTTGTCGCACCGTTCCGGATAGTTTGCCCGACCAAGCCGGAAGAAACCACCGGAACACGGGTTTCATTGCGCAATCTTCCGAGTGTGGGAAGTTTTCCCAACCTCAACCACCACGACGATGTCGCCCGAGGGAGTTGATAAGCGCACGGTCTCTTACATCATTGGCGCACCGGTGTCGATGGCCCTATTTCCCGTGCAACCTGTGGCAACAAATACGAACCCCACGAACACGCACACAAGCTCACGTGGCTCACGTCGATGGAAAATCTATTACCGATGAAACCAGCACGTGATCGAGCGGTTTTTGATTTTAAAATGCCCATTTTCCCCGTGGTTTGGTCGGGTGCGAACTAATGAGCCGCCGAATGTGGCGCAAATAAATGGAAGTTTTTATGCGTATTTACGTACCTGCGCTTCGTTGATGTACCAGGTGAGGTTGGCCGGAGGTCGCGAGTTGTGCGACGTGCAGTTTCCACGGACGATATCCCCGACGCGGTACCGCGATCGCATGCCATGTATCGAGGGCACATGCTTCGGGACCTCTGGTGAAACGAGACCGAGAGAGAGAGAGAGAGAGACCGAAAGAGAACGAGAATATGGGAAAAATGAGCATTAATGGAATAACGGGAAAAGGGCACATGCGACCAATATTTTACAATCCCACCAGGACCACCGCAGTCCTCGAGCGGGAAGAGTGCAGTTTTCCCAATCCAACCAACGGCACAGGTAAATGCAACGTGCCTGCGGTGATGCAATTGTTGCACCACCGGCCGCGGGTTAATGTGTTCATTAATTAGCAATCTAGACAAAGTTAATGATGTCCCATTCCACCGGATACGTTTCGTGGTTGTTTGATCTCGCTTTGGTCGATCGGTGGGCTGTACGTTTATCATAAGTGAAGTGCAGCCATAATTCATCGATTCGCGATTCGTATTCCATTTCATCTGGCAGGTTGTGGGCAAATATTGTTCTTTAATTTATGATAAACCGCTTACCGGTGTACCGGGTTTTGCGGGCAAACGAGTGGAAGGACATAATTAATTCGAGCGCAACCTGAGGATGGGTTGCAAAAATGCGTGCGAATAAAAATTTGAGAAAGGATTCTGCGCGCCCGAATGAATGTTAAAACGTGGCCTTTATTACGAATAATTCGCCACTCGAATCGAACCTGTGAGTGGCTATTAATGGTCATTAATGTTTGTATGCGGCGTTTGAAGTTGTCGAATTTTGAAAGGAAGTCCGCTTGCGTGGGAAATGCCTTGTATCAGTGGAAAAAAGGATGCTTACCGCACACTTCCAGATCGCCGGTTACGATCATGGTGTGGAATGAAGGTGCATCAGCGGATACTTCGCAGCTGTATTTTCCGGACGACACCATCGACAGCCCGAGCAGCGTTAGTTGGCTTTCGTTCGAAGCGGTTCGCTGGAATTAGGAGAAAAAATTGTAGATAATGCGCTATCAGGTGTATCATTTTAAAATTGTATGTAATGGTGCAGTTTTCTTAGAATTCGTGCTCGTAACCCTTAAAGGGGATGTTATAAACGCGCTCAGATATGAAAAAGCGAAACGGGTGACTGTGATCAAAATTGTGGAATTCGTAAAAGTAATTGAAGTTATAATTTTATCTCACGAACTGAACTCGTTTGCAAAATTTGAAGAATGCAAAAATGATTGTCATCTAACCCGGGTCACTGGTTGGAAACCGTCAAAAACGGTTCCAGTAAACCCAAAGTACCTGAAAGTGGTTAATTCCGCACATATTACTTTGTGTGTGTATTTCGAAGATTCAAAGTGCCAAATATGACCCACCTCAAGTGAAGGGAAAAAATAACTTGTTTCAATTTCCCCTCCACGGGCGAAGAGCTTTTAGCGAGATCGTGTTATGAACTATGAGCCAAAAAAGCAACAACAAAAAATCCGAACCGAAACTTTTCCAGCAAAATGCTGCAATTTATCGTGCCATAAACCACACGTTACACTCGAGCGTATGGGGCGGAGGATCTTTTGCGGGCCAATTTCGCAAAAAACTATCCAGAAAAACCACGACCACGGCAGCATTCTGACTTGATCTTTAGTTTCGAAAGCAGCAGAAGCCACATTTTGTCAGTTTTATAATTTGTTCCTCCCGCTACAGCCGGTCTGTGGAGGAGAAAAATAAGGAAAACCTGGCGCCGGGCAGACAGCGGTGCAGGAGAAAGAAATATGTGGCTAGGAAAATTATACTCGTATGTGTGAGTGGGTGTGTGTGTAAAGGTGGCTTTTTCCCACTCCTGATGGAGCTTCACCTCCTGAACAAAAAAAAAAAGCTGACGCTTTACGATACCATCCCACCCTCACTTATGGCCAATTTTTTTTTTCTAAAGTTGCGTGTTACCACCCCCCCCCCTACCTTCCCCGGGTTTCACCGGCCACTTCCACCCCGTTGGCTTTCAAAGTCAAACACATTAATGCTTCTTGCGCCAGACCGGCGCAATGAGTGGCTTGTTGCCAGATTTCCCGACTTCCCAGGGTGGGGGTTGGGTGGGTTTTTCCGACATGGGTTGAAGCATTTTCTAACAGCATAAATTCATTGTGGTTTCGTCTTTACCCGGCTCCGGGAACCCACTCCGAGCTGCGAGGGTTTCCGGGTTTTCACCCAATTCGTCCGGCAAGTTCGGTGTATTAGTACGTACGTACGGGGCTCCCGGACATGTGAGGGTGTGTTTATTGCACCCGTTCGTCTCATCCCACCCGATGGCCCGGAATATTCGATGAATTATCGGGGGAGTTAGCAGAGGGCAGATAAATCTGTTCGGTGGTCCGGTGGTTCGATGTTGGAAAGCTTTTTTGTTAGCTTTCCACGCGATTACTCTCTTTTTGCCAGCATCCATCTTCCACACGATGGTCAGTTCGTTCAATTCGTGCAACAACGGAACGCTGTGTGCTGGAATTTTGTTTTCATAATCGGCCTGGTTAAGGAGAGCACGGGGCCAGTTCAGCATCTTGAACGTGCTGCGTTCGACAAACCATCCCTTAAACCTACACGATGCCAATAAATCGCCACCGTTATACGGTGAGTGTATAAATCTTCCTTCGACTTACCTTCACCTGGACGCCTTGGGCGGGAAACGTTTTCATCGGTGGGCTTTCCTTGGGCGTGTAGCGGTAGAACTCGCGCCGACCCTTGTACCACTTGACCGAGTACAGGCTCTCACCGTCCATGTCGTAGTAGCAGTGCAGTGTGGCCGTGTCCCCACGACGGACTGCCGGTGGTACCGATACCTGCACGTCTCGCAGGGCCGCTATCACTGGAAGTAGATGAAGCACGCAATGGGAGGGGAGAAAATTAGCACGTCTGAGAAATCGTTAATTACAGCACGGCACACCGCAAGATTGATGGTTCCGTCACGGTCACGGATCGGATGAGCGTCGAATCGCGTCGAGAAGGACGTTTTTTTGTTTTCCGGCAGACCCTAGCGGTTCTTTGTTTGCGACCTACGCGAACAATCGATCGAAAAAGCGGGAGTGCGGTGATGTTTTTTTATTCCCCGAACCGTAAGATTCCTTCCACGTGGCAATTAAAGCTCGGACCGGAATGTGGCATTGAGCGACAAACACAGTTCCACCTGACCGCAACCGATGTTTGCAATGGTATTTTGGGGCTTTACAGCCGTTTCACCCAACCCCCGGGGGGTGGAGCATAGCATTTGCATTCCAACGGGCGTTTCGAAAGGGGCGCCGGCCAGTTTGGAGAAAGTTCGTACCCCGGGGAACGTAATGCCTCGGGATGCTGTTGATAAGTAGCTTGCTCAAAGTATTTTATAATCAAGCAAAACTTTCCCATCGCTCATTCCCCCCCGGTGGCGATGAGAGAGAGAGAGAGAGCGAGAGAGAAGTGGAAAAAGGAAGAAAAAAAGAACGATCGTATGTATGTGTGCCCCATCGTCGGAAAATGCGGAATCCCGGAAGTCCATTCAGCGGGCACCTGGTCCTGTGCATAGTTCACGGTTCATCGAGCAGCTCGGGTAGGAGTTGGGGTTTTTTTTTTAATTTTTTCTTTCTTTTTTATGTTCCCTCCTGTGGGGTGGTTTTTATTTTCTTCTTTTCACCCGCCTACAAACTTCTCCAAGCGCAACCAAGTTGCACGTAATGGGACGTACAGCTTGTCGGCTTGTGTGACGCATGCTTTTTTTTTCTGGCAAATTTTCTCTGATTTTCCTGCAGATAGCACTCTACGCTGCTTGCTGGGAGGAGTTTTTCCAAGCGAGCTCCACCCACCCCCAGGCAAACAAGTCTCCCCGATCGATACGCGTTCCGTTCCCCGGGGCTTGCCAGGAATTGTGCAGCTTTCCATAGAACCTCTCTCTTGCTCTCTCTCTCTTTTTGCCCCAAAACTGACCGGCGATGAGTTCGGTTGAATTTTCACCTTTGATCAGTTGGCTCGTAATTAAATATTTCAAACGTCAGCTTCCTCCTCGTGGGGTGGGTGGAACGCCTCACTCATTATAATCACCTTACCGGTTTTATTCCGGTTAGAAACGGGCCCGGTTTGTGATCGAGTTTGCTTGGGGGGCGGGTTTCGAGGTATCAAACGAAACGCGGGCACGGTGGCACGGAAAATCCATAAAAATCCGTCCAAGCCCCGTTGGCCCGTTGCCATTCACCCAAAACGTTCCGTGGGTAATCAGTGACCTGTTCATGAAGCATCGGGCGCGTTCGTAAAATCTCATTTCCTTTTCGGGTGGAATCCTGACCGGTGGGTGGGAGACGGACAAATGGGGCCGGGTGGACGGATGGTTCCCGACCGGTTCCGGAAAAGGGTTCCGTTTTCCGTTCGACCGGCACGGTTCCGAACAAAGGTCCGATTGATTTCGCACGCGTCTCGGCAACGCAACGTGCAACGGGTAAGAAAACAAAAGGGATAAAAAGGATATCGCGTGGCGAAGAACAGACGGGCAGACGGGTGAAGGAAAGAAAAAAAATAGTTATACGCCTGCCAGAGACCGGAACTCGGGCCCGTATTTTGAGGAATGGATTTGGCACTCTCCGTCCGTGGGTTGACATTAACATTTCCGTCACGTGCCCTTCGGAAAAGGTGCCTTGTTCCGGTGCCGCGTTGCCGGATCCTGCGGGCTAATCTGGGTTGGTGATTGGTGGGAGGGTGAGTGGGAGGAGGGGGGTGAAAATTTTCATTCCACCCATCCCACCCGTCGTCGGCACGGAACGAATGTGGAGAAAACCGAGAAAGAGAGCAAAAAATAAACGCCCGTCCAACGATGAAAGGATTCCATTGCGCGGTAATTTCATTAACCCGTCGGTGCTCGAACGCCACGGTAATGAAGGACAGCTGTCCGGTATGTCCGGGACCGGGTTGATCAATGTGGTGGGCACGGGAATAAAGACAATCAGCAGACATTTCGGGATGTTAGCCAACACGCCCGTAGTTCCAAAAAACCCGCCAAAACGCTGAGGGTTCGATGCGGAAATTTCAACTGCAGCTTGAGGGATTAAAACATGCATTATGAAGGAGAATTTCATTCATTTTCGATGACATTTGTCATGCTAAATCATGCTATAGATGCACCTCAATCCATTGAACAGAATATGCTTCTGATTTATGGTAACGAAATGTCCCTAAATATTACAGGAAAAAAACGGTCCCAAAAGGGCAGCAAACACGAGCTAAAATAATTCTCCCCATGGTGCCCGTTTGCAAACGTGTAACGGCTCTTACAAGCCAAACGTCGTCACCTCAGATCCTCTGCGGCAGGGAGAAAAAAAAACACAATGCCCCGGGAAAAGCGCACAGCAAGAGTAACACGTGGCAGCAAAAATGCACAGTGGCCCAGGCGGCACTGAAACAACAGCGCAGCACGAGCCGTGAAACAACATAATAGCCTCCTTCGGTTGCGGTTGCGATGTTTTCCCAGCACTCCTTTCGTCCTTACGACGACGGCCCTTTTGACGTTTGCCGCTCGACCGACCACGACCGTTGTGACGTTTGTTTTCATTCTTCATCCAAGGAGGCGGCGTCAATTTTTTCCTTGATCTCGCCCGTGATCTCGCCGTGATACGTGCTGGCGCATTTTTCCGAGAGGTTTCGCGTTGCAATGCGCCCCAACCCCCGATGCAAATTCATTTACTAAAACGTCCTTTCTCTCTCTCTCTCTCTCACACACACACACACACACACCGACGCGTGTAGGTGCTCCCTTTCCAATGGCTGACTTGTTTGCACAAAAGCGGGCCAAATGGAGAATGGAACGTCGCCACTCGGGCCACAATGGCGTCGACGTCAAGTGGTTGTGCGCCGGAAGGGAGAAGTGTCCCACGGGGGGGGGGGGGGTGGTGGTTGCGAAAGATATGCAAAAAGGGCCCACTCGACACGGAACCATCCACCCTCCGTCATGGACCCATGAGTTCGGGTCGTGGAATGGAAACATAATGCTCTTTTCATTCCATCCCGGTGGGTCGAAGGGCCATCTTGGCTCAGCAGGAGGCTCAACGCATGTGCTGGTTTGGTATGGACGGGAATCATCATCACCCACCCACACACACACCCACCAACACAGCTCGTACAATGTAGCAGCTGCGATGCGGCTCAAAGAAGGGCCTTTTTTCCGTTCGCTCGCTCGCTCGCTCGCTGCCAACGTTGAATCGACTTAGATAAGTCGACGAGTTGGGCCACCCGGTCTGATGGCTTTTAATGACCGTCAAAGAGATCGTCATAATACACCCCGACGGTGCCATGCCAGCCTGCCCTCCTCCCCCCCCCCCTTCCCCCTGGAGCATCACGCGCACTCACCCACAGACAAAAGGGCGGCTCATCTTCAGGGCTCGACCTTTTCCGGCTCATCATGCCATTGCGGCCGTTCGAATTCGCTGCGAAACGCCGCATCGGCAGGGTCCTTTTGTTCGGTTCTGGCAGTGTTTGCCAGCGGCACGGCACAGAAAAAGGACGTTCATTTCCACCCCCGGAGGTGGGCGTTCTTATCAACGAGCCGTTCCAGTGGCGACGGAGGCGATGGTGGCGTAATCATAACCGCACCGCAAGGATGTTATTCTTCATTTACAAATATGTCTCAACAGCGTCATGCTTGGCTTCACCTCATGCACGCGGAGGGTAGCATTTTTGGGTTTTTGGGCTGGTTAGAAATTAGAAGAAGGCTTCTGTGTGTCGTGACGAGTCGTTTGTTAAAACGGGGTTTCAGCCACGCTGGGGATGCTTCGTGAAAAGCCACCGTGGGATTATTGTGTATGGATGGCTTGTTTTTTCTGCTCTCTCACGTCGTTCCTCGTAAACAGACAATTGAACGAATGCGAGTCCTTGTCACATCGTCCGTGTGCTTTTTTGTAACACAGTGCGGGGATTCATTGCGAAAAATAGACAAAGTTACAACCTGTGAGTTGCAAGAGTGTGTGGTGAATTAAAACAAAAATAACTGTGTTTCTTATGGTTTTATTCATTCAAACGCAATTGAACTATAGTTGAACATCAATCATTAATATGGAGAAGAATTAAATTGTCCCCGCACAAACAGTCAATAAAATAAATATCGAAATAATCCAGGAAACATGTTAATTTTCATGCTTTTTTTTTACAAAGAAGATGCTATAAAAAATGAAACAATTCTATGCTTAAAAACAATTGTTGGAGCTTTAAATTGTTGCCAACCAGTTTTCATTTTGTTATTAATTTCTTTTAAGAGTAACGATTCTATTGTTCGTGGTTCTATTGTTACTGTATTTGTTATGCAGTTTAACAATTCGTTTCTTTGCTCAAATAAGAATATTTTCATCGTCATTTGAAGTTTCCTTTTTTTGTCATAGCCTACTTTTGCTTCCTACAGTGGTTCCCATCGTCAATGTCAATAAACGAATCACGTCCCACACGCCAGCTCCACTTCGCTCGCAAAACATCTGAACCACACTGTGCGAAAACCGCAGCAACGCGACAAGCCCCTGCCACGGTCGCGAACGCTAGTCCCACCGACAATTTCCCGTCGATTTACAATGGCATTAATGTTGCACAAGCTTCACGCTGTTTCTCCGAGGCTTACAACTTGCCCATTCAATCGGCGCTCCGGTGGCAAAACGTGCCGTTTCCGGTGGCCACCACTCAAAAAGCTCGAGTGCATTCGCAAGTTCGCGACCGTGCAGGCGGGCAGCTTTTGATTAATTTCTAAACCACTCCATCGCACCACGCACACGGTGAAGATTCATACAGTCGGCTACTTATGGTGGCGTGCTCGGGTCGAGTCCACGGTACTGACTCTCCATCTTACCGGGATGTCCTTACGTTCGCCTCCGTTCGCCTTCGACGACGACAACCACGTCGACGGGAAAGCATGCTGGCCGGACGCGCGCTCACGCTGACGGACGGCATTGTTATGCGGGTGAATAATTTATGCAAGTCAGTTCACATTACAAGTAGTTGCGAGGCACGTAAGACAACCCCGTGGTACCGATGTTTGCCTCCCCCCAAACCCGTCCAACCATCTCACTGGCCAAGGGGCACAAGCCTTCTTGTGCGAATGTGCTATTTCGATGCTCCCTCTATACCGAAGTCAAACTGTCCTTCCCGGATCAGGCGTGCGCAACGTTGGCTGGCGATGAAAGCCGACCATCACCAGACGCAAAACCCGGTCCGGAGGAAAACATTAATAATTCAATTAAAGTGGAATTAGCGGTACAACCGGACGAACCGGCGTGGCGTTTGCTGGAGGATGTGAAATAATTCATCGCCATTTCACCTTCCTGCCGGTGGCACGCCGTGCCGGTGGTGACGAACCGAAATTAGACCGCGTGTTTCCGTGAACCGAGAGTGGGTTGGTCACCACCCAGCCCGGGAAGCGTGGAAATTGTAATCTGATTTCAAAGGAAATCGCGCAACGGGTTAATCGAGAAGGCGCGTAAGGCCGCAAATATTTGTACCGTAAAATTGAATCGCTCTCGTTGGAACGCGGGAAAATGACTTCATTCACCGATCCGATGGAAAAGAAGGCGAACAAAAAAAAAGTCACGCACCCGAACGAACGAATCGTACAATAACGTACCCTCCCGGAGGCTTTCGGAAAAGCGTCTCGCACCAAACGGGCTGCAATCATTGCGATTAGCATTGGGGAACCGAGGGCGCTTGGCTTCGTGATTTGATTTGCACAAATTTGTGGATTATCCAAATGGATGGATTTTCTGGCACTTTTTTTCTCTCTCTCTCTCTCTCGCCCCGTTGCAAAAAGGAAGCAGAACGATGGGACCACGTGGTGCCGAATGGGGGGCGGATTCGATCATTATTTACGCAAATCGCTTGCGGAGCCCGCTCGGAGTCACCGCCGAATGCTGGGAAAGCTCTGCCAAACGGGGGATGGTTCTTCAGTCGGTTTTGGAGAGGTTTTTCCCTCACGCCACAAGCAACGAGCGACTGCACGTTTTTGGACGATTTAATTTTCCTCGCCCACGCCCAAGGAATTGTTTTTGCGGCAGCGATAATCTTATTTGCGTTTCCTCGGTTGCCCTCGGTGTACCCATTTCCCGGGGATGAAGGTTTTTTTTGAGGAATGGTAGCTTTTCTGGTGCTGGATTCACGCTTCAATCCTTCAGTTCCACAGCCACCACCGAAATGCTGAGAAAGCCGATTCCCTTTCGCTGGGAACGAGCCGATCCTGGGAGTGCTAGCGCAAGGGTGAAGAAAATAAAGCAAATTCCGTTTCCCGCGGGAATGTTTCAAGCTGGTAACGAGCGTTGATTGAGTTACATTCGTTCGGTGCACTGCGCTCGGTGAAAATGGGAGGAGGAATTCTGGGTGGGAAAACGAGACCTCACGCCTTCGAGCGTCCTGCAGTCGATAAACGTCACTGTAATGCCGCTGGAAGGTTTTAAACGTTTCGAACAGCTTTTTTTGGTAGACGTGAAAGTGTATGGCTTTTGGGTGGGAATATGAGTTTAAATTGTAGCAATTCGTTTATATCCTTTTTATTGCGTCTGAAAGACAGTTTAACGTTGTAGAGGCATACATTTTAGAAGGAAGATTATCGATTACAATTTTTTTTACATTTAAAGGCTTTAACTTATACTGGCTGTTTAAAATGATTTGTATAAGTTTAAGCCCAAAAACGTTTTAAGATATGGGTTAGTGCCAATGAAAGGGCATATCTTTGGAGAAGAAATTAAATATATATTTTTTTTTAATTAAAGGAAAATGTCGTAGGAGAAATGAGCAGTTAATTGTTATCCTTTAATTACCCATAAGTCATGGCTTGAGTAAAAAGCTATTTCTCGTGTATAAGGATTATTTTATCTTCCAATAAAGCTATCGAAAGAGCGCGAAACAGAGTTTCTCTTACACGAAAATGTAGTATAAGCAACGGATGACTATTTTTTGTTGCCTCTCGTCCTTGACGAAGCGTCGGGTGCGTTTGTCATCAGCACCTGGAAATACGTGCGCAGTACTTCTCGAAGGTTAAAGACGTGGTAATAATTGCATTAAGTTCACTTGAAATGCAACCCTCAAGAAGGGCTAAAAAATAACCACAAAAACACCTCGCACGACTGAAGGTGTTTCTTCCACCTGTGTTTTTTCTTTCAATCGCTTTTCTTACAACCCACCGCAAGAAGGGCTCAATCGGGCTCTCTCTCTCTCTCTCTCTCTCTCTCTCTCTCTCTCTCTCTATCACTCACCATCACATCGCAAACTCCTCAGCACCGTCATCAGCTGTAATTGAAAAGCCGGAAACCAATTGAAAAGTTGTCACCGAGGCAGGCGAAAGTTATAATCTGCCTCATTCTCCGCCGGGCCGTAAATAATGCCATCGCGTCGGCAAAGCTAGCACCGGCACCGGGCGTGTTTGTTAGCGTCCTTTTCGCGAGGCGTCGAAGGAAGAAGCGAAAACCAGGAATAAAAACACACGAGAACCACGAAGCGAGCACCGTGCATTTCATCGCTCGCCACGGAGAAAGTTTTGCGAATTGAGATGACAATTTCCGAGCGTTATTTGTCGTTTTTCCATGGCTCCTTGTCTTTCGCGCCATTCCGGAACTCGTGTCCTTCGTTAAGGTGCGTGTCCTTATCCCTCAACCCGGCTGGCGCTTGTTTTGAGCCTCACCCAGATCGTTCTGAGTGCTGGGACGTGTCGTCGCAGCTTAGCAGCCGTGCAGTTGAAAGGATTTCACCCGCCGTCCGTTTCGTGATTGTTTTTAATTCTGTTAACGGGGTTCTTTTTTTTGTCACGAACGGTGCACAACGACCAGACCGACGTTAATGGGGCTTGTAAGCGGGAAACGTTTGGGCGTCGGGGCCTGGAAGCGGATGGCCGCAATCAAACATCTGCTCCCCTGCTATCCTGGTGCGAGAGAAAAAGGACTTTTCCACCCCTAGCGCGGGAGATCCTTCGCGGGTGACAAAGCGACAAAGCGTCGGCAGCACCGTCATTTTTCAACTCGTAAATTACTAATTAGGTTGTAATATAATTTTAATGTGAAATCATAAGGATTTAATTGGCTGTCGTTAGAGCGTGGAAGATCATCTTCTTTCTTCGCGCGATCGGGCAAGCCGTAGATGGCAAAAGTTTCACGCGATAAACCAACCACCATGGCCATCGCACACCGCCGCCGCTGACGACGAAACCGAAAGGGAAACCACCGCAAAAGGGAGCGCGATGATAATTGCTAGATTTAAAAGCCCGAACCGTCCCCGGATTATGAGGATTTTTATTCGCATCGCGAGCCCCCGCTCGATTTGATTTGTGCTCCCGAAGGCAGTCCGCCCGCTAGGTCATTTCGCAAATGGTGGGTGAGAAATCCCCGAGGACACGAGCCAGCGCGGGAAAGCGAAATGAGTTGACACTTATTTATTCATGGACTTTGGGGCGAATGGAGCGTGATTTTCGGCGGAGCGTCGGTAATTGGAACTGGGCTCCGGGGACGTGAACACGCGGACAGACCGAAGACCACGCCGGTTGTCGGTTGGTGGATTAACAAGTCTTTGCGGGTTGGTTCGGTTGTGCGCTGTTTCGCTTCTTAACGACCCTAAAGAGGCCACTCGATGCGAGCTTTAAAGCTCACAACAGAAGAACAACATAATCTAGGCGTATTTACACTGCATCAAAGTAGGCTTATGAAAGCATTTACGGCTTTTCCCGTAACAAAAGCGTCTTCCTCTGGGTGGTTTGCACGCTTTTGTGTGATAAATTGCACGCCGAAAAAAAGAAAACTGGAAAACCCTCCCTTATCAGCCTCATGAAGCCTCAATTAGACCGAGCCTTTCGGTGTCGGTGATGCTGCTTCCGTTGGCGCTAATTGCCCCCAAAACTGGATCACTTAGTAATTGAACACCTGCCGGTGGCTGAAGTTTTCCACGCATTAATAGGCAATTTCCACCCCCTTAAAGCAGTGTTAATAGTTTATTAGCACAATCTCGCGGGCTTGTTCCAGTGCGCTCTTCCGTTTGCACGGTGATCGATATGTTTTTCAAAACTTTTCCCATCGCCTTCGTCGCGGCGTGAGAACACGGTTTTCGATTGCTCCCTCCGGTGCGTTTCAGCGCCCTTTTAGCCGATGCCGTGTTATTAGAAACGACACTATGAAATTAGCAACTTTTAGCCGTGGCATGGAGCGTGCTGGAAAGTTTTCGTCCGTACAAAACACGTCGAAAGCTTTTGCGCTACCTGTTGTCTGCTTGCCGTGGGGCTGGTGAGCGTTAAGAATCCAGTTAGAAAGGTCTCTTGGAACACGTTTACGAGCTGGAAGGCATGCGCTTGTCGGTGTCAGTCTTTTTCTGATGAACTGATCGAGACCGGCGGAGGTGATGTTTTAATTTCATCCTAATCTGTCCTTCAACTTCGCGCCATGGCCGTCAGTGTGGTGACAAACGCTTGTGAGCTATAACATGCTGATGCTGAAGCTTCACTACTTTTCTCACCATTCTCACGGCGCTGACGTTGTAGCATGAAGCATACCAGCTATGGAAAAGGTGACCGGATCAATTTCCGAATGTCGATGGTCATCCACTTTTCAGAGGGTCACCGTGCTTAAACAGTGGACCGGTAGGTCCTTGTGGGTCGAAGGACAACTGCTCCATTTTACGAGTGAATTGATAGTTATAGTATCTATCTTACGAGGCACGACGGTTCAGGAGAAATATTCATATAGCCTTTCGAATCGACTACGACTACCACGAATAGGTTATTTTATCAACTCGAAATTGGATTAATTTTGCTTGATTTATTGAGTGTTTTGTGTGTTTTGAATTTCAGGGATTTCGAAGTGATAGTTTAAGATGAATCGAAGCTGGTTTGAAATTAAACGTTCGACTAGTTTTTCCCTCGAAACGTCCGAATCAAACTATTCCGCTTTAATTGCGTAATACATATACCATTCATCTGTTTGCAAGTGTAAATAAGAACGCATAGAAACGAACTTTAAACAAAAAGCGACAAATCAACATTCACACCCTGCTGCTCATTTGCTGTTTGCTGTACTCTCTTCCTGAGTCCGGCAAGTTTACCAAAAATCAACCGTCAATGTTAGTGGTTGGTAAATATTTACACGCTCTGAATATGGCGTGTCGGTGATGGTGAAAGCATCAAGTGGGAAAATTATACTCGCTCCACTTCGGAACGTACACACCCACAGCACTGACCTACCTCAACCGGTATTAATTTGCGTGCGAAGTAGGCGTTGGAAAGGCTTTTCCGTTCGCACAATGGTCCCCAAAATGGGACGGTCGTTTTTCCACCCGTTTAGCATGTGAAGCAGAAGCAGAACGCGAACCAAACAAGAGCGTGGTTTTTGCAACCGGACAACTTTCGCAGCAAAAAAGGATCAAATTTCAAAGAACAACATCACATCTCCTTTCGCTGGTGTTGGGCTTCTTCGCGATCGATGGCGCTGGCTCCACGATTCGGGCTCTGCCGTATCCGCACTTTTGCTATTTTTCTTCACCATACGTAGGGTGAGGGTTTTCTTTTTTCGCCACCTTTTCTGCTCACCGTGTGTGTGTGGCGTTATCGGGTTGCTTTCCGCAAGCGTCACTTTAACCGGCTCTTTCGCGTCACTACACGGAACTGATTATTGCTCGTTCGTTCGGTGGGAGTTCTCTTTTTTTATCAGAGCCAATCTTTCGGTGGATCTAAGAACTCTCCCTCCCGGATGTCGATGAATGAAGCCTGGGTGGAGTTTAGCAGCAACAACGACACCAAACTTCAGGACCACGCGTAGGTGATGATCAGAACCAACCCGGCCACATGTCGACCGATGTATTGCGCCAGTGTTGGCATGTCCAACCAGCCCTCCTCTAGTCGCGTGTTTCGCCTGCACCGGCACGGCAACAAATGGGCAGAAGCTGGCAACAAATCGAGCGCCGGATGTCGGACGGTGGCACCGAGACGTGAGCTGGTTACGGAAGCGTTCACCTTCCACCGGGGCGATATTAGCAATCACCTCGGTGCGTATGTGCGCAACCACGGTTCGCTTAACGGCCAATAATGCAGGGGACCGTGTGAATCGGTTGGTGTTGGGGCAACAGCAAAAAAAAATGAAATCTGATTAAACCCCGTAACGATGGATCGATGGGGCGGTGAGTTTGGGACCACCACACGCCACGAAAATCAACCATATGACGGCATTGCAGCTTCTTTGCTTTGGTATGGAATGTAAGACGTGTCTATACTGTCGGGTTGAACACTTTTAAAGCAACTGCCGATGCGGAGGTCTCGTAAGTCAAACCTTCAATAGGAACGTTCACGCTTGGCTCCCGATTGCAGTCCGATTTCTCGCCATTTCACGTCACAAGCGCTGTCATTCGTGACGCGAGTATGGGAAACCCATCAGCCTAGAAGCGCATTCAAGTAGCTTGGTGCAACTCATGCCCGGTAATGAGCCGCTCCATTTCCATGGCAACCGGACAAGTTATGATAATGTTATGCAACTGCCAACTCGCGCCGGGTGCAAATTTTCAACAACTCAACGCCGGCAGCTTCATTCCTGGAGGCATTTTCCTGCCAGCAAAGTTGTCTCCGTGAAAGCTCGCTCGAAAAGCTGATTTCCCATGAACAGGGGTTGGCCTACCGTGCTACCGAGCTCACGCTGAAGTGATTAATTATGATGCTTAAAGGCCACAAAGTCCGCACGGGGAAGATACGGTGGCGTGTGTTCGCAGGTTCCCCGGAAGCGTGCTTCAAAATTACGACGCACGCCATCGAGACGTCACTCGCGATCCGTCGCGTTACATCGCGCTCGTTTCACCGCAGTGTGAAGCGTGAGTTTGTTATACACTTGTTTTACTAATTAAATGCACGTAAACTCCACGAGCTCTTGCCGACGGTGCGTTTCCTGTCATTCGAGAGCTTTGTTATGGCGTGAGTTTTCTGCGCGAGTTGCTGAAGTGTTGTATCTTACGAACGAACCGTTGATGTCAACGTCAAGCCAACGTCCACGGGGCTCTGGCGTACCAAAACGGTGCACTCACCCGAGTCCGGAGAGCACGAACAACGTACCAGTGAAAAAGCGTACGATTTCCCGACCACCGTTGATGGCGATTCCCTTTTTCATCGTTCTCTTCCGCTCGTAATAAAACGACCGCACAAATGGTACCGGTGCCGCCATTTGGCGCTGAAGGAAAAGCAGGTGAAATGGTGCCTTTTCGGTGCCTTTTTCCCAGTACCTACGCAAGCGGGAAAGAAGCGCCCTCTACCGAGGCATGGCTTCGCAATTGAGTGGTCGCCGTAATGAAGTGAAGCACCGGTTTTGGAGAGGGAGAGGGTCAATTGGAAGGAGAAGAAAATTATCTCACGTCCCGGGGAGAAAGAAAAAAGAAAAAGAAAACAAAACTTCCCGTCCGTTCGTTCCACCCCGGCGAAGGAAGCTCGGAAAAGGTGCGTCACTTTAACGGCGCCTGTGAGGTATTTCGCCTTTTTCGGGTCTCTACTTTCTGCTTTCGGCCACCTTTCGGCGAGCGATGCCGTGGTGGCCAGAGTGAAAACGACCACGGCGGGAACGCTAATTGGAAATAACAAAGCCACAGTTAATAAAAACAACGGCCTTTCCACCACCGACCGATGGAGGCGCCTGGTGTTTGGTAGGTTTTACTGGAGCGAACGCCCGGCCCGGAAGTATCGTCTGTTCGGCATATCTTCGGCCAAGAAGTCAACGGCTGCAACGGCTTCCGGTCTCACTCTTTCCCCCCCCCCCCCTTTGCCACTTGTGGTCCGGAAAGATGTGGTACGAATGATAATTTGATGCAGTTTGCGGTACTCTTGCGCACTCTCCCTTGCGCGAGCCCCAAGCGGATGGAAAAAGGAAAAGTTTAGCCCGAAGACCGTTGCCGGTGGTGGAAAGTTTCGGTGCAAATTGAATTGGCCTGCCAGAAGGCAAACCGGGCTGCCGGGAGATGAAATGTGAAGGCCCCACGACAAGTTGTCGTGCGGCCGCGACTGGCCAAGGAAATAACGGACTTTCTTTCTCACTCTCTCTCCCTCCCTTATTCTCTCTCTTTCCGATTGTTTCGCTACACGAGCCCCAGAAACCACGTGTTGGAGTACATATTTTGTCCCTTTTGGCAGCCAGGAAGCAGGCGTGATAAAATACCATTCGGACGTGGTTTTGTCGGCAGAAAAAGGCAGAAAACTCCTGGCGAAATCGACGGACGGGCAGCTCGGGAACTCAGCTGGCACCGTCAGGAGCAATCAAGTGCGGGTAAACGGTTTAATTCAATTGCATCTGGCGTGTCCAAGAAAACCTTGGTGCAACGGTGGCCCCGTTTGGGGAGTGCTGGCTGAGATGTTTGATTTAAGACCCACGCCGGGTTGGTTCGATTGGAGTGGAATAAAAAAGCAGATATTCAACAAGACGCGGGAGTGGTTTTGGAATTAAATTAAGCACCATTTAAACGTGAGGTTCTGCCACAATTTTTAACGACTGTTCCACCATTTTAGAACCCCCTCAGAACACATCATTAAAGCACCGGGACGCGTTCAACCGCAAGGGCGCAATTTACGAGCCCACATTTTAACGGCCCCCTTTTCGTCAGAATCGTTCGCGCACATGTCGCACCCGTTACACCGCGGCCAATTATTTCAATTAACCGTCACGAAGCGGTTATCACCGGTGACCGAGCGAACGAGTGGGGAGAGGACCATAAATTGCGACCACACTCGGGCCCTCTTCAATCACCGCGATTCAGGCCGTCAATCTTTGAGCGCTTGGGTCGGATTTATTGGCCCGGAAAACGATCGATAATTCCACGCACCGCACGACGATTGATGGCCACCAGGCCGCATTCCTGCGTGCGTACTCGTGCGTGCGTACTTGTGCGTGCTGACGCCCACGAGTCGATGCGTAACCGGAAGAAAGGTGTGCATGTTACTGCACTTCCGGGTTCGGGGCCACGTCGTGTGAGTGGACGGTCGTTTTACAGCTTATTTTGTGTCGTGTGGAGCAAAAAAGCGATCGTACACCTGCCTATGCGAGGACATTCACGGGGGATTCCGGCATTCAGGGCGATATAAAGGAGGGGGTCGTTTTATTTTTTTGCTCAATTCTTTAGGACCGTGAAACGAACGAATATGGCCTCTCTGGCGCACGGACACGCATCCACACGGCAGCAGACATCAAAGTGGAACGTGGAGCGCGATGCAAATAGACATATTACGGTGCATAAATTATGTAATGTGATTTCGTTTCGTTGTTCGGTGTCGTTTTTTTTTTGGCGTGTGGTGTTTTGATCGGTGAGCTCGTGGGCCATCATTACTGTACGTTGGCGCGTGGAGAAAGGAAACCCATCAAACGGTCCTTTTCCACCGATGGAGTGGCTCATTGCAGTTAGACATGAGCGGGTCTGAACTATGGGTGCGAGTGGTGCATGTTTGAACAAGCAGCTCAAATGTTAGCCGTTTATCGTAGAGTTTGCTCACATAGTTTTCTTTTTGGTAAACATGCTCGAGATGAGGAATAACGCATCATTTTTCATACTTGAAGGCAATGCTTGTAGCTTCGGAAGAAAGCATGCAGGAACGGTATGTAAACGGATTTCAAAATGAAATCCACCTCGTATGGAAATAACAGAAAACGAAAGTTTATTAGCTTTTCTTTTACGGAATGTTGTGGTTTTGCGTTATGCGTTGAAGCTGATAAAATAAATCTTTTTTTAAAGAGCCATCATGTATGAAGTGTTAACATGCGTTCATATTTACATGAAGAATTTAATATCATGAGGAACATTTACAACGTGTTGCACGTAAAACAGAGATGATCTTTGGGAGTTAAATTAGTTTGAATTTTGTGCTTGATTAATATGCACACAGTTTATGGCAGCATTGAGAGTTAAAGTTATAGTGTTCATAATTTATTTTGAACAATTATGATCATGTGTGCCATAGCTACTTTGGAGGAAGATCACTAATTCTGCACTTATAAATTATACTTCATTATCAAAACACAATTTTTCATAGCCTTAGACAAAATAGAATGTCAGCAAAACGCCAGAGAATCAGTGCTTTCGTTGAAACTCAGCTGCACCACAAATAAAGCACGCGTTCTATACCCCCAAAATTAAATCCATTCCAGCCACAGTGCCAACCAGCTGGCCACTCGGCGGTAGCTCCTACGGTCGACTTCCGGTACCGGTGGTCGTGTGCATTTTCCTACAAACGTATCTATCGCGCAGGGCAAACCGCAAGCCCAAGCCCCCCAGGCCACAAATGCTCCGGACGGCATCGAACGTCCCTAACTGCGTTCTACCAGTGCCACCCACAATTGGCGGTGATCAGTGTCACCGCTGCAATTTTGACGCCCTCGGGGAACCGATTTTACCCCAACGGCCCGACAATGCCAGCGACATGCGCCCATAGGCTTCGCTTCCCCCCCCAAAAAACCGCAACCGAACGAAAGGACACAGCTCAATAAGGGCGCCACGCTGACGCTGACGTGAGCTAGAAAATTTGACCAAATTTACCACACTCGGTGGGGGGGGGGGAGGAAGAGGTCTTGTGACAGGATACAACCCTGGAGAGAGTGAGAGAGAGGACGTAACCCTTTACCGACCGCAATCGTGAACCTACGATGCTGCACTTTTACAGGTCGCTTCCGAGGACAACGCGATGGCAAGGACAACGTGCTTGATGGGGCGCAATATGGCGCCGATTCCCTTCCCGTTGGCCGGGGGTGGGTCTTTGTTTACCATTATTCATTTTCCACCCCTTTTCAGCTCCCGGTTTCCCAGGTGCATTAGTGGCGTAATCCGCCGATCGAACGTATCAGGCGGCCAACGGAGTTCGCAGTTTTATTGACTATTGACATACTAACATAATAACGTTTACGATGATAAATTTACGAGCATACCCTCAGTGGGGGTGGGGGTGGAAAATTTTCGGGGACGCTCGCGATTGCGGATGGCCCGCGGTGTCTGGGGTCAGGGTGGGGGCGAGTGAGCAGAAAATTATGACGACAAAATGGCGTGTACCGGAGAGATGTCGGACGGTGGTAAATCGGGTGAAACAGAGCCTCCGTTTTGTTTTTTTGGGCTGATGTGCTTGGTGTGCCCTTTTCGGTGTGAGGCAAGAAACAAGCGAATCGTAAAAGGGCATATGAATAAATAATGCCAACCATCAACATCATCATCATCATCATCATCATGAGCAGCGACCAGAGCGACCCGAAACCCGGGTGACCATTTCACGAATTGACACAAATTGCGCCGAAGGACATTCCATTTCCGCCGGTGTGGGGCTTGTGTGTGTATGTGTGTGTGTGTGTGGGTGGGTGTTTTTCTCGCTTTTCCCTAAGCCTCATCCTTCGTGAGGGTTTCGATGGGTGCTTCGATCCGGCGGGCGTAGGTTGCTTGGATGGTGACAAGGCAACAAGTGATGATGCGTGAAAGAGACAAATAGTGTGTGCGAAACTGAGAGAGAGAGAGAGAGAGCGAGTAAAGGCATGTGAAAATGATAAAAAAAAAAGAAAAACGAAAACGGCAAACAAACTGACCGTATTGAGCCCCTCCAAGGACGGGTCTGCCTCCGAAAATCTGAAATCCGCGACCCGCGCAAAAACGGCCTTTTTCAGTTCCTCCGTTTTCCGAGGCGGTAGGAAAATGTCCGCTTTCCCCTTGCACGGTAGCTCAACGCGACCTAACGACACATTTATTGATGGTATTGTTATAAAACGCCAAACAAGCATAAAGCAGCCCGTCTCGGGGTCAGCTTCTCGGTGGGTGGCATTCTTTTGTTTTTTGCTTTGTTTTGCCTTTGTTTAAGCATGCCCACACAACCAAACCACTTCCCAGGTTCAACACGGCGGATGAGATACGTGCCTCGATTCGAACGTTTGCAAGCGAAAGGATCAACCGGCCAAACTATGGCGCCCCGACTGCGTGTTTATTGTCGGTGCGATGATTTATGCGAAAATAAATGGGTGGCTTTATTTGCGCACCCGATAGGCGTGGGGTGGTTTTTCCTTTTCTTTTTCTTTTTTTTTTCTCCCCCACCCTCCCATTTCGGAAAAGCGGGCACGCGCGGGATGTTGGGTCGCATTTTTATGGAGATGAAGCACTGCTTCATCGAGCCGCCAGCCAAACCGGTTTGGCCATAAAATCGAGAATTGTTGCCCAAAACGGGCGGAATCTCGAGCTCGTTGGCTAATGGTGGGGCGGAATTTTCGGTCCGACAAACGATTACCGATTTTTGTACCGATTTCCCGAGGGTTGATGGGTGGTGGAATGCGCGTTGCTTTTCCTTTTTTTCTTCAGAACCGAGTCCTGGGGCTATCTATTTTCTTTCTCCCCTTTCAACCCAACTCCATCGCGACCGTTCTGCCTCGATCCAGCGCGGTTCTAGTAAAAGGCGATCCAGCGCCGAGACCGAACGGAGATGACATGATTTAATGATAATTGAAGGCCATCGGAACGGCCCTTGCGGGACCGATAAACCGTGCGTGGGGTGGGAGTTAATTTACTCGCCAGCACTCTCGGCGGGCGAAAACACACGCGCGTTGTAACGATATGAATAAACGATTAAATGTTCTTAATAATAATCGTAAACGGTAAGCATTTCGGTGTGGGATTGGAGTGGGATGATTAAATGTGGCTTGCGCTTGAACCCCGGCGTAGCTGGTGCTACTTCGTTGCTGGCAGGCGAACACCGACGATGGCTTGGAGAGTCGCGAAAGGTCACACCTTGTCAGTGTGTGTCGCAGTAGAATTCGCCTCATTAAAAGCTGGAAGGGCTCGGTGGCTCGTCAAAACCACGGACGGACGAAACCCACCACCGACTGCGCTGTCAGAACTTTTCCGCTGCTGCGTATTCATCCGTGCTCAGTCGTTTTTCCGAGGAGGGGGTTTGAGCTTTTCATTGCAACTTTCCGGTTCTCGGGTGACAGCATTGTTAGCGCTGAAGTTCCAACGAGCGGTTGAGGTTAGCTGCAGCTCCACCCCCGGGGGCGGAAAAAATCATTCGAAAGGAACAGTTTTGCTTCCACGAATTGCCACCCACCGGAGGAGGGTGAGTTGGAAAATTCCGTCTAACGCGAACGACAAAGCACAGCATCGGTTGCGTATTTGCCATTAATTGCATTCCGTTTTGTCGTTATGAGGCATATTGTTCCTGTTTTTTTCCCCAAAAACCATACCACGTTTTGGGGGTAAAAAGCTAAAACTGACCCTTCGGTATGCCAATCGAGGGGCGAATGCTGGGGTGAACGAATAAATATATTTTAATGCCAGATTCTTTCACGAGAATCCACCGCGCGTTGGAGTTGGGAATAAATTATTCATTTTCCAGCACCGCTCCATTTGATCTCTGACCAGCGAGGTGAAAGAATGAATCCAACAAACCTAGAAAAAAAAGGTTAATATAATACCGAACGTCCGTCGGTAAATGGGCAATTGTGGATCCACCCAGCTGAAGAGGCCACACACCACTTGGTTCGAGTGGTCAAAGGACGAATACCCACTTCACAAAGGACATCTCGAACGAACCCTCTGCTGGTTGGTGGCATTTCGTGGAAGCCACTTCGAGTGCATCGCTCCAACCACTCACATTTCCATTGATGGGTTTTTTTTCCCGCTGACCGACAGAAGCCAGGAAAGATAAAAGCGAACCCACGAACTCGGGAAGATGTCCTCGTTGGGCTGGTGAAGAGGTGTGATTAAATGTCGGTACACTGAATGGTTGGCAAACGGATGCCGACTTTCTTTCGTGCGGCACCAAAAGCAAAGCGCCACATTTTCATATCAATTCCTCACCAAAACCACCGGCGATCGAACATCCGTTGGGGGAAGGGGGTTTTTTTTCACCATTTTCTTCCTTCCCGAGGCGCGAAAACCAATGTTCAAACCATGCTTTCGGACCCCTCGTTCAGGCGATTCCAAAGGACGTTGGGTTGGGGTGTCAAGTGCAAATTGGTTGGAACGAGCTCGAGAGGAACGTCGAGATGCGGTTCACCGGAAGGTAAACACACTCTTCGGGTTGGCCTTTCCGCCTTCGGATCGAACTCAACCGGCCTCGAAAGGACTCCGCAAACAGCTGCCACTGTGAATCTCGCCCGTGAGTGGGTGAATTGTAAGTGTTCCCCTTGTGTGGCGCCGTTCCGGCATTGAAGGGAATGAAGCTGTGACTCGCGCGACGGGCAGGAGTGGTTCTCTGGTTCAGGAACTGGTTCAATTTTCACCACCAGTAAACCACAATTACGTTACTTCGTACGAGCGTTCGAGACAAAAGGAAGGCCCCGGGCTTTTTGTGGTGGAATTTCGGTTGATTAAGGATCGATTCGATGCCAGGGCGTTCGTGGGTTTCGATTTTCACCAAATCGTTAGTTTCATTTGCCCGCCCCCCGGGTGTGGCAAATAGAGCCCTTTATTCCATTCACCGGAAGGACCGGCGGTCCAGTTGGATGGGAGCGTATTTCAATTTTAATTTGAACTTTTTGCGAGCTCCCTTTTCCGGATGGGTGAGTTTTCATTGCCTCGTGAGCTCTGCTGCAGCTTAAAAGGGTGATATTGGCGATAGGTTTTTGTTTTGACTTCTGATGCGAGCCGGATTCTTAGAAAACAAAGCAGAAAAAATCCCTCTTCCAAACAGCCATGAGCCATTCACAGAAATCAATGCTATTCATGCAACCGTTTTAGTGTCAATTTAAGACACAAAAACAGCTCCACAAAAAACAAGGCACACTGTCAGCATGCTAATCTGAATGAACCGTTCTTGGTGGTGTGAAAACCTGTTCCGGGTCGCGTAGCATTATTTGTCCATTCACACCCACCGAGGGTGTCGGTTTTCGTTGCGTTTGTACAAAGTTTGAGCGGGTGGATTGTTGTTTCCCGGGAAACTCTCTCGCCCGGTCAGGGCGGCGGAACGGTGCCGAAAGAAAACATTCACCCTCACCGGAACGTGTTTTGCGAGCAGCAGGTGAGCAGCAGCAGCGTAGCTTAGAGTTTACCGGGAGTTGAACAGATTACCTGAAGTGAGAAGGTAAACATTGGGCAACGGGACCCCACCAGAGTCCTTCGAAGGACGTGCGTTTCCGGAAGGACGACGAGGAGTTGAACACCAGCCACGATACAAGTGGTCGGTGAAGAACTGAAAGCGTGAAAGAAATGAATACCGTCCGTGTCGGAAGCGATACAACGTTGGAGCAATTTGTTCCTTTTGTAAGTGACATGGTCAGTTGGACAGGTTGGAAAAGGTGTTGTTAACAGACTGCAACCAAGCCGATTGGATTGTGCAGATCGTTAAGCGAATATTGGCGTCATAATCGTCTAACCGATGCAAGCCCCCCCAAAATTCGAGCGCACTTGGCGTTGTCTAAATATTTGACAAGCAGACTGGAACCGGTGTTCGCAGTGCGATAATTAATTAACAGCTTGCACCGGACAGACAACCACGAACAGGATCAGCTTTCGGCGCAGTGTGTTGCAGCCAGGCTAACAGCAAACAACAAAAAAACGCCCCTCTCGAGAACAAAAAAGGTACACCCGAAGCTAATGCATTTATTATTAATCTCATAAATCAAATTACTCGCAACCCTTGTAAGCTGGGAACCGCCACGACTCCGGGTTGTCCGGGAGGTGCACGGGACTGGGAAAACTTTCGGCAACTTGTTGTGTTGCTTGCCGCCTGGAAAAGCTGTGGACAAGGTGAGTGAGCTGTTGACGTCCAGCGGATCCGATGTGTCCAGACCCACCCTTCGGTCGTTTTGAGTTTGGGATACTACGTGCCTTTTGGAATCGGGCTAACTTTCGAGGAGTGCTCGAACGAAGTGGAAAAACCCCCTTTTTGTCTTGTTTTGCTCAACGAAACCTACGCCATCCGGAGCATTTAAAACAATCGGAGAGTGGCGAAGTTTACGAGCCTGGGTCGATTACTTTAATTTCCATTCGTAACGCGCCAAGAGTCCCGAAGTGCTTCTCCAACGCCTACTACGTCTGAGACGATACGGCACGTTGGTTGGAGCGTTGAGGCACTGCTGGAAGCTCAAGTTCGTGCTTCGAGCTAACCGCACTTCTTGGTAATGTGATTAATTAGTGCCGGACCTTACGGCCGGTCGTCCCGACTTATGTCCGGCTCATCTTCAGCCGGCGCAGCTGCCGGCTACGGTTACATGCTGAGGTCGAAAAGTTTTGCGCTGTATCCTCAAACCAAGCTGCCCGGGCGAAAGGAATGTGTACCGAAATGATGCGAAAACAATACACCGTGAAGTGGCCGACGCTCCTAGCACCGACCGGGTGAACGATCCGGACGATGGTCAGGTTGTTGCCGTTGGCAGATGAGATAATTTGGTTTATCTCCTTTTTTTTGTGTTGTGTCTCGTGTGCGCCTCGTCTGTTGTTGACTAATTAATGGATGAGCTTGCCACCACCGCAGGCAGGAATGGCAGGAATGGCAGTGCGTTTTAAACATGCATTTAATTACGGCTGGGTGCTAGGGCGCTGTGGCATAAAAATGCAACGAAGGAATGTTCGCTTATTAAGATAGCGACAGTCTCGATGGGAATTGAATAGCACTCGCGCTCAGCTCGCCTGTCACGCTTGGGAAAGTGGGAAAACTTTTCTTCCCTCCCACGCGAATGCAAAATGTCTGCTCGGCTCGGTGTCAACCGCGTTTCGTTTCGTTGATGGCGCAAAGTTGTGTGGTTTCTTGCGCGAAATGGTCAACATTTGACAAACTGCGACGGAACAACAACAAACCGGTTATGTCGCGCTTCGAAACCCAAAGCTCACAGCGTAGTGCAAGTTTTTGTGGCAGCCATTACTATTCGGTTGCCATCGCAACCAAGCGCGTCATTACTGTGAAAATTGAACATTTTCCCCCGTTTGCTGTTCCCATGCGCGATGAAAAAGTGAGGTTAGGTTACGTTATTTTTGTTTTTCGCTTCCTTCAAGCAGCAAAACAAAAAGCTAAACGGAAAATGGAACAAAAAATCCCACCATTTTCTGTGTTTTTTTCACGCGAGCGAGATGTCAGAAGACACGAAACGTGGCACCGTCGGAAGGAACGTTTCATCATCACCCCCGACGACGGTATCGTGCGATGACGAACTTTTCACCCGCACCGGGGAAGTAGGTGCTGTAATAATGAAAACGAGCAGCGAGCAGAAACTACAAAAAAACTATGATATGATATGCGCCACTAAGAGAAAGACACGTCGTACACCCGGCCAGAGTGTAGTGCAAAAGTAGTTGAGAACGGCAAATTAACGGCACCGAGTGGAAAGTTAAATTAAAGTGACATCAAAACGAATCGACAACGTCGTCGACGGGACCGATCGTGGGCGCTTTTGAAGTGCGAAATATATTTCCCATCCACCATTTTCAGCGTGCCACTTGCGCTGTATCCCTTTTTTTGTAGCTCTCGTTCGGTGAATATTCTAGCGCTAGCAGCTTTATTAGCATTTGATGACAGTTCAAGATGAATTTTGAGACACTTTCAAGATGTAAGCTATCGCATTCAGCGACCCAGGTCCCACCGAAAGGTTCATGGAATGAAGGAAAACACCCCCCAAACAAAAAAAAGGGTCAAGTATCTCGGGAGCATTTTCCTCCGGTCCGAAGTGGTGCTTGAGGGGCGTTCTCTCTAATAATAATTTCGTACAAGCCACCTCCTCATATAAATGCGCCAACCGTCCGCTTATCGTGTCATCCTCTCTTGTGAAGGGCCGAATGGAGACCGAAAAAAAAAACAGACCCGTGAAAAAGAACCACCCTGTGAGTGGGTGGGAAGAAAACGAAACGAAAAAGTGGCCACCTCAACCGGAACGGGCAAGCATTAAAGATGAGAGGAGATGTTTTTCCGCGACGCTCGTTAAACATGCCGTCCGTCCGACGGTCGGCTGGTTCGGTGTGGTAAAGCTGTGGTTTCTAAAGACGCATTTTCCTTCCCGCTGCAGCTTGATAACTTTGCAAAAACCCGACCCACTCTTAGCGAGGACGCGCGAAAACGCTCGCGGGATTTGAATGGGCGGCAGAAAGGAAAATGAAAAACTCTTGGAAAAGTGTTTATTTGCCGACCATGGATTGAGTGGAACGAACTAATTACTTGGCGGTAAAACGTGTCCCGCCCAAAGGCCGATGGAAGAGCTGGAAAAAGCTGGATGGTGCAATTTGCATTTTACCATAATGAGCAAAATGCACCGCAACGGTGGTCCTACGCGGAACAAAACCTAATGAGCCGTGTCGATTCGCCTGCTCCTGGTCAGCTTTGGGATTGGGTATTCATTTTCCGTACCCGTTTCCCGGTGGATAGTTTTCCCGCCCGGTTATGTAATGGAATATTTTCCACCACGCGGACGCGTGGGAACGCAATTAATCTTCCTCGAGCGATCGCCACCATTATTGGTTTTGTAGGATGCAAAACAGTGCAACCTGTAGATGCAGGAACCGACGCATCTTTTCGAGCGATCCGGATGAAGAAAGGATCATTTTTTCCTTCGAAAGCGCTAAGAAAACCACACTCTCGGCTTAAACAAAAGCACCACAAAGGGCTCTCGCGTCATTAATGCTGTAAGCTTTGCTTAGAAATGGAAGCATAATCTCGCCACCGAAGCAGCTCCATCCTTCGACGATTCCTGGCCGGTAGATTCCCTTTCAGTGTAATTACGCGACGACGCATCCAGGCGGATCGTCCTGCCGGTGGATAATGAGACCATTCTCGGTGGTCTGTGCCGGGGAATGTACCACGAGAAATGCTCTACCAGCTCGACGATCCACTTCACCTGTTCATCAATGGCCTGCCCACGATCGTATACGGTATATTGTGCCACAAGATTGAAACCGAGAACCATCCATGAGCTACCGGTGTGTGTGTGTGTATTGATTTATTTTCTGCCTTTCCCCGTTAACCGAACACCTTCATCCTGGCTCATTGGCTTTTCTCACCGGGACGTGCGTTTCAGAAGACACATCCACGTGCCTGCCATCCGAGACGACGAGCCATTGTTTTTGATTAATTATTCCCAGTTTGTCGAGCGGGTGGGAGCTCTGCTTGATTGAACGAGTGGGACAATCTTTTTCCAGCACGCCAACAAGCGCTCGTTTGCGAGAGGTTAACGAAACCGAAGCGCTTTCTGGGTGGGTTTTGTTGTAACGGGAGTTGGATCACACAGTTGACGGAGGTTTGTTACGGTGCCTTTGGGAATGTCCAAACACACCTAAAGCTTTAAAAAAACCAAAAAAATATCATCAAGGTTCAGTGGAAGTAAAGTTTTGCCTTATTTTGCATTGGAAAATTCCCCTAAAACGCTTTCAATGTTGCACTCATTTCATATGTGCCGTGTGATCGAGCTCGAGTTGGGAAAACTCCCACTAACACTCAGCTCTCTGGTTTGGGGGGGGACAAAAATCCAATACCAACCTGTGTTGCAGGTGCATATTGCACCGTCAGCAGCTATGTCCCGCGGGAGAGTGGATTTGGAAATAACATCAGTTTCTTTTTTCTCCTGCTGCTGTTGTTGCTGTTAGGTTTTCATCTCACCCGTGGCAAATCCAATGGAGAAGAAGCGAGCCGGACATCAACAAACACAAAAAAAATGGCACCGGCCGAGGACACCGTGTTTCTGTTCAATTTCACTCGGTAATAAAATGATTTCTATGCTAATTTTTTAGCCTTCCCGGGAGGCATCCACCCTCACGGATGCACTCACCGCATCCATGCATACCGATGACCGGTGGGAGAGTAGAGCCTCCCAATCCCCCGTCCGGATGTCGATGGTGGAACCAGAACCAGGAACAACTGCATCCAATTTGGGACGCTCCAATCGGACAGGTTAGTAAATGGGTGCGCGTGCGCGTTCGCGTGCGCATTCCAACAGAATGCACCCTTTTCGAAGTGGTTCCGGGTGTTGCAGGTTAATTTTGTCGCACCGGAGAGCATCCTCGAACCGGTGGCGTCATAACTCGTCGTCGGGGGTTATTGCGATTAACAAATGAACGGACGGGTGTGGCGTCGGTGTGCCTAAGCCCCCAACCGGTGCGCTTATTGATGTGCTAATGAGATTAACAAGCTAAATCCGGGCGCTAATCTCGTCGGTGTTCACGCCACGGACACTCCGAAGGGTGAAGGGCCAAAATAGAGGGACGGATAGCGAAAATAATCAAGCGGTAATAAGTGTGACCGAGTGTGCGTGTATCATGCGACTCGGGATGAGTGGATTTTTCTCTGACAAGCCATGGCCGGAGGCATAGTTTTAATTAGTTGCGGACGGTCGGATGAATTTGAGTCTTTTAATGCTGCTGGTGGTAGGTTTCCTCTTTTTAAATAAGTTGTGATTTGTTTAGAGGAAATGGTACACACACAAATACCATTTAGAAATCATCGTTAGTTTATATTATAATTATTATATAGATATTATATTATCTCAACTGAGCCTCCCCCGTACGCAGGATTGACTTTCCAGCGACGTGAAATTCTAAGTCATAAAAAACCTTAGCTTATCTTAACAAGGTAGGCCTTGACCGTACACCGGTTGTCGAGCCATTTAAGAAAAAGAAGAAAATCATATAGATATTACAGCTAGTTTTAAGCTAAAAATATTTTTATATACTATTCCTTGAGCAAGAAAGTATATTCCTCGATCATTTAGATATAAATGTAACGAAAAACTATTGCTTTAAATATTTCAAACGGTGCTCTGTAAATATTTTAACGAAATACTAAAATAACTTAGCAACAACGTTATAATTGGACGATGTTATGTTATCAAACTCACTAAGAATGCTGATCAAACATTTGTATAATCTTTCACAATGTTCATGCATTTAGTTAGCTTTTCCAAAAGAAATGCGTACAAAGTTTTGCTACTGCAAGCGACCTCTGTCAACTGTGAGCCTTTTTGACCAAAGTCCTGTTTTTCCTGCTTCAAATTTTCCCCAACAACAAACTCAACGGCAAAACGGTGCGCACAACAGGATTAGCTATTCGCCCGCCGGCAGTCCGATTCCGGTGCAGCTCTGTGCTAGTTATTTGCCATTTTCATCAACAGTCTCTGGCACTCGGCATCCTCGGACTCGGACCCGTGCAAACCGATCATCGAGTATAAACATGCAGCGCCGCCCACGCCCCGAGGGGATGAATTGGGCGCTGCTGATTCTAATTTACCGATTTTCAGCATAGATTAGCCGAATGAATAAGAAATGAAATCAGCAAATCGACAGAACAAATAAGCCGGTGGCGTTGGCACGCGAGAGGACGACAAAAAAAAAACAGAAACGAAAACAAGGACCTGTCCTGTCCTTTCCGTGTCTGCGTGCTTTCGTCCCAGGGCTGGGGTGCCGAGCCGGATAGAAAGAAAATTAAAACACCCACCAGGGTGGAGGCTTTTTCCCGGGGGTACAGGCTTAAACAACGACAACGAAAGGAAGAGATTGAGAACGAGAGAGAGAGAGAGAGAGAGAGAGAGAGAGAGATGGAGCAAAAACACACCAGAAGAGAAAAAAAGAAACAAGTTAAATAAATAAATAAATGCGCTGAATAAATGAATGGGACTGTTTATTTTCGTGCTAATTATGCTGAACGCGAACGGTCCGGTCCGGAATCGCGTCGACAGCACGCAGCCCGCATCCTCGCGCGAGGTCGCGAAGGATGGTGCATAATTTCACCTGACCCGGGTGCGAACGGATCGGGTATGGTCCGAATTTTCTGGCATCTGCATACGCATATTTCCTCGCACCCATCGCGGGCTAGATTAAATCTGTTTGTTAATCTAAAGTGAACAGTTGATTATGGCACACACACACATTTCCTAATCGGCACCGTCAGCTTCGAACAAGATCGAATCGATCGATTATTGCGACCACGGGGGGCAAAAAAGAAAACCTCCGTTCGTTGGGAGCACCAGGAGGGACCTTTTTTTTTTTAGCCACCGAATTGGAAATGAACGTCGCCTAAGAGTGAGCCGCTAATCGATCGCGTACATTAAAGTAAACACGGTGCGAACGGGAACGATTGGCATTTCCGTTTCGTCGTCACCGTGTACCGGAAGTAAGGGTGGAGGATTGGTTTTTGCTTCCTTTTTTTTTCTTCGATGTTTGCCCAACTGCGGAAATAAAGCACGCGGCAGAACACTAGCACTAGCTGGAAGAAAAAAGCGAGGGAAAAATGTATAACACCGATTCTCCAAAGCTCTAGTGAATGAAGGAAAAGCCACGGCTTGGTGCGTAATGATTTACGTAAGCGACCGCATAACGCACCTTCTGAAGTTTTTTGGGGGAAAAATGGCAGCCATTTAAACGAGCGAATGGAAATCAATTCCCGCGTGCGAATAAATCATTCCCATTTTGGTGTGGAACATACTCGAGGTCACCGTTGTGCCGCAATGGGCTGCCATAAAGCATTCAGTTCTCAGCTATTTCTCAAGGTGCCAGGTTGATTAGGGTGTGGGTGCGGTGTGCGTAGGAAATTAACGGTTTTCCCTCGCTTTATCACAAACATTCCACCTGGGTTGGGTGCTGGGTTGAATGGTTGAATGGACACCTTGACCAGGTCCGGGAAAATGGTTCGGGAAAAACGGGGCGTTTATTTTGATTCCTAAACACTCCTTTTAAATCTCACCGGTTTCGTAGCTTTATCGGTGGAAAACCCTCACAAACATCTGCCGAATAGGGCAGAGACACATTCCCTGATAGTTCCTGCCAACACACACACACACACACGTTCCACCCAATGTCACCCAAGCCGAACAGAAAGGCGACGGCGTCACAGAGAGAGTGAGAGAGAGAGAGAAAATGAAGCTGGTAATTAAAAATTTTAATCATGCATAAGCCGAATGGCTTTTCACTACGCCACTGCTCTCCGGTTCCAGGGACGTTTTCCCTTCTAACGTCCCTGTCGCCTGGTTCGTCAGATCTGGCGCTGTGGAAATAAAACACCCACGTCGAAAAAAAGACACAAAAAAACAACCCTCAGTCTGCATCGGAAAACTAGCTGACACAAAACGGGACACCAAGTCAGTTGTAACTTTAATCCCCAACCTGTTCGAGGAAAATATGCTCCTTTTCCCGAGTGTGCACATGTGTGGGTGGGTGGGTGTGAATGCGCCTACGATAACCCGTTCCCAATGGAGGAAAAAAGGGGGCAAAAAAAGAAACAAAAAAAAAAACGTCGAGATAACGTTGGATGGCGCGAGCTGCGGCACCGAAACGTTGATTGCACTCATTTACAGCTCGGAAGGCTATAATTATCGCAACAACATCAAAACAACGGCACCGGGCTCCGGAATGGCAGCCCTCGGAGCCATTCGGGACTCGGGGCGTAATCATCTTTCATTACCATCGTACTTTCGTCCTTCGTCCTTTCAGGTTGCATCCCGCCGGCTTGTGGCTCACGTTACACGACGCAAAGCCCCGGTTAGGTGCCACCCTAAGCGGGGGTGGGTTTTGTAGTGACACATTTTCACCACCCCCCACCCTTTCAGTGCGACGAACGCTACAGGTGTGTGGGAGAGCACGCGCCTCGTAACTAATTCGTGCCGCAAGCTGACGAATGAAATGGAAAGCGAGGGCGTATTCTTTTGCTCTCTTGTTTATCTGTTTTTTTTTTTGTTCGTTCTACCCACCCACTAGCGCGTCTGTCACTCATCGGGCGAGAGAGAGAGAGATGGAGAGAGAGAAACGGCCCATAACCGTTCCGGTGTATCGTTTTACGACGGATCCGGATGTTTCGCATCCGTGTGCCACGTGCTATTGGGAAGCGGTGGGGAGGGTTCTCTCCACGTTCCGTTTCCGTTTCCGCATCTTCCATCACATCTGCCCCAGCGTCCATTGCTGATGGTGCCCCGATGCGGTTCGTTGCTTTCGGATGCGAACGTGATGATATTTTAACATCTTTCTCTCTATCTCCCCGTGGGCGGAACGCTGCGAACCCCACGGGAACGGATGGACACAAATCATTTCCGGTTTCGGGTGGTACTTCCGGTGGCGCAAAATCGTGCAAATGTATGCTGCTCAAATCTGTCCTCAGGATGTCTGGCACTTCCCCAAAACGAGCTCGGAAGTTAGCAAAAGTTTGACCTTCTGCCCACCGGAATACGCCAAAAGCATCGAAATGATCGGTGAAACGCAAATCAAAACACGTAAACACACTCACACGCACACACGCGCAGTTTCACACACAAAGGTATTCCAAAGAAGCTCCTGCTAAGCCTACTTGGATGGAGCGGAAAAAAAAGAGCACCATTCGTGGAACCGGCGGCTCTCGGATTTCCCGCTCCATTTTTCATCGCTCTGCCAACCCACGTCACCGTTCGTGTGGGGGTGTTACGGTGATGTATGTACTACGTGGTAGCACGGTACAAGGATCCCCACCAGGCGTTAGCACGAACTCTGCAAGGACGATCAACCCCGAAAGCCGAAAGCTCCACACATGACATCCGGCAAGTGTAAACATGCATTCGAGGGAGGGAAATTCGAGAAGCATGACCATAAATTACCGTCTTCTCGGCGGTCCCTTCACACACACACACACACGCCGTCGGTGTCATCGAAGCCAACGTTTCGTCAGTGGGGGAGGTTTGAGATTTTTTTTCGCACTTTCTCTCTCTCTCTTGACGTTCGTTTCCTTCGCTTTTCACCGAGGGAAAGCGCCTCGACGTAACCCCGCTATCAGCGTCATTTGTGGTCGCTCCCGGTGGAAGATTATTAATACCGGGTTGGTTTTGCATCCACCCCCTCCGGAGGGTCTGGGTTGAATGGCAAAAAATGTACACCCATGATTAAGGACACCGGTGCGAGTGTCCGACGAAATGGACTAAGCATGCGCCACTTACTGCTGGTGGAGCTGGTGGTTTTTTTTTGCTTTTGAAACAGCAACGAATGGCCACTTTCACGCGTTCGTTAGCGGCCTCTTGCGAGGTATGTTGCTGGGTACCTTTTTTTTGCCTCCCATTCAAGGAAAGGCAACGGGGAGTTAATTAAAATTAAAAAATGATCCTGCATGACATGTGACCGGGGTGTGAGTGTGTTGTGGTAAAAGGGGTTGAATCGCTCAGGGAATTATAGGTTTTACGGCGCAGCGCTTCCGTTCGTGGATGAGTTGATGAGTGGATACGAAAAAGGGGTAAAACCCGGCTGTTTTATGCCGTGGGAAATGATACCGGTGATGTTATATGAGCTTTATCCCATTTTATTGCCTTATAGCCTTTAGGATGTATAGAGAGCAAATAATAGGTACGAAATGTTCATCAAATGTTCATCGAAATGTTCATTCAAATTCATCCTTTTGCATTTCATTCAAAATTGAACGGTTTAATTACTTCGTTTCATTTTTGAAGCGACTATGTGTAAGAATCTCACCGAATAGACACGGGATAATACTAAATAGTCTCCTATATGTTAATTAACGCACTGCTCGTCAAAAACATATAATACGGCTTACGGTCATAACAATAAAAAATCAAATAAAAGGTCAAAAATTATATTTGTTTAAAAAAATAATTTGAATTATCACCTGATTGCATTAAGATAACTTATATGATATTTGACTAATGGTAAAATACCGAAATTAAATCAATTTTTCGATTTAAGTAAAAGTTTTCCTTATGCCAGTCAAGCAATATATCCACGCTTAAAATGAAATCGAAAGAGAGATATAAACAATAACTCTGAGGAAAAGAAAATGTCTGCTACATTCATTAAATATCTAAACGCACCATAAACAAAAAGCTGGTGTTAAAGCACGAAACAGGAACACCTAAGAGCAGTAACATGTTCGAGAATCGAGTACAATCGATAACATGATCAAACCAGAATAATTCAACCATTGATAAAAGAGTAGAAATTTGTCTATGATGTGTTTCACATGCTTCGCTTTGATCAATCTTATAGAAAGCCTTAAAATCAAAACTAGACACACAATTTCTATAATGGTACACAAACTAATGAAGATATCCTTTCGCAACTCGAAAGAGCATTTCCTAATGAACTATGCCCTATTCAAGAGGCTTTCGCTCGGAAGCATATTTGAAAACCGCACAATATCCTTTCGCTAAAGATTTGAGATAAATTCGAACATGTTTTAAACAAATATGCTAGCCTTCTGCCCCACATCGCATAATAATCATTTTCCCCTAGTCATCAAAACGATGCAAAACAACCCAAGATGCCTCCTTTCTCCTTAAGTCCTAATCTTATCAATCACGGTTTAGCCGTGATACGCCTCTAAGCCATCAGAACATCCCTTCCATTTGTGCTGATGAATGCATTCCAGCCCGACCGAGTGTTATGTCCCTTCGGAATTCATGGTGGAGCTTTCCATTTTCACTCTCTCTCTCTCTCTCTCTCTCTCTCTCTCTCTCTCTCTCTCTCTCGCTCACTCATGTCCTTTTTGGTCCTGCCAAACGAGGAAGGAGGATTCAATTTCAAGGCCCACAAATAAGTGACCCACTCCCGGGGCTCCGAGCCTCGAGGATCACTTGCCTTACGAAAGTGAAAGTCAATCTTTTTCCGGCCCCGCACATTTCGGGGAGTGGATTTTTCTGTTCGCCTCCATTTTCCACGCATCCAGCCTCTGACAAATCCCTTTTTTTTGTGGACAAAAAAAGGACACTCGAACGTCCCGTCAACGTGTGTTCGCTCTGTGTCCCTGCCCGATGGCTAACCGGCTCCGATCATAGATTCATGTATTCCGGCCACCCGAAACGGGGGCGCATGCAAATAAAATCCCCACCCACTGGGCATGTTGGGTGGGGGGGGAGGGGAGCCTTTACTGAACCCACCAAACCCCTCGATTTTCGTCGAAAAGAAAGCCACAAGAAAGCAACAGTGCCCGCGATGCCAACTGTTGACGCGAACACGAGCCACCCACCGGAATTGGGTCCGCGTTGCGGCCAGGGAAATCAGCGGAAAAGCCATCACGAGCGAATGAGTGGGTGGGTGGGTGGGTGGGATCTGCGTCCCCAAGGAGCGGATGGTCCGGTTTGTTTGTTTGCAATCATATTTTCCCTCCCATTGCGAGGGCCGGGGCTTTGGTGGATCCGATGCTTCGATGTTCCGATGGCTTTATCTTCGGTTCGATGTTTTTCCTGGTTAGGGAGTTTTTTTTTTGAGAGCCTCCTTCAGCCTTCACCTCGAGGGATGGACCGTAAATTATGAACCGAGCTCATCGCTACTCATCGAATTCGTCCGACTTGACTCACTCAAATTCCACGTCACCGTGTGGCTTTGATGGCTTCTGGACTGAAATGCAATCAAACTCCTCCCGCTGTGGAAAATGTGCTGCGTTGGTGAAAATTTCCTCTGGGAGGCGCAAAAAAGTGTCGAAATTTTCTTCAGTTGCCCGGCCACCCACCATCGAGCTGAGAGTTGGTTCAAAACAAGCGCACATTCGAGGAAATAAATACGCTGCTGAACGATGGTATCGGAAGCGGATTTGAGTGGTGCTGGTAGCTTGGCGTTTACGCGTGTAGTTCCTCGTGGCGTACGTTGAGCCGCGCTCGAGGAGAGAGATTTAATATTAGATTACTGCTTGAGCTCGCTGTTTTACATTTTGCCGCTGTAAGCTAGAGAGGTGGGTTGTAAGCGCTGTGAAAAGATCGGTCGGGTCCACTTTTATGGCATCAATCTGCGATCTGTATGGATTCTGTTCAAGATTTCTCGATGGAGCTCTTTTTATGGCTGCACCGCCGGAATATGCTTCGGTGTTTGGGTGTGTTGGTGGGTGGTTCTACAAAATAAATGTCCTTTTTTTTAGATTTCCCATTAGAATTCCAAATAAGAGACGCATGATTGTTAGATAAAAAATATCTAAAAGTGGTATTTGTTTCAAAAACTAATAAGATTTACGAGAATATTAAGAAAGAAATGACAATAATGTCTATTGATTGTGCAAAATATTTCTATTCCATTTAAAAGGAACAAATCCCTTTGTGACTGGTATAACCCTTTCGCTTGTTTTTAAATAAATAGTAAAGCTTTTACATATAAAAACATATCATATTCCGTGAAACAAAGCCAACACTGAACAATTATACTTATGTCAGGTGGCAATTACTTTGGTTGTATAATTTTCGAACAGTATACAATAATTTACTATACTTCTTTCCCCCGCAAAAAAAACAACACCTTCACAATACCGCACATAATCAAACGGGGATTCCCTCGGCGTAATCCGGCTCAGCCCACCTTATCATCGGCATAAATTATGCACCATCGTCGCGTTACAATTTCGAGCAGCCGTGGTGGTGTGTTTTTTTCACTCTTTTTCATCGCTTCGCCTTGTTGCGGCGTTGTTGCGGCACCCGAAACCGAGAAAGACCGGTGACAAGGGAAAACCAAACCTCTCGCAATCTGGCCAACGAGCTACTTGATGGCATCGCGAGGGTGTTAAATGAGCGGCGGCTTAGGAAAATCTTAATATCCACCAAAAATTTATGAAAATGAACAATCCATTTAATGCAGCGTGGCACGGCACGCGAGCGTGCCTTCCCGTTCCGTGATTGCAGATTTTCTTTCCGTCGGCATCACTTCATCTTACGTGTGGAGCAAAAAAAATGGGGAAATGGGAGTCGCTTGTGCGTCCACGAAAAGTGTCCTGAGCTGGCTGGTTGGCTGGTGTTGGCAGTAGGCTATGCCGTTACTGGGCGACTCGCTCGACGTCGGCATGTAGTTTCCCGAGCCTTGGAAATTGTTTTTCCTTCACCATTTTTTCCGCTCCAAGCCTGCTTGGATGCCGGCGTCGAAAGGCGACGCGACGGTGTCGAAGTGAGTTGCAAAGAAGGAAAAAAAAGATCCTGTCGGTAATTCGGTGGCAGCGAAAATTCCACAAGCTGCTCGACAGCAATGAGAAGAACGGAGTAGGAAAAATAGGAACAGCAACAAAAAAAAGAAGCTACCATCTTGAGCGAAATCTCATCGCGTGCCTTCGCTGGGAGGCGCAAAAATATGAACTCCTTCGCAATCGCCCAGCGGCACAGATTCTATTGCCGCTTCGCTTTTTTTTTCCTTGTCTTCTTTTCTTTTCCACCTTTCGTTCTAGCCGCCGGCAGCATTTGCTTGCGCCCATTAGCCCCCACCACGGCAAGAAGAAGAAAAAACCGGAGCCCATCGTAAGCCTTTTGTGGAAGCCACCCGGAAGTGTCGGGCTGACGAAAAGACAAGAGGGAAAAACCCGAACCCCGGAAGCAGAACTGTGCCAGGGAAGCCGGTGAACGGGAGCCGGAGAAATTCAAATAAAATTCTCAGCAAATGATTAATGCGCTTCACCGCGCCCTTCCTGGTTCGGCTCGGTTATTTAATAATGCTGAATTTTCATTCTGCCAAGATGGCAAAATGATTTATTAAATTTTTCGTCCACCCTCCCCACGCCGGGATTTCTTCGCAGCGCCAAAGCCGACTGGCCACACGGGCAGGATTGATGTCGAGCTTCCCTGCTGGGGGTGAAACCACACCCACACCCACTGGTGGGAGTTGGTGCTTAGGAAAGGCAGACCATTTGCACCAGCCGAGAAGCGATGTGTGAGGCAGAGCATTTTCTTCTCGGCACTCGAGCATCGATCTCCAGCAAGCACTCCCAGCGGGAAAACCGACACGGGGCGAGTCCGTTTTTCTTTCTCTTGGCGAAAAAGCGCACCTCCCGGCGGGTGTGACATCTCGGTTTCTCGGTGCGAGAACAGCTGCGATTCGGTGCCGAGAGAAGAAGCAAAAAAAAAACAGAAAAAAGGGGTTAAGTCGAGAAAATTAAGACAGATTTTCACCGCGCAAGCGAGGCGCCATAAATGTGCTCCGAAACTGTGCTAAATGGGTTGGATTTCGGCCGGATAATAGAGATAGATGGCGCGGAATAAGTTTGCTCCGCCTGTGACAGGTTGTCGAACGCACACGTTGAGTAATGGCAGTGGTGGCTGGACGAGAACGTAAAACCCCATCGAACGAGCGCCGCTCGAGCGGCCTTTGTGTGCCAGCTTGTGAGACGACATTTTATTAACTCGCTTTCGCGGCCCCTCGAAGGAAGCTAACGGGTGCGAGCCCAACAAAATGACACCATTCCACGCGGGAAAGCATTTCTCGAGCATCCAACCACAGCCGCTAAACACAGCAAATAGTGCATTCCTGTGACAGCTCTCATTGACAGGGCTTTCGACGGGGATTTTAAAGCCGCAGTCTCGCGGTGCTTTTTCAAACAACCACAAGACCCAGTGCCGGTTGATGGGTGGAAAAGTATAAAACAACAAGCTAAGCGAACAATGGTGGCCGGTTCTCGAGGCGCATCCGACACCAACGGAAACGAGAAGAAACAAAAATCGAACAGAAAAATCAACCCCATCGGGTTTGGCAATCTTCGCGGTTGCGAGCTTCCTGTCCGGGTTTTACTTGTGTCGTGTTCTCTTGTTGCTTGTGTTTTGGCCTCGACGGCACGTCACGAACGGTTTTGTACACTGACCGGCGTGATGTCGTCCCTTGTTCCGTGAAAACCCGGAACATCTACCAAAGGATGTGGAAAGTAAAACCCCCACAACCAAGCCGGTGCTTCCGGTTGACGATGCGGGCATTTCGCTCATTTTATCGCTCGTCCCGGTGGGATTAACTTGTTGAGCAGCGTTCGGGGAAGGATTACATCCGTCGGTTCGCTGACTGGCAGCTGGGAGCAGGGAGCTATCGGTTGCCTTTTTTCCCGAAATTACGCCCCCAGTTTTTCAGTGATCGCGGTTTCTTAAGCCCAATCGGACACACTGATTGGCTTCCCGTTTGGCCGCTTTCAAAAAGCCGCTTAAGGATGTTTTTCAGTGTTTTTTTTGAGTCCCTTTAACAGGCGAACGTTTGAACCGGCGCTCGAGATGCTAATACATCCTTTAAGGTGTCACATTATTGCCCACCATCGTCCGGAATTGACCGGAAGCCTTTCTGGAGTGTTTCCCAGTGCATTTTCTCCCCGTCAATGTTTATTCATGAATCAACCGAGCGCATCGGAACGGGCTCCAGCAAAACTCCACCCGTAAATAATTCACTGCGACGATCTGGTCGCTCGAAAAAAAAACCCGAAAATCAATCAACCAGCACCAGGTCGGGGAAGGCAAGCGAAAAAAAGGGACCAAACAACAGAAGAAAAAAACACACGAAAGAACCGAACTCATCGATTTCATTGACATTCACGGCCCGAGTCGAAAGTCGATCAGTTGGGATCGCTTTCCGGTTCGCCGCCCCGAGATGAGGCGGATTCGTATGCGAGCGACGTGTTTCGTGTTGTCGTGTCCTTGCGAATCGGTTCCATGGCATTGGTTCCAGCTGGCCACGGGTGGTAGTGTAAAGCATTCCCACCAGCCACGAATGGAAAAGGACCTCCTCCGCGTGACAGCCCGTCCTTGGCGCGCACCGTCGTCGTCGTTATCAGTCCCAGATTCCGCAGCAATGGCCATTCGCCATTGCGCCACGCTTCCCGAAAGGGATACAAATGGTGGTACACTGATTTTGCGCCTTCGTCCGTGGCGTGGGTGGGAGTGCGAATGTTGGACGCATTCTTCTTGCACGTCTTTTCGCCGGGCACGTTCACGGCCACGTTTCGCTTGACATTCCAACACGCTGCTGACAATCGACCCGAGCCTCCGGGGGTGGAAAACTACGCCGATAACAGGCAGAAACTATCGTCCTGGAAAGCTGAGGGCTTTGAGAGCAAACGCTTTCGAACCGGAAACGGGTAGCGGATGCGGAAATCTGCCGGTAAGTGTGCAATTGACAGGGTAAAAGTGTTGGGCGTTTTTTTTCTGTAAGCCAAGCTGCGTTTTTAGTCTCGCTCTTCGAAAACCCCAAGCAGATGCCACTGAAACAATGTTTGCTTTGTTGCGAGCTCTCCCTCCCCTAGTGGGTGGGTTCGTGGGGTGGTGGACGCGAAACTTTTCAAATTGATGTCAAAATTTGATGCAAAAAGAAAAAAAAAATAGAATATCCTAGAGGCAACGGTGTTTTCTACCCATCGATGCTGTCCCCTTAAATCTCGTGTCAAATGGCTCCGGCGTGGGTGTAGCACAATATTCACCCCCCACATCCTTGCGGACGATGAATGTTTTCCTCACTTAAGCGTGCCTTTTTCCCAACAGTCAACAAATAGCGGCTACTTCACCGATTCCACGAGCGATGCCACACTCGGGCAGAAAGGCGCCCATCGCCGTCGAGTGCCACTTTCGAGGTGGGCGGCTTGAGTTTGCTTTCAAAACCGAAAGCCAAGAGTGGTGCTTAGTGTCGATTGACGGGGGGTTTTTATTTTCCCCCCACACACCTCACATCGATTCCGAAGGGGCCAGGCTTCTTGTGCGGGAGGTTCTTCTACTTCATTCATTCATTATTGCCAATCAATAATTCGCTCGTGTCGATAAATCTTAAGTCATGGCGACATGGCGTGGGTGGTTTTGTAGAATGATTTCGTTCTGGATGGATTCAGCATTACGCGCTCGGTTGTCTGTGTAAACGGAGGTCTTTCTTGGTTCCGCTTTTCACCGGTAGGTTTCGCTTTCATCGGGCCACCAGCGGTGAAGGTGGTGTTGAGGCTGATGGAAATCTATGGGTGCAGTTTTTTGTTTGGAAAAAATACTCGATGTCACGTGTCTCGCTGCTGCCTTTGGGAGAAATTTATCTGTTTTTGTGTCGTTTTCTTAAGAAACCCGCGAATAATTCCCCTTTATGGTTCGTGCCTTTTTTTAGAGTTGAGATGGTTTTTAAATATTTTTGAACTGAGCGATTCGCGTTGAAGCGTGGTTTCAATTTCAAGAAGACCCTTTTATTCCTTTTGGTATAGGTTTCTATTTTTCCAGCGGTTCTAAACTTGCCATTTTTTTTCAATTCCTAGAATTAAACCTGGAATAAGAACGCCAATTACCTGAAATGAGATGAATGAAAAAGGTTTCCTCAGTATGCTAAAAATTGCTCGCATCTCTCAAATAGATACAGAAAGAGTAGATTTTTTACATTTTCATTCGCTGCTCGTTTTACGTCGAATGCAGGTTCACATTCATAACACATATAGCAGCTTGTAAGCCGCGAATGAGGATGATTTGAATTGCATTCCTCCTCAAAAACCTATCGCATTAGTACCTCGTTAAAAAAAAGAACCTTATAGCTCTTGACAGATCGCTACACGAGTTGTGACTTAACTCTTCCCGACAGGACGAAGGACATGCTTGTGGGTTCCAAACAAGTGTTAAGCACACACACGCAAAGCAACAAAAAAACCTCCATGTAAAATGTAATGCTCACGTCGTCGAGGAAAAAAAGGGGGTCTCATAATCATAAAGTTGGTGCGGTAATAAATTAAAATTCATCACAACACATCCACCGCAGCTCGTCTGGTGCCATCGCAACGGACGGCACGAGCGAATTTCGTATTGATTTTTCCGTCCCCTTTAACGCACGGTTAAGGACACCCCTCGAAAGACGACCCTCTGACCCACCAAAGGCTGCCATGTGGCGTTGTTTATTCAATCTGTCGTCGGCTCGTGCGGTCATTAGTTTTATCTACTGCTTCTCTCTCCTTGCACCGGGTGAGGCCTTACCGAACGAGAAAGAAATGGGCAATATAAAAGGCCAAACGGGTCGGTTCTCCCGCACCGCTGACAAACGAGAGGTCAATTGGGATGGCAAGCACCGAAACCTGAACTCGGGTGGTCGAGGATGGGAGGATAATTTATGTTTTCCTCCGGTGCAGGAGAAAAACCTTCCCGCCCGAAACCACCGCAAGCGTGTCCGGGGCCGATGAACGATGACCGATTTCCAGCGGGAAAACGATCGGATCGAAGGGATGGCCGAGGTTTTTTTTTGCTGCTCCCTTTTTCCAACCACCCCCCCACACACACACACACGCAGGGGTGGTTCGGTGTTGCCTCGGCATCAACAAAATCAACAACCATCAATTGAAGTTCAACAACCGCAAGCCAAATCCCTCCCCCCCACGGGTGCCGTGCCCTGTGAGATGCAAAAGGGTCAGCAAAGATAACAATCCCTTGTGTCGTGCCATGTGTGGGTGAAAGTGCGATGCGTCGTTGCGATGTCGCTTTCATCTCGCTTGTCCACATTTCGGCGCCTGGGACATCCAAAGGGCGAGCAAGCCGGGAGGGATAATGCGCCCGCACGATTACGAAGCAAAAGCCCGTGGGCCGTTTTCCCCTAGTTGTTGTTCAATTTTTTTTCTGCTTCCTTTTCGGAAAATCCGTCCCGAGATCGCTCACTAGGGTGGTAAGGATCGAACGGAATCGAACCGAGTGGAGGGTGAAAAACTATCAATTAGAGCCCGAGGCTCTAACAACAAACTGCATAGCAACTTCATTTATCGGCGAGTGTCACTCGGGCTTGATTTTCCACCCAACCGGAGGGTGAGAGTTTTCCTTCCTTTTCTTCTATCGCTCTCTCTCTCTCACTCAAGGAGGTAGGGATTTGTTTTTCACTCACCGTGTCCTTTCGCTGCGTACGTGCATCAGAGACCGTCGTCGATGGACAAACGGTGGTGCGTGCGTTTTCATTTTGATTTGATTTTCCTTCCGAGCCAAAAAAAAAATACCGATCGAAACGGCTCCCAGAGAGTTGGCCCAGTAGACGTGTACGAGATCGGTTAACGTGAGCCGAAAAGGCCGTTCTAGTTGCGAGCGCTTGCGAAACTTCTAATTCGAATGTAATCCACCCAAATCGACCGGAAGAAAGCGGCCTCGATATTTTTTTTCGAGGAAAAAGGATGAAGCCAAACAAAGCCGACAAAGCAACCGAGTTGGAGTCGGCATTTCTTGCCCGGTGTGCGTGTGTGTGTGTTTGCTTGTTTTTTTTCACCCTCCCTTGCAAGGGTTGCTGCGTTTGCAGAAACACAGCCGGTGGCATTGATGAAGCCGTGCAAGGCACAGACCCGTACACATCCGATTTGGATTTGCGAAAAGGGATAGAAGATTAAAGGTTTCCGTTGATTGGTATTGATTCATCTGGATTGCTGGTGCGCATTATCTAGGGTTTCGAGATGAGATTGGTTAGGTCCTGGCGTAGGTCAGGAATGCAATGAAGAGATGAAACGACGTTATGGAGCTTTAGCACAACTTTAGTACGCAAACAAGCTCAGCATTTACCCGTTAGTACATGTTTGCGAGTAAAGGGGGCTTTTGCGTAAAAGGCTCTTTTAAATGCATAGGAAAATAGCCCTAATTGATACATTGAAGATGTAAAATAACTCTACTTAAAAGGAACGCATTTCAAACGGTGGATTGTGTCGAGGTTGAAAAGGTGGATGATTTCTTGGGATGCGAATATCCGAACCGAAAGCTCATTAAACAAAACTCTTAAAAGAAACTCTTCCCTCGATCGATGCAAAGTGAGTGGCAAATCAGAGTTCGCTTCCCGTTTCGATTCCCATTCGAAGAAGCAGCTTTTTTATTGTATCAGCCGCACCATCATCAGAAGAAAATGGGCCCGGCATTGATCGGATTGCATCGACTTTCGTATGTGCGGCCCATGCCGGTTTGATGTTGTTGTTGACGATGCGCTGGCCTTTTTCCCTGCAGTGCTTTTGCATGCTGCAAGAGGAATTTTCTTCCTTTTAGCTAGCCTTCGACGTCGGGGCCATTACGTGATCGAGTACCGTCAAGGGAAAGCGACCGCGCTTACAACGGGTAAGCGAGAAAGGCATCGATAAGTCAAAGAGGTTTAGGGTAAGAAAAAAAAACACCCACTCTCAAACTATCACTCTCGGGGCACGTGGCAGCGAGCCAGGGAAAAGAAATCGCAACTCTTATCCATTGACACTCCCACTACGGGGAGGAAAAAGCGTACAACAAGGCCGCTGGAAGCCATATTCAAGCATTCGTTCCACCATCGTGAATGAAATATTCATATCGAGCCTTACGAGCGACCTTTCACTCCACCGACGTGGCGTGGCGAAGCGTGAGTAAATAGAAAAACCTCAGTACAGACGGGGATTGCAGGGAAACTGATGGCCGGCTGGCAGACTGGCCCCGGAGATCATCTGAGTCCTTTCATCTGTGTGCTGTGGCCCTCCTCGCCGCAGGCCGCATCGTGGTACGATGCGCAGATAAAGAAACATTCCTCACCGGAAGCGGAAAAGCGCCTTCCAAGGCGAAAAGGCGAGGATGCAACCATGAAAAGCGAACGAGACGACGAACCCGTGCCACCAGCTTTGAGGGCGAGGGAAAACCTGCCTTTCCGGAACATTTACATGCTGCCATGGGTGGGTGGAAGAAACTTACCGTTTTTCCTCCTTTTTCCCACCCACTTTCGCACTCTTTCTCGCACATTGGAACGAAGCATGAGACGGCGCTTCGACGGAGTGGCATCATTTTCTGCATCATGAATTCAGCAATCGTAGACATGCCGTGCATACGGATGGGTGCCCCCCGGGAACCGCCTCGGTCTCCGTGTCCGACCACCCGACCCCCCCCCCCAACGACGACGGTTGGGCAGGAAAAAAGAATAAAAGAAAGAAAGGCTTCTCACTTCGGGTTCGTCGGGGGAAGGAGCTCGAAAACAAAAAACGCCACGAAATGTGTGCGCGTAGCAAAAGATTTCCACCGTGTCGGAATGGAGCAGTCATCATCCGGCGAGTGCGGGTCAAAGGGCAACATCTTCCGGGTTGGGTGGATGGGTGGGAAAAGCCAGGGGGTGAGCATATTCATGAGCGTTTGGGAAAGGCTCTTTGTGCATTATCCGTTTGTGCCCGTGTACGCTCAAACGCAGGAAACTGCAAATGGTTTTTCCTGGCCTGCCGTGTGCCGCGAGGAAACGATTCCTCTCTTTCTTCTTTCTACTCTTTCTCAACCACCCCACCCACCCACACACCGCTTCTGACACTCACCCCCCCCCCCCCCCCCCCCCATTATGCGGTGATAAAGCATCATGCTAGTTGGGCGTCATGTTAGTTGAAGAAACTTCCCCTTTTGTGGCTTCCAACGTGCGTTTCGTTTCATTGCGCCAGATCCTGGTTGGGCTTGGTTGTGCATCCTTTTCGCATCTCCCGCACGGCCTTTTGGTTCCCATTCGATGGCCGGTTTACTCGACACGTGCACGCCTCAAGCCGGGAGTTGCTCCCCGAGCGCATAAATTATCCAACATAAACAACTTTCGGCCCCCGATGCAGCGGGGTTTGAAATCGGTGCCACCGAAAGCTTCCGACAGCGGCTTCTGATGCACCAGCACAAAGTGGGTTTGTGTGCGTCAGCTTGCGACCGGAACGGGGTTGTCATTGTATTACCGGAAGCTGCATGATGTTGCCAACGTAGTAAGGAAGGATCGATACAACGAAGCGAACGGCGTTGTGAGACGTTCGAGTGCTGGGGGAGTGATTTAAAGAATTTATTCTCATTGATAGCGCAGGAGCGATGAGTCTAGAAAGAAAATACGGATTGGTTCAGATGGCTTTTCGGTGCCTCCTTTCGATAGGCTTGCGTTGAAGGAGCCTTCTCTGGCATTGCTTTTGTACAGAGATTTCTTTTGTGGATACTTAGCCGAGATTAGCAAACAAATGTGTTTTATATCAAACTGCAATTGCATGCTATTAAACATTTCCAAACGTATTTATCATTGCTTAAAGTTATTCAGGACTTCTATCACCAGTTTTAGCATCATAGTTATTGTACGTTTTTTTTTCAACTAATTTTGAATCGATTTTTAATAGGTTTATCATGGCTATTTTTTTCTCAAATTCCTTTTTAACTTTCCCATAGTTCTTGCTCAAATTTTACTGCCAAGTTTTGTAGATATTTCAGTACAAACTTGCCCACCGAATATATGTATATTGATTCCACTAAATTCCACAAGACGGCACATCCCTTCCTGCATTGGACCGCATTTCAGTTCACTTGTTTTTGGCACTATTTCATTCAGCTATTTCCCCCACGGTGGAATGTTGCGCACCCGGGAATAATATCGCAATTCACCATTAACGTATGCATTAAGCTCTGCTCTCGTTCGCATACATTCTTCATGCACCCTATACCGAGTGCAGCCGACACGTCGCAACCATCGTTGCGTGGGGTTGTTTTGCCATTTTTCACCCACCCCAATGCATGCGGATGTGGCTGCGAACGGGCACGATGGGACGAGAAATTCCTTCTTTTGAATATTTATGTAAATACAGGGCAACCGAGCAAATGAATCATTTCGAGATACCTTTGTCCCTGTGCGGATCTACGGCATTGCTTGAACCTTAAGGAGCTGCTCAAGATTGGGTTGGGAAAATCATCATCGTCTCTCTCTCTCTCTCGTTTACCACCCGAAAGCACCCATTTCCGGACCGTCGGTTGAATGGTGATGACCGACAACTGGCCCGAGAGGTGCTCGAGAGACCATCTTAAACGAAGGACCCGAAACGGGGGCTTCCCTAGCGGGATGAATTGATTGATTTAGCCAAAGTGTATAACGAGGTTTATTCATATTTCATCAAAGCAATAAACACCGACCTGATTGCGCATTGGAAGGTGATGGTGGTGGTTTTTCCTGGGTTGCCAGCATCGCTTTGCTTGGGTTCGGGTGTTAATGGTGATGCCTGGCAGCCTGGAGCCGAGTAACCGTTCGTTCGCTGATTAGATTAAATGCGATTTCTTTGAGCTTCGAGCGAGCGAGCGAGTGGGGGAGAGATCAAAATGGGGCGCACAAACAAAACAAAAACGAAAAGAAAACCCGAAGCCACAACGATCTCTGGGTGGAACGATGCTGACGAAGTGATTAATCGCTTTTTAGGGCTTCTGGGTGGTGGATTTGTAGGCGGAAAACTACTACTACGCGTGTCCGTTGGCAGTGCCGTGAGACGAGGCAAAATCCTTGCGCGGGATAAATAATCTTCGCCATCTGGAAGCCGGATTTTGTGGAGGCACGTGGAATTCTTCGTGCCCGGGCAACGTGCGGTTCGAATGTCGATATGAATCGGCACGGGATTCGGGCCATGGGAATCGGTGATGGCCGTTAGGATGGCAACCGTTTTCCCGGGCCACCGAGGATTAGGTGACGTGCGTCACGCGTTTGGATTGTCATTCGCGTGGTGAACTGACTTCCAAAAGGAACCACGTTGGTTAGCCTTACCGGGGACTGATAACAGACGTAAGCAGGGATATACTTTCATATGCTGGTTTTGCGTCGAAAAAGATACTATTCATAATGAGAGAAACACGAAATTATGTCATGGACTTTATTTCAATTTTCCACTACCACTTACAATGGTTTCGAGGAACAGAAAAATTGTTTTTTTTTAATTCCCTTCGGTTACACTTTCCTAACAAAACGCTCGAATCCCTCCAACTTCTGGTTGACGTCAGTGGTGTTAAACATTTTACCGGAAAACCGAAATGCTGCTGCTTAATGAGCGAATAGCCGAAAACTTCATTTAAAAGCTCCGAGCGTTTGCGTAGCTCCGTTTTGAAGTCTGGCTCCGTAAAACATCACTAAACGAATCCCTCCCCGGGCGTGGGATTGCGTTTTTGCATTATTCAGTCACTTCCATTGTGCTATTGTGCTTTTGTGCGAACACGCTACTGCGCTGTTCGTGCTGGTTGGTCATTTTTATTTCGCGCTCTTGTTTCATCATACTTTGCGTGGCTGCGTTGCACGACGAAACCGGTGCTTATAAGTTTCACATTAAGCTCCCTAATGCGTTCGACGATGTTGAAGAGATTTTGCTTTCGTAGTAGTAACTATCGCACTGTCTAATGTCATCGAATAAATGGTGTTTCGTGTAAGGAACGAAGAAAACAAAATTCGTTTGCTCAACTATTCGCTTGCACATGATGGCCGTGCACATGCCGTTGCTATTGGCAACGGAAAGCCGGAACGAAAAACAAAAAAGAAACAAATACACAAATCCCACCGTCAATCGGCAAAGCACGGCCGACTTTAATCAAAGCGAACAGAAATCATAACACTAATTATGATTGTTGCAAATGGAGCGCCTCCACCTAACCCGAACCTGGGGGCACTAGCAAGCACTTGAGGGAAAAATCCCACCCTCACACCCTATTTATGTTTTATTATTAGCCTTGCGCCCAAACACCGCTCCACGCCGAGTGAGGAAAACTAATTAGAATATTATTTTAATTAAAAACAACCAGCATACAACACGCTCGGCCCAACACCACACCGAAGTGGAACGGAGCTTCGACGGAGGGCGAAAAAAAAACGCACCACCTAGGCGGGTTGAACAAACAAACAAAAAAAAAACACCCATGAGGCGCCTCTGTTTACAAGCGCTAACCTTGGTGCAAAAATAAAACAGCTGCCTCGTCAATGCCTGGGGCGTTGGCTTGGACGGAATGAACGCTTCCATCGGCGAAGCGTCCTGGGCATTCGGGTCAAACGTGGCGGTGAAGCAATAATTCCATCGCATTGACGCCCCCACGAGCCAATAGCACGCCCAACAAAACGGTGCTGAAACGGTGCTTGCACTTCAAGAGAAACGGAAACGACACCAACAACAAAACAAGAAGAAAAAAAGGCAACAGAAAAAGAAACAGTGCAAGCAGAATTAATTACAAAAAGGAAATGAAACCCAACAGCAACAGCAACAGCAGCAAATGAAACGGGCACACAAAGCGCCACAGAAAGGCAGAAATACCGAGCAAGCAACAAGCAACAGCGCTGCATAACTTGTGTGTCCTTGCGCTCAAAACTTGCGCAAAAACCGGTCAGCGTTTTGTGCGGGGTCAAAAATGCGCGCAACCAAATTCCGCAACAAAACTTTGCAAAACATTCTCACCGATTTGTGGCGCTTTGAGAAGCGAAGCAAAAAATCGGATGGATGTTACTTTCGATCCCGGTTCTATTTTGCGCGCACCGAAGATGCACCAGCAACGATGCAGCAGCAGTGCATTCCTCTTTGGGGAGATGCGTTTTTTTGCCGTCTGTGGGTTGCTTTCCTTCAAATTGCTGCCATGTTCAATTCCAATGTCGCTTTGCTCTCAGCATTTGTAACGGTTTTTTTTTGCAAATGATTTATAGTAATTATTAAAATTGTTTTCCGGCAAGGATGGGCGGGATAAAAAACCTGCCAGCCGATTCGTTCCTTTCCGAACAAAACCGTCACAATTTATGGTTGCACATTCCCTGCGACCTGCAAGCGATTGTGTGAAAGCTTCGAGAAACATTGCGACAATCGCGAACACTTTACCGAAGCGGGTGTGCAAAAAAGGTCAAACTATAAAAGAACAGCAAACGTATTAAAGCAATTGCCTGTCTGATTGCCTGCAAAAGGGATCACTGTTCTGCCGTTTAATCCACGCCACAAGCGACAACGGAAATAATATGCTCAACCATCTTGTGCGGACGGGTTCAAACTCATTCACTGACAATTTTTTCTTGTCCCATAAATTGCCTCCATTGGCGCGTCTTTAATCGTGTCTTCGAAGAATACCAGCCACCCGGTGTCGGATGTTGCCAACCTTTTGTCAATTTATGTGCGACAAATTAAACCGCTTCCCAGTCGCTTGCATTCATGCGCAGGACCTTCCGTGTATCCTTCCAAACGACGGGACGAAGATGGCACGGAAATGCAAAGCCCACCAACACCACTTTCCCGGAGACCACTCGAGGGACAATAATCATCCGTTTATCCGTTGCTTATCCACCGCTTTCCAAGGGTGGTTCTCTCTGGACGCCGCACGTCCTGCCTGTTGCACTTAATCCGGGTGCATTTTCATTTGCAAAGCTAAAAGCACCCTCTCGATTCTCACCATCCGTCCACGGTGCCAGCACGTTCGGTTTAACGGAATAGCGCTCCGACGAACGGACCCGTGGCATCCGGCGCACTGACATTTCCGAGGCTCTCGTGCCGCGTGGCCGGTGGGGAGGCTTCCATGACTGCCGGAAACCGCGGAAAACCCGTTCGAGCGCCATCGTTTCCATCCGAGTGGGCTCTCGGATGCTTTTCCGTCAATTTTCCCTCGGTACGTCGGACGGGCCGTCCGGACCGGTTGCACCGCGAGGTAGAGTGATTATAATGCAAATTGCTCCACCGGGAAAGTTTTTATGGTTCTTCGGTGAATCCGCTTGCTCGGAATCGACCCCGGGAATGCCATGGTGCCGGGTTTTTTTTGTGTGTGCGCCGCGAGGTGCTCATAACGCTCCGAACCGGGAAACGAAACAACATCCCCATCGTCCTCGGCTGAGAGCGGCTTTTCGGGAAAACGAATCCACCCCTTCGGATGCTACGGGAAAGCCACGGGTTTTTCGAGGCCACTTTTCCGAGGCCCACCCACCGAACCCACCCCGTCGCGGCAATCGGATAAATGGAGAACTTTGCTGAGTTACTGCATCCATTCTCGTAGCCAGTGCCGATAGTGGTGCATTAGCGCTAAGGTGGCTCTTAGGGGCTTTTGGAGGCGGACAGCCTGGGAGAAGGACGAACGAATAAAGTAAAAGAAAACACAAAAAACGGGAAGGCAAAAGATGTCGGATTTTATATTTATCTGTCGAGGGGAGAACGCCTTGACCGTGATCGTAAAATGAGATGTAAGTGCAGCGAGAGGTCCTCCTTCCCGAATCGTCCTTTTCCAAGCGTCCGAGACCTGGAGCTAATTTCACCTGGTTCGTTGGGTCACCGAACCCGTCCGCTTTGCCACCAGGTTGGCTCAAAAAGTCCAAAAAGGCGGGCTTTTTGCAAAGTAAACACTCCCTCAAACGACGCAAAGTTACTGGCGGCAACCAGCCGGTCGCTACTTTGGCGAAAGCATCGGCTTCAAGGTGCGCAAGGATTTTCATTATTGTTAATGGGTTTTCTTTCCCGGGCGCCAGCCGCTCGGTACAAGCGAAAAGCTCCTTAAAACGGATGCCCCGTGGGATTTGGCTAAACTCAAACCCAACGGCGGGTGGGTTGTTAAATGCAGGAAATACTTACGCTTACGCCCGCAGGCGACCGTTTAACCAATTACGGGCTTCATCCGGTTTTGGATCCAGGGAATTTGGATGGAAGAGCGTCAGGGAGAAGTGGATCAAACACAATTTATGGCCATGATAAATCTACAGCTTCTTTCCTCGCTCAGCCCGGTACCCAGCTCCGAGACCAGTTCCACTCTATCAACACATGCTTGGGAAGATTACGGTGGTATTAATGCGCCGGTCGGGAAATGTGTTTTCTGTTAGCTTTAGCAGCTGGCAGCTTGGTGTGCTTGAGTTCATGTTTTCATTTGTACAGACTTATCTCGAGTGATTCGATTAGGATCGGGAATCGAGCGGCTCGCTTTCGTCGTAATGGTCGAGTGTAATCGATACATTCGCTCCGGTCAATCCGAGATTCCGAGTAAGCACTAATGCAGCTTGCTGCATTGTGATGCAATTTGTGCACGATTTGTGCCCACGAGCAACCCCGGATTGTAGTGGCTATTTTCAGTGGCACAGTGTTGTGCAGCGGGATCCTTTTGCGGGTTAAATGGAGCACAAACAGGACCGGATTAGTTTTGAACTTCAAATGCCTACTTTGATGCATGATGGTGGAAAGTGTAACAATACACAATAGAGCGTATGTAGATTGCACGTGTATTGTCGTTCTTCAACTCGCTTTCACTTGCAGTGTACGTAATGAGCCTGTTTCATTGCAAATGAGTGCCATAAGCCATGAAGAATCGATTTAGTAATTTTGTATTTGATTGGCGGGCTGATTGGCTCGTTCAACAATGGGATTACATGTTTTTTTTTCTAAAATGATGCCATTTGAAAAGAGCTGTAGTGAAAGTAGATAATATATTCAAATCTCGTTTAAAAGGTTGATTTAAAGCATTACCGATACTTCAATAAATATGAACCATAAAAATAGTACGATACATCAATAGCTGCACAAATTCATTCGAAATGCATGAGTAATATTCTTGATTTTTACGAATATGAATCTGCATGATCTCAACTCACTGCATCCGTTATCTATTTATGTTTGAATAATTGCATCTAAACCAAAGGAGTTGATTTTAAAACTGCCTGAATTCTCAACCAGAGCTAGCTTCACGCGCCAGTCACTTTTTTTTCGATTTAGTTTCCCTCAAAATCCAAAAGGGATCCTACCGATGCATCGCTTGACGTGAGCGTGAATTAATTTTTCCCAACCGTCCCAACAACCCCATGGCCGTTTTCCCATTGTGTACACCCGCCATGTAGAACATTCTTTCCCATTCCGGCTTCCGGCTTCCGGGAACACGTTTCCGCTTCCAGATCCGCTCCTTTAGCAGCCACTCCTTGGGCTTACGTGCCCTTCGCCGGATTATTTGCGCGACCAGCGGCGGCTGTGTTTGGGACAATGAAAATTTAATTAAAAACGACCTCCCCCACCCTGGGTGGGCGTTTCCAGGCCTTAACACGCGCGCGTGGAATGAAGATAATAAAAAATTTCCACGAAAAGGGTAGTGATGCGATGCAGCAGCACCAGCCAGCCGAAGCGGAGGCAGCAAAAGGACTACAACAAAAGGCAAGAAGTGATGGGGGTGGTAATCAAAAAAAAAAAAAAGCCACAAACCAAGAGGGTTTCGGATGTGGACGCGCGGCTAAAACAGTGGAAAAAAGGCGGGACGGAGGGAATTAAAAAAAAAAATTGAAGTTAAATAACTCGAAGCAAGGGTCAACTGGCTGAACCTGATCCACCCGCGGCAGTGCATCAAACGGGACGGAAAATATTCTTTAATTTTCACCCATTTTGCCTTTCGAAAGGCCACGTGCGCGAAAGGGCTCGATACAAAAAGGACAAAAAATCCCCACCCCCACCGGGAAGCATCCGGTTCCGGAAGGTCGGGCGTGTGTAAATGTGATTCTGCTTGTGTATCCTTTTTTTTCTTTCTTGGGGCCCTACTTTCAAGGATCCACACGAATGGGGCTCCTTTTTGAGGCTCTTCAAGGTGGCAAGGTCAGAGGGTGACACCCACCGATTTCGTCTCCACCACGCGCACGATCGTATCGAGCCGAAAAAAAGGTGCTCAAGGTGATTTGTCCGCCGAGATTTGCCACCCCCCCAGTTCGCACCGATGTGCGCACCCTCAAAGCCGGTGCCATGTCATTCGGTGCTTTGGTGTGGTTTTGGTAATTTCCGGCCCACCGAAATGATACCTTAAAAGGGCACGCCGCGCGCGCGTTTTCGTTCCGGTTACGGGATGGCATAAAATTTTATGTTTATGGCAAAACTCACGAAAGGCATGCGGAGCCGTTCAGGTCTCAATCGATGGCGCTTAAACAAAGTGTCCGCGTATAATGCCGACGACCCTGGTGGTGCGATTGTGCTGGGCCGCGTAACGCTCGAAGGGCCATAAATTGATGCGAAAAAGGACGAACCGATTCGTGGAAGTGATATTCGCACTCGCCACTCCCAATCGCCAGTGGGTGCGATTTACACGCCATTCGCAGGACGATTGATAAGAAACGCTGAGCTTAAGGCGCCGTTGCACTCCAAAATTGTCCACGGCCTGTGCCAGAGCGCAACAGAGCTGCTCGGTTCTTCCGGTAAGCCCGTACTGGAGCTGTTCGCCCGTGAATCAGGTCGACGTCTGCCGTATGAATGGCAAAAAGAACGAAAAGCCCAGTTGCCCTCGGGGCTGGACCCGCCCGGTACGGCTCGGGTCAAGAATAATCGTTCCGGGGCAATCAGTCCGTGTTGCACGCCCTCGAGACATGTGTTTTTATGACGGGAATTAGCCGCCTCACCACCGTCGTCAGGACCTCCGGTTTCGCGTGCTAGCGTGCGGGAGGAAAGTTTCAAAGCGAACAAATGCAGGAGCACATTGCAAGGCGCGGAAGACCGTGTCGAGGTCAGTTTGTTGATTATTTGCAACGCGTGGTGCTATAAAAGCCCCTCGGTCCGGGTCCGGGCTCGTTTCTCGCCGCTCGATATTAATAGACTCTTTCCGTACGGGGCGCAAAAGTGGCCTATCGTATCGCTTACATCATTCGTGTTCACGGTGAACCGGAAATGGCACGCTGGTGGGCGGTGGCACAGGACCGGGCCGGGAGTCGGTTTCAACGATCCATGTAACATTCATACCGAGGCAGTTGATTTTAGGATTAAAGAAAAAATGGGAACTCAAGTGCTCGAACGCTCGAACAGATATGCTCGGACATCGTTTTTAGCGACGAGTTGCAAAGACTATCATTTGCGGGTTCCTTATTTTGGTGATATTTTTGAGTGGTTTTCTGGTGCGTATGAATTTTTCACTGATGCAGTTGTTGGAATGTTGCTTGATTCGTGCGATTTGGGATGTTAATTATTCAAACCTGCAGAATAACACATCAGAGATGCTCAAATTATCCCCAGAAATTGTCCTTTCATATTGCATCTGAAGCATTCCACGTGATCGCATTGCCTACTATGTGAAAGTCCTTAGACTGAGTTTGTTGCGAAAGTTACCCTGTCGTTCTAGTGCGATGGAATATTGGCACATAAGACCATTGCCTAGCAACAAATTGAACGCTTCATCCCAGACTGCATCATGACAATCTTGAATTGTTATTGACAAGGCTTCAAACTGCCGATTCGACACAATCGGCTTATTTCGTGTTCCACACTGATGTCTCGGATGGTATTTTGATTGTAGCAGGCTCCCATTTCGACATGCTCTGATAGAAATACCTAAGAGCTTCTCGTAACCTTTGCATCGACTTTTAGTTCTTAAGAGATACAAATTTTGAGTTAAAGGGGCTTTTTCGAACAGGCTTCCCCTTGAGTTAGTAATCAAAACTGCCAAATATGTTGGAGAATATCTTGTTTTGTTCATTAATTTGCTCTTCCATAGTAAGGTCGTTCAGGATATCAGAAGGACAGCCTCATAAGCTAGTTTTGGTGAAGCCAGAAATATCGATTTCTAGCCTTCGCATTTTAGTATCAAAAGGAATAAAATCCTATTGTTGGTTGCATGCTGATCGTACAAAATTGCTACATTTTGACAATCCCTGTTCGGCGTAAAAAATAAGCCATTAAATGAATAATTATTACACGCTCTGATTAGCTCGGAAATTTTGTCTCATCTTGACTGGCATCTTTAAATTACAGCACACCCACTAATGCGCTCGAACAGCGCGAACTTTGCAATGGAAAGCATCCCCAAATTGAAACGGAACACATTCCAATTACTCACAATTAGCATTATTCGGGCGTCGGTTCACTCACACGTTCACATTTGTTCACTGGTGCGAGAGTTTTCCCCCGACAAAGCAACACAAACACCGGCTAAAAGTCACACAAAGCGCCAGTTCGTCGTCGAGGCCAAGCCACCGAACCGCAATCCACCAGCCAGTGCCATCCTTCGTCGATTGCAAGCCGCCTTCCGACGGCTTGTGCTTCTTTTGTGGCCACCCAACGGGGTAGGCTTTCAGTTCTCTGCGACGGCGACGGCAGCGGCGTGGAAAAGCAGAAGGGTTTTGCAACAAAACTTCCAAACTTCCCGAGTGGAACCGAACGGTTGCGGCGGAGGCGCAACAATTTCGCCAGCACCCTGGTGGAAACCCCCCATCGAGGAGGGGGTTTAATTTTCCGATTCGTTTGTGTTTCGGAAAACTTCGAGCCCCTCACTCACCCCGGTTGGGTCGTGAGTCCGTATCAATGAATCGTTTGGAACCGCCCGAAGAGAGAGAAGGTTAAAGGAGCTTAAATAAAATCCTCGCCATCGGAGGTGCTATCGCACGGTTGCTGGCCAAAACCGCAACCCTGCAAGTTTGAGAGCAACAGATCTGCCCGCCAGCAACACGAAGGCTTGCGAGCGCCTTAAAGATGACCCGAACTGGGCTCCAGCCGGGACTTAAGCTGCCTCGAGGGCGGCCACTGATGCCGCATGATTAAAATTAAGCCCCTAATGAAACAGGCTTCTCGATCGGCCGCACCCGGGGGATGTGATGGAGCATTCCACAGGCTTGGTGTTCAACAGGCTTTGTGAGAAAGAGAGAGAGAGAGAGCGAACAGACGTGGGCCCAGGGACTTGAGCCGCAATCTTCACAGTTCGTTGGGCAGAAAGTTTTTCCGAGGTGACATAATTCTCCCGTGGTGACACACCACGAAGGGAGATGCTTTTGGCGCACAGGGGCCGCTTTCTGACGCCTGGCCGTAATCATGTTTGCTGTGGTTTGATTACCCAAGGTGGCAGAGGCTCATGATACTAACTGGGATGGAGGTTTGGACGAGGATGGACGCTTCAATGGCGTTCGCATAATGAAACATTTTTCCGATAGAAGAAGGTGTGAAATTGACACCGGTTTGTTGGCTTAGCCGTTCCGATCCGATTCGAGCGGTGAGCGGTTTTCGAGGGCTTTTCATGTGCTTATGCATTTCCCAGTTCATAGAGGAGGCAGATTCCAGATTCAGTTTCTATGGAAATTGTTTTTCCATTCGCGGCTGAAGGATTCCATTATACGCCTAGAGTTATGCAATCATGATTGCATTTGATAAGCAAATTTCATATCCTCTCGAAATAAATTGCGGTGTTGCAATCCAAATGAAATCGATTCCAACAGTTATTAGCTACATCGGAATTCCTGCATAGTTAGGATAAAAATGCTGTTTTAAAAAAAAAAACGATATTAGATCAAACAGCTCCACGAAGAAACATTTGCATAATTTCCTCACTAACTTCTTGCTTTGATGTAATGTTACGGTGCTTGTTTTTTTATGCTACGATAAAGTATCAGGCTTGTTTTTTTCGAAACTCAAACATTCTAGTTTTATCAACCTTTGAAAAATAGTCTCCTTCCTCACCTACTGCAACATTGTTCACTTTGTGTGCATCAAAACACAACGCCCGCCGGGACTCGATCGAACAAAACTGCATCCTTGCGCTCGTTATCGATTCTCGCAGCTGCACAAAATCATTTCCTATTTGTGGAACAACATTTATCACTCCCACAACCACCACCAGCATTATTGGTTCCGGAGAAGCATTTCCTTCCGTACCGACCGTCGACCAACCGACGACGACGGCGGAAATTGGTTAAGTAAATAAAACTTGAAACAAACAGAATCCTTTTGAAAATTTTATTTACATTTGATTTACACACAGAAGCAATTTGCTCAACGCGCCAGCCCCCAGCGAATGCGGTTCCGGCTCGGGATGGCGAGGAAAAGGATTCCTTCCCGGTTTCATCCATTCGCTTCCCAGGACTTCCGCTTGTAAGTGGTCAGGTTCGTTTCGTAGCCAGCAATCCGTCTGATGCTTTTCCTTAACCGACTCCAGACGCCGGCACTCTGGCGCTTTTCTTGTGTTTGTGTGTCTTACCCACTCTCGTTTGTGCTCTCTTTTCATCCCTTACCGCCTGCGTTTCCTTCATCTCCACTTGGCGTCCCTGCTCGCAAAACACTTCGTGACTTTTTCGCTTTTCATAACCAGCCCCGGATGGTTTGGGTTGCGGAAAATGAAGAGCAAATGCTGCCCTCTGCCAACCGACCAGCCGGTGGTTCGTCCTAATCTTTTACTGCTTCTTGAATGGTCCCCTACCGGGTCCGGGGGTGTCCCACCACTTCGGCAGCATGTTTGGGCGATTCAACCTCAGTGAACGGTGTCTTATCTTACCGGGCAGCCGGCAGCGCGTGTCCGGGCGGAAGGAAAACATTCCAACCGGACCCGCAACCCCAACCGGTTCAGCATTCTCCACTTCCGTGTACGAGCAGCTCGTTGGTATCCTTTTTGCGAGTCGGCAACAAGCTTGCACCACTCTCTGCTTATCCCCGCGATATCTGGGAACCTTTCAACGGTGCGGTTACGACAGCAAAAGTCCACCTCGCCATCGTCGCTACCCTTCGAAGCGGGAATGTAAACGAAAGCATAACGCCGGCACGTGAACCGGTTGACTTGGTTTCGACTCGAGAAAACTGACCTACCGCTCATCGGTATGGAAGTGGCCATGGAAGCGAAAGGAAGCGTGGAACCAGTCGGTGTAAAATTGTGAACCCTCCCACTGGCCCTGGAACGAGGCTGATTACAAATTTATGAAGCATTGATTGCTGCTTCCCTTCCTGCTCGAACGAAAACGATGCCATCGTTTCGAACTCCACAAATCTGGGCCATCCGTCCACAGGCCCGGGGACAGTTATTTAATTACATATACACGTACATTTTTGTTTTTCCAGCCTCGAGCATGCACTCCATCACCGTGTAATCATGTTTAAATCGGCAGAATAATCCGACTCGCTTTCTCTCTCTCTCTCTCTCTCACGGTGCACGCACAAAGCCACTTGCGTAAAATGAAACATCGAAAATCGCCTCCTCTACGTACCTGGAACGGAAGCGATGAAGCCGATTAACAGTATCGAGCCGACGCGAGCCAGCAAACTCCGCTCGGTGAGACGTGGCAGGACCTTCCGGGAAGCCATGGTGAAAATTATCGTCGATCGAGTGCACCGATCGATAAAGAAAAAAGCCACCACTTGCACGCTGAGAGTGTGCTGTTGTTCTCTTTTTTATTCTTCCTCGCTCTCTCTCACGATGATTGTGTTTATTATTTGCGTTCACTTTTGCAGCATCCGAAAATAAGCACCGAAATCGAAGCAATAACTCACGTTCACGGGCATTTCTTTTGCCTTTTTTTCTTCTTTTGGTTGATTAAAAATTCAATTTCTGCACACAATGCACTTCGGGCGCCACGGATTTATTGGTGCCGTTTTTTTTTTGGTTTCGGCCACGTTTATTTCCCACAAAACTACTCGCGCGCACTGATTGTACTTCGGGGTATTTACACGCCCCACTAGGACTTCTTTTTAAATTAATTATTTGCTCCCACCGTCAGCGTAGCCAATCTGGGTGGGTGTTTCTCCGTGAAAACTCCCACTTCCATTCACAGAAATTTGAATTTCGCCCAGGCTAAGAGAACGCACGCACTACCAAAGCTTCGTCCGCTGATTAATATTTCAACCCCTTGCAGGCAGTTAAGGGAATCGTCCTTATTGCCACCATCGCTTTTCCACGATGGCACGATTTTGACGGTTTTTTTTATGAAAAAAAAATTTTCGCCGAAATACACACACACACACCCTCCCACACACGCGTGCACTGACACACTGACCCGCGTAATACGGCGCGTAATTATTTTCAAATTGTCATTTATCGTTTTTAATTATTTACACTGCGCGAACTTTTCCTCCACGGCCTGCTGCGCTCAAACGATGCGGACGTGCGCCGAATTTTCCACTGCACTTGCGATGAGTGCTATCTCGCTCTTGCTCAGACACGCGCGGCTTCGAGATGGTGGTGTTGCTGAAAAAAATAGAACAAAAGCAAAATGAATAACAGCATGAATGAGACGAAACAAAAACGGGAGATGAATCGTGGGTTATTAACCGTTCGCATGGCGCTTTTTCCGATGATGCGCTGGAGAAAAATTAATTAACGAGCAAGAGTCAAAAGCCGTCACGCAAAAGCAAACCCACCCTTCCACCCGAAACTGCATCGTGATGCAGTTCGCGTGCATCCCATGGACGTCGGTTCGCGCCGTCAGGTTAACGATTGCACTCAGGCTCAAGCTGCTGTTTGTCGGGCAATATACAGCGGCAATGGTTCCGCACGGTCCGCACTTTGTAAACCGTACCACGAGCGCTCGTTATCACATAGCACACTAAGGGTTTTGTCCAGCGTCAACACACACCCACACACCCGCACACATACAACCGGACACGGGAAAAACCCGAGCATCGCTGACTGCAGCTCGCGGGCAAACATCGAGTCAATTTAACATGATCCCGCGCGGACAAGGATCCCTTCGCGCGCACTAATTGCAGTCCCGCTTTAATTCAGCTCTCAAATTGAATATCAACAACCGGTGGAAAGTCGGGCCCGAGCCGTCGTAGGGTGCACTGATGGTGATGCGGAGTAGAAAAAGGGAGTGAAAAGTGCTCGTTGCGCGATAAATAAATACATCCCGTGCTCGTTATCTGGCTGGATCGCGTACCAAGCTAAAGGCCCGCACCGGGCACGTCGATGCCATGCGTCCTGGGGACCATCGAGCCATTTTCGAGTGCCGAGACCGGTGATTAATGGAGCACCCGAAAATGCACCACGATAGGTGTGCGTTGAGAGCGTTCTTTTTTGTGGGTGGTGCATTATTACTTTTGTGTTTTTGGGATGCGGATTATGTTTCCCTTTCATTTTCTCTCACGTCCTCGCAACGGATAGAGATTCACCTGTTACATGCTAATTCGTGTCGTAATCTACGCAATTAAACGATGCTGAAGGTAGTTTAATAACCGCTATCACACCGGGTTCCGGGATAATGAACTGAACGCGCGTTTACCGGTGTGATGCACACAATGAGGAAAACTATGCGGGCTTCGAGTGGATTTGTAATGATGCCACCACAAACAAACGAGCTTAATTGTGCTCTTTCTTCCTATAGAAATCAGACTAAATTCACATGTGATCGCTGATAGCACTTACTGAGAATTTGATTCAAACCGAATTATGTTTAAAGTTAACATTGAATTGAATTTAATTGAATTGAAGCCATCGGGAGGCATTTGATCATCCGTTTCGCATCATCCAAACGAATCTCCGGTCGATTGCTACAGTTTTAGATTATCAGTTCCTGGTATCGACGGCTGGGGCTACATATTCAATGAGAATGTATATAAAAGCTGCTTTCACCACGTCAAAAAATTCACGTGAAACCCCCCAATCAAGCACATGGTCAAAAGCGGCAATAGATCAGAGCAGTAGAGAGTCCTTCCCGGAAAAGCCTGCAGGTCAGCTTCATTCCATTACGGTTGGCGTTCACAAATACAGTGCTGTAATACAATTACAGCGTTGCAAAATATGCTGTGTTGAGGTTTTGTTTTTATCGAAGCTATGCTCGATTAAATCGATTCCGTTGTGGTCGGTGAAAAATCGTCCAGCATGTGTGCTATTAATCTGGTCCATCGGTACGCCGAACTGGGTGCTTAGTTGCGAGAGTGCGAAAGGTGGCACTTTCCCTGCAGGATATGATTTTGCACATTCCAGCACGAGTTTACGGGGAAAATGTAGCTCCTCAAACCGAACATCCATTGACAGTGTGGTTAATTCAGCGCACATTCTGGGAATTGATGTTGCAAGGTTGTGTTTTTTTTTAAAAACAAAAATCAACATACATGGAATGCGTTGAAAATTAGCGATAAATTGAACGTTTAGAGCGATGCGTGTTTGTGAGAAGCACACGAAAAATCAGCCTTCATGCTCAACGGCAAAACTAGAAAGGAATGTTACGGGTGGATTTTCCACCAAAAAAAAAACATTCATTTTCCACCCCCCCCACACATGTAACAGACTGTTGGTGGCATTTTTTCTTTGTATGCTTCTGCTCCGCCATGCGTACACGCTTGTCCGTCAAATTCTGTCGCGCTCTACCAACCAAACGCAACACGATGGCATCTCATTTCACACAATAACATGCCACCGGCCTCAATACCGTCACGAGGAAATTCAGGCCACCATTCCGGGGTTTCCACGGTGGGTTGCCGAAATTATGCAAAACATACATCGCACACCGATCCGAAACGGTGAAAGCGCGCATCTCGACGCGCAAATGCATCCCGACAGCGTGGCTCGTGGAGTGATGGAAAATGGGATCCATTCCCACCCAACAGATCCATCCCATTCTCCTCGGCCTATCATGGCCGGGAAGACGGCTTAAGTACCCCAAACGTGGGCACCCAACAAACCCCACCCCAAGGATTAAATGTAATTTATATCATCTTTCACGTGCAAACACGCCATTCACGCCACACACAGCCTTGTGGGGGTGTAGGTTTTTTTTTCCATCCCTCCATCCGCCATTCTTCCGTGCTTTATTCTTTTCTCCCCCACGGTGGCTTGTAAGCAGATCGGCCTTATTCGACGGTACCAGGAAAAGCGTAAGAAATACTCGCCCGGCATATGTACATTCCGCGTGTACATTCCAGCGCTGGCGTACGGCGTCGTCTCTTTTTTTTTTACCGGCGCGTCAGTGTCACCCGTCATCGGCAAATCAGAATTTACGATTGCACGCCGCACTCACCCGTGTGTCGATTGTCGGGAAGCGTAACGGAGGTGGCAGAAGAGCCCGGGTGCCGGGAATCGAAAGGACGAAGCCTCCAAGGTGGCAAACCGAGCGACGGCATCATGTCAGTGTCATTTGAATAATCAGATTTAGAGTGATTCTCGCCCCGTCGGGCTGAGCCGGCTCTATCCCAACGCCCCATCGCCAACCGGTTTTTTGCGGTTTACCAGGCGCAGACCGGGAGTGCTCGGAGGAACATTTCCGCTGATGGAAAGCATCCGCAAGCGAGTGTTTTTTTTTCTTCCAGTTTTTTTTGGGAAGGTGGCCAATCCCAACCACACATTCGCCACTCGTTTGTTGAAAGTTTCGTCCGTTTTCAGCGAGAGGATTCACGGTTCGGGTTAAGCCGCAAGGATACGCCATCAATTGGCAAACCGTTTCACCTTCTGCCAGTTCTCGGCATCTCGTCACCCTCGGGTTAGCTGTGTAAATAAGCGCCCTTTACGCCATCCGCTCGGTCACCACCGGTTCCTTCCCAGACCGTCTCGGGAAGATTGCCTCGGGACAAACACACACACACACACACACTCACTCACGCCAAATGGGTCCTGTTGTCGGTTGGGATTCGTCCCAAGGCAGGCAATTGGCAGGCTTGAGGTTTGTTTGATATACACCCAGTTGGCGTGGTTTTGACCCCTTTTTAAGCGCCAAGGGAAGCCTGGACGATGGCACATTTACCGTGTCATGTTCACACGCTCACCTCGACAAGTCAACTCTTGTCGGTGTCTAGTTTTTCTTTTTGTTCTTCTGGCCGGAAAGGCTCACTTCCGGTCGATGGGTTGGGAACAGATTGCGCTGGATCGGGTGGATTTTCAACCAAAAGAAGCGACAAGGTTTGTTGGGCCACAGCTCGATCAGGCTCGCGAATTGTTCTGCCACGGGTTTCGGTTGTGGACGGAATTATGTTTACCTCCCACCGGGCGCCTCCATCACACGTGTGATACGGGGAAGTCAAACGGTGAGTGAGCTTGAATAAAAGATGCCCTGATGCTGATTGTGTGCCACGCTCGTGCCGAAGCTTCAAGCTTTTGCTCTGTGCCACCGAATCGACATTTACGCCACGGGATGGGAGTCGTTTTCATCGTTTCAATATCAGGCACAGGTGAGGACTGGCTCTTGAAGCCGCTTGAAGCGCTTCTCGTGAGTGGTTTTTGTTTCAAAAATAGCACGTCAGACAAATCGAAGTAGGCGCTGACGGAGAAGCCAAGCGTCATTTTCTGAGATGAGCTTTCCGCGCGCTTGCTTAGATGGAAATTGGATTCATCGCCCCAAAAGCTCTTTGTTATTTTTATTCCAACTTCCGCTGTGGAAATGAAACAAATGTCGGGAAAGTTTTAAATATTAACAACAATTTCATTTGATGAGCATCGTACCAAACGGTTTTCCTTCAGCCCACGAGGCTTTCGTGGTGCCGATCGTCGATCAAACAAGCGCTCTCATCCCTGAGAAGCTTCCACCAAAGGGTTGCTCGTTGATTCGGGAGGGTGGTAATGCCACCCACCTACTCACGCGATAGCTTCAACTATGGTAATGAGGTTACACTCGAGGCACCGGTCGATTGGACAAAGTTTTATCCACACAGCGATCCTGAGAGCCGGAGGATGATGAAAGAAGGAAAAAAAACGGGGAAAAAAAGTAGCTCAACTCAACTCAACAGCCACGAAAGCCACTGACCACCCACGCTAGAGAATGGTTTTTCCCTCAACCCACCAGACTGAGTGAGTGCGTTAATTGAATTTTGTTAGTTTTTCGCCATCTGTTCGCGTTCCCCGTGTTATATTTTTTTTCTTCTCTCTCCCCGGTGATAATCAACCGACCGATCGGCGATTGGCGAAGGGGAAAGTTTTTGATTAAACACCGATGTTGAGCGTGAGCCGATTATCGTCTGGTTCCGGGGGAAAGGAGCGAAAACTCGTGTTCACCTGCCCAGCACGGTTTCCAGGTATTCAGTGTCGCATTTAAGCCGAAGCGATTTAGCTACTCTCTTCTGGCTGCCGAATGTACATTCGCCTAATGTAGTGAGTAAATCCCGTTCTCCATAATTGCACTTTAGTTGGTGGTTTTTATTTATTCGCATGAACGCCACCGTAGCTCGCTGGTCGAGCTGGCTGCCAGAGAGAACGCTGAACCTTCTCGAGTGGCACTCGACACGAGCAGCACTTGGGGAAAAACCCCTGGAACCAAAAAGCTCTAAAGCATCTAGCGCGGATGTGTTGCCACCTTGCAGTCCATGCCCGGAGGAAGTGCAGAAGTTTGGTATTGTTCTCTGTTGCCGTTCCCTTCCCAAGACCAGTGTGTGGGAAGAGATACCACCGACGAACAAGGCCAGTGTGTGTGTGTGTGTGTGTGTGGACGCTTCGCACCGGAGGGAGAAGTAATTTTGGGGCGTAAATAAGTGATGGGGAAATTAAAGAATTATTTGCCCGACCAACTCGACCCCGTGGGAGGGGTTGAGTGGCCAAATTGCCCTGCTATATCCTCTTGGGTGGGGGTGTGGAACCGACGGTAACTAACCGAAACCGAATGCGCACATAATTGAGTGGTTTCATTCGGTTCGGGCCGACCGATGGGAGTAATATTTCATGAGGATAATCAACCATGGCGGATGCTTAACCGGAGAGTCGAATTAACGTGTGGGGTTTCACTGTTGTATTCCTTGTTTTTTGAAGTGCCACGCATCGAGGAGGTTCTCAAGGATGGCTATTGTGGGGTGCTTTGCTTTTTCGTGCAACTTTTGAGGATGAATTCTCAATGCACGTTTGAAAGGTGAAAGGAGTCCCAAAAGGGGGAGTGGCTTTTTTTAACCTCTGGGAACCCCCTTTCAAACGCTCGATTATTTCTATTCCCACGAAGAAGAAACCCATCGATCGCTACTCGAAAAGTCCAATCAAAGTTGATCGCTTGTCTGGTGGTCGTTTTAACTCGCCACTAATGCACTCTCACCTGCAGGACCGTAAGTAGCTTCGGCACTCGAAGAGCTGCAGAAAACAAACACAGAAAGAAAAACTAACCAGCGATTCAAGATCTTAGCCCACCGGCCATCGGTGGCAGCAAAAGCAGCCGCTAATGTACCGAAATGTGGTCCAATTATCACAATTACTGCACATATTTCGGCCGCCAGCTCGTCCGGAATGTAGCGCAGGAAGAAGGCGCACGTGCTCACGACGCCATTAAGATGGCAATCTCGCACTGGCCAGCGAAGGGCCGCAGGTCAAAGCACGCAGTAATCGAAGGATAAGGGCGAAACAACTCCCACACCACGGCCGGGTCGAAAATTACCGTACCATCGTAAAGCGAGCGAAGGAACCGAGGTCGGGCTTTCGACCTCCGGGGCAAAGTACCGCTTTACTCGCCCGGCAGAAGAATGTGAGAATGTAGGGGGTGGAAAATGAAACAAAAAATCCACACGCGCGCCCAGGATTCCGATGAGGTTCCACTGAACCGGACACCCGAGTGATTGGGGTCCCATCAAGAGGGCAGGAGACCTCAATGCTCGCGCCACACTCCACGGGGGGGTTTTGGTGAATAATTCATGAAGGCCGTTCTTTTATTTGCTCCAGCGAAATTAGATTAGTCCCTCTCGTGATTTACGGAGATGAAAGCCAAACTTTGATGCATCCCGAGCGCCATCAGTGACCCTCCGTCTCACGACTGCTCCCGACAGGTGGCAACATCATTTCATAAGCATAACACAAAATTGACATCGTAAAACCCATCGGTGCCGCGGGGTCCATCGCGATTGAGGGGGTGCGCTTTGTGCGCTCCCGTAGAAAAGGGAACCGTCGCCTGGGAACGATCAGCTGCCGGTCAGCGGTGGGAAATGGTTAATTATTCACACAGAGCGGGCTCAACGGGGCTCGGGTTTCCTGGGGGATGTGGCACGAGATGAGCCTGGGACGAGACCGACCGAGGCAATTAAGGACGCGCCGTTGCAGGGCGGGTCGGTTTGGTGCTTGTTTTTCCACGGGCCAACGTTGGTTGGGTTGACGTGAATTTTCCCCGCAAGAGGGCGCTTTCGAAAACGTGCTTAATGTTGCACAAAGCAAGTATGCACGAATGGCGACGTGAAGCTGCTTCTATAAGTGAATCAGTATCATTCGCACACAAGGGGTAGATGATCAACGCTCTAGATAAGTCCATGAGAGTACTCGGTGCATAACAATCGATAAAATGCTCTTCATTCTGCACAAGTTTCGATGCCATTGTTTGAAGGTTCGGTGACGAAGGAGCAAGAAGAAGACGACGATGAAAAGCGAGAAAAAAAACCCTTTTCGTAAACCTTTTGCCGAAACAAAACCGCTCACCCACTCGTCCGGCTAATATCTGGCATATTTCGTAGAATTTAATTAAACCCACCCACCCGAATCCGTGCGCGGGAGCGAAACTCAATCAAGGCGACCGAGAAGGAAGTTGCACGTGGAGACACACAAAAAAAAAAGTTTTCGCCTTCCCGCCTACGGGCGCCGAACCACCGAAGGAAAGGCACGACAGCCGTGGGGATGGAAAATGGAAAGAAAAAACCGCCCCCAACCGCCCATCACACTCGAACGAGCCGCCAAAGTGGAACGAGATTAACGAACGAAAAACACCTCCATAAACGCCCCCAGGACGTCTTTGAGAGAAGGAGCACAAAGAGAGGCCAGAAAACAATGCAACCAAAAGGGCGGGGAATTTTTTTTCTCCACGGGGGTAAATGCAATAACAACAACAACAACAACAGCAACAACAACGGAGAAAAGTTAAACACAAACACACGCGCCGAACAAAATGGGCGCAAAAACGAACGAAAAAGGGATGGAAAAGTGTTAACGAAACGAAGCCGAAGCCGTTGGCGACAGAACTGGGAAGCGCTCTGGTCCGCACCTAACGAGACACTGGCCGAGATAGAAAAGTAAACTTTTGTCGGTCGAGAAGGGCATAGCAAAAGAAAAAAATATGCCTGGAAAACTTCATCAAACAGCGCTCTAACGAAGAGATGGAAGAAAAAAAAATGCCCACGATCGAAACAACCTCATCAGAAGAAGGAACATAAAGGAGACATTACGAGGAAAATCACCCGATGGGGTTGGGGCAGGCACAAAATAACCCCTTCCGCGTGAGGGAAGGTACGCCAAGAAGGTCCTGCAGCCAGCAAGGATCCTTCGGATGGGGCAGCTTCTCGCAGCCAGTTTGCCGTGTTGGCTTTGACATCGTAGGCCTACTGTGATGTGTTTCAATCGGCTGTGCTTGGTTCACAGCATGAAGCATTTTTCTCGTGGTCGAAGCAAGCGGGGTTGTTTGTGTTTTTCTTTCCCTTCCATCAAAGTCCTTTCATTCCTTTCTTTCGCCACGAAAAGAAACTGGACAAGCGACAGAGAGAGAGAGAGAAAAAAACCCCAGCAGGACTTTCCCATCCTTCACAGCTTGTTCATCATTTTTCACCGCTTTTAAATGACAGGTTTGTTGGTTTTTTCATTTTCCTCCAATCTGCCACCCACCCATTGTCTTTCAGCACACAACAAAACCACCCACCCACGCCCACGACGGTGCATTAAGGTGCGAAGGATGGGTTGCAGCGCATGAAGCAAAAAAAAACCCTTCCCTGGAAAACCAAACAGGTCAGGTCGGTTCCGATTGGTTTCGCTTCGTTTTGAAATGCAAATTCGTTAAAAAAGAAAGTTTTTAGTTTTTCCACCCATAGATCCTTGCTCCGTCGGTCGTTTTGGTGTGCATTTGTTTTCCTTTTTTTTTTGCTTCCACCATATTCCACCCACTCGAACCCCTTTTCTGTCTACCCGGTTTTTCCTCTCTTTTTTTTTCGCTTTTGCAAAATGATAATTATCACGCTGCTCGGCGAGTTGTGACGATTTTTCGTCCGTTTGTGGGGTCCTTTTGTGTCCGGGCAGCCAACCGCACCGACCAGATTCTGTCTGGCCAGATAAACTACCCTACAGACAATCGTTAAACTTTCCCTACGCGGCTCATCAATTATCCAATTTCGCTTCCGTCGCCTGCCTGCCTGGCTGAATCCTTGGCCCCGCACGGTCCAGTTCACTCTCGTTCGCGTGCCCGTCCATCAACCGCAACTTCCCGATAGCAAGGCTCAGACGTGGTCGCGAAGTGAAGTGACGCTCCCGCTTAATGTCGCTCGAACACGAAGCTTCACGGGGAAGCCCCTTTTTTCCGGCCATTTCCTTCCGGAGGCGCATCGGCAAGGACACGTTTCGGCTTCGGTCGAGTTGACGCGCCGGGAAAAGCCACAAAAAAAAGCCAGCTTCGGGGTGGGGACATAAAACAAGAGTTTAATTCACACTTCCTCATCTGTGTGTGTGGCCCCCTCGCCGTGTGTGTGTGTATGGGTTGGCATAGGTTGTGCTTTATGAGCCGGCGTTAGTGTGCAATCCGGCAAGAATGGTACACACGGGCAATAATAATGATTAATTATGACCACTGTCGCACAACTAACGATTTTGTGGTATGCTGCATGGTCGTTCCGTTTCCACGCTTTCTCTCTCTCTCTCTCTCTCTCTCTCTCTCTCACTCCCACTGGGTCAGCATTTTCTTGCTTCGTTTGGAATCGCCGCCTACCTCGTGAACAACTCGTCCTCCGGTGACCGGTCCTTGTAGCGCGTGTAGCGCAAGTGAAAGCGGAAAACCCCGCTGGAAGCCGGAAAAACGGTGCACGACCTTAATTCCGGGGGCCTCGGAAGCCGGATGTCGGTTTGGTCAAAGAAAAGGTCCACGCAAACCGACGCTCGGAATGGCTGAAGCTCGTTGCTCGCTGCTTCCACGTGGCTTCCGTTTGCTGGGTCGCGTGGAATGTGCGCTGGCTGAATAGCTCGTTCGGGGAAAAAACACGAGAAAAGCACCGGGGCTTGTAGGGTAGGTTGTTGGAATTTTTGTTCTCGAAATCAACTCCACATACACAATTGCTGCATCAATGTTTTGCAGCAGTTTTTCACTTCACAGATGCACGGGTCATTCACACACAAAAACTTCCATCCATTTTCCACTCAAGGATGACATTTTCCTAACCACGATCAGAACTGCACACCAGCGGTACACTTTCACGGATGATTCTTTCGACGCGTTCCAATCGGATGCTGGTTTGGTAAGCGCAGCGAAAGAAAAACGTACCGTTTCCGGCCGCGGGTAAATGCGACTGATTCGCACGAACCACCGAATGCAACTGACGATCGAAGCGGATGTAAACTTCCGAACCGCCGAACAGACGCGCCTCGTGGTTGCAGACCTTGGCTCGGTTGTCTTTCGGGCGCGAGTCCTGACGCGGTGGCGTTGATTGCGCAGGCTTCGAGGTTATGTTTCCCCTCATTGTTTTGATTTAGTTCGGGTGCGTTTCGGCACGTGGCGTGGCTTCGGGTGATGGGGTGGACCAGCATTCGGTTCCGCTTTTCCACCGACGAGGGTGTTGGGTGGAAAAGCGCATGCATTCGGGACAAGTGCATTAAGCGAAGACATGAACCATGTGGTTTGCTTCTCACATTTCACGCTAGGTGGCGTGTTTTGAGTGCAGCTGCTCGGTAAACGTGGAAGAGTTACTAAAGCAGGTGAATAAATAAGCAAATCATTCACTGTTTTAACTCAAACATATATCGGATAAATCTGAAAATTATACAGAAGAAAAATAACAGTAACAAAATAATCGTAATATCACCCAAAATAACACTGTATGTATCCAGCCAACTTTACTAAACGCAAAATAAAATCAGCTTCCAATGAAAACTTATGATTAATATAGTTGTACATCTGAGCCTAAGAGTATCGCGTTGGATCCATCATAGCATGCGATGCAGAGTAGTGGTCAAATAAAAATATTAATTGAACAATGCAGCGCATAAGCTCACGAAATAAAATTAAAGGATAAAAGCTGTTGCAAAATTGTTATGTAGAAACAAAACTGCTTATAATTAACAAAACTGCTTTAAACGCTCAAATAAAAATAAAACGCAATACTCCTTCACATCCAAATCCAACTCTCTCACCGGCTGAATCCTACTCGTAGAAAAACTCCAAAGCACATCTTATATACCCTTCCAAGCTGAAGACGGTACGTAAGCTTACAAATAGTTTTGTACTTTGCAGTGAAAAAAAAAACACAAAATACAAAAATCGACAGCTTAAAAGCGATGGAAAACGTTGCAGATGATAAAACAACTAGTATATCTCGCAAGAACATGGCTCACGGTGGGTGGTGGGTGAAAATTTTTCAACGTACCTTAACAAAATTGCTCGGTGTCGCAGAATTGAGCTTTCGGAATCGAAATCGAATCAAATGCATCATTTTTATTTACTGCACTCGTTGGTACCACCACCCGACGACCTTCCGAAGGGGTTCAAGTTTTTTTCCCCCCTACCAGTAAACCCCTTAGAACTCCTCTTCGAAGCACGATTCGAGACGAGACAAATGCGGCTCATGCTTTCGCCAATTTTCCACACGGCATTGGAAATCACTTACCGTTGGTGCGCGGTGGCATGAAAAGAAGACGGAGCCAGGTCATCCCCTTGAACCAGTTCCACGAAGAGCTGGCTGCGAGTGAAGTGGGGCTTTTTTTTTAAATCTACCTGTCGCCATGCATGCTTCCATTCGATTCGATTGACTGCCGCAGTTCGACTGCCAAAGGTGGCTGGGTCGATGTGATCCGATACCGAGCGGGATGGATCCTGCCCAAGAGATGCCAAACGAAGGGTGGTAAAAAAAACACGCACATACATTCAAACGAAAGGGTATGGAATTGAAAACTTTGTACCATAAATCTGCGATCATAAATTCACTCGAACGAACGAACCAAAAACAGCACCTACCTTGCAGCAGAAGCAGCATCAACGGTGCGATGTCCTCAAGGACGACGATGTCTTTGCGACAACGGTTCCAAGGAGCAAAGTGGCACAAAAAGACAGTTCACAAATCGAGAGACACACACACACACACAGCCTCACAACCAAACGGGAACGATCGGCGGCAGCAATCATATTCCATATTTATTCACCGCTTTTCTCACCTTGCGTTTTATTTTCTTTTTCTCTCGCGATTCCTCGCTCGCCTTCTAAACCACGGGATTGATGTTTGGCTGCAAATGCGCTGCTGGATGTGACGTGAAGCGAAAGGGAAGCTCGTAAAAGGATTTCACCGCTGCGCAGGCAAATGAGCACCGCCATTTTGTCGATGCAACGGCATTCGCTTACTGGAAGAGGAGAGCCCACAAATTTGTCTCCGGACTTTATTTCGCCATTCGCCAGTGTCAGAATAATCGCACACGAAAAAAGGAAAAAGCGCACCACAGTTTATCACTCTTGGGTCGAAAAATTCATCCCCCCACCCCCACACTATTGTGGTCTAATACTTTCCCCGCCTGGAGTTCGTTTATTTGCTCAGAAGAGCTCCAATTTGACCCGCATTCGATGAATGCGTGATGCTGGCAAAGATTTTCCAACGAGCGGGAAAACGCGTGCCACCCCCTCAAATGAAATGCACGTTCCGAAGGGATGACGAGTCCCCGAAACCCAGCAGGCCATGAAACTTTGTCCAGTGGTTGAATGATCGTTCGTTTTTCTACCCCTTTTTTTTGAGCATTCTCGTCATCCTTGAAACACCACTCCGAAAGCCATCGAAATCCCGCAACGAAATGGATCAACATGCGCTAGAGCCGGACCGTTTGTCGTTTTGTTGGAAAAGGCGCACCAAACACCACCCAAACTACCCTTTCTTTTTTTCCAGGGGGGGAGCGTATGCATGCCCCAAAATGCATGCGATCGGTGACGGTGAAAAGGCATCCACGCACGTCACGCTGCAGCTTTCACCGATTGCCGGCAGATGGCGCGGCACGCTCGGTCGGTCGGTCGGTCGTTGAGGGTAGAGAGTTGAATGTTATAAAGTTGAAAAACTTCACCATCGGAAAAGCGGCGACCTCACCCCACCGGTGCACATCCTTCAGCCAGGATGCCGTGCCAGGGTTCGAAGTTCGGTTCATCATTTATGCAAATAATCAATACGAGTTTTCCAATTTTCCGAAACTACTGTTTTCCTACCACGACGAGCTGATGCTGACGCGCGCTGACGTGGCGCACTCCGGCTTTTCCGGCCCGCGGTAAAAACCCCTTCCCCTCTTGCCAACAGGATCCCCGGGCAGGAGAGCCGTTTTGGTCTCCGGGTTTTTGAGCCGCCATTCCGACAAAGGTGCTAATACGTCGAGCTGGTGTGGTGGTTTGTGCACTAGTCCGGTGGAAGGATGCAATTTGCAGTTTGCGTGTGGCATGCGTGCACTAGACCGGTGAGAGTCGATCCCGGCGACAGGTCGACGGTGAAATGCATACCACTGGTCGGTCGTTCGGTCGTTCGGTCGGTTTCAGGCACCGTGGTGCATAAAGACGGCTCATCTACATTTAAATGAAGATGGCAAATCGAAGCGATCCCCTAACCCTCGGACACACGGCTTCTTCAGCCGTTTCGTGCACAGTGTTTGTCCACTCGGAAACAGTAACCAGAACCTCGCTGCTCGATGTTGAGACCAAAAATTAAAAAAAAAAAACAGACTCAATACACGATGCGAACGAGATGCGTTTTCAATGACTTCTCAACGACCGATATCGAAAGAGATCGAATCTCATGTGATATGTCGCCGATGACGATGAGGGGAATCGGTTATGAACCGGTGAAGCACCAATCCGGTTGCTTCATGATAGTTATGAACATTTCACGAACCGTTTGTCCGAACGCGAATGCCTTTCAAGAGGCAATCCCGGAGCTTGGTTGGGAAAATGATGCAGAAACTTTGATTAATTTTCAACCGCTATTGGGGTCAACCGGTTTTGCTATTACTCGGGTATGAGCATTTAGCAAAGCCTACTTGTGTTAGCTTAGAGTACAACGTTTAAATGTAGCTCTTCATCGCTTACCCATTCCGATTGCAGGAGTTCTAAGAAACCACCGGAGAAAGTCGCTCTCTTCCGGGTGTACTTTACCGGTTCGCGATTATGATTGAAACGGTGGATTTCCGGTAAATTGAACCACTAGGCCCCCACGTTCACCCTTTAATTAGTGCATTATATTTCGCCACGTCTTCAGGTCGCCCGCTCTTCCAGCAACGACACTAATTGTATCATCCTTCCGATGGTTTACGTTGGTTTCAACCGGTTCAGCTCGAGTTCCACAGGACTGCCGCTTCGTTTGCCGTTCAATTAGCTCGCGTGCTGATTGCGTTTCGGTGTTGTTTGAGAAAATAATTCTCATTTTGCCATTTTGCCCCCGGAGGCGTACCCCAGCCACCCATTGCCAACCGCGTGCACGTGGTCGGAGAAGTGAAATGATAGAGTTTATTAATCCGTTGACACCGCGGAACCGCGTCCGGGAAAGTGGCAGGAAAACCACTCCTCGCCGGGTGGAGTGGCAAGCAGGTGCCCTTCAACTTTCGCTGCAGCGTGCGGAGAAAACCGGAAAAGCTTTTGCCGGAGAAGCTTTGTCTGCTTCGAGGCTGGGTGGAAAATGGGGTGGCGCACACTTCCACGGAAATGAGCCGGAAAGCATTGTGTGGATTTGGCAGCGTAAGCCTTTGGCGGTGCGAAAGTCCTCCGGAGCAGCCGAAGCGAACCAGCTGCAAGTTGGAAAGTAATTAAAACGTTCCATCAGTCGGTGGAAGATGCGCTGGCGATTTCGAAGAGCCTCGTCGTAAATCCTTCCCGCGCGGGAAGGAATTGTAGTCTTTAAAGGACGGGAAAAGCGTTCCATTAGAGGAACATTTGCAGAAGAAAACAACTGACGACGTTATTACAGTGTGCTTTACTCGATTTAATAGCTGTTTTTTGCTGCTCTAATGGAAAAATGATCATTATAAAGCTTTTACTGCAATTAAACACCAGGATTAAATATTTACTACGAATTCGATCGATGACATTTTGAGCAGAGATACAGCGCAATTTCTTTTTTCGGATGCTTATTAAATAAGTGCTTAATCACGAGCAGATTTCTGAAACATGCATTATTTTTTTTCCTTTTATGGTAACTTCAAAAACAATTGCTTCTACAATTTCTGTATCCTACCTACGGGGAAAGCGTGCGTTCGAGGGCGTTCCTTTGCCTTCGTTTTCCATCTGCGAAACGAGCGGATGGAAAGCAGAACCGAAGGAGAGCAAAAAAAAAAGGAATTTGCAACATGCACGAAACACACAACTCGAAACAAAGTTGTGGGGGAGTTGATAAAGTGTGGGTAGCAAGAAAAAAAAAGAACTAATAATGGTATCTATAGTTTAAATGGATAAAATGCAAAAAGAAATAATAAGCAAACAACACAACAATGCACAAACCGGACACACGTCACGCGTTAGTTGACCGGGCAAGGAACAAAAGAGGTGTGTGTCTGGGAAAATGCGGTCGACCAATTTCCACCAGTGGGCAGGTCTGTGAAGGGGGCAAAGTTTTCCACTGCGTAGCCGCTAGCGCACTTTGAGGGGTCGCTTTTGTACGAACGCTTTTGAAAACAAACGGCAACAGATTATTCCCACACCTCACCGGCTATGTAGCGTGTTAAGCATAAATTCCAGCCCCAAGAAATGAGCGCTGATGAGCGTCGCCTTTCGGGACGCTTCATTATGCACACAAACACTGGGCAGTTGTTTCTGAAGGGGGTTTTCTGGGTGGTTGCTGATTTTTCCTGTTTGCGCTTCGTTTCTTCGAAGGCGCTCCCCTGCGCACGGATGGATGGAAATAAATTATTTTCTAAGCTTCAAACGCGCGTGGTGCGTTCCTTGCCTGAGGCTCGACGGCTCGCAACGAGCGCGGACAGAAAAAAAACATTCAAAAACACACGCACACACACACACACAAACAAACGCTTCCACTTCCGCGCGCATGCAAACCGCGAAAATGGAAGCACAGTACGAACGGTGCAACGGTTTGTGTCTATTCGAAATTAAAATCAATGCAATTAAATGAAAAAGGCATGCAATTAGTGTGCGGTAATGCGGAATGCTGGGTTTTCCGCGCAAGGGTGGCAAAGCAAAGCGCCGGTGAATGCATTTTTGATGCATTTTCATGGCTCTCGATCGCCTGCCAGCGCACGGTGGACGCTTGTGGCGTTTCACGCTAGAGGGCGCTGTGCACTTTCGCAAGGACTTTCGGCAATGGGGGAAGATAATTTGAACGGCTGCAGCTCCAGCTGACCGGCAACATTGCACCCGAGCAAGTCTCGTAGTCAATGTGCGGGAAGTGTGTGGTTGTGTGTGTTATCGTTAGGCTTAAGTGTACGCAGCAGGAAAGGCATTAAAACACGATTCACGTTCCATGGCGTGAGTTTGCTGTGGATGACTCGAGCAGTTCCGTACGTCGGTTTGCGTTCAGGTTTTTCGTTTTGTGCTTCCTTCCAGGCGGCTTTCTCACTCACAGGGCTGGTGGCATGATCCGGACGTTCCAAACAGGATTAAGGACACGGCTGCAGTTGCAGTTTAATTGCAATTATTGTTCGCTTCTCTTTCGAGCTCTGCCGGCTGACATTTCGGTCCTGGTTTCTTGTTTGGTTTCGGTGGAACTCGCACAGCAGCTCCCGTGTCAGTTCGAATCTTGCCGTTCGTCTTTGTGCTTTGTGGCTCATCGCATTTGGAACACTCGCCATCCCGCATTTTCGTGTGCAACGGCGTCTTATTGCGCACACGATCGGGTGTGCCGGATGCCAGCAGCTGCCAGTGTGACAGCAACTGTCCGCCTTCACTGCGAATCCTTTTATCTTTCTCTCCTTACGTGACCGGTTGGTGTGGGAGACGGATTTTTCTTTGCACGCCTTTCCTCCCACACTAAAGGGGGGTAAATGTGTAATTTTCACTTCCAAAGCACACCACACGAACAAAACACGACAGCATCCGGCTCCGGTGGCAGATGTGACAGTGAGCGCACTGTGTGTCATACGCTCGTCCTTCGTCAACGTGAGCTTTCCATGGCCAAGACATCCCGAAGCTTCCGGTGACTAATCCTCCAATCCGAGAACGCGTTCGCGACAGCACCGCCAGCATCGAGAAGACAATCGATATTCAATTACGCTGCCCTTTTGCGCATCCGGGACGGCGTAAGAAAGCGATTAATTAAACGCCAGTTTAATTAATTTTTTCTCGCGTCCCCATGACGCGTCACGTTCCACTCTGCAGCCACTCGCTCCACTCACGGCAAACGGGCAATGCGCTATTACTGCCCACTGGAGGACCGTCGTTCCGCACCCGGAGCAGCCGAGCCGGAAAAGCGTGACAACGCCGACGGAAGTGCCGATGGTGAGAGCACGGACGATCCGAACAGAGCCGACGATCCTTGACGGGCGCCCAGATCGTGAATGGCCATCAGGATGCGACGACGAGCGCCGAGTGGTTTGATGTCGAGATTAAGCAGATCCTGGTCGGTGAGCGTCTGGAAGACGGTCATGTCGATCTCACCGTTGATGAAGTTCTTGATGTAATGCTCCAACCCGAGCCCGGTCAGGATGGTCGTGACGTCGTTGTACTGGGACATCTGTTCGCGCTTGTGCCGCGGCGTCACCTCGATCATGGTCGTTGTCAGGTTGTGGCCCGTATCGCTCACCCCATTGCTGGAGCTGCTAGAGCTGGTATTCATGCCACCACCAGCACCGGTACTGCTCGATCCGCTCGTGTTAGCCCAACTCAGATCGGCCGCTTCCAGTGGAGCTGGGCTCGATTGACTTAGGCCCAAACCCTGCCAGGAAAGTGTCGGTGTGCGGACTTCACCCTGCTGTGGAGACATGTACATCGCTTTATACCCGGCCACAACTCGCGGGTCCAAATTGAACAGGAACGTGTCATTCAGCGAGCTCTGGAAGCGAGAAACAAAAGGTGATCGTTTAAAAAGCGCACCCACCCAACGGACTGCTCGAATGCGGTACCTTCTGCTCGAATGCCAATGGCGTGCGTTGCTCAAGTTCCGGTGAGAACAGCGGACTGTTGGGTGAACAAACGCTGTGGCGCATTCGACTCAACCCACTGGAGCTGCTCGGACTCGGTTGCTGCTGATGCTGCAGTTCCGGTGAAACGTTGAGCAGCGAATTGGATCCGCAACCGGACCCACCAGTCGACGAACTGGACGGGTACGGTTGATCCAGCGAGGTGCTGGAACAGTTCAGGCTCTGATACCCACTCGAATGGATGTCTGTGGCATGGCTGCTGTTTTGACTGATCGTGCTAAGGCTCGTCGTGAGGCTACCGGAAGTCGAGCAGTTCCCATTCACCGGCTGCCGTTGATGGTGCGAATGTGAGGCCAGTTGATGGAGCTGCTGCTGCTGCTGCTGCTGCTGGTGAAGATGTTGCTGTTGCTGCTGATGGTGCAGAAATGAGCCACCAGTCCCGACTGTCTGCGGGACAGTGAGCAAATGCGGATGGGCCGGTGATTTTCCGGTCGAACCCGCGGTTCCAAGTGCTCGATCCAGCCCGGGTGGAAGTGATAGTGGCATCAGCTTGGTCGTCGCAGCACCATGCACGTGGAAATTCTGGAACTGTCCGCGCATGTGCTGGAACGCGTAATCACTCGCCGGTGGTAGAGGACCATGACCCGGAACTGAGGCTGGTGTTGGCCAACCAAGAAACGGAAGCGGATTGAGTGGCGATAGCGGTGAAAAGGGTGGTGCAACCGGACCCGCCAGCAGCGCCGAAATGTTGTGGGACGTTTGCTGCGCGTGCTCGTTTGGTCCGAAGTACGTGTGTGGGATGCCGGCTGGAACACGTGGACCACCGCACTTTAGCAGCTGGTGGCGCGCTTCGTAGATGTTGGCGATGAACTTCTCGATGCCCTTGATCACGATGCAGAGTGTGCTTTGGCGGGACTTTTGGCGCACCGAGATGAACACGTCGTGCGTCAGCATCAGCTTGGTGATCTCGTCCGAGTCGACCGTGTTGTCTGGGTAGTCGAAGATCAGCGCGATCGGAAGGCTTCCCTGGAGGAGAGCAATGGGGCGTTACTGCGTGAGTCCTTCGAAGGAGACGAGAGTGTGTTCTTCCACCACCGAGGCGATACTTACGATCAACTGCTGTCGCGCGAGATACACCCCATGGATGGATCCGGTGATGGTCACCTGAGAGCGCTTGATCGGTTTGATGTTCACATCATTCGCGTCCGGGAACATGATCTGCGTGCCGGTTCGGTCCATGATCTTCCGCAGATTGCTCGAAACCCGCCCCAACACGATCGGGTGATGTTGGGTCGAGATCTCCAGCTGCATCTGCACCGGTATCTGACTCTGCGAAACAAACGATCGATCAATCTCGCGATCTCTAAAAGCTGGCACAGCTCGAGATGTGCCTCAACTCACCGCCATATTCTCACACATCAGATCCATGAGACGTCGGGTGGCTTCCTTCACCATTTGCTCTTCCTTCTCCGAGCCCTTCACAAGCACAAGCGACGAGTGAAGCTTCGGTCGAGTGGAGAAGATCACCTGCACACCGTACTCCGCCTCGATCTCCTTCACGTACGGTGTATCATTGTCCGGGGGTGTTTTTCCCGGTGCCAAAATTGGCAGCTCGAACGAAATCAACAGCGGCGTTGAGTTGCGCACCAACGATCGAGCCCTTTCGACACCCTCGATGCTGCCACACATCGACACCTGGTTGCTTTTCTCGCTCGGGTTCGAGCGGTTCGAGTCCGGAAAATGGATGTGAGTGGCCGTTTCCTCCATGATGCGCTTGATGTTGTTACCACCACGCCCAATGATGAACGAATGGTCCGTGTACGAGACGTCCATCTTCATGATCACGCGGCTACCCTGGAAAACAAGCGAAGAAACCAAGCAAGCGATCAGCCCACGATCGCTCGATCTGTCGGTATGGATGGTTTTACCCGCGAGTCCAATCGGGACATGACCTTGTCCTTCGCACGCAATACGTCCGCCATTTTGCCCACGATCCGGATGTGTGGGTCCTTCTTCGTTTTCGCGCCAATCTTCAACCGGCACGGCCAGCTTACGTAGGTGGTTGTCTCCTTCATGATCTGTGGGTAAGGACACCGAATAAATTACCGTCCAATTTCAAGTCCCTTTAAGACACCTACATTCGTGAAGAACTCCTCGGCGCTATTCATTCCCTCTGAATATGTTTCCACTGGAATATAAAAAAAAAAAAACATACACCCAAAACATCAGGTTTTTGCTGGTTTTCCTGCCACGTGGCATTTTTCGGTTCGATTCCTTGCCACCTTACCCTTTATCATATCCTCCAGCTTCTGCCGGTCCACCTTGAAGCGCTCGACGTGCAGATCGTCCGGATTGGCGACACCCAGCTGGGCCGCTATCAGCCGCAAATCACCCCAGTCACTTTCGACCGACGAGATCTCGCTGGTCGTCTCACTCGGCGGGCCACCGTTGAGGAAAATGTGCTTACTGAAGGACGAACAAGATGCCATCATTTTGTCCTTCCGTGGGCTGCTAAATCTCTTTCTCTCTCTCTCTCTCTCGTCGTGATGCGTCAAAGGCAACGGAATGTCGGATCGTCAGGGGCGCAAACTTAAACGAAGAAAAAAAACCGCGAGCTTTTCCAGTCCCTTAAACCCGGAACCAGCCGGAAGTGAGCACGAGAACGTGTGTCTGAAGGAGAAGAGGGCCCGTTTCGTTCGATCCCGTCCGGTCCGATGGCTGTCGCCCCCTTTTTTGTCGCTAAAAGGGCGGATGTCCGTGTCGTTGTTGTCCGTGCCGGTATCGCCTCAGGTGTCCATCAAATCGCACACGAAAATAGTCCCAAATGGGTGGCAGGTAATGCAAATTCGTCGTGCCTGCCGTCGAGCTGGCGGTGGAACGCCGGGTGAACCGGAAATTAAAAGCCAAAACCGCGATCATTATTAGAAAGGCCCGGCCTATAGTTCGGTTTGGCGGGGGAAAATTTGACACATGGATGATTGATAAAAATGGCTCGCTGGCACAGTTCGGGCACGACCGGAGCTGACGCAAATGCTGGGTTGAGGGAGCAGCAGAATAAAAAAAATCCCCATCCAGCTACATAAATACGCCCCAAAACAGGGAGGGAAATGTAAAGCGGATCCTGCGTGTGGAAACATCGCCCCACCGTGGGGAGCAAACATTTTTCCTTTTTTCATCCACCAAAGCGACAGGGGGCACAGCATAGAAAAGCGCCTTTCCACACCTTGCTGTGCGTGACACCGACTGGTGTCATCCTTTTTTTTGAGTCCTTTTAATCCTTTTCACACGCTTTCGGTCGCCAAATCAGGTTGTTCTTTTTTTTTTCAACGGTTGTACACCATTGCCCTAGTTCCGGGGTGGAAAAACAAATCACCCTGTGACGGATCTCCGTGCTGACGAAAGGACATAAAAATGGACGAAACAAACCTAAGCAGAGGCGTGCGAGAAAGGGGTCAAAATGGTAAAAAATCATCACGTCATAAAGCGAGCCCAGCGAGCACACGATAGCGATTATCAGATAACATATAAATCATACCGGCAGCGAGCGTCACTTGCCACCGGGTGCCGGCTGAACGTGGGTTTGGATTTTCCACGAGTAAAATTGTATCGCCCCAAACAAGCGCAATGGTCGCCCGAGCATCTATGGCACCTATTCTGCTTTTTTTTTCTTCTGTGTTGCTCCATTTCGCCCACCCGTTATCCTCGAAACAAGATGGACGCGGAATTTTCCCCAACCGATGCACAATGCACCTATATGCAAGCGCATCGCGTAAGGATGCACCCGTGCAATGGCGCAGTTCCGGAAGGAACACTAACGAGTGACTAATAACCGACGGGCGGCAATTTGTAACACGGGTTTTAAGGGGCGAGATTTATTCGTTCATTTGTGTGTAATGGATGACCGAATGCAAGGGCATTGGGTTGGTGCCCATTACGCGGCGATGATGATGGATAAATTCGTACGAGAATGGCGAACCGATGGAGCGAGCTTTTGCTGTGCTGCTTTTGAACACCGATCAATTAGGCAGTGGGAAAATGGAATCCTTTCGCTGAGCGCTGCATGTTGGCCCAGTGGGGATCTGTTGGGTTGAAATTGTTCAACAAGAGCATGGCCGTTTGTGTCGCAAAGTCATTATTCACCGAACGGGCAGCGTCGATACATTCTCCATTACATAATGCATCGACACCCGGATCATAACGCTTTTGCGGGCGCACACAAATTCAATTTAAAATAGGCTTTGTTCTAAAGCCATGACAGGAGTTTATCCTATTTTTGTTAAAAGTAGGAAAATTATAATAGAAAAAAGGCTTAATGGGAGATGGAATTCGTCCAGAGCTTTAAACGAGCTCTAAACGCAGTAAGAAACCATCTTAAAAGTGCCATTAAAGCAGTATAACAGAAGCTTATAGGCAATTAAGTCTTCTATCAGTGGTTTAAAATTGCTTTCTGAATGAAGTTCACCACTGAAATATAAAATCAAAAAAAGGAAAGGTCTAGCATACTTTTTTTCTGTTCCCAATAAAGATCATGTGTTATTTTTAAGGTATAAAAAAGTTGTTACCAATTTATTTTCCGATGATTGTCTTTAACACGTGTACACACTGTTACAAATGAGCCATTCCATTTTTTAAAAAGTTTGGAGTAGGGCATGGTACAAGTTCCATTTTCAAAACACCTCAGCATTGTTTGTTAAGCATCATCATCACGACAGTTCGTTGACCGACGGCCGAGATCAATGACCTATCCTACAAGGGATAGACATCCCGTAGCCGCCAGTGGTAGTAGAAAAACAAACTATCCCACACTAGCTACAGCATCCTCTAGTAACGCATACAAATGCCCGCTCCTAATGTCGAGCGGATCGGTATGTGATAGTGGCAGGATGGATTATGAGGATTCGCTCTCCTGCCAATGCACGTTCGTCTACGTGATCTTGCTCTGGCGCTACGCAAACCAACACCGACGGCAACGTTTCGTTCCGCGATTGAAATATTTACCTCACCAACCTGGCCAGACAAGTAGGGCGATCACTCAGGTATCACTTGAGCGCTTTCGTTGCAACAGCCACGCCGGCCATTTTTTTCACTTCACACTCCCGTACTCACTTTCAGTCCGCGTTCCTCTCTTCTAGATGTCACGTGTGAGGTCTGCCTTCAGCCAAGCTGCCTGCGCTTAAAAGCTGATCGTGCGCGAGTGTTCGTTGATCAGCACCGTCCCAATTCCGTGGGTTGCACGGAATTAATCGATCGAGCAGTAAAAACGGTTACGTCACCACGAGCCGCAGGTTAAAGGTTGAAACACTCCGTCTACGGGTGCGTGTCGAGTGTTCGGTGCAAGGATACTTTGGGCACAGCACGTTTGTGGCACGAGTCCGGATCGAGTGTTGGGTAAATTGTCGAACGGAAGCGAAGGTAGGCTATCGTGAAGGTAGAACTTTTCATTGTTCGATCGCATCGGCGATCTATTTCAAACTGAGTGTGCTGCGGCAGCTGGCACGCGGATAAGACTGATCGCCGCTGGGTGCTCAAATGATGCGCGAGAGATGCTGCCGTTTCCAAGAGCGTACTAATTAGGGATTCGATAAGAGATGAAATTAACGGCGGGTCATTTCCCGTTAAGCTATCCAGGTCTACGTAAAGGTCATGTTCACACGTCCACGCTTAGTGAGCTTGAGTTTATAAGTGCGAGTGCAGCGGCGATTTCGTGAAATGTTTCACAGCGCACACTTACCTTGTATACTACTTCTCTAAGGGGGCTATAGTGTTTGTTTTTCTTTCGGATCTCACGGGCCTTCCCATTTATGTGTGTGTGAGCATGATAACGCCAAAAAGGACGAAAGGAATCTCTCCCCCCACTCGCCGTGTCGCATAAAACACAACAAAACAAACAACGCTTCTCCGAACGGGCAATTTTACAACGCTTCATGGTGTGTGAAGTTTTACGGGCGATAAAAAGTGCCTACTTTGTTCGATGCTGTCACTTACCCGTGAAGAACTAAACAAAAGGAATTGTTACCTCTGTTCCGGTGTCTGAACAGCTAATAAACTAGTGGCTCAGCACGTGGATGAAAGCTTGTTCGTCTAATCCTAGTGTCCTTTCGACACTCGACAAAGGACACCACGACCGATAGCGCCACGTAGTGCCCCACCGTGCAAGGGACCTCCATGCATCATCGCGCCCAAAGGCTCCTATGATGAGCGTGCCACACGTCAAACATGTTGCACGTCGATAAGCGAAGCGAGCGTGAGGAAAACGTGGATCTAAATGGGCAATAAAAATGTACTGACAGCGTACAGGGCAGAAATTCTCGACGGCTCCTGCGACGGCCAGTTAATTGAAGTGTCATTCCCGAGTCCGAGCTTTGATTAAGCCGTTTGAAGGAGCGAGCAGAGTTTAATTAACTGCCGGTGACCAGCCGCTTCGCTCCGATGGGCGAACATGGTGGGTTGGGTTTTTCGCTTTTCTTTTCTCCCTTGCACATGTCGCGCACACTCGACTGAGCTTTGATGTTTGCAATTAGACCACATCGCTACAGTGTCACGATAAGGCGGAATATCAAACGTGTGAAACGATATTAAATTCTTTTCTGGTAAAATTTTAACTACACGTGTACGGTGGGTGGTAAACTGCATGGCATTACATAATCTTTGAAGTTTGTTGCAATATTGAAGATAATTCAACTGCTGGAATCCTTAACCAACTAGATTTAGGTATTTTTTAAATCATGAGTGATCAGGTGAAGGACGTCTATATATAAATCGCCTTTTACGTACGTAAAGTGATTGCAGTTTTTTTAAAGCTGTTATTTACAAACCAAGGTGTTTCAGTAAATAGTTTGTGGTACGTTTTTGGTTTCAAATAGTTTTATCATAATTTAAAAAAAAAGCTTCATGTGCATGCAAGACACATGTATGCAAGTGAAGCTAACTAACTTCCTGAATTAGATTTGTAAATCGTGTTATAGTACGTATCACAGACATAGTCTTTCTGTTTGATTTTTTTATCATTCACAATTTTGTTGAATTTGTTCAACCCATACTCAAACCTTTCAAGATAGCGTTAAAATTTGTACAAAAACCTAAAAAATAATGACAACCGGTTGTATGCGTTTTTATATTACTATGCTGGATAACGTTGACAAAAAAAACAATCAAAGTGGATCTTTCTACATCTTTTCTAGTTTACTGCACAAGCAATTTGTGATAACATGGTTTTTTAAACAAAATTTCGATAACATATCGATTAATTTGTGCCAATAAAGCACTACAAATACAACCAAACTATGTTTAATGACACAAAATTTACATTTTTTTCTGCTTGAGATTAGTTAATCGAAGATTCTTGATGTAAGAGGTTGTAAAATAAACAGCACCACTTACAACAAACGTTTTATAACATTCTTGAAAATAAATTTGAGTAATTTTTACCATATTTACGGCGATGAAAAATGAGCAATGAAAAAATAAAAATAAGCCAAAATAGTTTGTCAAGGAGGCAAACAAGACTAATTGTTCAAATTACCAAACAACAAATAACGTAATAAATATTGTGATTATAATGAAATCAAATCTCCAATGGCATTCTCCAACGGACCTTGCGTTTAAATATCAAAAATATTCAATACCCGTATGAAAGTATTGAGTTTAATTCCTGTAGCCAACCGTTATTTCTTATCATTGATAGAATTCGACCGTACTGATTACCCTATTCAACGACAACACCGTTCAAAAAGCCAGCAATACACAACCAACATAAATTTCCTTTTAACATATGAATTTTATTACTTTATCTGTGACTTTATCCTATGACTTTACGACAGCGTTTCGCGTCCGCACATGCACAGTACAAAATGAGCCCAGCCGCGCAATCGAGGAGCAGCTTATGCTAGTTATTTGTTTTTTTTTTTTCGATTCTCACCCGCACGCTTCCCGAACTATGTACAGCCTCGCGCTATGATTGCCAGTTTGTGTTTTTCTTTTTATTTTTTTTTGCTTCATCCTTTCTCAAAACAACCCACCCATGCAGCTAATACTGGGAGGAAGAAACACGTTTTGCGCCTTCTGTAAAATCGCTACCATTCCCGGGAGGCATCTTCGCTAAATATACATTCATCAATTGAACTACTTACGGCCTAGTGGTATGTACAGGAAACTAGGCATTTTCCAACCTCTCTCGCCCACCCTTTTGCGACTACGCTCCTTAACTCAACAAGCGAAATGTGTAGAAAATACGACAACAACGAACGAAAGAGCCTATTCGCGTTCCGGCGACCGGAAAATGCAGCGCATTCCTACGCAACCTGCCGCTGTGTTGCTGCGCATTCCTTTCCACTTCTTAACACCGTTATTAGTTTGATTTGCCTGCACGGAATGCAATTCTCCATTCCGCTTTCCTTCTCGCTTTTCCCGCTCACTCAAGCTCTCTGTTCTCTTCTATTTCCCTCCTAGAAAGGCATTCTCGAAGCGATGAGGATTCCACGCGCCATTCCAAACGGCGCACCAGCGCCTGAGCCTTATATCTATTTATTTATTCATCGTCCAACGCTCATTCATTACTCAGGAAGCGCTACAAATTGAATGGAATTCCCCAACTCCCCCGCGTGGCTTCGATTCGGGATCCCTTTTTTTCTGCTGCTTCTTCGAATCGCTCTTCTTCTTAGATTTTGATCACCTCCTTCAGATTGTACAGTCAGGATATTCCGACGCGCAACGAGTACAGCAGCACGGAGCAGATCGTGCAGACGTAGAACGCGATCCAGCCCACCTTTACGTACGCACCGACCTGCTTCCTGGCCGACGAGGATGAGGGTGGCGATTTGTCCGCTAAAAGAAAATCCGTGTGGTAAAGTAAAAAAAAGAGAGAGAAAGAAAAAAGTCTATTAGTATGTTGCAATTGGAATTTGTAAGCTTCGGATTCATTCGGGGCAGAAACGAACTAGAGCGAACTGAATTTGCCAGCAAAATAACTCTCTCCAAACAGTGTCTCACTCTAATGGCTTACTTTTGGGTTGTTTGAACAGCAACAAAAAAGGGAGTAAAATCAAAAACCAACCCGCTAGGCTTCTGCTCGTTGCACGTAAAGCTTGTGTCGTCGTCTTCGCTACTCGGTTCCCTCGGTACCATCGATGGGTTCGCAATAAAGCCGAGGCTTCTTTAGTGCCTCCGGTTTCCCGACGGGTTTCCCACCAGGATTGGAATGGAAAATTTGCCGGCCACTTTCACCTCCCTCCACCCAACCGGTGGAAGGAAAACTCGATTCCCGAAATCCCTGCCCCAGCGAGCGGTCGCAACACTGGGGCGGAAATTCAAATCATAAATACCGAGGCCGAAGATGTTTTTCCGGCCCAATCCCCCCCCCCCCCCCACGGGTCATTTGATTACAGCAATCCACCCAAGGATCGCTTACAATGAACTTCAAAGCTCGGAAAAGGGTGGTGCCCGGGTGAAAAGCGGGAACTTATGATCCATAAAACTAGAGCCCGGAATGCCAGCCCAAGCGCTCGACCACCGGAAACGGCACGGCTTTTCCCCCCGGCAGCACCATTGGAAGGGAGGGGCGTTTTGAAGACGCTGCCCATTGGGCGGCCACATAAATGGTGTAATTTTCCGACCATACTCCGAAACCGAAAACCGATCCGATCGTGGAGGGGTCAAAAATCATTCTTCCCTCTCTCCATCCGTTGGACGGTGAAATTTCCTACCAACCGGAACCGGAACCGGACGCAGTCAATGAAAATTTGCGACGAAACCCCAGGGTGGGGAGTGATTGTGGGCGCGCGCTGGTCGAATGAATTTCACATCCCTCGAAGGGGTTTTATCCGAACCTCGTTGGTTTTCCTATTTTTCCGGTTGCCTTGTGCCTGCTTGGTACGGCCAATCTATGGCAAGCGAACACGAAAGCGGTTTGTTTCATTTTGTAACGCCCCGTGGGAGGAGTTCTTCCTATTTGGACAGCTTAGGGGGAGATGAGACCACACAGGAATTGAAAATGTAGATGCCGAACGATCGGAACCAGTTACTTGGTCGAATATTTGGACCCAATTGGGTCCAGAGGAAAGAAGAAAACCTGCCTCGGGATGGAACACAATTCAATCGGACCGGGATGATAATTTGCCTGGATGGTTTGGATTTATGCCGGAGTTCCGTATCCTGGCCGGTGCTATCAGTCGGAATGACGACGGAACGCGAGCATTCGGCATTGGAGCGAGGAATTTTGATGGAACTTAATGCAATCACGAGTGTGTTTGCGTACGCCGGAAAGTGGGGTTAATTTTTGAGCTCCTCTTATTTTTCCACCCCCATCTAAAAAAGGTTCTTTCCATCGTAAGTAAGTGTTTGCCGCCTTTTCTGGCTTCATGTTTGCCCGGAGCCTCACGACGCACGTGTTTTCCATCCAATGCACTATGCGTGCACGAGGTGCAACTATGCTTCCATGGCCACGCGAAGCAGCACCGGCCGGACCATAAATACCCATAAAAACCCGAAGAAAAGCGACCGGCGACAGCCACAAATATACACCCCAAGCTCGGCACGGCGAACCGTTGGGCGAGCATGAATTATTGGAACCATTTTTCACACATTCCCGCTACCGTGCGATGGCCAGCCGGCGGGAGTGTGCGGACTAAACTGGAGTAAGATTTCGCTGTGGTTTTCGGCGACGGCAAAGCAACCGGCCATCCATTTCCTGGCAATGATTTATATTTAATATCATTCGCCAGACCGGAAGTCCCACTCCAATGGGACGCCAAAATTTCGGTGCCGAGTTGAGAACTCCGCCAAAGTGCGCGAGCCAAGATGAATGGTTGCTTCGGGTGGCTCGAAGAACCAGACCAATCCAGGATACTCTTCGGGATGCACCGTAAAGGATCAGTGAGCCCTCGGCCCGGGATGCAACCGACGGAGCATTAGGCAGCATTACTTCAAACGAACCCTCGGGCCACTCTTTAGACTCGATCCACAGGGTGTCGCAGAAACTACCCGGAACGAATGGAGAGTGCCGAAAGAGGGCATTGTATTAACATACTTCTGTGGTTGGATTTATGAGGCGATAAAATGCAGATACGGTGTGTGTGTACGGTGTGCTACAACCCGGGGAATCCTGCACATCCCTTGACGTTTTGGGGCCGTTTTCGATTGCACGTGTTTTACAAGCTCTAATCGTGTGGCAATCCGCGGCGTACCACCCCAAATGGAGACCCCTTTCGTTAATGGAGCTCGGTCGATTCGATTGCGAGACCATCTATTTTCGGTGAGTAATTTCGTTATGACAGGGCCGTTCTATATTTAGTTGTTCCCAAATCAAGTGACACAAATGGCCATCGGGTGGTTTGGTGTCGAAAGATCGCCACGCAAGGAGTAAAATTAATAAACGGAAGTGGAAAGAACTACCTCAAAAAGATTGGAATGGGGCCCAGAAAATTCACCGCGCTTACCTTTGTATCCGTTCATGGTTAAGTGCGAATCGCTCTGATCGGTCACCTCGCCATCGTAGACGGAGTTTTGATACAACTGATTGAGATTGTGCCCTCCAGATGAGCCCGTGGCCAGTATTCGGGGTCGATCCTCCTCGACGTGCCACTCACTGCTCTCGTCGTAGATTTGGTGTATTGTCGCACGGCAGTTCAGCTGAAACGAGCACAAAATGGAGAAACAAAAACGCTCAAATCATTCACCATTACCGAAGCGTTCTTCTTTGTCCCAGTCCGTCCGGTGTTGGCTGGGGAGTGATTTTATCCCGTGTAGATGGGCATTCCAGCCTCGGAGTGGATAAGATCGAGGCAAAGTAGGCACCCCAAGCCCGTTACCATGCCAACGGACACGAACGAAGCCAGCTTGAGTTGAACGGGAAAAAAAGTAAACACCGTACCGAAACAATGTCGACCAGCGGAAAGCAAATCCGGAGTGCAGATGCACGTTTCCGACCTACGAAAGGAAAACCCCCCGACGGGCTGTGGGTCGGAAAATGCCCACGGGGAGGAAAATGAAAAATACATCCATGGAGCTGCCTTTCTTCCGGATGTGCCCGTTGTTTGAATCAATTTAACTTTTAATTAACACCATTCGCGCACCGCGTGGAATCCTTTTCTTGAGATCTGCATCCGTTTTTCCCGGTTTTTCCCAGCCTGTCCATCTGTCGCGCCGGTCCCTCCGATGCTCCATTCAAACAAACTTCAACCGCCACGGGATGGAAAGCGAAAACGACGAAAGCAAAGCACACTGTCCCTTGTCGCCTTCGGGTTGGATCCGTTTTTCGCGCGCGTTCGTACCTTGACCGGGTCGTGAATGATGCTCCGGATGGCCTTTGGCGCTTGATTCGGTCCGGATTCAGTTAAAAGATCACCCGTGCTGTCCGGTGATGCGATGCTGCCCGGAAGAAATCGGTCTCCTCGAAGACGTCTTCCATGGCGACTATTGTGCCTTAGTTCTCTCTCTCTCTCTCGATTTTCCTTTGCACCCGCGTGGACTGATTTACAGTGGCGCTAAATATTAATTACAGTCTCATTACAATTTCGCTGTCGAGCGGCTCTCTTACGTCCGCCTTTTCATGTAGATTTACAGCTGCTGGCGATGAAAAGCGATTACAGGACGAATTAAACTGATTTCCCTTTCGTACCTCGCTTCAATAATGGGTTTCTTTTTGAGATTACGCATTTGTGTCCGTACGGAAACGGTTAAGCGGACGCAGGATGAAGCGCAAGACGTTCGCTGATTGTCAATCCAAGCAGGTAGGTTACAATTACATTGGAGCTTTTCGAGATAAAGTCGGTGGGCGATCTAGAATGCTATTTTCACCATTTATTCGATGCGATGGGGCGCCTATCTTGGACGCAAATCTTACCTTTAGCTTGCCTTTGATGAAATGGCTGTGGGCGACGAGGATGTTAATACCAAGAATGGACGTTTCGAGCCCGGTGTGAGTGTCTTTGATGGGGCGGTACTGTTTTATGTACTGTTGGATAATCTGCAAAACGGAAGAGAATGAATGTTGAACAAAGTTTTCAGCAAATGAATATACCTCAAATAAAGAGCAAAGACATTGAAACATGGGATTTAAATTTCTTCTTACGATCGTATCATAAGTGGTATAAATAACTGTTTTCTCAACTACAAACGGCTAGGAGATGATGGAAATAAATTTTTAATTATATAGACGTGTCAAATATAAAAGTAAATTTAAGCAAGAATAACGTAGTGCTACACTGATACAAATCATATCCATAAATCCATATGTCATATCATGACATATATCTAAAAATGAGATAAAAATAACATTTACTCATTGATACTCGAACAGATTAACCATCGAGTGTTCTAGTTCACAATGTGAGTTTATTCTCCAACATATAAAAAAACACAACAGATTTAACCACTGCGAACGAAAAGCGCCATTGGAATGAACATATTATCTACCGATCGCAAAAAAAAGCGCACTCTTTTTCCTGGAAACAGCAAACCACAACGATTTTAACGATCGTGCCACCCACGCCAGCATGTGGGCTTCCAGCGAGCATGGATATGAACGATAACACCTCCCCGGGCGTTGGGATTCCAATGAAATCGCACGCCCTTCCGCCAATCAGCGTTGAAAAGTGTAAATTCAATTTTTTTCCCCATGAGCCATTCCCACGAACCGCACCTGAATGAAAGCCTGCCGTCAACGCTGTCGATTTCACGATAATTCTGACATCCGCGGCATTTCTACTTCCCGTGAAGGTTGGATAAAATTACGAGGAATTCGATTTACATCCAACGCAAAACTGGTGGGTTTATGGATTGATTCGTTCGTCACTTCATCATTTTGCACCCACAGGCAGGAGTATGAGCGTGCTGCATGTGAGATTTTCTTTCAATATCCCTATTTTGCTTGGTTTTGTTTCAATCGCGCACATGTTTGAAAGTAAAAGCACTGGATTCTAGCGATGCTCACCATGGCTTATCGCTTTCAGGAGCGATACGAATCAAGCCCGTGACGATGTGAAACATATTTCGTATCGCTTTGGGAATGAGAAAACAATTTTCCGGAGCGTTCGGTCATCTATTTCACGCCATCCCTATCCATATCCGGTCCGATCCGGTGATGGGAAAAATATGCACCACACCGGCAGCCCACCCGCCGTGGTGTGATGAATGCGTTTCGTCCTTAATTCAACCGACCGCACGCCGTGAGGTGGCGCGAAAATACACGCCTTATCCAATAACACAGGGTGGTTTGCTTGGAAAAGCGCTTCGGGGCTTCGGGGGGCGAAAGGTTAGTCATAAATCTTACCGGTGCGTCATTAATCGTCCACGTCAGATTTGCCGGTGGTTTAGAGTTAACCGAGGTGCAGTTGCCCCGCAGGATATCCCCCGGTCGGTATCGGCCCTGCAGACCCGTTATGGATGGTTTTTCCGGCGGTGGTTCTGATGGGCAGGCCGAGAACCGTGTGCAATGCCGGCGTTGTGGCGTGAGTTGGCGTGGTGAAAAGAGAAAAAAAAAACAACAACCGGAGACAACAAATGAATCAATGCGACAAGTAGACAACGGATTGTGATGATTTGGTTTTAAAGGCTCACCTATGACCTCCATATCACCGGACACGATCATCGTGTGGAAGGATGGCGCATCGGCCGACACCTCGCAGCTGTACTTACCCGAAACGTTCGTTTCGAGCGCTCGAATCACAACGTTGCTTTCGTTCGACAGGGATCGCTGGAAAGAAAATGGGGGGAAAACGAAAAAAAAAACACAATCGAAACGTCCATTAATTGCCTTTCCATTCTTGGCGTAATCGCCCCCAAAAAAGGTCAGAAATGGCCTAAACGAGCCCGGGATATCCTTTAAATCTTGCTCCCGCTCGAGCTTTCTGACGTCAGTGGTTGTGCTATTTCGGGTACTTCGTAATCTTGGCTTTATTTGTTTATCCGAGCGATCGAACACGGCTGGACCCAGTGGCGTTAATGGGCCCAAAGGCGTTCGACAATCTTCCGGTGGAACCTTCGGCCCTTCGGCTCAAACACTCACTGCAGCTTTCGTCCTTCGGGTGTTTTATTCTTCTCGCCAAATACTGCACACGGCCTTAAAGAACCGTCGCATGGATGGGTCCGATTTTGCGCTCCTTTAAAAACACAAACCGTCATAAATCGACGAGATAATTTAAGACGGTTCCCCGGTCGAACCTTCCATCTGGTCGTCCAGTTGCAAAACAAAAGACCCCGAAGGACGAAAACACTTAGCAGCGTGCCACGAAACCCTCCTTTATCACCATCGCCATCGTGCACCTGCGACCTGGTGGCAGATTTTGCTCGTTCTTTTTTTTTTCGTTTTGCGTTGACCCCACGATAAACATACCGTTGGGTCGGATGAAAAGGACACCGTACGGTTTTTTCCAGCTCGGAATGCGCCTTCCCAGTATCGCCTAGATTGGCATTTCGTTCGGTGTTCGAGGTTTTTGAGCCTTCCTTTTCTCGCTGCACTTTCAACGCTCGCCTGTGCTGCTTCGTGAGCTTAAACATCCTTATGCTTCTCCTCCATTTAAAACCCGATTCACACTTTCCATCTCTTCGCGCCAGCTAAGGGATGCAAATAATTTGTCATTCCACACACCCTTCTCGGTGGGCAATTTTTGCGCACGATTCGCACGATCCATTCGCAGGCGTAAAAATAAGTAAAAACATCCACGCTTCCGTTCCGTTCGGGGTGTTGTTGCGCGGAACTCGGAACTAAGTTCGCGACGGGGCGTCCTTTTTCCCTTTTTCATGCTCCCCACGGCGCGCTGGGACGTTATCGCGGTTGTTTATTGACTGGAAAGCAACAAAAACAGACATTATTTCTGTCTTATCTCATCCCGCGAACGCGCTCGGGTGTGGGTGTATTTTATTTTCACTTGGGTTCCCCGGCATTTTTGGGGAGTTTTCCATGGGGGGGGGGGGTGGAAAAAAAACCCCAGAAAGCCATCTGCGGGTGGATGAGTCGTCCCTCGCAAGGTCCAAATGCTGGCCTGCCCCCGCAACGATGCATAAAAACATGAGCGCTCATTAAAGAACTTAAAGAAGCTGCCGGAAAATGCCGGGCGTATTCGCGGGCAAATAAAGCAAGTTAAGAAAAAAAAAACAACCAAAAACGCCACTCGTTGTTTGATTTTTATTGATCCCCCGATCGAAGCATGTTCCGCGCTTCGATAAATAACATAATTCGCATCCACTGACCGCTTTTGGCTCCGCTGATAAAAACCGACGCCGGGAGAACAACAGGACCATTATTTCCAATCAAGATGGATCGATCGAGCGAGCGAGCGAGGGAACAGATTGCTTTCGCCATCGGATCTCACCCCACATCCGCCCCCATGATGGATGATTATAATGGGAAGACCGAAATGAAATTAGAAACAGCATTCCGTTCCCTTTGACCACCAGGGTTGGTTGGTTCTCGAAGGCCTGGGGTGCTTCATTTTTTGAGCGCCCAAAAGCTCCAGCTTTCGACCAGACGGTGGAGTGGATTAGAATTTCATGAGGGTATCACGAGGACCCTTATGTGATGGGAAGAAGGAAAAGAAAAAGATAACGTATACTCCGCTCAAGTGGGTTGGGCTTCGAAGGACGAACGAAGCGAAAATGTGTGCATTCAGTCTGCTTCCACTCGGATAGGATTACCTTGATCTGACGTGTGTGCATTTTACATGCCCTTTGCCACTCGAAAAGGCGATGCAGCAAACGATGCAAAATGCAATAAGTGATCTACAGGTTAACGTCCTTGAGTGCATTGCTACGAAGCGTGTTTTAGGCTGAGAACATAACAATCTAAAGGCTGGGGAAAAAAGCAAGCAAGCAAGCAGAAAGAAGCATCTTCATTTTTCTCTCTCTCTCCCTCATAACGATGATAGACAAAATTAATTACTTCCTGAATCGTCCAATCCCCGGGCCAATGCTTCCTTTCCTAGGCGATGGGAAAATGCCTTCGGATTGTGTTTCCATGGTTCGAGGACGTGTTCGTTCGCCACAAAAACGCACCGCCTGCTGAGACCCAGACTCCCGCTTGGAGCTTGTTTTTCGAGCCACCGCCTGCTGCGAGAGTGACGACGAAAGAACGAAACGATATTGATTTTCACCAGCTTTTTTCTTCCACCATCGTGTCATCGTGTCGCTTTTCTCTTGCCTAAAACCAGCTCGTCCTCGACCGATGCGGACGGTTTGGTGGTTAAAACCGTCCACAAATTATTGTCGGCATTTTCGCACCAACGCTTTCGATGGATTCGAACCATCGCAACAGATGCCTCCTCCCCACCCAACAGGGGTTAGGACGCCATCATTATCAGCCTGCCAATTGAATGGGTTTCTCCCACGCCAGGCGACTACGCAAACATACCGGCTTTAATACACCGTCTGGGATTCTAATTGGACTTCAGCCGGTATCCGGGTACGGGCGGTGCCTTACGAAACGTTTCCGATGCGAGTCTGATGAGGTTTTCTGCTCGTGAAAAACATCAACCCCACCGACGATGTTGTGCGATCGTAAACCATCGTGCGGGAAAATGTTTTGCGCGCTTTCACTTCCACCCTGGCTGTTGATGGCCAACGGTCCATTGTGTGGGAAAGCGAAAGAGAGAGAGAGAAGGAAATATATAACTGAACCTACCTCAACGTCCACGGCGGTGAAAACTTTCATCGATGGCTTCTCCTGTGGTGTGTAGCGGTAGAATTCGCGCTTTCCCTTGTACCACTTGATCGAGTACAGACGCTCCTTGTCCTCTAGCTCGTAGTCGCAGAGCAGCTGAGCCGATTCACCCTTCCGGACGGCTGTCGGTACCGTGACGCGGACATTCCGCAGGCATTGGGATATTTCTGGAAGCGAGGAAACGAAACCCACGAGAAGTTAGCATCTGTCAACTGGTGGTGTGGTTTTTCGTGCACGTGAAATATAATGTGGTTGTTCAATTGATGAAAATCGTATCAATTTTCCTGTGCCAATAATGTGTTTATAATCCCCTTATCATGATTTTATTCACTTATTTATACCTATACGATTCAGATTTAAATGAGATGGTTGGAAGGAGGAAAACCACCATAGAATTTGGGTGCTTATCATCTTTCCAGAACGCTTAAACGAAATCCGTAGCATTAGTAATACATTCATAACGATCCGTTGCTCATTACTTCCCTCCAACCGGAAGCGCTTTATCAAAATTTTAACCCTATTTTTTGCTACCTCGTTAGAAGCACTCGCTAGCTTTACTCATGATGCATTCCTCACCGCAAATGTATAACGGACGTTGGAAATTCGTTTTTTCCCTCCTAAACCCGGTACGTGCTGACTCGCAATCGCATGCCATTCCCTGTTGCTGCGTTGCCACTGTTGCATTCGCATCGTTGGTGTATGAAAATTCGATGTGAAAATGTATTTAGCCGCACAACCCACAGCAAAAACGAGGAGCAAAAGACAAGCCCCCACGGAGGTCTAGTTTCGATTCCTTCTCGCGTGGAATCGCACGAACATTCGCATGAAACGCCGGAACGGATTCAACCACCATCCCGTGCATGGGCGAGAACCATTTTTCCAAGCTCCCCCACCGACGGCGAGGCGGATAAAAAGATGAAATGTAAGATTAATTGCAGCACCGCACGGCTACTGGAACCACGGAAGCACGTCTAGAGGACTCGCGTCACCGGGTGTGCGCACTCGGTGAGGAATGAAGTTCCGTCTTGGCAGAAAACTTTCGCCCACCGGCACGAACCGTCTTCGGCCCTGAACGGGCGCGTTTCCCAGCTGTGTACGTGTGTTGTGGGCAGTTTTTCCTTCCAAGTAGATCCTTGCCAGCGGCATCCCTTCGCCTTTCGGATGAACCACGGAAAGCGCGGAGAGACAAAAGCGAAAAAGGCCGAGCAAAAAAAAAAATAAAGGCTGCACCGAGTGCACCGGGAGACAGAATTTAAGGAAGATAAATTGATTACAAAGTTTCAGTTCACTTTCCATGAACTCTTGGGGGTGGCTTCTGTGTCAGTTCATTCTTTAATATTGTCATTTATGGCGCTGCCATAAAGTTACCGGACAAACTCTAATGCACTCGGGAGTGCGGCGCTGCTTCGGTCCTGTGCTTATTGAGTTAAAGGCACCACGGAAGCAGCCCCAGCTCTCGGAGTTAACGAGGTTACGCCGTGCAGTTCGCAAACGTTTGTTGGAAAATTAATATCGCTAATGCTCGAAAAGGGCGGCAAAATGGTTTTCTTTGCACTAACAAAAAAAACTTATGCCAGCCCAAACAACGATTCGTTTCACGAGAGCTGCTGGGACGAATTTTAAAGCGCCTTCACCATTCACGTATGTGACGGCATGACACAAATAGCCACGAAATAGCCTGGCCCGTTTTCCAAAAGGATGGCCACACGTTTTCCATTCAGCCTTTCAGCAGCAGCTTATGATTCATAACCCACCGTTGTTGCCGTTGGTTTTTTTTCAAATGTGCACCTATTTTCTCTCTCTCTTTTTCTTCGTCAATCTCGACCATTTCAAACATTCCCCCGTGTCTGAGTTTGGACGTTGCGTTACACGAGCGCTAGTCGCGGATATCCTTCACATGATGACCGACTGGTGGACAGCGTTGACATACGCGAGCCTCGCGTATGGTGTTTGTTCGCGATGCCACGATCCGGTAGACAGCTGGTGCAGTCGTTTGGCTGCTGGAAAAGTCCAGCCATTTTGTGATCGTCGCGCGCGAGCTGACGCGATGGGGCTTTCGAAAATGGGCGCTGGTAGAAAAAAAATGCAAAAGTCTCCCTTCCGAAACATCCACGCGAGCCGTGCAGAATTGTTGATTAGTTCATCCATCTTTGCACAATGTTGCGAATGTGGGCCTTTCCCGTCCGGCGGAATGTATCGGTTGCAGTCCCGCGCGCACATCTAATACGTTCTGCGAATGCGAAAGTGGGCGCCCATGTTGGTTCCACTGGTTGGCGTAATTAGAATGCAGCTGTACTTTGTCGTGTGGGCAGTGCGTATGATGCAAAAACTCATTTGGCTTTTTCGATCCTGCATCATTATAGTGGAGCGTGCCTTATTCTGAGCATTAGCCATCGGAAGAGGTCGAATCATCGAGGCATGGCTCTTACTGACTTGAAATGAAGCAGATTTTCGGAAAAATCTCTCTCATGACTTATTCGGCCTGAAAATCGAAAATCAGAGCCTATTTCGCGCAATTCAACCCTAACTGGAGGATTCCAACGAACGATACATTCTTGTGTTGACTGAACGTGAACGTTTCATCATACTTTTGGTACAATTTTGCAAACCGTTTTCTCTTCGCGAGGGAAAAAACAATCCCTGCTGAAAACGGAAAAAGGCGCCACCAAAAAGGATCCCACCCAGGGGATGGTTGGTTATGAAAAATGAGCTTTTCCCCGAATCCATCCGGCGGAAATGAATCGAGATGAAATTGGTTTAAGCAATTCGGCGTTGAATAAAAGATGGCTTTCACCGTCGCGCCGGTGGAAAAGCGGTGGTTTGGGTGATATTGGAGAAAAAAAAGCATTTCTTCGCAGCACCAACCGAGAGGCTGATGGCTTGTGGTGACGAGAATGGATCACGTGTGGGCGTGATTGCAACGGGGTTCGTTTTTAAATTTCCATTTCAAAATTATCAGCTAAACAACAAAGAATAGTTTTCCAACAACTAGTTCTTCCATTTTTACCCCATTTCACTAGCATGCATGCGATGAGGCTAAAACCCCAGCTTTCAGCAACGTTCTATCATGTTTCCATGGCAACGAAATGCGGGCCTTATCGCATGCGTATTTTCCGTCACTTACTCGCGCACGAACGGCGAGCTTTCCTTCGCAAAAAGCTAACCCTCAATTACCCTGGCTTCTCCGGGAGCCCATTTCTCATCGAGCGAAAAACTTGACGGTGAAAGCCACTCCGGCACGCTCTGACCCTGACAAACTGCGAACGCGCGTCGTGTCATGCTGTTGCGTTTTTTTTTTCCCGCTTTCGTTCCCATGCAAGATGCATGAAAGATGGAAGGAATCCTTCACGCCCTGCCGGCGTTATTGTTGCTGCCGTCAACGGGTGATTCCGGGTGCGCGGGAAAACCGTTGGTGGTGGATGAAAAACGTAACAAACACCCACGCCCATCGCAACCGTTTCTCGATCGTTTCCATTCCACACCAAAAGCCGGATTCCATTTTCCAAGCAGACACAAATCAACCCCAGCAGAAGGGTGACAGCAGTGGCCGCGTAAGTGAAGCAGAGCAAGCGTCACGGGTTGGTACGAGCATCAAAAAACGGTAAACTCGTTACTTATCTTCACTTATGCTGAACTGATGCCCCCGTACATCCCGTACACCCACCGGTGCTCGCAAGGTTTCACCTGACCTGGAACTGGGTGGAAAGAGAGAAGAAAAAAAACAACCCCAAGATGGTTCGTCACGGCGCCCTGCTACTCGTCTGACACACTGGATTATCATTAACAACTCGTCGGTGTTCGCAACCGCAAACGAGAAAAGGGGGGAGACAAAAAAGATGATACTCCTGTCGCCCCGGTCCCGGGAACCACGTGGCAAGGTCACACGGTACCGTGATAAGCAGTTTCGGTATCAGAAGCACGCCCGCACCGTGGGTGAGGTTGAGTTACAAGTTTTTCAATTCCATAAACATGCGGATAAGCAGGCGGGCACAACCCTCTTGATTTGAGCGTCGATATCGGTTGAGACTGGCCCATCGCCACGTGTGTGTGTGTGTGTGTGTGGGAGGGTGACATCGTTGGCGGTTTTCCCAAACAACAGTTTTCGCTTCATTCCACTGAAGCGACTTCACGCATCGACTTTCTTGACTGCCGACTCCGATGGATGGGGAAAGCGAGCTACAGGCCGCGTTGGCTGGGATGTTGGAAGCATCTGGTGAAACTTTTCACCGGGAAATGATCGGGGACCGTAATCGAGCAAAACTTTGCGCAGCTACCGCGTACCGGGTAGCAGCTGGGTGTGCATTAATTTTCTCCCTCTGCCATGGAACATGCTAACGTTCTCGCGCAAGGCTCGATTCTATTTTTGGAGTATGTCAGATGCAAGAGAAAAAAATCTATTTTACGTCCATTGAACTGATCGCGGAGCCAGTGAAGGCATCGAACGCGCTTGCCAAGAATATAATCTTCTTAAAAACTAACGCACAACTTCGCCAAAGCATGGCCGATGGCGTGACATTCGAACTGCATGCAGCATCACAGCAAGCCGTACATCATTCGATGGCCAACCGTTTCACGGGATTCGCCATTTTGTGACAGCCGAAGAAGACACCAGGACCAGCGTTGCCTTGACAACGTGCAAAAGGCGATCTCATGCTTCGTTGCAAAGATTCGTGTAGGAAAGGTAAACTTTTAAACTTGTACCCGCAATGGCGTTGAAAAGGCTATTTTCACCAATATTTTTCACGTAAAGCTGTAGGGGTTCCTGGTAGTAAAATTGTGAAAATCTCTACTGCGAGCTCTCTGGTTGCATCTACATCACAGATTGTACCCGGAAAAGCGTGTAAGTACATAAATAGCTCCATTCCCATTACCGGCCATACGTGGTTGTCGTAGAGAACTTTCACTTTGATGTACGGTGTTACACACCCACTCAAGCACTATCACACTATCGCAGACACATGAGAGCAAAGTAACGCACGGTAATGGAGTTGCATTGATGCTCCGCTTGCTGCATATTGCAAAGAAAGCTGCCGAAAGCAGCGCCATCGACTAGCGGTTGAAAACGGTGCACTATTTTTCTAAGCCCTTGCAGGCATGTGTACGATTGTTCCACGAAAGCTGCGTCAGCTTCGACAGAAGTAATTTAATATTTTCGCTCAGTTTCGGTAACGGTGCTGCTCACAAACCACCACCCATTATGCGATCATTGCTGTGCAAAACCCAACTGCAAGGGAAAGCACCAGAAAGTTGCTTTATAAATTTGCATGCACTTTCGGTGTTTGCTGTACTCGAAATGGCAAACCACGGCGAATTCCAGAAAAGCTTTATCTGCACAAAGTGGCATACCTAACCGGGGGGAAGAGATCTTGTGTTTTTTTATTGTTTGCTTTCAATGATTGCGCAAACAGCGTGCTAAACTTTTCGCCCTGATTGGCGAAGGATTACGCGAAAGTGGACTTAAACTTCGCCGCTCGCTCCACGGCTCGAGCGCCAGATAAGTGTGCTGGTGTTTCAGAACTTTCGATTTGGTTTGCTGTTAGTTTAATATTCGAAATCACTCACCCCCGGGGGAAGCTACCGAAAGGCGGAAAAATCGCGCGTGCAGATCTTGCGACGCCATCGACGTTCCGGGGGAACGAGAACGTTTTAATAAACCGAATAGAGTGATAAATACCGATTATAAGAAGCATAATAAATGATGCTCAATCCATTACTGCCCAAAATGGGCTGTCTCTCGGGGGGCAGCGTCCTTGTGTCCTTGCCGGAATGGGCTGTGTTCGATTTTCACGCTCCAACTTTGGCAAGATCGAAGACAGACCCCGACCGAGGATGGAAGCGAAACCGGGAAAAAAAGGACAATTTAACGATCCGACATCGCTTTTGTAAGGCGAATGTGAAAACAAAAAAAAAGTTGGGAGAGAACAAGAACAACAACCGGTGGCGACAAAAGGATATACACACTCCCAGAAGGACCCGCACTGGAAAACCCCTTCGACAGTCAGCCGAAAGAGGCCGTGTTTTTTTTTGTTGTGAACGGTGTGAAGGGAAGCATTTTTCCATCATCTCGCTCCTTCTCTCTCTCTCTCTCTCTCTCGCTCGCTGGGAAGAGAAAGATCGTCCTGGAACGGCAATAGAAGCACCATAACGAGCCCAACGTTCGGTGATGGTGGGAAAGAATGAAGCGACACAAAAAAAACCCAGCTAGTTCCCGGTGACCACCGGAAGGATGGCTTCCGGGAAACGGTCACCCGGTTTCGGTGGTCAGAATCAACAAGGAGATAATTGATTGTGCCGAGCCAAGACCGACCCACCGTTGGACTGGCCGGTTCGTGGTCATGGCGAGGGAGTCCACTCGTAGTTTTTCGTGTCCCTTTTTTTTTTTGCTTCTTCTCGTTTTCCATTTACTTCCCTCCCGACTCCCAACCGATCACCCATTTCCGTTGTTTTTCGGGAGGGGGGGCGAACTTTTCACCACGTCGACCCGGGCGCCAACGGTGCGAGGTGGAAATTAATCACTCTCCAAGGAACTTTTACGAGTGCAAAATTGTTTCCGCGACAGAGCTAAACCCATTTCAGCCGGGGTACGCCATTCGAACGTTCGGGTTCCAGCTGGTTTGGTGTTTTTTCGCTTCTTCTTCTTCTGCTTCTCATTCTCCCACTGGGTGATAAGTGGCAGTAGCTCTTCGGTGTGAAAACTTTGCCACATTTTCAACACATTTGTGAGGGAAGCCATTTTCAATGGAGCCCGCCCGGTGATTGAGCCAACGAATCGACGACATTAGGTTACTGGCTGGTGGACTGGTAATAACATTAAGTAAAATAGCCCAGTCCAGGTCCAGTTCAGTACGGCCAGTAAACCTAATGGTTGGCAAATTTGTCGCTTGCGGTCTTAAAACCGGGTCCGAACGCACATCGTCATCGTCATCGTACACAAAAAACATCCTTCACCACTCTAAACGCAATTCATCAGCACACACTTCGAGATCGTGAAGCTCATCAAACTTTCACCGGAATGTAATCACGTTTCAATTTCACTCGCGGCATTGTCGAAGCGAATGGAAAACCGTACACTTCGGTGCTCATCAGTCAGTCACTGATCCTGGGACCGTTTGTTCTTGGCCGTGCGTAAAATCGCACGCGCGCGCGCGCTACTAAATGTCGATAAAAATTCGAAACTTTTCCCCCTTCACAGACAGCATCGATTGATCGAGCTGGCCCACCGTGAGTTGCCGCTTGAAGGGAAACAAATTGAGCCATAAAGCCCCGACCGGGGTCCCAAATTCGATGCCCAAAGTGGCAATCACGGCACGGTGGTACCAGCGAAACTTTAAACCCATCCCAACTCCGGCAATACGGCAAACGGCTTTACGGTGTATCATAAAATTCATCGACTCGTTTATGTTGTGCCGCTTCCCTTACTATCCGGGCATATCCCATTGGGTGGGTAATAGCCGTACAATTCAGTTTCGGGGGGGGGGGGTTTTCGGATTTGCTCATCCCCAGGCAAACACGACACGGTTGCATCGGTGTGTGAAAATGGGCCTCGGGTTTTTCACCCGACCGGTTGCGTTTTGCCATCGCAACGCGCGACTTAGAGCGGTTGAATCTAATTTAAAAGTTTAATCCCACTTCACCGACGGAAAACCGCGCTCCGTTCGCGTGTCATCGACCGCGTGCAGGGAGAAAGTTTTTGCCCGCGCCACAAAAGTCGCTTCTTTCCCGCCGCGCGAAAGCGTATGTCAAACGGATGCTTTATGCTTTTTCCGCTTCCGGCTTGCATAAGCCTTGTATTTACGGTGCAAGTGGAACGGGAACTAGAACCCACTCTTTGAATCCTGGCAAAAGCTCGCGTGTTGCGTCATTTGTTGAAGCCCACCGTGTGTAGCCGCTTTTCCTTGTGGAAAACGGTGCGTCGGTGTCGGCATCGGAATGGGATGGATTAGCGGGAATTGTAATTCGTAGTTTTCGCGGCTCGAAAAAGGGGTAGATTTTCTTCACCCACCGATTACGCCGAGAGGGCTACCGTTACCACGGAGGCACATAAATCGCCTCGCACCTCGGATGTGGTGGATTGTGTGAAAACTTCCACAAAACCGTTCCATCGCTGGCACGCTTTAGTCGTGGGTCGTTTATCCGAGCAGGGTGAAATGTTTAATTGTGCTTCGCTTCGCTTTCAAGCGCTGCACCGCGGGATTAGTGAATGGGTTGTGCGGGAAATTATGTTACAATAAATCGAGCATTATATCACGGTGAGGTGGAACATGTTCACCCACAAACACACACAAACCACCACGTATTTTTTCGGGGATCGGATCATCAGCGGGAAAAGTGTAGCGAAAAAATGCTATAAATAAAGCATAACGATTTGCCAACAGGAAGCGGAATGAAATCATTTGCACAAGCGCACACAACGCTAACGGTTCGGTTGAGCTTTTCCTGGACCTCCCATTAGTGAACGAAGGAATATTTTACCGATCTTACTCCTTGGGCTGATTGTGTCGTTTTCCACGTTATCGGTGAACATTTCTTCATCTCGCGGGCTCGCGAATGCTTGTATTGCGCTCTATTTTAAGCTCACTTGCCTTCCATCCCATCCGAACCACCCAAATAGAGACCCTGTTCGCAAGCTTTAGCCTAAACCGTAATCGGCAATGGAAATCCCTGCTGGCATTCGGCACCGGTGGACAACGGCGCGTTACCGAGCCGAAATTCCCCAAAAGCCGTCACGTTATGATAGCAAATTTAGGATTTTTTGCGGCTTATTTAAGCGTCCTTTCGGACCCGTTTTTTTTATTGTCGTATGCGTGTAGGGATTTCGTTTGTGGCCGGCAGCCCGCAGCTGGCAGGGACGGATCGCGACCTTCGACCCCACAAACAAAGGCGAGGGAAAATGAAAGAGAGAAAATGGGAAAGGGTTCGAATCGGTCGACGCGAGCTAAATTGAAAACGAATCCCGAAAAACCAATCTCCGCCCGGTGTACACCTGTACAACATGCGGATCGTGTCCGTGTTTCAACTTTCACCGCCTCCTGGTCGATTTCCTCGTGACCCAAAACCAACCCTCCTTAGCCATCGGCTCGGGTGGATTATGGTGAACATGGGTCCGTCCGGCGCGTGTTGTTTCGGCTTTTCTTTTTTGTAGCGAGCGAGCACGCGCGCGCGCAACCCCACAATATCGACGATCCGTTGCAATTGCCAAAGGACGAAATCATCCTCGGGGGTAGGACCTATTAATCGGGCCGGGTTTTGTACAAAACGCGACTGACCGCGCCCGTTACGGTGTTTGACCCGACAAAAAAACCCGCCCAAAATCCCGCCACGGACCCGGTGGTGAATGTGTTTGATTTCGCGCTGGGAAAAAGTAACGTAAAAGAGCGCCCCCAGCATTCGATCACAATGGTTTGCGACGCGAAAGTGAAGTGATTTTGGGGGTTTTAAACAGCAAACAACCCTAGCGCTGAACCCGTACATGTGAGTGAAAGCATAAATATTGATCATTCGAAGGCAGCGCTAAAGCACATTTGCAGCAACATGCCGTGTTCGGTGTGCTGATTATTCGCGCTTTTCCCATCACAAAACCTAGCGTGAAAAAGGACCCCCATCCTCGCCGAAGCTGGAACATAATTAGTTCACACATCTGTTTTGTTTGTGGGGCGCCCGATGCCCGATGCCACATGAGCCAGCAACATAATTGAGCTAATGCACAGAAATTACGCGATGTTTTTACGAGCGCCCGAAACCTGGTTGATCCAACGAACCGTGAACCGGAAATCGTGACTCCTCCGTGGGAGCCACTGGGAGCCAAATTTGACAACGCGGAACCCGGCCCGCCTAAAAAGCTCTGTGAACGAAAGCGCTTTTGTGGCACAAAAAGCGACTCTCATCAAAAGCAGATGCTCATTATGCAAAACAGTTACAGATCCACCCATGGGCATGTTTTAGATGTAGCGGCTTGCAGCGAACGGTGCAAGCAAACGCATCCACACCGATGGTGCATCGGGGGGTTTTTATATCTCCCCACAGTTGCGCCCATTAAGTGCAGCGTGCAGATAATAGCGCTGGGGGTTCTCTTTTTTTTTTTGCTTGATATCCTTTTGCGTTCCGTGCGGCGTACCTCGGCGTAAATCGCGCACGCCGACTGCAGGTTTATGGCGTGAACATTTGCGGGGATTTGTTGCGAGCGCAAGGCTGCAATTTTATGCTGCACTTTACATAATCAAACAATCGGGGTTGTCAATTAACGGCAGGGATGGGAGGAAGATGGCACGCTTTTTTTTTTTTTTTAATCATGCCAGATACACTTTTTCGCTTTCGGTGCACGCTGCCAGCACGAGTCGAGTTGTCGTGAGCGTCGAGCGTTTCAACATGCCGGTGAAGGGAAGCTGTTCGTACGTACGTTTAATTTGATGATTTTTTTTTATTAGGAATCGTTTCCTGCGTGTGTTCAGGGGCTTTTTTGTATAAACTAAAGCTCGTTCAGATGATTTGTGCGGGTTTTTTTTTGTCTTCCTCCACGAGCACAATGGAAATGGACACCCGTTATTTGGGCGTCGGGAGAAAGAGAAAAATAAAAACGTAGCCGAACGGTTTCTGGTTTCGAATCTAACATGGCACGCTGGTAATTAGTTCGTTTTTGTACCGGTTTTCTGTGCGGTTGCATAAACCCACTGGGAGGTAGTGGCTGTAGCGTGTAAAAACTCCAACGGGAGCGAGAATTACATTTAGCAACACAAAAACGAAAGCAGTGAAATAAAATCGAACGAGCGAAACCATCACGTCAACTGCATTTTCATGGCATCTGACTTGCAGCACGCCCTGTGGAGATTTTGAGTTTTATTGGCAGCTTTTTAAACATCTCTCTCTCTCTCTGTCTCTCTCTCTCTCTCTCTCTCTCACTTTGACATCTCGCACATCGATCCTCCGATGCGCGCGAGATGCAATAAACAAATCAATTTGATGCGTTCGCCTTACGGGAAGAGAACCGGTTTCGAAATGAAGTTATCCAATTTCATTCCCAACCCCACGTGTCCAGGGGGCTGGTCGCTGTTCCTGGTGTTTGTGTGCTTGTGTGTTGCCTTTTGTTTCCACGTCAGCGCAAGCTCAGTAACGGGCTTCAATTTGATAGAAAAATCAATTTTGTGAAGGCTCTCATTCAAACTCGCAACGGATCACCGATCGACAGCATCATGCTAGTAGCAGGTTTTTTCTTTTATATTATTTCCGCTTCCAAACAGCGCAATAGTAAAATGTAAAAAGAAACGCCAGCGAATCAAGCTGGCAGGCGTGCGGGACATATCGTGTGAGCTTATTCACCAAAGCAAACGACACACAAAAAAGCTGTTCAGTGGAACGCTGTCTACGCGAGAGTGGCACGATAAACGCCGTTTGATTGCCGTACGATGACGAGACCGACAGGTCCACGGTACGGTCCTGCTGCAACCAGCAACTGCAACGCGCTTCTCCATTTGTGCGCGTTTTCCACGAACGGAAGGATAACACTAACTGTCGTACAGTCGCCGGAACATTGTCGCGCATAATGTGTCGCGTGCCGGGAAATGTTTTTCCCCGGGATTAAAGCCCTTACAATGGGAAGGTGGAGATCTTACGTCGACGACGACGACGACTGCAGGACAGAAAAAGAAAACAACGCAAACTATTTGAGAACAATTTGCGAAACGTGCTTCGCATGCGGAGTGGCCATTTTGCTTCGGTTGGCCATTTTACTGCGCCATGTGATGACATGTGGCCCGGTTTCCAGCAGTTTAAGGGAAACACTTCAAACCAAAAAGCAGCTTCTCCGATGAGTCCGTACGAGAAAGGAGCTTCTTTCGGCGAGGTTTATATAATTGCAGCATGATCAACAGCGCATGGGAAACAGAGAACTCAAATCGGTTTTGAAAGCAGCGTTATGCGGCACGCTTTTGCAGATGTCTCGACGTTCGAGATCAGTGTGTCTTGAGCTGCATCCATTACACCCATTCAATCACGATCATGCACGTTGCAAATGGTTGCCGGAACAAATGCATGAGCATAATTTATTCATGCACGTGCGTAAATTATGAGCAGAAAACGAGTGGATGGAGAAGAAAATTTAAAACGAAACCGTAACTCGATCTCCAACGCAATTACTCTTAGGCGGATTTGCATACGCCAGCAGCTGAGATTCACGCTTCACGCACATGAATAGAGCCGGTCGAGTTCTGGCTTTCATTACAGGAAACCACCGCTCGATTCCACCCAACAAAGGTGCGCATCTTCTCACATCTTTCAATCACATCAACGGAATGGAACATCGGCCACCAGCAGGGAAGGGAACGTCGCAGGCCACCGAGCAGGGATTTTCTCATTGATCAACCGGCAGCAAACAAGAAATAACTCATAATCGACATTTTCACGTTCGATTACCTCAACACTGTGGCCGAGGGAGCGAGCGTGAGTTCGAGAGGGAGTAGGGACATACTTGAACCGAAAGAGAACTCGGTGGTGGCCTTCCGGTGGTGAACGGAATGATTGAAAAGCCTAGGATTTATTTCTTTTTATCGTTGCCCGCCTTTCCCTGGGTGGATGTCAAACGATGAAATACGTGATAGAAAATTGAATTTCCACCTTCGACGTCGTGTGAGCCTTTTTGGAGGGGGGGGGGGGACAGCCAAGGAACTCCCGGACGTCGCACGTCTGGCCGACCATCCATCCATCCATCCATATCCGGGCCGGGTCTTATTCGTCGAACCTGTTCGAATTCATTCAACCCTAATGCCATGATCGTGATTACGACGGCCCCCGATGCCCATGATGACGATGATGATGATGATGATGATGATGGCGATGATGATGAAGAGTACAGTAGCGCTGGTGTACCGTTCGTGTCGGGATTCCATCGAGAATCGGTGACGTTTGAAGCGAGTTGAAGTTCGCCAGGATGGATCGCGTCCATGGATGGAATGGGACGAAAATCAATCAATCATTAAATTGCCGGTGTACCGCCGGCAACACCCCCACTACAGGCCACTCGAGCACCAGGCCCACGAGGCATGGTTACACAATTTTCCCTCCCCACCGGAGTGTGCAGTGGAAATGCCATGCTGGAGGGGGAAAAATCGTTCGCACTGCGGAAACCCTGCCGAGCGTTTGACACACTTTTTCGGACATTTATTGCCACATTGCCGGTTTTGCCGCCCTGTGAAGTGGGTGAACCAGAGACAAAAGGTCGGCAGGACCACCCGGCGATGGGATCGAGCGGACATCGATTGGATGAGCCGTTTAATTGTCGCTTGACAAATTTTCAAGTGAAGGATAAATTTTGCGGAGCATGATAAAGAACAATAAGCGACAGCAAGAAGCACGGCTCCCCGAAATTTTGATTGTGGGCAGCGATTTTTCCGACGTGAAAGATTAATCCCTGTCGTGTTACTCCACTCAGGTAAATTGAATTTTTATTTCAATCGAAAAATTCAATCAACGTTCAATGATGCACACTTCGGCCCTGAGCTAGAGAGCTGATACATTCGCATTTGCAACGCACAAAATTTGCAAAACAAATCAAATACGGATCGAAGCTTTGGAGCACTTTTCCGTTGTGCGTGGCATGCGTTGTTTCGCCCGGCAATATTGATTTTGTAATTCGAGAACCCACAAGAAACCAATCAAGACAATTTGCGGTTCGTACTGGGGCCACAAAGGTTGAGCCACAGTACGAGATTCCTGGGAAGCGACAAAGCCGACAACGGAAAATCGGTGGAAATCAGAACACAACATCTCGCCCAACAATCGCATTGTCCCCGGGAAGCACGAACCGTCGGCCATACACACGATTGGCTCTCGTCGGATGAGCAGAATATTGGCTTCCGCTTCCGTCGGTCAGGGCATTCTTGGCGAAACAAGCCGTAAGATTTGTCTCGATGGAGCCATCTGTAATTTGTGCTTCGTCAACGCATGTGCTAGAAAAAAAATGAAGAACGAATGTTGACGTTGCCATGGTTCCGAGAAGTCTGGATGGGTTGGTTTTGTTGGAATGGGCTTTGATCTGGGGATGTGTGCCTGGAATTGCACGGGTTGCTATGATTTTGTCACGTTGATCACCAACCCTTGGGTGAAATGTTTCACAAATTTCCGCTTGTTTTATTGGTTGAAGATGATTAAATGCATGAGTTTGAATAACGTTTGATTTTTAACTGGTTTTAATGCTTGTTTCCTTACGTCTCTTAGGACAGAAAACGCCCACAATCGAAACACAACGATCCACCTGCTTGTGTACGCGAATGGAACCGATATTTTCCCATTTACTGAACCACGTGATAGGATCTTAAACTAATTAGCTTTCTCTACCAGCTCACAACGAGCTGATGCACTTCGAACGAAGCTTCCCAACGAAGGGGTTCGCGCATGAAAGCGATTCCTCTTTTCCCCACACAACGTATCACATTTCGGGTTCTCGTTATCTTGCCGCGTTTTATCGGACGCAAACAACCACCCTGCGTTGGTGCAACAGCGTGAAAGCCGTTCACGTACCTGTTCATGCATTGTCGGTGGCTTCCGATCCGTAATGGGTTTTGGGAACGATTGGTCGCAAGAAAAATTCTCGCAAGGACGCATTTGCGAAGTGAAACTAAAACATAGCAAAGCAATTCAGTTGGGATATCGTTATAAAGTGCCGATCGTGAAGGTTAAACGTAATGCCGAGAATTATCCGTTATCTGTTTAACTGCAAAAGATTTGTCGGAATAAAGTATTGAAATGATTTCAAATAAAATATTCAAGGTTTTTCGACAATTATTCAGTGATAAGTTTTCATCTGTGACCTTTTTCAAACACACTGCTATCTGTGTTATTTGAGTTGGAAAAATTACACCCCCAATAAATAACCCAAACAAGCGCTATCAAAAAAGACACCTCCACACGGGCACAAACTCAATGAACCGTCGGATATTTAGCAACTCCTAACGATCTATCTGGTGAAGAATGCTTCCGCCACATGCTCACGCGACCAAGTTAAAACCATTTTCATTCTCACCCAATTCGATTCGCAATTGCCACCAAGAGTCACCGTTCGAGCTCGTTCGAAGGAATGCGATTCTCGCCATTCTTCCGACCGACGGAGAGTGAAAGAAAATTGAAAAAAAAAATAAACGCTACCAAAGGAAAACGTACACACATTTCCAGCTTCAACGCAGCTGAAGCATCTTGCGGCCCCCGTACAAGAAGCCCACCAACAACCGCACGAAAGTGAACCGAATGGGATACAACATTAGGTGGATCGATTTCCACCGGCACGTACCTGCCACTATCAGCAAACAGAGTATTGGGAGTCGTAAATCCATTACCGCTGGGAGCCACATTTCCTGCTAGCCTGCCACAACGCTCTCGGTGTGCCGCGTGTCGTAGATTTTCCCACGCCAAGGTCCTTGCATGGGCGGCCAAAGAAGCTAGAGCCGCTCGCGCGATGAATGTGCAACGAAGAAACCGTATAAATATATATATATGTGAATTCGCCCGGGAGCTGACGCCTACGCTCACAGCCCACTGGATCGTATGGCCACGTGTGGCCGGTTCTGGCGCAACCCCACAGGCGTTTGATTTTCGCCGGTGGCACTGAGGTGTTGCTTTCGTCGGTGTGAGTAAGCCGCCGCACCGGAAACGAAACCGGAACCGGACGCAGTTTTTGTTTTCACCACCAACCAGGAAACCAACGGGAAAAGGTGCCACTGGTTTTCACTGTGGCCGTGTGTCTTACGAATGCAAGCACACGTATTGTTTCGTCTCGGTTTCACCTTCACACACACGCACACATACCACTACGAATGCACGTCACACTATCAAACACACACACACACACTCGTTTGTTATAATGCCGTTGCGCGGGCGCATTCACGTGAGGTACTGGGCGCCCGCTTCGAAGCCCACCGAAGGTCACCGAAGTCAGCGCGCACAACAGACCGGGCTTTTCTGCTGCTCACTTTCTCAGCTCAGGCCAACGCAACAAGGCATCGAATTCTTCGCGTCACCCGCGTCGGGCTGCGGTTTTCAATGGGTTCGATTATTCAGCGAAAGCACACGCACAACAATAAATGATGCTTGCACGTTCCCTTTTTTTAACACCTTTGTTGGGGAGTTTTTGTTTTCACTTGCACTTCGCATCCACCCGGTTTCGTGCGCGTCAATTTCCTCGTAATCTGAAACAAAAAAATGGGAAGAGAAAAGAGCACCACTTGTATTGTGTTTCAATGTAGGGGGGAAAACATGCAGCTCAAAAGGAGCTGTGAATGACGAGTGACGAGATTCAGCAGGAGCGTTCATTTTTGAGAGGTGGCTGGCAGCAAATTATTCCTTCACAAGATGCAAAAATGGCATTTCAATTATGGCACGTAAACGTTTTGAAAAAAAAAAAAAAAACAAAATCCTGTTCGCAAACGTCCATATATCATTAAAACAAGGGACCACCTCTCGCTCATTATGTTCTGCTTTGTTTTTGCCTTCGTAAAACACTGCTTCATCGCATTACAACCGAAAACAATAGGATGCTTTACAATTAGGCTGTGAAAAGCATGGGAAAAAACGCTGGTCCTGCACAATCTTTTCCAGGCGCGGAATCAGCCCTGCAGTTTCCCAATTCCGCAGCCATATTGCGGCAAAGCTACGCATAAATTAAATTAAAGTAAATTAAATTTACGGTGTCCGTATACATCCCGCGCGTTCGACAGTAATTGGTTTATTGAAATAGCATGTCTTTGAGTTTCTTTTTTTTCTTCCGCCTTCTTTTGCGTGTGCCACCTTGTTTTAATATTTTCCTCCCACCCAGCGTACCGGCGACGTGCAGCATGATGAATGTGTATCTGCTGTGAGCTCGTTCGAGTGAGCGGTGCTCCCAAACCAAGCGCCAAGTGGACATAGACCGTCGATTCGCGATTCGGTAGCTCGTCCCCGGGTGTCGAGTGTGAACCGAAAGCTTGCGGATTTCCTCGAAGAAGCATGCCAGCTCATTCTTTCCGCTGCGGCAACCGAGCATAAAGCATAACTAGCCAGCTATTCCCCGTTCACGGTGTTGGCTGCCGAGAAATGGCCACGGCACGGATAGCAACCTAGGGAGTTCCGTGGAATCCGCGAGCGCGACAAGACAAAAAAAACGGGCGAGAAAATACACATTATAATGGGGGAGTGTTGGAGAGCAACAGCAAAAAAAAATCTGCCCGTCCGACCAGATGAGGGTTGAATAAATAATGGACCAGGAGCCACCGACGCAGCCATCCCGCGGCAGCGTGTCACGGGAAAAACCCGGGACGAGAAACCGTTTCGTTCGGGTATTCCACGGAAGAAGGAAAAGCTGTACCCGCGCGCACCGACAAAGGCGGAATGGATAATGTAAAACAGTTTATAAAGAATACATTTTGCCATCGCCATCGCTCATCGAAGCGAAAGCGGTTGTGGCCGGTGGAAGCACCGTGGAAGGAAAACCGCACGGAATTACCTATACATACAAATAAAGCTTAACGAGAATAGACTCCCCGGTTTCGGATGGGATGGCGCAGGAAAATGAGCGCATTGTGGCAGTGGTGGAAGCCGGGAAAATAATGCTTAATTTATCCAAAAAAGTTCTCCACCCGGTGCGCTAGTGAAGCGAACGAGCTGCATCCTGAGCCAACGGAGATGATCAGAAATATTAGCGTAAAAGATGGCTAACGTTTGATTTGTGGCTTGTTCACTGAAGATGATAATGGTAGCCTTATTGTGAGCACATAAATGAACGCCTGCGAGTGCGAAACAAGGACGAAAGAAATCACCCCAAAACCCAAATCACATCACACACAATCTCAGTGTATTGCGCAGCAATTGTGCTCGTGGGAAAGGTTTTCCACGTAATTCAAATGACACCGCGTGCGCGCGCGAAAAGCCCATCAATGCCACCAAAAAGCCATCGCTTTCGTATCGCAATTCGATTAAATTAAATCCCCACCACTAAAACTCCCCCCCTAATGGGTGCCTCACGGGAGTCCTTTTGGCCCAACTCCACTATTCACCCCATAATTCCAGGCTTCCCAGCAACACTTCATCGAACGCATCAACTGGTACTAATAACAACGAAACCCCTCCTCGCGAATGCGGATGAAAAAAAAAAGCTCTTGATTATTTTTTCATATTCCTTTAGCGCCCCGCTGGGGGACATTTGGAACTGGGCTAGGGGGCGGAATACTTCCACCCCAATGTCTCATGAGGGAGCGATTTCGAGGCGACGGTTTCGTTCCTGTTGAATTCGCGCACGCGAAACAGCTGATGGCATCGATGACAGGTTTCGAGGTAGCTGAGGTCTTTGGATCTCGGTTGCAAAAAAAAAAGAAAAAAAAACACCCAGAGGGTTCGGAAAACCCTACTCGCCGTGTGTCGCGATTTTCCACGATGAAGACATTCCGCGCGACCACGTCCAACGGCTTCCCCACGAACCCGGGATGCTTTGCGAAACGGTTCCGGAACGCACCACCATCGGCACCGTCACCGATGCTGTTTAATGATGATTGAATTTTCCACTAACGAACACGAGCGCCCGCTGGCGGTGGAAATGGAAATTTTTCCCATCGGCTTTTCCCGGGACGGCGGACGGGCCCGGGTGGTGACAACCAATTCCGCACAGGCCGTCCGGGCGTCGATGGGGCGAAAGTATTGTAAGAAAATTTAGTAATGCAAATTTGATTACCACCACCGGTGATGATAACTAATTCCAGTGGCTCTGGATTGGGTGTGGGTGGAAGTCGCTGGAAAGAAATCGAGCGCAACCAAGCAAGGTGGAGAAAAACTAATGTCAATAATTAGTAGGCAATCTCGAAGGGGGCCGGGTTAATTTCATCGCATCGTGTGCCGATACCTGGCCGTGGGAAAGCGGACGATTTTCTGAGCCCTCTTGCGCCGGAGCGATCGATCCTCCAAAAAGCACCCCAGCGGAGTGAAGCCACACTGAGAGTAATTCAATTACACCGAGGAATTAGCTGTTGATGAACTTTTATCAGCGTGTTGCTGCAGGATTTCTCGTGGAAGCCCACGTTAACCATTTAACAAGCGTTACCGGTGGGGGGATGGCGAAAATTTGGCTCGATACTGGAGAAAACTCACAGAAGAAAAGAAAAGCAGAAAAAAGGAAGGAGGAATTTAAACTTAAACATGGTTGGGTTTTGATTTTTGTTTTTCAAAGGGAACTTTTGTTGTAATATGATTTTAGGTTACCAAGGAATAGACAATAACTTGAGGAGGTGTTTTGCTGAAAAACAAAATGAAGGAATCACAGTTTGAAAAAAATAGAAAATTAATCAAACACATCCAATAGTTCTACAGCTGCTGCTAAATTTTGTAATATTAACAGCAACAAATAATTCCTCACATGCTTAGAAAACATGTTTTTCAATAAAGTTAATAACATTTCTCTTACACGTTGACTGCATAATAAACATATTTTCAGTCACTTTTGCATACTGAAACCATTTTTAAGTCATTTGAACTGTTCTGTGATTTAAATAACATCTTCATCTCTTCGACATTCCATGCCACTAACCATAGATAATCTCTAGAAAAGCAGCTACATAACCACCTTGAAAATATTGCTCCTACTCCTTCCGAATGTCCCTGAGATCCCGTGATTAGATCCATTCGCTTCGCTGTTGGCAAGTGTAAATTTTACTAAACGCAACAACAACAAAAAAACCCGCACGTATTTGAACGCCCAGTGGGAAAGCACCCGCAAGAGGCCTTCTTCAACGAATCACCCGCTAAAAGAATGCCATTTCCACCGAAAATCCACTGCTCGTTTGTTTTCCATTAACCGTAAAGCACTTCGAGCAGGAGCACCTAAAAACCGGCACCACCATTGAACCCTGGCCCAGCATAAACCCATCCACATTACCTGTTTCAATCGCGCGGGGCGATCCATGCGCTCCTTTACGGCATTAATGTCACTCCGCTGTTTGCCGTGATTGAGATAAAGGCTTTTCCGGGCCTTTTAACAGCGTGAGGAAGCAAGAACTGCAAACCAAAAAAAAAGAAAACAAACCACCACCGGGGATGGACGACTTTCCATTCCGACAGTAAGCATCCTTTGTTCTGTTCGCTGGGCAAGCAGGGAAAACCCCCGTGAAATGAAAAAAACGAAGGTCTCCGACGACAAAGCAGCTGACAGCGGTACCAATGGGTTTCCTCGGCTACGGGGTGAAACTCGCTTTCCACACGTTTCTCGGGAGACGAAAGCGGGATTCAAATGCGACCCATCGGCACCCATCGGCTAAGCTTCCCAACCAAACAAATCTGCCCGGGATAATCCACTTTAGAATCCAATCCACCAAAAAACGAGCTGCACATTACGTTGCGCTGGGTGTATGGAGGGTTTTTTTGTTTTGTTGCTGCTTTTTGCCCCGATTTGGAAGGCACCGGCGGGTTTGGGAACGGTGCGTAAAGACACCACGGCCACGTGCATGATGTGCGATTTGAAATACCGCCCACCGGAGCGCCGAGTTGGATGGAAAGTTTTCGCAAACAGGCTCACTTTCGCATTTGCTTTCGCGTACGTGTGTCTGCCGAGACACAGGGATTAGGTGATCGGTGAGTTGTGAGACGCAACCACGCGCAATCCTTCATACACCAGCGTCAGAGAATCGGTGGGTTTTGTGCGTGGGTTTGTGACAGTGCGCATACATCAACGTGGGAGTGTGGCATTCGCTTGAAGCATCGCGTACCGATCGCTTTGTTTTTTCCGTGTGCGCTGAAAATTGGTAGAATCCAAGTGGCAATAAATCCTTGGCGCGGAAAACATCACGAGAAGCCTTCGAGAAAAATCCGAGAGCGAAAGGCCCTTCCGGATGCTACGAACTGGCGGGAAATCGCTCAACAACGCGTGCGGTGTCTTTTCGTCGAAGAAAATCGGGGAAAAATAAAGCAGCCCAAAAAGGACATTTCCAAATACGAACGCTCCGATGAGTCTGCGAAGTATTTTTGTACCACCGAACGACCGCGAATGCAAATTAAAGACACAAATAACGCTCATCTATTTCGATTTGCTCTTTCCTTCCTTGCTTCTCGCTCGAGAAAGCCGGAAATAAAAATCGTTTCATTCACAAGCGACCAGATTCGCATAATGCGTCTTTAATTCGCCCCGCCAACATGACGAAGGAAGCGAATTATTTGAATCGAAAGGTCATCTTCAATGCACGCTTTTGTGCTGCCCGGTAATGAGCGCCTTTATCGCTGTTTCATGCAACTTTACCGCGAAATAAGCGCCCCGTTTTTGTTTTTTTTGTTGTTGCTTTCACTCAACCCCAACCCCAATGTTGCCGTGGTTTGACGGAGAAATTATGCAACACTCACGCACACACACACACAGACATCAGAGAAAAAGGCGAGCTATTGTGGCAGCAATTGCCCGCCGGAAAACCGACCCGAACCGACCATAAGCCGGCATTATGCGGCCAATTGCTAGTTGCTCCTTTCCCTGACCGATTCCAACCGGTTGGTTTTGGGGAGTGCGCGATTTTCTTTGGCCCTTTTGCGACGACCCCACCATGTGCGCGGCATTATGTGAATCATGATTTATGTTAACTTGCCGGTTCGGTTCCGCTCGCACCGGCCCCACCGTTGTGGTGGCCCCATCCATCGAGCGCAATAAACAAAAGCCGTAAGTGGAGAATGCCCGAGTATGCCCGGGCAGGAATGGGCCAAACGGGCTGTACGGTTCGTGTCCGGAACCGTCTGTTTGTTTTATGTTTATTTTCCGGCACCTTCCCGTGTCTTGCACTGTCCTGGCCCGGGAAAACCCCATTTTCTCGCTGCTGCTGCTGGATTATTTCGATTCGAGCTTTCGGGCTCCGTTTTATTGTCCATCGGTGGCGCTGGCGGCGACGGTGAAACGAACCGGTTTAGTAGACGCCAGCGGAGGAAAAACCGAAGAGATGTAAATTTTCGTTACGCGTTTTTTTTTTTGTTTCATCTCCCAGTCGGACCAGCTCGCCTCGCTAGCTTGATATGATCACTTTCGACAGTTTCGTTTCGCATCAAAGCCCCCATCCGGAGCCTCGGAAATGGAAATTGTGAAGCGAATGTGCGGATAAAAAACAGCCATTTTCCGGCACAGCCCGCGATTCAGTTCGTACCTCTTCGGCACTCGCACACAAACACACACACATATACACGCGCGCGCACACAATCAATCTTCCCCGATGGCCATTAATATAATCTTAGATCGAACATTGTGTGGCCCGGTTCGCTTTTATGTCTCGCTGTGGTTCGCCATTTCGCGCACCGGATATTCGATGTCTTCACCTTCGCGCATCGGTTCGATGCGGGATTCGATTCGCATCGGTTCCTGTGTTGGGACGCCAAGGACCTGCACTACAATGGGCTCGATTTCGGGACGGTTGAATTGCCGCACGATACCCAAGCAAACTCGGTGGTGGAAAATCCTTTTCTCTTCATGCGCCTGATTTGTAGGCACTTCCGTACGCTCGCCGATGCTCCTATCGGTGCCTATCAATCAAATGCGGGGTTGGAGGCCCAAGAAAACACCCGGGAGTTTGTTGAAAACTTCATCCCGGTTGCGTGAGCATGATGTGGGGGTTGTGTGTGGAAAAATGCTACACGCGTTGCTATCAGCAATTTTGGAATTTCCACACCCACCATCAACCCGTTACATGATGCCGTTCTGCTTGGCTTTCTCGCCACCGTAAGAGGATCAAATTGGGTGACTTGCTGAATGAGCCACAAATTGTGCACCCAAGTTTTCGTTTATTTTTGTGAGCTACTTTTTCTTCCTGCTAGCTGAGTCTATTTAGGAGCTTCTGTCTTGGGTGGAACGTTCCTGCAGGATCCATAAGCATCTCGTCCTTGGTAACGTGAACACACCCCCACAGATAAGATCGCCAAGGGAACGCACCAAGGGAAGCACGAAAGCTGGGAATCATGCTTGTAAGAAAGGCAAAACTGACGAGGTGAAGGCCAATTTTCATCATACGAACAAATTGTATATCCATATCGTCCGTATCCTAGCAAATGATTGTCTTGTTTTCGTTGCACAATCATAATTGAACAGTCATTCGGTCTCGAATTGGAAAGGACTCGACTCTCAACCCCCCCCACAAAGCATGCAACAGTATTTAGGTTCAGTTTCCCTAACAATCTCGCCCCCCTTGTTAATCCGTTCCGGAAAAGAAAGACCATAAAAACGGCAGCATAAATTATTCCACCAAAAGAAGGTAATCTTCTCCCGCACGCGCCCACAAAACAAAAGCAAATAAATAAATACAGCACACAAACGCTCAACCCCATCCGCAGGGAGTCGGCAAGCGAACAAACGCGAGACCGGTTCGGTTTGATTACGGCTCGAGATCAACTTACGTGATTAGACGACGTGGTCGGAATGGGCGCGTCCTTTGGATTAATAAACCACTCCAGCAACAAATTCCAATGTCGTAAAATCTTTATCACCACCGTGCCACTTCCAAACTGTCGCCTCCTTCCAAACGCACACACATACACACACGCTGCGTGTGTTTCCACTCACAGCGGTCAATTGATATCCTTGTGCGGGTTGCAAACAAAGCCACGCTTAGGCAACGGCTCAAAGCGGAAAAACGCGACTCACAACGGTCGCACCAGGCGCTGCAATCACTTTCATTGTCAGATGGCCAATCGTCCAGGTCCCAGGGCCAGGGATCAGGATTCTTTTTTTTGCTTCTCTCGAATGTCGGCTTCCTCTGGACGTCCAAAACAACGGCGTCGTGGAAACGCGCGGCTGTCTTTATGTTTTATTCATTTTCATCATAGCAACCTCTATCGCAGCTGGCGGTGACGGTGAGCCAAAAGTTTTCTTCACTCTCAGCAGGCTTCGGGACAATCGCTCACACCAAACCACACACACACACACGCGCGCGAACTCGCACACATCCACTCACATATGGGTCGTATGTGCGTACACCGGCGGTAGTTTCCCGGAACTGATGGTGCCAAATTTCGCCCGGGATGTTTGGGAGCGTAGGAAAACAACACCACATCGATTACGAACCGCTTCCAGTGTGTTTCTTGCGTTTTTCCTCACTCACACACACACACGCGCGCGTACTTAGAACACCAGCCCGTGCGTCTAACCGTCTTGACTGAACGGGGAGCGATTTTCTCACCGATTTGTTGATCCTTTTCGATCAATATCAATTTCTGTACGAGTTTTCGTTCAAAGATTTCATCACGTTTTGGTTTGGTTTTCTGCAACTGCTTTTCAGCTTCAAACACAATCCACCAAGCGCGTACATAAACCTGGCACACGTAGCAAGAAGAAAACGTATTTTTCTCACAGCATCCAAAAGGCAGAAGAATGAATGTGTTACGAAATGAAGCAACACTGCACGGGAATGCAACACACGCGTGGCGCCAGATCAGGTGGGTCGGGAAAAGGGCCGTACCAAACCGACCGAGATGGAAATCCGTGTTTGACTGAGCCGATGACGTACCGTTCCCACGAAGGGTCCTTTTTCGGCAGGAACAATTTTCCACCAGCTCGACCCGATCAGTCGCTCACTCTCAGTTTGCTCTTGGGTTCTTCACACGATTTGTTTTTCCTCTCGTGCTCCCGTTTTGGTCGTTCTCTCGTGAGTTATCGAATCGAATTGATTGAAGAGCAATAATTAATGCGCTCCCGAGATGTCGAAATTTGCTGATCCAGCGTATGGGTGGGTTTGCTGTTGGGAGCAAAGTAAGCAAATATGGGCATAAGATAAGTCTGTCAAGAAAGGGTACAAGGCATCAGCTTTCGCTTGCGCCTTATAGTATAGATGCTCTTTTCAAAACACCCAAAGTTTTCCTACCATTCAAATTACCAATTGATACTCACAGATTATAAACAAAACACAGTTTTCTTCCCAAATTTCATCTCACTATACTGAGAAGGACACCGCTCACTACACACATTGCGTGAGGTGTTTCGCAACGATAAACTGACAACGCGCATGCTCCTGTAAAGAGGGGTTGAATGTTATGATTTTCTCACAACAACGAGTGTGTAAGGATAATGGGAACAAAACCAAACTACTCGATAGGGGAAAACGACTCATGCTCAGCTCACTATGATGAGCATTTGGCTGGCCAAATTAGGGGAGGGGAAAATATGCTCACTGCATTTCAGTGATACGAAAACATTCTGTACAAAAATCTCACTACGGAAAACAATGAGAGCGACGGAAAGCTTCATCTCATTATCTGTCATCGTGCTGACGATGAGAAGCGAAACTTTCTCATCTGCCTCACCGAAAGTGAGATGATAAATATTTTCTCCTGCCAGGTTTGTGGTGAATTTGTGAGCATGACTAACTAAAGTGAGAATTTTCCACGCTCACTAAAATGACATTCTTCATCGTTTCGGAATCTGAGAATATCGATAGGAAACTAAACAATGTGAAATTTGAAAGGAATTTTCTACGACGGAATTCAATATTCTATAATCAATAACATACGCCTTCAATATTAATAAATTGAACACAAAAATATTTTCCAACAGCATTTCTCCATACACATGGAAAAATACTGTGCTTTATAAAAATGCTTTTCGAAACGTAATAATCAAACCATCGTACCGCATTATCGTATCATCAGATCAAAGCATAGAGAACTGACTTTCCATTGTGCTTGTTCCAGTAACGATCCAGCAAAAGTTCCACTCGTTGCAAGTAACATAAGGGACAATCACTGCAACCGCAGCCACTTTGGCCGAGCTGATTATATCGCTACCGTTCGCTCGGAACTAGCCGTATCCCAACATGATACCAAACGGTCCGGCGAAACCAAAAACAGAGCGTGAAGCAGGAAGCAGAAAGCCAAAAAAAAAAGAAATGACGTATGCGCATCGTCACCGGGAAAAACCTCAAAAAGTCGTGCTCTGCCCACAGCCGCCGGCAAACTAAAACAAAGTAAAGCAATTAGTTTGACGGGCAGCAAACATTAATTAATTTAGCCACTGCTCGCCAGAGCGTCCTTTCTCTCTTTCGTTCATCTCTCTTGCTCACTTCCACGCCACGAGATTCAGTGGAAATGGCGTGGAGTGAAAGAAATAAACGCCCAAACAGTAGTACCGGCACCAGCTCTAACCCCACGATTGCAAGGAGGGAGGCTTTTCCTCGCTAGAAGCGGTCGGAAGCTGGCATGGAAAGCTCATGGTACCGCTATCTGATGGTCGGGCAGGAGACGGCATGTATACAAATAAAAATATGAGAAGACGCCGCGCCCCGCTCAAGCGTTCCTTTCGTCCTGCGTCCTCAATCATCGGAAGCCTCTCGAGCCCACGACCCGGTCGGTGTATATTGTGACATGTCACGTCAGCGACACGCTGCATCCGTTGACATTTCATAAGCCTCCTTCTCGTTCCATTTTCCGGCTTTTCGATTGGCGGGCGCGATGTACGTTTAATCCGGTCTACGTGATGGGCAAGCGAAAACATCAACCAGCTAAGTGGCCGCCGGGTTCGTCAACTTCGACTCCATTGACACCAGGCGTAAACGCGAGCAGGTCAGGGTGACTTTGGTGCGTCACGTCAAACATGGACAGCCCGATTGCACGCGCTCGTTGGGCTGGAAATTAATCCTACACAAGGTAAGCCTTGGATGCGAAAATTGTCGCGCGCGCTCGAAAGGATACGCAGAAAGGATAACGCCTGAGCATTACTTCACCTGTTCCAATACACCGGGCAGTTTAATCCAACGTCGCAGAGATGCACTAAGCCTACTGTGGTGCGGCAAAGCCTACTACCAGATTTCTGAGGTCCTTCTTTGACAGGTGTCAAACGGGTGACAAATAACACCGCCTGCGCTTCGTGTTCGACGATACAATTAAAAATGATCATTCAACGAGTTTTGACTAAAATTTCGAGGAAAAGAGTGCCTCCTTCACACGGTAGGAAACGTCCACAAGCAATCCGTCGGTGTCGCCTATCCCGTGCTGTGAACGTGCTGTAACTCAACGAGAACCTTCGTCGAGCGGCACCTAAACATGCGCTCCGGAGATTAATCTTTGCCCAGATTGCTGACGGCCCTCCTCCATTGGGTAACTTTACAACCAACGGCCTAGTTCCTGGGGCTTCTGCTGTCGACAACGCCACACTAGCGGACGGTGTACATGACTAAATCAAGCTGCGCCAAGCTGCCATGGATGCTCGACGAAGCTGCACCGCTTTGTTGTAGAAGGTAAATTGTTTACCGTGCGCTTGATTCACCACCGTACCCACGCTATCAGTCGGTCGCCCGGTGAATCTCCGGGGGAAAACATTCCACGGAAGGAACGGTTTTGCAGAAGCTTTCACCAGCGCCAGCAGCCAACGGTTGCGCTTGCTCATGCACACCACGTTGCAGCGTGAATTCCGGTGACTGGTCGCGCAGTACCTGACCTACGCCTCGGTTGGAAGCATTCACCCAACGACGCCAAGCCTAACATCACATCTCACGCTGCTGCGTCGACGTCGTTTGTGCTGGTCTTAATTTTGTTCCTCCTGGCACCGAGAGACACAGAGGAGAAGTTATGAATATTGTGTCGAAACTTCAGCGCAAAGCAGCTACACGAAAGCGGCCGCCTCATCTGTCATTGCTTCGTTAACTGCAACGAGGTAAATGAATAGCGGAACGTCTTGCACCTCGGCTCTAGTGCCTCGAGGCAGGCTTTTGCAGTTTGATTGCCCTTTAAAACTCGCGGCGCTCGTTGTGTACATAGTGCTCCGGAATCATTTACCGCAAGCTCGTCAAGCAAGCAGCAGTATGCAAAAGAGCGCCCGAAGCGGCTGAAGCCTCTAATTTGAAACACCCCCGCCAAACTCACTTCGGAAATTGGCTTTGAAGGTTTGAAGGCGCCCGCAACCTGTCCCAAGGACCAAAATGTGCCGCACAAATGAAGTGAAACGGCATTCCGCGCCACGAGCTAATGCCTAATTTCGAGACGCGAACGGGCGAATAACGTCGCAAATGCTAATTCCTGGCTAAGAGTGGAATCGAATGAAACGGCAAAAAACAAACGAAAAAGAAAAGAGCCGCTTCCTCGCCGAAACAAATGCGAGGTATTTATCTATCAAACTGCGGTGAACTCATTCCCGCGTGCGTGGGGCCATCGCCATCGTTAGCCGAGGCCCGTCGTTGTCGTAGGTGATTGAAATTAATGATTATGTTTTTGACGTTGTTTCCGAACTCGGCGAACTGCTTTCTCGAGCCGATCCGGCGCGCACGAGCCTCCGGTTCCCCGGAGGCGCCCAGAACGTTCTAGCGCGACTGCTTGCGAGGATTAGCTCGGTCGTTCTTTATTTAGCGAGAGCTGGCGGCAGGCATCGTTGTGCGTCGATAATGCTACACACAGCCACTGGCTAATTGGAAGCGCTAAATTAGACACGCGCTCGTGCCATCGAGCCGGCGTGGGAGAAGGCATGGCGTGTTTATTTTCTTCTGTCCCTTCGAAAGCAGCAGAAAGACGAACGGTGGGACTTTCCGGTGGGATCAACTTAAAGCCCGGCCCATCGGAGGCTTAGTGTCGTTGTCGCCTAGCTGTCAGTATCAATCTGACCACGGATCGATCGTCGTTCGATCGGCGTCCCGTTTCTGGTGTAGTTTTCTCTCGGGAGCGATGACAAATTAGCTAAACCCAGCGCAGATTCGACGTGGCTGTGACGTATCATTTCGTTAGCAGCGCCAAAGCATTCCCCAAGGACGAGAAAATAAGTTGTCTCGTATCAGAAGAACAACATGTTTGTTTGATTTAAATGGCTGTAGAATGACCACTGGAATGGCAATTGCAAAACATCGATTCACAAATGCGCTTGCGAGTATTGAGCACCTTAAGTATAAACTAGTCGATCACTCACACCGTTACACGGTTTAATCAAAACTTCTTACGGCGTTGCACTTGACGGCTGAATGGCAGCTTCTTCCCGTTCCGAACAGGCTGCAAACGACAACGAAACTCCTCCACCCGGCTGTTGGATTGGAATTAATTATTCATGCCCATCAAGCACCCGGGCGGGGACGAATGCAAGGTTCAAGTGTTCGTTAAACGCGGGAAATTGAATCATTTACTTTGATTGATTGGACCATTTCAGCATACATTATTGCACCTGATCGCTCGGGGCACTCCAGGCGCCCGGGAGATGAATAATTCAAGTGCCCCTCCTCGTATTCTCGAGTGGGGCTTTGATGTGCATCCCATGGATACGGGATCCAGGTTTCACTTACAGATCGCTCACAGTCCGCCACTTTCCGAACGCAAATCCCAAGTGGGGTGGCCAGTTGCGTTACAATACTCTCGAAGGGGAAAAAAAACAGCAGCTCTCAATATCAGCAAATGCAGCTGCCAATTATGCCCAAACGCGTCCTTCATCGGTGAACTGCATGCAGCCACGGTTTGCTGCCTCTTTTTCAGCGATTTTCCTCGTGCAAGATCGCTCCCGCCACAAATTAATACCCGTAAACAACCCATTAGGGCGCAAAATAAACAGCTCAATCGGTTCGCCACATACCAGAGGAGAAAACTTTTCCGGTGCGTCCGGGTTTACTTTCGCTCGCTAGTGCATCCACCTTGTTAGTGAAACTGCACATCCACCATCCGAGGCACGGAAGAAACTCAGGACAAAGCTTTTACCGAACCCAAATCCACCCAACCACCCAGGAAGACAAGTGTCGGCGATGCGATGTGTGCGGTAATATGATAAATTTTTCTGCTCGGCTTGCGCGTATGACGCCACTGGCGTGCTTAATGAGTGAAATTATATATTTCCCTTCAGCGCGAACAAGCACGTGGGTGGGTGCGACCATGTCTCGAGCACAAATATGCGTTTGTTCTCGTCTGGCACCTGCTCAGGTGATGCGTTCAGCTCGGTACGGGCATCAGCCCACGCCTCGGTGCAATGAGCAAACTTTGCACAATTTCCCGACAACACTTTACGTGTGAGTGCGCATCCATTACGGTGCCCACCCAGGCTGGGGTGGTGCACTAATGAGGATGCGGTGACAAACGACTGGCAGTTAGTTGCGTGGAAAACCTGCCACCCTGGCTTAAGAATATTATCATCCGTTGCGCTTTTTCGGCAAGCACAGGCTTCGGTGGTGGTGGCTGTGAAGCGAGCATGTGTCGGTGGGGCAGTTGTCTTTAAATGCTTGTGGTGCATTCATTTTGATAAGTCTAAAAGGTACATGCGTACTCCATGGGACAGTGGCGAACAAATGCTGAACATTACATATGAGCACCTGCTCGAATACTGGAGTCTAAAAAACCCCTGGGGAAAGTGACTGCGTGATGAAACTGTGATCAAAATATGTGTATCATCACTGGGGTATGATTTTTTTTTCTTTCAATTCGCTTTGTCATCTATTTCGCAGAAAAGAATGAGCCATTCTTTACAAAACCTCATACCTAGGATGTGCTATTCTTGTGCTAACGTCCACTTCAAGAAATGATAGTTCCGTAAGGTTGATTCATCATCCCAACCAATATATCTTCTTCCAAGAATGTACATTTTCACAGACAAGGGAATTCGCAATAAAATCGTAACGGTTTTTGTCTCTCCTTGTAAACACGAAGCTCAGATTGCGTATGCAGCAAATCAAACGTAGTGCAACATTTTCCTATGGAAACTATATATAAATAACGGATTTAATTATGACATAAATGTTGAGTTGTTTTACAAATGATTTTTTACAATGCTCATATTGTTAATACCAGATCACCGGAATGCCTACATCGTTCCACACTTTCAGTATACTTCATGAACACGCTGAGCTTTGGTAATTGTAAAATCAGGACCATTCAATGAGCATCCAGCAGGGATGGCATATATTGATTGGAAAAAAATTTCAACAATGTACTTATGTGGCTATGATGGCATACCTCACTGGCAGAATGGAATGCTCCGTTAATCAACAAGGCACCAGGCGTCTCCATCAGCTACGGTTTGGCTCTACAAAAGCTTTGTCTTTGAAACAATTAGTACTTGTTGTGATTATTATCGATCATAAAACAATCTCTTTCATCTTTTTATGGACACACAAGCAACGCAACAGCAGAACCAGATGGGTTGAGCACTGTCTATATCGAACAATTTGACTTTTTACAGGAATTAATTTCACCAACAAAGGGATCAGATTTCCTTGTACCAGATCTGGCACTCAATCAACTGAAATTAAACTTCATTGTTGGTCAATAAATGCATTTATGTTCCATTACAAACACATGCGGAACAAAGGTGCGTCGAAAAATTGTCACCGGTCAGGCGAGTCCTTTTCAACAACATTCGAAATCAAAAATAGCGTACCTTAATCCGGGAATAAGGAATCCATGCCAGGAGATTGTCTCCAGAATGATTCGCGAGTGAATATCTCTTTGCGATATGAACCTATCCGAGGTTTTGGAGACACATTGATCAAGTAATGAAACAAAGCATTCTAGTAGTAGATCGAATAAAGATGCCTTTGAGCAAAAGCAAGCATCTCGCTGCAGCGATTAGTAAAACCTGTTACAGAACATTCTACATGCAACAAAGTATAAGGAACAGTATTAAGAACTAAATCTCTAATTATATCACTTACCACTTCTACCTGGTAGTTGCATTGTAATAAAATTCAGCTATGGTTTGTGAAAAGAGCCTCATTTCAGTGATAACTCGATATTATAAAAAAAATGAATAGAAAGAATTATTCAAAGTTTTTGTAATTACATAACAATTTATTTCAAATCAACAATTTAAATGTAAGGCTTTGACAAATTATGATAAGCTAAATAAACATTTACTTGACTACTTTCTCACAAATACTTAGACGTGAGGTAACGAGCCATGCTTAAAGCCAAAAAAAGCTGGCTTGTCACAGGTCCACGCAATTGGGAATTCCCAAACGTGTCTTCAACGCTGCTGTTACGCAACTGAATCAAACCATAAAATCAACCACTTTGTCTTTGGCCACCGTTCGCACGCTCAACGCGGTGCTGATTCGGTCCATCGACACAATCAAGCTTCCCTGCAGGCTGAGGAAATTTCCTCCAAATGCTCAATTTGGGGCTGGTGAATTTGTGAATTGTATCCATTTTGGTTTTTTTTTGTTGTTGCTCCTACCCAGCACACAGGGCCAATTTCTATTCCGTCCCACATTCGCTCCACACCGGTGCACGTTGGCATCCGATGGAACCGCGATGCAACGTGCATTCAGCTGCGAAACAAACTTTGGCCGAGTGCAAATTTAATTATACCCTCTGCGACTGTGGGTTGATTTCCGGCACATCGAGAAACTCCGTGCCCAGCGTCAAACTGAGCGAGAGCTCGAGCCGATGCATCGTAGTAGGCATGTGGATGGGATTCACGAATGGATGCAAGAAAAAAAAACAACCTCCCTTCAACACAACTCGATACGATCGGATGTTGAGCTTTTTTTTTTTAGGAACAGATCGGTCCGGCATCTGACCGTATGACTCGAATTCGAAGCGACTATTTAAATTTTGCCCTTTTTCACGCGAATCTCGGGTGTTGTGGAGGTTGGAAAAAAGAAAACAAACACACACACACACACACACAGATCGAGTGAGTGTGTGCCATCTTTTGAATACATATTTTTGAATGAACGGTTCTCGAGTGGCATGCGAAAGCCAATTCACCGGCTGGGGGTTTGTTTTTTTTTTTTTGAGAGAAAAGCTGTTTCGTTTATTTGCACTTGTTGGAGAGCATTCCACAGCGGGGCGAGGTTTTTTTTGTTCCGCTGACTGATGAACTGCCTCGTTTAGAATTTGTTGAAATTATACGCTTCGTCACGCAGTGTTAGATCGTCCCGTTTTTTTTTGTGGTGTTTCGTGACGCACAATAGGTGCGCTGTGTGGCGGTTGCATCCGATGTGGAATTGGTGCACTACAGTGCATGGTCGATGTTTTGTGAGCGTGAGTAAATTTTTCAATTAATAAACACTCGGTAGAATAATGAACGGGAAGCTGTTTACCAAATTGTTGACGCCTTTTTTTTAAGCATTACCCATTATTCAATAGAAAGCTTTTATATTTTCATCATTGATTTTAGTGCTGTAGCTGTACGGCTGCTGATAATCACGCATATGAACAATTTTTCCCTGCTATTGTTCAATCCCGGTCAATCATCACTCCCCACAGACCGAGTTATCAGCCCCTGCCAAACGATGGCCATCCAACCGGTTAGCATATGTTTCGTCAGCTATTTTTTCCCACTTTTTCGAAGGATCGTTGTCACAAAAAAAAACGCCACGTTTCAATCGCCACACTACTGCCGGTTGCCTCTTTTGATTGTGCAGTTTAGAGGGAAAATATATACGGAAAAACCGCTGATCCACTGAACGACACCGATTCTTTCCGCCATGACCGCCTGTGCGGCTTGAAAGTTGTTAATCCATCATTTTCTGACGCTTTTCCAGTGAAACTCTTGGTACGGTTCACTGGCTCGACGGTGCCACCGTAAGGCCACCGCGACCCGGCTGGCATCAGCGATCGGTGGCTATTTTCTGATGAGTTGAAGCTTTCCCTGTCGGTCACGGTGGGATTTTAGATTTTTTGGATGTTTGACTTGCACACACATTCAATCAACCCGTGTTCGCTTGTAACCGACCCGGCGCTAACGAAAGCGCCATCGAATGGAGCGTGTTGGGGTGATGCATGGGAAAACTATTCATAAAACTATTTCGAGCCAATGAACTGGACCGCGGTGAAACCGAGCGAACGATCATGCCCCGAAACGATTCCAGCTGCTCACTTTGGAGTCATTCCGCCAGATGGTACGGGTATCGTTTTCGGTACGGGCAACCCTTCATCAACGATTTGGCGATAAGAGTGGATCAATCACCAACAGGTATTGAGGAAATTAAAACGAATTGCGGCGGAACTTCTCGTATGCCTGGAATAAAACAACCATTTCTGGGAATATGATCAATACAGCAAGCACAGCTTAAGCTTTTGATTTATTGGGATAAATTTTGGCATAAGTAATGTAAAAATGATCTAACTGTAGATTTTACTGAATATTATCTATAACTTTAATGCTGTTATAATGAAAGCTGTTATAATGAATACTGAATGTTATCTTTAACTTTTTAATACAAGGCATAAGGTTGTATCTTGCTTTGAAATATGATAATACGGATCGTTGAGCTGTTGATCGGAGCTGGTGAGAAATAAAACATGTATTATTAACCCGCAAAAAAAGAAAATTCTAAAACAACATTGAAAATTTGGCACAATATATTTTGTTGTTGTTTTCAAAAGCTGTTTTAAAAAGAGAAAAGTCTCATCGAGTACATGTAATCTAACCTCTATAAAGTGTACACTTTCGTGCAACTTCACGTCTGTACGCTTGTGTGGTCGAAATCTTATCCAATTTCGTTTCATTCTCAATATCGTTCTCATACCATCTCCTCAAAAGCAACCTTCATCATGCAATCAAGTGTACTGCCGCACTTTCATCGACTTCCATCGTTTCTTTTTTTTTTAATCCGATCAAGCCAACACACCTCGCACGGATAAAGTCGGCAAAAGTCGCTCGCTTTCGCTGATAATAAAGAGAACCAACGAGCGAGTCATCTCCCAAATCACGCGTAATTAGATTGTAAGTCATGCATAAACTTTCTGGTGAACTAAATGCCACCGAACAGCGCATCCCACTTGCTTTGAGGAATTCTTCATTCAGCTCTTTATTTATCTCTTTCCTTCGCTCGTTTTATCCTCATTTTTAAACCCCCGGTTTCGGGATCGAATGCGTCTGTTCCACCGTTGGTTGGGAAAGCTTCGGTGGTGCAAAAGTAGCAAAATTTTAGGTGAATGCAAGAACACCCAAAACCTAAAAGAGTAGACTGGACACCTCGCGGGGTTTGACTTTCAGTTTGTGACCTCTAAGCGTTGAAGTTGGTGTGCAGTTGATAACGGTTGAAGTTGATTGAATTTTGACCAATTTAATCCCACCCGAAGTAGATCCAATATTTGGCGGCGAACTTATGCACGGTGAAAAATCGTGCCCGGGATCACGAGTTGTCACTTTCAGCCACCCAAAGGGGGGGTGGTTTTTCGGCGTGGGATTATGGCTTCGTTAAAAGCGATCGATGGATTATTTTTTCCCTCCCGTTAGTGCGCTTCTATAGGGTGTGCTTAAAGAGTGGGAAGAAAAAACATTTCCAGGAAAAAAATAAAAACCAAACCCTTTCCAAAGCATGTGTGCTCGCTAAAAAGATGCTCGATTGAGCATTGTCCTGCGGCTCTCGTCGTTAATCGCATTCCATCGACCGGAGGAGGAATTCGGAAATGAAATAAAATTAAGCAGATTACCATGCTTGACTTGCCGGGGTGCGGGAAGTTTTTTTTTATTCCACACGACGCTTGAGAAGAAGCGGGATTTTTCCCTTCCCGGAATAATTTCCGCTGCAAAGCCCATCACAAGAGAGCTTTCGGTGAAAAGGCCTGCGCACCGGTAGGCCCATTTCAATGGGCGATTTTCATTCCACGAGATGGTTTTTCTTTTCTCTTCTACCCCCGTTCAAAAACCAAACCAGAAAACCAATCGACTGCAAACGGGGTTTTGTGTCGACCCATGACGAAGGCAGCTCGTATCAATATGTTTACCACCGTGCGAGAACAGCTTTCTGAACGCTTCCGGCCCCGAAGCACCCGTGGGCGGACAAAAGCTCCAAAAATATAGCTCCACCATGGTCGAAACCAGCGCGTGAAAAATGAATCCCCTTGGCAACAATCGGCTTCCCGGTAAGCTTTCGCCGGGTTCCTTCCGATGCGTAAACATATCGAAAGGTGCGCCAGGGACAATGGTGACATTGTTCGCTCGGAATCGCGTATCTCTTCCGTGAGCCCACCGATCACAATGCGCAGGTGAAGCACACCGCTCACAAAAGAACACCCGGACATGTGGGGCAGAGTGGGTTTTCCTTTTGAGATGCTTCAAAACTGGAGTGGGTTTGTTCAGATTTGTTTTTTTTTTGGCGTGTGTCCTCTCGCCCCCACTAAGACGATTCTCTAATGATAGGTGGATGCAAAGGGAAAGAGAACCGAGCGAGCCTATTATGATTACGAGCGGCATCAAGTGTTGCTAGGATCAACGGAGCACGCCTGCTTAGCAGGTCCACCAAATGGCGAAATGTCTTATTTTATACCAAAAACCTCCCGGCTGTTCTCATGGCTGCCTTTGATGGGGGCGAATTGAGAAAACAACGTTTGACAAGTGTTTGACAACTTCACGCACAATGCAGGAGGTTTTGAAGGGCTCTAGAACATTGTACCGATATTTATACAAAACATCCTCTCGACGGTGCTCGGTCATGCTGGCCCGAGTGGAGATTTGAGAGAATTATTACTCCTCCCCGCCGATCAAGTGGGACCCAATTTCCACAGTTTCGTATCCCGGGAATGGTTTCGATTGTTCGCCATGTTTGTTTCGTCCAAAAGCCAATGTTGCTACGCGCGTTTCCTCGCGTATGGTGTCATCCCGGCGTCATCTCTACTACGCCTCGATTCCCAGAAACAACGTGGGTGGACTTTCCGAAACATAACTTTATCCCTCGAACCCGACCTCAAACCTGGACGTGAACCAGCACCAGTACGGTGACCGCTACGTAACTCGTTTACGGTTGCGTGACTTTTGCCCACCCCGGAAAATTCGACCGGTTTTTGGAGGGAAACTTTCATTTCACACTCTTGCGCCTCTCAGAACTCGGACACCGGCATCAGTGGGGTGGCTTTGGGAGAGGGGAGGAACACGGGACACACACACACACACAGTTGTTGAGGCGAAACTTCATAAAAGCTTTTTTAGCTGTGGAAGTTGGTTTGCGGGAAAGCGATATATTTACGTACAACGCCTCGGGCCGCAAACATGTCAATTGCGCTCATTTGGATTGAGTAACGGACCGACCAAAGGGGGAGTGGTCGGAAAAATGCCCCTAGGGACCGTTTTTGGGGGAAAAGTTTTCCGCAAAGGTTTTGCAAGCGTGCAACCGCCGGTCAGGGTGGGTTTTAAAGCTCACCAAACCATCAGATTAAGCATCTCATTCGAGAAGGAAATCGAACGAGAGAGAAAGAACAAAAAAAACACGATGTCAAACACGCAGCAAATTATCCAGCTGTCTGCCGGCGAGGTAATTGTTGTGCTATTTTCCCGCTCCACGCATTTTCGATGGGCAAATAATAACACAAAAGCCAAGCGTTCCACGCGCCAAGACGAATTGAGACAAGACCGCCGAAATTTATGATGAAGATGGCGTTCAATTTTTGTGTTTATTTTTCCTTCCAAAAAATAAAACAACAACGCAACCACTCCGAGTGCGACTGTTCAATTGCAAGTGTATGAATTTGTGCGGGAATTGGTGTTGGCTTTTTGATTCCTTTCTTCGTTTGTGTGTCTCATTGTGTCTTGTACATGGGTTTGTTCGATGTGGCGTACCCTTCTGAATTGCTCGCGACATTATACGCGCAATTTCGGATAAGACGCCAGCCGGTTGCAACCAAAGAAACGTTGCCCGTGCCCGTCCGGGCTGAACGATTGCCAAATAAATGCTGACGGGTGCGATTGTCCCTCGGATTTCCCGGCGAGCAGGCAGGAGAGAAACAAAACAGCAACAGCGGGAAAAAGCGATGGCACCGCGTCAGCGAAATTTCATTTCATTCCAATTACACGAATGCTCCCCCTTTGGTCGGTGGAACATCGAGTTTTTGTTTGCCATGTTTGGGTTTATTTTTACACTCTCACGCTGCTTGTCGCGTTTCTCAATATTTGTCAAATTTATCGTGAACAGAGCGCTTCTGGTTTTCTTCTGATCGCATGATCGTGAGAAGAAAAAAAGTGAAGCTAAATTTCATCCGCAGCGCCTGCTATCGTAGTGGATGGGGAAATTTTTATTTTCCATCACGCTAATTGTTGCTGTCCTCGTTCCATCGGAATCGATTTTTCTCAGCCCAAAATCCGTGGCCCGAATGCGATGGACTCGCACTACGCAAACTCATCTCATCTTGCACCATCGACTTATGCCTTTCGGGAAGCTTATCAGCCAAAACAGGACACGCCGTCTGGTGTCCGGGTTCAAATGTGTCAAAAGTACAACGCCTCCGTTCCGTACGATTAATCATCCCGGCCAAGGCCATACTCGGATGAGTAACTTCTGCTGCGCTTAAAGGACACTCGAACGAATCACCGGGGCCACTTTGTCGGCCACCCGTCGATTGGGGGAAGCTGGCATTTAAGGCGACTGGCTCTAATTGAATCGAATGCCCGAACGAAAGGATCAACAATCACATTAGGCACTCTGCTCTGTCAACCTCATAAACCGGACCGTTTTGCACCGAACGCGGGTGGCGAAGGGTTGACGAGAAAAGAATAAACAAACACGCTTGTGGCCGGCTCGGAGCGGCTCAATGTGGGGCAAAATGGCCGCTCAACTTCCGGAGCTTTTGCTCGGAAAAGCCTAGCCATCGCTGGCGGTGAACCCCCATCCAATGGCTGGATGGCTTTTGCGGTGAAATCCGGCTCCTCAACGGACGGACGAGCAACTGTTTCTCCCCCAACCGAACAACACTTTGGCACACGATTCTTTGTCCAAACTAACATACATCCTTATCTCGTACCCAAAGTCCGGCCATATTTCTGCCACCGTCCTGCCGGTGGTTTGTCCTGGGACGAATGGGGGAAAAATCGGAGCAACGGAGGCCAAAAACCGGAGCCGAAAGGTGCCATCTCCGGTTTCGGGACGCAAGCCATTCAAAACGACCGCTCACAATTGGTCAAAACAGCGAATGTCACTTCGAGGCTCTCATCCCCTGCGCTCCAGTGTCCTTGGGATCCTTTTGTGGTTTTTCTTGTCGTCTTTTTTTTGCTCTCTCTCTCTCTCTCTCTCTCTCTCTCTCTCTCACTCTCACTCACACACTTGGTCTTTGCTGCCAGCACCGTGCTAAAAATCCTTTTTATCGACCGAGCACGGGCTCGAGGTGATTGCAGGCTGTGTTCCACCATAAAGCGGCCCAACTTTCGCACGCATCCTCGTGAGCTGGGAAAATGATCCACTGTCCACCATTCCACACGTGGGTGGAAAATGCTTCGGGTGTGATCTGAACTTGATATCCGAGACGCCACCTTAGGACACCTTCTTCCACGGAGGTGATAGTAAATCGTGCGCCACATCAGAAGCATTTTACGAGACACGGCAATCTGTACGGGTCCTTAACACACACCCACACACCCACACGGGTGTCCTTGAGACTTGGTTTCGTGTGGTGTCACCCTGTGCCACTGGGTGGACGATTGCCAGCTTCCAATTTCTCACACATCCGAGCACGAGTGATAATTTTCTGGCACGACAAACGTGCTTCCATTGAATTATCTCTTTCCCGAAGTTCAACCGCAAAGATCATGCATTGATTTGACCACGGTTGGGAGTTGTGAAAGCAACGACAAAAACTCACCCAAAAATCTGCAATTCGCGACCTTTTGTGCAAATTTGTGACATGCAGCGCAACAACAAAAAAAAACACACAAGTGACCGAAGCGTTAGGGCGCGAAAGCACGCAAAATCAAAGTAGCCGCTGAAAAGTTCCACTCGACGTAAAGCACAGCCTGCTGCCTGTGTTGGCCAGGCCGTTCGCTTCCCAAAACGAGCAGAACACCCGTAAAACCGACGGTCAAACAACCGTTTTGCCCGTCGTAATAACAAGCGTTGTTCCGAGCTTTCCACCGCCGCTCATAAATAATAATCACTTTCGCCCGAAAGGCAACGCCGCGACCGTAACGGTACGGGGGGGGGGGGGGGCAAAACATTGGTAAACAAACATAAAAGCTGTGTAAAAAAAGGAGAATAAAAAATAGCGACCAAACTAGAAAACACCAACCAAACTCTCGGAGCTGCACAAAATCATCACACCAAACCGTAAAACTGCTGAATCGAAAGAACTTGCGCATCGTCCTGCCTGGTCGCGCTACTTTTGGTTCTGTTTTCGCTTATGATTCCGTCCTTTCCCGCACTTCTCGGGGGAGGGGTTGAAAAACGACAACAAAAAAATAAGCAGAAAAACTTACGCGCTTCACCGCGTGACGCCGGCGTGTGCTGTCTCTGCGTGGGAACGATAGTTCACGCCATTCGCAAACAACCATCGGAGGGAGCAAAGTTGACAATCTGAAGGAGATTCCACGAATGCCCATGCTCCACGGCCCAAAAGTTGGAAACCTCGCAGACAATTTGTCCCCGTATTGATTTCCACCAGCCACCGGTGAGGTGACGACAGCTCGAATCCCTCCAAACTCCGGGCGTGCAATTTTTCCCAACACCGTGGACAATCGACAGCGAGATCGCAGAATCCAAATCAAAATCACGCCACAAACACGGCGACGACGACGACGATGGAACGATTCGAACGAATCGAACGAAACGGTCGTGCGAAAGGAACCGAAAATGGCGCCGGAAAATCAAATGGCGATAAAAAAGGAAAAATTATTTGATTACATCTAGTAGAATGCTTTTTTGTGGGTTTTTAATTTTTTTTTTCTCTCTCTCTCTCTCTCTCTCCCTTTCTCTTACACTTTCTGTCCTGCTCTGTCTCTCTCACTCACTCTTACACCGTCAGTTACACGATCGTGTTCAGTTTTATTTGCACTCTTTTTCTTTTTTTTTTTCGAGCGCCCCTCTTTCGCGTACCATTTCCGCACGGTTCAAGGGCGGCAAAAGTTCGTTTCCGTTTTTCCTCGGGGGCACTGCCGAAAACCGTTCACGGAAACGATTACGAAAGGAATTGCTGCGCGGAAAAGTCCACTCCCTGGGGGAGCGGGAAGGACCGGGCAAAACTAGGCGCGGATGCCAGTGTGGTTGGAAAAGGCCAAAAGAACACGCAGTCCACGATGTACAGGGCGGGAAAGGGAACGGGAAAATGCAGCGAGAGAGAAGGGGGGGGGGGGGGGGCAGAAAAAAAAACCCGCACCCAACGACAGGGAAAAAGGCCGCCCGGCCGCGAACACGAATATAAATTCAAATGAAAAGGTTTATTTCACTGAAGCGATTTTATGGGAGTGATAAAATTTTAAAACCATGTTTAATCTTTCACGGCTTTTCACGACCAGTTGGTCGTGAAAGGATTTGCTCTGGCGCAAGAAAATTCCCAGCGTTTCGTTTGTTGCTCGCTTGATCTGTGTGTGTGTTTTTTTGTTATCTCTTTTTCACTCTCTCTCTCTGGGTGTTTTTCCCGATCTCATTTCGGGTGGCATTCCATTTTGGAGCGATGTTGGTAATGCAATGTTAAATGCGTTCACGCTTCAGCTAACCCACGCCTGGCCCCTTTGGGGTTGTTCGCGTGCAGGTTTTTCCTCCGTTTTCCGCGTCCAGTTTCCCGTTTCGTGCCGTTTCCCTTCCGACAAACAATTATTTTGACTAGTTTCGTTTACCGCTCATCGAGGGTCGCGGCTTGCATAAAAAATTTAACGCAAAATGTTAATGCGAAATCGGCTTTTAGGGGGCAGCGAACGGGGGTGATTTTTCTCGCCCCACCCCCTGGTCACGCGTGGGTCAAAAGATTTGTTTTCCCCCAATACGCGAACAAATCGCACTGCCGGAGACGGCGGAAACAGGCGCAATATCCGTGCGCTGCGAAATCCTTTTATGATGTGTTATTTATTGATAGCATGTATTAATGTTTGCCGCCCGTTTGAATGTTGCGCTCTCTGGTTGTTTATTTGTTGCGCCCTGCAATGATTCATTGCGCGGTCGCGGGGATTGTTTTTCTTCGCTTTCGGTGCGCTTTCCTTCCCGATTCGATCATTAATAACGCGAGCGCGGACGCGTAGAGGACGGTTGAGATGGAAAGGCCGTGCTTCTTCGGCGAGGTTTCCGAGGGTCGCGATGGTAGAAAAGGCGAGTTAATGGGTTGGAAGAAAATTCTATTACAATATGACGATTTGTCAGCAGATCGACGCATGCGAGATTTCTCCCTAAATTACACACATTAACGATGAATTTCTGCTACGTTCGATCGATGCTCTATGCGCTGGAAAAAAAAACCATCACAATCCCTAACTCACCAGAACAAAGTCGAAGCGATCGCGCTTAAAATTATTGTGTTACAAAATTCTCTTTATCGTCCAGCTAGCACCTTCAAAATTCAAAAAAATAACATCCGTCTGCTTGTATTTGCTAAAAAGCACACAAAAAGCTGACCTGAGCCAACACGAAACAGCAATCAAAATTCGAGTGTCCGCTTGTAAGCAACACCACACACGTCGAAATCGGTTGTGGAAACAGAAAACAAAAGCAATGATCTTCCCCATTCGAGCTAATAGGAAGCCTACCAATTGCTCCCGCATTAAACAAGCGACCATTTTCCATTTCGCCCATGAAATGCAATCCCATGACTGACTGGTGGATGGACGAAATTTTAAACTCATTCCATCGCAGTCGCGGACGCCTCAAAAAAGGGACGGTAAAATGCAACCCAAAAGCCTCTCCTCGTATCCGTATTTGTTTGCATTTCACACACCCTGCAGAACTGGGTGGGGGAGGCGCACACAATCACGGGGGCATGTTGTTTATGCACCACCCCCGTTCCCGAGTTTCATATCAATATTCGATTTATGCATTTATTCGCAACTTCGGTCCCTTACACACACACACCCACACAGGGACGGTTTGAAGCGACCCATTCCGTTCGCAACGTGTCATTTATTTTGCATTCCGATACGATCAATCAGCTCCGGATAGTGATGCCATCAACCGGCCATCAGGACGATGGTGATGGTTGCAATCGGTAGCAGATGGGTGCACGTCTACGAGAGCCAAAAAAAAAACACACCTTCAATACTGTTGATTTTCTGGGGCTTTTATTTCATGCCCGTTTTTTTTTTGTCAGCTGGTTGTTGTTCATTCCTTTCATCCCGGGAAAAGGGAACCCATTTGCTGGCATCCAGGATCGCATTCCCGGGACCAATTAAATCGCTATTGCTAGAAATGCGCGATGTCACCGACCATGTGTTGGCTCGCGTGATGACGAAATGCAATCCAATGGCCGCCGCCGATACTTCGCTCGAGCGCTAGCAGCTCGTGCATGGATAAATAAATCTACAAAATCAATATTTCACGCCGTGCCAATCGACCAGTGGCAAATAATTCAATGTGTCGATTAGCGCTACGAAATCATCACCGTGTTTGTGTTTTTTCATTCGTTGGAAACACGAGTAAATTATGCCACAGTCGCATGCGTACGAATCCCAACAAAAAAAAAACAAAGTTGTTTCCCGATGTGCCGTATTCACGAGCGTAATTTTAGAAACACCCTTCATTTGATGTCTTCCAGCTGTATTGATGTGTGCTTTTTCGGAAGAAATGCCACCTACACCGTCATCCACCAAAAAAAAAAGGATGATTTTATGGACACTTCACTCGCACGGATGGCCGTTCTTTCGTCACAAATGAGGTACCGCAGAATGGCCGAATGAAATGAACGGAACCGAGGAAGCCAGGCAAATGACTTTCCCCCTATTTAGCCCGTAAAAGATGCGGCACTTTCGATTTACGATCACACATAGTAAGCTCACCGATCGATGAGTGGGTAGCCGGTTCAGGCTCATCAGGAAGGAGTTTATTACCTGCACTAGGATTTATAATCCATGCTTTACTGTCCGGGAACCGCTCGGAACCCGGGAAAGGCAAGCTCGTTCGGGTGTACTATTTAACGTGCGTCCCCCGCCCAGTACGCGAGGTACAATTTTTATCGCAGGGATCAGAACCTAACACCGAGCCGCTGGGATGGATGATAAAGCAAAACCTTTCTCGCACACCGATCCGAGCGATATTTGGCCCTGCTTGGCGTCTTACCTTTGACGGGTTCGATTGCAGCAATTGCAATGCAAATAAGCCACCCTCGTCGGTTGTTCAGAAATACTTACCGCACCGATCGCATTTAGTGGCTTTATTTATTCGCCTTCCCGTCACGGCAATCCTTCATATTTTCCACCAGCCTAGGAATGGAAAAAAGGCTGAACCAATATATTTTCACCCCACCGGAGCTCCCGAGGTCCTACGAATTCCAGCAATGGAAGCCCCATCGTAATGAGTGTTTGTTCAAAATAGAAATTACAGCGACCGAACCGAGGGCTTGCGCCAGCTGCTGGTCGTATTATAATGTAAATAGGGCACAGAACAAGAACGGCACCACTGCAGCTTGGTGGTGCGCAGCCGACATTTGCCAACTGACCAAGGTTGCCGGAACGGGCCTCTCGGGTTCTGTCGAGATAATGCCGACCAGCCCAACCGGACTCGGAGGATGTCATTCGCTACAATCGCTGTACTGCTGCTGTCCTTCAGACGCGGGCGGCCTTTGCGATGGTTATTATTGGCTGGTCCAGTGGTTCCGAGATCGCCCAACAGCCACAACCGGCATGCGGACAAACAATGCAACATTGCGTGGGTCGAGCGAAAAGTAGCGACCATCGGGTGTAGGCCTTTCTATATCCTTTTTGGCATTCGTTTCGTGCGTGCTTTTCTGATCCTTAAGTATCTTTCATTCCTTTGACTGAACTTTCGAAAACCTTCTTTTCGCTCTCTCTCTCTCTTTGAGTAAAGACCTTTATTCGTAAGGAAACGCGGAACCGTGGGTACTTTCGCATCAACCCTCATGCCACGGGCTAAATCATCCCGCCGGGGATAGCTGCACTCATTTCAAGATTCTTGCAAACAAACAACTCCCTGAAGCCGCTTCGCTTCCATGTTCGTTCTCGTTCTTGCGCACGGCGGCCCATCCCGTGAGGGGATGCATCTCGTCAGAATTGCAGAATGCAGACCATGGTTCATATTGCCGCTTTGAAGCACCATCACCCAAGTACGCAAGTACGCTAACTCAGCTGGGGCGTTTTTAGAAGACATTCACCGCACGCCCGCTGCCTGCGAACGCCCGCCTTCAACGGCAAACAGTCAGCGCAACTTTCTTTCGCCGGGCAGTGCTTAATTCTCCCATTTTCCATTTTAATTGCCTCTTGGACTCTCCGGTCGGACGGCCCAACGGGGGTTGGGGAAATCGTGCTGAGTTTTCTATTATTTCTGGTCGGCTATTTTACCCCGGGGGTTGTGCTGGGAAAGCCGTTTTTCGCCGGATCCGTCGTGCTTCGCAGGGGCAAAGTTTGAGCAATATTTCATGGCTAGTAAGAATCAGTTTTGATTAACTCCCTTCCTTCGTAAGACATACTTTGAGAGATCGATTGATCCGGGGAGGAGGTTGTAAAATCCTGCTGGCTGGCTATTCCCGTGACGTTGAGCAAGAAATTCCGTGTGGCATTGCTAAAATGGGAATAGTTATGTCGGCAAGCGAGAGCTCAACGCCAACTCAACCCACCACTGTAAACGAAGCCTGCTCTCGAACCCGGAGTCATAAACTGAAGGCAAACTAGTAAAATCCGCCTCACGAGGGATTTTCCATCCATTTATTGAGGCTTCCACCCCGCCCCGTGGCCCATTTCCCAGGGGCAGCCGATCAAATTGAGTAAAACTGCTCCATTTCATATCTCCATAATTGATATTAAATTTGGTGCAACGTCCATTCTCAGGCTCGGTGTGCTTCTGGTGCCCTATTGGCAGCATAAACCGGAAGGTTCGCAACCTTTAAACCAGTTATGGGACTTTGTCCCTCTCTGACTCCGAACTGCCTCCCTTTCCTTTCCCGGAAGGCATCTCCTTCCAAGCCACCGCCATCCAGATTAACCCCCAGCCCGCTCGAGCTCGATCGATAGAGTCCATGTATCTCTTTGTATTAAAAATTTGTCACCCATCGAATCGGATTAAGGGCTTCCTGATGTATGACCGCCCGGCAATCGTACACCCGCTTCCGGAACGCTCCATGTCTCGTGGCGAGTGACATGATTTAATTTAGATTCGAGCAGCTCCGAGCGCAGATTTAGCTCCGCCCAAGCCCTACCGACGAAGCGGCTAAATTGCACTTTCATTCCACCGAACCTACCGGACGAGGAGATCGATTGCAATTGCCAATTCAATTGACAATCAAAACAAAATAAATTCCATGCACTTGCAAATGGATGGCCGCACATTCCGGCACACACATACGAACACGCACACTTCGACGTGGAGCTTGGAAAAACTTTTTGCCATCCGTTGCCCATTTCGCCGGGGGCTCGTTTTTTTTTTTACTTACCCCAGCCGTGCCGTTGTTTTATTTTTTTTTATTTCTCTTTTTTTCAGCTGCTTCTTAATCCCCATTCGCCACTCGCATGTTGGATCGAAAACTAATTTCAACAGTGTCCGGATTATGGAACGGACAATCAAATGACATTATCGGAAATTTATCGGTATTTATTTGGTCGCGCCGCCCAAACACCCAGCCCCGGCTCTGGTTCGGCGGCGCTCGTTACGGTTTCGATTTTTCGATATTAGATTTTGCCAGCCCAGCAAGCACCGCCAAAAAAACCAACGACGACGACGGTGGCCGCTCGAGCACCGGAGCTTGGTTGGGTGACCAAATAAATTGTAATGCAAATAATCGAATCATGGCGATTGAATTTTAATCGATTCCCGAAGACACGTGGCCGTTTGATGTTCGATCTCGAGCCAACCTTGTCTCCCGGAGGCCGGTTTCTCGTCGTTTGGTTTTATTTTTACGAGCCACCCTGCTTATGGTGGAGAGGCGGTGGCACACAACAGCTCGCGAATTAATCATCCGGTGGTGTGGAAAACCGACGACATTCGACTCGACTGGTGTGCGTGCGGTGGTTTCGCTAATTTCCGGCTGCTCGTAAATCAGACATCAATCCCCGATCGCTCCACGAAACGATGGGGGTTACGTGACACGGGTACATAATTCATCAACCTTCCCCTTGGGGGTCTGGGGGGAGGGCAAAAAGGGGACACAGGGATGGCCAATCGGTTCCGGGAAGCGTTTCGCGGCGTGTCGAATGTCCACGTCTCTTCGCTTTTCTATTACCGCCCATCAATTAGGTTGGCGCATCGGCGCTGATTAAATTCAGCTATTTTTTTTCTTTCTTTCTTTTTTCACGCTCTTGCGGCTTTTGGTGGAATTTTCGCTTCCCTTTTTTCGGGTGTTGAGTCGTCCCGCGAGTAACTTAGATCGGTTCGCCACCGTCACTGGATCGCCGTTGCAAATGGGGAAATGATGCGGGAACAAAAAACCTACCAACCAATCGAGGAAAACTACTTTCACCGAACGGTGTGACACGATGCCACTCGAGTTTGCTGGCACACGTCCGAGGCATTATCCACCTCTGCCCTTTTGGGAAACTCTCTCGCTTTCTCTCTATGGCTCTCTCTTATCACTCTGCGAATACTGCAGCTCATTACTATCGCCGAAACTTCGGTCCTCATCACGGGGCCAGTAATTGCTTCGGTAGCAACAGACTAAATAAAAACTTTCGGTAATGGCGTAGCAGATCCTGGTGAGGTGAGCGAGCAGATGAAAAAGTTCCTCCCGACAGCAATCGATACGGGGACATGGGCCACCAGTGGACTGTAGCATGAGGGCGAATGAATATGTTGCCTTTTCGATATGCCCTGCCACACTAACAAGAGGATGCGAACAGGTATCGTAGCGCTGTTAGCCAACAATTGCATGATTGGCGAATATAATTGTGCTTTTATCTATTTTATTAATAGCTGAATCGTAACGTGTTCCAGAGTGAATTATTTCTCGTTTATTTACCTAATTATTTGCTAGTTGATGATAGTTTTCAGCAGCTTCATCAGTACATTCATTAGAATATACATGCTTCGATTTTAAAATGCGTATAAATCTTTATATTGCAGCTTATTACTACCTTAAATGAGAATGAATATGATCTCATAACATCAGCAATAAATACCTGTAAAATTACATCGTGCCTTTCATGCGAAATGCAGCCCAAAAGCGATACAGAGACTAAAAAACCAGCATCACAAAAAAACATCCATCCTATTGCTCGAACAAAACCCGAAAGAGAGAGAAAAAATTTCGTCCTTATTTCATCCTTTATTTTATTTATTACGAACAAGGTTGAATAAATTATTTTTCATCGCTCATGCCCTCCGGTGCTGAAGTTTTGTTTCCCTCTCGCTGCACCACGGTGGGTGGTTGAATTTTCCGTCGCCTGGCCAGGTTTTTAATTGCATTTTCATCAACGCAAAATAAAATATCATCGAGAGAGAGAGAGAGAGAGAGAGAGAGAGAACGTGAGGGAAAAAAAGCTACCACTCACTTTTCGAGCATCCCTCGAGGGCGCCAGGAATCTTCCGCACGCTCCAACCGTAGCCTAATTGAGCCACGTACGCATATGAGCATCGTCGACCGGAGCCGGATGTCATCACCTGTCACCACGGGGCGAGCCGGCTGATTCGCAAACGGGGCTTAAATGCGTGGCGGGCGAAACCACGGGCAATGACAAACAAGCGTAAAAAAACACACACACCATGGCGAAAAAAACAGCCATCATCAACACCGCAGCGGAAACGACGCGAGCGTTTAATATTAAAAATGTTTCTCACGCGTGCAATGACCGAAGCCGGGTCGGTTTTGTTTCGGTACGATCGTAAGCAGCACCGGTAATGTTTCATGTTGTTTCTTTCGAAGTAAGCGTACGATTAAGCGGCGGTAAAATTTAATCCCTCTCGGTCACAGGAAACTAACGATCGCGAACGAAAAATTAATATCGAACGTGTGGCCATTTTTTTCCGACAACCCATTGTCAACCTTCCAAATTCACTCGTGCCATTGCATCGATTTTATTATTTCCATCATGATGAAATGCACGCCCCTTCAAACTCCCGAACGGTTTGGGCACGCGGGCTGATGCGAAAGCTGATGTTTTAATTAAAAAATGTCACTCGTTATAGATTAAATTTGTGCCACTCGCGCCGGAGAAGGGAGTAGTGCGTTTGGTTGCCAATTCAGCGCCACTTCGTCCGATCGGCGATCGATAATTTGCAATTTTAGCTGCAACCGTCGAGGGGGTGATACAGGTCGATTTTTTTTTCATTTTGCTCCGTTGTTACGCTGCCTGCATCCGATAACCGGGGGCCGTTTTTATTTACACTCGACCTTTGCCAGCCGTATTTCCACGAATCATCCGATGGCGCTATGGTTTTGGTGAGTCCGTGACTCCATCCAACTAATCTGTGTTGATCACCTCCATCGATGGGTTGTCAGTGTCGCCTATTACTAAGCTGTTGGCTGTAAATACCCTAGAGTTTACGATGTGACGTGGTGCGATAAATTACTTACATCAAAATTGGTTGCATTTGCACCCTGGTTCGACGTGGGCTAGTTTTTGCTTGAGTTGGAGTGTGTTCAGCTATTCATTTCATGGTTGCATTATTCTCTTTTCCCCACGCTTTGCTAATGCATTCATGCTCATTTTTTCCCCACTATCTCCAATAAAACTCACGCGATTTACCAATGACTATGTTCCTCGAAATGAAGAAAAATGCCCACTTAAGCACACGATCGACGAGTCGTCCTTCAGTTCGGTGAGCGTATCTTTCGCCGATACTTCGCCTTCAACGAGACTCAAAGCGCCAGGTGCATCATTGAGACGAGAGTTTTCATAATAACCAAGCTGAACGCCAAGTGGTCCGCCTCCACTTGAATGTGTCCCCTCGAGGCGAGATGTTTTTCCTTCTTTACTTTCCATAAACAAAATAAATACGTTTTTTATCCGTTTTCTTTGGTTGTGTATCGCGAATAGGGACGAAAAATAAATCAACAATAAATCAATGCAAATCAACATCACCAAAATGGGCATGTTTCTTGCCCTTTCATGCGCAATTAATACCATGCAGATTAGCAAGCTCCCAAAGACCGCTCGTGCCTTAATCCTCTCGCTGTTGCTTTCCTTTTCTCGAATTTTCCCATGCTCTATCCCGTTGGCACGCGCCGGTTCTATTCCGGACCAATGTCGGAAGGAAATTGCAAAATATCCTTGATTATGTTCGATTCCTCGAAGAATAAACCCCGTGTGGCTTTCGGTGTATCGATTATGCGATGAACCAACCACATCGAGAACTCCACCGAACTGGCTGCGGGAAATCAGCCAACGAAACAGACTCCCAACGGGTTATCGAAGAGGCTTGCGGAAAGCAAACGTTGCATCGGCACCGTTTAGCGAGTTGCCGTGGAAAATCCCTTTAATCATACGCCATTTGCTTCGTAGAACTTGAATTTTCGCTCTTAGCTGGTTGTTTTACTAGTGCGGTCTCTTTCCAGCAACTCCTTCTCTCTCTCTCTCTCTCTCTCTCGCGTTTCTTGTGATATGATCTTCCGGGGAGATTGCTTCAAAGTAATCACCCACCGCCGTTCGTCTTCGTCTTCTCGCCACGCCACATCGTCTTGTTGGGTTTCATCCCTTCGAAAGGGATTATTTTGCTCCACACGCACACGAACCCCACAAACAAACACGATCCGCAGCGATCCGTGACCAAGGCAAACAGCAACCAAGCGGCATCGTCCGGGCATGCCATCTCACCCTCCGCCCAAAAAGGGACTCGACCATTCTGCCCACAAAATCGCCGAGCGCCGAGAGAAACGGGCGAGTGCTTTTGAGCAAATATTTAGGAAACGCCACCTCGCGAACCACACACCGGTATGATGATTTATACCACCACGTTGACCGCTTGTACCCCGGTTCGAGTGAATCACACGTGAAAGAGCCGTGGAAATTAGTTTCCCAAATCGATCGGCACGACCCACCGAGTCCCGGAACGTCCATCAATTTGTCATATATGCATCGTGCTTTCGCTTCGGAACCTCACGGGAAGGAAGTTCAAGGCTTCCAGCCGGGTGTTCAAGCGTGCCGCCACAAGCGGCAATAACACCCGCGTACGGGTACATGACGGAGGGTGGGAAAATTTGCATTTCCATCACCCTCCTCCCACACTGGAACTGACCACATCTAGCGGCGCACGTTATTGACAACCGCAAGCGATTGGGTGTCAGATTGCTTTACACCTTCGGTTCGTGCCGGTGTCACTGATGGGCCGCGTCTCAGCGACGTTCAAGATGGATGAGAAATTAGTTCGTAATTGGGTGGGCGGAAATCGAACTTTAATTAGTGCCAATGTGTTTAATGCGCTCTCTGTCGAGTGTTCTCGGGCCAGAGAGCAAGATGGGGCAGTTTTGAAGCACACTGCCACTTGCCATCGAAGTTGAAGAAAATGATGAAAGCATTGCCTGAAACACAGCTGATAATTATCACCGGATGCACGCCATTTACCGTAATGAAACACAATGGGCGACGGGTGCAAAGTAAGGGTTGAAAGGAAACCTCCCGGAGTGCGGAAAATTGTCAGTTGATCCATTGTAAATTGGGTTTCGTCGGTCGTTTGCAAATCGGGTTTCGTTTTGATTCCCCCCAACAGCATACGGTGCAATTGCATTCGATCGATACTCAGTTGCATCGGTTGCATCAGGCGTGGCCGGGGTGCAAGTTGATGCCCGGCGTAAATGCAAACGCAAGGCAACGGCAATCATCGTTATTTAATGGAACCACCGTTGCTGGAAGTAGCTTAGCCCGAGCCCCAGTGACTGTGTGCCGTGGTGATTTAATTAAAGATTGCGTTTTGATCTGGGACGCAGGGCCGTGGCTCGATGATGAATACGTGAGGGAGTATGCATACGTGCCAGCTGAATTGCATTCGACAATTGCAACCCTATTCACCACCCCCAAAACTCGTTGTTTTAGCGACGAACAGTTACAAAGCTTCTAGGTGATTAGATTTCTATCGCTACGTTGCGCTGAACCCTATGTATCTGAAACGTGTATGGGAGTGAGGCATTTTCCAATTGTCTTTAATTATACGTCCTTTTGAAATCCGACAAAGAAGAGGTTTTAAAATTATGGCCTGGTTGTCCCTAAATAAATAATAATTGTAAGGCAAAAGCTTGACTTAAACGCTTTTTCACACATCACACCTTAAGTGCCAATTGATTTTTTAGGAAATTCCACAGAATACCACGATTCGATATGTGTTAGCAGCGGTTGCACCGGGTCTAATTCATCACGTTCTACGCTTGGGATGAATTTTTGGCTATTACTTATGCGATGAATTACGTTCATTAATTAATACAATAATTCAAAAATTGCATTTTAACATCAAGTGTTTTTGCCGTAACCCTAAAATAGGCGACATGGCATCCTAGAAATTTGACCGTCACCCATTTTGTTGGGTGCCGCGGCATTGAAGGTGTTAAACGGGAAATTCTACTGTACATCTAGGGTATGCATTTGCTTCCATATTGTCATATTGCTAACCGTTCAATACGAAAATCTCCTGCTGCATCGATCGCCATGATAACAGAAAATGAAATTCCACCATTATTCCCCTGGCAGCCATTGTTCAAATCACCGTTCGTGCTCACACGCTCACCTCAAACAAACCACATGTTCCAGCTCCACGAGCTCCCATTCCCGAGCAACACAGTGGAGTGCTCCCGCGGACAACAGCTGCATCCTCCCCACGCATCGAAGGGTGAGCAAAAGGCGAAACTCTCCAGCCTCGAAACGGTAACACGGCAATTACAGCGCTACCGGTGTCCGGTAATGGCGTGTCCGAGATATCCAACCACCCCGCGGTATTAATTACGGGATCGTTGATGACAATTTTACGACTGCACCGTGCGACCGCCCGGACGGTGGAAATCTCACCCCATCGACCCACTGATGGAGGCGCCTGGTCGCTAATGCGCGATCCCGAAACCCACAAGATGTCGATCTTGCCGGCTCGCTTTCTCAAAACCTCGGACAATCACGGTTGCCATCGCGGGTGGACAATAAACCATTAACATTTTGTCGTCGTCACCGTTGCCCTCGCGACGCAACCGGGATTCACCTTTCCGGTTCTACCGTCGTTTGGCCGGGTGGAAGGAATGAAATAAATTTTCCGCAAAATTTTATGCACGCAATAAAGCAGCACTTTCCGTGCTCGGTTTGCACCCCGGACCTTCGCTACGCGGAAGTAACAAACACACACACAAAAAAACCTCCCCTTTGTCCCGCGCGCGATGGTACTAATTTTTCGAATGGTCGCTTTATCAACCAGGATAGTCGTCGTCGTCGATTTACTGCTCCACGTCCAACCCGAATGATGCTGGCAGGAAACCCTTCGCGGCGGGACATCGTGTTCCGGTGTGACTACCGGCCGGTGCGCTTCATCAACCGCGGGTTTTCGCCCGTACTCCAATGGCGCGATGTTTAATTGCTCGAAAGACAAAATTGCTCACGGCGGGACACAATACACCCCGGTACGGGCAATTAATGCGCTGCAGCGTGATAAGGCGAAACCGGTGGGGAAATGATCGTTGGTTTAAGCGTCCTTTTCAAGTGACAGTATCGCAGGAGGCGTTGTTTATGAAGGTTGTCAAACGTCAAACGCGAATATTGTTATGAGACAGTTCTGCTTCTTTAAGTGGTGTGTTATAGTTCTAGGAAAGCATTATTTAAAACTCACCGAAAATAATCGATACGGAAATGGTGCATTACTTTAAGCATTACACAACCTAGCCGAATTCAGCAGTTCAGGGCCTTCAACCCTCGAATACCATAGCAATGTAATTAATCACAAGAGCTGCTTGTCATCGTCAACAACAAGTGGCCATATGCTGCGTGTTCAGCGTCGAAAGGATAACAAAGCTACAATGTAGACCCTGTGTCCACCCACGTAGCCAGACATAAAGTGAAAATTATCTCAAACGTTTTTAAAACCATACACAAAATGAGCCATGTCGGCAGTTTATCGTGATAGATGCTGGCCCGATAGGATCATCGGGAGCAAAACAAAAAGCCAGCTCAAACAAAAAAACGAATGCCTCCCACGAGTACCAAAACGCCAAAAAGTGTACCCCCGAGGGCTGTTGGATGAGGGCGCCACCGTCTGGCTGGGACCCAGACCCCAAGGGAGCCTGATTTTGGTGAGAGCCGGAAAATGGAGGCCTGATTACGTATACAGTTAAATTAAATTTCATAAGCCCGTTAATGCACTGCACGTTCCGACTGTCGGTGGTTGGAGGGGAGAACCTTCGCGGAGGGAAAAAAGGGGACCAATTTTCCTGCCCCATCCCTCCGGGCGACCCATTTCCCCGGCGGACTATTTATGGAGTTTTTTGGACGCTGGTGGATGCTTCCAAAAGGAACCGCGTCCTCGTCGGCTCGTCCTCGCTTCAGCTTAGGCACGGTGAAAAGCGTCGAGAGAAAAAAAACGCTGAAAAGTAATTAAAGCTTGCCACGGTGATAATATAATAAAATTTGCCTTTTTCCACCCTCGGTGCTCTCCAATTTCCACTCCACCCTCGGTGGGGTATGTTTGCTCTGGTGCTGCCTTTAGCACAACGAGTTCGGTCACTTTCGACTTTGGTTCGCCATTTGCTCGGCGTTAGCGTACCCAAGCGCCCTACATATTGCGGTTTTGGGCCAACTTTTTGTGCGCTTTCCCGCTTGCACACCCCGAAAGAGGATTCCCAAAATATGGCCAAAGCGACAGCGAGCAAACAGAACCGAAAAACCGATGATCGTGAGCAACACACACACGCAGACACAAAAAATGTACATATACTCCGGTTAGCTCCGGGCTAGAACGCATGTGGTCCTTGGGGACGCCAAAAACGACGGCCAGTAGGCGACTCATAATGGATTCTTCGGAACGAACATTTTCCACACCGCGTACGGGAGCAATTAATTCAATCGCGCCATAGAAACCTTCCACCATCGATCGGTTGGCTGGGAAGGCGAAAAATTTGCGCGCAATCGGTACGTCGTGTAAAGCATGCACCAAATGCATGGACTTCCATCGAGACGCCTAACGACTAATAACTGGTGCTCAAAAGTGGCGGTTCTCAATCCGCTTAAAACTTGCGTTAAAAAACCGTCAAACAATGGCTCGTTGCAGGATGCGTGAAGCCTTCTAAAATGTGTTTTTTGATGAAAAAGCGCCAACAGGTCGCGGCTGTCGGCTGGCGAACGGTGCGCAAATGCCGAGAAAAGCCAGCTTTTTGCGCTCTTTCGCGAGGGTATTATCGGACTAATCAGTTACATTTGAAGCTAGCCTCTTCTCGACACGCTAGATGCGTGCGTTGGGAGAATTTTCTACCATCCTAACGGTGGCTGTACGGAGGCAAATTTCTAGTGCCAAAAAGCAATGGCACTAAGCTACAGCTCCACACAAGATAGCTACAGCTCCAATAAGGCTCAAAAACAACGGCACCAGTAAACCAGCGTACACGCCACGGCGACAAAGCATACTCAAACGCGTGGGTCTGCCGATACGCGAGGTAATGGCCAAAAACCACTGCATTCCTTCTACATTCTGCATGGTACAGCGTTTCACCACCGACACCGGCAAACCGATGACCACCTATTATTAGGTGGTATTCGGTGTAGGAAATTAGCTCCCGTTGGTAGAAACCGTAGGCGCACCATCCCGTGCCCGGTGGAAAATGTTGGGTGGAAAAAGGTGCCACCCCCCATGGATGGAGAGGACGCACAGGGCTACCGACAAACAAACCATTAGGCGCGTTTGCTGACCGAAACCACAACCACCGGGCCACCGGGAGGCCGCTGTCCAGGACACGCCGGGAAAATAAACAAATCCGATTCCAAAACGCCGATAGGCGCCAGTCCACAGCGCTTAGTGCAAAAGAGCATCCATTTCCATCGCCTCGCAGAACCATACCACGCGCGATCGATTCCACTGGAGCTCACACTCCTCGTTGGAGTGTGCTCGTCGTGTTGCATACATTCGGGCGCGCACGGGCTAATTGTTTTTCCGAGCGGTAAAATTCCGCTTTCGCATTTTCCACCTACCGTGGGCTAGTACTTTTGGCGTTCTTTGTTCAATTAATCCTCCACCACTCTGGTGGCCAGGCTGGCTCGATTGCGGGCACGATATACCGCTATCGCACTCGTGTGCAATTATAAATCGCGGCGCTCGTCTGTTGCACAAATGAAGCTGCATTCATGTGAGTTGTTTTCGACAGCGTTAGGGCTCCTTTTGGCGTAGTAACATTCTGGCTTGCTGGTTTGGTTTGCTCTCTCCATTCAGCCCGCTTCAGGCCCGTTGTCGTCGTTTCTGCTGACAAAAAAAACCCTTTTCGAAATAAACACACCGCTTAAATTGGATTTCTTTCAACGCACCGCGGTGCGGGTTACTTCCAATCTTAACACAAATGCTTAGATTGAAAGCGAAATAGGAAACGTTGTTAGCATAAGCCATTCGCTTTATTCCCCCTTCTCTGTTCGCTTTCTCTCGTGTTCTCTCGCTCACCGGCCGTGGTACACTTTTCACGAGAACATCACTTCATCATGCTTACAAAGACGGGCGCAGCTTTCACCTGCACGTACGAGGCGGCCCATCGGGGCATCATGAATAAACACGTCAAATGTTCCGCTGCCAGCGGGTCACACACACACCGGATCCACCCTTCTCCATCTTACAGGCTACAAGAAACAAATCCTCGCACGAACCATCCCGCACACGCGGTCGAGTGGCGTGTTCTTTTGCGTCGCACGCGCGCGCGGAACCATGAAAAATCCTAAACCACATGTCACCATCACGAGCACACCGTGCTGTCGCTGTCGCTGAGCCAGACAGCTTCCATTCACGTCGCGAATGGTTGTGCCCCTTTGCGAGGGCGAACACCAGCCGAGCGAGCACTCTCTATTCAAATGCGAACCCGCGATCCCGTTTTCCCGACGGCAACGCGCAAAAACCGCGACAAGTGGTTGAGACGTTTTGCCTCGATCCGCGTGCCATTGTGCACCTGAAACGTAATTTAATTATGCCGCTGATGGGGACACACCCGCACCCGCCGTCGGTTGTGTAGCACAATTTAACCGTACGGATGGCCGAGTGCGAGAAGCGCAACAACAAACGAGAAGAAGAAGCAACAAATAAACGGCACACCAAATGCGCCACATAATTAAGTTGTTTGTGAAATCAAACCGACCAAACCGAGCGCTTGGGTTGCTAGGCCATGCGTTGCCATGGACACGGCCACGTTGCCAGATTGACGGACGTATTTCAAGAGCCTGCATCACTTTTCAATCCACAGATTCGGTTTTCATCGACCCCGTGACCGGAAACGGGGCCATCATTTCGCCGTCCGCCCCTTATCAGCCCCGAGCGGGTGCGTAAAAATGTCACATAAAATCTTGTTCTTGGCGATATTAAATTTATGTGCATCGACACCACCCGCGGGTCGATTGGAAACCCATTAAAGTGTCTCCGGTTGCGAACGCGCTGGTGGCTGTTCCGGTGAGCTTCCGGACGCCGGTGGTGGAAGATGAAAGAAACAACGGCCGAGACCGAGGCGTTGGGAAAATTTTTCATTTACTTGCCCGTTCGCAGGTTCGCAGGGCCGCTGATCCGTTCGTTCGCCGCTGGTTGGAGCCTTTATGCACTCCACCGTTCGGTGCCGCACGCTTTGTAATGTGCCATCGGGATCGTAAAAAGGATTCGGAAAGGAAGGGATTTTTTTTTCTTTCTTCGCCCTGTTCGAAATGACGAGTGGCCCCTCGGGCGGGCTCGAAACGGAGCGAATCGTAAAACCAAGATGTGCCCTTTTCGTAACGTGACTGTGACGGGTGTGTTGTCACAGGCGTCGTTTCTGAGCACTGGCGTTGTACGATCGGGTTGTATAGTACTTTTTTTGTATTATTTTCCTTCCGTCTTTTTTTTTTTGTTTCATTATTTGCACCCTTGTTTCTTTTGCTGCCCGAACCGTCCTCTAGCGCCTTGGAACAACGCGTCGTAGAAACAACGAGCTGGAGGGTTTTTTTTTTTATTCCCCAAGCAACGAAACGGATGCATCGTTTCTTACCTTTTTTTTGCTTCTCTCGCTCTCCTCATAGATCGCTTCTCGAAAGATGGTGAACAAATTTAATGAACAGTATTTTTCACATAAACTCACGCCGAAATTAAGCATGCTGCTGCAATAAAAACCCCCTAACGATAAAATGGATTGTGGGGTTTTTTTTCCCCGCGCTCTGTTTCCGATTCGAAGACATGTTCACGCGACACAAAGCTACATTTAATATTGATTTTGATTTAATGTGACGAAAATGCGTGGACCCTACTTTTTTCTCCCGAAGAACACTCTTCGGCTCTAGTTTTAGGTGAAGGTGCTGTTCAAATGTTCCACGAAAATGGCTCTCGAAGCAACGGTGTTTGCTAAACCACACCCAATCCTCTTACGCACAATCAAAAGATCATGAGATCGAGTCCCCTTTTGGCAGTGACCCACGTGTAGGGACGATTTGAAATTTTCAAACACATCCTACCCACAAAAGGGGTGCCATGGTGAAAATGAAAAACCCCAATCCGCGCGCCCGATAAGACACGCTAACCGCAGTAACAGTTCAATGAATATTTAACGATCGCTCACTCGCGCCTCGCCATGAAAGACCCATGAGCTCATTATCATAACCGTTTCGCTCTCGGTGACCCATGGTGGGCCCTTCTTTTTCGTGTGAGTTGAAAGTTTAATATCGCTCTGTACGATCCTGCGACAACACGACGTAGGTACGAGGCTTTATTTTCCCGGCCACATCGTCGTCGTCGTCGCACCGGCCGGTTGTAATGGCCACGCGGTCTCCTAGCGCCGTTCGTAACGGGTGCTGGCAGCGTGGTTTTGCTGCTCGTGGGCCATCGAGAAATCAATATGGTCGTATAAATATGTGACAGCACGAGCCAGTGCACGCGTTGGGCCTATGATTATGCCCGGGACCTCCCAGCGCAATTTCGCAACCGGCGAACCCGGCGAAAGTTCTTCCATTTCCATTCCGGTATTAATGCCATCGACCGATATTAAGTATGATTATTATTAAATATTTTTCCTCGCCAGCCAGTATTTGTTTCTTCGCTTCCCTTCCAGTTGACATCAAAGTGCCAACGTATCCTTTTGCGTCCGAGGTCTTTCCATGGTTGGGTTTTCGAGCAAACATCCGGGGCTTCCCGGGTGCCGTTGACGGGTGTCTCGGTCCATTCCGGAACTCGGTGCTTGGCATCGCAAACGGCAACCGACAAGACGGCCAGGCACCCCTTTTCCATCCCATTCGATGGCCAGTCGATTGGAAAAATATGAAATTAATTGCCTGCCAATATGTAAGGGATATCGAACCGACACCACCATCCGGGCCGGATCGTCCATTGCGCGGTGGATTACGTTTCCGATCGATAACGAGCCGTTCCGGTCGTAAGGTGGGGGATATATCTCGTTATCGGGATATTTCCCCTGGCGGCTGAAATTAGCAGCACATTATCGGTTTTGTGCCGTACAGCCGCATGCAATCGTCCCAGCCAGCTCGACCGAATGTTCGGGCTATATTTCGGACACTTTGCTCGAACGACTGGCGTCTCGTGTTGCTCGTTTTACCACCGCAATGTGTTCATCAGGTGAATCGGTGGTATGTGACTGGATGTCATTTGAAATTAAAAGCTTATGCCGCTGTGAACAATCTTCCAACTGTAGAAGAAAATATTGTCGGGTTTATTGACGGTAGGTAGAATACAAGTTAGACTAAAACTGCAGTCAATAATATTCTCATTTCTTGAAAGCGTAGAAAAACTAACTGCAGGTATTTTATTGGACTGCTAAAATCCATCTTTCTTTAAATTTTCTATCCCTTTGCAGGTGAAATGAAGCATGTTTACGGTATTGATCGTTGCTCTTAGCTTTGCTCAATATGTTCTGGAAACTCAATGCTTAATCTCGATAGAAAGTTACGCCAATCTAATAAATTTCAGGTTGAGCGAAACAGTTATGAAACAGTTTATCGTTAAGATCGATATAAAAATCGACCCAACGGATAAAATAAGGTAAAGTATCTTGTTTGTGATGAATTTTTGGCTTTCTTAACGTGCATTCGTATTTCTGTTTGGTCAAAAGTTTGATATTTAAGCTGTTCTGAATACTAAAAACTTGCATTTTAAAATCAAGCGTTTTTGCTGTCACCCCAAAAATGGATGACATGGCGTTATTGAAAATTTTCCATCACCCACATTTGGGTGACGCGGTACACAACGTGTTAAAGAAGGATTTAGAGAGTATTTTCCAAGTTTGCCTCAGCTTGAAACATAATATGATTCGCCACAAATAAAAACGAATGAAAAAAAGACGGTATAGTATGTAGACACGCCAAGTAAAATCAACAATAAACTTTGATTCTAAGCAAAACCAAACAACAATGAAAACAAGTATAACTGGCTAATAGTACGCCAGAATGGTAGCTTATTCGTTAGTATCTCCAACATCATCGCGCCAGTGTGCTCGCTAGCTTATATTCGCTTAAAAACTAAACTTTTGCAACACCACTTTCAACAGCGCACAACGCAACCATAATATGACTGCAAAATAAATACAACAGCGTGCGTCGAATGAGCGTGCGGTGTCGAGCAACTCGTGCCACTTTGAGCTAAGAAAATTAAATTTTCCCAACTTTCACACACAGCCGCCCTGGCCAGCCCGGAAAACTAAAAAGCAACAGCTCCCACCACTCGATGCTACGCACGTTCATGGTTTTATGAAGCCCGAACGCCAATCCCGCCCAAGGCGCCCGCGAACTTAATTCTGTTTTTGAGTTGCGTTTGGCCACCGCACCGGCACCGTCTTCCACCCGCCCAAAGGCTCCACGCTTTCCCAACAGTGAAAAAGGAGTCACAAGTTTCGTGGCACGAGGCGAGACAAAGTTGTCGAACCCACGGCAAGCGATGCCAACGGGAAAAGCGCCCGGCCAGCCGGTGAAAAGTCGGCGCTTCTGTGGCGCAGCGCGAATGGCACCGGGAACACACTTTACCACTTATGGCCGTGGCCTGATGCCGTGTCTTCATTACTACCGCCGGCAAAAAGACGAGAGCTTCCTCTACTTCGCTTGGGCGACAGCCGGCTATCCATAATCAACGCCACCATTTGGCCCCCGTTGCCACCGGGTTGGAAACTTTCGCACCAATCATGATCATCTTCTTCTGCTGCAACTTTCGCCTTCGTAAGCGGAAAAGAAACACACACACGCGGTCGCTTATGCACAAAAGCCAGTAGCACGAGCACGAGCTTTCGCGAGCGGCGTTCCGGATAAACGCGTTTCCCCCCACGGGTTTGCGGCACGTTATCGATACCGGTGTGAGTGGTTCGGTTGCATCCCCCTTCGAGGGCGCACGTTTAGGATAAGAAAAGCGCTCCACAGCCACGGGCAGGACTGGCAAGTAAGTTAGTGTGTGAGCCCGGAAACGCGCGCTATAAGTGCAAACCATGCTGCACGTGGCGTGTCGGCAGATCGAAGATGAGTGATGGAGATTGATTGAATTATGAGCGCACTTCGAGCTTTCGAGCCGCGAACTTTTGAACGAGCGAGGGAGCCTTAAGCATCGAGCAAGGATCGCACTTTTTAGCCTCCGACGGCGTGAGGCTGTACCGTCGTTAGGTGATAATTTATCTCGTCGAAGTTTTCGATTCCCACGGTGCCGTTGCGATGCAAACGCCTTTCCATGCTGTTTTTGGCTTGGGAGAAGGTGTTAATGCGATCAGCGAGTCGGGGAGCTATTGTGCCGGATGATTTAAGCGCCTGTTAGGTGGGGTGTGTGTTAACGAGGTGGATTAAAAAAAACCGTTTCAACTGCAAATCGTTTGCAGTTTAACACCTTGAATGACGCGTCATCCAGAAAGTGGGTGACGGCCAATTTTCCAGCAGGCCATGACGACCACTTTTGGGGTGACGAAAAAAACGCTTGATTTTAAATCGCATTTTTTTACTATTTAGAACAGCTATTTTTCTCAATTATCAAATTTGTGATCAAACAGAAATACGACTGAACGTAAAGAATGCCGATAATTCAACGCAAACGCAGAACGTGAAAAAATAGAGCCGATGCAACCGTGGCTGTGACATATGAGCAATAAACGCTTAAATCGTGGTATTCTGTGAAATTTTCTAAAAAAAAAACGCTTGGCACTCAAGGTGTTAATGCTGCACATTTTCAGCACGTTACGCCAGGAAAGAATGATCCTTTGAAACCTCTCACAAGGGTGTCGATGTAAATTAAATCTTTTCTTGTCTCCATCGCCCATCATTCATTGGATTCATTGGCACTAAATTTTATTAATAAAAGTTGCACAAGGTCCCCTTTTAAACCTGCAAAAGAATACACATGCCATTAGCACAAAAAAAAGGGTGGATAAATTGTATCACTGCTCACAAGTTATGGTTCATTTCGCCTTTATTACACGATTCATTGCCATTAGGCGAGTGCGGCCGCTCGGATGTGGCCCAGGAGAAGGATATGAAGCCTCTTCTTTAAACCAAAAACAAAAAAAAAAGCTGCCCCTCTAAGCCCAGCACGAGGTACCACAGGGGTCAGCTCGAGCCTCCGTCGCCGGCGGGAGTTAATGTTGATGAATTAAAACAACGGTATCCCTTAATTTGTTGATGATAATGAGCCCGCACCGGCGAACGAGCCACACGGGAAGCAGGATCGAAGAAGCGCCACCGGGCTTAACGAGAACGTTGTGCGGGATGATATAAAGTTTTGTCAACCTTCCTTAAAAGAGTTACGAGTGCAGGGCGTTGGCGTTATCGTCGACGGTACTGCTGTTGCTGCCTGGTCGCAGCTAATTCACCTCGTAAAGCGCCTCTCGCAAGCACCAGCACAAGCAGATCCTTGCTGCTCGCGTTGCCCGCTGGCCATTAGCGCAGAAGGAAAGTTTCCACGCTTAATCTCTTAACGGTATTTGTTGCCTTTGCCTTTCGCGATGGCGATTTCGCATGGCCATGTAGCAAACCGGGTAAAAGCTGGGAAAAAAGGGAGTTGCCAACCCAGACGGTGGCTTTTATTTTCGCGTGCGAAATTTTCAAAGCAAATTAATCTACCGTTTCGTCCTGCTCGGGTTTCGTCGCACCAAAACGCACCCGGGGTTTGGCCCATAATCGTGACGCTTGGGTGCTGCAAGGCTTTAACGAGCGCAGGAATTAATTAGCGCAACATAAACGAATCCTCGAAGATTTGCACCGTTTCGCCGGTATCGAGTCGGTGTTTCTGTTGGTATTAAATCGTGCTGCTCAAAGCCTCCTGCGATTGGGGGGCCCTGGGTTTTTTTTGGGTGTTATTGCGAGCGAACGAGTATTCAAATACCTCTTTCATCGACCAACGGAGGCGTTAGTTGATCATTAGCGCAACAATTTTGATGGTTGCAGGCATCTGCTTACCACTCGAGCTCTATACGCAATATACAAGCTGCAGGGTCTAGTTTAATCTCGTCGCTAAACATAATCACTGCCGTGGCGAGTGTCTTATCACGAGCACGCCTTCAAAGCTTCCCGATGGCGCATCGAGCCCGTTTCACCTTTATCTCAAAATGCCATAAATTTATTTACACTTTCCCACCGACTTCCAACACTGTAACGGTTTATCCTCGTCGATTTGGACACCCGTCCGGCCAAGGAAGGACCTATGGCCCGGAGCTATGTGCCGGAACCTTGGGGAAAGCAGTTAGTGAGTGGCCACCCCTAAGGAACCTGTTGCTCTGTCTCTCTCCATCTCTCTATAGATCCTCGGAAGGGTTCACCACGGCACGGCAGCCGTGACTAATGCCCAACGTGGCCGCAGGCGATACGTGAGGCTCGGTTTTATCGGATTGCGGGCGATAAATTTGAGCATGCTTAAGCCCTGTTCCGACAGTGTTATTGATCAGGAGCCGGCGGTAACGATTTAGCAACTTGTGCTCCGAAGGAAGGCAAAACGACCGGTAAAAGGTGGTGTATTAAATTCTAAACCACTTAATTGTCGATTGTCTCGTGCGGACACATTGCCTGGCTTGAGGCTGTTTTGAGGACAGCCATTTGGGGGTGTTAGTATATTCCTGTAAATTATATTTAACACCATAATAAGACAAGCCCAAAAGTCTGTCATTTAATACGATGGAAATTGCGCACTCGTGTTTGCAATCCTTTTCCGATGTTTCTTCTTCGCTACTAATTAACAAAGTAACACCATTCGAAATGCACCCGCAACCTGGCACCCGCAATCGGGAGCTCGCACTCAAAAGCAGCAAGCAGTCATGTTTTCCATCCCACCCTCTACTTGATAAGAGAAAAAGGACTATAAAGCCCTTACTTAAGGAAATTAAATTACGCTGCTCGCGCACCAGACAACCGCATCCCGTTTTAGAGCCGATCGAGCATCTGCGAGCGGAGTTTTATCGCTAATTCGTTTCGTGCTCTTCTCGAAGGCAGGCAGGCCCCGGCAGGCAAGCGATAGGGATAGCCATCCAGCACCCGATAGTTGATAGATTTTCATTAACGATAGCACCCACACTCGTACCGGTGCACCGGGAGTTGGGTGGGCATAACATAAAAACACGATTCTGTGACCCCACGGCGGCCATCGGATAAGGCGCCTGGAAACGTAATGTTCCCGCTGCAGTTGACACGCTGCGGCTACAATTATCGGGAAAATTGCCACGGTATTGCTATGCGAGTGCTGCCGTTCGTTTGCAGCGACGGTGATAATTGCTGGGAACGGTGCTGAAAGCATTAGCACTCCCATTAGGGGTAAAGAAGAAGCTGCCCCGTTTGCCCGACGATCGGGGGTGTGTGTGTGTGTGTTATCTGTGCAAAAGTACGATCGTTTCTTGCGATTGCCGGAATGCGGATGCTTTTCAACTAGCCAGCGTATATGTGCTGATTTGGGCATGGACAACTTTCTTATGATACACCACACGTGCGGTATAAAACCCTCAATTAAACATGGCTACAATTAATTTAGCTTTGATCCAGTTCGTCCTGAGAATGTTTATGGGTAGCATTCTTCCGGAGGATCATTAAGTGAGGATTTACTGCGAGTCTTTTGAAGGATGGAACATGAACTGCTAGAAAATAATCTGCATGATAAGTATTTCTATTTAATATTTTTTGGTTTATCCCAACCAGAAATAAATCTTTTAAAATAATTGGTAAATTTTACATCAATATTTATGTATTATACGCTTTTAACATAATTTTATTCAAAGCGGAAAAAAATCCATACACACCAATATACAAAAACAACATATTATTGAATTTTGGCATAATGCACGAAAATATCATTATTATTTATTTACAGACGACCCGGCCGTATGGAGATTTGAATTATTGTTTCTAGACTGAAAGGCATTTCCTCCCGACAGTCGCTGTGAGCCTAATTCCGGGCTGACTTGGTTAAAATAATGCCAGAAATAGAAGCATAGCATAATATTATAACCCATCATAATTGCTTCATCTGGGTTGAGAATATTCCATTTTATTTCCTTCGGTGATCACAAACGTTTCCTAAGATTTTCCCCTCTGTTTTCATCATGTTATCGATAAATTTATTTTGCGTTCTTCCTTCATCTTATAACATGCTGATGAACCCACAAATTCTACAAGCCAGTTTCGCAAATTCCTTATGACAGATGCATGGCTGCAAGCATTTATTGTGAGCCGCACAGAGCTTAAAAAATACACTGAATTTACGATCATTCCCACAGAACATTTGTGAATAGTATAAGCGATGTTTTTTTTTTGAATTTGTGGTTTAGTCGACTCGCCTGTTACCAGCAGCAGGCTCTTCAGGCACCTAAAACCCGGTGTACCACTGCAACCATTACGGTGTAACGATCCACGCATGTGACCACGGGAATTTCTTCGTGCGACTCCTCCTCGAACCATGGTCTCGTGCGAGCTTTCGAATGCTTTATTTACACACCACACTTCACGGGGAGCCATTTTTCCATCTCCCACAAAACGAATTACAACCACCGCCTGGCGACCATTACGCGACCGAAGGCCCTTCAAACAACCACCGCCTCGGAAGCTGTTTACGACTACGCTGCAACGTACTACGCTTTAATCTTGTGTGAACTGTAATAAATTGGACGACATTAGTCCGGGGACGGGTGGCTTCGGTGGCAGCTGAGCGCATATGAATTCCCACTGACAAATGTGTGGCACTTTTATCGAAGGCGAAGGAGCATAAGAACCTGGCCTGCCGGCAAAAGGGCGCCTGGCTCGGGCACGTGCCGCTGATCCCGCACCGCTTTATAGTAACTGAAACAAATCTGCTACGTGACCGGTGCGACCAATTTTCCACGTACCAGTGCAGTGGCGTCTTGGAGCACACGTTGGGCTTTTGGGATGGAGAAGGCACCCACACGCCGGTTGAAAGTAAAACCACAACAGAAAAATCGATGCTTTTCCAGCCTGGCAAGGTGCTGGCGGTCACATGAAAGCTTGTGCAGCGCTTCCTATAAATTAGTTATTTGATGGAAACCATTCACACCGTTTCTGGGTGGCTTTAATCGCTGAAAACCCTACTCTCAATCTGCTGCTGGAACGCCGTACGCATTAACATACTTTTCAAATTAACAAAAAAAAACCGTAGCAAAAAAGAAACCCACCCACGCCCAATCCCATCAATCGAAATCACCGTTGCCCATGCGTGTGGGGCAGTTTACTTTCGAAGCGATTTCGAACGCGCGATCCTTCGTGCCCCCCAAAACGCCCCAAAAACCAATATTTGCGCCAACAACAAGGGCACACGAATAACAATTCCGTCATCCTTCATCTAAATCCTCGGCACCCGGGAAACCCCGGGCCTGGAGGGTGGTTTTCGGACCGCACGACCCCCGGTGAACTGTTTATGCGAAGTGAGTTTGAATAAATACGGCAACACAACAAATAAAGCCTCGGCAAATACCGCCGCCAGGCAAATAAACTGCACTGACCCCTGGAAGAAAAACATCCCCGGCTCGAGATCGGTCATCGGTAAAAGACCGCATATGGCCCGGAGCGAAAGCGAAATCCTTCGATTGGGGTGGGAATGGGAGGAACGAACCTCTCTCTCTCTCTCTCTCTCTCTTTTGCTCTCTCTCTCTCTCTCTCTCTCTCTTTTGCTCTCTCTCTCTCTCTCTCTCTCTCTCTTAAACTCTTGGCCTAATCTTCTTATGACAAATGTATCGTCCTGCGGTACGCTTCGTCGGCCGTGCTTTTGGCGCGATGCTGCTTTTTCGGATCCCTCGGAACCCGCAGATGAAAGATGCCCGCCGTCGAACGATTTTTCATTCCATTTTCCGGGTGAGCGGGTTGCTCCCGAAGGCCACAAGGAAGCCTCCCCATGTCCAACGCTAAGCCCCCGAAGCTTCGTAGTTTTCACATTCATCCTCAGCGTGAGCCGGGTCGGTTGCTTTTTTTATTTTCTTCCTGCCTGCCTTAGAATGCCGAGTGTGGCTCGGAAAATGCCCCCAACTCGGCTTGAGCGATAGCGGAGGGTTTCGGGCGTTTGATTGAACCCAGGGGGTAAATGAAATTCCAACTCATTAATGGCGATTCCCAACGCACACCCATCGCGTCAACGCGCCCGGAAGGCACACTTAGCAGCCGTTAATCAAACAAAAACCCGTCCATCCCACCGGAGATGGTGTCCCCGGTTGGGTGCGAGTGTCGCGTAAATCAAATATTTACACAACCGGTCGCAATTTGATTACGGCCCACTCGCCCGCTTTTGTGCCGTTTCTGGGCGATTTAACGCCATCACCGTGGTGCGGTTCGGTGCACATCCGAAGAGAGGATCGATTAGAAATTGACTTGGGAGCCTTCGGCAACGGCCAGTTCGAGGCACATCCTTCGAGGGCCACCGAACTGGAAGGCAGACGCCTGCTAAAGGTGTTTGACCAATCGGCCGACACTTGGGCACGCGCCTTTGGCGACGGTGACACTCGAGAGGGATAGTTCGCTGTGTGGCGCGTGGGATGAGTTGCATAAGGGATGCGCTTACGGATGCAGTTTCCATAGGCGTGGCAGGATGTATAACACTGTTGGGTTTGCTGAATGATGATATGACGGGGCATAAAATATTTAAAACAAAGATTGATCGTCGCTTATTAAAACATTTAAAACCCGAATCAATCATTTAGGACAAGTGAAATCTATAGGTCTCATGTTTGCAAAGAAATTAAATGAAAAAAACTAAGAAAAATCTATCTGCCAATTTGCTTGAAAAGAAAATGAAGTATTTTATTTTAAATTATTTTAACAAACCATTGAGTAATTGCATGATTGCTATGGGAATCAAAGTATCTGCGAAACAGCAATTGGCGATCAACAATAGCTGGTCGATATTAGCTTCCACTTTAAATTTATCTCCTGGACTATACACTATTCATATAAACTAACAAAAAACCCCGTTCCACATGGAGAAAAGCATTTGCTAATGAAGCTAACAATGCATTGAATAGGATATCGGGGAATTATTCATCCGCTCCGTTGCATCATCAACTGCACGCACCACCCTGTAGCGTGCGACCCTGAGCTCACCGTCTTAGAAAAATGCAATTTAATCCTTGTGCACTCGCCTTCAATGCTTCCATTCTTCGTTCTTTTTCTTCTTTTCAAGCGATTCCACTCCACAAACGCTCTCAAGGGGCGAAGTTTACGTTACGTGACTTATTCGATCGGATATTAGGAACCGAGTGGTAGAAAAACGCACGTACACCACCAATGCAGTTGGGTGGAAAATGTGCGCCAGCGAGCGAGGAGAGAGTGAGAGAAAAAAAACGCACTATCCACGCCGAGCCTAACTGGCCCGTGTATTGCCCGAGCGTGACAAAGTGGATGCAAGATTGTACGACGAAGCGCATCGAGCGCATTACTTTCACAGCAATTTGCGTTCACAGCGATAACGGTCGAACCATGGGGCCGAAGGACCTCTACTGTCCTCCGCGCAATAGGCACAATGGCGCAACAACATTGAAGCATAATGCGCTCGGAAGAAGCGAACGTGAGACGGTTCGAGCGCCCATCTTTGGTGACTTCTGCTCCTCATTCGAGTCCGTCTTTTTTCTTTTTCCACGATGCACCTTCCGTTTTTCCATGGCATAAGAAAGACGCCCTGTAAGACGCTCATGCCAACCGAGCCTGCAACAGACGAACCGACCAGCAGCCTGCCCGGAAGCCGTCCGTTGGCAAACCGCGTGCGGTGTGTGTATAATCCCTTAATTAAATTTGATTATATCCTCGTCTTCCCGGTGGTGCTGCTTGTGCAACTGGTTGCACACGGGTTTCCATGTTGCGTAAATCCCACTCCCAAACAACCGTCTCAACAGCATCCGAGGACGTTCGGGCGGGCTTAGACGCCTTAAGACCTTGCTTGCAAAATCATTCCCAACCCCCAAAGGAGAGCTCGGTCGGGTGACTTGGGTGGCTTTTCCCGACCGAGACAGCCACCATCAGCAGACGTTTTCCTTTCGATGAATAAGATAAGCTCCCACGTCACCCACTCGTGCAGGATCAGCTCCGTAGCCCAAACCAAAGGCCACAATCGGTAAGCTCTCGTTTAAGCAGCGGATAAGAAGCAAAAATCAAATTTCAACGACAAAAACTAGCCTCACTCGAGCAATCAACCTTCTCGCGAACAGTCGCCCCAACGACGACGACGACGGGCGGTTCAAACCCATTCTTATGATCGTTTTCACGCGTTCGCGGATGTTTTCCACCGCCAACTACGATGGCGACAGCTTGGCTCATTAACCTCGCGTGGCTTTTCGGGCTGACAGCACAGATCGCGTGTACCACGGATAACCGGGAGCAACAACATTCTAGCAGCATTCGCGTTGCGTCAGGTGTTTTCGGGAAAACTTCTAACCCAAGGCGGAAACGATTTTCCACACAAAATTTAGTGACGGGGGAGAAAAACCACCCCCCCCCCCCCTGAAAGCGTAAAAGAACAAGAAAAACCCTCGAAACAAATAAAGATGGAGGGCGTTTCTTGTGTTTTTTTTTGTCTCCCCGGCGTCGACACCCTGGGCTAATACCGAACGGGCGCGTTAAATATTCAGCCAAATTCCTTGTCAGCGCAGCCGTGCACGATGATTTGCCGCCATTTTTGCCGCTCTGCCCACACCCACGGGTGGAAAGTGTGCATCATTAATGCAAAGTGTTGCTGCCGGCTCGACATAAATGGCACGACAATGCGTAAGCCGGAGGGCGTTCTGAAGCGTGTTTTGGGCGCGCATTTGGTAGGCAAAGTTTACGCTCAATGTGTGTGTTTTTTTTTTTTCGAGTGTTCGAGGTGGTTTCAGTTCTCGCGAACATGTTGCGAACTGTTAGAAGTGAGTATCTACGTACGGATACAGCGATTTGTTGAGTGTTTTTCTAGCGAAAGTGATAGACTTTTGAACAGCGTTGAGGAACAGAGAGAAGAGTTGGAGAATGATTGAAACCACGTCAGCTTTATTGAAACCTTTAATGATTTATTTTATCTTCTGCTATAGATTGCAGACGGCTTTTTCTGAGTAAAAATGCTCGTTACAGCAACTGCAAATTACTACACAACCGTTTCGATTTTTCTTCAACGTCTCGGTTGCTAAACAATCTGCTTTAGTAAGTCATATCTCTTAACCTAAACTATCCCGTTACATTATTCACTTTTCTTTTAAATTGATGTTCCTGTAAGCAATTGCATCTTACTCTTTTTCGCTTTTTGCTGAGTTTTTGTGATGCTTTTTCGAGCATAAAGCTTTACTAATGAGCTTATGGTAATTTTGTGTTTCAAACTGGAATATTTATGCGGAGCTAATACCAACGGCAAAAATGGTACCCAGCTGCTAAAAAATATTCTGGAAAATAACTCTAAAATATGATAAAAAATAAAAGCACCAGCCCATGCATTAACCTCTTATCCATAGCCCCTCGAAAAAGCGCAACGCCGTGTGTACTCAACTTAGAAAACAACACCACGCCACGTGTTGCAGAGCGTTTGTTGCACAAAAGCAACTTTTGCTTGCATAAGATTATGCCATCGCCCGTTCGATAATAAAGTACTTTCCAATCATCTTAAATTGCATCCGTTTCTGTTCCATTTTTTTGTTTGTTGTACTTTTCAATCCTTTCCCACCCGTTCCTTATGCCTTTGCGCCTGTCAACGGGATTTTTTTTAATGCCATCCCCTCGGCTCTGTTCTATATTTTCCTTCCCACCACGCACGCCGCTCGTTTATTGCGCCAAGCTGGCCAACCGCTCCGACGATTGGTCTGATATGATTACTTTTCCATGAATGAGCAACCGTCCGGATGTTCCTGGACCGCTGTTGCTGCTGCTGCTGCTGCTGCAACTGTCACAATCTGATGGGCTTCCTTTTGGCCAGGGACAAGGCTTGGGCTACCCGATTCCGAACGCAGGAAGGACTCGCCCTCGAGAGTGTTCCCGTCAAAATGGAAACCCGCTCCTTTTTGGTGGCCACCAGGCGCCACGGAAAAGCGACACGAAGCTAAGAGCAAATAGAGCTAAAATGCTGGACGAAAGAGGGCGCCGAAAAAAAAAACAACTGCAAAGAATGCGGGGAAAACTTCAATAAAATAAAACCTTTTGCGAGGGCGAAAAAGTGGGACACTATTTCTTTTCTTGTTTTGTCCCGCCCACCCCCACCACGGTGCGCCTGTGTTTGCTTGTGGTGGGTGTGCAGCCGAGCGTTAGACGCTTCTTTTTTCCCGCCTCGTCGCTAGCTATTTCTTTTTTTGCTGCGCTCTACCACCCGCTTCTGTTTGCATCCTTCGTGCGCTTTGTCAACTAACAAAGGACTGCGTCGTTAGTTCGCCACCAGCCGCACACCCGGCCATCCGGTGGACGAGTTGCTGCCTCGATGATTCAAAGATTGGTACAATTGTGGAGAAATGATCGGGAAAATTTAATCTATTATTGCGCTCCGATCCAGTTACGGAAGTTTCGACGTGACCGCACCCGTTCACCGGGACCGGACCAGAGAGGGAGTTGTGCCGAAACTGTCGCTCACAAGCCCTTTGTTCGACCGTGGAAAAGAAGGGAATATCGAGAGCATCGGCATGACGACGGAAGTGACACACACGTGCGGGCACGTGAACATACGAAGACAAAAACTGCATGGCTGATTGCACAATTTTTATGAGCTTTGTTCTTGCTGGCGAATGATCGAACAAGATGTGCGACAGCTGGTGGCACAGCAGGAGCAGGTGATGGTCTCGGGATTCCCAGTGTCTGAATCAAGGCGATCGAGGGTTAATAAAAAGGGTGCCTTTAGCCAAAATCGATTCAAACGAGTTATCATCCAGCGCTAGACTAATCAAAAATGCTCTCTTCAAAAGGTTTGTATCGATCCGGCCATTTGTGAAACGGTCTATAAAAGGTGCACTTTCCATTCGTTTTAGAAAAACAAAGCCCTCATTAATGGAGGAATGTTTTAATGGAGAATTTATCAGCCAATAATCCTGCAGTCGCTCCACGTGCGAGCCTTATTTCATGCTGCATTTCCGTAACTCTGATAACGCTCGCGTAGTTTGCTGCACACGACGTTTCCGGCACTTTTCACGCAACCTTACACCGATCAACGAAACAAACTGCTCGACACTAAACACGATCACCGCGATCACGTACCCAAACACCAGCACGTAGAACAGCGAGGGTAGATTCTCGAACCGCAGTATCTCATCCAACGTCGGTGTTCTGTCCTGTTCGTAGTAGTCCTCGCGCAACCACGACCCATAAATGCCCGCCTCCGAGAGACAGGCGATGAAAAATCGCACCCTACTCAAAAATGGCTGATTCCGGCGAAAAGTGAACGCTTCCGGTTGAATGCGCAGCTTCTGGCGCAGCAAATAAAACCGGTAAGCGTTCGGTTCGTTCATAGCTTGCGAATTCACCAGCCCCCGGCCGTAGCTGCAGGGCACGGAGTGAGCAAACTGTGGCCGAAAAAAGTCCCTCCAGTCGGTAATGATCGTGGAGAAATCGTCACGCACCAACACCCGCAAACCTGGCACCGATCGCAGGCTTGCACCAAGGGTAGCATCATCCCCTGGCGACAGCATCAACGGTGGTCCAAATCGGGCGAGTTGCTCCAACGTCTCCAGTTCGGGGCCGTGTTTCATGCGGATCATGTGGATGATGATCTTCACCGTGTAGGACTCTTTGAGCAGGAACAGCAGCGTATCCAGCACGGAAAGGATCGCTCGATCGAGCGTCCTTAAGCGATACACCGCCGAGTTGATGCCAAACAGCACGGCCATGATGTAGTTGATGGCGAACACCGTGGGCATGGTTAAATTGGCCACGATCGCAATCAACACGAGCGAAAGCAACATACACCAGAGACCCAGAGAGAATGGTTTCCACAGCCGAAGGATGAAAATTTGCAGCGGTTCCCTGGGTACCAGCACGCACACGCCACCGAATGTGTTAAGGTATAGCTTCTCTGTCTCGTTCGCATCAGTCAGCAGCAGTCGGTTCAAGGAGAATGTCACTCGTTTCTCCTGGAGCAACTTCAGTTCCGTGAGCTGCATATTCGCGGCCTCTGCGTCCTTATTAGTGGACCGTACGTAGACCCACTGGTGGGTGACATTCAGACGTTCTACCACAGTCTGGAGGAGTTTGTAGTCCGAACCACCAAACACAGTCTCGTGCCTGTACAGGTATGGAATGAGCGTTTGGTAGAGTGTCCTGAAGTTGAACCCTTGCAAATCCGCCAGCTGGTTGTACTCGGCAAGCAAACGGATCGCTTCAGTTGGCGTGACGGGCGTTAGTCGTTGCTGGAACAGTTTTGGAAAGCGTACGTCGAATGATAGGGGTTTTGTGTTAACACGCACGAACAGAATGCGTGTGATGCCGAACGTGAGCACGGAACTGCTCAGCTGATGATCCTTTTCCAGTGGAAGGGAATCTTCCCACACGCAAACGTGCACTGCGGTGGGTGACCAGTGCAATGCCCGTGCCAATTGTTGCAGCTGTTGGAAAAACAATCCCTGGAAAACGAGAAGTGAGAAAAACGCTATGTAAAGAAATGCAAAAAATGCTTATGACGAAATTTTACAAAAAGCGTTATTGTCAACCAAAAAGGCCCTTTCGAAGACTCAGCAAGCCATGAAAGACGCGCTCACCTGCATTTCCATGACGATCAGGGCACATTTCGTCTCACGGGTGTTCGGTTGCACCGACATGCATAACCCGCTATCGCACAATCGAATTGGATAATACTCATTCCGACGGATGGAGAACTGATGCCAGAACTGCTGCACCGTTCGCCACCAAGGATTCGTTGGCTCTCCGAAAAAACAAACACCACCAACCGAACCGGACAACTGTTTGGTTAGCATTTCATACAAGAATGTGGCTAAAGGTGAACTGCCTTCCGATTGGATCGGAGAAAGTGCGTTAAAGGACGCTACTTCACTTGGGATCGTAATCGGGAACAGCAGCAACACCATCAGGATCTTCATCGTGACTGATACCGTGGGCAAGCGAATTCCGTTCAACCGGACATACAAGCACAACGGCCAGCTGAAGGTTCTCACGGGTGATATTTTATTTTTTACTCTTCTATAAATTGCTCGCTATTAAATGTAGTCTCAATAAAGCGCCGGGAACTTGCGTGGGATCGAAAAGAATAAATTGCGCCTGTTCACTGCCTGGTGCGGTTTTGATAGCTCAACAATCAACTCTAAGGTTCTGAATTTCAAAAGCTCACTCACATACGGTTATTGCATATGATAGGTTAACAGGTATATTAAAACAAATCGTCCTTCCTTCAAATAGCTGCCTTTTTTCTCTTTCCGAATGTTGTTGACACTTGAATCAGAGGGAAAAAAAGCAGCCATTCGCTGGAAGTAAAACAACACGCTGGCAAAGAACCACCCCCTAAATGTGGTGTGTCGATGGATGAAAGTTTGTCCAATTCGCTGACATGGGAAAACTTTCACAACACCAACGAAAATAACCAGTAACCAGTACGGGAAAACATCGAAAGTGAAACAATCGCACTCTCCAAGCCGGGTCCACCCCGGATCGGGGATGCCCGGTCGAGTTCGGAACTCGCAAAAGAACCATTCATAATTTTCCCTTTGCTGTGCGATCATCCCGCGAGCACGGTGTTCTGTTTTTCCTTTCGCCCCTCTGGCCAGGGTGACGGGTGGAAGGCAACATTTTGCTTCCCATCACCCCTCCCGCTGGAAGTGAAAACTTTTGCGGATTTTTGTTTTCGTTACTGTTGTTCGCCAAAAACTTCCACCCCACTGGTATCGTCGTGGTTGGCTTCGCAACGATGACTTTTCCACACGTGGCGCCTGAAGGGCGTGCGTTGGAGTGAGTGTACTTGGCCGTGGACAAGCTTTTCGATTCTTACACGAAGTCACCATCGAGTAAAGGCTGCCTTTGCTCTTCATCCATCCATCCATTTGGTGTCAGAGTCCACGCAAGCGTACGTCTTTTTCGGATGACCTAGTGGCAATGAGGAGAAAAGACATGCACGGAGACATGAACATCGTCGGGCAAACGGAAACTATCACGTCGCAGAAACAATTCTCGAACATTGGCCTCGCATATGGCCTCGTAAATTATGATATTTCCGATCCAACTCGCACGAAATTGAACCGGGTCGATGAAGACCCGGAGCCGGTTACGCTCGTGGACGCAAAATCCACAAAGCATTAATTTCTGTCGGTCGGTCTCGCGGGGGGCCGGGAAGTTTTCTGCCCGACAAGGAACTGCGCGATGTCCTTGTGTAGGAACTGTGTTTCCGCCTTCACGCCTGCACGACGCTGCGAACTTGATCGTGCACGGATGTTGAGCTCCATGCTGTGGAACGCGAGCTGAGCGAACTTCAACATCATTGTATTATGTGGTTGCATTATGCTTGGTTTAGTAGTTATGAAGGCTATTTTCACGAATTTCGGTTTGCCGATAATGGAATATTGGTTAATTTTGGTCAAAAAATATTCATTTAATGCAATATTCAACAAATAGGGTATATCTTAAGATATGTTATATATTCCAAGCATTTGGAAAATAGCATTTGATCTTAAACACTAAAACAGGAAGCTTCTATATTTAATTCAAGCTAGCAGACTAAAAACCTTCTTTTTTTAATTCTAGATCTGTTTAAAAACAAAGTTTTATTATCACAAGTACATTTTCATTAGGCTTTTGCTGCCAGTTTATAAATTTATGCTTCAGTTTGTTCGATTACGTCGGTTGTTGCATCTTTTCTTCTCATACAATTAAGTTGTACTTTCAAAAAGGACACTGTGTAAAACGGGTTGTGGCGAAATCCTTCAATTTACTGCATGAATGATTCTTATGGTAAATTCCAAGCTTGAGCCTCGATAACGTATTTTTCTAGCAATTATCCTTCGTTAAGTTGCCGCCCAGGATATCACGTACTCGGCCACGCCATGCCAGCAAGGATGCGAGTCCCTTTTTAGTTTTCCTAGCATCCGCTAAGAAGCGATGTAGCGCTGGTGTACGAGAACTCATAGAACATTTAAACTTATTATAGCATATTATAGCACATCAGTTTTTTTCCTGAAAAATTCAACTGGCTGTTTTTTGCATTCATAATATTTTACTTTTTTGAATTTAGATGATGTGAGAGCTAATGAATTTGGGTGTATTTTCTCAGAGCTGTCGTTCGTCGATTGTCAGACCATATCCGATCTATTAACCATAAGAACAGCACTCGGATGCTGTTCTACGTTGCTTATGTGACTTACTGAGTAAATAAAGGTAAAATTTTAAAATTAAACAAAATTGAACCAACAGTTCTACCTCGAACGACTTCCTCATTGTTTACATCTTTACCTTATCGTGCCTGTTTTCAGATAAATTAGTTTCTTTATTCTGCTATATTTAATAATAGTTTCTTTTTTAACTATTGAAAGCATAACTATTTTTTTGTAAAACAGTCTTAAATACGGTACATAAAATGATACTTTGGAAAAGTCCTAGTTTTGTATTCTATGAACGTTACACTTTATTTTACATTTAATACGCACAACTTAATATCTATGTTTTAACATCCGTCCTCGTCGACGGTCCCGGCAGAAGAGAGCGTGTCACTCCCGGGTGCCTGTCTAAGTGCCCACGTCAACAAGGTCACTCGTGAGTGGCACATTAGACTACGCTCCCAACATCCCTCCTTGTTTAATATTGCTGGTACGGTGCCATCCACTGAGGCGCTCTTCGAACCCGCGAAGATCGTCGTAGAGGTTGCAACGGCGAGGGCGTTGCACTGTCGGCCGTTTCAAACCCTGGTGAGGTCGGCGACAAGAACGTTTCAGGGGACAGTAGCGTAGACGACGAAGACGATGAGGGCGGTGATGATAAGGACGGTAACGGTGAAGACGACGGACACAGTGCACACGATGGAGATGGGGACGATGACAACATACAATCTTTGGCATCATCTATCACTTCATGTTGTTGACCAGTATTTAGGTTTGCGTCTGGATTATGGGATTCTTCAACCATGTTCCATGTATCCAACAACAGATTTAGAGGCATGGACCTCTTTGAAGTAAAATCTAGTTTAGCAGCAACTTTACTGGCGATGCTTCCATGAACTCGTGTCCGCAACTGATTAATGTGAGAACGAAGCTTCCTACCCCGCTCAATAGTTACTTCATACATAACTCTTCCGATGTGTCCGCTTATCACACCTGGGACCCAATTCCAACTATTACGACGATATTGCTTTACATATACTAAGTCGTTGACTTTAAAATTCCTCAAATTCATCCTAGTGCTTTCTACCATAGTATCTAAATCTGGTTGTGATCGTAAAAGCTCCAAACATGTACGAATCTTCCGATTGAACATTACCTCGGCAGGTGATTTGTGATCCAACAACTTGCTCGGTGTACTCCTGTATGTAAGTAGAAACGTATCTATTGCCTCTGCTACGGTGCTTCCCCCTTCCTTAATCTTTTTTAAGGCTCTTTTAAAAGTATCGACGAACCTTTCTGCTTGTCCGTTCGACTGAGGATGGAGAGGTGCTGTGCAGATGTGTTCAATGCCGTTTATGTTGCAGAACTCTGGAAAATCTGCACTTGTAAATTGTGTTCCATTATCGGTCACCAAAACAGTTGGCATTCCAAAACGTGCAAACAAATTTCGAAGAATGCGAATGGTGGCTATTGCTGAGATTGTTCTTGTTGAAATGATTTCCGGCCATTTTGAAAAAGAGTCAATTACTAAAAGAAAGTATTCACCATCAATAGGGCCTGCGTAGTCCACATGCACCCGCTGCCACGGTACATTCGTTTTTGGCCATGTTATTGGTAAGCTGGACGCAGGAGACTTTGCTGCCAATGCACATTGTTGGCAACATTTGACCAGGCTCTCAATATCTGAATCTACGCCAGGCCAATAGACATAGCTTCGAGCCAAAGCTTTCATTCTCTCAATTCCCGGGTGGCCTAAGTGTAGCTGATTCAAGCACATACATCGCTGCGACGATGGAATTATTAATCTTTCCCCAAAAAGGAGACATCCCCCAACCGTTGACAAGGACTCACGCCTATTGTAAAACTTGTTCAAACTTTGATCTTTAACTGCTGCTTGCGGCCATCCATTTTTAGTAAAGTCGTACACTTTCCGCAATTGAGCATCATTTTGCATCTCTCGTTCAACATCAGTGAACTTTAACGGTAAGACTTTACTCACACTGTTCACAACTGATTGTATGTCTTCCTCCATTTCTATGCTTGCGATCACGTAGTCATCTTCAGGTTTTTCATGCTTAGCTATTAGTCTCGAAAGTACATCGGCATTACCAAATTTATGTGTAGGCACGAATTCCAATTCAAAATCGTATAGAAGCAACGTTAAAGCATAACGCTGTAGACGATTGGCTGTATACACCGGTATACCAGTTTTTGATCCAAAAATTCGTAACAGTGGTTTATGATCTGTTTGTAGGAGAAAATGTCTTCCGTATATTAGTTTGTGAAATTTGGTTACTGCAAAGATAATAGCTAATCCTTCTCGGTCTGGTTGACTATACTTTTGTTCTGTTCTGGTTAACGTACGTGATGCATGTTGCACAACTTTGATCGACCCGTCTCTAAACTTGTGGCTAATAGTCGCTCCTAGTGCAAAGGAAGAGGCATCCGCCGCCACTATTATCTTCTGGCGCGGATCGTAGTGTGTTAATAGTAAGTCTGAGGAAAGTATCACTTTAAATTGATCAAAAGCATCCTGACATTGCTTTGTCCAACTAAAAGTAGCTCCTTCACGAAGAAGATTATCCAATGGATGACGTAGCTTGCTGATGTTCCTTACAAATTTTCCGTAATAATTCACTGCTCCAAGGAATGATCTCACTCCTGTAACATCGGTTGGAACTTGCAATTTAAGAATTGCATCAATCCTAGCAGGATCAGGTCGAAGTCCCTTCGAATCTAACAAATGGCCCAAGTACTTTATCTGTTTCTTTTGAAACGAGCATTTATCCAATTGAATGGTGAAGCCATAGTCTTCAATTCTTCTAAGCACAGCTCTAAGATTTTTCATATGGGCTTCCTCATTTGGTCCTCCAACCACAATGTCATCCAAATAAACAGCAACGCCATCTAGACCTGCTAGCATAACATCCATCAGTTGCTGAAAAGCTCCCGGGGCCGTTTTCACTCCTGGAGGTAATCTGTTGTAAACGTACAATCCTCGATGAGTAGTTACACTAAGCATCGGTCGACAAGATTCCTCGACTTCTACCTGAAGAAACGCATCAGATAGATCAATCTGGCTGAAAATTGTACAAGTCACCAAACTTGCAAAAATATCCTGGGGAAGAGGAAGCGGGTATTGATGAGGCAGCAACCTATCATTCAACCCCGTAGAGTAATCTCCGCATACTCTTATCTTCCCGTTTGCCTTACGCACAACTACAATTGGCGCAGCCCAATCCGAATAATCCACTTTGGAAATTATACCATCTTTTTCCAGCCGTTCAAGCTCATCGTTCACTGCTTGAAACATTGCGTAGGCCACGGGCCGCTTTGGTCGAAAAACAGGCGTTGCGCCCTCTTTCAGCTTCAACTGAATTTGCGCCTTCCTGCAGCAACCTAGTTTGCCGGAAAATAGGTTCGGGAACTCCTTCTGCAATTTTATGCTGCATGGTTCAACTAAACCTACGCGATTGCATACTGATGTCAGGGGCACGTTCCACAAATTAAACGCGTCCATGGAATCTTTTCCAAAAAGTGCCAAATCCTCCGTAGCCACACGAATTATGCAACTCTTGCACTGTTCCGCTACGATCATGGAACCTACAAACTCGCCTATCAAGCGCAAAAGATCACCAGATGCAGTTCTCGCCTTTATCTTTGAAGGAGTTAATGTTGGTTTCCCAATATGTTGCCACAATCTCTGTGAAATGATGGTTATATCAGCGCCTGTATCAAGCATCATTTCCACTGGGATTCCATTAATTGCAACATTGACGCATCCACGTCCGCTCTTAACTGCGTTGACCGTCACGATTCTTACATTGCGGTTTCGCCTAGTTTTGCTTGTCCACCGAGACGCTGCATTGCAAAACCCTTCTTTGTGTCCAAACTTAAAACACTTGTGACACTTATGGCTCTTATAAGTGCAGTACCTAGCCCAGTGGTCTTCTCCACATAAAAAGCATGCCAGTCTACTTTTCTCGGGACGTTGGTGTGGCTTCTTATTAATTTGCCACCTTCCCTTCGGGCTTCGACACTTTTCTTCGCCAATCAACTGGACTTTCCTTTCTCCCGCGAGCAAAGTTGTATCTTTCTTAAGATTCGCCAGCTTTTCACCCAACTCTGATAGTTGCGCAAGCGTAACATCCTTTTTTTCTTCCATACGGCTCAGCAGTTTCATACGCACATCGGCATCTTCTTCGTCTTTCAGACCACACACAAAGATCAAACACTTCATTGTTTCCTCGCTGAGCCCGGCTAGTTCCGCCTCTAGCGTAGCCTTATTTATCCGGCATGAAAACGTAACATAGTCCTCTGTGCGTGTTTTTTGCAACTGAAAACACTTGTATCTTTTGCTGACGTCCGACTCCTTTGAACCAAACAGTGCCCGCAACTTCACTATGGTTTCCGCGAAACCAAAATCACCTGGATTTTTGGGCAGTATATAGTTGTTGTATCGCTCATGTTCCGCCACACCAAGTTTACGCAATAACAATCGCACCTTGGCATCATCCGGCAATTTTGCAGCATCTTTTTCAAAAAGCCCCTCAAAACGCCTGTACCATGCAGCAAACGTAACGTTCTCCTCCGGATCATAACGAAATTCCGTCACATGATTCGCCAACGAGTCAATCAGGAATTCCGGTCCGGTCGATTCACGCATATTCATGGACGACATCATACGCGTTAGAAAACTTTCTTGCTGCTTCAAAAATGCTTCCTGCTGTTGGTGTAGGATGCACTGTTGCTGCTTGAACATTTCGTGTATCCAAGCGGTGTTAGGCTCAGGGACGCTGCCTTGCCGGTGGCTTTCATGGCTGCTTCGCGATGGCTGCTGTTCATCGTTGAGGTCATCTGGGTTCAGCATCGTGTATCTGAGGTGTGACTCTTTTTTTAATATTATAACAATTACTATGGTTACTTTCAACTATAATATTTCACGTAGATTTGTATTTTCCTCGTCGCCACTTTTGTATTCTATGAACGTTACACTTTATTTTACATTTAATACGCACAACTTAATATCTATGTTTTAACATCCGTCCTCGTCGACGGTCCCGGCAGAAGAGAGCGAGTCACTCCCGGGTGCCTGTCTAAGTGCCCACGTCAACAAGGTCACTCGTGAGTGGCACATTAGACTACGCTCCCAACACCTAGAATTTGCAAAAAATTTACGTAAAACAACGTAGTGCAGAAAAAATTGAAGCATATAATGTGATATTATGATTTACGTACAATATTGTTGATTTCAATGTAAATTAATGATGACGGACACTGATTTAAATAATGTAGAAGTTGGTGGCTTTTTCTAATTTACTATTCATATGATATTTACACACCATTTAATAAACCATTTGAAATAAAAAGAATATTCCCTTCTGCTGGAAGGCTTACGACCACAAGTTTACATTTTATGTCGCACGGTTCAATCATAGTTATGGTCTCTGAGAAGCTACTACCTGTTCAAATAAACAAATGCGCAAAAGAAAAAGGAAAATTGAAATACTCTTCTATGTTGCTCAGCATTTTACCGAAAATTTCCACAGAATAACCAAGATAACAATAATAATAATAATAACCAAGATAACAGATAATTGTAAGATAAAATTCCTTACGTGGAAAGTAACAAGATCTTATATGGTTTTTAGGTAACAAGATACAACATTAGGACCATGTAGCGGATCATCGTGGTGTTGTAATACGAACAGGCTATGTGTGATTTGTTCCAAATTATTTCAGCCATTTGATAAAAGCTCTTCATTTGCTCAAGCGTATTCTCTATAAGTATGGCTGGCAACAAGTTGAGAGGTCCGAATCTTCAATCACGTGCAACAGAGAAGACAATGTCGTCTTATCCATAAAGCAATGTTACAATGCCGCATGGTTGTTCTTCAGCGGAGCTCTCAGTTTTTGTAACTATTTTCCATATTTGAGATTAAATAATTTTTGAATAAGTATTCATACTAATATAAATACGTGAACATCGTTTTTTTTAATTATCCAGTTGCACTTATTATACAATCATCCATCTAATTACGTTATTATCTTGCCAGTATCTTACCATTCATTTCTTTCTTTAACTCGGCATCCAAATGCTGGCGCCGTTTTATGTGCTTGTAAAATTTGCCGTTTCTCTTAGTCTTATGGATTTTTATCAATTAAACAATGGTTTGTTATGTTTAAAAAATAGAAATATGTATGTACTTAAAAACTTCGTTATTCAAGGCTAGAAGTAAAAAAATCGATTGTTACATATTGCATACACGTTATTGTACACGTTAGTTTGTAAATATACCTTTTTAAATAACATTTTTAAACATCTGAACAACTTATTTGTATTTCTGGGCCACAGTGCCTGCCTCAGTCTCACGTCCCAAAAGAAGTTACATACGTTTTTCACAAAACTACTTTTATTTGAATTAAATCAAATTTTCTTGGAATGTATTGTGTGCTCTATATACTGTGCTGGCATAATAAACTTATCTAATAGTAGGATAATTTTACAGAACTTTGAATTTAAACTTTTTGAAATATTCCAACAAATGGGTGACTTCTTGAGAGTAATTTTTAATTGGATAAACAAATTATTGATAAATATATGTATGATGGTAACGTCTTTTTCAAATTAGTTAATATTAATCTTCACAAAAATGCATGCTTTCCATTCGCCAGTAGAATACTCCCTGAAATCAACAAACAGATGATTTTGTTTACAAATGCCGGCAAGAAAGCAACGGACTGCTTATGTTCTAGAGAGTTAAACACAGTGCGAATCACATGAAATAAAAAAATTCCTGCAATAGATCATCGATGTACAGATTTTCTATGCTAGCACTACCTTCGAGTAAACTTTTATCGCGATAATGATTGGGAACATACAATGAGCAAAACACCGCTAAGGTTTTTACACTTACAATACGGTGTACATTTTCAACTGGCTTTTGAAATTTGAATACCAAGGTTATTATAGACTAAGTGACAGATCCCCGTAATGTTGAAATCAAATATTTACTGATGATGAATTCACAATTCTTCAGTTTCTATTGTTACAGTAAACATTTAATTTTTTTCTTTAATTTGTCCATAAAGTACGAAAAGTCTTGTTTTATGTAATAATTTAAAATCAAATAATTTGAATAATAATTTAAATAGAGGTAGCATATTTATTCAATGGGCGTAAGGTTTCATTTTTTTAAATATAACTCTAAACACTATTGTCTCACAATAAATCAATTTAAAATTTATCTACTCTAAAATACTTTTGCCTGAGCGATTCTCTAAGAATTAGCTTATATCAAGAAAATGTTGAAATATCACACCGTCTGCAAGCACTTTTACCAATCGTGAGTTTTGACGTTTTCATTTCGCTTTGTCATTTCGATACAAACAACCAGAACCGTGATATTTCAGTTTACTGAGTACAGCGAATTAAAACTTGTATATTGTTAAACGGAGCAAAATTTTCTGCAAAAGCATTAAAAATGGATACAGACTGCTCTAATGATTGGCGGAACGCTCATCACAGCACTGGAGTAAGTAGCATTTGTACGATATCGTTTGTTGATAGACGAACAGAATAACATAACCTTAGTACGGAAGGTGGCGGATGATTTTGTTTCATATAATGGCTAACCGAACTACGTTACTGTTTTCAGACTACCATCATGGCAGTGGAGTTCGATGGCGGCGTGGTAATTGGTGCCGATTCACGCACCAGTACCGGAACGTACGTCGCCAACCGAGTCACGGACAAGCTCACGAAGTTGACTGACAATATCTACTGCTGCCGGTCCGGGTCGGCTGCGGATACCCAAGCGATTGCAGACATCGTCGCGTATTCGTTGAACTACCATGAGTAAGCAAACTCCAGTAACAGCCTGATGACGTAAAGATTGATCCGATATTTTGATCTGTTGAACGCAGGAATCAAACAGGCGAACAACCACTGGTGGAGGACGCAGCGAACGAATTCCGGCAGTTTTGCTACAACTATCGCGAAACCCTAGTGGCCGGCATCATCGTGGCCGGATGGGATCCGAAGCACGGTGGTCAGGTGTACTCGGTGCCCGTTGGTGGTATGCAGATACGCCAAAGCGTAACAATCGGCGGTTCCGGCAGCTCGTACATTTACGGTTTTGTAAAGGAGAACTACCGCGAGGGAATGTCCCGTGCGGAGTGCGTTGAGTTTGTAAAGAAATCGGTTTTCCACGCAATGTATCACGACGGCAGTTCAGGTGGTGTGTGCCGTATCGGCGTCATCACGAAGGATGGTGTAGAGCGGGAGGTATTCTTTGCACCGCGTGATTATGAGAATGTTCCGCGCCGATCAAATGCACCGAGCGTGTCGGTTCAAGCGTAAATTACTTTGTAATGCGCGAGTCAAACTATCGCGTTTCTGTGGTTCATGGAATAAATTTTTGCGTACTGCAACATACCCCTTTATAATGGTCGCATCGCTTCATTCATAGTAATAGAAAGATTTCCCACGAAAATGATACAAACATGTAAGAGTTTCCATATAGAAACATTGAAACATTTTCAAATTGCATTCTCAAGAAACTTATCAAGCAAATGTTGTTATGCTTGGGATTGTCAAACATGTCATATTCAATCGAGATGTCTTTGAAATTTCGATTGAAACATAGAAAGGCGGTTGGTTGATAATTTGAAAAAGGATAGATTATTTGGTCTATTCAGGTCTTATCATAAGCTGGTGTGAAAATTGAATTCTATTTCAATGAATATGCCTATAGCCTGGACTGGCTCTTTAGAATGTGTGTAATTGAATTTTCTTCGATAGAAGTTAGCGAGTGAAGGAAACGTTTTTCATGTTTTCATGTTGTTTGCATGTCCAACAATTAAGCATTTTGTAGTGGATTGAACAATTTGCACATATATTTGAGTAACATTTGATCCTTCCTATTGCCCACCATATATTTTAACCCAATGCAATTGATTTGTTCCGTTATCAATAAAAGGTGCCTGGAATGTACATGGATTTTTGCGCATTATCGCAGAAAACTTTGTACACTTATCATTGGATCGTCTCCGAGGATCCAATGTTGCAAAAATATTATACCATATCCCCATTATCTTCCGTGTTGGCTGTAAATAAAAAAAAATTAAATTTTCACCTAATTAGACAACTGATATGAAACGAAACGCAGCGACAGGATCTCGCGTCTCGCTTCGTCGTCGGCGCACGCGCCGCCGGAAAAGTCGAACGACAGCAGTTTCCTCGGGGGGCAGCCCAGCAGCCCGTCAGTTGTGATGCGGGTTGCATAGAGTGCAGGCGTGCGTGCGTGCGTGCGTGCGTGGTCCGTTCGTCCGGCAAGGTACGTGGAGGCATTTTCATCCCATTTCACCGCAAATGGCGAGCCCTCATTTGCTCATTTGTTTACGACGGCGTGCGATTGCTGACCAGTGACATCTGAGCCACCTATATGCGCCAGCACGCACAATCGTTTAGGCCGATTCGGGCAAAGAACAGCAGCAGCACAAATTCCTACCCCCAAACAGTGCCGTAGCGAGCGAGGAAATTTTTCACGGCCACCCTTCGCAACACACCAACAGCAGCAACAATTTTCCCCAGCTCGGCCCGCTCGTCGTGGGTGCATTGGTGGCACGAAGGTGCTGCGAAAACAGTGCGAATGTGTACCTCCTACGTGTGGGTGGGTGTGCGTTGTGAGTGAAACAGAGAGAGAGAGAGAGCGAGAGAGTGTTTTTGGCTAGCAGGAGATGCGGATATAGCGAGGGTGGAGATAGCGAGGGTGGAGATTTTCCCCGAAAACGTTGCAGGCATCGGGAAATCCTGACCATCCTCCGGCTCAGTGCGCGATCTCGGTGGTGTGAGGCTGGCGAGCCTTCGCAGCTCGGAAAAGGCTCGCTGGTGCTGGTGCTTTGTGACTCAACGCGCGCGCCAGGCAACGTGGATTCACACGGATCGATGAATGAATGAACGGAAGCATTCCGGGTTTGGTTGTGGCCAGTGGTGTGTGTTGGTGTTTTTCGCCGCATCGACTGTGGCTTCGGACGGGTGCCGGATGCGTGCGTGGAAAATGTGGAAAAACACGACGCACCCGCACAGTTGCACGGGTAAAGGACACGCACTGATGCCGGCTGTCCGCAGCACACCAATTAGGTTAATGTTCACCGGGAACGACCTGCTCGACGGTAGCGCACTATCGCACAATCCGAACCAACTAATCCCGTCGATCTGGGGGTCACATCGCAGGTGCATCCAAATGAAATGCCTCATCTGCGGGGAATATCATAATCCTGATTCATCGAGGGCAATCACGGCGTAGATGTATGTGCGCCCTCCCCGATACCGTATGTTAACGACGGTGTTGGAGGCCTATCAAGGATCTCTGGGGACTATTTAAGCATCTGAGGTCTCCTCGAATATACACACATTAATGCTACCTTTTTTCACTTTAAGGTCATGCGTACCTTGCAGATTAATTTTGTTCGCATTTAAATGCCATCCATATTTCGTTTCAACGCTCTTCTAATACCTACAGGATAACTCGTCCGAAAAAAAAACACACGATGACCGTTTCTGATCGCCATGATGGCCGGCAAATCTCGGGTATCCTTGCACCGCAAATCCCAGCCCGCATCCACCCCGTGGCACGTGGCTCCAAACGGCTGCAGTTTGCGCAGACCGTTGCCAAAAACAACAGACCGGGGCCGGAGATTTCGCAAAACCACCACCATCCGTGCCGGAAAATCGATATTCAAACCGAGCGTGTGTGTGTGGGAGAGAGAAAGATCGTACCGTGAGGCCAACGAGGTTCCGGATCCGTCGAGCCATGGGGGGGGGGGGCCCATTTTTTAATGTTTGCGAATTTTTATGCACCTCACCATCTCGTTCACCTTCCCAGCCAGGGACTTCTTCTTGACCCACGGAGGCAGGTCAAACCCGTTGCCCCCGAAAGAAAACCCCGTCCAGTTGGCCAGTTCTCGCAAACTCGCAAACCCGAACCTGCGGAAAACAGCCACACCGGGTGGGTTGGCGAAAATCAAACATTTCCCCCCCCCCTCCCACAACACATGGCGTGGGTGGTGGGGAGAGAATGGCCACCTTTACCCTCCACGCCACCCAGCTGAGGGGGTAGGAAAATGGTGCCATTTCCCACTTCCGCTTGCTTTGGGGTCGGATGAAACCGAACTTGGAAAATCACCAATAACCTACATTAGGGATAGGGATAGGAACGGACTGGGAACGTGGGTGGTACGTGGGTGGGCGAGGGGGTGGGGGGCTTTGTGCCTTTTGTACGCTAGCCACGCGCCAGGAGGCTCGTATTTGCACACCACCCACCCGAAAGCCGCGGGCTGGGGTGGCTGTGCTCTAATTTCGTTCGCAGGTCCTTTTCCGTGTGAGTCGTGGAAGGATTTTTTGTGCCCGTTTTTGTTTTAGCGCTACCAACGTGAGTTTTCCTTCCCGAAGAGTTTGGGAATTTTCCTCGTAAATGTGCCCGCTGGATGGGTGAAACCCGTTGGCCAAGCTCCGATTATAATTTAGTGGATTAAAGCGCTGCGCAGGATGCCTTTTATTTTTTTTGGGAAGGAAAGTAAACCGAATGGAAGCGGAAATAATGCGCGAGCAGTGAAATGTTCTTTCCCGTCCGCTCGGTAATTATGAAAAATACCGATCGAAACGCGAAAACGCGAAAAGAAGTGTAACCGGCCGTGCCATCGTTTGCCAGTCGGTTTGGCTGTGTTCAATCTTCCGACAGATCCCATCCCACCCATCGCGGGTGTTTTCCGGGGCGCTTTCACTTGCTGCGAGGTGGATTTTCACTTCACCGTCCACTCGCGACCGGATCTTGCTGTCGTCCTTAAAACGAGAGGGAAAATCGTGCACAACAACAACCGACCCACAACGGCTCACGCTCATCGGCAAAAAGTGGGAACGGACGTGAACGGCTAATGGTTTGGTGGTTCGCAGTCGGACGGGCCACAGATTCGCCGGTCGATTGACGATGGAAATGGAAATGGAACGGCTGAGTGCATTCGTCCTTCGATTCCGCACCGGGACGCAGTGGGATTCTGGGGTCCGCGCCGGAACATTTGTCGGTTTTTGTGTTTGGCTTTGTCGAACGCAACGATTTATGAATTTTGCTTGCGCGTGTGCTCGAACACGCGTGCTTTTGGGGATGGGGCGATTTGTTAGCGTTCGCTTGTGTACGTGGAGCTTTTCTTTCACTTTCTCGGGGAGCGTTTTTTTTGTTGTTTCTACACGTGTCGTGAGCTGTGAGCCAATTTGATACACAGAAATGGTGGGGACGCCAATGAAGGAGTATTTAAATTGTGCTCAAAAACCCACCATGTGCCACCATTTGGCGCGCAATATCAGCGATCTGTTCCCGAGCCCATATTTCTCGATTCACCGTGCACAAACGTTGATCCTGTCGTCGTAAAAAATAAACCCTGCAAAATCCACCGGTGCAAATTTAAAGCTTGCTGCCAACGTACACCCAAAATATGCTCCGGCACGTCCTCCTCGCCGGGCGCTAGCGAATGCGTGAAAAATGCTTAACCAAACGCACACAGCACTCCCCCTTTTGGGAGGGTGACGCATTTTTATGCCCTGCTGGGTGGCTTCCACTCCATTACTCACCAGCTGCGAAACGTGGCACCGGAATGGCGTCCAATCGGTGCGCCAGCCGTGCGCTCGAACATAAAACGTCCGTGAACATGGGCCTTTAAATTTTCCCAACCTCCAGAGCGTTAGAGAGAAAGAGAGAGAGCGATAGAAGCGAGGGAGAAAAAAACCCCCCACAAACACACACACACATTGAAGTCCACTCCCGTGTCAACGCTCGCAAAAGCTGCACAGGGCGTTCGGTTTGGATGGGGAAAAGTTTTCTAATTTAAATATCATATTGATTGCCAAACGCGCCCCGGCAGCTTTCGGGCGGCTGTTCGGTTTCTCGGTTTCTTTTCACAAAACCCCGCTAAAGCTTGCGTGAAAATCGATGTGTTTGAAGTGGCGGTGGTGGTGGAAACTTTTTCAGCCACCCAGCAGCTCGCGATGATCGTGAGTGTGACGATCGTGTGTCGATGTGTTCGAGCCTTCCTTCGCCCGTTTATCCACACGCGAATGGTATCAATATCAAAGTTTTCGCTCGGCAAACGGCGCAAAAGCGATGAAAGCTTCCCGTCCAGTGCCTGCCAGAAACAATAAAAAGCGAGCGTACAACGAGGAGCGCAGAAATAAAACTAAAATTCGGCACAAGAAAAAGAGTGGAGAAAAGCAGATAATGGGTCGGGCAGAAACAGATTAGCGTAAAATTATTCGCCCAACTCCGGCGGATGCCTTCCAGTTGCGATTGTTTACGTTTGATCGCGCATCCGTGGGGGGGTGGCAAAACAAAAGGTGAAAGCGAGAACGCGCGGAAAATATGTGTGCCTTTTGGGTAAAAAAATTAATATTCCCTTTTTGTTTACCACCTTTGGCGATGCGTACGAAAAAAGCACGCGGCTTTGCTTTCTTCTTTCACGCAAATTCCGTCGCTTTCGCTTCGGTGCACCTTTATTTTCCCATTTCGGAAGTTTTTCCAGCATTTTCCTTCCTTTTCAACGCGCCCAACGATGGTTCAGATGACACATCTTCGGTGGTGGCTAAAAATAGCACAAACCGTTAAATTTGATGCTCATCAAGGCCTGCTGTGTCACACGGTTTGCCTACCATTCAGGCGCACACCCAGCCAGGGGTGAGTGAACGGTCGACCCTGGGGATCATTAATTTTCCTGGATCCCGCAACCTCGAACCCTGGGCGTTTGCCGCTTCGTGCCGGGAAGGTAGGCAAATTGGGACCAATAAATGGAATGACACAATTGCCACCCCAACCCCATCGCTAGGGGTGCCCTTAGGCAAAACCACCCCCTAGCGACCACAGGGTGGTGAATTGTCCACGCGAAGCTTGGAGCAAAGTCGTAACGATCGGGTGCTGCCTTTCGGTTCGAAGGGTACGTGCACACGGGACCTGCACCAAATTGCTGACTATAAAAAAGTAATCGCTAAGCTTAATCGATGGCCGCCGGGGGTTTTGCTGTGACTCTCCGGCCCGTTGACCGCGTGCGACCGAAAAGGGTAGTCGGGGTGACATTCGAGCCGGGAAAGCGATACTTTTCCAGCACCGTCGGGGTGTGTACGTGTGTGTGTGGTTGGTGTTGTCTCAAATCAGTGCTCCGGATTAGGGCGCACACGTTCGGTAGGCTGGAATACAAAAAAAAAGGGGCCACGGAAAATCAGCGCACAACCGCACTGGGGATAGTGGAGTGGATTTCTTTCAAAATTTGATGGAAGAGCAAATAGAACGGCGCTGGTTTGCACACGGCATGCCCGGGCCCGGTTTTAGTTTACCTGATGTCAACACATTCGTGCCGTCGAGCAAAAAGGATAGTAATCGGATTAACCCTTCGATGGGTAGAGTAGGAATATGCTCGCTGAAAGGGTACGTTGCATTTTTCCTGCAAGATGAATAAAAAAGCTCATGGAAAACTCTCTCGCGAGCATTAAATGACAGAACAACAATAAAATTAAGCCATAAAAATTGAGCAATAAAGAAAGGTCTGAACAACCAGTTTTCAAACGCAATGACTCCTTCCAAACCTGTTAAGGGTTAATAACACCAACAACATGCAGCACCGTTGGTCATGGTAGGCCTTTGAAAATGTGTAACTACCCACGCTAGCCAAGCCTACCAAATGTGCCGTTCTGCTCCACTTTAATCCCCATTCCAGATCGTTTCAACCTCCCCCAAAACCATGGCCATTTTCGAAAGCTACCATTTCCATTCGAACACACCCAGTCCCGTTGGTTGTGGGCTGAAATGTGACGTCCGAAAACGTATCCTTTTAAAGCGATTGCTAGGATTCTTTTTTGTCCCCTTGGGATGTGCGTTTTTTCTTCTCCCTTTGCAACAATGAGTTTTCAAACGGGTCGAATTCCCTCACGAAAGAGATTTCGGAGACGATGGATGCCAAGCAAAAAAAAAAAAGGATTCATGTGCAACAACAACAGCAACGCCGGCAATGGGAAGAAAATCTGGAAATGGAATAATAATTGAATTCTTGGCGAGTTTTTCGGCTCCAAACTTTTGGCCAGCCTCCAGCCCATCCTTAGGTCGAAAGTCCAGCATTTCCCCGTTGCGGGTGTTCGGTGTGGGTGGGGAGGGGGTTTTCGTTGGATTCTTTTGTTTTCCCCCAACCGCCCACATTCGGACGAGCCCCTTTCGCTGCCGGGTGGGTCAATGAAGAGCGGATTACGGTTTTGGGACAGTGATTTGCTTCGGATCTGTTGGGCAATGCTACGGTGCTTGGGTCAAAGTTCGCCCACTTCGGTGGGTCCACTTTTTATTCGTTTCGTCTTATCTCTGACGGTTTTCCACTCACTCCCACGTCTGTTTTCCTCGGGATCATCTAACCCCGTCCCCACGGGTTGTTGTCGCTCCTAGTGACATCCTTCGTACTTTAAGCGGCATTTGCGCTAGATTTACTAAAAGCAGGGTTTATTTGTGGGATCTTAACATAAATTCAACAATTCACAGTGACCTTCCCGGTAGGGCATCGCATTCTTCTTGCCCCGCTCGAGGAGGACCGTCGCCTGATGGACAGGAGCTTTCTAATTCGCCAAACCAACCTTTCCAACATCTGGCAGGGGATTTGAGCGAAACTGGGCGAACGGGTCGATTGAAAGCTTCCGAAATGGCAACGATCCGAATGGTGATATTGTGGCGCAGGTCAGGGAAAATGGGACGACCTACCATCCAGCAGGATAATCATGTTTACCTGTCATTGTCAGCGGGTTTTTTTTTCTTGTTCCACCCCGAGGGAATCACCACACCACAGGGCAGGTTATCAACTCGTGACGGTTTGGTTTATTATGATTGCTTGTGGGGCAGCACATCACAGTATGACTCTTTTTCTTCGTTTGTGTAATAGCAAAAAGCGAGGATGATTACGGCACGTAAAAACGGGATATGCTCATTTCTTTTCATTTATTTATTCTAGGTAGCTTTTGAATTCACTCAACCTATCCGGTGAGTCAAAGTTTACATAATCGGCCCCATTTTTTTTTTGATTGCATTCATTGCACTCTAGCACTTGGTATTTTTCTCTCAGCCTATGCTCCCGATAATCATTGCCAAACGGCTTAGCAAAGGCATGTGTCGGACTACAAGATTACAAATAGAGAAGCTTTGCTATAGTCGTGCAGAGGTTAACTAGTTTTATTCTTAAACGATTACTAATGGACAGTGTAGAACGCTGAAATGGTTCATTGATTTGGCGTGGCTATTAGTTCGATCCGTAATGGTGTGGATGTGTACGATCAGTTAATACACGAATATGCAGCTAGCGTGACTGCATAGTTAGTGCGCTAGAGTTCAGATATGCCAGTCTTAAATAGATGTGAAGGTCATAGTGATGGTGTAGTTATTAAGCCACGATTCGATCAATGTGATTTCAATTGTACCACCTTTCGCAAAACATGTGTTCCAAAACCAGTCTAAATCGTGTTCGCTCAAATCTTGTGCAGTGATCGTTCTTTGTAACAATAATGTTTGCGAAACGTCAACTAAATTCGTTACACTAAATGCTATTTTATATTCAATTCGTTTAACGGTGCACCAATCGATGGGAAAGTGTTTGTGAGTGTGTAGTTACTACTTGTATTTGTCGTTTGTAAAATTTCAAATCATTTAAACATTCAGCAACCTTTAGCTCGCTTTAGATAACCGCAAAAGTAAAAGACTTCTTGGGGGTGATTATAATCTAGCGCACTTATGTAATTTGCTTCGTAATGGTACCCATCTGTAACCTTGTTGAAGGGAACAGCGTATTGCACAACTTAAAAGTTCTTTATCTAACTCCATTGCTGGTTAACCATCTCAAGCTAACGTTGAACCGTAGCAGCTGTACTTTGGAACTTTGCAAACAGGAAAACTTTGCACAGCTTGTTCTTATTTTGAACCAAACTCGCCACAAGCGGTTCAATGCCAGTTTGAAGCATTCGAGTGAACCATGGATCAAGTTCACTATTTATTTTACCGGTTTAAAATGCCGGTAATTATTCAATTGAAACCCATCGTTGAGGAGTAGCTTTTCTCGTTTACGCACACAACAACAAGACAGCGTGTTTTTCATCTCAAATGTGCCGTCAAATGGTGTAAATTCTTCCTTTTGCAGCTCGTTCAGTGGAACGTAGCGATAGCGGTTTGTCTCGCCTGATGTCTTTCGGTTTGTTTGAAAACATTTCGCAAACGAAGACGTGCATTCAATCTGTAAACAAAGCACTTAAGATTCTGCGAATTTTTAAACAGGATTAGATGCAATTACAAGCGGCTGCGCGGCGCCTTAATTGGATCGGAAACCAGCGAGAAGGAAAGCAAAATAGCACTTCGTGGGATTTATTCCGTGCAATGAATCATCAATGTGCGAGCATCCGATGTTTTCCCGTAAGCCCCCGGGGGGGTTTTTTCCCGAATCGATGCGAAAGTACCTTTTCTTTTCCGGCGCGTCCCGGGCATGTCGTCCTGGTCGTCCTGGCTGTCAAAAGATATCGATGGAAAATGTCGGTTTTTGCGTCGGGCGAGCCATTGTTCTTTCTGGCAATTCAATTTCGACCTTACTTCGCCTGCTCGTGTTTATCGTGTTCCGTTCCGAGGGAAGCTGTACAGTGATGTGGGTGCTTCTTTTAACAGGACAGTGAGCTCCTGTTATTGCCTCATATTTCTGGTATCTGTTTTGACATGTATTTTTTATGTAGTTCTTCCGTTTTTTTTGCAGGCAAACAGTGGTTTGGAGTCGCTTTTCAGGTTAAATTTACCACTCTTATTTCCTCAAAGCGATTTCTAACCGTCAAATCCATTCCGTTTGAAGTTAAGAGAGCAAACACGAGCTTATACCTCTTCTGTGCGAAGCTCTAAATTTAGCATAAATATGTTTTCCCTGCCCGGGCAGGAAATAAATGAGAAATGAAATAATCGTATTCTTTCACCGTTCCGCAGCATTCTTTGGCAGAATTATCCGCGGAAGTTCCTTACCACGAAGGGCCCCGAAAATTCCAGCATAATACCTGGCGGGCTCGAAGGCACATTGCCCTCGTTCTGTCCAGTGGCCCCGTCTGCCAGTGCCAGGGAGTTTTTTAATTAAACCAAACACTCTTTCCACCATAGCTAGTGTGTGTGTGTGTTTTTGTTCTATTTTTACTTCATTCTTGGCTTTTGGTTTTAGGCAAACTTTTGCGCCAACGAACGACGTCTTACGCGTCTGATCTCAGGATCACTCGTCGGCGTTTTTCGTCCGCTGGATTGAGTGTGGAAGCTGAAAGGCACGACGCTCGAACCTGCCAGCTGCCGACGGTGGTTAGAGAATAAATTCATTATTAAATTTCTCAATTGTCACATTCCCATCACCACCTGGGCCATCCCTTGGGTGTACGCTTAGGTAGCCATCTTGGGGTGAGATGGTGTTTTTCTCCCGCCTACTTTGATCTTCATTTTTTTTTTCGCTACGGTGCTTTCGCACGTTTTTCTCTTCGTTCGTCTTTGGTTGGTTCCTTAGAAAACGAGACAAGTCTCGCCTCGCATCGAACGCGACAAAAAAGAACGTCCCAAACCGAAGAGCGCTGGTATAGAGTGGTGGCAAAATTAATCAATGACCTCGCTGTTTCCAGCATTTTCCCAGCTGAAGGACGCCACCACCTCGATGGAGGCGCATTGTGGCTTGTACAGTATTTGCCGGGTTTTTCGCCGCATCCTGCCAGTAGAACGTTCGAGCAGGGGATTTATGTTTCATTTCGCCACATGAGCACACAATATGCAAACACTTGCGTCGCTTTGCCTTCCCGGAATAGAAGGTCGCCTGCACGGCGTTGCGTAAGCTTTGCGTAACGTCATCACCCTTCCTGGTATCCTGGTAGTTGCGGTAGGATTGCGCACGAAAGGACGAAAGGAGGGTTTTTGAAACCGAAAAGCCAAAAACCGCTAAACACTCTCCACCTCTGCCCTGGGGGCTGAACCATGGGGCGGTTTATCTGTGGGAGGGAAATTAAATATCGCCATCAGCGCGCATATTTGTTTCACTATCGCACCGCAACCCTGCGCTGAGTCGACGAGAAGCGAAGATTGCAGTGTAACACCCCGGAAAAGTTAATCTCCATAAATAAGCAAACCATGCGGCCGGGTATTTTTGAAGGCGAGCCATTACCATTGGGGTGTGAGCGAGACAGAACAAACGCCACCCGATACCGGGGGCGATCGAGACAGAGCGATAAAGGAGAGCTAAAGCTGGTTGCCATGGAAATAGACTGGCTTTCGGGCGAAAAGAAAGGTATTTTTCGGTGGGTTTGTTTTGATGAGGGGCGTGTGTTTGGTTTTTCCTTCACCGTTGCGACGTCCACCGTTCATTCATCCTTTCCGGATGGATCGTAACCCTGGCCGGAATGTCCTTTCTCGGGCGCGGAAAAGCGTGTGCGAGTTTTTATTTGCACGCTTTCAAAAATACCATACCAACAGAGGGCCCGGGGAGGCGTACCATAAAGGGCGTCACATTTAAATGCTCCGAGTCGTTTCCATGCCGAGTATGTTGGGTATGCGTGTGTGGGTGTGTTTTTTGTAATGTCTTCTGCTTTCCAGTGCGATATTTGCCTCGCTCGTGGCCACGTAACGTAGCGGAATTGTTTTTCCCCGTGGTCGGAAAGTTATGGGAGGCGAATAAAAATTAATTAAGCATAAGTAAGCTTCCAGGGCGTACGCGGGACACACGAGATGGTGGGGCATTTTTGTGGAAATTGTTTGTTATTATTGTGAGAAAAGAAATCTGGAACGATTACACGGAACAAGAGGGTGCATGAGGAGTTATGATTTGATGCTGGGGATTTTCCTGCATCTGAATCGAGGGCAGCCATAAGAACTGCATGTATTTAACTCTTTTTTTTTGGTAAGATAATGTATGCTCTACCTAGAGCCGTATTTTATTTTGCTGGAAATATGAAACTTTGGATTAATGTTTTGCAAGGATAAAAGTACAAATCTACAAAAATAGCATGCACATGGATATGTTGCACCCACTACCAAGAAATAAAGTTTCAAGGGTGCATCGGCGAGATTAATTTTACAGGAGCGCTGCATTTTTTGTTTCTGCAGGTTCGCTTGTTCCATTCAAACCCCCGGCTAAGCGTAATGCATGTGCGTCGAGGCAAAATAAAAACACTTTCGTATGCAATTCATGCTCCGTTTCAATTTGTCTCCATCGATGCACGGCTCTCCAGATCAGCCCGTAAATGGCGATAAGCTTTCAGGGAACTGCAAACACAGCCAAGCATAGAGTGCATGCCTCTCCACGCGTCCAGCAGCCTTTCTACAGCTTTCCTGCTGCACAGCAAGCTAACGCCACGTGAGCAAAACCCTACGAACCACCCGAGCCTCAGTAGCGTTGGCGCACGAAAGTTGTGCGAGCACCTGCCTAGCTGAAATGCTCAAGGACACGGCTGAAACCGACCGAGGCAAAAAGCCTCACATGTAATGAGTGCGCTTGCAGCATCCTACGACGAAATGGCCAGGCAACAGGAACCAGAACGTGAGGTGATGTTGTGGGGCATGGCGATGGCGTTCCGATTTTACTTGATGGTTTTTCGTCATGGTTTGCTGTTGCTGTTTGTGAACGTTTGGTTTGTTCGTTTGCCTCGTTCGTTACTGTTTCGCTTGTTAGCTTGGGTGCGCCATTGTGCGCCAGGACTCGTTCGTGTGTCGATCGACCGGTGTGTGTGTGTGTGTGTTGGGGATTTTTGTTTTTCGAATAAAAAATATTCACGCTTTTTTCCTACCCAAGCTGTGCCCCTGGGAGCAATGTCACAGCGAAACAGAAGCAAGCGCACACTCTAGTGTGAGAGAGAGAGAGACAACAAGAACAAAAAAAAATCCTGATACGCCGTCACAACTGAACGATCGGTTTTAAGATGGGAAAGCGAAAAATGTCCCTTTCTCATTTCCACCCGAAGCCGTTCGTTCGCCCGACCGGACTCGAGAATGAGCGTTCATTTCAGGGGAATCAATCGATGCGAGTGAAAGAATATTGTTTCTTTGGTTCTTCTGCACTTTACCAGCAGACCGACCGATTGCGATACGGTGGAATAAAGACAAGCAATGTTACGCAAGCGTGTCGGATCGGAAATGTTGGCGAGTTTTTGCTGCGCTCTGTTCTACCTACCTGTTTTTTCTCCGTTTCCCGATCATCCTTTGAATGTCGCATTGTTGGTGATGCTACGCGGGTCACATACCTTTTAGGGGATTGTCATTTTTCACGTGCTTCGAAGCATTAGGAACGGAGAAAATGCCGGATGTTATTAAGCATAGATCTGTTGAGCAATGATTACACAACATTTACGGAGGGACAGAAATGGAACGTCAACTTTCATTTCCTCAGACAGGAGACGTGGAAGATAATATTGTGTAATATCGAAGGATTATTTGTTAGGTTCCTTGTTTTAGTTAATTTTCTCTTCCACTTTGTTTAAATGAGCAACTTGAATGTAACGCAAGAAGATCAGATGCTGTTTGCTGCGACAATCATTCACGCATATAATTTTAATTGCAGTTCAGTAACAAAACAAAAAAAAAACTCACAGAAGAAAATCTATCCGTAAGCTCGAACCGATCATCGCCATTGGCATCGAAGTTAACTTTTGTCGATGGATAAAATGTTATCTTTAAAACCACCGATACGCGAGCAACCAATTTTCTCGCTCGGTTATTACGCCCATTATGCTCAATGGCCCCGTCATCAATGTCTTCACGAATGGTAATGAGCAAACAACAATCAGCTCGAGCGATGCGGCCCCAAAAAAGGGGAAGCACAAAACGACGCCATCATCCTGCCGCCGTCGATCGGAAAGCCTTAGAAGGCGTTTGTAAGGATTTCGAGCCGTTTTGCAAGGGTGAGGGTGAGTTTTTGTCATCCCCAACGTCGCTCGGAAACCATAAAGCTTGGATGTTGCAGGAAGCCACCATCCGAAATGAGTGAATCGAAAGCGTCCCAGGCGTAGGCGCTGGGAAAGGAAAGAACCACCATCAGAATCTCCGATCCGATCGTAAGGAAAGCTCCGGTACAGGCTCAAACGAATCGGATGTCCTGAAACACAAACGGAAGGATATGAACTTTATAGATGGCGTCCCGAAACCGAAGGGACGAACCGTCGTGGTGCTCTTGCGAGGAAAAATGGCTCTCGGGCTAAGCCGTTCCCTGGTGTTCGTCTTTGCCCGAACTCGACACCCGAGCACGAGCTTTTTCGCCTCGCTGGCAGGCCCAACCATCCCCCAAACAGTGATCGTTATCTTTATGCTAATATTAAACAGAAGTTGCGGTTGCGGTTACGTGGTGGAGACGCCTGTGAGTGTTGTGTGCTCCGAAGCTACGGCGGGTCACGGAGGTCGTTGGACGCAAAAGAATCCACCGATCCGAGCTGGACTGAAAAGCGCACTGCGAGCGGTCGTGCTCCGTAAGGACAACACGAAACATAAACACAGCTGAGCTTTTATTTAGTTTGAGCGGCCACATGTTCTCACGCTCGGTGAGAAAAAAAAGAGGCAACGAAGGCAGTTTTTCTCGGGAAACTTCCCGGAATGGGCGAAGGGCGATATGTGTACGGCGAGCCCGGGGAAGCCATTCGTTTGGTTTGGGTGTCGCAACTTTAATGCCACGGTAGCGCAAAGCAGCCAAAGGAGCAGAAAAGGGGATATCGTAAATTTTGGATACATCCTACAGAAAGGGGTTCCACTTTGGGGCGCGTTCGGAGGGCGCTATTCGAGCGAACAATGGCGTAGTTGCTCCATGTGGGCCACCTCAACCCGGCATAAGTTAGACGAACGGTGGGAAAAAAACAGGACGCAATAGTAAGTAATAGTAGCGGGCCGTAATCAAAGCGGAAGGGAAATAAAAATATATAGCCGCTTGTGGAAGCGAAATGGTCGAGTAAAGCTCCTGTTTCCTGTGCGAAGTCCTGCTCGCATTGCTTGGCATTGAAGAAGGCATCAAATTGGGGCATTCTCAGGTGGCATACTGGCTGGATTTTGGCCGTTAGAAGTGCGCCATATTGTTCGTCCTGCTGTGACGGGTTTGCGCTTGCTGCGTGGGGGTTTTCTTCGCAGCAGAGCCAACAAGAAGGATTACGGGCGCTTCTGGAGCGTAACAGCTGCCAAATAAAGACGTTTGATAAATGTGTGACGAGGGAGTAAAGTTTTTTCCACGTCTTTTTTCCGTGTGTGGAGGTGTGTGTGTGTGTTCTATTCACGAAAGACGAGCTTCGGGAAGAAAGTGAAATCTTAATAATCCCCACCGGTCGCTGTGCGAGAACGGGTGATTGAAGCCATGAGATGTTTATCTTCGTTGCTGCCCTGCTGTCCAATATCCATCTCATATTGTTGCGGAAATCTCTATGTTTTTTTCGTCGAGAAGGCAATGAAGAACTCAAATTTATTACCATGAAGTTTGAAACATGAATATGAGATTGGGTTGGCTTTGGTTGCAGAAACGGGGGCTATTTTTCACAATACTCTTTTTCACATAAATTACCTTGCCAAGATCGATCACATATGATCGAGCAATTGCCAGCAGATACGGTTGAAATATATTCGAAATAAATTAATGATCGAGTAATGGTACGCAATTCAATTTCGCGTAACAAATGCTGATCGTTTAATTTTTCATGTGGTTTTGCAACCGACATTTTTACACACATGGCATGGCATAACAAAAAGAGATTATTGAACGAGTTTCCATTCGAGGGATGTTCTATCATAAGCCACGGAGAGAGAAAAAAACCCATCTCAACCAACGTAAGTGTTGCGTGATAAATCTAAAACACCCCAGGCGCTTTGGAAGCTGGCGAGGTGTCTGTCAGGAAAAATGACCACCGTTTCGAATTATCGAAATTAGAGTCCCATCTCTGGTGCTCCGTTGGTGGTCCATCGTTCCCGCTACCATCCATTACCACCATCACGTTCCCAGCTTAATCCGTTGTATTGCCCGCGGGAAGCGCTGTCCAATCGGTCCGGCAACTTTGTGGCAAATGATCACAATTTGCGGCTTAGCGCTACTGCCTGCTCCTACCAACGAGCTGCGGTTTCTTTAACACCTTGTGCCTTGTGGTTGCTTTAACATCTACCAGCAGCTTTCTTGGCGGCAAAACCCCTTTTCAGTGGGCTGCAAGAAAGCATCTGAAGAAGCACCGTGCCGCATTCTAAATCAATTGCCACGGAATGGGTGGATTGGTGGAAAAAGTGAAACTTCCACGCAACAGGGGAAGTTTGCCCTTGGAAAAACCGATCTACTGCATGGTGAACGATCGTGATCTCAACTGAACGGAGGACCACCGAGATATTGATTGCATAGCTTGGGGCTTCGTAAGGGCGTTACTGGGGAGGTTCGAGATGTTGCATTTATTTATGTTCCCAACATCGAGCTGAGCCGAGAAAGACCTAGTGTGGAGAGTAGTCATTTGCTGGCTTGCTGCTTTTGCGGATCGGTTATGATACATGGTGTTGCGTTGTAATGCTCCAGCATGCGTCTGGATGGCTCACACTTCCCGACTTAGTCAAGTTGCCCTTTAGCCGTGTGGCGTAATGCAAACAAGCGATAGACCTTTTGGCACAACCGGGCAGATTGGTCAACACCAGCGAACCGGTTAATCGCTAATCGGTTGGGCGTTTTAATGGAACATGTTTTACACACCTTAGAAACACTTATGATCGGGCTGATACGAATGAACATTAGTTTTATGAGTTCAAGTCGCTGTAAGCACAGCATTAAGGCGAAAGAAATTAATATTACTCTTTGATTTCCCTTAACGATGGGGGATAAAATCCAAAGCAGCGTGAACGAAGCATTCGAGCTACAGATCAGCTTATTCGATTATTTCTTGATGAGTGACATAAAATGGTAGAATAAAATCTTCATTTCCGTGCGGAAATGCTCCACTGTAGCCATTGCTGGTCGGCTTTAATTAAATCGTTTGCATTTACGATCAAAACCGGTTCAGTTTTTCCTCTTCCAAATTCACCATAAACAGTCGTCTCGAGTTTATCGTTGCCGCAAAAACGCACCAGCCTGATCCTGCTCGCCTCCAGCACCGACAGTCGACGCTCTTTCCTTGTGTTACTTTACGATCCACCTACTTTCCTGCTCACGTACGCACCAACCCCCAGCGCAAGTAATTGACATTTGTGTTCTTGCGTACACGCGTGCGCGCGCGCGTGAAGAAGAGCGAATCAAATAATAAAACGCAGCTAATGAGCGCGAGCTGAAATGCAGCGGTAATGCACAAAAGCGCACCCCCAGTCCGCGACAGGGGGTTTTGGTAATTAAAATATTACTGTCTCGACTGGTGCTGGCGTAGAACGGAGGGCACACCGTGGAGAATGAGTGGGAGAAACTGGGCCTCGGCGATCGTGAAATGACGCCCCAACTTGGCTTGGTTCCGTTGGAGCGACAGGAAAATTGCACCGTGGAATTTCGTAATTACTAAAACGGTGCACCGCAGACGCCGAATCGTCGATTTCAATTACATCGATGAAAGCTTTAGATCGTCGTGGTCGATTCGATTGCGTAGGACGGATTAATACGATCATCGACGAAGGATTGTGAAGGCGGAGAAATAAATGAACGTGCGAGAGAAAGCGAACAAAAGCGTTCGGGACGATTGTAATGACTTTTATTTTACGAACAACTATGTGAGGCTGAATGACTGCAAAAAAGGAAGATTGATACTAATAAATTAACCAATTATGGGAGATTGAACAATTTATGAAATGTGACCTCATGTACATTAAGTTTTCGTTCAAATCATATCTTGAAGATAAACATTAAAATATGAATTATTTTTTTTAATAAAGGCTATGTAGGCAACATAAAATATTTGTATGGCTTATTTTTAACTTTTAAATCATAAAAACTCCAATAAAAATAATGTTTCAATGATTGACTTCTCTGTAGGCAATGTTAATCCTCCTCTCGATACTTAGAGCACACATTCAATTCATTTCGCTGAAAAACCACTCCTCAATCAACGACTGGAATCGATCAGCCGGCAAGAGTAGTGGCAATCTTATCTCTGAATAGTAGCCACGGTTCTCGAATGGTTCCATTATACCGTGGAAAGCTAATTCGAGCAAAACTGCAAAATTATGAAAGCACCGCTTCATCTCGCCATCGAGAAAGATCAAACAACATTCTGACCATTCTGCGATCCGGCAATCATTCTTTCACCGAAGCAAACAACCGTGCCTCCCTTGAAACTTGTGCCTTACGCTGGAACTCCACCTCAAGTGGGGACGGCCCTTTTTTGTCCACACCGAGGTCGAATATACCCGGTCGATGGGGCGTCTGAATGGCAGAAGAAGAGTTCAAAAGAGTGCGGGTCCGCAAGGAAAAGCGAGGTCACCGGCCAATGGCAGGGAAAGCGTAAGGGTCGGATAAGATCTAAGGTCTATTTCGATGCTAATGAAGATTTACCTATTTTTGACCTTCGGCGGACCTTGGGTTTGCCAACGAACGAACGAACGAACGAACGAACGAACGTAAATTAAAGAACCGAGGCCGGAGCAACGGAGACAAAAGGGGAGGACTGGAAAATTGAAAAGAAAACAATCAGAAAAGGACGGCTGGTGGCGGAATTGGGTGGTTTCGGTGGCGGATCAGAAGAAATCGGATAGTTTTTGCTTGGGAGGGAGTTTTCCATCGCACAGCCACCCCGGAGCGAAGTGGGCTATTTTCCGAGGCATGCGGATTGGAAAATATTATGAAATGAAAAGTGAAACCAAACCTCGCACCACGGCCTCACCGGTTGGGTGGGAAAATCGGGGATGCGATACGTGTGGCCAGAGTGGAAAAGCGGAAAAGCGAAGGCATGTTCCGTCGACCAGCTTTTTGTGCGACGTCTGCCATAAAGGCGCGCCCGGAATTATGAATACGATACAGGGGGCCCTTCCGAAGGGCTTCCCGGCACAAGTAGCGACACGGAACACTCGTTTCGAAAGCTCGTACGGCTTCGTGGACATGTTTATGTTCACCTCATTTTGTGAGAAAGCATGAAAGAGCAAAAACTAAACTATTTTGCTTTGGTTTCGCTCTGCTTTCTTTTCTTTTGCTCTTGGTTTTGCCAATTTCGCTCGCTTCCTTATAATTCCAAAACCAACCCCAAAGCTGGTCGATCGCCTGTCGGCACCCATTTCCCTGTGGCGCATCATCGACCGGCGATCGATGCGTGGGGACCGAAAAGTGTCGCAATGTCCGAGGGAAAATCAATATTTGCGAAATTAGCCACTCACCGCTCAACCATTCAGGCAGCATCCAGCAGTGGCCTAAGAAGCAAAGTGCCGACGTTTGTCGCATCGAAGAAATGCCACTCTGCAGGTCCGCAAGGACGTGAGCGTGTGGGAAAAAGTTACTTTTTCGCACAAGAGAATGCAGAAAGAAACGAACGAACAAAAATAATGCCGAGTGATGTCGCCACGTGCCACTTTTTTCTCGCATTTTAGCGACTCCTCTCCGAGCTTCGCTGATAAGTTGCGAACAGACCCAAAGGCAAAGTTTTCGATGCCTCGCCAGTCTAGCCATTTGGGCGGATGATTTACATGTTATTTGCATTGCAAGCATCCACACAAAGAGCATTTCATAACACCGAACGAACGCACGAACGCTCGATTTAGGCGTGCTCTCTGACCTCTGTAGCGTCTTTTATCTTCATTGCAGAAACAGCGTCGCCAAACAGCCAGCAAGCTTCAGTGATGGTTCCAAACGTGCGCGGTGCAGTTTCAACGAGTTGCGATCGGTGCGAGGGTGGCGTTTCAAAATTTAGCTGTGAAAAATTGTGATATCCTTTCCAAAGCGCGTGAGCAAAGAGTGTGTGTGTTTCGCACGTTAAAAATCGCCCGCTCGAACAGTGCCAAATGTGCCGCAAGTGGAAACCTTCGTCCTTGATCCGTGCTTATCGGTGCAATTGTGCTTCGCTGAACTTCACGGCCCGGTGCCAGTGCACGGCTTCACCCCGGGGCGATAGTGCACGTTCGTGAGATTTACTTCCACTCGTTACTTGGCGGTGTTCTTTCTTCGATTGCTGTCGTTTCCGTAGGGTCCTATCCGATCGACTCGTCGGCCCCAAAAGGACATGATCACCAACCCAACCGCCGGATGGTTTCTGTGATTGAACCTGCACCGATGGCACGATAGCGCATGCACACGCAGTTTCCTTCGGCAGCTTGATAGCCTCAGCGGCAATCGGTGTTCCAAATTCACCACACCACAAATCATGCTTCATCGATGCGACCGAAGTTAGCGCCCTTCAATCGGTGCACCAGATATCGTTTTTTTGCTTCGCGGACGTGCCAACGATTGGGACGATTGGGTTCCCAATTTGAAACGTAAGGTTGTGAATTCAGTGCAACGAAACGACACGTCCTGAGTGGCTTCCTGGATCGTGGCTTCGATGTTTGCGACCTCCGCTACGCTGGCGATAGCGGAACGGCGTGCCGGGATGGAGCGAATGGAACCAACCGTGGGCTTGACGAAACATCGCAACATTGGCAGCGGACTCGACCCGACCACGATGGCAGCGCTGGCGACAAGCGGCAAGTTTATGGTAAGTCACTCGAAAGGTTATCAGTTGAAGGATGGTGTTATCAGTCAATCAAAAATTGAATTGTGTGCAATTTTGCGCAAAAAAAATTGTTTAAAGCAGCGTTGCATTGTACGCAGGCAGCCTCCATGGGTCGCTTATTTCGTTTTCCTGCTTTAACGGGTTTTTATCGCGTAACCACATTTCTTGTAGGTGCGCTCGATATGCGCTTGTACTGTTACGAGCTAGAATTGGAAATCATAAACTCGCATCGATCGAATCGATTACAAATTGCACATTTGCTAATGTCATCGCGCGAACAAGGCACTGAAATCGAATACTTCCTCGTCCCATTCCGTTTCAAACGGCTTACGAAGCGGCTAGCGACTCGAATGCTCCTTGCGCATTTGCGCAGTGCAGTTGATCGAGGCGATCCGCTCGGTACTTCGATTTTACAACCCATAAAGCAGACCGTGCAGCTAATGTGGTTGCGTGGACCATAAATTATCCGCTTATGCTGCGGTGCGCAAACACCGACGATCACCCATTGCGCCGATGGCCTGCTGCGATTTTCCCGCGATCGAACGTACTAAACACTTTGTCACACATCGGCTAAAAACACTTTCACATAATCTCCTCGTCACGAGACCGTCTTCCGGAGTTTGCAACCCAGCACCCACGGTTTGCAGCCGTGAAAGCGTGCGTAAAGCCAATTAATAAATTATCTTTTATATGCCGCTTGTTCGCTTGTCACATTTATCATCGTCGTCGGTGGAGTCCTCGAGGTGATGTTTTACCTGTTTATTCTCGAAACATGTTTGATACTACGTGCAATTATTTGCCCTGTTTGCTTCACGAAGGTTCATGCCATTCATATTTTTGTTTTGATGAAGAAATCAAATATAATTTGAAACAGCAAAGGTTGTTTTCACGATCTCAAGCTGTCTAGAACTTGAGGGTTAATTCAGGCGGCAAAATGACATTAAAGCTTGATTGTGTCAAGCTTACCTTTTTCGGAAAACACTCATTCCACTTCATCCAAGCAACCCAGACTGTTTTACTACCGGTACGTCCTCCACGCTACGCCCTGTTCACCTTGAAACCTTGAAAATGGCCTTAGTTTCGCCCGCGACGGATCCGAACCCTTCCCGTAAATAATACCAAGAATGCATCCTTAAGCCCGATCGGAATGGCACCAGTGGCTCCATAGGGAAGGTGTTACTTGGACTCACCAGCCAAATGAAGGAATCCTTTTCATAAGCAAAGGAAAACCACTCGTGCTCAAGCATCCGATTAGCCATCTTAGGTCGGTCGACGATTTCCATCTTGAAGTGGCATTGCGAGTGGTGTATCGCAATATGGGAGCAAAGAAATGGTTGCGGATTCATATCGGTAGTCCTTTTTTTTTGGTAAGGACACCAGCTGGCAGCATTTTCCTTAATAATCTATTAATATCCATCCATCCATCCATCCATCCGATGCTGACGGAGTCGGCTGTTGTTGATGTATGAATGGCCGTTCTGACAAAAGGTCAGGCCACTCGGTTTCAGCCCCAATGCCAGCGTCCTTTCGAAAATGGCCAACACGGCGTGTGCACAGCACTGCTGGTGTTGGTTCAATCGATCCGCTCATTCAACGAAATTTTCGCAAAACTGCTCGCATGCTTGCAGATTAGTTTCCCGAAGGCGGATAAACAGCTCCAGTTTGAACGGACGCATGGGATAGTTTTTGGCAGATGGTCTGATGAAATTACCATAAGCTGGCTCGTGATCTACGGTTTAGATGAAATCTCAGCTCTACCAGACCGGATAATCTGAGGTTTCGTTTGATTGGAAACAGTGTGCGAAAAGCGGCAGGGTTTGTTATAGATAGTTACCACAAAAAGAGAAACAGTAATGATTCTCGTGACGTCCTATGTTCCAAAGGGGGTTTAGTAGACGAAATGAGTATCGAAATTTCACCTAAATATTCCTTGATATAACTATACCTTTGCATATTGTATAGCGCATAAAAAATACGGAGGGAAACTAACCATGATTTAAATCTCCCATGATTAAATGGTATCGCTTAAGAACTATTTGTGGGGAGATTTTCCATTCAGTTCACCATACTCCCCACAGGCTTAATAATCACAAACAAAAGGGGAAGTTCAACGACTGACCGCTTGAACAGAGTGCAGAGCAGCTCTGCGGGATAAAGATTCAGATTCCTGTTTAACTTTCCTGCGCTCCAAGACACGTTAGCAAGTAAAACTCAACTACCTGAACTGGAGCTATGCCTCGCTCGCAAACAAAGCCATCACGCTCGGGCACGCAACTGCGCTTCCGATAAAGTTTTTCCATCTCCACCAGATGGGGTCGGATACATGCGGGTTCGCTGCTGTTTATTCGTTTGTTTGATGTCGTGGAAAATTCAAACCAAAAACCCATTTTGTTTGCCGATGGGCCGACGACTGGCAGGATCATTAATGAGATAGCAACCACTCTGACAGTGGTCTTAATCACCATAATCAATCAAAGAGCAAATTAGTTGCGGTGATAAGGGAGTTTATTATTTTACGGTTGATTGAACGGATAAATGGTTGAATTATAGTGGCGTGTTTTACTTGTTTAGTACAAAACTCGTCTACTAAATGTCTCGGGCAACCTTCGACCACACAGTGTAAACATGTAACAACTGTTGTTTTCACCACACGCAGCTCGAAACCAGTAAAACATTCTTCAAATTTTGTAATTGCATTTAAAGCAGCATCTAAGATAAGATAAACTTGAGAAGTTTCCAACGCACGGGTTTCTCTCGCTTCGAATGAGTGGGCTTATCGGTTTACATATGGTTTTCAAGAGCAGTGTGCTGCCGAACAGTTGGGAAAACGACAGAGTCTCTCCTTGCTAGTGGATGGGGGGAAACTTTAGTAAGTGGTTCATTCATTTTCCAGCTTAACGACACCCTGTTGCGGTGTTTTCCCTCCCCCGACTTGGAAGCTTGCGCCGGATTGGCTCTATAATTACCGACTTTTGCTCCCGCTCTGTGCTTCTCCTCGCAAGAAAATGCATTCTTAGCTCGGATCGGTTGCAACCGATAAGTAAATGCTCTTGATATGACACGATAAATCAATCCTAATTAATGGACGGACGGGACTTACGAATGATGCCAGCTGTACGGCATGGTTTTCTGGACGACGCAGCTTGAAATAAATCAATTCCTTTTTGTGCTAGCAGCTCTAGTTTCAATGATTAAGATTAAGTACTTACTTAAGAACCGAAAGAAACCCTAAAGGGCCATCGTCCAGTTATGTTCTTGCGCTTAGCATGAAGCGTTGGAATGCTACATTCCTCTAAGCTAATTCACAAGTGACCTTAAAGTGTCATTGATCAAAAGACTCCCAACTTCTATGGCCCTCCGGTGAGTGAAGCTGGCCAGCACCCGAACGTAGTCAATATTGGATGTAACGTATCGCACTGCAAAGATCATCACGCCTCCCTTGTGGGCCATTTATCTCACCATTGTTTAAACCAGGAAGCCACCCTAAGCCCACCGCAAATGGCCAGACAAAACGGAGAAGGTGTTAAGCAAACACCCTTTTAAAGCCATTCACGTCACAGATATCATGCTCCGTGAGGGATTTAAATAAAGTGCACCCCCAACTGAATGGTCACGCGCCCTCGCAACTACGCCCGTCAACCCACAAAAGCTCTCCAAAATGGAGGTTTTTTTTTATTTCGCTTTACCCACCATGATGAGTGGCGAGCTGCGATCACCGGGCGAGATGTCCACCGAGCCCTTTCCGAAGGTGCGAACGCAGTTAATGGACGTTTTAATTGAAAGCGATACTAAGCAGGATCGTTTAGCTTTTCGACTGCCGGCGGGTCTCGTGGTTGGACTCCCCGGTGAGATGAGCCAGCCACTCGAAGAAGGGCGCGTGAGTGATTAGCGCCTCGAAGCGGCATTCGGCTGATTCGCACGTGAGAATATGATTTATGAGCCCGGGTAGCCCTACGGCCAGCCCGGTCAGCACCGTGGACGGGTGCACCAAACGAGCACGGGCGTTCGGTTTTTTTCTTCTTTTTTTTACTTTACAACAACGCGACAATTACTCACCTGTCAGCGGCGTTTCTTGGTGGAACCTTCCCCGGTGAGCGGGTCCCGTATTGCGAATAATATTACGCATCGAAACGGTGGATGGACACCAATTGGAAAAGCGCCTCACCTCAACGGGACATTCTTCAAAGTCAGCCATTTAACGTACGCGGGCAAACAGCACACACACGTGCGCTTTTTTTCCCCGCCCGAGATGGGACTCGCTTTACGTTTTCTTTCCCCGTCTTTTTCTCGCTGGCAAAACGGGCAAAAAGAAAATCTCATAAACAGGGCAACATTTATCTTCGCGTAATTAAAATTTGCCTTCGCTCGTATTTTGCTCCTCATTCTCCTGCCGGTAATCAGGCAAGTTTGCGCGCCACGTTGACCGGAAGTAGAGTGGAGACATGCGAGAAGCAGCCGAGTTAATGGGAAGAGAGGGTAGTTTAATATTTATGTGTTGCTGACCGTAAAGATTCGTACCGTACGCCGACCGGCTTGGTGCGCTGGTTTGTGCGGAATGTTCATATTTCAGGATATTACGCTGCTTGCGGTACAGGAGCAAATTCGGGGCCATTTGCAGGACGGAGCAAATGTTTTTAGTGGAAAGCTTGGCAAAGCTCACACACTTTTCACACCTAGCTGGGTGGCTGGGTGGGACAAACCTTTCAGATAGCATAATTTAATTACGTACTTTTGTGATTCGTTGTCGGAAAACCTTCACCCAATCCATGTGACATGTGACGTGATTGAGTGAGAGTAACCTAAAAGCTTGCCGTACAATTATCCTAATTGAAAGGATGCGAGAATGCGTGCCTGCATTCAGGGAAATGTTTGCATTTTGCTGCCACTTGCAGCAAAAATTACATTATCATCGTCAATTTGTGTCGATAATGCAATTAGCTGAAGCACCGGTCTGCTGCGTTACGCTGCAAATTGCGTTACGCCATCGCATTCGGGCTGCATTGCTTCATCAAAAGCGAGTTCCCAAATCTGATAACGCTGGCAAATGGGGGGTGTGATTCCACGGTGGAAGCGATTTTGCATTCCCTTTTCGGAGTGCTCCAATTCGCTTCGAGCGGAGGAAAAACAAAATTCAATAGCGCTGTCGCTGTGTCTCCCGGTGGGAGAAGCATCCTTCAGGAAAAGCGCACATGACCTCCCGTGGCGCTAGAATAATGCACCGTTTCGGGCAGTCATCATTATTTGTTCTCGTCTTCGCCTTGTCAAGGCGACGTACTGACGTTTTTCCAGCGAGAAAGAGAGAAAACCCCCGAGACGGAGCCGTCGCTAAGGGAGCCGTTTTGCTTTGCCGACTGAAAAGCTAGGATGAAAACTCCACACACACATTCACCCCGGGGATGGCATGGTCACGGGAAAATCCCTCGCTCGGTGGGTAAACAAATTATGCAACGTGGTGCCAGGGAAAAGCGCATCCGTGCATTCTCTTGAACGCGGAGCAGCACAAATTCGAGCTGTGGCTCGCGCAACCCGAAGCTGCAGGACTCCCGCAGGACGAAATGCGCGCACGTCCCAATTGCACCGCTGCGGAATGGTGGAATAATTTATTTTCCCTCCCGTGTCGTCGTGGCACGATGCTCGAGTTTATTTATTGTGTTCGAGTAAATTGAACGCGGCGACGATGTGCGCCAGCGAAAGGATCCGCTCGAAACCGTGGCTTACCGGGTTCGGAAATTTATGTTTCCTTCCATTACTGGCGCAGGTCCGAGGAAAAAGAGCATGCGAGAGTTTTGAGGGCACGTTTAAGCGAAGCGTTTAAAAAGACAAAACTGTAGTCCGGTCCGTTGGCCAGGGCGTATTGGTTGAGAATGGAAAATGAGTTCTGAGTAGTTTATGTACCGTATGGCACAACGTTGTTGCGTGTATAAAAAAAACTAAAGCCAAATATTATCTTAAATGAATGGTGTGATGTATTCTTTCCAGTCCAATGTTTAATGTCTTTTTGGTTATGATTGCAAATGTTTTTTAATCAATTTTTCTATGAAGGAGTTTATGTTATCAATACATAATTCAATCACGAAATTGCACCATCCTGATAATAGTATCACATCAAAAAGGCCTATCATAAAAGTTATCCTTCATTTTCCATTCTACACTTACGCTCCTTATTACTGGCTTCACCTTGAAGTGTATCAACCTGCTAATAAGAAAATATGCTACCAAATACCGTTCATAATTGAAGGAAAACAAACCACCTTAAAGAGAAAATTAATGTTGCCTATAATTTTTCATTTCACCAAACAGTCCTGCACTCTCTGTCCATCACTTCGATCGATCATGCTCCACTCGAAACACACTTAGCGCAGAGTGCTGCTAATTCCGTGGGATTAACCTGCTACGGCATCCAATTAATTAAGTAAATTAAAATTCACCCCTACTTTCCCACCGAAGCGCAACCCATCCCTTCCAAGAAACCGGGGTTCCGTAGGGGAGAGATCTTTCCGCTGAATGTGCGTGCGGCACTAACTTTTGCCGGTCCGGCCGGACACGATCGTACGGTGGCAGGCGAAATTTTCCCCGAAGCGCGTTTCTTTGTGTACCTTCCGTCGACTCAATCCCTTCGCTAACGCCAAGACGCAAGGATTTTACGGCACTGGACCGAGGCAAAGTGTTTCACGGCATCATTTTCCAACAGGCACTTGAGCTTTCCGAGTCCGAGTGATTGCCCTCGCTGCGCTGAGTTGGGATGAAACCGTAACCGGGCCGGGCATTCGTTGATGAGTGAGCTGACGATGTTGACGGGTGGAAAATCATTTGCCACGGCTGCATGCCTAGGTTGATAAATTTTTGCCATCCCCCAGCTTTCCAACCGGGCGGGCTAGGTACGTTTTCCCGGTGGTTAAAAAGAAAGGGGTGCCTGGAAAACGCGCGCCAGCTTTCAACGAGCCAACTAATCGCCCACCATCAACGGCAGACGACGAGCGGGCAGTACAGTGCTGTGCTGTGGCGTTGAAGAGGTGATGATAAATCGTGAGTCCGGTCTATCAACGGCGCCAGTTGCTGGTGGAATGGTTTTCCATTAAACGGTAGTCGGACGCCCTCGGTGGCAGCTGCCAAACGGTCGCCAGTTGGCACAACAACTCCGCGTTGCTGGATGCGATTAGATGACGCCGACGGGAAGCAGTTTATTTATTTTGAAGAAAACAGCACCAAACGGGTGGCAGAATGCGCAGAAAGAGTGCATTAGTTTTTTTTTTTGCCTTTTCATTTTCTCGTCAATTTATCCCGCCGGTGTCGTTTTATTACGCAAGATACGCTTGGAAGCACGCTATGATCAGCATAAAAGGAAGCTGCGGCGAATGCGACACAAGCGCAAAGTGCATCTACAGCGAAAATTGCGTGCACCGAGCGTACATCGTACCGAGGCATTTCGTTTTACTAGAGCAAGGGTTTTATTCGCACCACATGGGTGTTCGTGGGCTGGAAGGACAGCCGGATGTCTTGATTGTTGTGCGATAGCCTCAGAAGTGAGTCGTCGGTTCGGGGCAATCAGAATGCAAACACAGTTTACCTGTTCTGTGATCCGAGGAAGACGGACTCCATTAAGCCGTGATCGTCGAACACCTCGGTGGAGTTTCACTTGTCCGTTGGAAAGGGGTTTGGTCGCATAATAAAAGAGCGAAGCCATAAATCCATTAAGCCATCACAATTGCACTTTTTACGGGAAGGACCGCTTTTCTAGACTCCAACGCTTGGCGATCAAGGTGGTAATACAAAAAGAGGAGTACGATGAGCAATTAATGAGATGCAAACAGCTTGTATGTGTGACAAATTGCACAAGATTTATTTTTTAATTTTAATTGATTTATTTATTTATTTATTTATAATAACAAATCTTCTGGCTCGAGTGGCCTAAAAGACAGAACTATCACTCAATCAATCAAACAAACAAAGCTTAACAATAAAACGCATATCAGACATGACGCAAAGTGTACAGACGCAAATAAATAGCTTAACACAGAAATCACATCAATCACAAGCCGTAAAGAGCACGTAGACGCATTTTAACACTGAACATTGAGTGGTTAAAATCGATTACATGGTACATCTCGTTAAATTCCCTAGTCATTTGAACCAACGGGTCAAAGGTGCCGTACTCTCTACGCCGGAAGTCAACCGCCAGCAACTGTCTGGGTCTCAACGACCTGCTGGGCGCCGTGAGATTTAACTTACTTAGGATGGCGGGAGCATCGATGTTGCCGTTCAATAGTTTAAAGACAAACAAACATTTGGCCATTTTTCTTCTGTGCTCGAGCGACTCCAAGCCAAAAAGAAGGCACCTCGTTTTATAATTGGCCTTGTTGACCCTATTAGCCCAAGTCAATCGGTTAAACATAAATTTCGTCAATCGTCTTTGGATAAGCTCAAGTCTGTTGATATGTTGTTGGTGAATGGGAGACCATACAACACAAGCAAATTCTAAGATGGGTCTCACTATAGAGCAGTATAGGCTTTTGATCGTAAATGGGTTATTTGAGAGCTCTTTGGAGACTCTCAATATGAAGCCTAGAGAACGAAGAGCTTTTGAGACGATATAGTCAAAGTGGTTTGTTAAAACTAGCTTCTGGTCAAGTAAAACACCGAGATCTCTAACTTGGACAGCACGAGGAATTGAGGACCCTGACAGTGAGTAGTTAAACGAGACGTGAGACTTTTTCCTTGAGAAAGACACAACACAGCACTTGTTTACATTGATTGATAAACAGTTAGTCGCACACCACGAATTAAGCCGGTCAAGACACAGTTGTAACCTCTGGCAGTCGTCGAGTCCTTGCACATGCGAGAAAATTTTCAGGTCGTCAGCATACAGCAGCTTCGATGCGCCAGGAATCCATAACGTGATGTCATTGATGAATAACGTAAACAGGAAAGGTCCCAGTATGCTGCCCTGCGGTACTCCAGATGCGTTCGAGAAAGGAGACGAGAAGGCATCACCAATATTGACTAGAATGCGCCTATCGGACAGAAAGCTCTTGAGCCACCGCACCAGCTCAACGTTAACTCCATATTTAGTCATCTTGGCTAGGAGTAGAGCGTGGTTGACCGAGTCGAAAGCTGAATGAAAGTCGGTGTAAATGGCGTCAACCTGCAAGCCTTGGTCCAAGGAGGCGTAGCAGTGGCTCAAAAAGCTTACTAGATTTGTCTCGATAGAGCGGTTTGGCATGAATCCATGCTGGTCAGTACTTAGAGAGTGCTTGAATCCATGCATGAGGTATCTCGCAACCAAGAGCTCGAATAGTTTGCTACAGGAGCACAGCATGGAGATTCCGCGGTAGTTTGAACAAAGGCTTTGGTCCCCTTTCTTGAAAACCGGAAACATCCAAGACGATTTCCACCGGCTGGGGAAACATTCCAACTGCAAGGATTTGTTGAATAGCGACGTCAAGACTGGAATCAGAGCTTCCTTGCAGTTTATGATTATAGCGCTGGGAATGTAGTCAGGCCCAAACGCGTAGGAAAGTTTCAAGTCGTCAATAGCCATGCAGACCTGCTCTTCGGAGAACACCGGTATGGACAAGAAGATTTCTTCGCAAATGGGCTCCAGGGCAGAAGCAAGACTGTTTTGGTCCAGGCTACCATTTGAGTACATTGAGGCAAAGTGAGCTGCGAATGCATCGCAGATATTATGTTCACCGGAAACCACTGAGCCATTGAAGCTCATAGAAGAAGGTAATCCACCACGTTTGCCACCACTGCCAGCTCCTCGTTTGTTTTTGATAAACTTCCAAAATGATTTGGGATTTTTTCTGAATCCAACTTCAAGACTAGAGGTATACCGTTTATAAGCTCGCCTGTTCTCATTTTTGTAGAATCGAGCCGCCTCAAGAAACGCTAAACGGTTCCGTTCGCAGTTGTTTCGACGGAATCTTTTGTAGAAAGTAGATTTGTACCTTTTTAATCGGCGGAGAGCAGTGGTCGCCCAACGAGGTTTCTTTGGAGCACGAAACTGGGGAACATACTCATCGAAGAGGTCCACAACAGTCAGGGTAAAGGAATCAACATTCACATCGAGGTCTGCAGCAGACATGATTTCATTCCAGTCAGCAAGCAATAAAGCTGACGTTAGACCAGCAAAATCCGCACGACGGAAGTTCCAACGGCGCTGCGGTAAAGCAGAGGCAGATGCTCGCGTACACTCACCGGAAGCGTTTGGCAAAACAGCCTTAAGCACCAAAGCGGGATGGTAGTCATCAAGCCCGATTAGCGGATCCAAGCTGCTCTCAATTGATACCGAGTAATCGATGAGCAGATCGCACACGAAAACTAGGTCCAACAGGGTGCCGTGCCCATTCGCAGTGGAGTTTAGCTGTGTCAAACCGGAGAACTGCAATTCGTCGAACAGCATAGTGCAGGCAGGAGAAAATCGTGAACTGGCAAGGTCCAGAGCAGGAAAAGAGCCAGGTGTAGGAGTCCAGCGTATGTTAGGTTGATTGAAGTCACCCATGAGGACACACGGAACGAGAGATGAACTCTCTCTTACCTCGCGAAGCTCGGAGCAGATGGAGTTAATTGTTGCCAGATCATTTGAGTGATCCGGCGGCACGTAGATAGCACCGATCATTATTTCTTGCTGACATGTTTTCACGCGCACCCAGAGACTTTCCGTGAGAGGAGTCGGATCAGAGCAACTGAAGGCGTCAAGCCTCGAAGCCACTGCGATAAGGACACCTCCACCCCGAGATTTTTTGCTGTTTGAGGCAGACCGATCCGTACGGAAAACAGTGTATTGGCTGACATCGAAAAGCAGCGGTGAAGGAATATTGTCATCTAGCCATGTTTCAGTCAGAATAATAATGTCGTAGTCAGCGCAGGTGGAGCTCAAGAAGAACTCAGAGGTTTTCGATCGCAGACCACGCACATTTTGGTAATACACTGAGAGGTGTTTTGAGCCGTTTAATCCGTTACTAACTCCAGGGCTAGAACGGAACTCAGTGAGAGGAGACCTACTGACTGGACTAGAGTGCACCGGCGAAGCTAACGTGGCAGTAAGTCGTTGAGTTGCGTGGTTTGTACAGGATTGTGAAACGGTTCCGGGGAGAAAAAAGAATCTTCGCTCCTGCGACGAAACTCAAATTCTCTGAAGACAAAACCTCTCGGCCAGGTAGTTGGTGAAAGAGCGACCTGTCGAAGTGATCGCGGCAGGCTCACTTTAAACGAGATGAACCGCAAACTGTTTCGGTCGCGGCCGCGAGGATAAATTCGACGAGCAATACAGTCGGAGGAATTAATCCGAGAAGAAACAAAAGTGCACATCTGCTCTTCAGTGCAAATCGGAGAAACTCGTGTAACGAATAGCCAGGCCCGTGGTTCAGTAACCGGCTCGAAAAGGCCTTCGCCCGGCAGAAACTCGTTGGAGGTCCCGGCAAGAAGCGGTGGGTGTGTGTTCAGTTCGTTGCGTGTATGTTCCGAGTATAGTTCTGCGTTATCCGCTGACACACCAACCGGCGACGAAGGAACTCCATCAATCCGTAAAGTATCGGTAGGTTCATCCGTAGTAGTAATAGCTGCCGAGTGAAGGTCTGGAAGCATCGCGTCGACGGGAGTAGTGGTAAGAATCTGTGTACCCGAATTAGAGTTGGTAGTCTCAGTGCAATCCAATCGGGATCGTTTGCTTATCTCGATGAGAAGCTCACTTTTCATCTCACTGATGAGACGTTTGAGCTCACTGAGAATAGTTGGCCCGCCAGCCAAGGCAGCCCGGCAAGAGTTACAAAACCACACAAGATTCTCCCTCCGAGCCAAACTGCTTGAGCAGGTCTTGGGTAGCTTGAGGCACCTTGCGTGGAAAACGGCTTTACACAGTGTAAGCCCTAGGCTACCGCCGCAAACTATCGGGCCATCATCGGTTGGCAAATCACAAACTCGGCACACGGAGGCCATCGCGAAAAACAAAGAAGCGCGAACCGACGCGAGTTAGGTCGAAACTGAACAAAACCGAAATAGCGAAGGCAACACACGTCGTGAGAGACCTTAAACGTAGGTCAGCGGGAAAAAGCACTAAAAACACGATAAGCCGTGAAAAACACTGACCAAAGCACCAAAAAAAAAAAAACATAAAGAAACGAAAGTTTTAAGCTGAGCGTCTCATGAAGCGACTGACTCGCACGACGATTATATGGTACCCTCCAGGCGAAAATATTAGTTTTACGTCATTAAAAAATACATTCCCGCTCTAACGCAATGTACAATCAACAGATTATGATCCATTAATCCACATGTTTGTCATTTATAACCAATTTTTTATCTGTTAGGACAACTTACAGCGCACTAAAAGTAAGCTAGTCTGCTTGAAGAATGCCACTATTTTAGGAATGTTGACAATTCCTGTCGCAGGTGTGAAGAACGCGCGTGATTATTCCTCACTTTTTAAATGATGTACACACTTGGGAAAGGCACCACACACGTACACAGAAATACATCACACTCGCTCGCACATATATCCCATAAATCATCCCAGCTCTCGGTGCGTATCTTGCAAATTTAGCTTTTAAATTCCTCCGCATCATTACTCAGCGTGCTTTTTTTTTGAGTTGCTGCTCCTTCTTGTTCCGCATGTTCTTCGTCTTCGACCGACGGCTTGGAAAAGGGCTGATTTGTCAGACACCCGTCGCTTCCTGGGCCATCCTGGTACGCCTGCAATTGATCACTGTCTCAAGCGCGTCCGAGAGCAGGACGAAAACCGCACACACGCGCTTGACGCGATTGCGTTTGTTGCGCTGATTACGGGCGCGTGTCCATTGCGTGTGCGGTTGCGTGTCGAAGGCAAATGCCACCGAAGCTGCCCGTTTTTTTTTGCGTGACATCTGTGCCACCAATCCTGACAGACGACGAGTGACGCCACACGGGACAAAATCGCTGGAACAGGGTGCGAGTGAATTTAAGTGCTCCCAACGCCGGTACGAGCGCGATGGATTTAAACTAGGTCTAGATCGGTGGATAAGTTAAGTCGCTTGCGGGATCTCGTTAATTTCGCTTCCCCTTTGTCTCGTGAGGGCGGCGATAAAACAGGCGGGAATCAACAAACGACGGCTACTTGCTCCCCTAAAAGGGTGTGCACGCGTTTACAGATGGTCTCGCGAACCGATCGGCGATGCCAATGGCTGAATGGGACAAGAGTGGACGTAGAACGAACCCATCGCGGGCGCGTGTGCATTCCTGGGACGCGCGGGAAACGATTAATCAACCGGCAATTAGTCCGGCCGGGCTGGGAATGTGTTTGCGTTCCGAATCGGAATTATTAATTCAATTCGAGACTCTCGCAACGCGGCGAACCGTGGTCGCGCCGCGCCTGGGAAAGTAGCAAACATAAATTATAACAACAATGACATCAAGGATGTTGCGCATCTCGCGGACACACGCGGCCACGGGGTGCGGTGCGGCTCATCCATCCTTGAGAAATTCATCGCACGTCAGCGGAATCAGCGGGCGAAATGAAATAAATATTTATCGTTTTCGTAACCCCAACATCGCTCGTCCTCGGTCAGACCGGGTGTGCGCCTTTTTGTGCGCCATCACAAAAGCCCTCACCGAAGGGACAATTGGAGCATCGCAAACGTAAGCTAGCATTTTGGGGCTAGTCCGATGGGTCGCGTCCATAAATCATTGGCCATGTGTGCAGCGCTGGGATTGGGATGTAGTTCGTTCGTTCGGTGGTAAACATTCCCAGGACGTCGACAAATCAATTTCGCCATCCATAAAGCCGACTGCAACACCGGGGATACAACAACCGAAGCACGTTCCGGGGCACACCAACTGACCGTTCGCATCCCGAAATGTGGCTCGGGTTGCTGTGGCAATGTGATTACGATTGGGTCAGGTTATGGTGTCGCAGCATGGCCTACTCAAAGACCAACAGCATGACATCGGCTGCAACCAGGGCAGGTTTTAGGGTGATATATTTTTTTTCCCGAATTACACCTCGTGCTGCAGGTGTTCTTGCAATTGAGTGCCTGATGATCAGCAGCAAAAAAAAGGATCCACAACCAAGCATTTAAAGTGTTTTTGATGCAGTTTTTGTTGTGCACCCACGGTGTGCATATTTTTGCAGCATGCAGGTGAAAAAAAAGCGTCAAGCAGCCACTTGGCTACCCATTCTGACCGATGCAGAGGACGCCAAGGACGACTCGCAACGACCCGTCTATTATCGTTCGCTTTTACGCCGCGTGTACGGTGATTTATGAGACGGCGACACGAAATATTGTTCATTACTGTGTGTAGTTAAAATTTATCGTCGTCTACGCCTGTTTCCTCCCTGCACGATGAGATATTGGTTCGGTTGCGCTTTTATCGCCACCCAACCCAGGGAAGGTCTTTATTTTATATGTTTAATGGCACGGGCCCACCCTGGCAAATAGAGATGCTGCACGACCATTTTATGACGCCACGCATTGCAGAAAATGGCATTCCCAAGGCGATTGGCATGTTGTGGCCCGTTTCACGTTCCCGTGATTCGTTCCACCTGAGCTCTAATCGAACACAATGTAGCATCAGCCGGGTGCATAATGCACTCGGGTGCAATCAGGTGGCAGAGACGAGATCGACAACCGTGCAAATGCGCATGAATGGGCTTCTTGAATGGGTCGCTGACTCGCATAGCCGATTGCAATCGCAAACCCTGCCCTGCTTGAAGCCCACATTAAATTGTATCCACGAAGCTGCCAACAAACAGCAGCGACCTCCAGCCAGCGAGTCGTTGAACGTCCTGACCGGCTGGGACATGAGCAATCAGTCCAACCATGGCTGTCCGGAGAAGTAATTTATTTACGCGGTTCGCACACGGTTCCTCATGCCAGCGGAACAGTCCCTGGGAGTTGCCTTTCGGGGGTGGGTTCATTTTTTTTTAATGCACACGCATCGGCATTTGCATGTGCATGGTTTATTGCATTCCGTTGTCATGCTCGGGACGATACACTTTTCACACCACCCTGTACCACGCAGGGTGGCTCATAAATAAACATACGCTGGAAGGAAGTCGTTTCGCTTGGTTGTGATCGCCACCGATCGTGATGTTGTCTCAGGTGGAAGCAATTCACATCGTGCTAGCGAAAACTCCTGGCGTGATCCTTCCAGCAGCGGATCGGACGTTATTAACGCCGTGCTATCGCGCGCTGTATCTTAGCTGCGTGCTTGAGAAAAGACCTGGCAGAAAGTGAAGTTGGCGCGTTCAAACTGAGAGCCTTAAGAACTGGGTTGGTCATCATCAGCACTCCAGCCCCAGCGGGACGTGAAGTGTCATCATTAAGCGTGGTGGTTGGTATTTCAATACCTTCAAGGATTCCCTAAGGCGGAACGGCCACGAACGCACAATCGATTCTTATTATAGATTCTCACGATTCTTGTGCGACCGGAGGGGCACACAAAAAAAAACCCCATCCAGATATTGATAAAGTACCCTCGAGATAAGGAGCGAAGAAAATGCAACAGTTGCGAAAAGACTTAGACGCGAAGTTTTACAAGAGATGATTGGCCCGCTTCCGAAGCGCTTTGAAGAGGACCCCTAACCGTTTTGTGCAACATTTCTATGCAGCACCATGCACTAATGGCATCAATTTTGCTTTATGCACGGACGATTTGCATTTTCCGCGCACTAGCAGACACTTGAAATCACATCCCCGAGACACGAAAGGGCCATAAAGCTTAACACGGTTTCGCAGCAACGGTACCGCATCGGTACTGTAGGGTTTTGTCGCAGCAAAGCCACGGCCGTGAGCCAGATTTATGAGGCTTTCGCAAAACCGGCACCGGCGCCAATTAACGTTCACCAAAGGCGTTCGATTTATTCCGGTAGCGTGATCTAGGAGATGGCCACCGGCGAAGTTTCTGCAGCGTTGCCAACCCATGCCCATGATTAACCCCAATGCAACCCGATGCAGTTGCCGTTCTGTGGCGCTGCATCATTGATTGATTTGCAGACGTTAAAAGGGGCGGTTCGTTCCAGCGTCTAGGGGTGTGCCCTTCGAACGCTAAGTTGATTACAGTTGACATCGCTTCCTGCATTGGACCACCGTATCGGATAGGCGCGTGCCTTGCTGCGGCACTGGGTACGTTGCAATCAAACTGCATCGAATGCAACGGTTCGAATTGTGATTGCACCGTGCCGTTGTGTGGGGTGAAAACGATGGTTCTTGGAGCGTAATAATCGAACGCAGGCAGCTGAAGGTGACGTGGCAGATTTAGCTAATTGACTGCTGGGTTAAGCCGTGGGGTCTGCTCATCAAAATTCTGATACAATCGGGCACATTCTGACGTTCGCGAGAGAGGCGGCCACTCGAACACTCGAGCAATATTTACGTGTTACGGTTCTTCTGCCACTCTTCTCGAAACGCCGTGAGCCGTGCATTCGATTGGCTCGTTTACCACAACGCTGTTCAAACGATCGCACTCGCCACGAAGGACAACATACCCTGGTGCTGGACGCGCAAAAGTGTGGTCTCAGATCGCGTGGTTTGCCTAGAAATTGAACCATCAACCACACATGCACCCGGATGCACTGTCAATACTTCTAGGAAATGGATTCTGTCGCCCGTTCTCGGCCACAGACGGGCCAAACTGAGCAGAACATAGCTTAGCTTGACTCTCGAGCGAACCCAAAAACCTCTACCCATCCGGCGAGAAGCGTTTTGACCTAAATACATAAAAATTAACTGCCTGCGATAAGAAGAATTTATGGAGTTAGATTTTTTTGTTTCGCCTTCCGTCCATGTGGTAAGCGCACTCGAGCCTTCACCATCATCACGAGGGCTGCTGCATCGTGGGCACCGGAGGGCCCTGAAAGGGATTGGCCCTCAAGTGGATTGGGCCGGCTTCCGTCGCCGTCGACACACATGGTCTCTGGTGAGATTTGTTTTCGCTTTTCGCTGCGTCGAAGCGCAGCCGCTTAATGGCTTCGTTTGGGTTTGCCGTGGATGAGCATAGGTTAAATGGATGCTGGAGGGCCATTCGGTTTCCGCGATCGGTATGGTGCCCGTTCGTGTGTCAGAAGTCAATAATTGACCCGTTTTAGACAACCATTCTGGGCTCCGTTTGCGCTAACGACATGCCATTACGGTGTGTTACTGCGGCGTGCGATATGAATTATGGAAATGTACAATCGACGTTCATTTCGATATTTATTGCCATTGCGCGGCAGTAATAAGTCAGTTTTGTGTTGAACAATTTTACGATTAAACTTGATGTGTTGAACCTTGATCGAATTGCGCTCGAATGTGCAATATTGAACGTTCAACAAGCTATCACATGTATGTTTTATTAACGATTGGCGAAACGTTATATATTACTTTTGCTAACAGGACCTTGTATATATTTGAATATTGATCTGATTTAAACAGCACAAGTGATTAGGAACCGGTCTAAAATTCGCATCAGCGTGTTATTAGTGAAAGGGCTCATAGTTGTGAAGCTTGGACATCATGTAAAGCGCCATTTTACGCCCCATAAATTGTGTTTTACAAGTTAGCTTCATACCAACCGTTAGCCACAATAAACCCATCCCGAAATGTGTAACAGCCAGGTGAGAAGGTTTCCAGTTCCAAGACCACATAGTGTTCGAGAAACCCCACAAATAGCATTAATATTCAGCATTCATTATCTATTTCACCATCACGAAGGCACCATCCCAAAGACTGATGAATGCATGAACAGAAAAAAAAACCAAAAATCTGCTAACATCGTAAATTGTCGACCGCCGGGAAGTTCGATATTGTTCCAAGCGAAAACACACCCAACCTCATGGGTCCTCTTATGGGTCCACCGCACAATTTTTGCCGCCTGTAAGCGCTCCGTGCCGTAAAAGCATGAAATATTGGCCCTTAAAACGACTCCTAACGCCTCCATTTTCAAATGGTCGACCTCTTTTATGACCTCGCGCCGGTTCCGCGCGTTCCCACGTGTGTGTGCTCGGGTTTTATGGCCACCAAAGCCGCACCGTGTTGTTTTTTTTTCCCGCCCATTCTGACACAGCCAGGCCCGGGTCAGGTAGGTTCTTAAAAAAGCTTCTCGAACCGTGTTCGAAACCGTAAAACCGCCACAGCCAAAGTTCTTCCGGTGCGCCGATTCACAGTGACCGATATCACTAGGAACCCAGGGACACGGAGCGAGCGCAAAAAAAGATAGAACACCTTCCACAGCGCCTTCACGTCGGGTTCAATTAATTATAAAACACTTGATTGTGCGGGAGTTTTGCGAATTAATCACTTCTTTTCACTTTCATTGTCCTGCCGGTCGGTGGCGAGGACCGGTTTCAGGATGCGTTGTGGCCCGCGTGCCACAAAACCAACCGGCCAGGTGCGTCTTATCGCTTTCCAAGGGCTAGATTTTTCCCCGTCAGGCTGGTGTGTATCCTGACGCCGGATAACCTTCGCAAAAGTGGTTCTACCTTGACTTAATAAAGATTAATGGTTGGCGCGTTGCCCGCCCGCGGCTCAGATAACTTTGACCGACCGAGCGACGGAGTGATGGTTCGCGATTAATCCTTACGCAGGTTCGGGTGAACGCGAGCGTACGGAGGTTATGCACTCATCAGTTAACCATTGTGGCCTCCGGGAACGTCACAAGGACCCCACAAGGAGCGCCGGCATCGCCAGTGGAAGCGGAAGAAATCGCACGCGGTATCGCATGTCTGCAATCGAGGTTTGCAAATGTTTGCCATATTAATGGATGTATTGTTGCACCTAAAGAATAATGCGTTGTTTTCGAAGCAACATCGATCAACGAAGAGGGAACAGGATGTTTGTCCAATGCTCGGGATCTCATGGCTCACTCCGTTGGCTAGTTGTTAAGGTGTAGTTTTTTCCACATGATATTGAAATATGCGGAAGTTGAGAAACTGCCAATAATGAAAGTATTGTATTTTTACCATTCCTGTGATATATTTTTAAATTTAAAACCAACACTGCTAAAAGAAAACGCATTCCACCAGCTTCTCGCGCTAGTTTTATGCAGGTTTTCTTTCTGATTCAGCGCACCTAGAAACAACCGGATTAAAGATCCGGTTCTTCGGAAACACGAGAAAACTATTAAATTCTCATTTCACCTCACCAGAGTAACTCGAGCCATCGATTGTGGCAGGGACACGGTGCATGATAAGTGATTTCTCGACGTCAGCAGCAAACCACACGCGCTGGGAAAACTCGCACACCCAAAGCTTCGTTCCGGCGCTTCATTCATGCGCATAAAATCGCCGACGTCATCGATCGCGCGAGATGCTGGGAATTGTTTCACGATCCATCCGTCGACGCGTGCCGTCCTCGATTTGCCTCGATACGCAGCGAAAAGGCTGCGAGTCGGAGTCGTTTGAGCTCTGGCCGGAATAAGGGCGCTTCCAGCGAAGAACAATTTTCAACCCATCCTCCGCCGGACGACGTACTTTAAAGCGGGAAATAATAAATGGATTAACGCTGTAACTGAAACCCACCATTTAACCCACCGCACAGCGCCACCGAGGACGCATTTCCCGAGCGAACCTACCTCAGAGACGCGACGAATGAGGTTCACTTTTTCCTTCACTTGCCCGTCAACCACTCTCGTTAGCCGTTGGCTCCCATGAGGGGGTGGAAAAGGGGGGGGGGTCAGGGAGGTGGCCAGGACGAAGAGGACGCATGCTCGCGCGCGCGTTCGCTTTCGAACCAAACCAACCAGCCAAGTGATTGATGATGTTTGGTCAAGAAGAACGCCAAGACGGCTCTCGACCTGCCAAAGGAATCGGACGTGCGCTGCGAGTTCCGGCGCAGTTGTTTATTTCTTTTTCTTCCTCTTTCTCTTTCTCTCTCTCTCTCGCTTGTTTTTTTTTTTCAAAATTCCCCACCACGCCAGGCCAGGGTTGCGATTTTGCAAGTTCAACACAAACCGACGACGCTTCTTTCGGTGTTGATCCTGCTCGAGTGGCATTATTGATGCCTTTTTGGCTTTCTTTTTCCCTCTCTCTCTCTCTCTCTCGCTCTCGTTTTCAATTACGATGGACGTTTCTCTTGAAATCTATTTTTCACTGCCACTAGGACTGGACTTTTCCCCCCATCCCAGAACGGTGCTAATCAAGCTAGACAAGGGCACAAAGTCTGGACGCACCATGATCGAGGCTGGACGATCTAATGCCACGATCTAACCCCATTTTCGGGGAAAATGCGTGAAGTATGACACGCTTTTTGAAATGTTTACTCGAGTGACCCCCCACGGGAGGGTAACCGAAACTGCAAACAGGAAACCAAACAAGTGGGTATAATGGCTTTCTCCTACGCAAATGCTAACAAACCGAGCGCATCATCATCGAGGCGAGTCTATTTTAAGCTCCTGTATTTTTTTTTCGCTTCTCCGCATCATAGTAGACGGGTTCAATTTTTTTGTTTTTCTTTTTGCTGTTGCCTTTCAACTCCTCGTTGACGTGCGGTCTAATCCAAGATCACTTTTCGTTTTCGAATCAGCAGCAGCAGCAGCAGCAGGGTGATGGTTGGCTTTTCCCTAGCCGCAACCTGCCACCCACTATAAATAAAACAAATGGATGTAATGGATCGCGCGTGCCTCCCCCACCGGTTCCTTTGACGGATAGCGGTTGTTGGCGGATTTTCTTTCAATTTTCCATCTTTCTACACACACACACACACACACACACACACACGCCCTCGCGTGTTGACAATCGTGGGTAGGGCCACAACGCTTGAAATCGGGCATCTTGGTTTGAGCGTCACTTGCACCGAGCTGGAATGATGAATGAACGAATTGGGGGAGGCGAATGGAAATCTCAGCCTTCCTGTCGGGGTTTTCCCAAAACCCACCATCGAAGGAAGTGCCACGGATCGAAGACCTGGTGACACACGCTCTAAAGGGAAGCGATTTTTCACCTCATTTGCGGGATGAAAGAGCAGCACCAGGGATGAGTGGCATCAAAATCCAAACAACAAAAAAAACGCGCGTCCGACGAATCAAGCGTTCAGTGACATCCTGCTCAAGTGTGGACGCATCACCAAAGAATACCCTGGGCGACAGGAGGCAATAAATTAGGCAACACAATTAGCCTAAGCCAGGATTGTCTAGATAATTTGAAATATACTCAACCGAAGCTCGGATTATGGGTGCTGATGGATGGATGGAGTAACAGCACGGGAAATCACGGCGAAAAGAACGCCAAATCCCGCTGTGTCCGGGGGCTCGAATGTTTAAAGAATTTATACTGAAAACAAAACACCACCAGCATCACAACCAGCGGGGGCGAACAATTAGAAAACGCAATAAATACGACACTCCCCGTTTCGCAGGAACGATTAAACGATCAAAAACAGACGCCCTGCAACGATGGCTGCCTTCTGTCCGCGGGTGCGATCTCGAGCACACTTAACGATCAATGGAAGCCGGTCGTCAAAACCGGGGCCGGCATTCAATTGTTTCGCAAAACCACAAAGCCACCCGGCTTATAATCAGCACCCTCTTGGTGCCTTGGGGGTGGCTTTCTCCCAGCCACCTAGCATTCATCATCCTGGCACGGGCATTAATAAATATATATTGTGCTGATGATGATGACTGCTGACGATCCGACCGCATCTTGTTCGGCCCACGCACGCACGCCTGGATTGAGGCGAAAAATCAAAATCCTCTTATCGAAGCGATGGAACCAAACCGCAGGGAATGGAAATTAATGCTAGCGCATAACAATAAAATTTGTCACCAGCATGTGTCGAGCTGTCAGTCAGTCAATGGCGCACGTTCTGGAGCCCGTTCCCGTCCACAAAAAAAAAACGCCAACGCCAAACCCCAGGGCGTTCCCAGGAGGGAGTTTGTTCCAGCAGGCGCGTAAATGAGCATTCGAATTCGGCTGGTGTGCCGGAGGCATGTGAGCAGAAGGGGCTGAATTTATGCGCTACGCCATGTTTGCTACAACCATGCGCTGGCGCGATGGGACGCTGAAGAAGCGGGAAATTATGACCGACGCGTGATACAAATTGGATATGAATTTTCAATTCCGCTTTGGAGCTGGCTTCATTCGGGGGTCCGATGCCACCCATAGCGCGCGGTGTGATTACTGCGTACGGGATGGAATGAGTGGAGCAAACGAAACGCTTATATCATCAGCTAATTGGATGTCATATCAAATTCACGAGCTTTTTTGACGAATCATTAAAAAAAAGCCCGGGAAGCAAGGTTGTGTTAGAAACCGCTACCCGAATCGTGCCATTTATATTCCGAAAGGTCTCTGTTTCTCGCCGTTTTCTGGAAGATCCTTCTCGATATCCTTCCGAAAGGCACGTACCTTTGCCGCAGACAAATCGAACCACGTGCGGTTTAGTTCGTGCTTTAGAAACGCAATGCGGAAGAGATAAATAAACGACCAACGAGCGGCTGCGTATTTTCCTCTTCTGGCGGCTTTCTAGGAATCGTTTGGAAATTCGTTCAATTCCCGCCCCCCCCAAACCTCAGTTCCCGTGTTGTCCCAACCACGGCATACACGCGGTGGCTCATTGTCGAATGAGAAAATGCACCGCCCGGTAGGCGCAAAGGCGGTAGCAGCTGCTGCCATCGTCGGAGTGACACAACTGTAATTAACTACATGACAGCGTCACCGCGAGTCCCTTAGTCCCTTAGTCCCTTTTGCGTCCCGCGTGGAGGCGTGCCCTTTGGGACCCTCCCAACCCAAACGATAGTATCGGCCGCGCGACAAACGGGAGAAAATTTGTTACCAACTGACAGATGGAATCGAAATTTGACAGATGCCGGGCGTGTTGACAGTTCACGACCGCGCGCGCACTGGAACCGGTAATCGTGCGGCCAGAGATGATCGGGCCGGAAAAAAGGGGCTCCATTACAATGTGCCAATGTGTGGGCGTTCGCGCGGGCTCGCTTCGGCCATGGTGGGCCGGGAAATTCGCGGCTTAGAGCCGTGTGTTCTTCTTTCGCCAGACTTCTGCCATCGTTGTGCTTCAGCTGGCGCGACGGTGCGAGTTCGAATGATGATTTATGGTCGAATTAAATGGCCAACACGATTTCGATTTAAATTTTTCTCCACCCAACGCTAGCGTGGGTACTCTTAGGGGCTGCTTGCTCCCTTTCGTAACCCTTTCGGACGTCGTTCAGCTGACCGTTGCGGACAGTTGGGTGTTTGCGAATGTTCAACCCTTGTTTGTTCCGTTGGTTCCAACGGTTCCCCGTAGCCCTACCACGTGCTTTTTCGCTCGCACTCTTTCAATTTATCTCTCCCGTATGCGTATTCACGTGGTGCATCTGTCTTTTTTTACAATCCTGTTTTAAGTCTTCCCTTTTCCCTTTTTGGGATTGCTCTTGATTTGCGGACCTTGCGAGGCAGCAAGTGGACACTGTCTGTCGTTGTTTTCCGCTACGGTTTAGGCGAGGGCGAAAAACACAGAAAATCCGTTAGCACAGGCGCGAGTTGCGTGGACCGAGTCAGGGAAACGATCTTGTGCCTGTCTGCAAGCTGAACAGAAGTTGAGCCAACAAAACGAGAAAGTAATATGCCCGGAGCTGGAATCCGCCACGTAATGGACACACGCGAATATGGCTGCGCGTGTGAAACGAAACATTACCTCGATTTCAAAATATTTCACTGCCGGCTAATTTATAAACAAATCGAGCGATTTCATTGGAATGTAACACAAACGAAAAAAAACTAGTTCAATTCGCTAGAAGAGAACATTGTAACGGGAGCGAGAGCGATCAAGTGCACCGACTTCACTCACGCACGTGACGAAACGGTGAGTTCTCCCGAGTTTTGAAAATGTGCATTGCCGAATGCATTCATCGCACGTCCTGAAAGAGAGAAGCAAAAAAAAAAACGCACACCATTCAGAGACCGCACGCCGCGGCGTGAAGCGAAATGAGACAGACGTTCGAATTTCAAAATAAACACGCGCGCTCACGTAAACATAGCAACCGGGGAAAAATGGTTGTGAGCCGTGCGGTGAACGTTTCATCGACGGGTGGTGAACGAAGGCGATTGATGCATTTCGTGGTTTGATGCACTTTTCTTTCACCGAAGCATGCTGTGGTTCACGCTGGGGTTGATTGGGAAAGCCCGGTTAAGGAGCGTGCGTGCGAGCGCGTTGGAAATCGGGGTTGCGCATCTCGAGAACTCACGCTCACACGCTCTCGCGGTGATGATGCGTTGCAATGGTGCATTGCACACTACTGGCTTCAATTGCAACTCTCCTGATCTAAGGTTAACTCGATCGTAAATGGTATGTATGTGTTTTTGTCGCTATTGGATGAATATTTTAAGGTTTGCTGATCAAATTTGCGAAAGAAATAAAATAAAATTACTTAGGAGTTATGGGAGTTATCTTTTTTTTATATTGCTTTAATAACCGAAGCTCAAAAAAGAGTATGTCAATAGAATCTAGAAAATATTTTCTTTATGAGATTCTAATTTTAAAAAGCCTAAAATTGTTCTAAACCATCAGGATATCCTCTGAGTCCGGAGCCTTTAACCCTTGAGAGAGTATGCTGCTCTGTCATCTCTCTCTCTCTTGAGGGAGAGAGAGTGACGCGCGTAACTTAAGCAGGCCTCATGGGACTTCGTTGAATGAGGGTTCGGTGCGTGAGCGCAGCCGGCTTTTCTTTTCGAGCGCCCGCTTCGATTTGTATTAGATGCGGTGTAGCACGCGCTACAGAACTCAGTTTCTGTCTGTGAGTGAAATTGACCGGGTGTGCGCTTAGATTAGAGCGCAGGGTTGTTCCTACACGTGGACCCGGCTGTTCGGATCATGCAGAACCATCCGACGGTTATTTAAATAAGTTGCATCTTGTACGTGCGATCGACAGTTGCATTGCATCGGCGGTGCGAATAGTTTGCGCGCTTGCTTTGTGTCAAGGATCCATGACCACAGCCACAGGCTATCATAAGGATATACAACGGTCAAAAGCAACAAGCGATTATTATTTGTGGGTTTAAAATTGAACCACACTGGTGGTCTAAGTAAAACAGTGACCCGTTAATTCATATCGTGGTGAAATTTGTGAACCGAATGCGTTGTGAGATGAATTTGTGGTGAATTTTGTTCCCATCGCTCTGTAAACTCGCCGCACCGAGCTATCGAAAACCGATAGCTTAGTATGTTCAACACCTAACTCAGCGATGGTCCGAACGATCGAGAAGAAATTAGCATAGTTGCCAAAGCAATGTTTAGTGTCCGCTAGTGGGTTCTTTCATTTGCATTTCTGTTGCGTGTGTTTTCCTCGCGCGATGGCGGCAACTCGCGGCAGGATGTGGATTTTTGTGGTGCGGGAGTTATAAATGGTCGTCAATATTTGGCGGTTGTATTTTATTCAAATGATGGTTTTATTGTGAGCCAAAGTGGAACCAGTGTCAATCGAATCGTTCGTCGCAATTCATCTACCGTCGTCGTTTCTGCTGCTTTGGGTAGAGTCTTGGAAGCCGTAGCACCTTGCAAATAATAGGTATACATGGACTTTGATAATGAAATGTTGATTTTGTTATGAGCTTAATTGAATTTTACTTTCATATGTTAATTTTTATTTGACGTGTGTCACTAGCTTATTCCTTTTTGAGCTCTTTTATGTCGAATGTTTTAGTATTAAATGTTTCAAATTGCGCGATTAGGGTGGTAAATTAGGGAGTAAATAAACCACACAAATTCCAAAACTAGAAGGAGTGCAAGGATAAATTCGCCTTGTTCAGGCACTTGTCTACATGCCAGGTTTTCAAGCAAACGAATCCCGGGTGTCTTCTGAATGAACGTTTCACCAAGCAGTCGCTTGTCCAGGATGAGCCGCTCGGCGAAGAAGAAATGGCAAAGAACGATCAACGGCAACATAAAAAAGCAATAACATTTGTGATGAAGTGCGATTTATGCCAACCGTGTGCCACGCACGCACGGCAGGTTACCGCACGGAATCCGCGTCGATTTTCGCCAAAGTGCCTTCAAATTAAGTCACACCGCTCCTCGGAAATGCCTTGCTGCCAACCTGCTGCTGTTTGGTCCTCTTCCGGCGAGCGATCGAGCAACTAATTCGTTCACATCACGAACGCTGTCTGAACACGCGAAAAGAATGTTGCTACCCTGCTTTCCGGTGCCATAAATGCCCGGCAGGATGCAAATGACGATCATCAAAAGACGCGATCGAGAGAGCGAGCGATAATTAGTGTAGTTTACGTGAAAATAATTTTGACATTTAAAGGGAATTTGGAAAGGTACACTTTATTAGAGGAAACCTCTTTTTTCGGTTGGCTTATTTTGTTCGCTGCAGATGAGACCATAGTCGCTCTGAAACAACCGCAGCAAAGTTCTATCGACTACATAATTCATGGTAAATCCTCCCTGTCAGGTCACCATTTCCAAAGCCCACGTGCTACAGAGCTAAAGCTGGTTAATCTACGACCGTACGCTCTCGGAAACATGCGGCAGAAAACTTCAATCTCCAGTAAATGTCTATATTTTATTACCTACGGCAATCGCCGCCTGCCATTCGTCATTCGTGATTGAATAAAATATGAATCGGTATAAAATTTACAACCCCTCGTATCCGCGCGACATTAGAACATCATCATCGGCCAACAACGGCCAGTAGCGCTCGTGGATGCGTCTCGATTTAGCAACATGCTTCGATGACCGGCCCACTCATAAACCCCAGAAAGGGGTCCCACGCACGTGTTCGAAGGGCCACCCTTGGCAGAATCACATTGCAGTACACATTCGGTTAAGGGAAGCCGGCGTTCGCGCTGTTGCTGATTAACATATTTCGAGTATGATGCCCTCAGAACCGGACGGAGAAAGCGGCGTATGTTGCAATTGGTCGTCTCGCAATTGACTCCTCCGGTGATTCGAGGAGTCGACCACGGGTTGGGTGGGATGCACGCTTAATTTGACACGATTTCACGGACCACATAACTCATGTGGTGCGCGATGCAATCATGCAATGGGAGGGCCTGGCTTGCGAGCTGGTTTGATTTAATCACGTGCCATCTCGCCCCAGGCAGACGCTGGGGATCGTGTTTCGTTCTTATCGCGCTTCGTCTGCTGAATGACGACTCATTTATCTAGCCCTACGGTTTGCCCTAGCCGAACGGGTTTGCTTGCGAGCATATTTACCCGATAAACTGGCACTGGCGTGGTTTTGATTGATCAACCGATCGTGCAGGACGCAATTGATTGGTGATCGTTTTCACGGGACGCAAGCAAGCACGCTGTTGACGAGATGCCCCAAACCGGATAAGCTAAGATACACGCGCAATAACGGCATTCCAGGACACCCACTCACCAGGGTTGCGATGGGTTTGGAAAATCCGGCACGCACTGTTGATGATAGTAATGACCGCAGAGAGCGCTCGCGCGTATTCGCCCGTGGCTAAATATAGTTCGGGGTTTTGTTTCGCATTTTGCAGCGATCGTTGCCACTGCAAATCACCCGCACGGACTCGTTCTGGTTTTTTTTTCTTTCTACGCGATAAACGAGTGCCATTTGCTTTTCTTTTTGCACGCCGGAAAGAAAGCACGCCGGTTGGCAGAAGACGAAAACTAGCCGCCCGAAGCACGACTTCAACACTTCACGATGATAAGAAACCATCTCTTGCCTTAAGCAGCACAATCAAAGTGCTGCTAAAGCTACCACGGAACAGGGATGCGATAGCCGGATCGTGGTTCAGATTTCATGAGTCGGTCATAATGAGATTTCCATTATTTGTACATTACGCCGCGATCGGTTATGCTGCGATGGGATCCCTTTGCAGCCCAGGATGGAGCAAAATGGTTTAACAATGGCGTGTTGAGTTTCGCACGACCCATTAGCAGGAGACCGCTAATCACTAAACTGGATCACGCTGACCGCAACGCTGACCGGGACACAGTGCGAGCGTTGTTTCAAACACGCCCGTTGAAGCCCTCGGAGTCATGTTGCGTTGATGCGTTCTAAAAATAACGACTCGAATTAGCGTGCTGGATTTCGCTGGAGCTGCACGTATTTTTGTTTTCTTTTTCGTAGTTGCATTCCACCAAGAACAGGGTGTTTGTTTGCAGCCAACGTCACTCGTTATATGTTTGTGCAGCATTCAGCATCCCTGGAGAACGGAATTCGTCGAAACTCGAGAAAGGGGTGCGTAAATATGCGTAATTTATGGACCTTTCGTTCGGTTGGTCCCACGCCCAACCCGCGAAGTGGCTGTTTCGCGTTTTTATGGCGCTCTATCCCGCTGCCCGGCGTCAAGTTCAACGTTTATGACCTTCTAATCAGCTGATTATCCGAGGCGCCCCAAGCGAGGCGAAAAGAAAACTAAAACACACCCGATTCGCTTGAGTTGCGTGCTCGAGTGTGAGACATTAAATGAGAAAGGCTGCGAGGTAGGAAAAAAAAATACAACCCAAAATCATAACCCATCCCAGTACCACCCAGCTCGTTGCGAGCGGCCTGAATTACATGCGCGACCCGAAACATGTGTGCGCGATGAATTCGTGACCCATTTCGATTGGACCAACTCTCCTCTCATCGATAGGAAAGAAACCCATGCGAACGAAGTGCGCCTGGTCACTTTTCAAGCGTCGTCCACCCGCACTTGCCCGTGGTTGAGGTTTATTGCCACAAATTGGTTTGTTTACAGCGCCTCGTGTCGTAAATCTTGCGCCTCGCTTGCGCAGGCCGCGTGCTCAGAATTGCGTTCGCGCGCGCGCGCCCGCGTGTGTGGCACTGCGTTTTTGGGCTGCTGTGGCATTTTCCGTGGGAGGAAAATTGCCGCGAAGACGGTGCTGACGCATCGTAAATAATATCTTCGGACCGGCTAAAAGACGGCCCTTTTTTGGGATGTAAACCCGCCCGGCCGGCGTTGCGTTATTTCCGGCTGCATTAAGCGGCTTGCCGCTCCAATTCCGTATCGCGCCATCAAACCCACGATCGGTGGGATGCGCATCCATCGGTGAAGCTGGACTTTGGGGGCTGGAGTGTGGTATTTTTATGCACCCATCCCCCAGAGAAAAAAAAACAGATAAATCATAGCCGCACTGATTCGAATTTGTTACACGCGAGCCCGACGACCTTCAAACGCCCTTGGTTGGCCGGTCTGACATTTACCATTTTTGTTGGGTTATGTTTCCGAGCTAGCCGATTCTTTCGCCCCTTCCCGGTCGTGTGCCACTCCACACGTGTGGGGACAATAAATTTTAAGTATTTGCTTCTCCCAATCCGACCGTTGTCACTTTATCGCACGATTAACGGCGCGAGCGCGATGACAACCTGGCTGAAGGCTGCCGGAAATGTCGGTTACACGGTGCCGTGTGCTACCAGCGCCAGACATTGCCGGGAGCTAATGGAGCAGGATCACAGATCATTTGCGGGCGATTGTAAGTGCAGCCAGCGCAAACACGGTTATGGTAATGCAATCATTTGCATCCCGTGTGCTGAAAATCGGACCGAGTGGAACATAAACGGTTCCTTTCAGCAGCATGCGTTTGGCTGGAGCATTGGTTCGAGGTGGAATGTTGATTCGATATGGTTGGGACGTTTCCTTGAACGAAGTCTTTCGTTGCTCCGGTTTTCTTGGACCTCGTGCTGATTGTTTTAATTATCGGTTGCGATAAAAAATCGCATCTGTTCAGGCGTATTAGCAGCATTACTGAGCCCGCAATGATTAATTTACGATCGTGCTGTAACACTTTATTACTATCACCCTTCACTTGCTATTAGGAAAATGCATTTTATGGAATATAAGACGTGCTATGGCTCCTGTAAATGAATAATGGGGCATTTGGTATAATGCATTCGTCTAGCAATTCTATTCCAGAGTAACAAGTTTTTGAACACATAGATTTGACTAATCACACAGATAAGGATTTATACGAGATTAAATTAAAAATAGACGTTTTTATTACCGCATCCAGCAGCTACGCGAAAGCAACCCGTCGATCTTGTGATGACTATATTCCACTGTTATAACAGCTGACTCATAGTGCATGAGGGCGCGAGTGATTCCCCTAACTGTGCTCTTTAAAAATCATTTAGTTTGGGTGCACTTCATTTCCATCGATACCTACATTTGAAAGCAAAAATTTCCCAAATTTATCCCACCATCCCGTGTGGGTATAAATCCGGAAAGTTTTTTTCCGGTCCATACACCCTCACAGCACGGTCTACTGACTAGACTCGTTTTAAATCCCGTAGGCTGTCGAACGTCGATGGAAACGACATCAAACGTGTACTCAATCGCACCGCAAACGTGCCCTCGTGTACACTTTCCCATTCCGTAAAGGGAAACGCAGTTAGATCATCTTGATCGAATCCGCTTGATTTGTTTGTCAAAGCTCATGCGCCGCTCATGAGCTCGAGATCCCTCGATTGATGACGCTTCGAATGCATTCGCCTCACGAGTGCGCCAGTCTCCCAGCAAACACAAATCTTCCGCTCTCCGAAAAACCACGATGGGTGGGGTTTTTCATTGAAGGATAGTGGAACGAAAGCAAAAAATAATAAACGAAACCACGGCCCACCAAGGGTTGCACTTGCCGATCGGTCGGGCGACAAAAACCCCTCCAAAAGCGAATGTCACGGAGTGCGCCAACCCGCGGCTTCTGCTAACAATTTTTATGAATTTCGTGCACACGGCCCCGGGAGATGGAAAACAAACAGTACACGAACACCGACATCGACAAACGGCCATCCGCCCGGGCCTAAAGCGTCCCGAAGCGTGCCGTACATGCACGTCCCATCAGCATAAACATATTTATGCTGACGTTTCAGCTGAGACGTTGGGCTTCCCATGTTGCCGTTCCTGCTCTTTCCAGGCCTTCGTTCTTTGCAACCGCTTCGAATTCGATTGCCGGCTTGTTGATTTCGAACGGGGAGCGAGTTTTTATTTTCGCCTCGCATGTTCTTCTTTCGGGACACTTTCACCACACGTTCGCTCGGTGGAAAAAAGCACCCTTGACATCGGTGTTGTGGTGAACGGAGCCCAAGATCGAGAGCCTCCACCCTAAAGCCACCTCATCATAATCATCATCATCATCATCGTCGGCGACGGCGGCGCCTCATATCGCATAAGCGACCCCGACAAATATGCGCCCCGCGAACGTGATTCCAATTTCTTGAGGCAATCCTCGAGACCTCGGCATCGGAATGTACAAACATTTGCGTACCCGGGGCAGGACCGCCGACCGACGTTATCAGTTTGATGAAAGAAAACGAACCGCGGTTTGGGCACCCCCCTGTTCCTGGTGGGAATATCCGCGTGTGGCTTGTGTGTGTGAATGGCACGGAAATGCGATCGGAACAACACTCGCGAGGAAAACCGGGTACCGAGACCTACGAAGGGTTTTCTATGAGATTGTCCGCGCATATGCGCGCGTGGTAAAGCGAACATTGTGCAATATTACTTTATTGTTAAAGCTAAAAGGGAAAATTTCACCATCGGGCAGCTACCCGATCGAGAGTTTTTCCTTCGATATTGGAATTTGTTAGCCTCTTTTTTCCCTCTTCCCGAGAAAATCGAACATTGCCTCATTAGCATGGGTAAGGAAAAGCAGCATCGTAAGCGTTTCGGGTGCGAGAAGATCGAACTCTACACGGGGCGCGGAATATATTGAACACGGTTATTTGTGTTGGATGGAGCTGGAATCGAGCTGTCGCTCAAAGTCAACCGAAGAAGCCGAACGAACCCAGCATGACGTCAGTAACGTGCTGAGTTGCATTCAAACATTTCCCTGACGTTGTGTTAATGCACTGGTTTGAGTAAACGTTGCTTTATGAAAGGGGGTTTGTTTGGGAAAGAATCTTAACTTTTAGTTATTTTGTAGAACACGGAAAATGGAGTATCATCGAAACTGCTTGGAAAGATCATTTTCCATTCATGCTAGCTGCTGTAAATAAATGTTTAATATATCACCAAAGTCAGCTTTAACACATTCAAGTGAATTGATAAGCTTATTAGCGTGATTATTGCCGTTTCAATATAGCAAATTGGAGGTGACCTTCGCTTGCTGTGGCTCTTTCTGATTCCCACAGATACCCGGCGAGATGAAATGCGTCAAGGACTCCGCATTGAATGCACCCAATTCCACCTCTAATCTCTTGCACACGATGCACCCTCAGATGCGTCCCCAAAGTCAATAACGCCTTAACACCGGTAGCACCGCCTTATCGCTTGCCACCTTTGGCGGTAGCCAGTTGTCAAAAGGTGTGCACCTTTTTCCGTGTTCTTCATCCCGACAACCAAACCCAACGTTGCGCGTTCCTGTTGTGAGCTGCTTATCGAATCTTATCACGTTCACGAATCAATTCCGGATGTTTAACGGCACTCGAGAGCCCATTCGCCGGTTTGCCCATTCGAGAGACATGCGCCTTTGCGACGATCCACGGCGACCTTTGCTTTTGACCTCACTCGGACTCGACCCAACCGTTGTTCGGTGTTTGGTGCCTTACCACACATCCTAAGCCTTCATTTTCGAGCACTCCCGTGGCCGTGTGTGGTGCAAGGAACCACAGGTTTACGGGACGGGCATAAAACCTTCGGATCCCATTCAGACAAACCCTGTGCGTTTGGGTTTTGTGGCCACCTTTGGTTAGGTCGGTCACCTGCGGAAAGCTGATGTAACAGACCCCCTGGACGTGACCGTGCTACTAATTGACGCATTTTCCGGTCCGTTTTCGATGGCCCCAGCCAATCGGACTCTGATTTTCCAACGGCATTCCAACGCAGCTCGGCCGATTGTCACACGATTCACGGTGGGTCGCGTCCTCGCATCCTAGTTCCCGTGGTCGAACTGGGAAAAGGATTATAGAACATTGCTCGGGTGCCAAATAGCACACGGGAAGCCTTCATTGCTGTTAATAAAATTATACGGCTGTGATTTATTTGAAAGCTACAAATTCACTGTCAAAAGGGAAGACCTAAAACGACCGACGATCCGAAAACGGCAGTAATGTGTTAAATTAAATGTACAAATTTGTTTTGTTTGGAAAGTATCGCCCCTTGCGATGGTTGATCGAAAAACCAAAGACCTGAACGAGGCTGATTTGAGCAAGAGTTAACGATAATGACAAATTGGCATCATCGGCATTAGCATATGATTCGTTAACATTATCACACCTGCACTCAGCGTCCGTGATGGACAAGCCTGTTGACAAGCATACGAGCATTCTCCGCTGCTAATGTATTTAAATAATAAATACCCACCAGGCTTGCCATACGTGCGATACATCTGGTCAGCCAGCGTTCGTGGGATAGCGAAAAATGAAACAGGTTTGTATTTTTGGGGTGGAATTCGCCCCATCACAACCGACAACACATCCGCCCTAGTAGCGGTTTCTCCTTGGATTTGAGTTTGACTATCTAAAACGGCTGCCTCTGCGAAGGTATTTTGGGGCGACCAGTTTCGGGGGTTTCCCTTGAGCTAAGCCACGGAGGGCGGTTGGTTTTTTTTTCTCTCTCTCTCTCGATCGATCGCATGGATATACCCATTAATGCTAAATCCATTTAATTCCGCACGCGTGGAAGCATTCGGTACGGATCCACCGAAGGACGATAAAGTTCGGCAGCGTTTCAATCAGCGGGCTTCATTGTGTTCGCGTGTGTTTAAGGGAAGCTTAGGCAAATTTTACAACACCAGCGTCACCGACGTGGCCACGGTTAAGTGCGTGAAATGGAAATTTTGTAAAGGGGGTTGGATTTTTTTTTTCGTTGTTGTTTGGATGGTGAAGCTCAATTTGTTGTCAATGCGTTAGAATTCAAGCGAACTCTCGTTTCGATTGAAGTTGGGTTCGGAATGTGTTTGAATATATTAAAACGCTGTACGAATCGGTGAAAAGCATGAAAATAAAATCAACCCCGAAAAGCTTCACGCCGGGTGCCAATTTGGCAATGTTGTACTCTGCTGCTGGTGTCGATAAAGAAATTAATGATGAAAAATATCAAACTGGTACTTTTTAATGAAATAACCCGTTAGCACCGCACCGAAACGAGCCCAAATTCTTGAATTCATTATCTTCCCGACCTCCGCGCGTAATCAATTATTTCTCCCCGGCCGTACTTTCGCGACCATCAGCATGCGCTTTTTAAGGCAATATTGCTGTCTTATAATCATTTCGTGTTTCACCTGATTTACGGCTCTCGGTTGAGCTTGATTCGCTTGGACAAAAAGAAGAAGAAAAAGAAGCGTCACAAAAGCGCACTCGCGAAAGTGTCCTGCTGAGGTAGATTGACCATAAATAAGGCGGCTAAAATGGTTGGGTAAAGAATTTCCTCCCTCGAGCGCTCGATTGGCTGGTTTTGGGAAAGTCACCTCGAAGTCCCCCATTCGGTGGTTGGGCGGGCAGGAAGAGTGGCCGGTTTTCACCTGGAAACAACCTTCATCAAATGGGGTTTTGCAGCAGGTTTGCATCAAATTGCATCACCAATGACGCGTCGGTGTGGAGAGCAAACAGCAAAAAAAAAACTACGCAAAACAACGACAAAACACAAACGACAAAGAAAAATCGGCATCCGCGGGGCAAACATACACACACCGGCAAGCCCGCGGGGCCGAAAATTCACCATTAAAACCTGTTCCGCACGGATCGATGGTGGTGTTGAACAGAACAGAAAAAGGAACAAAACACCCCCATCGCAAAAACAAAACAAAAATTACACCATGAACAGGATCGCTAAACCTGTCTCAGAAAGGAAGCAATCTCTGCATCTCAGCACCGAGTACGAAGCAGCTCGGTTTGATGCCCAACAGAGCATTTCGAGAAAGAAATGCCCAAAGATCAGCACACGCAGCCGGCACGTCCGGTAGTCCGGGAGATTGGTTTTATCAAAATCACCCGAGGATCGATTCGTGGCGCACGATGCAGATAACGCTCTGACGGTGAACGGTCGCGTTTGGTCGCGGGTTAACAAAAACGATATGTTAATCGTACACTTGTCACCGTTTGGGATTCATTTGGGCACCAAATTCCTTCTGGCCGGATCACCGATCTCGCACACCGCAGGGGCAGCTTATGCTGGCGCACGGAAAGACATCGAAACTTCTGCACCACTCGCGAAGGTGTCTGCTTAACGACACGGAAAAGGCTTACGTACGTTTGGTTTCGTTTTACGAACTGAAAAGGCTGCCACTCAAGCCCACTCAGGGTGAGGGAAAACTTTATCTCAAACAACCTCACGGTAAACCCTCAGCCCATCCGCTATGGGCCACAAACGAAATGCCAATCGCCAGAGCCAGAAAACGGTGGTCGAAAAGTTTTGCCCAAACGCGCTCGCTCGTACGCGCTGAAATGGTAAACTCCCGGTGCCGGGCACATAAATCTCCTGGGCCTGGGATAAAGCCTAACCAAGGGAGGCCATTGGGTGGAAAAAAGAGAAACACACACACACACACGCACACACACATGGCTCCCGGGTTGGCGCTGGTGTATAATAAAATGGGACGAAAAGTGAATGTGTGACCGCGAACCGTAGGGACAGCTCCAGAAAATTCGACAGAAAACGGCCGTCGTCGTCCGTCGTGGCATCGTTAGTGGGCTCCTGGGCTCCTGGGCTCCAGCTTTGGATGTGATCTCTTTCGAAGGCCCATCCTGGCCCCAGTTGGCGACGAATCGTTCAGCCGACCGGTGTGTGCGTGGCTGATAGTTGCCTTTTCCGTGCGAGTGTTCCGTGTCTGCAAGAAAGAACGTTCCCAACATTTAAGTGATATTGCGCAATACTGTTGCGGTCGCGTTTGATTTGAGATCGCGTTTTGCCAACGGTTGCTTTTTTTTTGCGCTATGTTTCTGCGCGATAGACACCCTCCCATGGGGGGTGTGATCTACACGATCAGCACCGGATGTGTGTCCTTCGGTTCCGGAAACCGCCATCGAGCGCGTGAGGTAATAATTGAAGCAGCAGTCGCCATGTTTAAACTCGCTTTCTCACTTCCGGCTCATGGAAAAAGACCACACGCTAGCAACTTTAGCTTCGCGTTGGTTTGTGTGTGCGTGTTTAACGATGATGGAGTAACGAACGCCGAAGAAAAATGCTCACCCGCGTACCTAAGGAAGGAAATGATAGAAAAATAGTATTAAAAGAAAAACCTGTGCAAACACCGCTCGAACGCAGGCAGGTGATAACCGTGCATCAAACAGCATCCATTTTAACCGTCCATGGCGCACACGACGGGGTCAATGGGGCTTTCAACTGGTTCAATATTTACCATTTTAATGCGCACCATTGTTACACGGTAGTTTTGTACACTTTGTCACGCTGTCCGGACCGGGTTTTTATTTCATCGATCGTTTCCCGTTCACCCCCGAGAAAGTGTCAATTAGGCGGAGTGTTTGCTAGCTTTAAATTTATGTGCCGTTGTTTTTTGTGTGGCTCTTCTCGACTACACTTATCTAACGATGTTTCGATCGTGTCTTTTTTTTTCGAAATTCGGCATCCGTTCATTTCGTGGCCGGCCGTTTTGATCTTCACCGGCCGACTGCCGTTTGTGCTGTGGCCCGAATTCATTTGAATAAATCATTGCCAATATGTTTGTGTCGCGTTTATGGTCACAATTTCCATTTCTCTTTTTTTTTGCTCGCTTTGGCGATCGCACATACGTAACGATCGCTCGGGATTAAGTTTCATCCAAAGGCGGCCATGATAACGCGGTGCGGTATTTGGTTTGGGTTGTTAGAATTTTTCCATTGACTTTCCTCTACAAAAGCAGGCCGTTTTAACACCAGAACAGCCTGCTACGATTGTCAACACGTCACGCATTTACGCCGACCCCAACAAATGAAACATTTAAAATTAAAAGCATCCCCCTCTTAATTAACCCTTGCGGAAATCCTCCCCACACATCGCGCGTAACGGCGTGTAAAGTAAATTACGCGCGATTCGCGGTTCGTTCTCACTCGCTCGACGACGCGCACTAATTAAGTGCCGACGCATACAGCAGCAATGGCGTGGCTCATGTTAAGCGCCGCCACGACAGGTGGTTTACGATTCACAAAGTGCGCAAACGCCGTTTCGTGGTGGCAACAAACAACAAAATAGAATCCCCTTTTCCGTCATTCTCACAACACCGACCGATCGGGACGATCCTCTGGCCGAATTAATGCACGCTGTTCGAAACCATTCGCGATAAGGGTGGACTTTGTTTCCATACGCGTTTTTTTTGTTGTGTGTTTTTTTTCTGCGCCCGCGAAGGTTTGGTGTTTTACCTTCGACCTTCAAGGAGAAGGCCTCGCGTCTGACGAGGAGCCAACAAATCCGGCCAACGATCTTAAACGAAGATGACGGCATTGATGGGGGTTTTAGGTGTTTCTTTTTCCAAATAGCCCTTACGTAAAACCGGCCACCGAACGCATGTGAAGAAGGCCGTTTTCCGGACCAACGCAGCTGGGTTTTGTTGAAAACGTGCGAATGGTTTATGGCACTCGGCCGCCTGGTACGTAATCGCCGCAGAAGGGAGCCAGGCATATGACACCTTCCCAGCTCCGGGGTGGGATGTTTTCGCGAAAGTGTGCGGTTTATTTATGCTTTTACGCATGATTAGTGTAACCCGACGCTCGCCAATCGTCGTGCGCGTCGGTCAGGCCACCGAAGTGGCCCACAAAACATCACGCAAATCACGCTATTTTTACCCACCGCACGGGTAATTTATCGTGTAAACTAAACTTTCGATTTAGACACGCACACGCAGCAAAGGAGTGAGTTTTCTTGGTGCAGGCGAGCTGCACCTTGTCGCGGTTGATTTATTTGACGTGGTTTTGGCCGCACGAGTCGAGCTGCACGTAAATAAATACCCACTCGTTCGCGTGTTTGACAAATTGTGTACCATTTTCCATTTTCCACGCACTCTCACCGACCGATTGCGGTCAATGTCAGGGTCCTCCAGGCGAGCGATTCAATTAGCATTCATTACAACTGCAGCTTATCGTGTTGATGCACCCGCACGGTGTCACGGCACGTTCTTCCGGAGCCCTCCAGAGATGACCTTTCGCAATCTGCCCGTCAACATCCATCCGTGGGGTGTCTTCATTACACTATCTGCGCGTCATGCTTCCGAGCTGGTTCTCAGCTGTCACATCGCCGGGTTTGTGGACATGATCAGGAGGAGCAATAGCTGGGGAAAAAAAAAAACCCCACCAGGAGCTTCTGAGCCGCCATCGGCAGACTGGTGAGGGTTCAAGAGCAGTCGGGAAAAAAAAATAAAGTACTATGTACTCCATCCACCAAGCACACTCACGAGCAAGGCAAGGCAAGGCAACTTTATCATCGACCAAGCGTATCATGTTCCCTCCAAGGCGATGATTCACTGGTGCCCAGATCGCACCGATGATTATGCAGAACGGTCGCAGCACGACCGGGTGCCTGCTTTTGTGACAACTTCATTAAATGCAAATATTAATCTGCTCCCACCACCGCCTCGGTAGAAGGCGTGTGTGTGTCCTAAAGCACGCCTCATTTGGCCCTGAGAGAATGGCACAAAAAGTGGCGAATTCATGTCAACATGTGTTCATATTCCATCCCGTTGGGAGACGGCACTGGGGCGTGCTCTAGCTCCCGTCTTATTTCATTTCATTCCCGTGCTCGTCGAGACACCGTTTTGGGTGCTGGGGAAAATCATAAACTTTTCCCACACCCGGCGTTTGAGGGTTTTGGGAAGATTTTTGTTCCCCATTCGGTCGCTCGGTGGTCTAATCTTCGAAGCATTCCAAACACTTCCCACCAAATCCAAATCCCCTAAACGCTGGAAGCAACGATGCGTCGCGGTTTGGGACGCGCTCGGTTGCCGTTGGAATAAAACCGTGAATGTGGCCGGGTTTGAAATGGGTTCCCGTTCCCGTGGATGTGCTCTAAAATTACCGAATTTCATCACCACCTCGAGACACTGCGTCGGCCTGATAAAATCGGTTGTGTTTTTTTCCGTCCGATCCTGTGGCACTTCAGGCGGGTGGCATTTGGGATATAAAAATACCAACGAGAGTAAAAAAAAAAAACACACGCGAGAGAACCAAATATGCGCTCGATAAAATGCAAATAAATAATGCGCTCGAGACGGACGCGATGGTCCAGATGGAACATCTCGAACAATATAACCTCGGCAACTATTATCCCAACAGTCTGCCCTCGCTGAACCGAATATCGAGCATCCAATGGGGGGGGGGGGGAAATCGAGGGATGATTCAGGGAGATCAAGTGAAAAGCAGGCCACACGTTCGCCACCCACCGATCGGTGCTAGACGTTTTGGCAACGGAGGCCTTCTGCGGCCCAACACGGCATGCTCAGCTGTGACACGGGCGCAATCGTCACAGTCGATGCCAAGGTTCGTCCCATGCCACCCGTTGAATTATGTGTGGAATGTGCCGAGACTGCTGAAAAGAAGGCTAAAGCGCGTCGATCGAAAAAGGGGCGCGTCACGAATGCACGCACGAAAGAGCGGGCTGCTGCTGCTGCTGTTGCGGCACATTTATTCACGACAAGCTCGTGAATTAGACGCGCACGCGGCACGAATGTTTACCCCGAAAAGGGTAGCAGAAAGTTAAAAACAAAAAACCCCTAGATTGTCAGCTCAACCCCGGCACTGTTCAGGATGCCGTCGAAGAGTCGGTGTGTCTCGTATGCGTAAGGATGGGGTGAAAGAAAAGCGCAATTTTCTCGTGTGCCGTCTCAGGCACTCACTCTTTGTAGGGTTCTCAATGGTAAATCATTGAGCAAAATGGGGAGTAAATGAATGATCCTTTCTTTATTAAAAGAAAAAAGTCACACTAGTTCTTACAAAACGTTTATTCTCTTTTCATTGCAGGTATGTTTCAGAATAAGAAAGTCAATGGGTTACGTCTCCCTCATCAGAATTGCAAGTACCTTCACAATCACCCTGGGATGTTCTTACAGCTATCAGTCATGTATACTAAAATTATTGTTGAGACTATTGGCTTATTTACAAATTTTCATACGGCAACGCGGGTAACAGACGAACCGCAGAAGGTGTCACTATCTCAGGAATGCGCACGAAATCTTGCAGCTCAATCGGACAGCAAACGTAGCTGATGGTTCCTTCAAAGCCACATATCGTGATGTCTTTACTGTTTTTGTGGCGTTTGATTAACCTCTCACAGCCGTACTCAGGCATGCAGTTTCCCTCAGTGCCGGTTTTCGTGATGCAGCTACTACCCTGCTCAAACTCATCGTCTCCTCCACGGAACACCAGTTGTTGCTTAGGCGGCCGGTAAAGCACGAATCTCGTTATCCAGTCGATGTATGACGTCAGATTGAGGGTGATAAGCGGATCAACCGATCCAAAGCTGCTGTAGCTCGTAGCAACACCTCGGATAAAGCGATGCGTTGGATCGAGAAATCCTGAACCCTGCTCCAAAGGTACCGCACCTGGAGCGACTTTTTGCTCAGAATCCCAGCAGGTGTACCGCGTGCTATCAGCGAGTCGCTCCCCAAGCTGTTCCTTGAAGGTGTGCAGCATTGATTCGTTGCACACTCGGTGTATCGGAAGATGAACGTGACCGGGACTTGATTTTCCGGGATCGTACCTACCGAACACAGTCACCTGCGTAATGTTGCTCCGTTTATTACCGAAACCATCGAAGCACTGTGGAACATTGCCCACAGTATCCTCCAAAAGAAGCAGGGCCGTGTCGCGATCTCGAACACCTTCCTTATACCCTGGGTGACGGAGAATTTTGGTGATCTTTACACGTTTTTCGCCCGCTGATTCACTCAGCTCTATTTCCACTGGAGGATTTGGGCCGTGATCGTTCATGCACCGGATGGAGGTTATGATCATGCTTGGTTTTATGGCCATCCCTACGCAGGATGTGTTGCCAGTGGTCTGTTGTTCACCACTCCAGACTAACTTGACCACACTCGATTGGATGCTCGCAGGTCGGCAGAGCTTATCCAATAGCCGTCGTTTGGTGTTGAGCGTAAACTGGTCCCAACATGCTACACGATCGTGCGTCTGATCATCTGTGCATATTTCCGCTTGTTCCGGTAGAGGAATGCAACTCGGTGCCACATACTCATTGGGGATTACGTACTTATCGAGTCGTAAGAGCGCAAGATCGTTTTCGAGTGACACCCGATCGAATTCTGGGTGGATTTGAACCTCAACGATCGAGGCACGGTTGTAAAACAACACAATTTCACTGGGCCGTTCATCAGCTTCGTTTTGCACACATCGTGCTGAGGTTACAACCGTGTTGTAGTCGATCAACGTGCCACTACAGGGTATATCCGGAATCGTGGCTTCTTTCGGCCACACCAACTCAACGCGGTTGACAAACGCATTTCCCGTCGAACACTCGGGGATCAGAAACTTCTGCACGCGGAATGATCCGTACTTCTCCGTACAGCGAAGTGAATCCATGCTTTCATTCACAACCGACTCGATCCATGGGATGTGAGCTGCCACTTGCTGGTATACACCGGATGAGCCAGTACCACATCCACGTCCAAACGAAGTAACCGCCACGACGAACGGGTGTTGGTTGAAAAAGCTTCTCAGTGACACCTGCAGTGGTCCACCGGAATCACCCTGACAGGTGTCAGCGTTGGTGAACGTCGCACACATCTGATCCTCAGCGATTCCATCCGGAAGACCGCGGGTGTTTGCAAACGATCGCGCACAATGGGTAGCGTTGGTAGCGAGTAGTCCCGTTTTCATCAGGTTCGGCACGGATCCACTGCCGAAGCTTGTTTCACCGAAGCCAGCAACTTCGAAGGCTTCCGCTGGCAGAGTTAACTTCGACCAAAGACACGCAGGACATACGGCTGGAGTTAGCCTAGAGAAATGAGGAGAACCATAGGTGTTAGAAGAGACCGTAACGCAAGTTTTTTATCGAATGAATCGCTACCTCACAACACCATCAAGTTCCACAAGAGCCAGATCGAAGTACATGTGCGCATGCCGGTGCTTTGGATGACGCACGAAACGCCGAATCTCGAACTGTTGCGCGTACTCATCGTCGACGGAAGACGCTAAATTTACGTCACCAAGTCGAACCAGACGTGGCGAAATGTTATCCGCATCGATCTCACAATGAGCCGCCGTCAGGACGAAGCGTTCCGTTATCAGTGAACCACCACACTGCCACTGTACACTATCACTTCGATTTTCCGACTCGTACACCCACCCGAGCACGGCCATGTGTGGAAATTCGGTCACATTCACTTCTTTGCCGCCGAATACTAAACATCGATTATCGTAGTACTTTGGCTGATGGAAACGCTGGCTGCAATCGCTTAGGTCCTTGCGCAGGTAATAGTCCTCTGGAACGGAGTCCGTAAAGGAGTCCTGTGTCCGCACGATGGAAATCAACGCTAAGATTGCGAATTTACGTAGGGCTCGCGTCATCTTGCTCGTGGTTTCTAGATCCGGTTGTCCTCGATCTGACGCGATCGCGATGTGCTTTGCTTGATGGTACAGCTGACTCTAAACAACGAAGCGTAAGTTGAACAGCTTTTGAACGCGTCTGGAACGTAGAACGTTCGGTTTCATTTTTGCTTGCACACTTGCCGCAGAGCGTGGCAAAAGAGGCAAAGTATAATTAACTTTTACACCGATTCGGGGAATCACGGAGCTAACAACCTGTAGCTGGGCTGGATTTCCACCGGGGAAGTACCGTGCGAATCGGACGCTCACCTCAGGACGCGATCAGAAACGATCGCTAGAAGGAATCTCATAAACGGAGATCGTACTCAAAAGCGAAAAAGTACTCGTAAGCCGGTTTCGGTTGCAAACGTGTACGTGTAAGTAGGTGTTTTTGTTCATCGTCTAACCGAACATTTAAAATTAAGTCATTCTCAAGCAGAGGACAAAAAATATCTTGCTATAAATTGTCCAAATGATCATAAATTCCATTTAAGTCAAACATTCAACCGTGACAGGTGATTTGCCTTCACACATTATTGCCTTTATTATACAGCAAGTTGTATCTCTTTTTGACTATCTTTCACACATCATCTCACAGTCCGCATGACAGGCGCATGGTATCTGTTACCTCGCGAGATAATCTCCAAGCTCCACGATCTATGCGAAGGATGCATAAATCAGCTTGATTTGCTGCAAAAAAAAAGCAAGCTTAGCAGCTAAAAAGATGCCATTAGCGCATCAAGACGGCTTCAACTGAAACGTGTTTATTTTAACGGAATCTCGCGCGTATCAACGCGATGGTTGATTCATGCTGGAAGCAAAACGCTAAATTGATTCCTTCACAAGCCAAATGATCTCCACCCGTTTCGGTACAGAGCCCCCCTGAGCAGGCAGTCCGAAACATAATCAAACGCCGACTCATCTAGGAAAATAAAAAAAAAACCACATCCGAGAGCCGCTTATCGTCTTGCGCCACCCAGACACTAGTCCATTTTCCATGGCTCCGTGTCGATCAAACCGGATGCAGCAGTTGCCGCAGTCTTGGACGGTGTGGCCTGAACGCGACTGGCCAGCCTAAACACGTTTGACGCCGATTGACGTCGATTTATGCACTTGCATTCCTGTGCCTGGGACTTGGTGGCGATTGCGACGCGCAACGGGACCAAACCTCCCGACAAAGTAGACGAAATAGCTGAAATGTCTACACGCGTGGCAGAAATTATCTCACGCATACGCCATCATGCCGGGCTTGGTGAGGAATTTATGGTTGCTGCGACAGCCTCGAAGTGGGCTTAGCGAAGGCTTCGGCTTCGGCGTGACATCTTGACACCGAATCCGGGCATTTAGAATGTCGTGAGGAAGAAAAAAATAATACCCATCACACCGTGGCAGAGATGGGACAAAAAGAAAATTGGAACGTAATCCGAGTTTGTTTTAATTTTGCTTCTATTTGTAGCATACGTCGAGTGGCTGAGATGCTTTGCGATTATGCATGTCTCGATGGGTGCTACATTTTTAAAAGCGATGTTTTTGCTGCTGTCAAGCACCTTTAAACAGATGGTTGTTATGTGAGCTTTAGTTTACCAATAGTATCTAGGTGATCAAATTTTCTCACGTTTTTAAATTCCTGTCAAATGAAATGGTATTTCCTCTTGCATTTAGTTGGACTAATGTGACAAATTTTTCAATTTGAAATTCGTTTTTCCACGATGAAACTCAATCAGTACAATGTCCAAAACATGCTCTTACTCCCGGGCATGATTGGATGTGACCCCCTCGGGGGAAAAAAAACCCAGTCCATTTGAATGGAATTTCCCCCAAACATCCAATCAATAGGGCACACCTTCGTCCAAGCTCAGGTAGGCCATCATTTTTTGGTTGTGAGCACTTTTTTTCCCTCTCGATAGCCTCCAGCATGCGTGTTTGCTTCGAATTCATTTCCGCACCGCTAAGGGAGGTGCCACACAAAGGAAATCCATCAAAGCTGTACCGAAAATGTAGCGTTGAGGTCTCATTTAGGGCACCGGGAAGTGATTCGTTTTTTTTGTTGGTTTGTTAAACCCAGCAATACCCCGTGGGCTTCACCTGGTAGGATCGGTAATTGATACGGCAACAGTTTCCTGCACTCGACCCCGTTCGGTGTTGGGATGCACACGCGGTGCAACGAACCTGCGCCAGCTGCATCATTCGCTTCCTGTGACGTCTGAACGTGCTGCAATCCGTTCGAGGGATCCCAACACGCAACATTCGACTGCCTTCTATGAACGCGCAGATTCCTGTAGCGGCCCCTAACGCTAAGGCTCATAAAAAACAGCTTCTTCCGACTGCAATTGATTTCGGTTAACTGCTCGCTTGCTGTTGCCGCGAACGGATTATGTGCACCGGTTCCGTTTCATGTTTCGATCCGCAGCGCAAAGCTGTTTGTTTAAAACGGTGACATAAAAATAGTTGCCTCTTTTTCGGGGTCCTTTTATCTTGCGTCATCCTCCGACAGCAATACGCTTCAGGGGGAAACCTAATTATCGAGCAAGATATTAATTGGGATAGGTGTGATAGCTATCCGGAAAGGGGGATTGCGTACTCTCGTCGCAAGCTGCACCTTCAGCACTCGTGTTGCATTTCAGGGATGCACTTTTGGGTTGTACAGCGTTCATTTTTAAATATGTCTGCCATATGGTGTCTGGTTTTCTCCGGCAAAAAAAAAAACTGGCAGCCCAAAGGACACGGATTCCCTGCTGTAAGAGTTACCACAGACATAGAGAGAGAGAGAGAGAGAGAGAGAGAGACAGAGAGAGAGAGAGAGAGAAAAAGTGAGATGAAAAGAAAGAAAATGAAACAGAACGTAAAAAAGGGGTACAAACGTTTCTCAATCCGATCGATGCCGTTCGCCTTGAAGAAGATATTTATGAATAAGTTCCGTGCGGTGCCGCCTGCTTTTGAATAAATATATTTACTTTCATAACAAATACAGCGCCATGGCGCCCAGCAGACAAAGGATACACTGGTATGCACATGTGTGCGGCTAATGTCAATATAAATAATTTGTAATGATCCGAGCAGCACCGGGAGAATGAGAAGCAAATTCATGTAGGGTCGCTGGTTCTTTTTTCCAGTGGCATTTTTTCTTTAAATACGTTAACAAATGGCTTAACATTTAGCAGAAAAATAAGCATTCAATTTGATACTCGTAAATACAATCGCAAGTATCATCGATTTCATAAATCAAGCAACCGTGACCTGGTTTTACCGAGACCCAATGCCGATTCGTGGCATTTGCTTGTTCGAGGATTTATCCTTCGGTCCGAAATAAAGCAGAATGGGATCACATATTTCTCCAGAAGCCGTTGGTGCATCCCGTTGCAGCTGTATTTACGCCACGCGGGTACGATGCCCAACCTACTCATTAGCGAGTGGCTCGAAACCTCCCAAAGCGAAGCGTGCATGCGATCGTCTTCTGGGTTTGTTTCCCTTTTTTCTTCTTCCAAACAGACGATCTCACGCACGCGCCCGATCCTCCCGAAGGACGACTCCCAGCGATGGTTTTATTAAACTGCACCACGGGTGGCAACGGCTACCCGAGTTGTGTGGATTAAGCAAGGGGATTATCCGGCTCGGGAAATTAGACACCGGTGTGGTTTGGATGTGTCGCTTGCGAGGACAACCGTGTTGAAGCTGTCACCGTGTGTGTGTGTGTGTGCGTGTGCGTGACGAACGAATCCTGGTGGAAAATGCAACGAAAAACTTCAGGGAAAAAAGGGCACTCTTTTCAAAGCAGCTCGGATGTAAATATTGAAGATTAAAATCACAGTGATCCTGTTCCGTCACGGGGCGTGTGATCCTTTCGAGCTTCGGCGCATATCCGCCGATCATCGCGTGCTCAATTCTAGGTCAGTACCTGAGCGCTTGTACACTTCGTTGAAACGCCAGCTCGACCGGGAAACCTTCCGTGTATAGGCTTTGCGATGTGATCGAAGATCGGAACAATCGACAGGAGATGATCGATTGTGCTAGGATTGTGACCCAAAAACCAGGACACGTATGTTTACCCGTCACGGAAGGAGATTACATTTTCGACAAGCGACCGTGTTTTCATCGACAACTGCACAGATGCAACTGGATCGCCTTCTAACGGCTTCGCGTCTTGTTGGTTGTCGTCGTACGCGATGAAAAATCGCCTTCCATTACCAGCCACCGATGTTGATGGTGCCGCCGGCTGATGGTGACTTTCTTTCGCTGGTGACTTTCTCGCGTCCCAGGCAGAGTGTTTGCCCTAGCTAGGGCTGTTTAGTGTGCCGTGGAGAAAAAACACTTTTCCACCGGTAATACATCTCACTCGCCAGCACGGTGTACGGTTAGGATAGGTCAATAAATAAATCATTAATCTTAATTGCATCCCGCGAAAGACAAGCCCAGCGACACCCGGGCTCCGGACGGAAAGCCAGTAATTAAATCTAGCGCATGGAAAACGGACGGCCAAAGGCACGGTTCGTTCGCCCAGAGTCCGGACGACGCTGGACGATAACCAAACCCGTCCAGTTCGTTGCATTTGTCGAGTGGCTCGATCACTTCTTCGTTCCCTGGCCGATGGAGCTCGGTTATGATGGGAGATATGCACCGTGTAAGGTGGCGCCATCGCAACATGTTGGTAGATCAACATAACCGCACGCAGGAAAGAGAGAGAGAGAGAGAGAGAGAGAGAGAGAGAGAGAGAGAAAAATACGTATATACCCACCCCGATGTCGGCAAGGAAAACGCTGAAAATGGACCTGGGAAACGATTGAGCGCCTCACTTTAGCGGTCATCTAGATGCAATAAAATTTGAATAAATAAACAAACAAGCCCGCATCGTCGCCCGGTCAACTATGCTGCTGAAGGAACTCGCTCGAACCCGGCGCGGAGCATAAACAAACGCGAGTGCGAACGAAAAACGACACAACCCAGTAAAAGCCACTTGATGCATCAGTGGATTAAGAACATCGGTGGTTGCCGGTGCAGCTTCCGCGAAGAATTAAAAACCAACCGAGTCGCGTTTTTATCAACCCACTGTTAATTGGATTCTCTTATGAAGTACCTCCTTGGGTTGGCGTTGGAGCGCACGCGTTCGTGATTTGAATATCGGTTCGATTTAGCTGAGCTTAGCGCTCGAACTGCTTCATCCGGTCGGGCACGGTGCATTACAGGTTGCGAGGGCGCATTATCTGCCGACCGCATTAGGGCATCCATTGAAATAATAGAAATCGGAAGGGATCGCTTCCATTAGTGCGAGTTGCGCGGGTCCCACGCATCGTCTTACACGCGGAAGGAAGTGAAAGTTTATTTCTCCTCTTGTTTTTTATTCATCTTAATATGGGCATCCAAACGATCCAAACGATGACGCAATCTGGAATCACACCCGTTGCGATCACGAATGTCGTCAAACTGCAATCCGAGCTGCATGGGATGCGCACTTTCCCTTTTTTTTTCGCTGACAAGCACGTGTAAGTAGACCATTCGACCCGAGATGCAACAGGTGCAGCTAATTGGCGTTACTCGCGCGAGAAGCAGACGTCCACTTGGCGGATCGTTTCGGATGCAAATGGGTTGTAGCCGTAGTTGTTTGACCGTTTATCGAACGGCAATAAAGCTGAGTGGAAGCGACCACGGGATGATGTGAGTCCGTTTATACTACCCACTGGAGTACGGGGCACGATACGAGCGTGACCAATCGAAACTTATGATAATGATGCCTGGGACCGTTTTTTTTTCCGACGATACGTAGCCTTAAAGATCTTGCACCGGGATCTTGCTCCGGGTCTGATTCGTCAGCCGCACGATGAAGTGTTGGTGATCATTCCCTGGAAACGATCTCTACCGGATCGAATCACGGCACCCGAAGAAGGTTTCCAATTTCTCTCGATACCTTTTTTCCAAAAGCCGCCCAACGTTCGAGCCTCGGGTTCGGTTGTTTGATGTTCGCTGGAAACACTCCACATAAACCTTACACCACCGGAGTCATCCAACCAATTCCACCCACTGTCAGCTTCAACCCAGCCCTGCTTTAACTCTTCATCTTCCTGGAGCGATGGAGCCTTGGCGTGTGTTTTTGCTTTCCCAAAACCGAAACTTATTAATGTAAATCATGTAAACACCGCCCGGGATGTGTTGGAGGGCCACGATTCGCCCCGTTTGGTATCGGTTTTCTGGGCCGCGATCGTCCGGATGCCCTCCAACACAGTACCTAACGAATCCGTAGGCTGACGTGCGGCTCGATTTCAAGTGTCTTTGAATGGGCCGGTTCTACCGCTGCCTTAGGTTTCAACTCCGCCCGTTGTAGCTCACGGTGGGAGATCCATTGCCATGGTCGGAAGATTGGTTTCCTTTTTTTTTTTGGGGTTCTTCTTTTAGACGAACAGAAGATCCTAAGCAGACCCCGTAGCCGCTGGAGCTGGAGCGGCACAGTGCGATTTACGACAATTACAGTAAAAATGGCTCCAGGGTTCAGGTTACCGAAAAACCGTGAGGCGTGCACTTGGTAGGGAACGATTAAGGCACGGGTAATCGGAGATATAGAAGGGGACCTCAATTAACCCGGGGTGTCTTTATTGGGCGTGGATCGGCAATTGAACGCGACCAGCTGCGATTTGGGAAGGAGAAAAGTCGAAGTTGTGTTGAAATTGTACTGGTAGGGTCAGTTTTTCTTTCGAAACGTGACTCGAACATGTGCTCAATCGCATACATTCGTCGTTATCTGATTGATCATTAGTAGGAAAAAAGCTATCTATTATTCTAAGGTGTCTTTTCCGCAGAAATTATGCAAAAGTTGTGCTCTGAAAGCTGATTCTAACAACCTAGCAACATTTAAAATTGTACGATATTTTTTAAGAGTAACGTCGATTTCAGACATAAGCTATCCCACGCAGACATCATAATTTCGGCACGTCTTTGGGCTTATATAGATAAAGAACTAAATTGCGCAGCTCGCTTTCGGGATGTTGATTTTTACTTTTGCTTCCCGACGCATCTTCATCCCACGCTCGAAAAGGCAACAATCCGAACCAGATACCCTCAGCCTGTCCTATCGCCCGTTCGATATGTTCATTAATAAACGCTCATAAAACCCAATAAACGATGGCTCCTCCAACTGGGCCATCGCCATGGTGGAATTTTCCTTTCAATTTGCCCAACTTCGACGACGGTGGCCCGTTTGGAAAGCGATTTGGCATGTGGCAACGTCCCGGCCCACGGGAAGGGAGACATCTGCCAGCCATTAAGTACATCAGTGCCCACTCGAGAAGGTCCGATCGGTACCATCGAGAGGTTTGACAGTTCAAAATTTGCCCGCCTGCGAGTGGCCGTTGAAGGGGAAAAAAAAACTGGACATTATACACGCGTACGTAATGAAGCCATTTCTAGCAGTTTCGGTTGCTTTCGCACGAACGGGAAATCGATAACCAATCGATGGAATCTCCTGTGCTTCTTCGTACTGCAGGAAGATGAATTCACCTTCTCTTCCTAATCCGAACTCGAACCTCGCTTGGTGCTAATGGCGCGATCATTACTTGAAGATGTCTAACGCTAATTACGGGCAACAAATCAAACACGTCCGCGTTGGCGTCAAAACCGGTTGGTCTTTATCGCTTGTTAGCAATCGCAACCTTATCGATAAATTTGCTTATTAATTCGAGATGAGGTGATTGGGTTGGTGACTCTTTTTATTGATTTCTCCGCATTAAGATTAGAAATTATGATTGAGACATTATCATTAGTGCAGGAGAAATTGGTTGGAAAAGTTTCCCGCCAGCGTCACATTTCGTACGCATTAGCGCATTATTTATCTGGGATTTACTTAATACGGGCTACGAAGGTCGCTTCGAAGCCCTTTTTGTACGTTAACAAGCAATCTAGTAAACGAGACAAACGAGCAAATTAGCGGCTAGCTTGCTATTCATACGATCGGACAGTTTAAGTAAAAGTTATGCAAAATCATGATCTGACATTCGCAACTGATCGCTAGTTACGATCGCCAACGCGTCTATTTTGCAAGGAAGCGTGTCTCTCAAATGGCCATCAAATGCTGTCGAGCTCCTTTTACCAACTGTCAGCCAATGTTTGCCGAGTCTGTGCCACGGCGCCAGCGTAAATCGAATGCAATCACATCATAAACGTCTACTTAGCCCATCCGAAATGACAATGCACCGGTGATCAGCCGCGATAGCCCTTGTGTGGTAAAGGGCTACGGAAAAATACACATGTCGGTTGCGGGAAAAACGGGCACAAATCATTCGCTGATTCGAGCCCGTTCTATCGCGTGTGTCAGCGTAGTGGCGTGGAAAAAGTGACGCTTGGTCGAGTGAAGATTAATACCCACTTCCATAAATCCGATTATCCGCGCCACGATTAGTGTTCAGCGCTTGGAGAGTGGGGAAATGCGAATTTTCCATTCGCCTCGGAGTCTCGTGTGTCAGCAGTCAGCACTTACGTGTGATAGCCGGAGGTGTCCAGCAGCGCACCATCGAACCCGTGGACCGTTTCAATCATCGAACGCCCATTCAATTTCTTCACCCCGTTGACACGCCTTACGCTTGATTGCGCGGTCCCAAACTCGAAAAGGACTCGTTCCAGCCCTGCCGTTGGTTGAAAATGGCTGCCATTTATCTCGGAATGGTGGCAACCGGCGGCCATCAGTCGTCGTCGTCGTCGTCGTTGGAACACGCGATATAGCAACGGTTCACGTGCTGTTCAGGTCGCTGACTATCTCTCAGGATTCCCCGTCACACGGTCTAATGAAGAACAACGCCACCATCCACGATCACGCGTACGTGTTGCGACCCAGAAGAGCCATAATATAACGGGTCCGAATCCATGCTGTCTAATTCCCGATGGCTTCCTGCGGTGCCAAGGCCTGCCAGACCCAACCACGGATGGCGTGATCGCGTTCGCGGCCCGTTTCGGAGCAATCTGTCGGAGCATGTTTTCACTAATCCATCGCCCACTCGCGGCAGCAGTAGGGTGGTCCAGGGCTGTATCTTATCGGCCATGGCGCTGGCCATGGGTCTGGGGCCATTTGTAAAGTGCCAACCGGGCCACCCGGGCCATCCGGGACCAACGCCGGTGTTCAGGTCAATCGAGTGCGCTCCTCTTTGGTACTGCTGCCGGAGTTTCGCTAGTCAGCGTCCCGTTGGACACGCGAGAAATCGAATCACGGCCCACACTCGGTTCCTCGGTGCTTTAGGCCTTTAGCGGGGATTATCGCACGGAACCTGGAGGAGTTGTAGGACACCGCTGGACACCACTTTTCTGTGTACCGAGTGTCTCAGAGTTACCGCTGCGATCTGGCCCAGAAACGGGCAGCCAGCGCTTGGCGGCAACAATTCAATTACCAGCGAACGCGTGAACCTATTAGTCGTGGCTCGATCGGTTCCGTTCCCAGCAGGGACCTCCTCGACAGAGGGACCTCCTCGAGGACCGCCCGAAGCACCGTAAGAAATTGGTTTTATAGTTCCACTTTTTTTTTTTTTGCTTTTGCTCTCACTAGACAATCCCGTTTTGCTTACCCCGTGCATTAGGGCGTTCTGCCGGTTGTGGAAATAAATTTAATCAACTTCGATTTCCTTATACGACCACTCGGGACCACTCGCCGGTTTCGCGGGCGGTTAAGCTCTTTAGCGCCTTTGGAACGGACCACCCGGTGCTAGAAGTAAAGTGACAAATAATGCTTCATATTATTAAGCCATTTATCACCGTGCTGGAGTTGCGGGTGTTTGTCTTCTCGTTCTCACGTTCAATAAATACGGTACCGATTGCCTTCCGAAAGGCGTCTCAGAGCCGAAGCGCAAGGATTAGAGATCCTTGAACGAACGCCACAACCACACGCGAGCGTCTTCGAAAAGGATGTTGCTTTTTTTGTTGCATCCGACTCGCCCTGCGGGTGTTTGCTGCATCTCGTGGCTTGCTCGATGCGCCCTCTTCGGGAAGTTAGACAATAAGGAAATAATCATCATCATCATCATCATCATCATCATGTTCATCATCCACTTCAGCGCCTGGAAGCGATTATTCTACCTCCGGGCGCGAGCGGAAACGGTTTTTCCGCAGAACCATTGTCACGCTGGATGTAACATTAGCGCGAGCTGGCGCGATGGATTGCCTTCGCGAGCGCGTTCTGAGAATTAGGAGAACGACAACTTGACAGCTTCTGTCGAGGGTGGCACGCGAAATGCCAGTCGTGTACGCTGAAGTGCCCGTTGAAGCAGCACGGAATAAATGCACGGAAAAAGGACCTCCCTCCTTGCTGTTCGTGCGCGCATCGACATTCATCGTAGCTCCTTCAGCGGGGAAACAATTAACGAGGGCTATTAGGACGTTCCCTGCAAGTGGACGGTTCCCTTTCGGTGATGGTGGTTCCATTGTCCTGGTGAGGGGTTTTCTATCGGTTGCGAGAATGGGATGAGTTTTTCAGTGTAATTTTCGGTGCTTTACCTGACGGCATGAGGCAGTTTCTGTTTTGAGTGTGCTTCAACTAAGCTCAAATTCTACGAAACGAGCAAAAACAACATCGAATTAGTCTGGGGTGTCAATTATTGGATGCCAATTTCAAGCACCGCTGAACAATCCATTCCGAACCACAAATGCCGCGTGTCCTTATCTACACAGACAATGGCGCCACACACGAAAAAAAAAAGCAAGGGGACGTCCTCATCGCATACACAAAATCACAATGGCATAATTTCCCGCCTCAGGACGGATAAAGATGATCAACCGAGTCCGGTGGGTTCGCTCTCGTGCAACCACCGGCCTGGATAGAACGTCTTTTCATCGCGATATGGCGTGAATTATGGGCGGTAATGAAGATAATGGAGCAATTTCGGACTTTTACCATTGTTTTCCCACATTCTCGTGTGTGTGTGTGTGTGGCCACATCCGGACGTCCGCAGCCGGACAATGGAGCCGAACATTCGAGGATCCCCGACCGTAATCGATGCCATCAATCAACAACGGAAGCAGCGCGAAAGCGAGATGGAAAACTGACCCACCGGATGTGCACGGATTCGCGCGGGGTTGGTTCATTTTTAGCCGATCCATTGCACCCCCAGCACCGGAAGAAGCTAATCATTGGACCATAAAAAAAAATCAATTTGAAACCAAACGACAATGCTTGTGCTTTGTTTGCCTCTCGTCGTCACGCCAAATTGGAAAGGTCATGCTCAAGGTCAAACGGGTGCCCGGACGGCGCTAATGAATTTTCTTCCTCCCCGCATCGAAAGGACCGTTTGGGAGTATCCTTTTGGCTTGAAAGACGTAGCCCCAACGTAGCGAATCTATTGCCAATGATGGGCCCATGTGCCTGGAAAAGCAGAGAGAGAGAGAAAGAGAAAAAACCATCACGATAAACGACGCACCCTCCCAGTGCGTGCACGCGTACACGCCTTTTTTTTCTCATTTGGTTGCACACTCGCAACAAAGAAAACCGCCCCACGGCAGCTCTTTGTGCACGCTTTGGTCCGGCTCCGGGAAGAATAGAACATTTTCCTCCAATCAATCACAGCTGATTCGCCCCGGGGAAGCGTGTCGGTTGTGTTGTCGCGCGCACGATCGATCGAGCGCGAAACCGCGTGCGCATAAGCGAATCGCGTCACGTACCTTTTCGAACAACAACGCAGATCGGTGGCGTGAGGTGACACCGTGCTCGTCTTGAACGTGCCACAGACCCACGGACCGAGCTCGAACACCCTGGCAGACGAGTAGTTTCGCGTGAGAACCTCTGAACCGTCTCATCCCTCTCGTCTGGCCAGTGTTTTTGGGGTCGCAAACCACAAAGGCGTTGGTTCGTGAGGGTTGGTTCGATTCTTATTTTTCCTTTGCTTCACTCATCTCAACCACCCCATTACAAACACACGTACGCCCAATGTCACAGCACCCTTTTGGTGGCCTTCATACCGCATGCCATTGGGCTCGGCTAGCGGCCTGGCCGTCCGGTTGGTTTCGATTTCGTCGCCCCGATTATGCTTAGTAATTAATCTCCTTTATGTGCGGCATTTGTGGGCAGAGATTATCGCAGACAAATTATTGGCAATCATTGTCACAATCTTGGATGTTTTAGCTGCCGTGCTAGGGCTCGTCATTGAGCCGTCTGACGGTGTTTAACCGGTGGTGATGAATGATACGGTCGAGCTTTTCCGACTTAAAACTCCAATTAATTTGAAAAGCTGCAAACAGATCGGAATTCGGATGAAGCTTTTAAAATGCCTTTGTTCCCCTGTTCGCGTGCCGTACTGGTTTATGTTGAATCTGAGCTGAATTTTCGGTGTTGTGAATGAAATTCAATCATCGCTTAGGTTCTTTTATTTTCCCGAAATGAAATGTCGCAGCGCAAAGGCTTCGCTGGATGATGGCGGCACAAAAATTCCCGCTTTCAACACCCGTATTTGGAGAATTCCAGCGCATTTACTCAACGAAATAGAGGAGGCACACAAGACACACACACAAAAAAAAGCGAAAACGAATGCATCTTCACCTGCCCGAACTCGTAGCCCTATTCTCGGCACCCAAAAAACGGTTGAAGAAGCCATAAAAAGTGCTCCCGGGGAAAAGCAACACCCGGTGGTGGCTGGCGAAGAAGATCGGTGTTCCTTTCACTTTTGCCGCGGGATGATGAGATCGTCCATAAAAAAAACCTGAGTATTTCGAGAATTCTTTTAATCTAACCTGGAGAAGTGTTAAAAATATCACCATTAACCCCAGGGGACGGCATCTCAGTGGCGCCGGCAAACATTAAATAGACCTGGAAATATGAGCCGGAAGGCTTATCAAACCGTCCAAGGCACCCGATGCTTTTTTATAGAACACCCTATCGTAAACGAATTATTAAGCAGTATGCAGTTATCTTCACTTTAAAATACTTATAAGGTTTTTTTTCTGATTTATGTTCTTGAGTTCGAACCGTAAACACAATTAACATCAATTAAATCACATCGATGAATGCTCCAAACATGCAATTATGTGATAACATTTAAGCATATGAACTAATTAAAATGGCTTTGGAAGTTAATTTAAAAAAAACGCAACTTGTTATAACTGTAATAAGAGTTTCGTTTCAAACCAGAAACCGGTCCTTAATGGTCAAAAAAAGACCCTTAAGAGTCTCAATTCGGCACATACCTTCATGAAACATGGAAAACTCATTTCTCGTGCTATCTGCCGTTCAACCGAATCTCCGGCCAAGTGTACGCCACCACAAACACGAGCACCGTTGAAGGGAAATGTCAAGAACTTCGAACCGAATGCTTTCCCAAACGAGGCACTCCGATGAATCGAATCGACCACTGACGATGGTGAAAGGTTTTTCAAAAACAAACTTTTACCACCGACCAGAGTGCGGCAACCCACATTACGCCAAACCCAAACACAGCGAACTCCACGCGGCAAAGACCAAATGCGTCGATCTTTTGCAAAACTTCCGGCCCCGGACGCAAACTGGCGGAAACTTTCGGCTACGGTACGTATCGGTACGCCGGCGGAAATCTCTTGACTTTGGCGACTCGACACTACCGATAACCTAATAAATGTCCGATAAACATCTCCATTTGCGAGGGCCTCAATGTGGACAGCTGCCCCTTGCCGGCAGGGAAACTGGCGTCCTGTGGAAGTACAAACTACTCGACAGGACGGCTGATATGTCAACCATGGGCCACGGGACTTCTGGGCCTCCGTGGAATTACTCGTGATGGAAATATCAGATCGCGAATCCATTTGCGAGGGTGTGTAGGAAAAAGAAAAGCGAAAAAAGGGTTGCCCATTCAATGAATGGAGTAAGAGGCGGAATGGCAAATGGACAGCGTGAGAGAGAGCAAAAAAACCCGGCACTCGGTTCTGATCGATCGGAAAACTTTTCCGCTTCACCTTCACCAACAACGGCAGTCTCCGGCGGTTCGACTCTCGAAATGAGTTTCCGTCCCGTCCGGTGGTCGGAAAATCTCAACGAAAACGGATCGAAATACGAGAGAACATCCCAACGATCGGTGGAGTGCAGAAATGTTCGAGCTCCCAACGACCCCACCGAGCTCCCGGCAGTCGATTGTATCAGGAAAACTGCGGGAAAAGTTGACATCTGAATCGCAACCTTCGCGAGAGATGCGAGCAAGAGGGAAAATGGAAAAAAAAATAGTCAAACGATGAGTTGATGGGTTTTTCGTTACGCGAGTTTGCGGATAACGGCTCCATTCGATGTAACACCGAAGGTCAACACGAGAAAGCGCAAAGTTTTGCCCGAATGGGACGGTTGATGATTAGGAATGGCGGTTCGGTGGATAAAAAAACGGGGAAACAAAGCAATCCAACGAGAGAGAGAAAAAAAAGGGATCCATTTTTTTTTGTTTCAAGCTGGCTTGGAATGTCGAGCAGAAAATGGAGCCCGTCAGGAACATGTACGGGGTTCGCTTGAGATCGGGTTGACATCCGAGAGCTAATTAAGACATCAGTTTGTCGTTGGCTGCAGCAAAATGCACCAACTGCCGAGCAGCTGCATTCTTTTGCATGCGGGTGCAAAGGCCATTCGTGCACCGTTTTATCTTTACTTCAAGCCGGCTCGGGAACACGCCCTTTGTTGTTTTCTTGGATCCCCGCTGTATGATGTTGCATATTTTACGCATATTTTAAATCAAACAATCTGTTGTCGATTTACTAAATTACACGTTTCGAACCGCGTTGTGTGTTGGTGGAATTATTATTCTTTTTTGTTTCATGCCGTTTTGAAACATCCCTTTTTGGTGTGTAAATAATCGATGCGATGAAAAATGGCATCTCTCGGCGCGAGCAAGGACTAATGCCCTCAGGACGTGCTCTCGCTGGAACCTCTCCTGGAACCGGTTCAATGAAGTCATTCGTTCCGCTCGTGCATCGGTTGCATATCGATCTCGGGCGGATTTTCACAGCAGTCGGGTTTTTGCAGCAGCTTCCAGCGCTTCGCCATCTATTTCGTTCGATCGGTTCGCTGTCAGCCCAAAATTTTTCGCCCGCGGAGACACAATCGGATCTCTCGGAATCCGGACACAGTCCGAGCGTTGCTTTTTTTTCTCAAATTTTCACAGACCCTCCCATTGAGGATGCTGAACCGCCGCGAGGCATAACGAACTGACGGCCGATTATTTCCGTTCGCTCGCGGGAAGAATCGAATGTAATGCAAATACAAATTAAAAATAATAACACCCCGGTTTGGGATGGAACGGAAAAACGAGGCAGCGTGTTAACATCGCTCCCGAAAAGCCGAACGACTGGCGGGATGCGAAGGATTCGGTTTTGAAGTGGCAGAATAATGAGGGACTCCTCGGGGTTGCCTCCGGAAAAGGAAACACATTTCCGTCCCAATGCTCCTTCCGGCACGATGGGACCGGGGAGGAAATTCATAATTGTTTTGGGGCAGCTTCGTAACAAAATACTTTCACAAAACCCGTGTCGAAAGCCGTCCTGAAGGATACATTCTTTTTCGGTTTTTGTGTTGTTTGGCGTCATAAAATCGTAAATCAATTTCAGCATCAGCTGTAGGAAACGACTAACGACTCGAGGACTTTTTCATTGCTTCTTTTTTCTTAACAAACAAAACCGAAAAAAGCTAATCAGAAACAAACCTTCTCCACAGGCGAATTCGATCCATCCGTTCGAAGGTCCTTCACGTTAACGCTCATTCCCGGACCACCGAGCAAAACAAACAAAAACCAAACGAAACGATCATAATTTTCCTCATTCGTTTAGATAATGACGGGTCGGTGCACCCACGGAAGGCAGCCACATTGTGGGAGGTCGACCGTCTAGGCCTCCGGTCGAAGCATGTTTCGCAAATGGCTCTATTTGGCTCCCAGCGACCGATCGGTCCCGCCTGTTACGTCCGTGGATCGATTTCGGTGGTTTGTAATTAGTGGCGGAAAGGAAATTAGCTTTTTGTTTCGTCTCGAGAGATTTTTATTCTTCGGTGGAAATCCCACCGCGGGCGGCCGTGGGACGATGATTAGCTCATTAACGGCGAGCTCATCTCGAAAAGGATCAGCGTTACTGACAAAACGGCCACTGGGGGGGTTTTAGCATGGTAAAGCAATGAATCGCTTTCCAGTTCTTGGAAAGCAGCACAAATTGCTAAACCCTCCACACTGCGGTGCCCGAATAAGTCTCACAAGCTAAGAGCATTCTGTTAAGATCGACGATGATGATCGTTTACGCTATTATGTTATGTTTAGCTTGAAGCTTCTTAGTGCATGCATTAACTCCACATTCAATCTGATACCGTACGTTATGCTCCTCGCAAACCATCGATATCCGCAGGCTAATTCCATGTAAAACAATTCTATCGAGAATGTTCGCTTAAATCTACAACACTTATATGGGCACGAGATTTAAAACAGGCTTTATGATGGCTTGTTCTCGGCAAAATATCACGTAATTTCGGGATGATAAAGCGTTCTACAGAGCGTATAAAATTTCAGAAATCAATATCGCTGGCATAAATTATTGATTGTTTAATATTCTGGCTGAAAAAGTTGAACAAAAACATCATTTTCATCGCATGACGGAACTCTTCGCTGCTGATGATAGTGATTTATTGATATAAATAATCGCTCATTACATCAAACGAGAGCGCTGTGGACTTGTTCAGGTGCGTACGTGGCAGCAGCAGCAGTTGAGATTGAACGCACAAATGTATGATTAAATATGCGTGCTTTCTTTTCGGGCTTCTCTTCTTACCTCTCAACCATTTCCGCGCTCGAGGGCAGAAAGGATGCGAAAATGCAATGCAACTAAACCACCGTCACCTGAACTCCAAACCCAAACGAGCAATGTGACGACTCATGTGGCATGAGAGAATCCGAGCTGCGTATAAATAATGACAGCACCGTTGCACACGCCAGGAACGGAAGCTTCGTTTCGCTGTTTCGCTGCGTCCCACCAACGCGTCGTGGAACGCAAACGGGTGCGTTTTTGGCTTTTCTCGCAGCTTGCATCCACGGTGCTTTTGCTCCAATTCCGCCAGCTGTGGTGTTTTGGCAGAAGGCAGCAGTAGCGTGTCCTGATTTCTGACTCCCTTGCGTCGTACCATGCGGGCGTGCTCTCGTGCAGTGCATTTTATCTCGCCCATCGGTCGCCCTGGACTGTTGCACTGGCTTCCGAGAGGTCATAAATCAAGGCGAGATTTATGACGCTTAGAAGTCGTTTAGTTTTCACTTGCTCCGACGCCCTGGAGCGCACGTTGCTGTGGCACGGCTGTCGAGCACTAAAATAGGGCGCTGGAGGTTGCTGCAGACGTGAAAACGGTGTTGTAGTGAGTGTGTTTTTTTTGTAGTTCTCCTTACGCTCCATCATTCCCACAAGCTGATGGCGTCTTTCAGTGGGTTCTCCGTTAGCGCCCTTCGAAAGTAAATACTAAAGTGCGGTTCGCGGTTCACATTTTCACGGCATTTTCTCGGCCCACGTATCCCGTCTGCAGCCAGCGACTAGGTTGTGAACTAGTTTTTTGTTTTTGCTTCCTCCTACTCTCCGAGGCGTCTAATTTCGTTCAACCGTACCCTTAGCAATTACCGTTTCGAAGAAAATAGCTGCTTAATGGAATTTTGCGGCCATTTTCACACCTACGGGAAAACGCCCGTTTGAAGGGTAAGGTCAACTCGCCTCAAACCGGTTGAAATGCAAAACAACAACGTCTGGCTGAGACCGTAAAAGTATGCCAGATACTGGGAATTGCTTTGAAAAAAAAATAAATATTCAATTTAATAGCTTCGTAAAATTCCAAAACACTCAAAGAATAAGCAAGCGCCATGCCAGTGCAGCAAACAAATCAACGATGAAATCAATTTGCCATCACACCGTAGGAAACAATCATCGAAAACTCGGCACGTCTTCACATTCCATTCAGCGATTATTGCGTATTGCGAAAGCAACCCACTTCACGCCACCCGAGCAAACGCCGATCGTTCGTGTGCATAAATTAGTGTCAACAAAATTCGACAAACAAATTATGATTCAAATTTCAAAACGTCTAAATTATTCGCCGTGGCGCAGCATAAAACAATCGCACCGCGTAGGGTGCACCCTCTAATGTAGGCATTGTGTGGTGGACAAAACAATCGAACATCGGTTTCCAATCGGCTGTGGGCCATCGCTACAACGCACCTTTTTGGCCTTGTGCCCTTTCGCCAGGGCAATATGTGAAGCCCTCGATGCGATATGTTCCATTCGGCTTCAATATGCGCGCCCGTGCAATGTTGGTGGGGTTGCAGACATTTTTGTTTTATCGAAATCCCTCCTCGACGACACCTACAGCCGCCAGCCCGCTTTATATTTCATCTCTCGAATCGTCGCTAGGCCCACCCAATTTCATCGGAACATATAAATTAGTGATTCCGTTCGCTCTCACCAGAGCGCGCTTCCAAGCGCCGTTGCGATCCTCGGAACCATCCGAAAGGGCATTATGGGGGTTTTCCACTAAAAAGAGACAGAATGAGAAGAGTGCGAGCAGGAGATAGTGAGATGGAGACAAAACCACAAAAGAAGGGGACACCATTCGAACCACCCCAAAAACCTGCCCAGTCGCCCGTATTAGATCGCGCCATAAATAAGTCGCTTTGATTAAACCGAAATTCTTTCCTAGATGAACGTAAAGATTGCGCTTCGAGCGGCGTCCATGTTCAAACCCTGGTTGCGACAACTTGCCCCCACCCTCGAGTCGGTGGCGAAAAAAGAAGCGAAGAAAACACACACACACACACACAAGTTCCCAATGCCGCAGCTAGGGTTTGAATTTGGGCAGCCTCCATTCCGCTTGGATTGAAATGAAAAAGCACGAAACACGTGCGCCCGCGCCCTGTAACCGGGTGTGGAACAACAAGTTGTGATCCCCAAAACGCCAACCCAGCGCCCTTTGCCGTTCCGGGAGTCGCGATCGATACGTGCCGGGTACAATATTAATAACTCACCTCGTCGACGTAAAAAAAAATAGATAAAATAAAACCCGGTTCCGACCCGGTCCTCGCGTGCGGACGTCAAAATTATGGTCTCAAAGTAAAAGCCGCATCCCAGACGGTAAACCCGAGACCGCCACGGGACCGTGTCGGTGGCCAGCGCTGGAAAAGGTGTGCCGTTTTCGACACACTCGAAATGAAGAGGAAAAAAAAAACAAGCACACGCGACGGGGGCGGAACAATCGAATGAATAGGGAATGGTGCATTTTTGTGCATATCATTTCTAGGCTCCCGCTGGAGCACTGGTTTCGAATGCGGGCTTTGGAATTCGGCGCCATTCGTTCCGTCTGTGTTCTTTTGGTGGGCTTATATTCGAGCGGTTACCGATTTATGTTCGTATGTAAAGCAAACCCGCGAAGGTTTCGTATTCACCCGTGACAGGTTTATTTGGCCGCGGTCAATTCCGTCCGGCACGTTAAAACCGCGATCAATCGGAATACGATGGGCTATGAGGGCCGCTAGTAAGCACATTCCGAAGCCCACAGCTGATCTGTAGTGAGTGCATTTTAGACACGCGCAGTTCAGTGAACTAAAGTTGCGGTGGTGTCACACCTGCAGGGAAATTAAACATTTGCATTTTCTGAGACAAACATGCTGTGTGGAATTGATGAAGTTATTTCAGGTTAACCTAATTCTATACACTCTAAAAACGGAGCACCGAAGCTAGTTCAATTTATACGAAATTTGTATGCATCGCAATGTGATGTTATGCAAATTGCGGTACAATTGCGGTGCAATCTGATTCAAAAGTGCATCAAGAACTAGCGCACCTGATGCCAAAGGTGTAGGCCACAAATTAGAACACATCACCGCGTTCGACTCGACGCTTTTTCCCTGCAACGCTGCATCAGCGTAATTGCCCGGCAAAGTGACAATAAGCGCCCGATGGTTCGAGGTTCACCTCACCAACATCGCAATCCGCAGAGCTCCACACTAACTTCGTTATGCTGCATTACTACAAACCCCGCTCGAGAGGGTGGGTGAGTTCTTTTCGCAAACGATTTAATTCGTCTCAATTGGTTCGCTGGCCGGAGTGTCCCTTGGGCCATCTCCGTTCGCTTTCTCGAGGCGTGTTTTTTCTTCTGTTCTGCATTGCATCCGCGCGCCATCTTTGCGAGCATTTACCGTTTCATTCTATTAGCGATCTCAGCGTGGATGGTTTAATTGAAATGCGCGGCAAAATACCGACACTCACGCACAAACACCACCAACGCGAATGCAGAATGCAACCGTCGGCCATTGGCAACCGAGTGCATAGCATAGTTTGTCGCAATTTTGTGCGATGAGTCGGTTCGAAAACTTCAATCCGCTCAGCACCACCGTGGGAAACGCGTCGTGGAAATTATGCGGAGCCTTTTTTCTTCGCCCGTGTCCTGTCGTTTCCCACTCAGTTTCGAAAGATAATTGCATCATTTCCATCGCCAAATGGGTCCGTTTTTAGTCGAATATCCAAATCATGAAAAGCTCATCACCGAATTCTCTCGTTATGGATCGTTCCCTCCAGACCAGGGCATTATTTTCCACTGATGATGGGGCTCCGTACGATAAGAACGCAATTGAGAGCAAATAATTCAAGCAACCAGCACGGAATCGGCACCGCTCATCGGCTCACGTCATTTTCATCATCGACATCATAATAAAGAAAAGCAAACCCCTTTGGAAATGAAGCGATCGCTCGATGCGATGGGCCATATTTTCCAGGCCCCTCTTCCCGAATGTCCAATAAAACCGTCGCTCGTTCATTCGTATCCAATTTCACAGCACATTCTCGAAACGAACCCGTTTCCGTTCCGAAGCGCAGGACAATTGATTAAAGTGCACCATTGACCATTCAGGAGAAAACGGGTGGTCCTGGTTGGGGCAGGACGATTTGTTTGCGACTCTAGCCACCGCCCCAGGTCCAGGTCTTACCACACTACTGGTGTGGTGGTCATGTCGCCTGACAATACACTTGACGCTTCGGAGGAACCATCCGAGCATAAATCACACCGTGCAAGACATGTTCATACGTCGGGTGCAGCTCGACGCAAGCGCAAGGACCCCGAAAGGGAGGCCTTGCTGGAGGATGGGTTACATTGCAGGGCATCAACATCGCATTGCCCGATGCTGGACAACAACCCACCTCGTAAAAGGTACCATCACGAGCACGACGACGACAACGACGACGACCACCATCAGGAACATGTCCTTTCGCCCGTTGGTGGATGTAAATGAAACATAACACACGGACGAGACGAGACAGCACGCCGGGGACACGCCATTTCAGTTGCAATCGAAATTTATCACACATTTTATTGCATCATTCCACTGTGGCTGTCGCTGTGGTTGGCTACTGTTTATCACGAGCTGGCAGAAGTGCCACGACCCACAGGACACAATTTGCAGCCGTGCTCAACCGTCACCTGTCACCTTCAGACATCTGCTCGAGAATCGAGTCCGCTCGAGCATCCCAATCCTTCAAACTGTCCCACCTCGGACACGGACGATGTGTTGACCCATTTTAAACCCACAGTCCGATAGCCCACAACGCCAGTGGTTAACACTTGGACAGTGGACGCGCACCTCGAGAGATCCGAATCGTTTCAGGAAACTGCGCCATTTGATGGCTTGATGCACAATTTGTTACGTGCGAGATGGATGGAATTACATTCCACGATCTCTGACCTTCTCGTTTAGGGAAGTCCGAGCGCGCGCGTTAAAGCCAATGACCGCCGTTTCCGCAATGGGGTGGCATTTGCATTTCGGAATTTATGTGTCTCAACGGGTGTCTCCGCCTTTTCTAATCATGAAACCATCACCGTCGACATTCGGAGGTCGCTTGGGGTTAGGTATTTGGTGGCAGAATTAGCTTCCCAGCGGTGGAATTGACCGCGACCGTGGGTAGCTTTCCGCAATGCTAAGTGCTTTGCTCTGTAGCGCATTCCATTTATATAATCAGCTACGGTAGACTTTCTTCTTGAGGTGCTTGGGGTGCCTGATTTCGCCGCACGCCCATGTCGATTCGTCGACCGGCTATCAGCGTTTGTCGCGATTTTTATCGACTCGCCAACTAACGTGCCTCTTACATTTCTTTCTTTCCAATGGTCCACATTCCCAGATATCGCACCTGCAGCCGCACGATCAACTGCCGCACCTAGTGAAACCGGTGGATCACTATCCACAGCACACCAGCCACATCAACGACCCACCCGGGCTTGGAATCTACGACGGTGCCCTGGGCAGCACCAGCCGTTACGGGCACAATTTGCTTCGCTTTGACCCGGGTTCGAATCCTTCCTCACAGACCGGTTATTACGCCGACTACCATCACCATCAGCATCAGGCGTACCATCAGCCCGTGGTCCCAGTACGACCCTATCGTCATCCCGTGCAACCTTCCCGATCAACGGGCCACGACCCGGCGGTTTTGGTGAGCGAACGGCTCAACAATTACGATTACCGTTCTGAGCGAACTCGAGCAGCGTTATACGGTGTTGGGACAGTTTCGGAGGCTGATCGAGGTCGTGCACTTGTTGGAGGTATTCTGAAGAACAACATCGGTTCCAGAACGTCAACGACAAGCTACCATCAGCGAGCTCACCCACTTACGTACGAGTTGGGCAAGTATGAGCAGTTCAACAACGTGCGTGACACTTACCGGACGCCACTTAGCGTCAAGAACACCAACGAACCGGGCTACAACGTGAACTATAGTCTCAACTTTACGAAGAATCAGTACAACATCCTTATCTCGCCACCACTTCATCCGGATCTTGGACCACGGGTGGCTGTACCTCCGTACGAAGACTCTCCACCATCGGTCAAACGGAACATCGCGTCCTCTAAAACACGCCCGAAGTACTACAACCGTGAGCAGCAACCGTACCCGTACAAGTCGACGCATCACAACGGCACAGCACGCTACGACAACGAGCTCCACGCAGGTCAGCAGAAGAAGCAGACCAAATCGAAGCAGCTGCAGCAGCAACAGCAACAGCAGCAATCCAGCGAACCAGGGGTGATATTGACTGAGAAGCAACTGCTGGCCCAGCAGGAAGCACTCGCTGGGAAAATGCAGCGTGAGGAGATCATCATCGAGCACAGCCAGCTGATGGGTGGTGATGGTACTGGTCCTGGTGCTGTCATACATCCAGCAGGGCAGTATCCGTATGACCAGCGAAGGAACACTTCCGGTGGATCGAAGGGATTGGGTGCATTTAGTGTGCTCACGCAGGGTCATCACTTTACGCAGGTGAGTGTAGGAGAGAGATCACGATCAGAGGTGTCAAACACGATCAAGAACCTTTGTTACTTCTGGTTATGCGCCTCTGAACCGGGAAGTGTTGCAGCTGTGGGATATATACTAACCCAGTGACAGATAAATGATGCTGGGTGATAATTTTAATCCATTAACAATGGTCCACAATTTGCCAATAAGCTTTTCTAACGGACCTACCTGCCCACCTGTAGGCGCTATGTAAAGTCTTTTTTTCTATTAAACTGACTCATATTTCGATTCGCTCTAACCAAACAAGGACAAACGGTCCAGAGCAAGCCCACGGAAACGTGTTTTTGAACGCCAATCATCATAAAGGTGTCACTGCTCGCGGTCCAACGAACCCGTGAAGGGACCCTTTTTGCTTGCGTCCACGTCGAGTCGCGATTACCCGCGGTTGTTCCGCAGTAATTGAATTCAAATCACACATTTCACGCAAACGCCAGTGGCGCAAATGGGGCGCTCAGTACGAGCGACCCGCGGTAGTTCACAAATCAGCGCTTAAGCAGCGCGGTAACGCGCGTATGATCGCTCATAAATTCGAATGGGAATTGATCGCGCTAGCGATCGATGTGGACGACGCGCGCACAGATTGTAGGGAAGTTGAAAGTTTCGCACGCGAGCGAAAGCTAGGCTACTTTACTGCCGACGGGAGGTCTTTATTGGAAACCAGTTAAAGGCGCTGGCTTCCTAACGATTTTCAATCCGGTCGAGTTTCACGCCGTGTTTCCCTGCAGTGGGGCACATTCTTTAGTTTTGTCACTCGCCCAAAGCCGGATTTCGAAATCCACTGAATGTGGGATCTGAATGGGTTTGTATTTGTTTTTTTTTATTAACGCCGTCCCAAGCCAGTTGAGCATTTCGGTAGCTTCATTACCGTAACCAAAACACCCAGCAGATGGTGGCTGATAATGGAAATCGCATTTGGAGCTATCACAACACGAAAATCTCACCATTCACCACATAAGAGGAGCCAACCATTTGGGATATAAACTTGTTCTCGCTGAGACAGCTAGCGAAAATTCCTGCATGAGCAATGGGAAGGTGAAAATTTATGACAACCTTAAATGGCGCCCACCGTGGGAGGTTCGGTTCGGGACGCTTCCAAGAAACCAATCCATTCGATTTCACAACACACTCGCTTCAAACCGGCACGATAAGCGATTCTTCCGTTTGCGTAACATTCAGCGAACTTGAGTTTTGTTCGTCCATGACCTGGAGAACCAGCCGTCTGACGTCGTGACTGACCATGGTGTACAGAATTTCAAGCATTCAGCTCATGCCCAAGCGTACTGGTGCAAGTGCAGCGTCATATCAGTCGCACTGCAGCCGACGTGAGGCCGCCAATTTGCCTATCCTTATCCCGCGACCAAGCACGAAGCACTCCCTTTGGATTTGGTCACCTTCCGATGCCGAGCCGGATTGAGATGTGGTGCTTAATTAATGCCGAAGCCATTGGCCGCTGTTGGAGTGGGACGTAGACTCAGACAGAATGCGCCCGGGCGTATGCAACCGGCGCCCGATCGGTGGGAACGCGCGATATCATACCTTGCCTGGGTCGGGTTATGAAAAGCTAATTAATATTTAATGGTGGTTCAGATCGTAGCCCCACACGTGCGTGTGTTTGCTTTGGCGCGGTGCTGACGACTTTGTCACCACGCCCGCGTGGTATCGATGACAGTTGACAGCTCGCAGGGAGCGCGCGCACTTTAGCGGCACGAGTGTATGGTTATGGATATGGTTGTGAGAGTATAGGTCTAGGAATGCACTGGCGCAGTGATCAGACGTGGATCGAGGATCGCGCATTACGACCTCTCGTCTAGCCGATTCGAATTGCGACAGAGCGCATAGTTTGCTAATTCCCGCATACCCAAGCGCGGCAAATAAAAACGGACAACGATCGCGTACTTTGCGACGTGGAATGTCAGCTGAGCTGCGGGGGACCACGCCATGAATTCCTGGGAGAAGATATCCGGTCCTGCGGACGGCCTTCGAAGGAATGGTTCGTGGAATCTTGTGGAGACGCTAGAGCGAAATGACACGCGTACGGCATCAGGCAGGCCGTAAGTTGTTGCGGCGTTGACTAAAAGCGGTAGTAATACGAGATGCAAATTTTGAGTGCATAAACTTACATGAAATACAAACTTGTCCGAATGATCCGCATTAATGTTGCTGCAAGGTCAGTAACCTGTTTCAAGGTTTGGTTCAATTCGCTCCAAAAACTAGCCAGCGAGTTATTTGTTACCTGTTTACCAGTTAAGAAAAGACCTTATTACTTTTCATACGAATCGGTATCGATCCGATCTGAGCTCATAATCTTTTACATCGACCGTCAGCACTGTCGGTGCAGTTGCATTGCATTGACTTGCTTTCGAATACTACTTATAGCAGTAAAATATAGTTCCACTGAAACAGGTTGGCTGAAGCTACGTTCCTTTGCATGTTAAGCCATCAGCTAAATTCCCACCTAACGGGGAACTTTATGAGGGTTCATATTTTGCCTTTCCAGAACATAACACACATATGCATTCGCATGATCAGTAACCCAGTACCCCATGAAGAAACCTAGCTCCACTCAACGACTAGCGTTCACCCGTATTTCATTGCATTTGCACGATAAAATTAAGCTAACATGTCCTGCGATTGCTCTTCGAAGCAGCATAGATCAAACTCGACGTCTAACCGGCCGGCGTTCCATAGCCGAGCTCCATCTAGAGCTCCATCTCGAGCTGGTGACCGGATAATGCTGGATCCGGCACCGGTGGCCAGGTGTTGCAAAGCGCTTGTTTCGCACCCAACCCCAACGGCGGGAATTGTGTGTTTCCAATTAAAATTAAATTGTGTACTTCTCATAATTGACCGTAATTTACATTCGTTCCTTCCTTTTTCCAACCCATGTCTGCTACACGGCCGATCCGGGCGGGCGGTGTCGAATGTGATGGATGATCGCTTGCAGCACGTGGAAACCGCCCTGGCGGGTTTCTAGCCGCTGGCAGTACGCATGTCGTTGATAGTAATACGATTGCGATCAGTCCGCATAGCTCCGGAGGAACCTTTATAACAAATTGTAATTCAACGCGGTGCGCTTTTTTATGCGGCAAAAAGTGCAACTAAATGACAAGCTTAATTAATGTGAAATTGAAATTCACACTCATTTTAATTGCGACATGTAAACATGAAAAAAATATCATTTATCTGGCCGACATGGTGTTAGAAAAACAAATCGTTTATTTCTAAGAAGAATGCGCTTCACTTCTTCCCCATGCCGATTCTCGATTCCAAACGGTGTGCCCTGGTTATTTCCTTCGCTGCGGCGGTTTGCGTACGTTTGCAATGCATAAAAAGCATCCGATTACCACGCCAACCTACGCAGGCTGTAATCCTACGCCAAATAATGAGTGCAATCACACATAATGGCAGCTTTCAGCAAAACCCGTCCCTCAAATGCATCGGAACGACAACCGCGTGGCCAACAATAGAATTGTTGGCCCATAAACCCATCGCGGGCGGATCGTGTTTTTTTTTTTCATTTTACATTGCCCAGCTCATTACAATTTCTCCATCACATTCACTGCCGCTGTGTGCCGGCGGTCGAGCCAGCAGTGGATGGAAAAGATTCCGTTCCCTGATTGATCACGGACATTTCCATAATGACAGTCTATTTTTTGCACCATTCGACCCGGGAAGCGCCACACAAAAGGTGCAGTATAGGCAGAAAAATATGAGTTATTTCATGGAAAAAGGTGCATAATTAGACCAAGCGCCACGGCGTGCATAATTCCCATCAACCGACAATCAATGTGGGTCCATTGTGGAGTGCGCAAAAAGACACCGTGTAAACAGTCAGCAAACACGTGTATCTGTGTTGCCTACCTTGCAGGCGCAACCATCTAACGCCGTTTCTCTGTGTTACAGATAATTGCGGCACTAGCCGTTTCGCTGGGTCCACTGGCTGCAGGTTTGGGAAAGGGCTACTCAAGCCCAGCCATCGACAACCTTCAGGAGCTGCAGAACATGAAGCGAGGCAACTACTCGCATTTTTCCGTCAACGACCAGCAGGTGAGCTGGATAGCGAGTTTGTCCCTGCTCGGGGCCCTGTTCGGTGGAATGTTTGGTGGACTAGCGATGCAGTACGGACGTAAACGCGTCCTCACGCTGATGTCACTGCCGTTCTCCATCTCCTGGATACTCACCATGTTCGCCAAGTCGGTCGAGACGATGTTCTTCACCGCGTTCGTCGGTGGGTTCTGCTGTGCGATCGTGTCGACGGTGGCGCAGGTGTACGTCAGCGAGATCGCGTCACCGGACATTCGGGGATTTCTGAGCGCGATCCAGAAGATTGCCGGCCACTTTGGCATGCTGATTTCGTATCTGCTCGGTGCGTACCTCGACTGGCGGCAGCTTGCGTTGCTGATCGCGATGGCACCGATAATGCTCTTCATATCTGTGATCTATATTCCGGAAACACCGAGCTTCCTAGTCTTAAGGGGTTGCGACGATGAAGCACACCGGTAAGTGGTTTCACTGCATCCTTTTGAAACATCTCCTTTTTCTTCAGCACGTGCTAAACTGTGTTTTTTCTTTCCAGCTCCCTGCAATGGCTCCGTGGACCGCACAAAAACGTGGAGCTGGAGCTCGACACGATCCGTTCGAACGTACGCACAACGCGTATGAATCTGCTGAATCGCATTGGTTCTTCGACGACGGGCAACGGGGCCGTGGGAACCGGAACCGGAACAACAACCGACCAGTCAGTACCGATCGGAGATCATCGACGAGGACTTCGGTACTATATCGAGATGATCTCGTTTGAAGCGATCGTCTCCAACGTCAAATCGGTGCTCCGTAACGCTCGCCTAGTCAAGCCGATCCTTATCACGTGTGGCTTGATGATCTTCCAGCGGTTCACCGGTAAGTACTCGAAAGAAACCTCCAAAGAAGAACAGCCTCATAACCTCAATTTCTGTTTACCTTCCACGATCCAGGTGCCAGCTCCTTCAACTTCTACGCCGTCACGATCTTCCGCAAGACGTTCGCCGGCATGAACCCACACGGGGCAGCCATTGCCGTCGGATTTGTGCAGTTGTTAGCTTCGATGCTTTCCGGTCTGCTCATCGATACAGTGGGTCGCATTCCGCTGTTGATCGTCAGCAGCATCTTCATGTCACTCGCGCTGGCCGGGTTCGGTTCGTGCGTGTACTACGGAGAAGCTAACAAAATGCTCATTGCCGGTGGGGCCACGATTTCGGATGTGGGCATGGCATCGGGCCAGAACGACTGGATCCCACTGCTCTGTGTGCTCGTCTTTACGGTGGCCTTTGCGCTGGGAATATCGCCCATTTCGTGGCTGCTTGTGGGAGAACTTTTCCCCCTGGAATACCGAGCCGTGGGCAGCTCCATCGCTACCAGCTTCAGCTACTTCTGCGCCTTTCTCAGCGTCAAAACGTTCGTGGACTTCCAGGTAAGAGAGCTGCATCACGCGATCCTGCAAACGCGACGTACTGACGATGGTCTTTCCTCGTTTCAGAGTTTCCTAGGCCTTCACGGTACATTCTGGCTGTACGCGTGCATATCCTGTGTGGGGCTGTTCTTCGTCATCATGGTCGTGCCGGAAACCAAGGGCCGCGATCTGGAGGAGATGGACCCGCGTTACGTGCGAACGTTGACGATCAATCGATGAGACATGGGTACCCACGTAGAGTATTTAGTATAGTATTTAAGGAACCGTTTCCTTTGCCGTTTGCTGTTCGATTCGTATGTTCTGATGGATGGCGCAGCATCTTCTGAATGCTTCGCACACTGCATGAGCACCGGTCAGACGCAAAGGCTGACTACATATTTTTGTGCTTAAATTGCGCTTGACCAACGGATGGTTTGATGTGATGTTTCTAGAAATGCATTATCAACCCGCTTCTAGACGCCCCAGATGTACGCAATTTGTAACCGGTTCGACGCACAAGTATTAGCAGAGGCTAGCTCGGGCTTGGGAGATAGTGGCAAACGGTTGAACGCTTCATTCGTCGAATGGCTGTAGAGCATTTATTAGCGATCGTAGAACCTCCTGCAGCCGCTCGCATCTGCGTGGTCTGAGCATCCATCCTGTGAGGCCATCCCACGCGCCACTTGGCCGCTCGAAATGTACATGATTTGAGCGAATGTGTTCCTAATAGATATTGTGTCTTTGTTTAATTCTCCCACGCGTTTTGTTTTTGTGCTCCACTAAATGCTTTAAGTATTAGACTAAGAGATTCCTACACAAGACCCAGTAGCACAGAATGGCTACTGAAGGGAGAGCTCGGCCAACCTAGTTAACCTAGCAACGATCAAGATAGTGCAACTCGTCCAGTTGATGGAAGGATATAACGGTGAGGACGTACCATAAGCGCCAGCGGGCGATACCTGACGCAGTGCGTTGGTCCTCGCGGTTGAGCCGTTCGGTAGTGTCATGGACCGTTAGCGAAAGAGACAATAATTTATAAAGTAGCGATCATAATATGATACAAAAACAATTGTAACAAAAATCAAGAGAGTAGGTCTGCAGTTAATATTAACATAAGAGAAAGAGACGTAAGCCACTCCAACTTATGCGCTAGGCTCTGGACTTATAAATATATACAGATCTATATACATGCATATATATTAATATACACGCCCACACTCATACAGAATCGTTGTGGCCGATATTAGTGGCCATGCAAAGGGGCTGAAGTATTTTTAAACAAAAGAGCGACGAAGCAAGGGACATGAAACAATAAATGATATAGCTGTAGAATAAGCTAAATTATAATCGACGCTTCTATCGCAGCAATGCAGAAATTAGCCTGAGGGATAGAGAGAGAGAATCTAGCGAGAGAGAGAGAGAGAGAGAGAGAGAAGATCAATTATTTGTAAAATGAAAGCAAAACAAAACAAAGCATAAAAAAGCTCAATGGAAGCTATAGCAACGTTGGCACGACATTGCTTGTTCTACTTACTTCGATTCTCCTTCAATTCTCAGTTTGCCTGCCACGCTCCATCGAAGGAAAATCGTCTTTAGAATGCAAATGTACATACGGAGTGTACTTACTCGCAACAATACGATGAGCGGTAATGCCGTTCGAGAACCTTTAAAATCGACATATCGTTCCACATCAGAGAAGTTTTAACATCGAAATGTATTAAAACTGTTTCAAGGAACAATTGAGCATCCTTTTAAAGTTTATTCCAGTCCCCCCGTAGCTATCTACCTGAAGTAGTCATACAAACACTCAGAGTCGAATAATCACAACAGATCTATATCAATTTTCGATTAGTACAAAACGTTGTTATATCACTAATAGACAAAGTTTACAAACCGTTTCCTTCATTGATTGGATCAAGAATAGCACTCGCGTATAGAATAAGTGATGCAAGCATTACTACAAATCACCTAAAATATCTATTCGATAGCTCTCCTATCTTGCGCTGCGACTCATTGATCCTCGCTCCCTTGATGCTAAATGCAAACAAAATTGACCAAAATTCATACCAACTCCTAAACCACATCGTACAAAAACGACCTCTCGTCCTTCAATCGCATCCCGTTCTTAACCTGTTCAAGTCACCCAGTTGTATCTTGTTCTCGCGTTGCTCTACATGTTCTCCTATTAAACAATGCGCAGAGTGTTTATACTTGATTTTGACTCTACTCGAATACGAACTTATGGAAAACCCCTTACCTAATATGGTAAGAACAAGATTAAACTACCGCGTACATCGATCGAGAACGTTGCCGAGGATGGTTTCTCGCCGGAACTCATGACAATAAGTAACAAAATCAAACCGAGTGTTCAGAAGGAAAGTATGAAACGTGAAAGTAACAAATGGCAGCCAATAGGCAAACCTATAATAACCTAGAAACGGCTTAGCTACCGACAATAATTAGCAGTTGGACGAGTTATAAACTACGTAACGCTTCACGTTGGATGGAATTTGTGCAGCGTGTGTCACTATGCGGAATCCGCTCCCGTATCTACTAAGCGGCCACGTTAAATAGACATTGTTAACGAATAGCTTTCTCTATCGCAACGGAAAATCAATTAAAATGCCATCAGCTACTACAGCGAGCCGTTGTATTTACAAAACGTAAAGACACACCGGGCGTTACCAAGTAACGCTATTGTCTTTCGACATTATGCACGCCGGTACGGTTGCGAAAGGACATTCGGAAAGGAATGCGACTTTGCGCTGTGGTTTTCCTTTGCAACACACACACACACGAGAGAATTCTTGCCACAAGGTCACAGAAACCAGGGGCTCCGTTTGAGTTAGAGCTAACTTATACTAGATCACAAGCCACTGCATTCTACGGGAGCTAGATTTAAGCTAAAACAATAATACTAAAGCAACTGAGACACCCGGCGGCAATGAGACTTTTTGCAAAGTTGTTTAATCGTAGGTGCGACCCGGAGCCGAGCTTCTTAAGGTGGTACAGCGAGTGTGCTTGGTCTGTACGAAGTGTTTCAAACAATTCGATCAGTAGCGCGAACGTATAGCAATAGTTGTCCGTACTTACTGTAATTCAGAGTCGCCGTTATTAGTGTTAGCGAATGCTTAAATTTTCCGCAACTGATTTATCGCCCCATTTCGATGGCTTTTCTCGTATCGATTGTGCAGTGAGTTCTGCTCGTTAAAGGGGCAATCGGGTTTACGAATGCAATAATATGATACGTATTGTTTGCTGCTAAGTTACATTTACAATAATCCGATATCAAGAAGCGATATAAAAAAAACTTTATGTACATCCTTGAAAATCTCGAACATTTGTGTTTATGTTTTCTTTTTGGTTCGATTGTTCATTTCAGTCCTCTTACTTTGGTTGTGTTTTTGTTTATTCTTCACGTTTGTTCTTTTTTATCATCTGCATCTCTTCTGTCTTTTTGCGTTGTTTTATGTGACTTACTTACATATTCATCATCATAACTCTTGTATGACATTTTGGGTTCGTTTGCTCCTTGTTCGCATTATTTCACTATCATAGCAGCTTAGCAGCGAACTCAGAAACAAAACGAGAAATTAAGAAAGAAAGAAAATCAAATAACGATATGCGCCCACAGCATCGTCATGCTACACGCAAAAATCATTGCATCAAATTAGCGACACGTTGTAATAGACTTTTTTCTTCTAGCTAATAGCGTCGATAATGATAGAAACTAGATCAATTTTTTCTACAACGACAAATGCATGACGCATACGGTTATAGTAAAATCACAAGGTACACTTTCACACGACCCTACACCACGTGCTCGCTGTGAAGTCGAAACGTTTTTGGCTTTTCGCGAGCGACAAAAGCAGAAACAACAAACAATGCCAACCAGTTTAGAGAGGACGGGAAGACACGAGAGACAAAACACGTCAATATCGAAAACATACCGAAACTCCAAAAAAGTAGCTTTAAATGTGACAATAAAAATGATAGCTGTTTACTAGTAGGTACTACATCGCGACGGTACGAAACGAGCCGACAGCAGCACACTACATTGACTACGAAATCAATCAAGTGAAAACTTAGCCAAACGAACACAAATCTAAATCACTTCGAGAAGAGCAACACTAACCTTAACAGTGAACGGTAGAAACGTAAAGGAATCGACATAGTTGAAGGTAATAAGCTGGGATGGAGCCATTATGCTGTGGATCGCGAATCGAATACAGTGAGAGCTGATTGAAATATAGAAATGATGTTATTTAAAATCAATAGTTTACAGAGACGTCTAGCGGCGGTTTATATTTGCGATGGGATCATGTTGAGATCCGTCGGTTGTTTTTTACTTCTCGCGGACTCCAGCTATAGGTTTATTCTTCCCTGTTGTTTGTTACAGATTGTATAAATCGTTTCTATCGTTCGGAATTTGGCCCAGCACACAACTATCTCGCAATGCGGGTGCAAAACGCAGATTAGTTGATTGTTTGTTACGTCGTGTGTGCTGCTCTAGTGCTCAACACAATTGCTCTTCTAAAGAGATTATGAACTTTAACTATAAAAAAAAACATATAATACAGCAACAAAGTGTTCATGAAACAATTTGTCAGCATTTGGCAGGGTGTCAACGAGAAAATTTATCACATCCTGTTGAGGAGAAGACTTATTATCGTGTTAATAACAAAAAGAGACAATTTATTAACATTTAAAGAAAATATGAAAAAGAAAAGATCGGAAGTGAGAACGGTGGAAGGCGAAACTACGAGATAGAGAAGGTGGTTGAAAAAAAAAACAAATGTTAGGTGCAATTTTTCTAACCAACTTAAAACAAAACTAAAGTCAGTTTTTATTTGATCGCCCCTCGGCAAGGCGACAGATGTATGGGCAAAAAAAAACCAACTTAGAACGAAACAATTACACCAAAAACGAATTGCGACCACATTTCAGATCAAATTACGCTCACCCCCGTCTCCGTAGCATCAAATGTGCTGGGAAAGTGCGACTTTGGAGGTCCGTGCTTTCGCTTGAAGTGTGTATACATTTTGTAATATACCCGCTAAGGAAACCAATTTATCTGCTGAAAATCGATCCCCACGTACAGTGGCTCGAACAAAGAAACAAAAAAAAAACACGGCTAGTTTGTCATTCCCAAATAAAACCACTAGGATGAAACAAAATGAAAAAAAAAGTGTAAGAAGCTTTTCATTTAACAGATGATGACATTTCGTCTTTTTTTTCAGAAGCTGATCTCAGCATGCCTTGAAGTAAAAGTTAGTCGACATATTGATCTTCCTATTTTTCCACTTTCACTATCCGTTGCTATTTTCATGCTCACATCGCATTTTCATGTTATCGCATGGATGTAATAGGCTTTATATAGATCGTGTGATTATTAATTTCCGCTTATAACACCTTGTAACAGTGCCACACGGTGCAGCTCGTGATGTAGTTGAGCTGCATTAGAGAATCCCTAGGAAGCCACGAGGATATGTCACAGGAAAAGGGTTCAGTACCCTGATGGCATTGAACAGGGTTACCGCATATATGTAAACATTGATCATTTGCTGCCGCACCGTACACATAGTCAAATTCCAGGAACCCAAACCAAAAGGCACGTCCTAAAGGACACCATACTGCGGTTGGACCGGCTAATTAGCTCCTCACAGGAAGCAACCCACCCGACCAATAATAGGATTACTTAACGCAGCAGACATGACGTAAAGTTCCGCTAGGCCGAAACTGCCCTGCTGACAGCTCCCATGTTCCGTGGGCTTCCTTTTACTGGGCCGCCCACGCGATTATTCAATATGGTAGAAAATAGTGCTAAGCGTTACTCAATTGCGCCTCCACCGGCAGAATACCTCCAATTAGGCGGTTCACACGCTCAACAGGTGGGTCACCGTGGCAGACAAAAAACGCTTATAAAACACCCTCGCATGGACCCTCGAGCTGACAGTAGCCATCTTGCAGTGGAAAGAATCGGTTCTACGCGACCTCAAGAACTTGCAACGTTATGATTCAACCAACGCGCGTTCTGCAGCTCGCTAAAGAGAAGGGTCGCCAACTCAGGCACTCGCTGGAAGCGGAGAAGTTCACCTGCAAGTTGGAGAAGGTCCTCACGGTGTACCACGGATACAACCAGCTAAAACCGAAGATCTTCCCCAAACGCATGGGATCGATGTTCCCCTCGAATGTCGTCGTGGCCAGCGAAGATCAACATCGATCTTTCCACGCCGGTTTTGGTTCAACGGCTTCCATAAAGCGCCACCAGCAAGATTGGTCAGACAAGTACGACCGTACACGGTCAGAATTCGTAGCCTCTCCAGGACCGGTGTCGATACGCGATCGGGAAGCGAGCCAACCGGACAAACGGAAACCGTACGGATCGGTCAGCCGAGCGAGGAAATCTCACACGAAAAGCCCACGAAGGGTTGTGCTGCGACCGGGTGAATCCGGTACCGGCCATCCGGCGGATCAATCGTCCGACATTTTGTGCTCCTCGGTGTTACTTACCTACCGTGAGGGATTGTTCTTCAACGCCAAACAGCACCAGCAGTTACAGATACCACCGGACACGAGTTGTTCCGACGTGTAGCAGTGTTCGATGGTGCCGATTGTGTTAGATGTAAGAAAGATTTCGTTGTTGTGTTCGATAAACAGTTAAGTGTAGCTTCTTCACCGGCGCGTTCCTCCTGTTGTGTGGAGAAAGTCCTTCACTCCCTCACTATTGTGAAGGGAAAAATCCCTTTTTCCAACCAAAATGTATCCACCAACGGACACGAAGCACACCAACGCAAATTCCATCACCACCTTTAGCGCGTTTGTGGGCAGATTGATTGTGTAGCGGACGATAAAAATTCACAACCCAACGCTACTTGACGGGGCTGGGGGCATTTGAGAAAATTAGATTCGCTTCCGTTGTTGTTCGCGCCGCTTGCTTTGATCCACGGCCGCGATTCCGCGTAGCGAACGCGTAACCAAATTACCCCACCCAGCAGCAATGGTGAAGAAAAGCTCGATCAGCCATGCCTTCGTGGGGATGGAAATGTTTTCAAAGCCAACGATTTTTCGCAGCTGATGGGAGTAAAATTGAAGTAAAAATATTAACATAATTCCACCCGCAACGTGACGTGCATTGCGCGGTAAGATTGCTCCATCCGTTGCTCTCGCCATTTTTGCTCTATAAAAGCTACCCGCTTCCGGTGGCGTAACCGCAGAACGCATTCGTGCATAAGGACAACAGCAGTAGCAGCAGTTACCATGGCACGGGTAACGCTGACCCTTCTAGTATCCCTGGTGGGTTATCTCGCGTACAGCACACTCTCAAGTGAAGCGCAACCGATCGAGTCTCTGTTGCTCGCACCATCCGCATCCGGCAGCTCGCCGGGCCAGGACAGTGGCATCGAAAAACTACAAACTTGGCTGAAGGAATCGAACCTGTATCGTCGACGGATTGGCAACGGGCGCAACTATGCGCCTTCGAGCGGCTACCAGCCGTACCGACGGTCAGTTCCATTGTCCTCGTACTCGGATGTGACCGACAACCTGCTGGAACTTCCGTCGGCAGCCGGTGATGGTTCTGGCCGGCAGAACAACCAGCGGTACGATTTCGACGTGTACTTCGCCGACGGTACCAATGCGGAAAAGGACCAATGGCGCTACAAGGACCCCGTGAAGCACTGGTTCGAGGAGTATGGGCCCCAGCGAGCCGAGAAACGCGCGAAAGCGACCGCAACGCAGAGTGAGGGTGAAAAAAGGGCCGGTGCGGGTGGTGACCAGTTCGATGATTACGGATTTATGCGCTTTGGCTGATAGAATTGGCCTGGGATGGGGCCAACGGCAAAGGATGGCACCTAGCGGGTAGGTTCGGTGTTGCTGGAACGATGCAAGAGAGATGTGCTTGAGACGAGAGCACTTCTAGCACACTTGCGATATCAGTTTTTGGGGGCGGCAAATAAAGCAAACTTCTGTCTGTAACGTGAATCCGGCGGAGTGTGATCGGTCTTCTGAACATACTGATGACGTGAAATGTTGGGTATTTTTTTGTTATTTGTTTAAGAACATTCACAGACAATCCATCCGCCTGTTTGCTTGGTGGTATTGTTACACGTACACCTTGGGAATTTAAGCGAATTGGTCCATTGATTGTAAATGTTCTGTTTGGGGTTTTGTCGCTTATACATAAATAAACGCTCATCATCAATAACTGATCTAATGCATTTACATCTAATGTCCAAACAACTAGTCGATTTGCAAGCAATTTGCCTAATTTTGGCATTTTTGTTCGTAATTTTAATGCTGATTTTAAATGCCAAAATATCCTCTACTCTAAATGCTCTATTTACAACCTATCTTTCACCGACCGTCGTTAGTTTCATAAATGGGATTAAATTATCTCATTATTTATGGAATCAAAAATAACAAAAAAATATGGAAGAAAAAATATTTCTCGAAAACTTCCATGAGTTGAAAATTGGCCTCATAGTTTCAGGCAAAACATGGATTCAAATAATGAAGACCATCTGTTAAGTGAACTTTAATTCTCGATATTTTATTGATTATTTCTCAGAAATTATAAAAAACCACATTTGTTCTGTTTTTCTTCGAAAGTTCGTTGTTTTATTTTTATTCGAATATACAATTTACGATTGAATTACGCACTATAAAAATATGATAGATGTACCGAACGATGACAACAGCCAAACAACATAACGTTACAATTTCGAAGAAAAACGCGTATGACGAGGCGCGTTGAACCTCACGCATCCTATCACACGTCACAAACATGGGTGCGCTATGGTGTCCTTTGTACCGTACCGTATTGCATACTGTTCGAGGAAGAAGCGAAGAAAGCAGCGCAATGACTGATGCTGCAAATTCGTGTTTAAGTTGGGTGAAGAGAATAATTTAACAAATGTTTGCATGACTTTTCGAATTCCTAATGGAGGACGCAACGCACACGATAGACTAGCTTTCGAATTGAACTCCTTAACAATAACCTGTTGTTTAACCACGCTCAGCCCGTAACATTTCACTTCCGTTGATATTCGCGTGAAATGTATCGATATATGCATATGTACAAATAATATAAATCACTCATGTTTTAACTTCAACCAGCTTTCACTTTATCTCCCACTATTCGGCACAATGGTGTAATATAAATATGCGCTTGTCTAGCTTTAACTTAGTCCCTATGCGGCGTTTTCGATTGTCGTCCTACAACTCGCTTCAAATGCCACCTTCGATACGATTTTTTGCTAGGGTTTTATTGCTTTGATATGAACAAACACCATTTCGTCTTTAAAACCTAATCAACATCCATAAAATGCACCACAACAAAACAACTCTATTGCCGTTGATCGGTTATCTACACTCGTGGCCTCCGTTTCCCTAAAATTCTGATTCCGTTCCCCAAAAAAAGCTTTCTTTTTATTCGATTATGTTGCGTTTGGTCGCATATTGGCCGCTCAAAATTCGTTTACTCCTGCTTCGGATGCGACGTGGGTACATCAGCCATCGTGTCTGTTTCATCGTCACCACCAGCTTCATTTTTCGGGCGCGTCCACTTCACCATCGTTTCTGGAGAACGGTAGAGGAACAGTAGCTTCGCGAACAGGTCTTCCTCTAGCGTAAACTCGTACGACTCGCGCACCAAATAGATATCCAGACAGAGTTGCAGCACCCGATCGACGTAGGGCAGGTCTTCAAACATGATTTTAGCGCTTGCGCCCGAAAAAATGCTTGTGCGAAGCATCCGAGAAAAGACCAAAATCATAGTCGAGTAGATACCGATGATGCTGTGGGAAAGTAGAAAACGGTACATGCACATTAGTTGCGTCCCTAAGCTAGCTGCCGTTCGATGCAAGTCACATACCCTCCGGCCGCAATTGAGCTGATGGTACTCGGGAAAATCTTGTCGTTGAACATGTACATCACCAGAAAGGAGGAGCAGTTCGCATACGGCAATCGGGAGAAATATTTTTCATACAACGAATCGGTGCAGTCTTCGGTCACCTCCCACCAGCTAATATCGTTCGACTCCTGTCTCAGCTGCTTCAATCGCAAGTTGCGATAATTTTCATCCGCATCGTCCTCTGAAAAGAAAGCAATCACAAACCATTTTTTATGTTCATTTCGAACACGCACAAACGCATTTCATTACCGTTTGCAGTTTTCACCAGCTGATGAACAGGCCGGATTGAGCCACTGTTTTGGACGCGTAAAAACTTTGGCATCATATGCTGCAGCAAGGGAAGTTCGCCCTCCTTTCCATCCAGCATGTTTATGAGCGCCTCACGGGCAGGTTCCCCGAGCTGGAACATTCGTTCTTCCGATACCGTGCCTGGGATTTCCTTCGAGTTTGACCGACGACTGATCGTGTACCGGAACCGGCACGCTAGCGTTCTATTGTTCACTAAATCATCTCGCAACCGTACCTGGTCAGGAGGTGATATATTCCATATAGACGTCGAACTTATGCCAAGCTTTACTGCTGCCACGTCGACTGGTTCATAATTCGACAGGAATGTTTGTGCCGCGCGTTCCATAAATGGTGTGGTAAAGTTCGCCCAGTTGTTCTCAGTTAATCTAAAAAGGGAAAACACAAAAGCAAATAAATTCAAACTTTGCCCAGAATATGATATCAAGCGCATGTTCCTACCCGTGGATGCTGTTGTTTTGTGCGCTCATAGCGTACACCGGTTCGTAGGGTCCGATACGTAACGAAACCGACACCTCGTACGGAATGTTCGGTTGTCCAACCGCGTTACTGAACGCAAACAGCGCCAGCGGGAACCAAATCAGAAAGATTATTCCAAGCATCATTCCACCGCCCATTAGATACTTTACTGCCGAGCCCTTCTTTTGGCCACGTGGTGCCGGCAGATCCTCTTCCAGCTGTCTCATGCACTTCAGCTGATACACGTTGGAAAAGATGTCCTCCATCTTGAGCCAATCGAACAACGTCATAGACGTGTCCGTCCAGATCCAATCCATCAACGTGCGCAGCTCGAACAGGAACGGAACCGTCATGAACAGCTTGAAGCCGGAAAAGTTCGCCATAGTGAAACCCTTCGTCAGGAAATTGCCCAAAATGCGAGCCGGGTAGCCGCACCGGATTTGATACGCGGAGAACAACAGATAGAAACATTTTATCATATAGTACAGGACGGGAGGCGTGGTAGCGTTGAATGAGCGCTCTGTAGTTGCCGGCAGCACGAAGAACATCCACACGTGCAGACCGATGATAAGGAAGAACTGAAACAATATCTTGCCGGTAATATTCTTGCGCAGGTACAGCGCTCTATCAACTACTATGAGGAAGAATTGAATGATGAGCATCAGCAGGAATGTAACCGGTACTCTGTTTTCCTCGAAATACGACAAAACGCCACCGTCACCGTCTTGAGTCTGGAATAATATAACAAACGTTACAAAATGCTTTACGCCTTTACGCCTTTCTCACAATGAGTGCAGAAAACGAATACGTACTCCGAAAGACGAAAATCCGAACAAAATTACGAAAAAGTTTATGAAATCGCACAGGAACATGTATCCATACACGTCCGCCGTTTTGCGTGACTCCTGTTCGAGTAGTTGACTGAAAAACGCCTTCAACGACGAGGAGTATTTCAGGAATGCCTGTTTCACTACTTGGGCGAAGTATTTCCGCTTCGGTTCCGGATGAATGGACACGCAAAGCACGCTTGCATCGCCGGACATAACCGAATTTTCTTCTACAATTGTGCCAGCCTTCTCGTTGATTTTCACCATTGACAGTCCCGTCAGCTCATCGGGGGGACGAATTTCAAACGTCTCTCGCCTCGAAAAAAGATACCAAGATCAAATAAATATTAATACCAAGTGTGAGATTCTTATGAACAAACCCAAAACAATGCCCTCCAAAAATGCTTCAACGCAAGAGTATAGAAGCATTCAAACATTACCCATTGCTATCGCGCGAGGCTATCACCTTAACTAAGGATAGTGGAATTTTTCCGATTACACTGCGAGATCTACTTTCCATGGAAAAACGTTGGCGCACAACAGAAATGGGGGATTTCAAAAACAAAATTATCGTTTCTCTTCGCGATCTTCGGCCTTGGGTGAATAAAATACGTCAAAGATGAATTTCAACGCAATGATAAGCGAACTGGTTCTATGCATGCTCATACCGATGATAGAGCGATTGTATGCTTGCCGAAGAGCTTCACCGAGATAAAACAAATATTCCTCACGATGTCTTCTTGCTCATCAAAGAGAGAGAAAAAAATATGCGAAGCGTGAGGAGACTTGTAGCTGATTAATTTAAAAAGCTATAACTAGATGAATTAATTTCCTGAGAAATGAAATCTTACTTCTTTTCGTTTTCTTCCGCCAACGCCACCAACGCTTTAGTACGATCGTCATTTGTATCCACCTGGTAGAGACCCTCGGAGAGTGATGGTTCTTCTGTCGGATCTGATTTCCACAGCCCGAGCGATTTCAGGATAAACCGGTGACAGTACAGCATCAACAACAATATGAGATCGTACGTAGCGTAGCCGTCTTTACGCTCGATTCCAAACAAACGTGCCACGTGGAACGGCTGGTTTGAAGGGATCGGTGTTTGGTTCCACCAGAACATCTCAAACTGGCCAATGCATTTTACCAGCACAACCATCTGAGTGTAGGCGATTAGCATTGTCCAAAACGTTTGAGCTGGTCGTGGGAACGTCAGCGTGCCCCAGAGTGTCACCATCAACGGCAGAGGCAGCGAAAGTAAGCTAGCCGAGTTAACCTAGAAGACGGAAATATGCGGAGATTAGGAATTCGATAAATATCGGACACTCATTGTCGCGGGAAAATTTTACCTGATTCAGGAACACTACAAAATAACAAATAAAGTCGGTATGCGACATGACGGCATACCATGCCGCTTGAAACAGCTCAACGAGCACGGAGTGCTTTCGTGATGTAAAATCCTCTTCAGAGCTAACCTCGTCCAACGTACGCCTGATGGCATCCGTTGTGCTGCCATCCGTTTTACTGCGAAAAGGAAACATTAGGTTGGGTAAATAACAACTTACAATTAATCAACCTTCAAGTAAATCACAAAGGTGAGCGAATATTTGTTACACATTCGTAATAAAATTATCATGCTACACTGAAGAAAAACGTTAACGTTTTGGTTAATGTTGGGATACATTTTCTACGCATGCACTATCTCCCGAGTGTTAATCAAATATCCACCTAATTGTAAGACATCATCAACCAATTGTTATCAAATATTTTGAAATACTGCAGACAAGAAGTGCGGAGTGCTTGAATGTGCCGGAACATCTAAGCAGTTTCATATTAGAAGAATCAATTCAATTTCCATAACAAACGAGCAACAGAAGGAGGGCGAGAACCATGTGAAAGATGTGAAAAAGAATGTTTAAATGTGGTATACGTGGAGTTGGGGATGTGTTGTTGATCGGTGCTAAATGATGTAAAGTCTGCGCGGAGTGATCGAGTGAGCTGGCCGTGAAGTAGAGTTGCAGGTTTTGCGTTTCTTCGTGTTCTGTCGGCATTGGGGAATGTACCTGTCCAGCGTATCATTGGAATAGTAGCGGTACGGTATCCCATCTCGGATACCATCTTCGTCCAGACCGCGTTCGGCTGATGGTGCCGAAATGAGGATCTCGGGTAGTAAACTATTACTGCGCCTACGGTGATAGTACGATTCATGTCTTCGGATGGTGCGTAATGATACAAACTCATAAATGTTACACACAATACGAAATCAATCAATGATACCTCCACACATGTGTCGGGCCAACAGAAAAAAAAACAGAAAAACCTTAAAACAACATAGGCGGATAGTTTCTCATTTATAATCTTTTGAAGCAACTACCACCGATAAGTAATCAAATTAAGTGCACCATATTTGCATATTTTGCATTCATGGTTTATACCAGTGCAGAGATCTATGAACAAACTAATTGCAACTGCTACTTATTAGCGTTATTTGCAACCGATCAGCAGTACTTACTCATCTCTAAGCGGATCTTTACGACTGATCATCGCTAGTGCCGCTCCGAGTCCACTTACTGTATGCAGTCTAAACGAAACGTTAAGAATAAAGATAACATGGTCTCATTGGCAACTTCGTATAATGAATGGGAAATAAGGAAAAAGGATTTAGTGGAAAGTTGGTATTCAACTTTCAAACCTTTAGTTTGTAGAACAGCCACAGCGGAAATAAAGCATTTCCTACTAGCGCTACATCACAAAAAGCGTTTTTCCAAACGATTTTAACACAAAAATAGTGCATGTTTCGTATCATGTACATTAAGGAGTATAGCTGCTGCTATAATATGTACAATGTTTGTGCATGCTTGAATATCTAGTTTCAAATGTACAAAAATCACTAAACTATTCTAGTTTCTCTACTTAAAGCTGAATATTTATAAATACTAATATATTCCACAACGTTCATCGTCTCTATGCGGCAATCTAACCCTTTATCTACATCGCACACTTGCACTGTTAGTGTGCGACCATCTGTAGTATATATTGCACTAGCAAATTCAAACTAGGATGTCACCAATTTCCTCCTTACTATCATTTGAGTAACAACGCGGAAATCCGTTCAGTGAATCATAGTAATAGCATGTGGTAGCAAAGTATTACCCTTCGTCCCCAAGCTGGCGTTCGGTATAGTACTCCTGTACGTCACGGATCGTGTTCGGTTTGGGGTCGCTCTCACTGAACGTGTCAGGTTGGGCCACGGAAATCGAAAACGTTACGGCTGGTGACGATGGAACGACAGAATCAGGTTGTTCCGCCTCGGCGTGGTCCGCGTCGTAATCGGAATTGTTGTTAGCGAAACTACTGTGTACATGTCTACTGATGGATGCGGTTGACCCAGAACGGGACAACTGACTACTGCTACTTGAGCCCGTACGTTGCGAGGCAGGGTGCGCCGATGTCTCGGGCTGTGGTGGAGAACTACTGCGGGAAAATCAGATGAGGAATATAAAGGAACTCATAACAGCACGACAAGGGACAAGGATTAAACAACAAAATGGGACGACAAAAGGCAGAATATTCTAGTTGCTCTCTATGGTAGCAGAAGCCATTTTCTAAAACAACATACATGTTACGTTAGTTTTGGTTACATCGATCCTCCACCTCAAGGATATTTACATGCATCTCAAACAGCACTGCACTGTAAATACTCTCGACACCACGAGCAGTAGTATCCGACGTATAGTTCGGGTTCGTTCAAGCACCATTGCACCTACCTGCTCGATCGTGGAACACAGTGCGTCCAGACACCGTCCTTATCCCGTACACCGACTCCAAAGCCAGGAGTTTCCTTGAGCACCTGCTTCTCTCGAGTCAGTACGCGCATTACGTAGCGATAGTTGCGGGATGCACGATGTAATCGCAGCGTCAGTGAACCTAAAGCTCCCGCTACAAAAGCCGGTATCAGTGCTAATGCGGAAAGTGAAAATTTGCTTTTCTTCTCCTCGACCGCGGGTTCCTTTTTAGCTTCAACGTCGTCCTCTTCGTCACTGAGTAACCGAGCCTCTTCGTCCGTTATCGACTGCTGCGGGTGGAGCTGCCGGCTAGGACCTGCTTGCTGAGCATCCGGAGCATCCAATGCCACCGGTTTACGGAGACGTGGTCCCTAAAAAACGGAAAGAAACGCATTAGCAAAGTATTATCTGAATCATTTGTGACGCAAAGCCGAGAGATGATTTTTTTGCGTCTCTCACAATGAAATTTTATTGCTGAATTTTCAAACAAAAGCACATTGGAAGAAAACAAAACTGTTACAGAGAATTCTTACAGTGTGGCGATTCTTACGCAGTTTTGTATGCCAATCGCAGCGTTTAAGCGTAATACCAAAACCGGCTTCCTGATTCGCAGTTCATAGGTATGAAAGGGAAGATTTACTAGGCTACCTGTGTGCTACCCGCGAATAAGATACAGTAAGACTTAGAATGGGGAATGGGAATGGAAAGCAGCAATAATAGCTTGAAGAACACGATTTGTCAGGCGGCGGATGATGAATAGAAGAATCCAACAAATATACACCGTGAACACCACAGGATACGAAACATATTTTACACTTCTTGATACTTCTAAAAATATCTTCTAAAAACATTAGATGCTAAGATGATGTAGAATAAGTTTACTTTAGCATTAAACAACGAGAAAAACACACATTTTTTCAGATTATAGAACACTTACTAAAACAGCATATAAAGAAAACGCATTGGAAACATAAACTCAAATTAATGTTGATCGTGAAAAGTTATCGATCACAAATAACCATCAATAAATTAAACAATTAATACACAACGCACAACGTACAGAAATGGATAACAAAATAAAGCTAAGTTAATTTACAATAAAGCATTACAGAAAAACTCTTTATAGTGTGGAATCTCCTCAGGAAAGATGGAATGCCCAAATGGAAAATATGAAATTGAGTAAAAAAAAATCATAATGAAAAGAAGTAACATCTCGCAAAAACAAAACCAAACAGATTGATGAATGAAGCGTTTGCTACGGCGAAAAAAGAACGAAAATAAACGCAAAACTCACTGAATGAGCATGACCTGGTATTGGTTCAGAAAGAGCGAACCGTTCCGGTAAGGTATAATCGTCGGTATCGGAGTCAGCAGCCGTACTAGCGCCTTGATCGCCCGTGCGCCTTTGCCCTCGAAGAACGACCGGCGACGACAAATGACGTTCTAAAGGGGGATGATCCGCTCCTTCGGCAGGCAACGCGCTAGATGATGCTTGGTCTACTTCATGAGTGTCGTCATTACGTTTACCGTATGCTAGTTCGTACACTTCCTGGTGCCTTCGCTTACGTAATTCAGCTAGTAACTGATGTGGTATTTAGGTCATGCCGAAGTTTAAATTGAGAATTTTTTTTTGCGACAACATAATGATGCAGTGCAAGCGCATCCGACGACGAAATGGTAGTTAACGAACACACGGAACAAAACAGACCGAGCAAGTCAGTTCGGACGGTTTTACAGGCAATGAAGTTGTTGCAATTTCGCAATAAGTTGAGATGTGTGCGAACATAGTGCAAAATTCAGTAGTGGCAGTGCATGTTGTGGGGTTGAGAAATTAAACAACAAAAAAAACACTAATTTAATATCGATTCATTTCCTATCGGGTGGTTGTTGTCTCTAATAGTAAGGGCCATAGTAAACCAGAATATTTAAATTGTCTCAAAATAACTGAAATAATGGTCATTGGTTAGAGTAAAACTTATTGACAAAGTCATTTGGAAACAAAGTGAAAAAAAAAATATTCCAAAACATAAAGTGCAAAACAGGAAACCATGTAATTTTGAGTTCCTACAAACAAACCCATTCAATCAAACTAGAATCCAACTAGATCCAGCTGAAGGAGTCGATTATCAAATCGTGGTATCGTAGATCAAACAAGGCTTACCTTTCCCATTGTAAGTCGATTACTCATTTTTCGAGCTTTTGGTGTTTGATCATCCAGATCGTCATCGTCGTTTACAAGTGGTTCCATCAAGTCCAGCTCAAATTCCTGCTCCACATCCTCGAACATGTAATAATCGCCCGAACGAATGGCTGAAAGAAGCACGGAATGAAGAAAATCAACCAATTAATGACAAAGCCAACAACGGTAAGTCGAAAGCTTTGAGTACCCATCTAACGTAGAAAGCAGATTCTATTTAAGTATTGTGTATAGAACAGAGACAAAGATCAGCATTATCAATTCAAGATCTTTGTGTGCATGAGAACAACCATCGATATATATATATATATATATATATAAGGAATCAAATGTTATGAAATATTAGCCCCTTAATACCTGTAACCTAGGAGGACTGTGACAAATTGCAGTGTCGTTATCAAACCCAAGTATTTATTATTTCATAAAAAACCCAGATTTTACAACAGGGAAATAAATTTTGTGCCATATGTTTGTGCTAAGATTCTTTCAAGAAATAAATACCAATAGGATATGTGATAGCTGCTCCCAACTGGCACAAAGAGAGATTAATTAACGTGTAGATCATGGAAGTGAAGTGCATGGATCAAAAAAGCTTACCGTCCTCTAACATATGATATGTTACGCACATACTTATCAAGTTACTTTTGATCAGATTTTTTTTTAAAAATCGACACACTTTTGTCGATTGAAAGACCGTTTTCCGAATTTATTATACTACCTAACAGGCTAATTCTACAGGATTCCCGCTTTCATCAGTGCACGAGGGGATTTAAATGTGTTCTGAAAACAATCAGAACCGCTGCTATATTCAGCGAAATGTGAACCATGAAACAGGGCTTACGTTAGTATAAAGATCATATAGTAAATGGTTAGAAAAGCGACTTTTATCACATTTTGTCGGAAAAGAGCATTTTGTTAGCACATATATGACATAAGCCACATACCGCGAGACTAATCATAATCGAGTTTAATAATACGAGAAATTACTAAAGAAACCCGCCAAAGGATTTAAACCGCTATCATAGCGTACACCCACCAAGTGTTTAGTCACAAATGACCACAGATGAAAAACGAAATTGGGTACACGAAACAGTCACTGAAATCTCTCCCAGTTATTAGTATGCAGATAAAGAAAGGGTAGTAAAGAAAGACAAATTGTAAAATCCTGGAGAACAGTCAAATTGACTGTATGTAAATCTGAGTAAAATGTTTCCAATAGAATACCGAACAACAACCAAAGGGATAGCGATACATTAGCGTTAAAAAAGCGACACAATGCTGGGAGAGAGAGAGAGTGCATCCAGCATCCAGTACTACAATTTCTATTGATAAAGGTCAAATATTGCTCTAGCAATGAATACGCGGTGGGAACAGTGGGAGGACAAGGAAACAGAAAAGTAAAACTACGGATTGCGAGGACATTGGAAACAGGGTTCCATCCATCCTGGTCCGTCTGTTACCCGTTGGTCTGTGTTCCGATATTTTGCGCTTCAAACTCGACCTATGGTCGACAGTATCTATAACAAAAGAGAGAGAAAACAAAACCGTGGGTTGAAAACGTAAAAGAAGGATAGAGTAGTGGCGACATAGTCACAGAGAATGCAACACTGGTTGCATCGTATCGTGCGTTTAGAGATATATAACGAAATATGCGCATAGTAATACGCTATAGTACTTAGTAACGGTACAACAAACATTCCCGACAATTTGCTCCTTCATGTTATGGAAAGAGGAACATTTGTAAAAAACATGGACATAAAGGACATGGAAATCGACATAAAGGAAAGCTATTTACTGCGTTTTTTTGATTGCAATATGTACAGACGGTAGAACTCGGTCGAATTCATTTAGAAATTTTCATGTTCATTCACTTCCATGCACGATTTACGGAGTTGATAGTAGTTGCAGTTCACTATTAAATTCACTTTCAATCAATCCGTTTTGTTGACAGCTTATACTACTATTATGAAAAGTAAAACACAACAATGACAAAGTTGATTTTATTTGTTATCATATGTACAGTATTGATAGTTGACCTTATTCTAGGACTAGGATAAACGATTCGCCTTACCTGCAAGACGACCTTCCTATTGACGAAGAATTAATACTTGAGTGCTATCTTGCAGTTATGTACTTTTGCTTTGCAAGAAATAACGTATAAGTGCTATTATATGACGGTGCGAACTAGAAGACGAAAGCATATGCGCTTGTGAGTCGATAAGGGCATTGAACCCAATGTTCACTTGCTAACGTAGATAAGCGCCATAGCAAAATTTAGTTAAGTAAGTAAGAGTGTTGCTAAAGAAATGTTTAAATATTGGAAAGTACAACACGACACAGACACGGACATGAGATAATGGAAGAGAATAATTACACTCGTGGTGCGACACTGGCGAGCGTGATCTAGCGGACCTGATCGAGTCCCGCAAACCAGCTTCACCAACTGGGCCCCAAAAACTGCGTGATCGTGATCGTCGTCTCGATGTCAAACGGCCGCCATTCGCGGTATTCGTTACATCATCGTACCGAGTATCATCATCTACGAATAACGACACCAGGAAACTGGACCGACGACGTGCTCCAATCGCATCGCCTCCGACTAGCTCATCCGGCACAACGGAACCGGATCCCATACTCGAGAGACGTCGGTGCCGAGGTTGATTCGGTGCGAATGTGGCTGAACGCGGGGAGCGAGGTGAACGAGGTGATTGCGAGGGTTGCTGAGACTGATCGTTTTCTCGACCATTAGTTGCATCCTAAAACAAATTTCATTCATGATCAGCATATCGCAAATAAATATTAAAGCACATAAAAAAAAGAGCAACATAGGATGCAGTGGTTGCCACATTACGATAACGAAAAAGATTACTTCGTTCGCCATGTAGATGTTGCTGGTAGGAACCGTACGATGCTGTGCTTTTGGACTGACAGTCAACTCATGGTTTGCAGGCCAGGATACCGCATTCAAACTGGACTGGCGGCGATGTTGCCGAGATTGCAGGGCTGTCTTTGTCGGTGGCATCAAAGTGTTTGTGGTCGGGGCCACGCAGGGCGCCACCGAGCTTAGTGGATCTCTTTGATCCTTTTCGAATGGTGGTGGCGAAAACACGGGGAATGTATCATCTGGACTGCAAACTCGGGCCAACAAATCATTAGGAGAATCGAACGACATTCTCTGTGGATCTAAATATGCGTCCAACGAAACGGTCATCAGAGCAGAACTTGGTGATGGTACCTACGGTAGTAAGCAGAATCAAAAATATATAATTGGTTCTTATCACGAGGATACCCATCAGGAACATTGTTTGACATTTGTTTGCAAACCAATCACTTGAAAGCTATCATAACAACAATCTAATTAACAATCTAATTAAAGACAACCCCTAATAGGTAACCTCACCATACTCTAAGTGTGTGTGTGGAAAAAAAAGAAACGTTTCGCTAGATTTTCACAAACACGGATTTTTCAATTTTGAAATGCCAATCTTTAGACAAACCTGCGTTTGGTATGATCCTCTTCCCACCGTTAATCCACCGTTGTCCGAGGGCATTTCCGAAAGACCTTCGCCTTCGATAAACATCGAATTGCCCGCTAATTCGTCCTCTATGGGAGTATGATATCCTGTATACGATGACATACTATGAGTTTGCTGTAGTTGACGCCGTTCGGCATCTTCCAGTGCGAAAATGATTGGTGGCAGAAGTTGATAGATTTGTATGTCATGAAGGATGATGAGAAGAGAAAAAATTGAAAGAAAGAAAGAAAAACGAAACCAACGCCCTTTTTTGGTTAGCCCTTTCGCTTATACACTTGTCAGCTGTTCAATACGAACTACGAACTCGGTTGCATCCAAAGCACTACATGTTTGCATCCACACGGGAAAAATAAGTTCTACTGTGGGTGATTTAAAACAACTACAGCATAACTATTCAATCCATATCATTGTGCGACACTACATTACGATGCGGAGTTGCTGGTAAAAAGGCCCTATGAATTAAGGCAGATGATGTGATCCAAAATTCATTTTCAACAAAAGCTACTATCATACTTGTGAGCATTCAGTTCTGCACACAATAGTATTTAAAAACAAAACAAACATAAGTACAACATAATTACTTACTCCGTAACGCTGTAATCATACTTTCGCTTAACTGTTTGCACATAATTAAATGATGCACAGTACGATTCCTGATCACATCGACACAAACCATAACACGATACGTACGAAAACGATCTTCAAAATTCAAAATCGTCACTGCGAGAGGTGATTTAACTTAATTAATTGTGACAGAACGAGTTATTATAAGACCGCGGCCGAAGAATGATAAAACAAACGTGTAACGATGAAATGCAAATCAAAACTCATATAGCAACTATTCAGAGTGGTTGATTTGTTATAAGATAGAGGTTGAGTACATGTAAGACCTGAAAATGTTACCTATAGCATGGTTAGGGTGATCTTGCACGGCTTCCAGAATTTTTTGCTGCGTCGCCTTGATACGATCCATCTTGGCTTTGATTTTCTCCAGAATCTGTCGCTCACGTTCCGCTTCCTGTGTGCTTTCCTTGATTCGTAGTTCTTCTATAAGCTCAGCTCCCCTAATAAGCAATTAGTACGACTACATTAGAAACAGTCCACAAGGATCGAAACATCAAACAACTAGTTTACACCTACCTGGAGGCTAAATATTTACTGGCTTTCGATTCATTAATGATATGACAGAAATAATGGCTGGAAAACAACCGCCGCTGTAGCAACAGAAAAGCAAAGCACATCCCGTCCCAAAAAAGCCCGGCATCGTATGGATCTGGGATGTTGCACTGTTGATCGCCGGGATCTACTGAACCAGGAGGGGGCGGTGGGAGCGTGGAAGACAAGCAGTTCATACCGAACAGTTGCATCACCCAGCAGGTGTTATTTACTAACTGGTCCAGAAAAAGGCAACCGAATAGCTGCAAGATCGCTTTGGCACCGACGACAAACACATTGTAGCCTATCAGAAAATTCCATCTGACGAAAAAGAAAAGCAATAATTCAATATATGAAAATTATGATAGATCTACTAATTTAATCACACAAAAAACCTACCGCTTTAAAATATACTCGATCGAGTGAAGATAGAAATCAGTTCCTTGCCACAAGAAGAAGAATGCACCTATCAGGTAACCGATCGAGAAGAGGTTCACTCGGTTAGAGCCAGTTAAAAATACGACGGCCAAAGTGAACCAGAAAAACACTAAAAACAGCAACCGTTTCAACACATCCAACCAGTTGCGCAATTTTGTAATGAAATCTGGCGTAGGATTCTGGAAGCTGCCGTCGTCAAGCTTTTTGAAATCCTCGAGCACTGATTGGTTGCTGCCTCCGCCAAAGTGCTTCGGAGGCTGCCTTTCCAACTGGAACACAACCGTCTGCCGACATAAAAACATCAACAACACAAAGTCGGACACCATTTTGCTGGCAAAACTTCGAAATTCGACCGTATTTTCCGGTAACATAGCCCAGATACGAAAGTGATCCAGCTGTGGAATAAACCACGGATAGTTTACGCAGGCTAGAGGTGGCAATCCAATAAAAAGTAAGTACTGGATGGGGATGCTGACGATGATAAACCATGTTAACCATTTCCAAACGCGCTGCAGAACGTCGCGGGTCTTGTGGAACATCACTGCAAGCCAGACAGCGTAAAACATGGACAGTATGTCCATTCGATTTCCGATCACCACGACCAATGCAACGAGCGATATTTCGACGCCAAATTTGTAATATCCATAGTTGAAAAGATACATGATCATTCTCGGAATATCCTTGTCTGCGTCAGCACGCACGATGTTCGGAAACATGAGTGACGGTGCTCTCGGTGACTGTCCCAATCGCATACGGTGTATCGTCTGGCGCAGTATAGTCACCGCGTGCACGGTTACGATTAGAATGTAAACGAGATATGGTCGCAACAAATCCGCTAAAGTTTCGCCCGAGCCGGCTTTACGCATTCCGAACCATTTAGCATTGTTCATGTCCATCAGCGTTGTATTGCCATCGATGTTAGGGCACTCGCTTTGGAAGTTCTCCTCTTTAATGTACTTCACCTGGTAGATCATGGTCAGGATCAGCATGAACGCCGAGAACAGTGACATGATGCGCGTTATTTTGATTAACCGATCGTGCATCAGAGAATGTTTACCCGTCGTATGGGATTTTACCGTAACCACCGAGAGAACAACGTAAAGTAGATGCAAAAAATTAACCGAGTTTACACTTAACGAAAACGCCACTATTAGCACGATCTTCAGCATATGAATCTCGAAAAATACCCAGGTGAGCTCCAACAGCACGAGCGATTGCTTCCATGCTTTCCGAGCGAAACCAGCAATTTCTTGCCGCGAGAGCTTACGAAAGCGAAAATCTTCCATCTTTTCGTACTCATCGTCTTCATCGGCAACTTTCACTTTCGCGGATTGAGTATCCGTCGGAGCAGGAGGTACAGGAGCTGACGTTTCGGCCGCCGTTGTGGATTTTGGAGGCTCAGAATTTGCGGAATCTGTGACGGCTTTGTTTTCGCTATTCGTAAACGTGCCATATGCAGGACCTTCAGCAGCTGTCTTGCTACGTCCGTCATCTTCATTTTCATCATCCGACGGATCATCTATTTGGCTGTAGAAACATAACAAATTCTGTCGATCATTCTTTACAATTTAAAGGTGGATTTTTATACTTACACGGATGGAATTTCGCTTATGATCAAAAACCGTTCGTGACAGTAATGGAGCTGTATCACAGTGATTATAACGACCAGTGTGGGATTGACCAAGTGAAGGAACAGTTGACCAGTTTTAAAAATTTCCAAACCAATATCTTCTTGCCTACGATAAACAGACGCATGTGAAAGGAAATTGAGTTTTGAAGCTGGGAGCAAATTTTACCGTAAAAATATGCTTTAAACCAATACTTACAACTCTTTCGATATGCCTATTGCTGCCCAGTACCTTGGAAACTGTTCGAACTGATGCAAATAGACTAGTACCAATATCGACATCGAATACACGATTACCATAAGCCAAAAAGTGAACATGACTCTTCTCCATACTCGGAACGAAAACTTTAATGAAAAGAATACACAGGATTGAAATGCAACTCTACTTCAGCATTTTCTAACCCGTTAAAATTTTCCCACCACTCACCTGGAATGTAAGTACAAAACACAGGAACAGCACCATGTACACGATTCGGAAAACGGTCATCCGGTTGCCTATGATTGCGGACAGGAAAAGGGTCAGGGCTACCACCCAGATCCAGAATTTGATCATGAACGACTTAAAAAACTTCGCCATGCGATCTACTATGGCGGAGGATTTTTTCTCAGGAGGTCGCTCCATAGAGGACGAAGGACCCGTAGCTGCGGTCGTTGCTGCTCCTACCGGCAATTGCAGCGGTGCGGCCATATTTGCAATCATTGACTCCCGACGCTCCGTTTGCTTTTCCTGGATCATCTGCCGTAGCGAAATCCAGAACATCGTAGTGAATAAGGACTTTACTAGCAGAGGCACACACGGATACTCCAGTCGTCGAACGAACCCGACTTCTTCCAGATTAATTCCGGATCCCTAGAGATAAAAGATCGCGTGAACAAATCACGTATATGAGCAATTATCATATTTTTATATGATATTTCTTTTAGTCAACATACCTCGAATACGGTTGGCAACTCTGCCTCGGTAAGGTTCATACCGTACAGGAACTGAGCCAATAGTAGCATCTCGGCGTATATTACCAAGAAAGGACTGGAGTTCAGCATATTTTTACGATGATTTGGTAGAATCCAAATCAAGTTGGCCCAAATCAGTAACACGAACGTCAACCAGCTATGGTACATGATACTCCACACCTGATAATGAAAAAGCAGGATCCTTAGCACTGCGAACCGAAGACCCATAACGCCCAGAGCTCGGAACTTACCATCATTATGACATTTGTAAAGATGTAACTATTCTTATAAATGTACGAGGCCACATTCCGAATGGCCAAAAAGGCTTGTTCGAAAAAGCTTAAGGGTTCTTCTTCCTCTGAAATATTTTTATTTGTTGCTGTAGTAATTTGTTTTGCCAATAAAACATGATAGTGATAACATATTTGCAATAAGTTCATTTGGTATTGTGTTTAGATATAGTTACGAAACAAATTATTTTGCAATTGAATAGTGAGCATATGCATTGATTTTACGTTGTTGTTGCGTTGTGTTTGATCAATCACCGAATCACCGTACAAATGCAGGACCATATTTACAGACGTATAAACACAGGTGCAGTTTACAGAGAGTTTGCACGTTAAGCGTTCGACACGGAAACAACATTGCCAATAATAACAAAAAGAGATGAAAAAAAAATGAATAAAAAATACAGTTAAGAAAAATAGATGTAAAAACTAACGTTAACGTGGGATGGAATGATTTCATGACTAATAGCGATTTGAGGCGGTGTTAAGACGGAAGTATTCTATGGAAGTTCGTTCATTTTTTTATATGAGGGTTTCACAAATTTGTACTATTCTTTTTTGTGTTTTGTAATGATTTTTTTTTTCATAGATATTTACTTTTTTCAAGCCATTTATCGATGTGCTTATTCAGGATGAGTCTAAACTGTTTTTACTTTCATCACTTACCTAGGGTTTCTAATGCTATTTGATCGGTTTGAGCACAATCTTTGCCATCGGCCGCTGACGCATCTCGTATCCTATGCGTCCCACGACGCATCAGCTGCAAAAAAGTAATGCCAGTCATGAAAAAAAACATTCTAGTTGTAAAGAAAGTTTAATTACGGGAAAAAAACACACATGATATGATACAACACACGCACATACACATTCATTTATAATTATGTTTAAAGGAGGATAATGATAGATAAAATTAGTAGGAACAGTGAAGATAAAGAACAATTTTGAAACAAAATAACCAATTTTTAAACGGCATTATACGACTGAAGAGTGCTTTCATTTCCTGTTTGCTCCTTCGCTGGCTTTCATTATTCTGCTCCTTCTCTTACGGGAAAACGGAGGAAGTGGGATAAAAATATGCAAATCAAATACGTACGGGTGTTCGCTCGTCCGGAATGTCTGAATTTACCAGTACGGTGTTGATTCTGCCAAATGATGTCGACCTACCGTAGGTATAGTATCCGCGATTGTTTGGATCGTTGGTTTGATACTTTTGTTTAATGATGGTATTCCAAAAGCACGCGTTACAAGTTCCAGTCCGCCCGACCAAAAAAAACACACGCCCGCGCACAAATACACACAATGTTAGGATGATGGTGAATGTTCATGGAGAATGTGAATGAAGCATAGATGCATCGTGAGTAAGTGGTAATGTTCGCGCATTTATAGAAAATGAACCAAATAAGTTTCGAAAGCAAAATCACCCCCAGAAGGACGTGAGTTTGACAGTGAATTTGATTCGCGAAACCATGTAATTAAAAAAGAATAATAGTCATATAGCGGATTGATCGCCCGTCGTGTGTTTAGATGTTTATTCCACGAAACAAAGAATTGAAAGAGAAAAGGAAAAAAAGAAAGAACAGAAATTCACTAAATCAGAAAAAAACTTGATAAAAAATAACGAAAATTAGTAGAAATAATTTTTACACATTATATCAAATTTGTTAATAAATAAGGGAAACAATAGAAACAAATACTGTTAGTTGATGTTGGGCAAGGATGCGAAGTACAATTTATGATGGAAATTAAATCGTTACTTTACAGGACAAAAATATTAATTTTTCAGAATCGATATGTTTTTTATGGAAATAGATAAATTATAAAGCATATTTACCACAGATCGACAGAAAAGCGTATGGGCTTAGTAAACAGCTAGCTTGCCGCCAAAGTAGTATGTTAGCTTACCTTGAAACTGAATTGTTTCTACGCTTACCGTTGAATTGTTTCATAAACATTCATTTTCAAAACTGAAAGCTAAATAACAACATGCTGCATCTACTTTTAACGCATTCAAGCAAAATAATTGTGTGCGTAGCGTCAATCAATAAAAAAAAACAAAGGCCTGTTTAAAAGCTAAACAAACGGTTCTAACAAAGATACTGGTTGTGTTGCTTACTTTCACCTTCAAAGCCGCACCACGCCACCGATCGCTGGTGAGCGTTTTGCGCAGCATATTCCGACGTTGCATGCGGAAGGAGATTTGATTTTGCATCCTAATGCCATTTTCGAGCTGACTCGATAGATCCGAACGTTTCTTCTCCTTCTCGTTTTCGGTCTGCTCATCAATTTGGGGGCAATTTGGAATTGGGCGTCATTTTATTTGTTTCGCACCAATTTAACCCAAATCATACGCATGCATTTGTGGTACAGAGTGATGCGGCCGGTAATAGCGATAATGATTAAGGGAGTAATATCGTAAAACACGCACAGCAAAAGTTCACGAGCAAGTGGAACGACATTCGGAGATAAGAATATTTTAGTTTAGCAATACATTGCGCAGCACAAAACGGTATGTTTAACGTTTTGCATAAACCACAAGCCATTTTGCGAGCGCATATTCGAAGGACAGCATTCGTGATTCATAGCATTACAGCAGCAGCCCGTCCCGGAGAGGGTACGATTAGGTGAAAGTACAATTTAGTTTCGAACGATCAAGCGCGAACAGTCCAATGAGATTTCGTTAGCGGTAGGATGAAATTTGATTTTAATATTAATGTTACTATCTCGGGTTTTGTTTAGCCACACCAACAAGGCATTGTGGAAAGGGTACACTCTCAATCCGAAGCGCTTTATAGTACGCATACTTACTCTTGTTCGTAGCAGTAGCGAAGAGGTCACCGTTAGACAGTAGTAGCACAGGAGCAGGAAGATCGGATTGAGGTACACATCCGTGTCAAAATGAGAGTTAAAGTACACGTTGCGAATGTCGGTTCCATTCGTCAGGTCGCAGCTCGAGGTAAGTATAGGCTTCAGAGCAAGCACGCGAGCTGCAGTATCGTTGAAATATAACACCTCCTGAGGCCAGGGGTTCTGGTACGCCAGTAATAGTACAATGTGGATGACTAGAAACACTAGGGTGATCTTTAAAACTATTCCAAACGCCCTGTGTATTAAAAAAAATGCGGAAAAAAACGAAAGCATGCTCCATTAGATAAACCACGTACTGGCTTCCCCCAAGGGCTTCCATCCTACATACCTATCGAGCTGCTTACAACAAGCCCACCACGAGGCAGCGCCAAGGAAAACGACAAAATATACTCCACTCAGTGCGGACGGTTGTATGATGCCCACCACACACAGCATGCCCATCGACAGGAACACGCCCAGCTTCGTGAAGAAAGGCAATCGTTCTTGGCTGATGAAACTAGCCTGAGGTTCGGCATCCTCAGTCGCAGAATTTTGGACCGAACTGCCAGCACCCTGCTCAGTATCTCCTTGAGCGTTGCTTGTATCGGCACCATTCCGCCTAGAGGCGATTACACCGGACAATTTCCGCAAAACGACGTGGACAATGGTTACTCCGAAGCCAAGGATCACTGGCGGAGCCATCCAATACACCACCATCCAGGCGCCTAACCCATGGAAGGATATGATGCCGATATGGCGAAGAATTATTTCAGCCAATTGACAGGATTCGAGCGTGCTGCTATGAAAACCTATCTGTATCAGCTGGAATACAATCACAATGCTTAGATCTAGCACAACAAACAGCGTCAGAAGCTTCATAAAAAGCCCGGTTGGTCCTGGAAAATAAAATACAAAACACAGAGCACGCCGTTGAAATGTAAACCACATCCAATTCATCAGTGCTTCCTTAAACATGTTCTTTACATACCCAGGATGGTTTTTTTGTTGGCTACAGGCACATAAGGAATAGCTAAAAGGCATATTAAATATGGAATGGCTAGTACTACCGGCCTCATCATCACACCTAATTGTAGCAAGAAGAAAACAAAGAGAAAAATATGCACATAGTTAATATTAAATACAATTATAAAGCTGTTACAGATTTTGTTTAAAATTTAAAGTTTTTTTAATTTAAAAGTTATGCCTTCAAACTCATGCATTTAGCTTGTAGTAATTCTAATACACCCGAGTTGGTAGTCCAACCCCTTCCAACCGTACTTTACTAGCATGAAAAAGCATTTTTTTACAAATACACTCCCTCCTAACGTTCTCTAAATACACTCCCTAATGTTCGGAGTAGCCAAGCAGAAACATATTGCTACTTTCCAGTATCATCATTTTACCAATCCCGATTACCGAAGGTCATATGGGCGAGCCCAAAACAGTACAACCGGAAGAGACCCCAGTGTCACGCTGGGACTCCATTGAGGTGTTTTCTCTCCATTCTCCCTATGGGACGCATCATGTAAAATAGCATATACGCAAATCCTACCACAGGCAATGTGCAACTGCGAACGCATGAATCCCACCGGGCGCGAGTAGTAGTGAAAATTACCAATTCCCGCTGAGTTTACCGAGGGTGTGTAATAAAATTAGCATACAAGTTGGGCCCACGGGAGCCCAGCTACTACCATTACCGCCGAAGCCGAAGGTCTTCCCTGATGTAACCAGTATCACACTGGTGCACCGCAGCAAAAGTCGAATGGAGAAGGTTAACACACGCTTTGCGACTTGCATAGTAGCAATGGGACGCTAATGGGACGTGATATAGTAGCGTCCGAAGTGTTGATCACTCCACTGCACGGACTCGCCATCCCTGTTTGAGGTGCTTTGCCTGTTTGAGGTGCATGATTTATGTTTCTCTTTAATTCTGGTCCCACACACACAGTCAACATGCTGAGCAATGCTTCTGCTCTGGTGCTGAAATTGATACGCACCATTACTAATCTCAACAGGAAAACTCCACCGAAACGCACGCTACCACGTGTGCGGATTCTAACGTGTCCTAAATGTCCCGATTAAGGTAGTTCCGCTGCTGACCTGTTTCGTCAGAATCACGCTGCCCAGGTCTGCTTCCCCAGGGGAGCTCGTTCGGGCTGTAATATCAATTAGGAGAAACGCCAAAAACCGGAACAACACCCGAACCTACCTTTTCGTCAGCCAGCAGGCAGGCAGAGCGCGTGTTAACGTGGTTCGTTTTTGCTGATAATAAAAAAAAGGCTCTCGGGGAAAGTCAATGAAAATCTTGCCATGTATAACTGGCTGGCTTGACCTGCCAACCGGAAACGATACGACACGAGGTTGCCCTTTCACTGGGCAACCATTCGAGCCATTGGTTTAGCGCGATCATGTTTGACCGTTAGGGAAAGTGGGTCAAAGTGGGACGTCTTGGCCCATAAAGACGACCCTTTTTCCTTGTTCTTGCCACAAAAGTCGAGTCCCCTGTAACTCCTTGGTGCCGGAGTTTTAGCACTTCTAATCCGCTTTCCGTGACCGTGATCTGCTTGCCCTGTAAGGTCCGTCATACGAAGTCCGGAAAAATAAATCCTTCATTGATTGACGTCAACTTCATTCACTGCAGAGCGCGGAAAATGATGACAAAACCACCGGGAATACCAGCAAGGTGTTTGTCAACCTCACGAGGTTCAGCAAGAAAACGTACGAACAAGAACACAATTTATTGGCATGTAATTAAATGAGCATCTGCGCCACGGAAATAGTAAACAGTGTGCCAGATGAGCTTAAGCCTAACGGTGTATATTCACATTCGGCCGGTTCCACGTTCCAAGCTAATCGATGCCGTTTGATAGTGATTTCCTACCCCGGCAACCACCTCCAATGCCGGTCGGAAAAGCAAACAAAATTGCTCTTTCCCGAGTTTGAATGTGTAAGAAAGCGTGGCTCGTAATCCTCGCGCCGTCGCGTTGATATCATCGCCTTGAAGAAGAAAATTAACTTCTCACCCTCGGCCGGATACACAACAACATTTATGGTTGGTATGTTCAGTTCAAGCTATGTTTCAGGACACGGGAAGTAGGCTAATGAATGAATTTCCTTTTCAAAAAAAACCTTACTACGACAACCCTGGCGCAGCGACAAAATTGCACAAAAACTGTATTGGGTCACAATTTATTGCTCGGTGTTATATAAACAAAGTAGACGAAAACAATAGCCGATGCATTTGAAGGTCTAGTGCAGTTTATCTTTGCACTAAAAAAGAATCACTTCCGGATTAAAAATGTACAGTAAGTGAGCTGTATTTTAGGTGTTTTATTACAAACAAATATATTTAAAAAATGTAACGTAACACAAAAAAGGACAAAAAATATACCAGGCACACTCGCAACAAAAGAGTACATCATTTGCAAAGATAAATAAATGTATGTAAAATTCTAGATTTCTTGCCAAAAATCCCCTTTAATTCAATAAAGTCAAAAGAACCAGCACACTAATATCGAGCCAATGGCCGAACGGCAAAGTCACACGGGCTTTGTGTGCCAGCCATAAATGTTAAGGCACCACCTGCTAACCAGCACACCAGCCCACACCGGATACGGAATCAACTTCCCCTTCCGGCGTATCAGCGGGAAAAACCAATGATACCCACTTCCCTGTCATGGCCACCGACCGACGGCGACGGCAGCGCATCATTCTATCTGACATTTTAATCATTTTCCTTTCGTTTCTCGTCACACCCAACCCGATCGCTGGAAAAGAAGGTGGAAAGAGTACCAGAACAGCGAAGAAGGCAATGGCAACGATTTCTGCTATTTATCGGCGGAATCACTGCCCCAGGAATCGTACCCCAAAGCCCCGCAAAAACACCCGACGGCCGAACTTCCTGACCTTTCCGTTTACATTTCCGCGTAGTGTAATGCCTCCCGAAGGGTGCCGGTGGATAGTTTTTCTTTTCTTTTCCTTCACCCACTTTCTCGGTCGAGCCTGGCGTTCTGATTTTGTTTGCAGAATGACAATCGCAGCTCCATCCGGAGCCGAGTTATCCTCGAACCGGTGGACGCTCGCCTATCCTTCAATTTTGGGGTTTTACTACCATACGCTTGCTCGAGAGTCCTGGAAAATTTTTACGATCAACTCTGCGCACCTCCCAGCCAACCTGCGCTAGGGGCAGTAAATTAATTTTAATGATAACTGTCGTGTTCGAACCCTGCCGCGCCTATATTATCGGATGCATCAGCAAACACAACAAACGCGCCGCAGGAACGCTTCGTCAGTCGTCGGAGCGCACAAACCACACTTACATGTTGCCAGGATGAGCGGCAGAACAAGCCGCTGGACGACAAGGCACAGGAAGTAGTTCGCCATACTGGACGACTGGAAGATTCCGGTTCCGGTAGTCATCTACGGGCCGTGCTTTCATAAACCGTTGTTCGAAGGCATTCAGCTTTGATCTGGGAAAATAAGCAAACATTTTGCGATGTTAGTTTTACAATGTAAACAGAGAAATATCACGTGCGGAGCAGATCACGATCATAGACTAACTACAAATTTACACACCATTTTTAGCAGAAGTTAAAAAAAATAACCACATAAACACAAAACACGTTGTGCAGCACACAGCTAAACATGCCAAATCAAATTATGTTAGACCTTTTTTAAAAGGATTGTTTGAACAATTCAGCATATTAAATATTCCATTCAATCAATTAGCACAAACACAAAACGATTCTGATTCTAAAAGCTGAGCATTTTCAAATGGAGTTCGTGTATTTAAAAACCAACTATTATTTTATAAAAAAAAACCCAGCATAAACTACATAAGTTTGCCAACTCTGATCAAGTGCAAATCCTTAACAAAAATCAACGAATGAGCTTATTCCATTCACCCCGACAAGGCAAAGGTCAATGCACGAGTCGGGTGAAAGTGAAATCACGCCATCCTACCGATAGCTCTAGCAGTGTGTGCGATAGGCTACCGGTTGGTTCCTTCTACTTCCTCCATACCCAAGCAAGGGCCCATTATCCCAAGCGACAAGCCTACAAGGTCCTGGGGGCGCCTGATTTCGCATGGTAAAACTGGAACGTGCGAGGAAAATAGTTTCGTTTTCAATTAAATTATGAATATTCATAACGTCAGCGAACGTTGCCCCGTTCTCGTTATGTGCCATCCCGTCTGTTCGGTTTCGAGTCACATCTATTTAATTTGACCACCACCAGATAAGAGGTGCGAAAGAGCATGTTAAACATCGCCAATGTTGTCTAGTGATGGAGGCATGCATTTCGCACTTTGTTAACGAAGGACAAGAAGCACTTTATTTTGATAATCGAAACACATGTTTACACATTAATTATAAGAGCAGTATGAAAACGATTGTAATATAAATAAAAAAAGTGTTTTGCCTAAAGTATACATACATATTATGCGAATTGATTATACACCTCAGGTAAGCGGGATTGGGATAAATTAACAAATTATTCTCCCACCAACAGCTCCCAACACCCAACGACATTGAGACAATATCACAAGTCCATGGTCAGGTTGGGTAGATTTTTTTTCTTTCCACCTAAAAGATGATTTCTAACCACGGTCACTGAACAGCACGCAAACAGGGCACGTTTTAGCAGAACCCCACTGAAATGGGCGGTTTCGCTATCTTTGCGGCCACCATGCGCTCAGCTCATATCTAATGCACGCGACTGAATACAGCTCCAGCAAAGAGCCGGTGGTTGATGAGCTATCAGCATGCATGCATATCATTAGCGTAATTAGGAGCGAAACGAGAGGCATTAGCTCAAAGAAGCGAGATACGTTTAGCTTGTTTTTTTTTTTTGCATAATCCTCTCGACACCTTGAGCACGGCTAATTTCCGCCTCGCTTTTCATATATATTTTCTTCATATCAATCTCCTTCCCTGCTGACTACGATCACGCCCCGCTCGTCATGCCAGTTCTGCTCGCGAATTAATTAACCAAGGTTTAGTGACGTTTTCGGAGCGATAATGTTGTTGAGGAGCGCACGTGCGCGTGTGTGGAACTGATGGCAACCGAGTTTATCAAAGTCAAAGTCTTATTACCGAGAGGTAGCATTGCGCGTTACAGTAGAGGAATTTGGCGAACGAGGTTAACACGCCAACAACCCCTCCGATTGCGTGTTGCCGTGCTCGTTGATCATCACGGGGATTAAAAAAGGATTGGCCAACGCGCAACGGTTGGAAGGAACCACCGGGAGTTCATTTATGCAAAATCCCTGACATGATCCTTTTCGATTTCGACCCACAAACGAAACCCGTGATGAATAGAAGGCGGGGTGCACTCAGCGAGTGTTTTTTTCTTTCTAAAATGTTCATTACCGATACGAGAATTCCATTTTGGAATTAGCAAAGCAGGCAAGTGACAAAATTTTCGCTCTCCAATCCAAACAAATGCTCTGCGTGTGTGATGTTTTCATTGATTTTTAAACACCCTTTCGTGCGCGCAAAAAAAGCAGTTGCAGCATTCGCCCATCCCGAACACGATGGGAGGAAAACGTTCTGAAATAGAAACGGCAAACGGAACACCCAAACGGAAGCAGACTCGCGGAAGGAAAAAGTGCATGACATCATGGTCGAATAATTCATCGCACGGGGAGCGGCTCGGGGTTTGTGAGAGAAAAAATTCCTCGAACCATCCATTATCGCGACAGTGAATAAGTCCGCTAAATGATCTTCCATCGTGAACATGCTTTGGGAAGAGGCTGTCAGATATATGGTACGCATGTAGCCCTCATATGTCGCCCTCATATCAGACCTGATGCATCAGTGTCGAAGGTTAGATAATTGACTGGCATATATTTCAACGCGCGTCTCAAAATGGTTGTCAATATTGAGTGAAACTGTTCAAATTATGAATTGAATCATTAACTTGTTCAAGTGTTTGTTCACATTTTCAAATTTTCAACCATCAAACGAGTATAAAGATCTAAAAGTACACTACTAAGGTAAAAACGTCACAATAAACGCCCATTTACGCTATCGTTTACAGAATGCAATAAAGCATAACACAAAACGCCACGGCGCTGCTACAATAGTATCAAGAACAGATAACACAACAAAAACTAATCTCGACTAGTTGGGTTAGCCTTACTCCCACCTTTCAACAGCTTTCCTCACCATAATACGGTCTGGAAGTTCACTCCGCGCACTAAAAATTGCTGGTGTCGTTGTGCGAGAGGAAAAAAATACCCACACCGCTAATCAGCTGATGACATCATCATCACGAGCAAAGCATCGCGACTTGCTGGACGCATGCACAACAACCCCAGCAGTATAAGCTTAACAAAACCGCAACATAAGCAACGAGCGAATGAAAATCACGTCTCAATGCTCTCGAAAAAGGCGTCGCAACGAAGCGAAATGAAAAATGTATGCTACGGGAGCTCTGCAACCCAATCTTTGCTAGCCGGTTTATGCAAATCAATAGCCGAACAGCCGATTATGGGGGTAACTTGGAAGAAATGACCTGCTTGGAGTATTCACCGTTCCCATGTAGTGGTGCTAACGATGATAAACGTCGGCTCGATTTACGTTTTATTAAAGGAGAACCGACGGCGTTTTTCACCTTCTCCTCACAACGAAAGGTTATCATTCGTGCCGTGGTTTCAGCTAACACCCTTGACATTGGATTCCCCGAGGGTTGATAGTTGTCATTTAACGCTGCATGGCGGCATTTCTGGAGCAGGAACAATATCACAACACATTCACGGCAGCCAAGTATGGCATGTCAACGATTAGTTGTTCCGTGGCGTATTTTTCTACAATCATGCAGCAGAAATGAAAGCAGTACGAAAAGCGACCCCAAACATGTCGACGAATCAATACTATCGATTCAGAATCCAACGTTTCGTGTAAGTGAAGTGCATTACAAAGTGTCCATACTGCGACGTTTACACCCGGAGTGTGGAACAGTTTAAAACGGTGACCCACCAATCCCGAATGCCCTCGCAGACGAGTCAAACAATTGCACATTCAAGAGGGTTGCTCGGGTTTCTTCGTCTTCACGCTTTGATGAATTATGAATTCAGAATCAAGCACACATTGTGCGCCGTTTATCGCCTTAATGCTGCCGACTTTCTTGTCTTGGGACCGCTATGAAGCCCTGATAAGCGAAGAATTACTCAATGTGGATGCATTTCGAAAGGTTGATGGCAATGCTACAGAACTAGGTCTAACTGGACAATCACATACAGCTCAGAAAACGTGTAAAGCGAATTTAATAAATTTCAATTTAATTCTAGTTTTTCCATTTTTCAAATAATACCTACTTACTTCTACGACTTGAATTCTAATTACAATTGTATATTGTCCTACTAGCAACTACAAGTTGAATTGTTGTAGTTTAAAATGCAATAGCGATCAACACCCTGCAATTCAATATTTGTCGATTAACAAACAGCTACCGACCTTCAAGATAACGGTAGCAAACCAGTTACAACGGGAGCAAACTTCAAAAACAAACATACCCCACTTACAATGCCGACAAGGTGACGAAATGTTTGTAAATGCCCATTAATGTGTCACATTAGGTTTCACGCTTCTTTTGACGGCACCCAAGATCAAAAAGTGTCCGGCTACATCAATCAAACTTAACTGCAACAAATAGCCACTTTCAATTACTTCCACTAATCAATCATCAACGCCAGTGGGAACCGATATTGCCGAATCAAGCGTTCGAGATAATGTTCGCAAATTTTCCCCCAACAACAGTTGTCCTTGCCCCAATACTCGTTCATGTTGTGAAGAATGTAGGAACTAGTTTTCTCTCTCTCTCGCTTTTAACAAATAACCCGTTCGTTGCGATATCGATTAGGCTTCTGTTTAAACAGCCGAAAAAAAAGAAGCCTAAAGAAACCGACCCACCCTAAGGGCATCAAATGAAGCCAACCTTCGGCTCGGAACAATCGGTCGCCTTTTTTTTTAAACCCAGCGAAAACCCACCCGGCACTCCACTGGAAAAAGAGCGTTTCATTGAAGACGTACTTTTTGTTCGCTGAAACCAAAAAAAAAACCCTCACAAACTCGCTGACTGTGAGGGACTCTGGTGGGGGCTAGTCAACTTGCTGCTCTATTCCTCCTGCACATCATGTAGGGGTTGATGATGATCGTCTCACAGACAGCTGTCGCGACATCAAGCACACCGCTCCATCCTCGCCACTATCGATACATTGCTATCCGGTTTTGTGCATCGCATGCACCGCCAGAGACCAGACTCAAGGCAAGGCCACATGGGTGTTTATGGCGAACTGGTCTGATCGAAAGAGAGCGAAGGAAACATGATACTCGGTCACCAGTGCAAACAGCGAAACCTCAAAGCATCGCACGTGCAAAGGGAATACATAAATATACGTACACGAACATTGGTGTATTTCTGAACGCAACGAGCCGGGGGCACATGTAGGATGTTTTGCGGTTTTATGTGATCCAAACGAAAATCTTGAGGAAGGTCCGTAACGGCTTTCATGCCATCCATGAATGGTTCTTTGTACGTGGGTTTATCGCATTCTGGTGTTCAAATGTGTATTTTTTTTATATTTATGACGTCAATGTTGTAATGTTTTCCATCATCAAACACACACAAAATATTAATTTCGCTACACTTGAACAATGCCATAATTAAGGCCACATATTTCCAACATTTCGAGCACATAAGTTTCGTGCAACAATCGCTCCCAATTATAAATGAAATGACTTCGTTACAATAAGTTTAAAGGAATGATCTTCTTCCACACCCAGTATCGCATAAAACGTACAGAAATGAACAACAATCGATCTGAAGTTATATTTAATTCATGTAAACCACAAGACCAAAACTCATCTACCACACCCATGATTCAAAAAGCGCAGCCAATATTATGCATGCAACTTCAGCACCGTTACCGATCTGCAATGCTCAAAACAGACAGCTCTACAACGCTTTCATTTTAGCGCATTACAATTTACAGACATCATAACATGTTGATGTAAATATTATTTCCTACGCGACATCGTGTTCTCAGGCATCTCCGTTTCTACTATTCGAAGGCAGAATCTCGTGGACCGTCCTCTCATCGTTTACTCCTGGCAGATGAGGTCACTCTCGCTTTCCGTGTGTAAAAATAGTCTTTCGTCTTCAAGAACATGCCACAAAAACAACGTGTTGCAACGGACGCAGTAGACTCGATCGGTTCATGCTCGAATAATTAACCACTATGTTAGCAGAACCATCAGATTCCGCGTACGTTCGGAAACCGATAAAACTGTCAGCTTGAGTTAGCTTTTGGACCTCCAAATTGCTCTTATTCTCAAGCGGAAATGTAGAAGAATGGCTCATCACCCATGCGGATAATTTATGGAGGAAAATATTGTTTTTAAAATTTAATCGGTAGCAAACCGACAGATAGCAATTTATCAATCCCATCTGTCAGGTGGAAGCGATTGGACACGCTTAAACGTTGAATTAGACCGTCCTCGTGAATCGTTTGGGCAATCAACTACTGAGGATGCGTTGGAAACAATTTTTTAGCAGCAACTACACATCATTTCGCGAATCTGAAACCTATTGGCCTTTCGATTATCACCTTTTGAAGCCACGAAAAGCAACAAGTAGCGTACCGCGCGAAAAACAACCAGGGAAAGTATCATACATTATACCCAGCCATACCTCAAAATGATTCACCTTCAGTCGGGAAATTGCTTTATTATTTACAACGAAGTCAAGTTCCGCTTGAGAGAAGTTCAAACCTGCGACTGACTACAATATGTCGGAAAATGACACGCTTACATCAATGAATTATGAATGTATCCATCAAATCGCACACGGAACCAATTTAAGTCTTTCAATCTTAAGCTAAACACCTTCCCTTTGTGTAAAGAGACAACAATCTAGCGTAAACACATTAAGGAGCATATTTCCTGTGTTCTTTTTTGTTGTATTTTTTTTTTTGAACAAACAGAACCCCCGATGAAATTCTCCTTAACCTTACGGGAGTTATAAACAGATTGCGTGTTTGAAAAGAACTTCATATCGCAGATGAATGCACAAAAACCCCTTCTCGCTGACGGTTTACATCATAAACCGGTACCGGGCGATAAATAACGCATTATAATCCCCTCAATCGGCACACGAGCCGTTCGATTCTTCCTCTGATTCGCCATCGAACCATGTGCCGGCAGTTGGGTTCGAAAGAAGCCATAAATTACCGACCAGAATCAAAACTGCTCCACCCGGTGAATCCGTGGACAACTTCACATAAACACTGGCAAAACATCGGCATCCAGCTGCTTTGATGGTGGAGCAACCGCGGATCGAATGCAAAACCTGAACTCCCTTTCCCTGGAGGTGATGGAAATCATTCCACTGTTGGTGCGTTTTATCTTTCGTAATGGCGATTTCCCAGGTTTGTGGTTGGAATAAGGGATAAATTTAACTCACCTACTAGATGGTGGCGCATAAGTCGACCAACCGTGGGATGACTTGTAGCTAGATGAATATGTCGGTTGATGATGTGTATCCTTAGAGATCCTTCTGAGCCTAGCCTTGCTCCATCCGGTATCGTGCACTACTCCGAAATCCGAAAAAAAACCACACCAGTTACGGAGCAGTATTTCTATCCAACCACCCCCAACCGAATGCACTTCCTTTCATTGACCACTTGGCACACACGCACACACACACACACACGGCTACACACATACACGCACGCACAGACCCTGACGAGTTGGCTTACTTTTTCGTGAAAAATTTCACCTCGCTTCCTTTTCACGGTGACTGCACGTTTTTCTCGCAAAACTCGGCAGCTTCCTCTTTTGGCATTATGATTGCGATTGGCATCCAAGGACCACTCACACTACACTCAGCACGTCCTGCCTACTACTACTGACGTGTGTGTGTGCGATTTCTAATTCAAACAAATTTCCGTTGCCAGGGCAACGAAGATACCTCCTGTACGGTTAACACAGCAACACACTGAAAACTCGGCACTTTTTGGAGTGTTTTTTTTTGTATGTTGTGTAAAATTTTCACTCAAAAAAACAGGCACTTCCATTACACACTTTCAAACACAAAGCAGCTGGAAAACTGGACCACGGAATTTCCCATTATTCGCACAGACGGCCACAACCATTCGGGTCAAATTTTCACTCCCCCAAAACACTTCGACGGTGCGCTTCATGGCACAACGTCGTTTTTACACCAGCTTCACTAACAGACATAAGGAAGCAATCAACAACGGTTGTCTCTTCGCTGATGCACCCGAATTGAGGAGAGTGTGTGCTCAAGCGCGTTTGCGTTCTCTTTTTTTGTGTCGGTGTTTTTTTTTAAACTTTCCCCACGTGAAAATTTCGTACGATCCATTGCCAGAGTGTAACCGAGCGTGGGAAGAGCCGTTTGCTTTTATTTCGAAACAGTACCTTTTTATTGGATCGGCCTTATGTCCAAAAATTCACACAGCCACGCGTGTAGACTGCAGCACGAAGCAAACACTAATGGTTTTGTTTTATCGGGCGACATTAGGCACGTGTTTGAGCGGCACAACTTCAGAGGAAATCGTACAGGTAGAACAACGGAAAGATTGATAAGAAACAGCACCACGTTATGAGCATTGCACTCGTATTTTCATACAAATCCGTGATATGGCGGATTTTTTCATATAAAATCAACTAAATTATATTTGCAATTATTGCATGTAAACCATTGCATAATACCATAAATGGTTACATTTTCGCAAAAAAATAACTGTACATATGCACCTGCTGAAAATTCATCTGGCACGCATCACGCTATAAACGGCAGGTCAGATAAAGAAGATTGTGCGTAAGATTTATCAGTAATCAATTGCAAAATGATTAAAAAAAAATCAAAAGACCAGATCTCTAAGACCATATCAACTAATTTATTGCTTTGCTGAAAATGAAGTTTTCATTGTGTTATAATCGTAACGGACCGTAAATTACGTACTGGACCCCAGCACATAATAATTTTATTTTTTTGCCCCCATTTATTTACGCTGATACCTGAATTGTAGTATTGAGATTAAATTAAGACAGTGTCTCTTTCAGCTTTCCGATGCATATCTTAGCGATAGCTAATCGCAATTTAAGCAATTAGCAATTCGCAATTCGCAATTCGCAATTAGCAATTCGCAAGTAGCTTTAGATAGACTTCAAGTATAGATGGTAGCTTTGCGAAAATTATCTTATCTAGCAAAAAAGGCGCAAAATTGTGATAAAAAAAACGAATTGCGTTAATAATCCCAATTTAAAGCCGAAATGAGTGCTATCGGACCAAAAAAAAATTTAAAGCGCAATGTGAATATTACATATCTTTTAAAATAAAATTGAAATAAAAAAACGAGCTCATTATCGATGGCGATTTGCAGATCGGCGTTAATATGGCTGCGGCACACAATCCACCAAGAGGCATTTGTTTGGCGAACGATTAAAGCAGGCAACATTGCGTTACATTCCCCACTGGAGAAGATGGCATCCGTTTCTAGCTTCATTCAAGAACGCAGCGCTCGATCGCGCACGTTGCTATCTATTCTAATGGAACGACCTTCATGACGCAAGGTTTTCATTCGCCCTTGATCAGTTTGCCCTTTTGCACCCCGTTTCCCACTTCTAGCTTATCCACTTACGCACTACTTGCGTACGTTGAAGAAGAGGGCTACGTAAAAGTCATGATAATATACGCACAAAACTAGATTAGCTGTAAGCTTACGGTTTTTTGACAAAAGGTTACAGATAGCACATTTCCAGGAATCGAGCTTAGACACATTCCACCTAATCACGATAAAACAAGGGATTAAAAAATAATTTAACAGAGTTTGCCCGACAAGATACATTGTTTCGATTAACAAAATCCAATCAAAAAATTGATTAAAAATACTGCGAAAACACATTTTACTGGGTTACTACGTGTTAGAGGCGAAACACGGGGCACGTGCGCAGAACGCGAACAATGTTTACTAAATACCTACTAATCTAAACAATTCAACAACCCTAACCCTACCTTCAACTGAACCGTACTCCCCTTCGCGTACGACGTGCGAGTCCGATTTAAAACGGCGATTTTAGTGGCCGAATCCTACTACGCGATTATCGATTACGAGCGATTACTACACGCTCTTTGCCAAATTGAGGGACCTCTAAAATATTTGATAGGATAGTTACCATCTAACTGATAAGTTGGTCGGTGCCCTATTACAAATGGTCCTTCACACAACTGACACGCACAATTTTACCTCGTTATAAACTCACAAAAGTGCTACGGCACATTTTGTCGTCATTTATGATGCACGCAACACTTGATCCTTTAGCCAAACATATTTCAAAGACGGTTTGGACATGGGAGTACTAAAAGGATCTTCGACAACAAAGGCACAAGGGTGTCGAACACGTGCTGGCAACTGTTTCGTTGCTTTCGTTCATGCAGCCGAAGGAAGAAACTCGTGTTGCTAGCAAAATAGTCTGGGATTATGTTTCCTAACAAAAACCCCATCAAATGTTTCTGGCAGTATTTGGTTGTGAAAACGACGAATCACGGGGGGGATTAGCGTTCCTGCGACTGGCGGTGATGTCGTGCACTCAAAACACATAATTATGTAATATATCGTCGGAATGGTCAAAACCCAAACAATAATTTAGTACAGTTTTTCTCTTGCATACACCTGCTTAAGCAATTGCCCTGTTAGTCTGGTGAAAATAAATTTTCGAAATAATTCCTCATCAGCGTCATCAACTATGACTCTTGTGAAACGTTAGAAGGCTGATTTTATATTTAACACACAATCCTGTTGAAACTTTATTTTACGTAAGAACAGCTGTCCAAATGAATAGTTGAAAATGTAGATATACGAAACGTAATCAATATTCACGTTACACGAAGCAAACTTATATTAAGCGAATAATGCATTCGTTTTTATAGATTAAATTTGACTTCCTTTCTGTTGCTCTACGATGGATGTGGTAAGCCTGTTTGAACCAAAAACGATTGCCGATCACTGCACTTGATCAGGATTCAGCTGCCGAAGCCCTGATAATGCAACGAATACGAATGCAAGCGATCTTCACGGCGCATTAGTGAGCGATGGCGGCTTTTGCAGTAAAACAATAAATAAATATTATATACCCGGGGCACAGAAGCCGATTGAATCACCAGCAAATAGAGAAGCGAAATACTCTCGCGCACGTGCACACACTAATCACGAATAGTTGTCACGTCGGATGAAAATAGCACCCTCTCTTCGCAAAACTCCACCACGCCTCTTCGCCCAGTGACGCATTCCTTTTAATTCGTTCCCGGAGTTGGATTTGTTGCACTGACAACCAGCCGACGTTGGAACAGTGCATTTGTTGCATTTTTTTCATGATTACGCTATCATTTGATGCTCACTGTCGCGCGATTCACCTGTCAGACTACACACGGACCGGCCTTTCGAACGATCTTGCTCGATCGATGCCATATTTTTTATTATTTATTTTACCACGAGACACCTTCACGCGCGTCACTCAAACATGCAGTCAAACAAACAAAAAAAGGGGTGAAAATACGCGACGCCACAGCTAAAACAAAAGCAAAAGCAAAAAACAACGGTACAGCGCGGATTCGATTCGATGCAAACGCCCGACGCCAATCTCAAGGTAACGAATACTACGCCCGTTCTAGCACACTGCCACCGTCACCGTGCCCGATCCGTTCGCAAGCAACAGCACACCACCATTAGCGCCACATACCGACGCAAAACCCACCGCTTCTGGTGCGTTTGTAGCCACCCGTCCAGTCAAAAGGACACTGACATTTGCCTTTCTTTTCCGTCAAGTAAGGCTTCTTCCCGCACCGGTACACACAAACACACACTCGCGGCATCCAACGCCCCCGTTTGGTGGTATTCCAGCAGCCGAAAAATGTCCCCCAAAAGCGGAAATACGCAACCACTGCGTGGAGGACGCACTGATTTTCGGACAATGTGAAACGCCACTGCTTATTCTCACTCACCGCACGCGTTTTCTGCCTCTTGGGTTTCCCAAGCCGCCTCCCGGGACGGGGGTCACACTCGCGATCGACACTTGGCAATCCACCCACCACCCACCCCGCTTGGCCAGACTGATGGTTTCCCCTTTCGCCTAAGGGCGCAAGTGATCGACAGTGGCACGCACGTACGCACGACCGCACCGCTCGGAGGTTCACTAAACAAAAGCCACCGCAGTTGGCCGCGTGTGGTTCGAGAGCGTTTCGCAATCCACAACAGCTAATTGGGAGAGCGAGAGAGAGAGAGAGAGAGAATTCAAAAACACGTGTTCAGAGAGAGCAGATCAGCGGTTGTCAAGCAAGAACGTACGATGTTTGAAACACGTGCGACGAGCGTTGGAAGTTTGCGTACTATTGTTAGAATTTCGTTGCCTCATAAGCTTGCGATCCAGGAATATTGAATTGCCTACGAAAATTCATGAGAAATCATGCTATTGAATTCAATAATTATTTGCATTCTTAAAAAGTTACTCGTGCAACATCTCTACGTTTTCCTTACGGGATTACACCATCTTGCCGTGGGATATTCAATTTAGGTTCACTTGCGATTTCAAATACATTTTTTGCAAATAACTAGTCATCAAACTATTTAAAAACACATTTTTTTGCAATAATGTCCGTTGTGTTTAATCCGCTTCGCTCAGTGTTGATGTAAACAATGTCTTTTCGGAATACCTTTAAACTCTCGCTCTCAAGGACATATGTTCATTCGTTGCCGGTCTATATACTAACTTCTATTGGGAAGTTGTAGTGCTGACTTTGAATTAATACAGGAGAGCCCAGGAACCTATGATTCAGACGCATTTCATGATAAACCCTCGTCGTAGGAAAATATGTAATGAAAATCTCGCCCTCCCTTTAATCTTTTTATTATACCATTTTTTTACATAACATTCGGAATATTAAGATCTTCGATTTTCAGAGCTAATGCTTAATTACATAAATCAGGAATCTGAAAGGATTTCAGCTGCCGGACCACCATAAGTTACCGTCGGTTTCGCTTGTTGTTTCCTCAATCCTATTCAATATTTCGATTTTACTCCTATTTTTTACATCAAGCCAAATCAGGCCATTTGTTTAATAAATGTTCAATAAAGTCCATGTTTATTTTTTCGTTAAACCATATTTATTTTTCCGAAAAAAGGATGAGATGGATGTGATAATCTACTATCAGTATTGCATGTCACACGAGCTCATCTGATTGTTTCAAATCATCGAACAGCGGAATCATGTCCACTTGCAGTAAATCAGCCAGCTGTAAGGAAGGGTTTGTTAATACAGACCGCGATTGAGTATAGGTGCGTGTTTACTTACGATTAAAAAATCTTCATCCTGATCGTTGCCGAATACCTGTATGACCCCGCTTGAATTTTCCAACCACTGGCGTAATGTTTCCGTTTGAGCGATACTTGCGTGAAAACATTCTGCCAAACCTTTATGTTCGATCATCAGCTCCGCTTTCGATGTACCAACGTGACGCATAACAACCATGTTCTGGTACAAGCTGACTAATTTCAATACATGGTAAATGGCCCGCAAGTTATGCCGCTGCATTTGCAGATACTGCATGTTCAGCACCTCAAGGTGATTCAGAAATTCAGTCACGCTTTGAACGCGATACTGTTCAATTTTTGTGCTTGGTTGTGTGACTGTGTGGAGCTCTGCAAAGAGAAGCGCCACTGCAGTGTAATAGAGCACTGGAGAGTTTGCTATGGCAAGCTTCTTGATTATATACAACAGATCGACTCCATTCAGGGGAATGTCTTCCTTTAGACATTTTGCTATGTTGTTGATCTGCAAAGAAAGCAATCCAACAGGAGCAAATTAATTCATTTAAATTTTATACAAATATGTGTTATAGGTACCACATGCGGGGTATGATTGAAAGCTGCCAGATCGATGCTTTCCAATGCAAAACTTAGTCTCCTGATCAAGATGGATACATTCGCTGGCAAATTGTTTAGTAACTGGGCAGCGATCGTAGTACGTGCTAACCATGTATACTGCTCTAAGGTGACGAATTTGGACGTTTTCTCAATCAGACCCTTTACAATGGTGGATGCTGCACTGGATTTTTCCTCCTCTTTCGAAGCAGCGCTTCGCAGGCACGACAGTGCAGTAGACAACGATTTATAGATTTCTTCGGGTGCCCCGGCAAGATCACACAGGGCGGCAAAACGCTCAAAATTGATACCATCCGGATCACACCTAATTGTTCGTTCAGTTTTTGCATTTTGTGAAATAAATTCGTTTAAATGTTCTTGTAACTCTGCCATCACTAAGCTTCCTAGACTGTGCCTTGATTATCAACGCGGACAATATTGATAAATATTCTCTTATTATAATAAAACTACAAATTCTATCATTGTTTAACAGTTTCACTTCTTCGACGTATCTGTTTGCGGTTTTTTAATTCCGGTAACCGCGATGAGTTTTTTCAAAACAAATAGCCAATTTCCTGTCGTTATTAGCACCTACAATGGGTGTTCTATTTGATGGATTACATTTGACACTGTTGATACACTAATTTCAATTAATTCGCATCCTTTCATTATTTTTATACCTAAACGAAGCAATTACTCGCAAAGCTTTTTGAAACATTCCGCGATCAGTACAATCATAAATATACAAACGTTAGTTAGACAAAAAACGTAAACAAAATGTGACAGCCTATGAACCCTCCAGGAACGTTCGTGGCTTTATTCGTTCCCAAATGGATGGTTTTCAAAATTTCGGGGCTGAAGGCACAGATCATTTGTAAAATTTTGCTTATGAAATGTTGCACGATCGAATGTGAAAATCTTTTATTATTCATCATTCCGCTATAATTACAGCTCTACCATTAAACATATGCAATTATGTAAGTAATGTTTTAACTGTTTTTTGATCAGCAAGAAACAGCAATACGATCACACGTGATCATGTTTGTTTTATTGATTTATATTATAATCAAACTATTTTGCTAATCAACTCATTATTTGAACAGTTTTGGTCCACATTATATTTGAGTGTGATTTAGTTGTATTAAAGCAAATTTACATTTATCCGACAATATTTTGTTACCAAAGAAAAGCTTTTTTCTTGCAATCAAATAAAATCCTCGATGTTTTTTTTAACATTACGCATAAGTTCGTTCCCTAGGCATTCGGAAACCGAACAGAATCCGAAACTACACGTGTTTTTCAATTGTTTACTAAACAACTCGCCCCTTCGCAGTTCCTTACCCGCGGGTTTGTGCTGCCTTCGGATTTTTGTTGCTCTTGTGATAAGATAATACATCATCTTATATCACCACCAAGCTTCACCCAGAGCGGACTTCGAAACACGTATCGTAATGCAATAAAAGCATTGATTTGTCATGATTGCGTAAAATTTATTGCTTCATTATTTGTCATGCAATAACGAGAGATTACAATAAAGATAATCTGCCCCGCGCTCTGTGTCGGGATGGTTAACGGCAATATTATTGGGCTAGCATTGCTTCTAGTTTAAGGGCTGTTCGTCGATCGCATTAAAAAACAACATCAACAAGTTCGTTATAGCAAAATCCTACTAAAGGTGGCAACACAAAACTAGCGTTTAAAACAGTTGCTTTTGCCACGAAGGCAAAACACAGTTTCTATTAAGCACTTTCTGTTTTACTGCACGCGACAGTGATCTTCGACGTCATCGGCAAAATCTTCCGTCGAAAGCGCGCACCGCTGCAGCACGCTATTCACAGCGGCTCGGGCCAAATAGCCAGTAGTTTGCGAGTACGAGAGCGAAAACAGTGGAGAAATGTCCTTGGTCGGCTGCAGGTTGTGGTCCTTGCAGTACATCGTGAACGAGTCTTCTAGAAGCAGATCCAGATCCAACACTTGCTGGAAGCGTAGCTCTGGATTGCGGCTCAAGATCGTGGCTACGATACACAGCAGCTCAACGGCAATTTGGCGTCGCTCGGGTTGCGTGATTTGGTGCAACATTTCCTCGACTTGCAGCGAGAACGACAGCTCACTGCGGCTCTTGTTCGTTAGCGTCGGCATGGCGGGCAAGTTGTGGCCCTGTACGGTGATACCGTGCGGCGTACGTTCCAGTACGTCCCAGACCAGATTGTAGAAAGAGCTTGGCACTCGGCACAAGCATCCTTCCAGCTGACGTCGCTGCAGCGTGCTGAAACTGAAAGGTAAACGGAAATATTATTCGCATCTTGCGCAATTGCAATGCAAATTATTCACTTTTCACTTACTGATCTTCATTCGCCCACTGACTCACGGTGAGCACTCGTTGTAGCAGCTGACGAATTTGGAAGGGCGACAAATTTTCGATGTCCGCGCCTTCGTCTCCTTTCATCGTGAGATAGTGTCGCATCGCTTCCAGCACCCAACCGACGCGAATTTTCAGTATGCCCTTGAAGATGTCGGGATTGGTTGCGATCAACCGACCGCAGTAAAGCACCACCTCCTGCTGCAGCACCGCGTGTACCACGTCGTAGGGTTGTACGGTCGAGTACATCACATTTTGGATCTCAGAGGGTGTCATCGGTTTGTCGAAGATCGTCTCCCGCTGCCCAATTACACCGACCGTGATTTGCTTGCCGTTGACAAGCAACGTCGTGATGAAGGGTGAAATTGAATCCACAATGTGCCGTAGCAACGAACTACAGTAGCGAACCGCACGCCAATACCGCAACGTACCAGCGCGATAGTAAAGATCAGTAAGCCGCACGTGTACCGACTCGCCTGCCAGCTCGTAGTGTGCGCCCTCACGATGCAGGATAATACCGAGCAGTTGGCATTGCAGGAATATGGACTCCGTGTTTCGCAGCGCCTCGAGGATGTCCGGTGTTGAGCGGGTTGAATAATCGGCGGCCGTTATCTTTTTTTCCCGGTATGATTGTGCCCGCGGCACATCCGTTAAGCTTTGGTAGCCGATGTAGTCGTGGTGTATCTGCGCGAACGCCGTATCTCCGACGTCCGGCAGGTCCGAGGTGGACATGAAGTCGAGATGCTCAATGCAGGAGCTCGAAATTAGATTCTGCAGCCGACCAATGCGAACCTTCATATCGTCACAGTAGCCCTTCTTCAGCATGGCCAACAGATCAATCATCTCCTTGAACTGCGGATCGCGCATATGCTCCTCGCGGATCAGCAGGCACACGGTAGGTCGTCCGGATAGCCGCCAGTATTTACCGACGAATTGCAGCTCCGTTTTGATATCGTCGATCAGCAGCGCCATGTCGCGGTACAGGTAGAAATCGGACACTTCGAAAATGAGCGGATAGCACAGGACGGTCATACCGCATATACGGTACACCTTGCTCGTACCGAGCGATCCGACTGGGCGTGGAGGACGACCGGTGAGTCCAATCTTATCATTTACACCCAACTGCTGGTACACGTTGATGAGCTGCGTCGAGGACCAAATTTGAACAGGTTCAACCTAAGGAAGATAGCGAATCGTCAGTCAGTGTTTTGATTAGGGTACCAAAAATCAGGTCCACTTGTTCGTGATCCACCTACCTCGTGAGGAGTTTGCGTTTGAATGCCATAAGTTGCCATCATAGCCTGAAGGCGCATCGATTCGGCGATCAGCACGATTTGCACCACAAGATCCGTTGCTGTACCCTTTAGCGTAAAGGGACGTCGTGTAAATTAAGAAAACGTACAATATTAATTACAAGGAAATGCTGATGTGTGAATGGCATTAGAAAGTGTGGAAGGTTCGAGCATAGAGAGTTCATTCCGCAACAGGACGACAGATGGTTAGGGATTATTTATTTGATAATTTTCAAATTAAATTATTTTGTTTAATTATATTAGCTGAATACTTGTTAAAAGTGCTGGTAACAAAGCCATTTGATAACGATTATTAAAACAAAAAGAAGACAGATTAAATTAGATAAACTCAGACTCATTGAGTCTCTTCATTCATGCCCGGATTATAGCTTGCATGGAAATGGTATGAAACAAGCAGAATGAGTAGATAATTTTGAAATACATAACGTTAGTAACTTAAACATATATCCGATATTTTAAAAACGATCCTTGAGCAAATTTTAAAATGATATAATTCCTATTTTTTCCGATTCCACACACTTCTCGAAGGTTTAAGAGACAGCTTGTACATTTTACAACATCAGGAAAAATGGTAACGCTTTGGATTGATATTTACTCGCGATGGCTCAGTGGATGTATTCGATATCTGATCCTGTCGCTCCTCAATGATCGGAGGTGTTACTGGACGATTCATGGCGAGTGCCTGAGGCAAACAACCGAAATTCGAAGGATAATCAAAGATGATACATGTAACACCAAACAACAAAAAAACGTCGGCGGAAATCAACAAAAAAAAATATGGAAACCGCAGTCCATTTCGATTCCATCCGAAGCATTCACAGCAGATGTAGATGTAGCGAAAGGAGAAAGCATTGGCACGATGAGTGATCATGTAAACGCGCGTTACAGTCGTGAAACGGGAGGCCGGACGAATGCATCCAACCACCCAGTGATCGGCCGATTTCGATGGAATCACGGTACGAGTATGCGGAACCGTCGAGTGTCCAGGCGCAGCGTCCAAAGATAGGAGTGAAAGGTACAGCGGATGAGTGTTGTGATCGAATGCAGGTCGGCACACAGGTTACAAAATTATAATAATAAACACTGCTTCTGATCGCTTTTTGGGCTTTCTGCTCCCGCAATGCATACAAACGTAGCGTGCAAGCAAGCACAATGCATCCGAAAGAGTTGGACTCGCGGTTCTGTAGGAGCCTACATCTTCGCGGTACAACTGCGCAAAGCAATAAAAGGTACCCCCCACAGGGTACGCTCCGAATACTTACACTTCCGATTTTGGTACGCTGTCCGCGCGAGTGCGAGTGAAAAGCGTTAAATGTTGGAAAAATAGAAAATGCGATACTCATTAAATTCGATACATCAGCGCACTCGTACTTAGATGTCGTACGAATTTATAACAGAAAATACAAAAATGGTACACGCTGAGAAAATGGCTTAAATACATTTAAAAAAACGACTGACGTAATGAAAGATTTCATTAACAATTACGTCTCGATACTAAAATAAAAATGAACGAAAATTGTTAGGTATGCATTAGTTATAACTGATGGCATGGCATGGAGAACGTTATTTAGGTGATTTTGTTTTCACTCTAACAAGCAAGCCAATCATAGTTCATCAAATTTCGATTCATTAGCAAGGCTATATTTTCTACGTGTGTCCTGATAGTCACTTTGCTGATTGTGCTAGAATGTCCTTGCACTAAAGAAACGTCTAAAATTAGTAAATTGTCATGATCATGAACAAACGACATATATGACGAAACGAGAAACTATTCTATAGATAATAATTGCACGTGTAAAAAATAAAGGAACGATAAGAAAATCTATTCGTTCCTAGCAGTGCGCTATGTTGGTTCACAGCCTGGTGCTACTTACAATTCCCGGTTTTGCCTTTGCGGTAGGATGTTGCGCACAAAAGAAAAAAGGAAAGATGATAAGAAACAATCGAATGCACAGAGCAAAACAAAAAAGAAACAGAAGATTTATCTTTCAAAAGAGAAGGGGTGATTTGTGTAATTCGTCGAGCAATTGTACAAAAATTGATCCCAAAACTCCAATACGCACGGAATCCACAATAGAGAGGTGGTGATATGCCAATTGTTTCATCAATTTATCTTATCACAAGCAAGGATTAGTAGCAAGTCATTTTTGTGATGTCGTGTGTTAGGTGTATGCAAAAAACGATTCCCATAATACAAGAATATATATACCAATTAAATATTACATGTTTCATTCATTCGCTGTATACTCCCATGTACAATCACCTAAGTACCAAATATAGAACCCGATATGTAGTGCTTTTGAGCCCGTTTCAATTATGTGTCCTCCATATTAAAGTTGTGGTATGTGTTTCCATATTTCAGTGTTTGCCAGCAACTACAAACTGTTGTACTCACCTGGAAAGCCGAATAACGTCCTCCTTTTCGTGGTCGGTTGTAAGATGGTAGATATCGCCGGATCGGATCCAGCTCGTTAATGTGCAACAAACCAGCCGTGAGTAGTTGTGCGATAATGAACACCGATTGGCCCCACAAAAAAAGAGACTGCGAAGAGGCCCGTGTGTACATTCCATCTCCATCCGGTGCGTAGCACATCGATACGACTGGATCTGTAATATTGAAAACTTTCAGTGACTTCTGTACAACTTTCTACAAAGTTTTTGTTTTGTTACGAAGCGCTTACCGCCGTTGTTATCCGAGTGCATACACTTTCGCAGTTCCATCTGATACTCTTCGATCTGTTCCAGATTGTTTTTAAACACTCCGTCGATGATCATATACGTGTAGAACATTGGCCACTCGCACTCGTACCCCTCAAAGTCTTTAATTTCTCCCTTGTGGTAGTACCGTCGTGTTTTGTCCTCTAGCCTCGATAAGTATCCATCCCGACTGAACCGTTTGAAACCCTTCTTTCCCTTGAGTCGCCGCACAACATTCAACTTGCTCATGTCCACCAACCGTTCTTCGTGGGAAGCGAACGCGGGAAACGAAAGCGTCGGTAGCAGCGATGCGTCCACACCTTTTGAACTCGATTCTCGTGGCAGCATTGTCTCGAAGATGCTGCGGTTACGATTGTGCGCGTCAATATCCACGTACACGACGCTCCACGAGGCACCCTTCTCGCCGAACAGATTACACCCGTTGATAGCTTCTAGGGCTGATTTTGCCATGCCAATTGAGGAAGCATGAATTTCCGGCGTGCCATCGTTGTACTTTGATCCTCGTTCCCACATGCCAAAGTCCGGCGTTCGATACGCACGCTCGACGTAGTACACGAGATTTTGCACGAACGCAACCTCATCCTGAGTGTAAATTATCTGCAACCCGGACGTTATCATTTGCACCAGAAAAATGAGATAAATCGACACTACATCGATCTGCAGATGGTTGAAATTTTCGTCGGAGTAGATTTCCTCGCCCGTGTCGAGGTGAAACTTGCAGTGCAATGCATTCACTGCGCACTGGCGTGACTTGAACTTTTCCACCCGATGGGCCTGTTTAATCCAGCACTCTAATATGCCTCGCATACATTTAACAGCCGATTGTCCCAGCTCGTAACTTTTGCCTCGGTCATCGTCGATTCTCCGGTACGCCTGATAAAGGCTCCAGATAGCGGCGGCACAGTACACGCTGTCTCGTATACTGCCTACCTCACGATCCGTGCTGAGAACCGGGAACAGACCGGTGATCGGGCTTTGAAATTGAAGAAGCTGCCGCTTCACTAACGAAAACAAACGAAGAACGAAATGAGAATACGATCGAAGTGTTGATCAAGGACATATCAATTAGTCGTCATTTTCACTTCCAATGACGTTTTCCACTTACCGATCCCGTAATAAATGTCCAACTGCTTCACGGTGTCCTCGTAGTTTGATATCTTTAGGAACTGATCCAGGTTCATGTCGTCCAGGCTGGGTTGCCGAGCAACAGGCGTTACGGAACTAATGCAACAATCCATTAAAAAATCGGTTAATAATCACATGGAGAAGATCGAAAATATAACGCAATCCTTCGATTGTTGCGATTCTCCGTTCGGGACCCGAAACGGATTCAAATACTTACGTCGAATGGCGCTCCATCGTGGACATTATTCGCGACCCTTGCGTACAGATAACACAGACTAAAGTTTGGTATCCAGCGCCCTCCCAGCAGAAACGTAATTTCCACCGAGCCTGGCGAATTTCAGCACCGAAAAATCACAAAACACAACGAGCGGGTTCAGCCTGCCGTGCTTCGTTACGTTTCGCAATGTCAAACGTGACGTTTCAATGTCGCGCACGACAGCTACTTTTGACGTTCGTTCCTTTTGGATGTAAACAAGTAGACGTACAAAAAGTAAGAAACGGAGTGCATCGGTGCGGGCGGGGGCTGTTTAAACGCATCTAACTGACACCGGTGAGAGATGCTCACGTTTGGGAGAAGCTGTACATTACCGGCTGATAGTGAACATGTCGAACGTTTTTTCCGCGAGCACTGTGATAATTGATTCAGCAAAGAGTAGTGTACCTGTTGGAGATCATCACGCTTGATCGTGCAGTATGGCAAGGTTGTCCAGTAACCGCGCGTCGTTGTGTTGTGCTAATGCTCGCATGCTCATGAAACCTGGTTGGGATTAGCTCATGCAGCATCGCGAATAGGTGGTGCGTCACCTAGGCGCATATTGAGGCATTTAGCCCCCACACGAGCAGACTTTCAAGTGCGAAGGTGTTCAGAAGATTGTGTAACCCAAGCTCAGTTCTTCCTATCATCCCACGCTAGATCAATTATCGGTGTTTCCTTTTCCTCTAAACAGTCTGTGATTTGGGGGCGTTGTTCTTGAATTAAGTTTTTGCTTTTATTTGAATCCGAACTCCGGTGGTAAATGACGATCGGATCGGTTTCAATTCTGCGTTAGAATGCAGCGCGTTCGCGGTGTTGTGCTGGCAGTTAGTGTTACGATCGTTCTTATGCTGTTCGCGCGATCAGTCCCATATGCGGAATGCCACGGATACGAACACATCAACCTACCCAAGGCGCATCTGCCTATGTACTTTCGACGGTTTCCGGCACTGGAAAAACAATGTGCAGAGGACGAAAATTGTCCATACCGTACGGTTATAGCGAGTCAAAGCTACCAAAGCAGAAAAAATGCCTGCTGGGGCTATGAATCGGATTGCACGGAAAAAACACGATATTCAAACCACAGTTGCTCGGGAAGCCACATTGGTTACGTGAAAAGCAAACAGGCGCAACTGGACACGTTCTACAGTCAGGCGGACTTTGGTACGTTTTGTTGAGCTTTGAAAAATTATCTCACAACATATATAATTGTACACGTAATTAATCAGCGAACAGGGAATTCGTTGGGAGAAAAGAGAAGAGAGATGATGGATTTCGCTGCAACCTACAAACTGCTTTTGCTCAAAAAAGCAAACCCGATGATGAAGCGCCTAATCCGTTGTTGAAGCATTAAATCTTTACGCCTCGTTAAATTAAGCCGGTTTTAATTAATCTCCTGTCTGCTTTTTGCCGATTGTTCGCGCATCCATTTCAGGTTTCGTACGGGATCAAATCCACGAATCGCGCATCATGTGCGAGCCCCAGTTTCCCCACGATTCGTCGCTTGAGTGTTCGAAATATTTGCGCTTCTGCCGCGGTCGTAATCTCATGATCAATTTCACTGATTTGGCGCAACGAACCGAACCGCTCCGCTACAAGATGGATGTGCTTGGGCCGGGTCAAATCGGTGGCCACTGTCGGCTGCACGGTGAGCGGCTGAGAGACGAACTGCAACACATTAGCCCACTGCAATCGTGGGGTCCCGAATTGCGGTTTTTCGAACGCCTCGAAAACCCTCCCATCGAGCACGGACAGTGCGACGTTGTGATCGAAAAACCTGCCTTCATCATGAAAATTGATGCGGCCATCAATATGTACCACCATTTCTGTGATTTCCTCAACTTGTACGCCTCACTGCACGTTAATTTGTCACACCCGGCCAGCTACACCACTGACACGCACGTGCTCGTGTGGGAATCGTTCACGTACTTGTCGCCGTTTGCGGACACATTCAAGGTGTTCACGCGAAATCCGATCGCTGATCTGAAGACGTACGCCGGCAAGGTGGTGTGCTTCCGGAACGTTGTCCTTCCGTTGCTGCCTCGCATGATATTTGGATTGTACTACAACACACCGATCGTGAGTGTGGCTATGATAAATCGAGGTATGGATCAATAAAAGTACAAATATAATTACTTTCCATTTTTCAGATTTATGGTTGTGAAAACAGTGGCCTCTTCCATGCATTTTCCGAGCACGTGCTCCACCGAATGAAAGTAAGAATGTCCACACGGTCCGACCGTCGTCTACGCATAACATTCCTCTCACGCCAAACGCGCTACCGACGCATATTGAATGAGGACGAACTAATTGCCAGGATTGCCAAAAACTCGAATTATGCTGTGCAGCGAGTCAGCTACGGGCACGAGCTACCATTCATCGAGCAGCTGCGCATAACGCGCAACAGTGATATCTTTATTGGTATGCATGGTGCAGGACTCACCCACCTGCTGTTCCTACCCAAATGGGCCACCCTCTTCGAGCTGTACCACTGCGAGGATCCAAACTGCTACCGAGATCTGGCCCGGCTGCGCGGAGTGAACTATCTCACCTGGGAGCGCGATCAGTTGGTGTATCCGGAAGGTGAAGGGAAACACCCGGACCGTGACGAACGGCACGCCAAATTTACCAACTACGCGTTTGATGTGGCGGAGTTTGAGCGCTTGGTTGCGAAGGCGGCCAAACACGTGACTCAACACGAGGAGTTTCAAAAGTTCTTGGCATTGAAAACGCATCGCCACCTGAAAAAAGATGAGCTTTAACGGATGCTTTTAACATTCCGCAACAATCGACTATCGGTGATCATTTACCATAAGCGCGGTTCTTAAGGGGGAAGCAGGGAAGTGGATATTTTACCATAGCTTTGTGCATTACACATTCGAAACGAATTCTCGCCTGATATCATACTAACAATCACGGGGAAAATGGCTCGGTTGAGGCATACCTAACTAATAGGACGCTAAGCAACTTAACTCGTTTTTTTGACGAGAACAATTATATTCGTACTTAAAATCGTATATCTATACAAAATGAGATTGTATGTGAATCGGATGGCTTTATAATTATTAATACTCCAGCTAATTTGAGACTCCTAGTGCCTTGTAGACAACAAAAATCGAAAGTGCACTTTTTAAGCCAACAGTATTTTTATATCCAAAAATCATGTAATATTGCTTTACCTGAATGAGATGGAAAACAATGCTTTAAACAAACTCTTTACTTTTTCATTTATTCAAGGCGTCTGATGACAATCAAAATCAATGCCCATTTTGGCTTGTTGTTATTTGAATATGTTTTAGCAAAAACAAAAAAGGACTAACGTTTCACCTATCTTACAATGGCCGATGATGACTAGATAAGAAAGAACGGAATTGAGGGTTTCTTAAATTTACAACTTATGGAAAGCGTAATCTGCAACGTTTGCATTCACCATATCTTGAGCTTAACATGGTTCACGCACAGGAAAGACACCGCAACGCAAAGCATAAACATGTAGTAGGCGATGATCGTGAGGGCGGCTGCGGTTCCCAGTAGGAAGGTTTGAAAAACGAGATTCACTAACCCGGTGAGTAGGTTCGCGATGAGGAAAAAGAACAAACCATTCCCGTTAATCGCCTGTAGCACTAGCGGTACGTACGGAATGCAAAAATCGTCAGTTTTCATAATCTGATCTGGCGATTTCGGTTCCTCAAATCGCACGAAGTAAACGAACAGCTCGAAGAACATAAACAGCGCCGTTACGCTGCTCCCGATGGCCAGTATCCAGAAGCAGTATCCCATATTGGCAAGTCGGCGCGAGATACCGAACATGTCCTCACATACGTATATCATCTTCCAGCAGACGGCGGCAATTACGGCAATTTTACCAGCACGGCGGAGGAACTTCTTAGCCAGCGTGATTTCCTCCGAGGGTCGCACAACCCACCCGATGTACACGGAAGCGAGAAAGAGTGCGAGATATCCTGGAAGCGACACGATTCCTTCCCGGTTGGCGGAGAAAAACGTGGTCCGTTGCGTGTCGCTACTGAGCACGTACCGTGAGACACCCAGATGGAGCATCATCTCGTGGCAGCATAGCAACGTGATGGCCACAAATTTGATCACTTCTGGATCGTGCACCAAATCCATGATGATGGTTCCAAACAGCTTGACGAACGCTAGCGTAATGAAGAAATTCCAATGCACACCGTACTCGGACACGTGCAGTTGATAGTCAAGCTCGTTGGTCAGGAAGAACCGGGCGAATCCAAGCAGGAACAGAGGTGCCGTACCGGTGAGGATGCTTCTCAGCCTCGCCGCATTCATTCGTCGTTGATCAGCGGGTCGCACTTTATACACGATGCCGTTACTAAACACGTAAAGTCCTACCCCGATGTCCATGAGCCCGTAACCGAAGGTTTCCGTCTTAGCAAGCACTCGCGGGAAGCAATGGAAATCAACCGCCAAAATGCAAACGGCAGTCGTGAGGTTAACCAATGCGCGAACGCATGTTAGAAACTGTGGCGATCGACCCGGCACCTGTACGAACGGCATCAGATGCAATCGATTGCGCATCTGGTGGACGGCCGAAACGCAGGATAACACGACCAGTGTGAGCGTTATGTTTAGCGCCAGTCGGTGTAGTACGGTGACGAGCAGGACGAACGGCAGGACGATTAGGGAAAACTCGATCAGAAATCGAAGCGGAATGTGCGTTACACCGGTCATGGCAATGAGCTGCACTGTGTGGAATACGCTGAATACCGGGGGTGCAATGTGCATGAACACGTTCATGGCGGTAGTTCCATTGTTGTTTTCCATCTGGCTTTCGTGCAAGGCACGATAATCGTTTGGATCCATTATATGCTACGATCGGTGGAATGTTGTTTAGTACGTTTAACTTTTTGAGAGCCTTTAACTTTACGATTTGCTCAGTTACAACTTTATTTGTTTATTATATCTAAAGCAAACAGGCGGTTTATGCTCCACAAACAGGGAAAAATGCTACAGGAAAATACTGAAACACACAGGATTAATTTGTCAATCGTTTTCGTTTACTCGAACACTATCGAAGACGTTTTACCTTTTCTTGAGAACGTTACGTTTTAGCTTATCATTATAATAATTCACAACATGAAAATAGTTTAAATTAACGTTCGACTAAAAAACTACGTAATTTTTCTATATCAACAATCCCAAACCAAAACAAACATGCACACATTCAGACACGTGAGTACATTTGTTATGACAGCTAACAAGCGTCAAACGATTTTGAAATTTCGTAGCCGTTACACTCACAGTCGTTGTAATGTTGTAATATTTACCTGTAATATTCTGAAATATTCCGAAATGTCCTTAACCCATAATAAAATTAACGTGATTCTCATTCATCAAATGAAAAAAATATACAAATATTTTATCCGCAAAGATTCTTAGCATATATTTTCTTAGCTCTTATACTTAGCTTCTCTAATACTAACTGATCACGATGACGATGAGCTCACTCCGAGGGGGACTCATTCACATTTCGTAACCGCTGCTCCAAAATGCTCTGTCGTCTATCCCTTAATAGATGTGCTTTTGTATACGCCTTTACTGACTTTCTTCAAATCATCGCCACAGTTCTTCTGGTCCGTGCGGGTCAGATAGGCCCGTGATATCTTGGCACTGTCCAACACAGCGTAGGCTTTCTTCATCGTTTCGATATCGGGATGTCGTTTGCGGGTCAAAATCCATGCCACCTCTGCAACATAACAAGCATAGATTATAAGCCTGATCGCCAAGAAACGATCGTAAATGCACTTACTTGCACTGATCAATCCTCGAAGATCAGAACATGCGTAAACGACGGCAAACGATTTATAATCGGTACCAACAACCCAGTATGGGGCTTCAACGTTAACTATGCGAAGAACAAAACATCAAATATATTCCCATAATTTTCTCTCTATTCTGAGACCAAAAGATTTGTTTCATTTTTCCTATACTTACACGGTGCGCTCGGGAATTTAACCGCCAATTTAGCAGGTTGTACTATTCTGGCCGATCCAGTGATGCTGTTTTCATTGCCCGTGCTGTAACGATTAGAGGCAAAAATCGAAATATGTGTAACTTTAATTCTAGCTCATCATTTGCCTTCTCATCTGCGACTACTTACAGGGTATTTTTCTGCGTGTTAAGTACGCCGATCGTACCATCCGGGTTCAGCGAGTAATCGGCGGTGATACACTTGCCCCCGAGCTCAAAGAAGAACGGATACTTTTCCTGCTCATACCACCGTCCCAGATACGCGTAGGTGTCGAAGTTTTCCATCACGTGCACTTTGGGGCACTGACCGAACCCAGGAACCTGAGCAGCCACACCAGCCAAGCTGCACAGCACCCCCAGCAGGCAAACGGCAAGGATGGAACTCCTCGGTATGCTTGAGTGAAATTAAAAGAAACGACGTGTTAATGCACGTTGCGAAGGAAACTCCAAAGCAGGGGCGCAGCGTTAATGGAAAGAAATGGCATTAATTAAATGTTTAATTGCACGATTTGCCTCTCCATGGAGACCCCGGTAACGAGTTGTCACAAAAGCAATGCGTGATAGCGTGCGGTGCACCGCGAACGAGATCGCTCATTTTCGCCTGTCACCGGACGCGATAGCGCAGATTGGCGCCAATTGTCAATTTACTGATAAAACGGTTGAATGCGAAACGTGCAGGAGAAAGTAGGGAAGCCACGACACGCGACGAAGGTTTTGTTACGCGACCGTGATTGTCTTTTTGACCTTAATTTGCTGAAACAGGCAAGTGCGTAGCGGCTAATTGTGTGGTTAACACAAATCGTTCGATCTTTCAAGGGTTGGCTTTGGTTGGTGGAAAGAAAAACAAAAAGGGCCCATCGCTGGATCATCGTGCGATGAACTCGCCCGGTGATTGCATTTCATCACACGCCGTAACCCGTAAATCGGTTCGACGATCGATTCGGCCGCACAAAATTAGTCCCTCCGTTCGGCTTGGGTAAGCCTTTGTTGGGAAAAATCGGAAAATTAAGGAACGATTTACCACGGTGTGAAGTCATTACACCGTGCGCAACGCACGTGCGCTTCGGCACGCGGCCAAAAAGGGTGAGTGGAAATAACGAAAAACACAAACGACGCACAAGGTCGTGACCGTTTGAAAATGGTGCTGCCGTTGATGCTGGCTTTTAGGAAAGAAACAAGGACGCCTCGACTTGGACCGGGCGAGTGAGTGGGCCATTGTGGGATGATGGTGGCGTAATGCCCTCGGTGTTTAAACAAGATTGATTGATCTACCTGTCGAAGGTGTACCGGTATCCAATAGCCGAGGTGGTGGTGAAATATTACATGTAGAATATTTCCACACATGCTTACGTTTTTTTCGGATTAAAATTGGTTTGTAATTTTTCAACTTCTTTGTTACCATTTGCATGCTATCGCATGCGTATCTAATCCATGCCGCAAAACCTAACGGTCTTTTGTTTTATTTTTCCATCTCCAAACACACAGTTTTTTTTTGTGTTCGGGGGCAGGAATGTATTATGAAACGGAAAAAGGAGGAAATTTAAAGCTTCTTTCACCTATAATTTCTTTTCTTCCTTCCTTCGCTCGTTCGTCTCGTTCGATCACTCCACACCACGTGGCGATGCATGGCGATGGTGTTGGGGAAAATAGGAGAAAAAAAGGCCGATAATACGCTGGCATCGAGTTATGCTCACATGGAGCCGATGCTGATCGAAGGAGGCGATGTTGTAACGCCAACATCGCCTGCCGAGTTTGGCCCTAGCGTCATGGATTTGTTTTCGGTTTGTTTACGATTTTCAAACATATCTTATCAAACACAACTCGCGTGCGTGCGCAAGGCCTTTAGAGGAGGGAGGTCTGCATGCGATGCGCGACGTCAGCAGTCAAAATTTGAATTGGTGGGTGAGATGTTCGTCCGGTGCGTGGTCCGTTGAAGGAAGGAGCATTATGCAATTGGGCGGACCTCTACGTCACTGCCATCAGCGTGTGTGATTTTGCCGGGGATCATTAGCACGATGCATACTTATTTCATAACTCGTAAGAAAAAATGATTTAGTTTGTGCTCTTGCAGGTTTCTGAATCCCTTTGTTTGGGATCTTTAACAAAAAGGCTTTAACTTTTAATAATTTCAAACCGTTTGCATGCTTTAAAATCATAAGCATGAGGATCACCTGTAAATACTTGCTTCAATCATTAGGGCAATAATTGAAAGATTTTTTAATCCACCACATCATCAAACGTGGGAAAATTGATTCCCCTCGTAGATGAGTAATAATCTCTGTTAAACATGATCGACCCTCCCCGCTGTGGTTGTCTTCCAAAATATGACCTCCGGCGAAGGTCGCAACCTTTCGGTCTTTAACCGTGAGTACCGCGCATTAACCACTTGCTGTTGTGACGATCTTCTCGCAAAGATGTTTATTGAAGACGTACCAACCCCCTTTATTTGCGTAATGATGATTCGTGGGTTCGTGTCTCGTACTTCCAGAACAGTCACCCGGAATGTTCTCGGTTGCCTGCCCGCCAAAACAAAGTCATAAACGATGCCCAAAAGACTTACCGAATGGCAGCCATTGTATTCGGAAGAGCTCTGTTTTGAATGTCTTCTTGGCTGATGTTAGCTCACTAGCGTTAATTCGTTTTTCGGTAAACGTATTCTGTTTGCGTGTTTTTATTCTCTAATCGTTAAGAGATAATATTTCCCGATCAAGTGAACTACATTCATTCAACACGACAGCACGTGCTCACGATTTTTTCCCGTTTACGAGTCACACTCCTTTTTGGGGTTTTTGGAGCAACACTTTAATCCCAAAATTTGTTTACACCGATGCAGTCGCTTTCCTTCCCCACTGAGCCACTTCTGGGAGTTCGAGATTTTCTTTCACCCACACCCACACACACACACGAGTCAGTTGTTTCACCTTTCGAAAACTTCACTGATTACGGCTTGATCGCGGGCTCGGTTTCGACCGTTCGCGTGCACGTCTCGCAGGGAAATGGACGCATCTCGCAGGTTGCTGCCGGAATTTAGAGCCCCGCCAATCGGCCAGCCACCCACCGACGTAGGAAGGGATGCCCAGGTGGTAGGCGGGGGGTGTTGCGTGGAGCCCGTGGGGTTGTTCGTTCAGGGGGGTTCTCTACACCCGTCGGAGACGGTTCATTTTCGCTCCCACTTGGACGGGTGTTGGAGGCATTGAAAGGCATTGAAAAAGAAAACAAATCACGCCACACGAAGATGATGATGGAGTGGGACATAGCTGATGAAGATGGAGAAAAAAAACACAAAACATTCGATTAAAGTTCATTTACCGTATGTGTGTGTGTGTTTGCGAGGATGGGAGACTGCAAACGGAGGCGCATCTTACGCGGTTTTCTTTTCTGACGACACGATCGCCACTGTCCGCGATGGCTCTCCCTGACGGAGAGCGGTCTATTGCCGGTGCAGATGCAGGGAGTGGTTGAAATGGTTTTATCCACACACAAAAAAAAACAAAAACAATTTCCTCCACACACCGGTGCCGGTGGCTGAGATTGGACCAATTCTTTTATGGTGGCGGAGTCACAGAAAGCCTTCGAAACACCGGTGGGGAGTCATAAAATGAGCGTAAAAACTGTTTAAAACTGGTGTGCTGTTATCTCGAGGATACAAAAAAAACCGACAAAACCTCCCAAAACTGCTGTAAACGGGCAAACATAATTAGCATAGCCCGGTAGCCCGAATTCGTCTCGTCATTTGCGCAAGTTCTACGCATTGGACAGGTTGAATGTTGGCGCGCCGTTTTATCTTCTTTATGCTGCTGTCGCTCAATTATGTACACGTTAATGGTTTTATTTTTGCTCCCATTTCCAGGCCCATTGTGGCTCATTTTTGCGTGCCCTTTCCAGTGTGTGTGTGTGTGTGTGGAATTATGTTTTAGTTGCTTGCTTTAGAGCGACATTTCGATCCGTGCTATGTTGCTAACATGACGCGAAACTAACTGAACTTGCCTTACTGTGTATCTGTTACCGGCACGGTTTGTTTTTTGGGGGAGGCTTTCAACCCCCACTCGTACCCTTAAACGGTGAGTAATTAGGGGGAGAAAAACTGTCACTCGAAGAGCCGCGACACCTCACCGGTAGTGGTGCAGATTGCGTTAGAGAGCCCACGTTGACCCATATTTTGTGGGCGCTGTGGGTTCGGTTGAATGTTTAACCCATGCTCCCAACCCCCATTGGAAGGGTTCACAAGGCGAGGAAAGTGCAGACGGTCGCAACGAAAGACGAAAGATGAAAGTGTGTTTATTAGCGAGCGAATGGTTTTAATAGTTGGGCGTTTAGATGGAATGATTACGGGAGTGTGTCAACTGCACAGCATGAACATTTAGCTGGCCACAATAAACTGGGAGACTGTTAAAAGAAAAGACACGAACGTCCCTTAAGGTTGACCTAATTTCGCAGGGTTTTATGCTATTTTGAGAGTTGCGCAAACAGACAAAGATTTAATTAAACTATTGCACAGCTTAAGCATACACCAATTAACAGTGGAGCGTTTAGTTTTATTAATTCCCTCACAGTATTTAGTTTCCAACCCTAGTTTGTAAACGTCCAGAGGATCGGTCATCTATCAATGGTAAATTATATCACCTTCACTCGTGCTCGAGATGTGGCTGATAAAAAACAACCCCTAAAAAGCTCGCCCGCGAAGAAATCGATAGCCTTTTTATTTATTCACTCCAGATCGGGCCACACTCTCACTCCCATCAATCACAGCACGCTTCCCCAGCCCCCAAAACGGTGCATCCCACAACCATGTGACACGAGAGTGATTGAACTCTCCTGCGGCTGCATCCCGCTGATCCCGTTTCTCTTTCTTTCGCTGGAAAGCGACGATCAAAACGTCCGTTCCGATGGCTTGCGTGAGCCTCCACGCGAACACACAGCAGTGAAAACTGGTTTTTCTTCCACCCGCGTGAGAGGGTGTGCGAAAGGAAAAGTTCAAAACCCGAACCGTGGCTCGCTGAGACCGATCGCACCGATCCGTGTTTGCTGAGGGCGGTGCAGAAGCCGCCGGTGCTGGCGATGGTTTAGTGACCCAGTTTCCCGCGGTTGCGGCTTCGACGGCGGCAAAAGTCGAAGGTGATCATGAACTTGTGCGCGAGGCCGCCCATGTTGGAGGTCTGCACTGCACTAAGGGCGTGAATGGACCATGAATGCGCATCGGAGCGGCAGCTTCCCACGTGAAACATGAGCTCACAGTGATTCCCATAGCTTGGCAGAAACATTGTTTTAAGAGGGTGGCGATAATTGCGTTTCTTTATTGCACCAATTATGGTGAAGTGAAATAAATTAATGAAATAAATATAATTAGGTGAAAACTTGTGTGCTCAAAAAAAAAAAAAACACACACCCACGGCAGGAATTACTGATGATCTTCTAGAACGGAATCGATCGGTTTGCTGGGTTCCGGTCCAACGGCAAAAATATCGCTACGCAACTGCTGCAGATCGTCTTCATTACGCACGATGACTCCTTCATTGCGAGCATCCTGGATGTTTGGTTCCGTTGGATCGATCGCTGGTTGTGGAGGTGCCAATGTCACACAATCGTCCTGATTAGTGCGCAAGAAGAACGTCCGCGAGATCTTGTACTTATCCAACACACCGTAGGCTCGTTGTAGGATTGGTCCTCCGGGAAGGCGTTCGCGTGCCATCATCCAAGCGGATACTGCATGTTGAAAGAAACCAACAGATGTCTGTAGTTTTAATCCTTCTGTTGGGATGGCATAAGAACCTACCAGCATGACCGACTGGTCCGAAAGAGCTGCAGGAAAACAGCACGGCAAAGTTATCGTAGTCCGTGTCCAGAACCATCACCGACGCGTTATAGTTGTACGGGAATGAGGTGTACTCGATCTGATAGCGCCCATCCTTCGCTCGACCACCTTTATCCATCACCCCAGAGATGATCCTCTCCACGCCGTTGCTGTAGAACAGTGTGTCCAAAACATTAGCAGCTCGCAGTGGAGAGACTTCCTCCTTGCGTTACTTACAACCGATTGGTGTACGCATTTCGGACGTAGATCTTCCCGTCAGCTCGCTGCTCATAAGTCACCGATACGCACTTGGTGGCGACCTCAGTGACGGTGAAATATCGCTCGATCTCGTACCACGTTCCGAGGAAGCGAGTCCGATTGAAGCGTTGTATGGGCGAGTAATCCGGACAGGTTCCGAATCCTGGGATTTGGGAGTTCACCAGCGACAGGCAAGTCCCCAACAGCAGAACTCCTGCTAACAACTGCGATCCTCGCATCCTTGTTTCGTGACACCGGGATGAACTGTTGCGATGCGTACGGGACGCGATCCAGGCGTCGAATAACTTTTCCGACCACACCGCGAATGGGCTTTTATATTTGTTGTCGTCTTCGTCCGCATCGTCAGGGAAGAGATCAGAACGTCCCGCTCCAACGCTCGGCCTTTCACCTGATCGCAACGGGATCCCCCGAACGGACCCCACCTAGCTGGCAAGCGGCGTAGGTTCAAAAGAAGTCTCTGACTCCATCCCAACGACCTGGCACCATCGTCACCCTTGGCTCGGGGAGGTGCTTCGGGGTGTGTTGTTGTCTTACTTATTGTCAGAGCGCAGACGATCATCGTCTAGCTGGCGAGGGAGAGCGATCTATCCGGAACATTCTCATCGGGAGATATCTCTAGGGACACACCTTCTGTGAAGGTATGGAATTGGGCCAACGAGTCCGGGACGTTCGATCGAGTCCCGGGATTCTTCCCACGTCGTAGCATAAACGGCTCGATTAAACGCGATCGATAAGAGGCTCGCGGATCGCGCTCGTGTTGATCGGCTGATTGCGAAATGGGAGCGCGATTGGAGATGATGAAGTGGAGATGATGTGCGTTCGTTCGCGTCATAATCGCGCAATCTGGTTGGGGTTCCATGAAGATTGTGTGATAGCTGGATGGTCGGCGGGAAATTAATTACATCCGGTTTGATTACCGGTATGATGGGAGCTACGTTCGGTCGAACGGTTGGAAGAAAGTATCCATGTAACTCCCAGCAAGCTGAAAAGCGATACAGGCAGCTCGCAGTATCAGCTTGCTTGTGGGAAGGTCAAAGAATAAGTGATTCAAAATGTGTGTTCTTTTTTGAAATTTTAATCTAAAATCCTCTAAATGATTGACAATTTAGTTGCGGGAGGTTGAGTTTTGAATTTGTTTTCACAATTGAAAAATGAAGTCATTTTGCTACGATACGGTAGTGTAGCCTTCAAAAAATTATTGTTCAACATACAAATAATGCCAATCCCAAATCATGTTGTATTCCGTTTTTAAAATAAATAGAAACTAAGTTGAGATCGAAAGTAAACGTAGCTCAAAAATGTGATCTAGTAGGTACCTATGAAAATACCCACCAGATGGCAGTGTACACAACAGCTAGGACACAAACCAAGCCTATTTTTAAGGGAGATACTATAAAATTATAGTTCCTTGGAACACCGCATTCAACAAAAGCACATGCAACATTTGAATATTTAAAACAAAAAGCAGTTTTGTTAACATTTTCAGCACAAAATAAATGTAGAAATACGAAAAATTGGTAGATTATTAGATTCGAATGTTTAATATATCACGATCGAATACAGCGTAGTATGCTTGTTTTTTTTCAATAAGTTGTCGACTAAGGATATTTGAAATTTAACGAATGGAAACATAATGTTCCATGTCAATAGAACTCAGAACAACAAATCCTGATCTAAACCTGTCTATACCGGCGAACGTGACGAACAAACTGTTGAGCACCCTGTTTTGGTGTGTTTCAGGCCATCATGAAGTAATACCATACCACCATAATGGGTGCGTACGCATGTTTCCGGCATGCTCGTATCTGGAAACAGGAGAAACCCATCGATACCTTCCAATCGAGGCTTCACTCACTTACACACACACGTGACCAAATACGATAGGAGAAAACGCCAACTCAACCTACGGCATGTAACGTGAGACAACGCCATGAGAGAGTTTCCACAAAAACCAAAAAAAATGTCATACAAAAAAACCGGAACGACGCTGCTGACGGAAGGACGACGCGTTCCATTCGGTAGGGCCAACGACCGTGGCTCGGTGTGGTTCTCGAGCCCACCACACATCCATCCGAGCACCGGCCAAAGACGGACCTGTCCTGTCGTCGGTGTGGCGCCAAACTTTAGCCGACGTTCGAGCCATCGTAAGCCCTAACCTACGCGTACTTCTGGTGGCGTTGGGTGGCCTGGATCCACGAACGAGTGACAGACAACACCTCACGCGAGACATCACCGGCGGGGAAACAAGTGCCACAGTGTTCACGTTTGTGAGTTTGATCGAATTTCGAGCTGTGGTTGGGCTATTACTTGTCTGTGTCGTGTGGCTCTTTATAAGCGGGAAAATTGTACCAGGACACCCTACCCGTGAGGCGGTGGCTTTTGGATTGTGTCGTGTACAGGGAAAAAGGATACGCCATTCGATTTCCGTGATGTGCTGTCAAATTACCGAAAAATGAATTCCTCGCTTTGATAGCAGGTGAGAGTGAAGAAAGTGCGCAAGGATACGGACGGTGGGCGCCTGACCTAGGAGACAGGAGCTGGCCCAAGTGGGGTGGGTGTCTAGAGCGAGTAAAAAAAAAGCTAAAAGACAAGACCACCCGTGGTGCTTCATCGTACTGGTGGTATGTAAATACGCGTCCGGGTCGATAAGGCGAATCCTTAGAGCTGCCGGATACATACAATAACGGATTATCCTTTCCGCGCGCGCCAGTTGAACGGCAAAAATGGGCAACATTCGCGGTGCCGGCAAAGTCCGGACCTTCTTGGATTAGACCTCACTATCCGACCGGGCCACTCGCTAGGCACTAATCCATAACTCAACCATTAAGTCGGAGAAAAGGGAAAAAGTTTTTTTTGTCCTTTTTTTTTGCTGTTGTCCACGGTCACACCCGGACTCGTCATCTATCTGGGTCAGAGCGTACTCAGTGGTGCAAATCCTTCGTGCAGGGAAGGATATGCATCGGTGTTATCGATAAGGATGGGCAGATAAGACGAACAATACCCCGTGGAAATGAGGTGTTACTTGTGTTCGTTCGCTCGAGGATAAAGGATGGTGAACGCCATGGGGCAGCTTGCCGTGTTTTACGATCCATTGCCACCGGTGCGTAGTTAATACGCCAGTTAGTTAAGGACAATTGGAAGGAAAACAACTCGACACCAGATCCCCAGCTGTGTGTTAATTTCCACCATATCCTCATTCCCGTACCGTGCTGCCGGTGAAGCGCTCCCGATGGCGTTTGATTGATAGGAAATAAATCGAACGTCAAACGTGGTTTCCCACCACCACCACGACGAGTGTGGCGATGAAGCCGTTTAGCCTGAAGCGATGATGTTTTTCGTGGAAAAGATCAATAAATAATGTGCCCAGCCTAGCTTTGATCCCTTGTTGAGCATATGTTTTGATGGGGAGTTGAACAACATGAGCATTGTTGACTTGAACATGCCCATAAACCCACAGAAACTCGTAATAAGTTACTATTAAATAAGCTAATCTTACATAATTTATGCTTTGTCGATCTTCTTTTTCAAATTTTATTTGGTTTAAGACTCGTTGAACGGTCAAGGCCGGTCTATGGTTTTCTATAACTTGAAATTTTTCACACAGCCTTATAGACAGTCCTGCGTACGAGGGATCTAACAATGTACTTAAGTATGATTTAGTAGTATACTTACGTTATCACCATGTTTGGCAGTATAGCGATAAGATAACGGATATACATGAGCGCATTACTTCGACCCGTTTAAGAGCTTTTGGTGAAAGCGTAAGGTTCGCGTGGGATCAGAAAACACGCCAGTAAACAGAAACAGCGCATACATTTTTGCTCGTGAAGTGGAAAATGTGTAAAATTATCCTTGCATGAGGGCACTCTTCGCTTGAATGCGTCTCCTCGCTTGAGTTAAAGTACGTGAGCGAAGAGAAATAGCACCATTCCGGGAATTCAATTAGTTCTTAAATGCCGTATTTGGAATGAGCGGGAAAAAAAGGATATTTTAATGATCCGAAGGACGCCTTAAGGATCGGGTTTCGAACTCGGAATGTAATTATAGAAACGAGCATTTGTGTTGTTTGCTCTTGTTCCAGATCACAATGTTCGACTGATTGGCCAAACACCGAGGCCAAAAAAACTCAGCCCACCCACCTGAAGCCGCCAGCATCAGAAGTCGTGCCGGAAAAATCTCCAAAAAAACAACCCACCATACATCGCACACACGTCGTGCAGAAAAGACGGCTTCAAAATAGCGTCCACCGTGTCACCGATCAAGATGCGGCTGAAATCCGCACGGAAAAGTTTCCGGCGCCATAAATCGAAGACGGCGCTCGATTTTCCCCAACCCAGGTAAGCGACCCATCCAAAAGGGAGGTTTTCAGGCGACTCGCGACCCCACTCGAAACCACCGGGAGGCTGGCTGGCTGGCTGATCGAGCGATGGCGATGACGAAGGTAGCCGTTTGCTGAACTTGAACTTTCGCGCTTTGCTGGCGTGAATGTCAAAGTTGTCGCTGTGCCAAAATGGGTGCCATCGGGAAACAATACGTTCGCGAGCCACGATTGCCGTGTGTGGGTGTGGAAAGATAGCGGCCATAATAGCGGGTGTTATCGCGATGACCCGCGATGGGGCAGATTTTCCCCACCGATCGTGCCGATGGGTTGACGGAGTGAGTAATTTCAGCACTTAGCATTGTCCGGTGTGGCAGAATTTTTATTTACGAGCTGAAGGCGCCTAGTCGACCGAGGACGAAAGGTGCCGGTTGGAAGATAGCAATCAGGTTGATGGAAATGCTAATGCAACTGGTACGTTGTGAGGCGTTTTTTTACTCTCTCTCTCTCTCTCTCTCTCTCTCTTGCCTTCATTCTGCGGCCACTTCTGGGTGAAAAAAAAAATGATGAGCGAGTGTCGTAACGGCATTGGAAGATAGTCGGAAGTGCTAACGCTTCTGGAACATGACTCATTTTATGCTATTTTTCCTCGGTTCATTTTTAATGCATATTTATTGCCAATTTCAAATGGACAGTTTTAACTTGTCTCCTGTTGCGTGGTTTGTTGTTAAATGCAACCAATCACTCGTAAAGAGCGGATTTTTTTTGAAAATTAATTTAAGCATTTCGATAACATGGGCACATAGAGAGCGATATACCATTTTTTTCTGCTGCCCAACACAAACAGTTAGTCACGCAATCTATCACAGTCGTTGTCCAGTCCGGAGCGGTCGCTAAATGGCGTCCCTTAACGAGAACCGTGAGGCAACAATTCATTAACATGCGCCATGCATCATCATCATTACCATCCACGCCGTTGCCTTTCGCGCTGGCGGGAACGTTCTGCATTGAATTGAGATGAATTAATGGGCTTAACAAGACCTGACGCAACAGTTGCATGTAAGTGCCAGAAAATTTGTCTATTTGCTTTGAAAGCGGGCTGCGTGTTTTGGGGAGCGCTCTGGAAAGCGCTCCAGTGAGGGGAAACCGAAAACTTTGACCCTCGATGATTGTTAAAGTGACTGTGCACGCATTCGATTTTATGTACATCAATGCTCTAAGGCTCCCTGGTACCGTTTACATGAATCTCTGCCTGTGGTTGCTACGGTTGCTACGGTGTACTACCAACAATTGGAATCATGGCCTGCTGAGGATTATCCGAGCCTACCCGTGGCTTGAAGCGCTAAGTACAGATCGTGAGCCAAGGGAACATCACCGAAAAGCACACCAAAATCCCTACCCAATGGAGGTATGTAAGCAATACCGGTGATTAGTAAACCGCAACGCGAGCTCTGGCGGAGTCCTTTCAATGAGGCATGCTTGGTACCACGGTAAAAGTAAAACAGGACAAGGATAGAGTAGAGTAGACTCAACATGTTCCCCGAAAGTATGGCGCTAACGCCAAATTGGATTTCTCAGTTTACAAGCAACTAATTTAGCATAAATCCTTCCATACCCCAAAGCGAAACCCACGTCAGGGTGGCTTATTTTTCGGCACAAAAGTTTTCCACCATAGACTCTCGTCCGTGGACGATGAAGTTTTTGTGGCATCTCGCTCGGGTGAATGCGATTGTGTAACAAACTTTGGTGCCTGAGATATGGGGCTGATTGATAGATGTGACGGAAGATGAAATTTGATGTGGGTTTGATTTCGGGCGCAAGAGCAGCTCGTTTCTTTTTCTTGATTGGGAGATAGCGCGACGGCTTGATTATCATGTCTTGTTAGGAATGGAATACATTACGAAGAAAAATTGTGAATGATTCGCTTATGTTTTGGGAGGATAATTTCATTTCGGTTTTCTAAGTACACACCGTAACACTCGTGTGACGTTTGTTTAACATGTATTAAGGACACTACGTTGCATATGAGATTGACGATTGCTTATCGATCTATTTAATGGAAAAGGTTTTAAAGAAAGTTTTTAAATATTGTTTCAATCGTAAATTAGTACATATGCTGATCAAATATTGAGATAATCAGTTGTTTTAGCAATGTTAGTTTAGATTATAAATTTGTAGTATACTGTACTTCTCTAAAACAAATCAATAATCAAAACCATAATTATTAGTTTACTGTACTTCTTTAAAACAAATCAAGCTCAATATGTTGTATTCAGTTTTTAAGGTTTTGCCGCCTAAAAAACCTCTTGTAATAAAATCGATCAAGAGCCATTTGTATAAAGTTGACTGCGTACAATATTAACAAAAGCGGGAAAACTAATACCCTTACTACTTGCGGTTTTTCCCGACCTTGCCTTTTAACAATATATTGACAGAAAAAAAATTCAAACATTGCAAACAGCCCCAATAAATTAATTCCCCTATTGTTGCAACACAATTCTATCAGCATCGCGTGCTATCTCATTAAAATCACCCTTGCGCAATTCCTACCGTCACTTTTTACGATGGTTCCGATTTTCGTTCCGGTCATTTACATTTGTTGCAAATTTCTCACTCACTCACTCTCTCTCTCTCTCTTTCGCTTTGCGATCATCTCGCGGCTCTGCTATCCATCACACGGTCGACCCCAAAATGGGGTTCGAGTGAAAAAATAAAATAAATACAAATACCGACCAGACCAGGTAAAACCAGCCGCCTGTCTGCTAGTGCACTACCGGCGTGAAAATGCCCGCCTTTCTCCGAGGACCTTTCTCTGCTCTCCCCAATGGTTTGAGGATATTTCATTTTCTCATCTGCTTTCCGCGTTGTCAATGCTCCTAGTGCGTCTAATACTACTTTATCCTACTCGTAGAGGCGCCTAGCATACGAGACTCTGTACTAAGTGTCTGCTCGCGTACGCGTATGCGAGCCGCCCTGAGGGTATGTGTGGGCGAAGCGTATGTATGCACACCGTGCGCCGTCGCTATGATGGTGGATCACCGTAAAGAAGAGCACACGCTTCGGCTCCACTGGCAGTAATACAGGAGCGCGCGCATCAAAAGGCCCCCCAAAGGCCGACGACGCGTTTTGGCTCAGTTCGGCTTGAAGCGTCTGTCAAATCGCACGCGGGAACTCGCCGCTTTTTCGCTGCGTCGCACAGTAAGACCCGTCGAGGGCCGGGAAGTGGGTGGCGTGCAAATTTTCCAGTTCGCGGGTGCCCTTTTTTCCTTCTTCATACCAAACAAAGAGGAAAACACGCAGCTTGGCGGTTGTGTTGTTTAGTGTCATTTGAGGGAGAGAGAAAGAGAGAGAGCGCGCGAAAGGAGTTTGGAAGGAGTTCAAGGGCAGGAAAAGTGGTGCCAAGCATGGAGAAATTAAACAGGATGCTCCTATCGGCGAAAGTGTAAAATTTGATGTAAAAACGATGGACAGTGCGTGGTGAATTGGAGAGTGATGGTTTCCGATTTTACTTCTGGTGTAAAGTGCGACACAAACTGAACGAAATTCCATGCTCAAGTGTGTGGTTTTTACAAAAGCACTTTCCGTACCTCATCGAGACACCTCATCGAGGCCACAGATAAACGATCCCAACGGTCACGAGCGAATTCCTGACGAAAAAGGAGCATCATGCCTTACGGCTTGACCATTTCTGCCACCGTACAGAACGCATCGCATCTCGGCACTTTTTGTCTTGGGCCATTTTTTTTCAAAGTCAAATTTTTTGTTATTAATAGCATCGAAACGGTCCATTATTGCTGCTCCCGTTTACCGGCCACGGGTGAGAGGCAGTGTGCTAGGTTGCCAGCGCACGGTTAAACAGTTTTTTTCTTGCGTTTTTTTTGTTTATAATAATACTAAAAAAACACGCGCACATACACAAACACATTTTGGCGGTGTTTGAGTGGTGTCCCCTTTCAAAATACTACAAAAAACGTCACAGATCGAAGGCCACCGCCTGTCGAATGGTGCGTCCTTCCGAGGGCGATGAGCGGCTTTTCTGGGTTACGGCCATACCCAAGCATCTTCGATCGAGTGAACCGAGTCAGAGTAGGCGAGAGAAATCCCGCGTGTTTGACTGGCCAGGCGGGAGACGATCGCACACGATCACCGATGAATACGGTTGATAGTGTGGCAATTAAACACAACATGCCGCAGAAGAGCGGAGCGAGAAATCTGTGGCACGTGGGGAGCCTGACGGTGGCGTGTGGTCGAAATTTATTGTGCACCAGTTTTATGGAGGTGACGCTTTTTTTGCGTCGTTCCCAGCTGTTCTATAATGTGTCGAATTTATGACGTTCGATGACACTGCCTAGCGATTAAGTAGGCGCTGGAGCTGGCTGGAGCGACTTTGGTGTTTGAAAATGTAAGAGGGAAACTAATTGACTGTTTTCGATGTGATATGTTTCGTGAATTTTCCCGATTTATTGAACCATGTGCGTTGAATGTATTTGTTGAACGATGAAAGCATAGTCAACCCTTTCGTGTACAATTACTATAACACTTTGAATAACCGCACGTTGGCAGTTTTTTGTCATCGCTTGCTGAGATGACAATTGAATACATTTCGAAACTGTTGCAACAATTCAAACAAAAAGAATCAACCGTTTTTGTTTCGGTTATTGTGAAGCAAAAAATCACTTCATTCAAAGTAATAATAATATTGCATTTATTCCGCACATCACGTGCGCGCAATTGCCTACTTGCATACCATATTTGCAATTGCAAACACACCTCGACAGCAGAGCAGAAACGAACCCACCGACGACGAGGTACTTGGTCTCGAGTTGCGTCCTTTCGTACGCATTCGCCTGAGGTGCTCCATAAAAATGAAGACATTATGGTCGTTGCTGTCGCCTGAGCTTACAGGATCCCGGGCGTAACGAGGGCATACACCGAAGCACCATCAGCCATCGTACGAACCACTCGAAAAGTAAGAGTTTGCGTAGCAAGTGCAATTAAGCTGAAGATGGGTCACCAAAAGCAGGCAACCGGTTCGTCGTACCAAGGTTTATGAAATGCATTTACGCTGGAATAATCGCATAATCCGCCCAGGTCTGGTTCCGAGAGTGGAGAGACTCAACGACGGGTGGTTGTGATTTTCGCAATGTCGTTTAATGAAACATTTCTAGGGCTTTACTTAAATATGTTTCTTTTGAATAAATTTCTTTTGACGTTTGTTCTATATCAAGGGGTACATCCTGCTGAAAAAGAATGAAAATTACAGTATTTTGAACCACGTTTGTGTCAAAAGACATCATTATCTTTTGCTAAGTGTTTTGGTACCATGGAAAATATTCATTTTCACTTTATCGACAAGTTGTTGGTTTTTTACTGGGAAAACAAATCGTACGCTCTCCTAGACCCTGACTATCCAATGCGACCTAGTTTATGTTCGCAGGTTCAACCCATTTCTGTTCGCGACTAAATTTCGCAAGCCTAATTTCCGCCGCTCTATCAGGCAACAAAGGCAACCTCTTGCTTACCCGAATCGCGCGAAATATGAAATGTTTGCCAAACCGTCACAATAAACCCAACAGCCAATAGAACTAGCAGACGTCGTGCCACTTAGCGCCCACTCGGCAGCCAGAACCGTGAAGCCCTCTCGTAACGTTTTCTGCTTCATTTCATGCGCCAGAACGAAGCCAGGGAACCACCAAAAGTCCCGCCGGTATAAAGCTGCCGCCATTTTTGCTTGCTTCTCAAAGTCGCGCGATTTTCCGGTCCGATGTTTACCGAGAAAAATGCTGTCATAAAAATGGCTGACTTAGGGCTTTTCCTCGACTCTCACTCGGGCTCGTAGAGTGGCACCTTCAAACGGCCGGATGAAGACGTCTAACTTCTGGCGTTGGCAGACCCGTCTCTGAAGAGGGCGAGCCTTTCAATCAGCCTCGCCATGGTGCTATTGAAACCGCTCGAGTAGGGATACCTTTTGTCTGGCTTGTCGCGTAATTGTCATGGGCGAGGCAATGTGCTCACAATACGAACCCAGCAAAGGTCTGGCTTATTATTGCCGGTTTGCCGAGATGTAATGAATATCGCAATTAAAGTCTATCAAAGTCGCGTGCTTTTTGGGTGCGACAGATCCTGACGGAGTTCTCGAAGCACCAGTGTCCTATCGCTTTTTGTTTGTGATGAGTGTACAAGTGCCACGGTGCTCGAAATGAACTACCTAAGCAATCTGAACGTCTTCAAACGACGACGCAACACCTCGTCCACCACCGATTCGTCATCGGCCGTATCATCACCAGCCTCCCCGGTAGCTGCGGTCATCGATGATCCGGGCACATCCACCGCAGATGCGACACCGCAGCGAAAGAAGAAACGAAAGAGCCGTCGTAAACGCACGGTTTCCGTTGTTCCCATTAGCGAGGTAACTGAGGCATCGCTGGAGCTATGGCGCACGCTGCCACCCAAAATTCGCCACGATCCGAGCATGGTGTCCTTCCAGCAGGTCGAACTGGAGCACGCCCGGATGCACGGTAAGTAGACGGGTCGATTAGGCGGGCTGGCATATGAAAGGCTTCCTGGGTATAGCTGACAGCAGCAGGACGAGTATTAAACCACCACGGCTATTAGGGAAGCTATTAGCCGACTATTAGGGGACGTGAGTCGAGCCTTTGCTGGGAAACGCTTGCAGTTCGTTGCATCACTTACATTGTTTGCTGGTAGCTGGTTTTTGTGATCCTAACCATTCATTTTCCTTCGCTCTACGCGGAAAGAAACCGATCAACTCATGTCTAATGCCTTCTGAAACCTCACCGTTGCTTCTGCATACTATGGTTTCAATTTCAACAAGTCACTGATGAGGAGGATGCCTCTACGCTATCGCACGATCCATTTGCTGGAAACCGGACCGGACGTTTAAGCTATATCCTGCGGGCCTTGCGATGGGTTTGAACTGCATAATAGATGTGAAATGTGGGACAAGTGTCGTTTGTTGCGCTCCTCGAGGTTGACCTAACCCCGGGAGATGGTAGGGCAAAAAAGTCAACTAGATTGCATTTTATTTCTATAGGCGTCGGAGATATGCAGTTGACAAGCTTGTTAACAGAATATAGAGCTCAGATGTAACTAAAGACTGTGCCGTAATTTTGAGTCAGCTAGAAACAAGTATGTTCAGATTTTGGTGATTAAAATGATGGAATAAAGCAAAATATCATTGTAAATGATGCGAGAATGATTGAGACATTCGCAGATTGCATACAACTGCGTTTCTTTGCGTAGCTTTAGGAGAGGCATTCATCTGACAATTTCTTCACCTTTTCACCAACCAATTCAGCCGATCTCTTCACAAAGGCATGCGACATAATCACGCTAATGCTGGCTGCGCATAAATCCGATTACAAAAAATCTTAATCGACACCAATTGTGGTCGGACCGCGCGTAGACCGCATCCGGAGAGAGGTAGCAACCAAATTGCCCACCCCCCATCTATGTAGAGGCCAATCTTGACGAAAGCGAAAGTGCGCTGGCGGCGTTTGGCTGGCGGGTTATGTTCCGCGAATTGGTCAAAACCACTGCACGGTGACATTTGCCATTTGTTCACTTACGGCAACGCGTCTCTGCGTGCCCTAGCGTGCGTTTGCTTGTGGAGTGGAGTATCTGAGGCAGCTTGGTTGATCAACTTACACCACGGGCACCCTTTTCCCAGTGACACTTGATACGGCGTGGACACGGTATGGTTACGACCGGAAAGCGATATTGCTAAGAGAAGCTAAGCTATTGGGAACTATTTGTGGTTGGTTTCGGTTGCCTTTGTTGCATCCAGCACGTGGGCTGACATTTGGACAATAGTAGAAGCATGCCTGAGGTTTTGTGCCAGCTTGAGGAGGTCTAGTAAATTAGGAAGCACAGCGTCCGATTACAGTTTATTATTCGCCTTCCCTGTGGTAGGTGATGGTCATGAAGATTCGTTTCCGGAAATCGAAGGACAAGAGGACGAAGACGGCGAAGAGGACGATGACGAGGAGGAAGAAGAAGAGGACGAAGAGTACGAGAATGAGTTCATCACCATCAACGTCACCAACGAGGAGGGTCAGAATAAGGAAATTGGTCACGTGAAGGAGAAGAAGTAAGTAACGTGTCACGAGTTGTGGAGCATTCAGGACAGGCAGCTAATCATGTTCTTCTTACGAATCCTTCTAGAGAAATACCGAAACCACACGTGCATCATCTAGCAGGGCATTACATCGGTAACATTACGCCTCCGAAGCATGACGACCTCAACGACACCGGACAGAACCACCTGGACGAGGATCACCCGTTCCGGAAGTACTCGAAAATCATCTGCCTGTTCCTGACGTGGTTGCTGATCATGGCGTTTATGGTGGTGAAGGACGAAAAGCTGGTCGAACCGAAGCATTTATCGATTTCACCCGGTAAAACCAAGGCGTACATTTTGCCTCATCTGCCGCAGAGTACACGCATTAAGGTCACGCTTGAGGGAACGTTCTTGAGTGAGCCGTACAGCAACCTTACCGAGCATTATCTCGAGGTCTATCTTCAGATGCTGTCGTCTACGCTCGAGGCAAACTCATCGGAGTTGTTCGCATCAAGCTCGGCAAAGGTGAGTCTAATGGAGGTGACAATGCGGAAAACATAATGCTTTATGATTGAGTTTCCCCGATAGAATATCAGCGAACCGTGGTACATCCCGATCGTGCACCCGTACCTGTTCGACAGTGCACCGATCGTGAAGGAGCAGCGTTTGTTCGACATCATTGACAGCAACTACGAACTGCTGCACCAGGCAAAGGGCGGTTTAGTGCGACTGATGATTCGAAGTAACATTCAGGCCAGCATGCCGGTGGCGATCCGGTACGATCAATCTCCGGTGAATCGAGACGTCGGTGTCATTTACGCCGCGTTTGTGCTGATCTTTCTGTACGTGCTGATCATCTGGGAGATCGTGCATCGGACGTTCGCGGCGGTGATCGCTTCGACGCTTGCCATTTCTATTCTCGCGGCGTTAAATGATCGACCCACGATGGAGGACATTATTGGGTGGATTGATGTTGAAACGATACTGCTGTTGTTCTCGATGATGATTCTCGTCGCTATCCTTGCCGAGACGGGCATATTCGATTTCCTGTCGGTTTACATCTATAAGGTATGGAGCTCGAGTGGCGGTTTTATAAAACAGAACGGTGTTTAATACGGGTTGTCTTGCTCTCAACAGATTACAAACGGGAAGATTTGGAGCCTCATACATTGCTTGTGTTTATGTACGGTCTTAATTTCATCGTTTCTGGACAATGTAACCACCGTACTCTTAATGGCGCCAATAACCATAAGGTAATTGTTAATAAGAGATGTTTCAAAGCACCGATTTGTAACGATCTTTTTATCGATCTTCTTCATTTAGACTCTGTGAGGTGATGGACATGAACCCGGTACCTATTCTGATGGCAATCACGGTACACGCCAACATCGGTGGCACGACCACACCGGTCGGTGATCCTCCCAACATCATCATTACTTCGAATCAGTACATCTTGAAACACGTAAGATTCGGTAAAACTCCTCTTTTACTCCTGCGCCTGGTGCTAAACGCCTTTTTTTTCTTGTTTTAGGGAGTTACCTTCTTGACCTTTACCGCTCACATGCTAGTCGGTGTCATAATCGTGGTCATCACGACAAACATCCACCTGCGCATCATCTACAAGAACATCAACCACCTGCGTATGCACGAACCAAAGGAGCTGAAAGAGCTCCGGCGCAACATTAAAGTTTGGGAACGAGCTGCCGGAAAAATTCCACCATACTCCAAAGATGCCAACATCGTGCGGGAAACGCTCAACAAAAAGGTGAAGCTACTGCGCCACCAGTACAAGAAAAAGATGACCAAAGGTACCGTGCCGGAGGACATATATCGCTCAACGCTCGAGGAGTTGCAGCGTGAACATCCGATCAAGAACCGACCACTACTGATCAAATCGGGTGTGGTGTGTGTGTTCATCGTGTCACTGTTTTTCCTCGAATCGATACCGGAACTGCGCCGTCTATCGTCGGGTTGGGCCGCTTTACTTGGAGTGGTGTTGCTACTGATCATTTCCGACAAGAACGACATGGATGCGGTCCTATCGCGAGTGGAATGGCCAACGTTGCTGTTCTTCGCCGCGATGTTCACGCTGATGGAAGCGGTCGAGCGGATGGGACTAATCGATTGGATCGGACACGCAACCGAAACGATCATTCAGTCCGTGTCGGAGGATCTTCGGCTTGCGGTGGCGATCATCATCATACTGTGGATATCGGCCCTGACGTCTGCCTTCGTTGACAGCATCCCCGTAACGGCGATGATGGTGAAGATCGTGGTCGCTCTGTCGGAGAAGGCGTACCTGGGCTTGCCTCTTCAGCCGATGGTGTGGGCGCTGGCTTTTGGTCCGTGTCTCGGTGGCAATGGGACGCTGGTTGGTGCATCTGCCAATGTGATCTGTGCTGGGATCGCCGAACAGCACGGTTACCGGTTCAGCTTCATGGATTATTTCAAGTGAGTAGTTCGAGCACGTCTGCAAAGATCATTAGCTAACGCATTCTTTTTCGTTTTTCTCTCACCCTAGACTCGGATTCCCGATCATGCTGGTGAGCGTGTTCGTCACTACCGGCTACCTGATTATGGCCCACGTCGTCTTTGCCTGGCACTAGGTTCGGAACGGATCTAGTGGCCAGCCACCCCGTTAGTTTGTAGGAATGATCGAGCGCCTGCTGCAACAGCAACCGTTGCAATCTGGCTCGGTCCCTTGTTGTCCATTTGTCTAACTGTTGTGTCTTGAACTCACGAAGGAAACGAAGCGTGGCTTACATTTGCACGTTCTAAACGTACTTTTCACGGTGTATTTTAGCAACAACAAAAAAAAGATAAAGCATCTTTAAAACGAAGCAAAACGAACGTGATTTAAAATCGATCCCTATGCGCATATGGACGCCACTTTTCCGCCAGCGCTAGAAAGGCTGACTGAATGCGATGCGCGTGTGCGTGTGTGTTTGTTAATTTGTAATATCATACCTTTTTTGTTTTGTTGAACATTGATAAGAAATGTGTACACATTTTATGATTCAAATAAAGACGGAGAACAAGCGTTCAGCGTTATTGCGATTCAAACAACGATGGTTTTTGTGTTTGCGGCATTAATTACGGGCCGTTAATTAGGGTGGAAAATGATGGAAACACTTCAGCATCTTCCGTTTCTAATTAACCGTTAAATGATGAAAATGCTGGCAGCGTGCTAGTACGTTCGGCTTCCAACCCTACGTCAGGTGGGTGGAAAAGGCGTGACGTCAAACCGTCAAACGTCAGCATTCTGCATAATTTCCATCTTTACCCTCGCTCACTCAGTCGTACCGTGAAAAACGACTGACTTGGCATCGAATGTGAGGTGTTTGAACCACTGTTTACCTTGGCAAAAAGGGTGCAAAACTAGCGGTATGTTTATGCTTTGGCGCGGCATAGAGTTTCGTCTGCGGTGGTGAAGGAATTATTGCCCCAGGCTCCGTGACTGGGAAGCTGGGTCGTAATAATATTGACTTGTTTTCGCTGCCACAAACTGATGAAGGATAAACGCGTCTCACGGGTACGCGAGATTTGTGGAAATTTTCAAAGAAAGCCCGCCCTCGACCGTTTGAAGTGGTTTGATATTTTTGGCATAATACTTGCTTGCTAACTGATACTTTGACCGCCGTGCGTAGTTTCGTTGAAATGGACTCTGGAGCAGCCTACTTAGGGGAGAGAAAAAAAAATCAAACACACGTGCCAAACGTAACGACGTGAAATCTAAACCGTTAGATATTTCACTCAACCGAAGCGCCATCTGCTGGAAATGAGTGCGAAGCTCATGTTACGTTTTTCCGCTCGATTCCATGCTATAATTAGAAATCCAGCCTGTCTGCGTCCGTTGCCAAAACGAAACGGAAGGAAATGCTCTGCCGTCTCGCTCGTGTTGTTGGGTTGATTGTGGTATGACGCGGTTTTCCAGTCACTCACACATGGCTCGTGTGGGTTGTTTTTGTGTTGTTGGCCGTTCACTCGCGCACGTGCACCTGCGTCGTGAGAAGGAAAAACCGTTACTACTCTCGGCTGGTTTTTTTTTAGTCCGACGATCTAATGAACTGGCTTTCGAGGTAGATGTGGCTGAGTTCGACGTGAGTGCCATCCACTGTGGCGTGAAGGTGGAATAGAAAATTTCCCAAAACATATCAGCAAAAAATGTACAATAATTAATTATTCATCTTTCAAAAGCTTATTTTTTCAGTCTATGACTGGTATTTAATGAGTATATTAGTACGATTTTACAATTACAATGCAATAAATTATCGACAACAAGGAGTTTTAATGTATTTTTCTAGATTTATTCATTTTTCTCGATTTTTGTTCGAAATTACTTTTTGATGGAGCCGTCTGGTCGCCGGTAAAGTTGGACACTCTCCTCCATTTACAAGCACGATTTGCTGCACAGCTTTGCATTAATCAAGCAAAAGCAAAAACCCAAGAACTTGTTTCAAACCCACCCCATAGTGAATCGTCTACCAGCCCCGGTCAACAAGTGCCCCCACCCGTTCGCGAGAGCGACCAAACGAATCGGTGGAAAATCGCTTCCAGTGTGTGTTGCTGTATGTGTGCGCGTGAATTTTCCTCAACTACCGAACCGTTCTTGTGTGGGTGGGTGCTCCAAACCCGAGCTAACGCCACCGAATATCGGCAGGACGTCGCATCCAGGCGTCGTATCTTTCGTTCGCTCGCAAATCGCAGTGCTCACCGTGGCGCCTCAGTTCGGTGCGTTCTCTTGATCCAACGGCATGGTCCGCGTTGCTCCGGGATCCCGATCCGGGGATGATTTGTGAGCCTGGCTTCACACCATCATCGACATCTTGGACGACCAACCGGCCAGGTCTCGAGGAACGAGAAGACACCCACCGTCGGGCTGCGAAAGGGATCGTCCTGCCATCGAGTCCTAGCGAGTCCTAGCGAGTCCTTGCGATATACAGACGTTCGCGGTCCGTTCGTTTTCTTTGTTCGTCCCGTGGGGCGCTGAAGTGTCAATTTTTGGGTCGTCGTTGGGTTTTTTTTTCTTCTCTTCACCCATGCGACGCCCGGCCTGCTATGGTTTCCCTCGTGAAGGCGTGATTTGATTAGTGCCGAATTGCGTGTGTGTGTGTGTGCGTGTGTGTCACTGCCCGTTCCGCAATCAAGACGTTGACGATCGGTATTGGTTGTTCCGGAAAAAAATAAAGCAAACCAAAATCAGTTCCGCGTAGCAACGAGCACCCGAAAAAAAGGGTGGTCCCGTCGAAGATGACACGGTCACACTAACGAGAGGGAAATTTGTGTAATTTCACCACCCCCACGTTTCGGAGCTTCACCGCGTGATTGCTGTTGAACTGGTGAACCAACTGACCGTGCAGAGTGTGTCGAATACACAAAAAAAATCCCGAAAAAAAGGAAACAAATCAACGCCGCTCTTGGAGACGCGGAAAATGTGCAGTACTGCGATGAGCCAGAACATTCGCCCCCAGCAACAGAGTGCGTCCGGCGTCCCGGTCGGTACCGGTGAGGACGACGAGGGCGAAGGCTGTAGCATCTGAGAGGCTTTCCACGGCGCCAGGACCGGGGTCCAGCCACCCATTTCCCAACGCTTCGTCGCGTCTCGCGTCTCCGTACCGTTGCAAGTTGCGAAAAACGAACAGAGGGCGGCCTCCATATTTTCTCGCTCGCTCACTTTGTTACGTTTGGGCTTTGAGTGGCGCACCATCAAAGTAAGCCTCGCCCTGTGTGTTGGTGCGATTCCGCGGAGTCCTGTGTGAAGTAGTACACGTGTTTCCCGGTGGACGACGTCTGACGCAAAAAGGGCCACGAACAGCCGGGGAGTGCACTGAACGTGTGCAGTTAAATATTTGCCCACCGCTCGTCCGGGTAAGTAATTTAATACATCACTGAGCCGCACCTTTTCTGTCGGGGTGTGAGTGCGAGAAAAAAAATTTATATATACACATGTGGTCTAATATTAGCAACGGCAGCTATCGCAAAGTAAACGGTTTTCTTCATTGATAGTGGATAAATTTGGGTTGGGGTCGTACAGCACTTTGCGCTCTCGTCGCGAAACCGGGAAAAGTAATTACAGGTGTGATTATTTTTCATGCCTTCATGTGGATGCTTCAGCCACCATCAACGAAAGTTAATGGGTTTTCAAACGCTCTATCCCTCTCTCTTTCTGCATCATCGATAACGGGAAAATTTAAAAAAGGTGGTTTGGTTAAACATGGCGTACAAAAAATCACCCCCTGCAGCATTGATTGTTTGACGTCAGGAACGTATAAGGCACAAATTGTAACTAATATATTTCATAACGTCCTGTTTCACGCCATGTGAGGGAATTCATTCGCGGCATGTGTCTGCATATTGAGGAAACCCACTTCGAGGAAACGCGAATGGAGCATTTCAAAAAAAGCCATAATTTCCCCGACAATTGACACACGAAATATAAGCCTCCGTGTGTGGCTTTTTACCTTCTCCAGCCAAATGTAATGCTAATTGTAAAGCTTCCACCAGCATACTTACCACGCAGCGGCTCGCTATAAGGCTTCGATGTCGTGAGTCGATCCTTTCTACCGGGCAGGCGAAAGGCCCTCCGACCCTTGTTGGTGCGATGGAAATGGCCGTGAAATAGTTCGACCCCCAGAAGCCAGGAACCAACCGAAGGGCACCTGGCAACCTCCGTCCAGCTCGAAAAAAGGGGTTAAAGGTATTGACGTTCGACGTTTTGACGGGGCCCACATGTTGACGGTATCAACTCACCCACTTAGCCCACCGATGCCGATCGGGAGCGAGGTTGTGATTTGGTTTTCCCCCCTCTAGCTTTTGTTTTTCTTTTCCGCAGGAGCTTGTGGAAAACTTCATCGCGCTGAGTTTGAGAAGCGAGCCTCACAGGGCATAGATCAGTGCTAGGGGCTCTAAAAATAACCTCCAATAAACAACAGCTGGAGCGAGTTCGATGTTTGACGCCTCGTTCATACGTCGTCGTCGTCGTTGGGCGTTGTTATCGGTAGCGGTGCGGGATCTGTTTTGAACTTGAACTGAAGGACTAAGAACTTGTGCCAACAGGGCACACCGCTAGAAATTGGCGCCTCTTTTGTCTACAGACGTGTTCGAGGCGTGCTTCATGAGCGTATCCTGCTTTAAAAACTTTTGTGTACGTGGGGCGAATCCTGATGGAAATCAATAACGCTTGCGCTGGTGTCTGTGTATTTTTTGCCGTTTTCTGCACAAAGTTTGCTATGTGAGAAGTTAGCTTTGTGTGTTGGGGTGCCTGTTATTTTGTGTATACAAGTCCGGATGCTCTCATAAAACTTCCCCAAACGCCAAAGGTGCGTTTTTGCTCGAGAAAGTTGTAACAATCCATCCTCTACGATCGGCCACCTAATTTTGAAGTTTATTCTATTGACTTTGCCTCCGGTGGGGTGAAAAAAACTCTTCGTAACCCTCGTGGACGTTAGGTTAATGGATTTTTTTCTCAATCCATACGATCATGCGCTCCACACACAAACGGACACATACACTCTCGAGCAGTCGTCCCGTCCGGAGAGAATTTAGAGACCGGCATTTTCATAGGCCGGAAAAGCCTTTCAAGGAAAGGCTGCATGTTTTTCATTTCCGACGGAATAGGACGACACTTTTAGGTAGGCGTCAGGGTTGAAGAGCCAGGCTTAGAAGTACTCCAAATTGAAAATCCGTCATCTATTATGCATGGGGTGGGGGTTTTCCCTGCATTGAGTGGTAAAGCTCAACCGTTACCGTCGAAATTCACTTTGGCTTGTTTTTGGGTGGCTTATGATTTCTGTGAAATAAAAGCCATCTTCTTAACATCAGAGGTGGTATAGAACTGGTAAAAATTACACAGAAAAAACACATTTTTCTGTAATGACATGATGGCAAGGTTGGATTGTGATAAAACAATTTATATTAAGCGTGCTCTGCGTTCTTTCTGTGTCCTTCCACTTTGGCTTCTGAAGCATCACTCGTACGATAAACACTCCACAAGCCATCGTGCCGGGTGCTGTTTTCAAAAGGGAATGAAAATCGCTCCGCCTGGTCAGCGGAGGAAATGAAAATGAACGACACCGCCCTCCCACAAAACAGCCCTCCAGCTGATGGCACTAGAAAGCGAGCAAAGCAAGATGTGCAAACATAGCGCGAAGTCATTCGATACTTCTCGTCTCCGTCCGTTTTGATGGTTCGATGAATAATTCAACAAGATCTTCGCAGCGCTTTCAGCAAGCAAATCGTCTGTGCGAAATGTGACGCTTCTCGCTAATGGTTTAGGCGCTTGTCGCTGTCGACGTTTTTTCGTACCGCACGCGAACATGCTAGCTTAAAAATAATTGCTAGACCATAATGCTATCATAATGTTGTGACGCGTGTCTGATCGATTGTGCATGAGCTCACGTGGCCGTGCCGCTCGGATGCAGATATTTTAAGACGAAAAAGCCACATTCAAATGCTTGAAATCTAGTGACGAGTGATCGCATCAAGATGGAATGATAGATCGATCGCAATCCGAATACCTCCGAGTTATCCGAGGCACATCTTTATACAACATTCCATAAGGATAACAAAAGCTTGACTCACTGCCCACGGTGAAGAAAGCTAGCGTCATCGATTTACTGCCGCATATTGTGGCATTTCGAAACGGTTTGGCGGCAAACGTTGCGCATAAATAAAAGATCTGCACTCTTTGCATCGCTTCACGGGCATGTTGGCTACCGTCGCTCAGATTTCATGCCCACTTTTCCTCGAGGGCTTTGATGCATTCAATTTCCCACCGGATGCATCACTGCCAACGTCAGCTCATGGGTCGTATGTAAGCGTGCTTCCAAATACCTCCAGCGATGGAAATGCACGGCCTCACATGGTCCTGCTGGTTTCAAGGACGTGGAGATTCTTTTCATGTAGCCCTCCGAGCAAATCCTGGCTGCAGCTCTCCGGTATGGAACGCATCCGGTGACTTCCCAGCCAGCTGACAGCAGGGTTGTGTGTTGGGAGCAATCTGTGTCACTCATACGAGTGCGCGAAAGACAGGTAGGAGTGCTATCAGGACCGCTGCACAAAAGGACACTCTCGGCATGGTGAACTGGTATTTGGTACAGTGGATCGTACACCGGGACGGAGTGCCAGGAAGCAACCTCACATTACCCACCTATGTTTGCCATTATGCTATCCATCTCGGAGCGCTATTTATAGACGCCATCTTCCAGGTTCAAGAACGAACGAATCGCCCCACCGGTGGGGCGATTTAATGAATAAGAACGAGTGTGGTTAGTTTTAAGAATGACATTTTTCCAACGGAAGAAAACTTTCTTTCGCCGACCAACTGCACAGATGTTAAGCTTAAGTCAGGTCATGTGTGTTTGTGTGTGTGTTTGAGAAGCGGTTTTCCGAGGGTTGAGGACAAAAGTTCACCGGGCAGAAGTTTTCTCCGCGACTTTCCGAGCACCGCATCCTTGATTATCCTTTGTCATTCGGTGTTTATTGACGTAAGCGGCCAGAGGTTTGGGACTCCCAAGTCGGTGCCAAGTGTGTGAGTAGTGGCCCACAAATCTGTGGCGAATTGAGTAAAAAAAGCAAATGACCCTTTGTATGGTTATGGATTACGACCTTTTAGAACTTTTTTTTCTTCTTATACTTGCTTTGCCAACTCCAGAAGAATGAAAGAAATCCGTTTCATCCTTAGAGCTCTATTTGATGTGATTGCTTTTGAACGTGATGTGGGATCATGAAAGCATGCCTGCGTGAATGTGAGTGTGTATGCTTCTTTTTGATACCATTTGGATGTTTACTCGTTCGTTTGATTCGTAATTAAGGTTAGAAAATGGAGGCAGCAAGCGTTTGGCTGGGGAAAGCCAAACACCACCAGAGCAGCGTCCAGCATCGATCGATCCAAATTTAGCCCGATCGATACGCACACCCAAAGAACGTCAGAGACTCGCGTATTTGCTCTCGCTGACGATGGAGCGAGTGGATTGTTCGGTTAACTGAATAAATTTTCCCTTACACCGGCGATGTAATGCGATGATATAAACATGCAATAATGTTCGGGTTAGGCAGGTACTCTATGTGCCGGTTTTCCCAATAACTCGTCAACGATGGAAAGCAGGGTGTTGAATGGTACATCTGCGTAGTATTAGCCTTCCTGCGAGGTTGCTGTTTAGTGCGTCATCGCGGTGGAATAGATATACGATCGATCGGAACAAGCCATATCTCACCCATCGGCAGGAGTTTCACACGTGTGTGCGGTTAGCCGGTGTTTGAACGTGTGGTTGAAATGTGGCTACATTGTACACCCGCAGCGTGCTCACAAGCACACCCATCAACGAGTCGTCCCATGGTGGGATGAGATCCTCTAATGAGCCGCACGTTTCAAACCAACGACACTAGCCAACGGAGACCAACCGTTCATGCGTGTGTTCTAATTTTGTGTCCCTCGTTGGAACACATCCAGACTGGCAGTCGAGATCTTGACCCACTGTCACCGGGCTGTCCCCGGCTACCTACACCAAGGGAATGCTGTTTAATATTTCGTTCATTTGAAGCACGTTATGATGGTCCGTATTCTATTCTTGGTCGGTGCGAGCTGCTCCTACGTTGTCTCGTTTTTCTCGTCAGTATTTAAACTACTCAATGTTAAAGGATAAAGCTAATCGATGAAACGAGCGATGCGAGATTGGGTTGACACGATGGTTTGGGACGATAAGTATTCTCTCAGCACGTTTATGGTCGAACGTTTGCATGGATTTGGAACATCGAGTCAACGTGCTCGGTTTGCTTATTGCTTTGAAGTTAATTTTGCTCTTGCCCGATACCCTGATGAAGGATGTGATATGGGATTATGGTGATACAGGCGTTGTGATGTTAAAACGCTTTGTCTAATCATTTTGTCACGGCATATTGTGGTTGTAGACGATCGACAATCTATTCAACTAAACTAATACAGCTGCCATCGGCATGCTCTCTCTCTAACAATATGTGAAGAATATGTTTGCTATATTTGCTATTACGACCTAGCACCGGATTGCCTTCAGGGCCAATTGTCACGCAACTTGGCTTATCTCTTGCCACCCAAAAGCGCTGGGGTTCCATAATTGGACTAAATGCTTGGTGCCTCATTTGTTTCGTCCAACAACAGTCAGTAAATACGCAGTTTTTTACACACAACTGATCATTTCAATCGAGATAAGAAGAGTGTCGGTGCCCAATCGTTCCGGAAGTTTGTTAAAACTTTATGACAGTAGATTTCTTGCGATCACCCGGTCCATTGTGATCCCAGTCGCCATCCAACAGTTGTATTAATTTATTGGTATATTTTTTCTATCTACTCGGCTACTTTTTTTGCAGAAATGAAGCCATCTACGAAAGTGATCCAATCCAGCACAAACACCACAATCGTGGAGCAGTAATTCGGTGCTGGTGCGATAAAGAAGGACAGCATATCCGCTTCGGATCATCCGTCACGTCATGATCGTGTAAGATCGTTCCAATCTCGCCCGTATTCAACCAAAGCACCGGGTCACGCCAACGAAAATCTCTCCTAACGCTCGATCGATCGTGAGCGATTAGTTTTCCGTCGGACACCGAACCGTGCGGATCCGTGTTTTTTCCTCCAAGGACGTGTCGTTAAGTTTTCGCGTGTTTTCTGCTGTCGTGATACGTTGTTTTTTACTCGTCCGCTAAAGAAGCCTTCAGCACACCGGTGTGAAAGGAGTAACGCTCATTTAGCATTTGCGTATTTGTGGTCGAGCTTTGGATAAAACCACGCGGACGCCATGTTCAAATAGGATCCTCCAAAAGCACGTGCTTTGGATTGAGTTGAGTATTTTTGGTGAATTTTTCCAACATTTTAATCTGTCGCGCTTGGTATCGGTCGACTGTGGTAAAAAAGTGTAGTGCTGTCAATTGTGCATCGCTCTATTAGTTCTTTCAATCCTGCTACTATTCCTCGCTGGGAATTTCCTAGCGAGCAGTGAGTGAGTTCCATTTTGTTCCATGTTTCTACCGTGAGAGAAGGATGCAGTCCTAGTAATCCTATGCGTAGTAGTGTACGTTTAAACCACCCGTATCGAGTAGTTAAGTTTTTATAAGCGAGCTTAAGTAAAAGTTGAGTGCGTCGAGTGTACCGTACAGCTCACATATCCACATCCCCACAAGTGCTTTAGTGTTCGTATAAGACTAGTAGTTTCTGTTCCGAAACCAAATCCAAACAAGGGTCATCCAGCAATGGACAACGTGATCTACTCGAGCACAGTCACGGCTATACAGCAATGACGGCCGAAAGTGTACTGCAAAGTAAGTTGTAATCTCAGCCACAGGTGGCTATCGCAATAGAGAAGAAAATATAATAAGATTTTTGGTTTGGTAGCGAGTGATGTTTTTTTAACCAAACCCAAATTTTTGTACCGCTAACTCCATCCCTCCGCGTGAAAAAGTGTTGCGACTTTTTGCATATGACACGTATGTGTAAATTTAAAAATAGATTGCAAGCTTTGAATTTTTAAATTGTAATATTATTGATTGCGATCTTCAGAAATAATTTATCAAAGCGACTAAGTATGATAAAAAACTGAAATTGCTATAATATTTAAAGTAGGTGATAGAAAATATGCAGCTTGGTAAACTTTAATAGAATCAGAAGTATTTACATTTTAAGTTTATTTGCCGTAGTTTCTTGATGTAGTTTATTCTCATTAATCAGCAACAGCATACTTGATCGTACGCCTATGGCTCATGGTTTGGGTCGATCGGTGCCTAACGAAAGCATTAAAATAGACCTTCTGAATCTTGTTTTTTTTTTCAGCAGTACCGTACCATCATTAGTGCCACTATCATACCGGGCGCGTAGAATACCGGTAGTTGCCAACATCATCTTATGCCAACATCAGCTCGCATTACCAATTGGCAAGCATAAACCGTATATTTAGTGCATCATCCTTCATTCAGCGTACGTTCGCAAATTTATCACGTTTCTGCAACGAAATTCGTGCACCGGCACCGCCGCAACCAGTAGTTATCATACTCATCACCCATCGCTACTGCTGCTGCTGCTGCTGCACACTACACGCGTTCTTTCAACCACTAAGCAAGTGACAGTGTTCTAAATTTTGAACAATCCTAACCTCAAACGCACATATACATCCGTTCGAACCCCCACGGTTGCCTTCAAAAAAAGAAAAACCAAAGACAAGAAAAACCAAAGCGAGTACGAAGAGGTCCGGTACGAAGCAAACCCGTCCGAGAAGTACTTTGGATGAATTATCGCACGGTACGAAAGCACATACATCCCTTCCAGGCCGTTCGAGAGGTTTTCCTCGGTCTCGTTCCGAACAAATAATCGGATTGATATCTGCGGGGAATCGAAGGAACAAACGTAAACCCATTCTCAGGTCGCATTCGGAAGCCCCCGACTCTAAAGCAGCCGTCTCAGAGATCCTTGGTTTCCGAGGACGATAACAAATTTGCACTCCCACGGCAAGTCCAGTGTTGTGGTATCTCGGACTGATAGACTGATTTTTCCGAAAGTTAGAGATACAGTCAAACAGAAGTAGAGTTTTGATCGACGAACGGCGCCTAGTTTGCGGGCTTTTCGAAGGGGCGGAAAATCGTAAAACGCAAAGCTCTACTCACTCACAGCGGGCACGGTGGCGGACAGAAGGAGCAAAGGCCAGGAAATGCCGAAAAATCTGCGACCCCCAACGTCGACAGGCGCGTACGGACGCATTGGGTTGGTGCCGGAATCGGATGATTCGCTCCACAGCCAGGAGGTGGAACCGTGAGTTGAAACTGACCTTTATGATCCTAGCTGTCGTGTAACCGTCCGTGTGTGTTCGTGGCCAGTGACGTTTCTCGTTTTTTGTTGTTGTTGTTTTTGTTGTGCTTACTGACCCTTTCATCCTTACGCCTTCGACTTAGATCCTCACGAGTGCGCCATGTTCGATGTTGGTAGTGTTTGCGGTAACATTCCTTTATAACCTGCCGTATTCCTCTAACTAACCAATTCAATTGACACCGTGAAAAAGGATCGCCAACAAAAGTGATTTCTCATGTGCTTGCTTGTGTGTTTGCGTGTGTATGTGTGTGCGTACGTACGAATAGGTGTGAAACATTGCTGCACACCCCGTATCGAAGCAGGCCGTGGTTCAATTAATAAATTACAAAGCAGACCTTTCGGAATCTGCTTGGAATGTTTAGCGTTCCACCGTGAACCTGATCGGATTTCTTTTTTCCCTCGCTCGGTTTCGATGAATTCGTACGCCGAAGGAAATCAAACCACCAGCGTTCGTTGCGGTGTTCCACCATTGATTAATTGGCTAATTAGCAGCAAACGAAGCGACGAACCATTCCTCGACATCGCACCTAAGTGACTCTCGCGGTTCGAAGAACCAAATTCTCGCGGAACGTGCGAAACCGATGAGAAGACGCGTTCAGATCTCGCGTGTGCTCGCGTTAATTGATTATTATCTCGATGGTCCACATTCATCAACGCCGGGCGTGGCCACTTTGATCCACCGAATCGTAAGTCGCCGAGTGTTATGATGGATCCAAATTCAAGCCGCTTCAACCGTACCACAACAACGTGTGCTGTCCTCGTGAGCCGCGTGCGGGTGGTTTCTGATGATCGTTGATTGACGGTAAATGATGGGCCTCTGTTCTGGCTCGCAGAAGTCCGACACTACCGGCGTTGAAGCCAGCCAGGACGGAGGCAGGTCTTGGGAAATGTTGCGCCTTCCAGCACCTTCGCTGACACCCCGTTCCAGCCGGTGGTCGATTGGTTATGATGATTAATTGATCTACCGCGGGTGCACTTACCACGCGGGTGGAGCGTTTTGGGATGGTGCTGAGGCGAGGTCAAGGGGTCAATCAGGGGAGCGAGTGAGTAAATGCACCCCTTTCCGAACCAGGTCGCAAGAGTGCTGATGGTGTATGAAAATGCACGCGACATGATGATGAATCACCCGGATCCCTCTGAAGGCGAACGGGCAACAATGTACCGACGATTGACCGGTGTGTTTGCGAGGATTGCGTTTGATGTTTTCCTCGATGATGAGGCCGTTGTTGTTCGTTGTGTAATTGTTGCGTTTAATTATGGGTTTTTAAAAATTCCATGTAATGGGTTGGAGGTTTTTTTTTTGACCCCATTTTATCGGTGAGTGCATTTATCGGAGCTTGATTGTGATTGATTTGGCAAAAATTCTTACCTTCCGTGGCGTGGGCATTTGATTTGATGGAAGTGTAGCTTTTTATGCGACTTGGGAAATTGCGACAAAGGAGCAATCTTAGGCGTATGCTTCATTGTCTGCCCTCGATTCCACAATTTGTTGACCTCAAGCACAATTCCCCCGCGACGTTCGACGCTAATTAGAGCATATTAAGCCATGCTCGATGAATTCATTAAAGATGGACAAAGCGACAGAAACCAAACAAACCTCACCAGCTGCATCCACCTCCGTACGGGTGGCTCGTAAATTGAACTGGATTAGGAAATCGGTCCCAGTTCCTGGCACCAACGGCGAACAACACTTCTGACGGCAGTGCTCCACGATCGCTCAGGCTGGAGGGTTGGAAAGTTCAACGACGATTTGACCTTTTTCCCAACCCACGAAAGCCCTACCGACGTCACAGTCGTCAATTATTCGTTCGCAGATAGAAAATTGGAACTCAGTTTGGAATCATGAAAGGTGAACTAATTGTCATTCCGGTTACCCGACCGATTTCCCGTCGAGTGGGATTGTCGGTTGTAAAGGTCACCGTGAAATTTAAGGGGAAAAACTTATTCCACCCCAGAAGGGAGGGGGCTTTCGTTTAAAGTGTTTTCAGTGGAGCTTAGAAGAAACTGCTGGCTTTCAGCCGGGATGAGAGTGGTGTCATTTGGCGCTATCTGTGCGTTGGAATCTCATTACCAACCGCCACGAAAACAGCCAACCACTTGAGCTAGCGTAAAGTTGAAGGAACTGGAGAGTTAATAGAGACCTTGCAGGTAAAGAGTTCAGCACGTTAGCAAGGATAATGCCGGGAAGGTGACACACGAAGCGCTTGCCATTGTCGAGGGTAATTCGCATTTTGTCGCTCATGGGATGGGTTATTTGATTTTTTGCAGTTGCGCAAAGATAATTAAACAACCAAAATTTCAAACTGGATTCCGCACAGAGGTTTTCGAAATTCACAAAATTCATGAGTCTTTCTGAGCTGCTTTATTGCTTCGATTTTGGGATGATAGCTAGAAAAATATTCACCAAAAAAAAGAAAGAACGATAACACAGCCCATGAAAACATTCCAACGAAAGCCGATCGGGAATGTTGTTAGAAAATTGAGCATCGATCCATATTGCGCCCCAAGATGAGGGGTGAGTATGTAAATCAAATCAATCGAATGCGATTCGTGAACGAAATTGCGAACACGAAATGCTCAACAGCGCGGAAAGAGATTTGATCGGAATTGGCGACGAGCAATGATAGAAAACAATCCGAGACATTGGTTAGTGATCATTCTTCATTTTGTTTTGTTCTTGTGTTATGCGTCCCAGGCTATCGGTTGTACATAAAACCCCGTTTGTCTGCACCTTTCCAACGTAGCGTATTTTCTCTGTACATTTTCCCCCTTGTTTTGGATACATTCCAGGAGATAAAATTTATTCGTGGAAAAAGTGCTAGCTCAGATTACACGAGAGCAAAATTCCGCTCAGTCAACCTTGGCGAAGCGATCGATGTTGCGTCCTTGATGCTTAAGTCTGACAGTTTGTTTCACGGATTATAGTTAGAGATTTACAGCATCCTTGCACCGGTCCGGAACCGAAACAGTCCAGAATAATTTACATCCAGTCGGTACGACGAACCATCTTTAACCCATCGGCCAAACTCTCCTCCAGCCTCGTGAAAGAAGGGTTATTTTTCCAGCGAGTGATTAATTTAATTTTTCGCAAGCGATGCCCGTGGAGTTTTCTCGTCATGGCTGTAAGGTTGGTGGAAAAAAGTTTGATGAAAGTGAAAAACTTCCTCTTCAGGCGGTAATTCTCTCGTTTTCCATGCTCTAACGTCGTCCGAAATGAGCCAAAATGAAGACGAAATAAGCATTTCCTTCCCTAGCCGTGGGGAAAAACTGCGCTTATTTGAGACCGCTATCCTTCGAGCGGTTCAAGAAGCGTTTTTTTTTCGGCAAGGGTTATTAATTAGCCCGTAACTGCCATCTAATTGCTTCTCTGAAAAGCTCTTTCTATTGATTCTCTCAACGAGCATTGCTTTTCCGAGATGCTGTTGGATGTTGTAGCACAATTTAAAGAATATGCAAATTGAAGATTGCGTCTTATGCGCCGGGAAAAGTGGCAATGGGATCATTTCTGTCACGTTTCCGTTCGTTCGCTCGTTCGGTACACCGTTCACTTGGTGTGCATGCTGCATTGTAGGCTCCATTTCCGAAGGTCACGTCGTACTTTTAATGCGCCGTGTTACTTTATGCGCGTGCCTGCTCTGCAGCTATCAACGAAGGACATCTTTCAAGTGCACAAATAAATGCACAAAAGGGGCACGACGAAAAAAAAAAACAGGGCGTCCCGTGGAAACGCCAGCTTTAGAAGGCTCAAACAAATGCCATCCGGACGCCGGGCGGTGGGTTGCATCGTAAATCGGTCCGGTTCTTTCCGCTGCTTGCCAACGAAAATGACCAACGAGCGACCTTTTGTGATGGGGGCAGGTGACACTTTTTGTGATGCATTTTTTCACGCGCATCGAAACTGCATGCGCATGCGTTGCTGGGTGCTTCGTTGCAAGGAATTTTCCAACGCATCCATGGTGTGGGCCGAGAAAGTGCCAGCTGCATGCAACCGAGGCGTTTGGAGCCCGGAATCCTTTCCTCGGGGTTGCATCCTTGCATTTGCCGCCTCACGTGGTCGCACGTGGCAGCAAGTTGCGGGTGAACGTGAACGCCTCCGGTGGCGTTATTTTTACCTTGCACCCGGTCACGTGGTGGCCGTGATTGATGAGAGACGGCTCTTTGAATGGTGGGAAGGAACCGCACCGTGGAAAAGGGCTTCACAGGATGTGGCTTCATTCAACTTTTGCCCCGGAGGGAACCAACCCAAACTTTGTCCTCTTTTGGTTTGGATATTAAATTTGACAAACTAAAAGTTTAATGTGATTTGGAAGCAATTTATCACGGTCAAAGTTTCATCTACTGCAGGGGGCCGTAGGGAAGCTTGGTAGCATTAAATTACAGCAGGTATAGCAGTATTAAATTATACTACCAAATTGGATCAAAACCTCACTTGCCATCATTCAATTGGCAGGTGTAAATTTCACCTAGAAGCTGATAAAAATGCAACAGAAATGCAACTTTTAGTTTAAACTGTGCCATCACACAGCCATTCGTCTAGCTGTGCTTGGATGTCGTGGCCAACGCGTGATGGGATTACTTTCGATATCAATGTAGGTCACGAACATCTGCCGTATCCGCGCAGTATGCTCCATTTGACTTCCGAAGAACACAAGCTACGCTTTATCCCCATGATCGACAAACAAATCGTGCCGACTAGGGTAGCTTCTCCTTCAACGACGGCTATGAAAACTATCACAGTGCGACGGTCTAGGAGCTTTTTCAGCTCAATTCTCTGATGCATTTGCGTGCATGGGGTCGACTCACATGATCGTGATCTCGTGCATCCTACGATGTAGAACCCGATGGGAGCAAAAAGTCAAACAGTAGTAGAACAATAAGTGTACGGTGTGTCAAGACTACGTCAAGGCTGGGGCCGAGTCGCGATGATCTCAAGATTTGTGCAAAGTTCAATGCAGTGCTCGTGGGTTTCCTACTGACTCATACACGCGCACCGATCAATAACAGCGAGACATTGAGACGGCAGTAAAAGCGTTGCGGAGGAAAATGCCACTGTATGTCAATGGCAAAGATGTAAATTCTGTTTTATGGGTTGTATAAACCGTGAGCTTTAAGGCGCAAATAAACTGGAGCGTGTCATACTCTGCGGGAGATGTTTTTATATTAATTAGTATTAATTCATTAATTTCTTTAATTGCATAGGCAGATCAATAGGCTTCAAAATCATGCTCATTTATCATAATTACAGCATCAAAAGTTACCACAAATAGCATTAAATTCTGCAAGTATTGCTGAGGTAAAAGGTCGAGCTTTTTGGAACCGCAGAATGGTGGCTTTTTACATTTTATGTAAATTAAACTTCTCGTAACCGCATTGCGTCCCAAATTGCACCGCGACCCAACACGATGGTCTCCGGGTCCGTAACTAAGCGTTTGTTGTACTGCCCAACCAAACCCCAACACGGCCCGAGGACACCCCGAAGGGGTCCCTGTCCTTACCGGCGTATGTCCTTGAAAATGCTTGCTACTGCGCCGACGATATTAAACTTTCATCCACCACGCTCCGTTGACCCCGGGTCCTTTTTGGGGGGCTTTTGTTTAGATGCCGAACCTTCGTGTCCTGGCATTCCCTCCAAGTCCGTAGCCGCACCATCAATAATGCATGCGGCTTAAATTAGTGTACGCTAGTTGCCGACACGAATCCCCGAATCAAACTGCCAGTTTGAAAGCAGACCACCATCATAATTAGTGATAATCGAAGCACCTGATGGGAAATTCGTGAAAATAGTACCGTGTCCCGTTCAGATCACGCAGCATGTAACAAGTATGGCGTACCGGGGCGTTGAAGCGGTAACACTTGTTCACTGGCAGGACACGAAAATGGCTGAAAGTTGAGATTCCGAGCACGTGAAGGGCGGACGATACGTGCATGCACATTTCGTGGCTCCTTGCTGGTTGGAAAAGAAGGAGCGTAATTTCTGCTTTTTTTTCCCGAAGCCCCATTAGCGTTTCTAACCGGTACGTGGAAAACCAGGAGGCTCAGTGGTTGAGTGTGTTCTTTTCGTGGGCGATTGAAATTCGAATCAGCACGATGTGGGTAGTTTGGCAGGTTGTTGGCATGCGGACGGAACCGGTGAGCTCTTACTTGGAGCAGCCGGAAGTTTACCGATACAAGCGCTCTTGAGCATCGTCTTGAGGGTGAAATCGAGCGTGCTTTAAAGCTGTTTTGCCAAAAAAAGAAAAGAAAAACATACTGATGAAGTAATGAGCATATACGGCTGATTGAATTTGAAACCTGCTTAAGCTCAAACCAAACCAAAATGAATGCGATCATTCTCTCAAATTCAAAAGCCATTCGATGAAAGTTTGCTCACGGGCAAAGTTCGGGAAATTAATTACCAACATCAGCTAATAATCCTCCGTAAAGCATCACCACGAAATCGCGATCGCGCGAAAAGGAAGCTGCATGTTTTTTTGAATAAAATAATTTAACGCTCCAACACGCAAATACGAAACAATTTCCAGCAAAAGGCTCCGGCATTCTGTCGGCGGTGGCTCGGTAAACGATAAATATTTACGAGAAAGGAAACCACGTTTCCATCAACTTTTAAGTGGGTGTTACGCACTTCATCTTCGGGGTAAACACATCCTTGAAGCAGCTCGGATGCTCTCGGTAGCCCTTATTTTCTCAACCGCGGCACTCCGTTCCAGACAAGGCACGTGTCCTGGCCCGGAAGGAGCTTGGCTCAGTGGTTTAGGAAACTGTATTTTTTTTTGCTTCTCTCCCACAACAGCGGATGTTTCCGTTACGTTAAGAAAGAAGTTCCGAGCGGATGGATAGTGAAAACACAACGAACCATATTTGCTGTGTGTTTTGCGAGCGCCTGGGAAACGTTCAGTGCAGCAGCATTTCAACGCTCGGCCGATAGAAGAAGTTCCGACCGGTCACCACCGGCTTCGGTTGGAGTTTCCCGGAATGGTTAATCAAACGACGGCGGTGCTGGTTGAGAGTACAACGGTACAAAAGAAAAAAAAAACGCTACAATCGCAAACCATCCAAGCCCAAGAGAAGATGCAACATTCCCGGTTTGTGCTATTTTATTGTTCTTCTCTCATCATCCTCAAGCGAAGGACCTCGAACGGCCGGCGTCTGTCACAGCAATCGCGATCGCTGCGTGTTGCGTCGCCCGAATGCCATTCAATTTAACAGCCATTATTGTTTACAAACAATCAGCTCGATTGAATTTAATCTCGCACTCCCAACGGGGGTCCGCGTCTGCGAGGTTTTGCGTTTCCTTTTTCCACCGTTTGGTGGCCCTTAAGACGCCGCATGGAACAATTCCTCGGGTATCCAGGGGCGACAACAATGCGTTTTGCCACCGGTTTGTCATTATCAAGCGCAGCCTGCTTTGTGGTGTCTGTCGACGTCAAAAAAGGACAAAGTGAATCGACAAATAATCCTGCGTAGCTACAGAAAAAAAAACGAACGGGAGTTATCCTCACACCGTCGAATGTCCTTTCGGTGAGGGAAAAATCCACCACATCGAGCACATAATCCGGTAGTGTTGATCTGTGTGTTTATTTCTCATTTTGACCTTCCATGTTTGTTCGGGTCACGGCTCAAAGTTGATGGTTTCTGGCGTAATGGATTATTTAAGCATCATAACTTTCCCACACATTTACATCAAATTTTCGCTGTGTCGCGGGACAAAATTATGTTTCCCGTCCGTTGCTTTCGTAAGCGCGTTTTAACGAGCGAATAATTTTTTGCCAGTTTTCTGGCTTAACAAATACGAAAGAAGGATTAGATTTGTTTTTCTTTCTCGCTTGTTTTATCGCGGTTGTTGGTTTTTCATTGCTTACGTTTGTTTGCTGGTAATGTGAGCGAAGTATTGATTTTTCCTCTCGTCATTCAGCCCAAATATATCGACGCTCTGACTGCCGATTGGGTGGACGAGACCGTCTTCATGTCGTTCTATTTTGCGTCGCGAAACATCAACGGGAAATTGTGAGAGGAAAATAGCTAGTATACGCTCGCGCGTTCAAAAGCCAACGAACCGTGCGGCTAGTGGAGGAAATATATTTCATGTCTCATTAGCTAAATCTAACGCACGCAGCATCGGAGATTGTAGAGCGGGGATGTTTTATGAGTTTTTCCTTCCGATGTCGGTGCTTCCATTTCGGGCCGTCCGGAGACAAGACTTTCTCCGGCATGATAAACCGAAGTACGACGGATCCCAGCCGTACGAGCATGGCAGTTGGAACAATTTATCAGCGAACCGAAACCGGCGTCTTCTGTGGTGGCATGAATGGTCTGGCGTGAACCAGGCGCGGATGTAGCCAATTTCCTGCAGCCTCGGTTGAAGGAACCTGTTCCAAGAACGGTCGTCAACGTCGGCGTGGTTCTATCACTTGCGACACGTAATGGGGTTTTTCGGGGGAAAATTGACACACAGTTTCCTCTCAGCTTGAAGATAAATTTGTTCATCAGGTTATTGGGTTCGAGTGCTCTCTCTCTTTTCGTTTTGTTCGTTCGCCTATCGAACCAAACTGCTTCAGCCGCCTTGATGGGCCGTATTCAATCGCGAAACGAGACACGGTGCTTGCGAATTTGGTCGTGATTGAGGACAAATTTCCATCGATTCCAGCGGCGGTAAATGATGAAAGCTATTTCGGTATCGCAAGAGATTAAACTGGGGAAAGGCGGACGAATCGCGCTAGAAAAAGGAGCTACGTCTTGGAGCAGGACTGTCGTTACGGCAATAGACTTATTTCATCGGGTATTGTTTTACATTCATTATTACCGAAGGCCGCACTTTTCCGAGATGGAAATTCATCGATTACATCATTGAAGTGGGGGCGCGGGGTCGAGGATACAAAAAGTAGGAGAAAGCGATTAAATAGAATTAGATCATGGGCTTTCTTTCGATAGAAATATTCAATTCGTCCGGAAGTTGACGCAAATTCAGACAACCAATCTTTGTCATTGTGAAGCTAAAGAACGTAAGGTGAAATGACATCATGATCGATCAAGAAATTACGAAATAACAAATTGCTTTTGAAGGCTGCATTTTTTAGCTTAAAAAGAAAATGATACTAAATCTAAACGCAGTTTAAAGTTGATCATAATTTGTTCTCAAAACAATTCACAATAGTTTTATTATTCTCCAATAACCATAGAAATGTAGGTTAAGTCTGTATCGAAAAAAAATTTGATCAATTACGTATTTCTGCGGAAAAAGGCCAGCGATCGATCACAACGAGCTTACATCAGAGTGCGATTGTTCAACGGGACTGCACCATCATAACTCAAAATTACGTCCTCTTTCCGTCGCATTGTGTAGCTAAAGTTCACCCGGGCCGACTCAAACTAATTATGAAATCAAACACGATTCGCTGCCTGGCTCCAGCCTTGTCAATCAAGATGCGACATTCGGCGTTGCATTAAGCAAAAAGAAAAAAAAAGAAGCACACACACACACACACACTCCAGCTGCATTTCAAAGCCCTGCACTTGCATCCATCATAGCGAACTCGTCCGCCAACGCACGTAGAGGGTGAGAGAAGATTTACGGTCCATCCATCACCCGGGCCAAGAACTGGCATAGTTCTGAGTGAATGCACGACACAGATTCCCTCCACACTGACCTCCGAAAGGGACTGCTTGAGGTTTGGTGATTTTTTTTCTCTCCGCATGTTGCGCCGCACAATACACCGAGTGCGTTTCTGCATTCTGCTAAAGCTTGGATCGACTCCATCACCCACCAGTTTATTGTTGTCTTGCAGCGTGTGTGAGTCGTCTGTCTTCACGATCAACCCCCAACAGGGTGCGGGTGGATAGACGGCCACTACTCGATGGCCAATCGATCGCACTTTGCCGCTCGTCCAATAATCGGCCGCGATGGTGACGACGCTTGCCTTAGAAGGATTTATTGCACGTTTGTCCTTACGGAGGTGTTTGAAAGCGAACTTAATTATGAATAATAAAACAGTCGACGTTCGCTTACACACAAACACACACACGCGATCCTCGATAGTGCCCCGTCCTCCGGTGAGACAGCGACTCTCGAGTCTCGACGCTGTCTGCCGTGCATTCGCGCGAATTCCGGCGAAGGTCAGCATGCACAAGGGCCACACGAAGACGTCTTCAGGTGTGCACTTGAAATTCCTTTCACTCCGACCTTCGCCAGATCGGTGTCCGTTCGCCAGCTGGCTGGGGGATGTCCATCGAAAGGAGATCGATCCGATTTGGGGTGCCCTTTCAGTGGCTGACCGTGCTCGGCAAAGACCTTTTAGGGGTTTGTGAACTAGTGGTGTGCTTTTAGGGGTCTCTCTCTCTCTCTCGAGTGAGCGATGGGTTCGAAATGATCCTCCATTCCTGCAGCGCAAACTTGCTCGCTTTCTGAATTGATCATTGCTGTCGAACGGCGATCGTGTTCTAATAATACTACCACCCATTTGACCGTTCGTGTCAGTCCGGCTAGGAGTTTCGGTGGGTTTCATTTATTTTTGGTATTGTTTCCGGACCGGTCGGAGCATCGCAGGTTGACCTCATTTTTGGGCACCACGGCTCTGCGAAGAACGTCCACAAAGCAGCGTGTTGCTCTATCCATTTTTTCGTGTCCTAGTTCTCGGCCCATATTCTGTTAAATTGATTCCCAAATTTTTTTTGTTGTACATCAGCACAAAAACCGTAAATGTTTTATCCTCATTTGAACGGCAGAATGGCATATGGGATTTTTTTTTATTTCATCGTTCCTAGGTTCATGGAATAGACACATTTGTTTGTTGTGTAACCGGTAGTATGTTTCACATCGCTTTCAATGCCACACAATGCCACATCCAGCACGGTGTCGGTCCATGCGTCGCTCTAATTACGGACTTTAAACAAACAGAAGATGAAACCCGACAGCACTATAAATCATACAATCAAACGCGATTCCATCCCATCGCCCGGCCAAGGAAGAGATGCAGTGGATAATTAATTTTTCAGCAATCTATCACCGTTGCTATTTGCATAAGTGTGATGAATGCTAGTTTGTGGGAGAGTCAGCGATTTGTCAGTTTGCCATGGGACGATGCGTTGGGGTGCAGATCATACAATGAGACGCATAACGTGTGTCGCCTTGTTTGAGCAATGGACCTTTCGGTGTCATGTGTTTGCGTGTGGATTAGGCAAATATGAAGGTAAAATTTTACGGCCGAAGCAGGAGTAGGTACAGTGATGAAACTGCGATATTTGTTTCACCGTGACGTGAAGGAGAGTTTATTAATTTCAAAATTATGCTATCGGGGAGAATACGAGCTTCCTAAACAAACAAATTAACGAACTCATAAAGGTCGATAAATAAAGGTCCATAAAGGTAGAGTAGGTAGATGATTATATTAATAAGCAACGATCAAAACCAGCATAATGAATAATCGTCCTGTTGACCGAAACATTCACATTATGCTGCATTTGAGAAAGAAACATAATCACCACAAATTTCCCAACGACACATTCGTTTGAAAGGCCGTAATTTATGTCGCCAACGAATGTGCTGTGTTCTGTTTTTTTTTCGCATGCAACATAAAAAAAAACCAAGCGAGCGAGCGCGAAGAGCCTTAAGATTATGAGGTGCTTTGATCAGACCTTAACGTGTCATCATCAAATTACACCTTGCACATGATGGACTCACCACCGCATGGAGGATCTCCTCGCCAACGGCCCTAACCACGTGACCGCAGCTTCGAAAACCCCCCCACCCCCAGGAGAAACTCCACCGGTGTGTGGAGGGAGAAAGTGTCATCCCGAAAATGACCCACCTCCGTGCTCAATGAGCCATCCTTCCCGCCACCCAAAGACAGAGACAGCATAAAGCAGCACACTAATAATAGTAGTTGTTTCGCGCCCGTTGGTAACGAACCACACACACGCATCTCGCGATCACCGGCTGGTTGGCTGGCTGGCTGACTGACTGGCAATTGGGTGCCATTTACCCCCGGGGAACACACGAACCACCCTGTGTGTGTGTGTGTGTGTGCGACCCACCAAAACGGGGGTTGGAGATCTTCGAAGGAAGCGATCGACGAGCGATGTTCGCGGAAACGGCACGAAGCGTCACACGCACCGTACGGCGGTCAGCACGGTCGGTCTAGCGCGACTCTGGCCTCATCACGCTCTCGACGTTGGCCGATCAGTGCAGTGTTGTCACTCGGTCTGGATGCGTATACGCGGTGCTCGGTGTTACGTTCGGTCGGTTACGGAGGTTGGGGTTCACGCGTCGTAAGCGATGATCGTGGGGTAGGATCGTGGATCCAGGATCCAGCAATTGACTCAATCGACCCGTGTCCTTTTGGTGTGTGTTGTTTAGTGGAATTTCGGGAAGGGCGCTTTGTGTCTGTGCGTGCTTTGGTGCCCGTGTTAGCAAACGATAAAAACTGTAGCGTGTTTTGAGCCATGTTGATGGAAGGATATCTTGGAGCTGGAAAGAGTAGAACGTTGTGTGAGGGAAAAAAATGAATGCCCATCTTTCGAGCTCCGTTCATTGCCCGATTCCGTGTGCATTCGCGCACCCTTGCCGATGCCGGTTGTTGGTGCTATTTTAAGCGGCAATCGGCATCGGGAAAATGCATGGCGGAAAACCCATGGCGGGTAGATTTTCCACCCGTCGAGGTTGTTCGAGTTCGCTCACACCACAAACCGCGTGACGTGCGTTCGTTCCGGTTTTTCACGCGCACGAGAAGGGATGATATTTTTCATCTCCGTTCGGCCAGACGCGCTGAAGACGATTTTCCCGGGGCGCATGTGGGCGTACCACGCGTTTTGGCGGATGACTACGTCACACATCCACCCACCGGTCGTCGTGTATGTGACCAACTGATCGACACGCCGTTTCCCGGTTCGGAATCGTCGGTCCGGGTTGGTGAGATTGTGGCGTGAAAATCGGTTCCCGTTCGCAACGTGCGCTGATGATGAGGTTTGTGACTACTGCGCTACAGCAGTCGTGAAGACATGACATGATTCAGCACGTTACTTGCGCACTTTAGTTATGGTAAAACAGCACTTTATTCGCATTCGGTGCCTCGTGTCATGGGAATGCAATTTTGCGCCGCCCTTAGCAAGTGCTTTTAAAATGCACTCAGAGGCGCGAAATGTGGCGATTGAAAATGGTGCTGATTTATACCCGGCCAACCGTGAGCGAATCGATTAAACCCCGCCATCGGTTGAACGATTATCGCGAATGTCGTTAAAGCGCCGCGAGATGATTAGCGATGTCACCAGCGATGAATTTACAACACCAGCTTGCGAATTTCGGCACGAACGGGGCCGATAAATTTCGAAAGATGATAAATTTGAACACATTTAACATCCCCACCGTCGGCAATTAAAGCGGCCCGCATCTGATGTTTGATTTCCAGATTGACTACCCCATTTAGTCGAACCGGCGCCGTGCAGTGATATTTCTATCAACTTTGTCATCGAGCCGTCGCCCACTTAAACGACTGTGTTTATCGGTCCAAAATGCCCCTACGACAATGTCCCTTGCTCCATTAGACATCGCTGGGAGGACGCTCCGTTACAAATCAATGAACTCAATTTGTACTAATTAACGTCGACGTATATATGTTCAATTTGTTGTACCATAAAATAAATTAGCTCCTAAAGATTGTGTTGTTCTGGGTCGCTCCAGAAGCCCTCCCGAGGCGGTTGATATCGATCGGTCGGTTTGATTATTTTGAACTCAAAAGCGGGGGCTAAAATCAACCCCTCTCCAAAAACCCGCATGAAACTCACGCTGTCCCCGAGAAGGCATGGCAGGTTTTTTTTTGCGCCCCACGAGAAGCCACTTTAAAGCGAAGATCTTAATCGGAGCGAATTGTAGCGGTGCATAAACGTTTGCGGTCGTAACTGTGGCATAAATTAGTGTGGCCCACTGTTTGGCGACACAATTTAGCCGACCGTTGGGTGGAGTTTGTGCTCGCACAGAAGAAATGTCCTCCAGTGGCATTGAGCTGCCGAGGCCAATGTCTTACAGATGCGCATCTCAACGTGTCCTGGAGCCGGTGAAATATGCTTATGGGTGAGATAAATTTCACAACCCAAGTGTCATGGTCTTGTAGAAATGGATTGGATCCTCTCCAGTAGGTGACCAATTCGACACAAATCAGCTGATGTGATTTCCCCCTCAAACCAACCCAAGAAGCCCCATTTATGGGCCGAAACAGACACCATTCGTGCGAGATAATTCGCCACAGATCGTGTTTCGATGGGAGCAATTTAAGTCGTCAGATTAAATAAGCCATAACGCCGCGTGATCATGATCATGACCGAATGCCATTGCCGAGGTTGGATGGGGGATTTTTTTTGCTCAAATTCCCTTTCCGTGCGATTTATATGTCATCTTCCAAGCCACCCATGAACCTTGATCTCAACATTGAGAGAACATTGTGCCGGAGTTGGTTGAGGGAAACAAAAAAAACCCTAACGCCTATTCAACCCTAGCGCACGTTGCTGGCGCCCGCGGAAGATGTGACGCGTATCAACCTTTTCCGCCGATGTTACAAAGTGTGGATTAGAGATTTCGCAAGGTGCCAATGGTGCTGCTAACGATGCCTGCCACCGGTTCCGGTGCAGTGCATCGGCAGACCTTGTGTTGCATACTAATTTTCATCCCCCTTCGGATGCGCTTGCCCTTGGCGATGTGTATGCTATTTTTCCGCCTTTTTTTCGGGCCCATTGTTCGGATCATATGTGAAGGTGGCTTATTTTTTGTTCCCTCTCTCTCTCTCTTTCCCTTTTTCTCTGCCATTCTAACACACCCGACTCGCGTGAAGTTCATCTGCAAGCCGCCCTTACACGGTCGTGATCGGTTTGGCTGAAGATTTGAGATACGGCGATCGCGGAACACTTCTGACGATCATGGGAAACGTCGCCGGGTATACGGTGGTTTTGTTGCATTAAATCGCACCCGGACGAAGCGAACCGTACGGTAATTATTTGTCGCTCACGGAGGGGGGTTTTCTTTTCGTGTGAAACCAGTTTAAGCTGCTGGTGATCGTAAACCGGGCTAAGAGTCGCTCAATGTTCCCGGAATGGCCGCTGGTGTCGGTGTGAATGTGAATTTGCTCGAAAAGGATCCTTAAATTGCAATTTGGGATATTGATTGGATTCCTAATGCATCCCAAAATGATCATTCATCGCTCCCAGAGACTCCCTGGAGCGCGATCAGAAGGGATTCCAGCTCAACCCGCGGTGTAGCTTCTCGGGAATTAATCCGGTTCAGCCTGGAGTCGTGGAGCTGCTTCCCAGCAAATTGGCACAATAAAGAACAGCCGGACACCTCAGACCCTCGATTCTAACACGCCGCGCAGCAGGCAAAACGATTCAGCTCCATTCCATTACTCAAGATTCAATCATCACGCGCCCGTCTGATAAAACAGCCCCATGTGTGTCTGGTGCTACTTTCAAGCGCACTCAGCCGCTACCACCTGACGCACTAGTCTGTGCCGTTCGTCGGGTGAACCTGTTTGTGACGTCGGACCTTGTTTAGGAACCGGCAGCCATAGGCAATGGTCTCGTAATTTGGCTACGCGAAAGACTTTGTCCCACGACAAAAAGATGCTACGCAGTAAACGCAGCGTGTTAGGTCGAAATCATATGCGGCAATTTTGGTTCTCCAACCATCAGAGCGCCCAATTCCATTCACTAGACAAATTTGTGCTTCAACCATTTGTCCGATTGTCATTTGCGTCCATTTGTGAATGTTGATCCTGTGTCGCGTTCACTGACGTACCCAAGTCTCGAGTAGGACAAGTCTTTCGAACTTGTCTAGCGATCGCGATCACCGATCGGTTCGCCAATCTCTTCCGCTTTCGGTCTCGTTCTCGAACGAGAACCTTCCCAAAAATCCGTTCCCTTTCGAGTGCGCGCGTTATCCTGCCGATCGCGAGAACCTGAAATTGGTTCTTACTCGACATGCAACTGTGGAAGGCCCTAAGGTATAACGCAAAGGGCCTAGACAAACCCGGTTGGGTCTGGAATGCGTTCTCGTTCGAAAGTCAAGTACCCCGCACTCTCAGCCGGCTCAAACTGTGGGGTCTCCAGCACGGTTAGGGGAGCAAAATCGCATGCATGTATGTGCGGTGTTCGGACTCGTTCACCACACAAAACCCGTTGCGCGAACCGCGAAACCCTTGTGGCGGGTACTTTGGCGTTGGGGATCGTCAGTCGTTTGGATGCCGTCGGTGATTACGGGAAGAATTTTGCGTCGTTTGCAGCTGCTTCCCGGCAGCATTGACATTTGCGTGTGAAGTCGAGTGCACGAGTCAGTGAACCAAGGCGCCTAGGACTTGTTTCAGGACAAGGTGCCGACCGTTAAATCGTGCGTTGGGGAAACGTGGGCGAAAAGGTTCAACGAACAGCACGCTGGAAATCGTGACGATCGCTTATAAGTGAATGTGCGAATTGACATCATTTCACTGTCGTTGGTCTTTGGTTTTTGGAAGCGTTTTATGTTGGATTTATGATCGCTTCAGATGAACTGCAACAGACCTTGAACTTGAAAGTGTATTAAACCTCTCAACTTAAAACGTCAACTGACAAGTGCGTATGATAATTCAGAGGTGTAGTGTCAACTGAGAACGTCGCATCCACAGTTACGCTAGTCTCGAAAGCTCTCCCACATTTCGCTCGATCTTGCTCGTATTGTTCTGTGCACAAAAGCACCGGTACATCCTCTTAAGTTCGTCCTTGAAACAGAACAGTAGTAGAACAGCTGCACATCGCACCGCGTAACAGAAGCTACGTTCGTAGTACCGCTTGTAGAGTAGAGACGCTTCAACCAAACCGATATCCTTCCAGCAAAGCTCACAAACCAGGCCCAGGCCGAAGTAGAACGTGCACGTGCCACAAAAAATTGATTCGTTGCGATTGACTTTCCATTTTTCCAGTGCATGAAGAAGCGTGAAGTGTTGTGAACGATTTTCGCGACCGATCCCTGTTCGCAGACGCGCTGCGCGTTAGTAGCATTCGTTCGTTCATTTAACCATCCGGGTGCATACCGGTCAGTGGATCCTCGCGCAACCCAAACTACGAGAGCATGACGAGGCATCCGAGCGAACCCTGTCGCCTTTTCGATATCCTGCACGCGCGCGCGCAGTGATGGAGTAACGCGCTCAAGGGAACGGGTGGTGAATTTGATTTTTGAAAGTGCGTCCTGATTCGCGATCCGGAAGCCCCAGCACGGGAGAGCTGGTTCTTGTTGGACCGGGTCCGGTGTGAAGAAGGAAGCAACAAATAGACACACGGTCACGTACCGGTTTCGCTACTATAAGCTGTGCTGGTTTTCTGATTCTCTTGCTTATCGCGTCCTTACGTGCCTGTCCCGATCCTGCGCCAACAACACCCACAGAGGCCCACGGCCAGCTGGTGAAGCTATTTCGCAACCGGAAGATCAGCCACTGCCCGACGTTGGAGATGAAAGTCAAGGCACCGGCCAAGCGGATATTTCGGCGCCGTGTCAGTAAGCAAAGTCTGGAGAGTTATCCCAAACCCAAGTGAGTGTTTCCGACGATGTCATGCTCATGCATTGCGCCGCATACCATTATTACACGCCGCCACGCCGTTAGCTCATGTCACACGATCGCACACCCATGGGGTTATGGGATCGTAACACATTTAACACCTAGCGTTCCGAATACTTCATCCGTTTGCCACGCTTCTTTAATTAATGCACGGGTTTGCAGTAAAGTGTAAGTCATGCCTGGGGCACAGCTCGCTGAGGGCGAGTAATTCATATTACATCTTTGAGCTTTGACTTCGACTTACGGGAGTATCTCCTGCAGTGGCGACTGATGACATGATGACAGATTAAAAGCTTCTTGATGGAGTGCACGATTCTGTGAGTAATTGACTGCAGAGTTGCGCACTACACTGCTGATTATTTATAAAATGTGGTTAGGTTTTATTTTTTGCATCTTAAGCTGTTTGTTTCGTTCGTTCCTCGTTTTGTTGCAGTTCAAAAAATCGATTACAACAAACATGGTCGACCATACAGGTGATTTCTGATGCGCATCATTGCTTGAATTTAGTACCGTTTTTTTCTATGATTAATATCCCATTCATCCCGATGCTTTGCTTCATATTGCTGAAAGAGTTTTTAAAAACAAACCAGCGTGAAATTAGCTGGAAATTGCCACCGATGCGTTTGGTCGTTAAGAAACCAACCGCGTCGTTAAACATTTCAAAATATGACACTTCCATTAGAGAGAGAGAGTGAATGTGTTGTTTTGGCGCGAAGTGGTAATTTTTTCCGTCAACATGCTCGGATCCTCGCCGAATGCCCAACGGGTCCAGTCGAAGCCTGCGGCCTTTCGAAGCAGCCTGACATTTACTTGTGTGAGCTATCGAGACCTTCCGTTATATTTTTTTATTTTTTCCAAAAGAGCCGCAACGCGTAATTGCAGTCGGAATTGAGCTGTCAAATTAGGCACATTTCTCGCAAACGATTCGCGAATTACGCAACATGGTAACGCGCGCGCTATTGACGAAGCACACGGTCAACGCATATGGCCAGCAGTTATCCTAGACCTAAATTGGCGTGAGGCCACACTCAGGACCACCGGTGACCATTTTGCCACGCGCGACACGCCGCCCGATTTACGCATCTTCGCGAATCCAAATCATCAACCGCGGCTAAAAGAAGGTGCTGATGGAAATTTATGTGCCCGTCCCATCAAGCAGATTATCCCGCGGCGAGATGAGCGCTAGCCTACCGGGCATCTGAGGTGTCCTTTCCACTCGCACAGCCCCCTTGTTTGCTCGCGGAAGGAGTAAAACAAAACACGACCCGAGCACAAATTCAATTTGCCACCATCAATATCGACCAGCCGAGTCCGAAGGGCGAAACTCCCTTACGGTCGGCTGGGGTGCCGACCACGGCATGGATTGGTGGTGCGAATGTCTCGCGAATAATTAGAGTCGATTGATGGAAATTGAGCACGATGGAGCTCATCCGCAAACGCTTTGCGCATGTCAGCCGAGTCGCGCGTGGCCGTGGAACATTATCGGTAACATTCATCGTGACCTCTCGGGCTAGACTTCTTGGACGGGTTGGCGCCCAATGCATCAACGCCGGTGAATGAATGATGCACAAGGTACGACCGGATGCTGCCATACAGCTGTTTTGAGTTTTTTCATCGATGTAAATGTAGAGTGCAGTCATGATGTTGATGCAAATATGTGAGTCAACTTCATACCAGCTCATGGAGCGGTTCGATATACATATTTCCTTCCTCTGATTTATTGATAAGAAATTGTGATATTTTTTTATCGTGCTCCAGCCCTAAGAAGAGCAACAACTTCGTCAACAACATGATGAAATTGAGCTATGATCGCATGTTTAGCAGCAAATTGATCGACCAATCCTCATGCTCGTAAAATACGTTTTAAAAGCGACCAACAGTGCATGGCTCCTGTATGGTAGATCAACCCCGCAGGACCACGTCGCGCAATTAAACGGTTGACTCTAATTGTCCGTGGCAGCAATAAAACTGTCACAATAAACGAAGTTAATGCTTCGCCGTCTCCGGCAGCTCCAACCGCGAACTATGTGGCACGTAGGTGACGGTTGATGAATTTGTTTCGCTGGGCATAAAAATCAATTAGACGCATAGTGCGCAAACCGATTCCGATCGGTCCCGGCTTGTTTATGTGTCCCGGGCAGCAAGCGCGCAAGATCGGGCCGATAGATCGTCTCCTTGCGAGATGGGGTTTGCTTCTTCAACGGCATTCGATTGATTCGATTACAAAACCATGATCAACCGGTCCCGGGTGGGTCTGTCAAGGTCCTGACCCACCAGCTCGCATGTGGGCGCTAGATCAGTTGCGTGCCTCGGTTTGAACGATCGCGTAGGCCAATCATTGAGTTTTGTGGCCATTCCGATCAATAAACTACGCCGGCAATGATGCCGAAGATGATGCCGACGATGACAGCGACGACGACGACGACGATGGTGGTGGCGATCGTAAGCTGATCTCCAAAACGGGTCAGCCATTAGTCATAGTCATAGGGTTGACAAAGGCACCCGCGCAAAAAAAAAATAACTAACCAACCCCACGGATGAAATGCTTTGACCCTAGAAGGGAGGTCCCTTGGGAGGGAAATAAAACTCAATTAAAAATGCGTTAATATCAATTGGCGACCGTTGGAGCGGTTTCAAGAAAGCCCTCAATTAAATCATGTCTCATAGCTCAGATCACCGCCTCCATCACCAGGAAGATCCTTGAAGATTTTCCAGCGGATTCTTCGTCGACGCGAGACGCAAAAAGAAACTGCTGGCATCGATAAATCTCGCTCCACAACGTCATCTTTCCGTCACGCTTTGTTACGTGCAGCGTTGATAGCGCAATTTGCATTCCCGGTTCCACCGACGATCCACCGTTGGCTCCTGGACGGGTTGGTTTGCGCCCGCGGCCAATGCAAATGTGTGTACCCACTCTGGAGGACGTCCTCCGCAGCTACCGATATCATGTTTCCCTTCGCCGAGGTTCGAGAGCCGAGGGTGATCATGTCTTGCTCGCGGAAGGGCCAACGGGTCGTAACGGTGCAGCTGCCAGCCGGTTCGGTTCGTTGTTAATTATGCAAGAATAGCAAATACTAACCTGAACCACCGCCACCGAAGATGACGACCGACGTGTCGGTGGCGTGGACACATTTGCATACGTTGTTGCATCAGCGAGATAATGCAAAAAAAAATGGGCATCGAGTGAAGCTGTAACGAACGCAAAAAAAAAGAACAGGGAAAGCGTGAGGAATTCTTCCCGATGGATTGTGCGGCTTTTCACGGCCACCAGCCGGTCTGTGGTGGCCATGTCCGGAAAATGGCGTCATTCGGAGCGTGCTCCGTGCACCCGTGCATTAGTCATAGCCGGGACGGATGCAGGTGAGAATGTGGGTTGACTGCGGGATGCATAAAGGGGCGCGATCACGAGCTCGCGCGCGCCGATTAGTCACCGGGAATGCTAAACATTGCGACCGAGCGTGGTCTATATTTAATCTGGGTTAACAAGCCAGGCCAGCTTGTGGGTTGCCCGCTTGTTCAACCGTTTCTAAAGCGGTCAGTGAAATGAGAATTAAAAAAGTCCCGCTGAGGTGAATAGGTGATGAAAGAATTTAATCAACCAGTCGAAAAGTAACAATAAATTTACTGCATAAAGTTGCTGTGCTATCGAAGCTAATTCAATGTTAAATTAATTTACTACCATCATAAAGCTGCTGTTACGGATTCCTGAATATCTTTATTCAAATCGTCATTTTCTTTGGTCCTTCGGCAATGAAACACACGTGCTCTGATAATCATAAATTTCTCAGAATAGTTTATTGTCGATTGACGCTCATGTCAATCATTTCATATTCACCGGCAATGTTAATCGTCTCGTCTTAGCCGTTAATAGGTGGTGCTCAGCATTTGCCTTCCCTAGCACCACATGGTGCAGATTAAACCGCATGTATCTAATCTCGGAAACTCAAAGCCGTAAATTACGCTCAACGAGGAAGTTCTGCATGTCAGCCAAGGAGACGACCGGTTGGCGTGAAGTGGCTTACTGGAAATAAAAGTAAAAACTCGCCACCGGCTCATGCGGATGAAGTCTAATAACACACCAGATCGTTTCATTATCACGTTTTGACATCTATTAAAACCAATTATGGCATTTTATGCATGTGGACAGGCGAACTAGAGTGAAACAAATGCAGCCGTATAAGCTGCCATCGGTAACCTAAGCTGGTAGTGCTTTATGTTTTGTTCGCGGCAGGTTCACGAATATGTTGCTAATTAAATATTGTTTCGCTAACCCAAACTGCATACGAGTGGGCTTACGCGACGAATGTGCAGGTTTCCATCACACTTGGCGACATTTAATTAATGTCCCGCGTGCCGCAGAGATTTTTTACTCGTTACAACAGCCTGCCAGCTGGCATTCCTAACGCAAGCAGGTGTTCCACTCGCGCGCACGTTCAGCATCGATAAGGAAACGATCGCATTTGTGAAAGGTGTCTTGTTTGGTGACGTTTGAGTGGGTATGTTTTTGTATGTGAGAGGCACGGTTTTTTGTGCATTTTGAAGCGAATGGAGATACCAACGTTGATTAGTTTAGAAACGCATTGCGGAATACTATTTATTTCACCAGAATGACAGACAACCTTGCCACCCGTCGGTGATATTGGGGCCAATTGGGTGTTGGAAAATGAACTTGCAATCGCAAATAGATCAACCGTGCACATTGTTGCATTGTTACGGTGCATGCATGTATTTCGCAGGAGCCCTCTTCATCGCAGGACAGCGACCGGAAATGAGCTGTATGATATGTTCATGGGCATGATCGAACATACGCCCGAGCGTGTGATAATGCCGACGTCCTTTGCAGCTGGCTCGAGTGCAAAAGAATTCCTGCAAGCGCAAGCACGCACCGACAATTCTTACGATAAGTTGCACAAAAAAAAAAAGAGGCCAGCTTTCCTCGCGCTTTCGGTGGTGTTGGAGCATAAATAGAGCACAAATGCATACAACATCGGGTGTGGCAATCACTCTAACGAGGTTAAGGTGGAACAACAACCGGCAAAGCGGTACAGCAACCCCCATTTATTTTTTTCGGGACCACCCTTCGCGATGGGGTGAAGGTTGCTACTGGTTGGTAGGGAGCCACCGTAACCTCCTGTCGGTGTGAATGTGCCAGGACCTGGCCCGGTATTGATCCAACAGCGCAACAGCGAAAACTGCGGGTGTTTTCGGTGGAAATCGTTCAAATGGATGGTGCATGCCCTACCGGTGCATAGTCGACTCCTTTCCCGGATGGAGAAACGAGCAAACGCAAAACCATCGCGTGCATCCTGATTAGGTCGCTCACGCCACGATGGCCGGGTTTTTGCGTGCCGCAGCCGAATATACATGCGGCTAATCGTGTACCGTACACGTTGGGCACGCTTTTCGGCACCGGGTGAACTTGACACAGCGTCGTGGAAATTCGCTTCCTAACTAGCACTCATTTTTCATTCCTGGGCTTTCAAATTTTCCCGCTCAGACGAGCCGATGAGCAGCCCTTCTCTGTCTCGCGCCAATTGAACGTGCCGATAAAATGGAACACCGAGGGATTTCGGCAGCCCGAAGTAGATCAAATTTGGTTCATTAAACGTTCTGTTTACCTTTTCCGTCGCATGCGCCTCGGGGCGCAAAAGTTTTCCGACCGAGCGCCGGTTTAGTTCCGCCTTTGGTTCGGCTGGACAAAACATTCGTGCAAACTCGCCATCATCTATTGTCAGGTTGGGTTTGGGAAGCGCGTTGGGCTCATAATTCGCACAAACAATCAAACATGATCGCACATCATGTTGACCTTACGCCCGGGCAGTATATCATGTTTTTTTTTTTGGGAAGCTATCAGTTAGATGATATCGAGAGACGCACGAGAGAGAGAGAGAGAGAGAAAGAGAAAGGCATCAGCTAGGAATAATGCGCCGCGTTCAAGGTTATTTAGAAGTAGTTTTTTTTTTTTGAGGGCCCCATTTGGCTTTGTCCGAAGAACAAATAAACACGGCGTGATTTGACAACAATAAAAAGGTTTTTTTTCTCCACAAATTTTTGGTGAATGTTGATCATGCCATTGACAGTGAATTATATTATCGTTAGATTCGTCATTGGGAACTATCACATGTTTGAAAAACATTGTCAGCATAATCCCACAATGTTTGCAAAGTCCAAAGAACCATTTAAATAAATTTCACTCTCTCCGTTCACGTCAATGCGCGTAGCAGCTTTCAATCTGCATCCACAAGAAAGATGGACTTAAAATCAGGCTGACGAACTTTCGCGCAGCAAAATTACGATAAAAATTGGGAGTCCCAGCTGAGCGAAAGTAAAAAGGGGCAATCGAGCGTCTCGCATCCACTGGAACACGCACGGAATACCAAACTGACTCCCGGGTGATGCATCCCAAAACAAAAAAACACCCATTTGGCATGCAAATGCGTACCGGATCGACCCTGATTCGCTCGGGGAGAGGGTGATGTTGGGTGCTGGTGGACACCCAAGGCTACCGAAAGGGCAGGGTTGGTGACAATCACGAGCTACGCATCGTTGATGGCGCCCTCGATACACGCGCCGGTCAATCGATGCGCAACCGCGCCACCGTCGAGATCAATTTACAGTGTGTGTGTTTTATACGCCATATTTTATTTTTTATATATCTCTCCCGTTTGTTTAACCGACCAGCCGCGCGGTCGCTGGGCTGTGCTCTTCGCGTTTAAATTATAATTTTTGCCCCACAATCGCTGGCACAATGCTCAGCATTCATTCGCAATCCGACGGTCGCACATTGTCCGGTTACGATTCCCTCGGCTCGGAAGAGGATGACCGATGGGTGCTGGATGTTTCGCAGGTTACTTTGTTTTTCGTTTGCGTACCAACCATGGCTTTAAAACCTCCAACGGAACACGTGCTCGAAGGAGTATGACAAAATTTAGCTTTTTATTCCTTCAACAACCATCGCAATAAATGTTCGCGCTTGCCACCGTAGGTGGAGATTATTTTATTCGCCATTAATCAAGCGCGGAATGTGATGCGACTGTTTGGTGTTCATTCCGTGGTTCCAATTATCGAGGGCATATTTCAAACCACAAACCGCAACATTCGATTACAGGCAGACGTTTGTGTGTGCTGACGTCTGCAAATCATTCGCGCACGTATGCAAACGACACGTGCTACAGCGAGCACATGTTGGGAAACCGTTGCAGTACCTGTTGCCAACGTCGGTTGAATCCTCGATCATTTTTTTGTAGGGGTTTTTGTTGCCGTACGGTGTTTAAAAGGTTAGGAAAAGCTACCGCTGGAGAACCGCAACATATTCCTCATTCTGACTGGTGTTGAAATTTAACCGATCTTAGATTTTGAAGATGGAATCATTTTATGGATTTTGGTATTTGGATTAATTTTCTCTAGCTTTTTTATAACAGATTTTTATAATAGATTTTTCATCGATTTTTCATTTTTACATTTTTAACTAGCAATTAAACGAAAACTAGAATTTAAGCTTCATACCGTACGTACCCACGGCGATGTTTTTTTGTTTATAACTTGAACGTACCATGTCCAGTAAATTACTTACAATTTCCAATCAATAATAAAGAAATTTTTAAACCGACCATCCAAAAATAGATTTAATCAGAAGAGCGCTCTTGAAAGGAATGATTATCACTCACGCCGACACTTCGAGCATTCATTAAGCTGGAGCAACTTCTTGTCTTCTCACCCATTCTTAAATTATTAAACTCATCACCCAGGCGATTGATGCGATTTATTTACTATTGCGGATAGTTGCGCTTTTGCTGTGATACAATGAAAATTCCATAACATAAAGGCCACTTCGTACGCAATTAATTAATGTCAAACTTAACTTCAAAGAGTGGATTCCTATGCCTAGCTACTAGTTGATTCCTTATTTTCACGGTTTTCGATGAAAGTCGAGAACGCTGTACTTCCGATACGTAAACAGATAATCTTTCACGATACCCACGGCTCTCCAAAAATAGGACTATACTCGCCGGCGATAGTTTTCCCTCCGGCTTTCGCTCCAGCAACCAACGCCTTCCGCATCGACGCGGTTCAAAAACCTAATAAAAGCTCATCACCATTTCCTAATCGCTTTTATGACTTTCGATAGTGTTTTTGTTGGTGCTGTTCGTTTGCTCAATCGCTCCCTTCGCGAAGCTTACGCAGGGCGCGGCATCGTAATTAATGGGGCGCTTAGAAAAACGCTGTCTGAAAATTCACTCCCTTTCTTGTCTCCGGTTCGTTCTGTGACGTCATTGGCGGCATCGAAAGCAAACCAAAGTGGGTGAGTAGGAAGCAGTATCAAGCGCGAGCGAAGCAAGTGAAACGACCCGACCTTGGTTTGGTCAGCTAGTACGAAGCATGAGTTCGGTAAGGTTTGTCCGAGCACCAAACTGACAGGCATCGTTTGTGGCTGTGGTTGGGACGCGTGCTCTACACCATCGTAGGCATCATTTCACTTTCATTTGGCGCCATACCAGCCATCGCCGTAGGGGTGTCGGTTTTTTTTTTCGTCTCTCTGCCAACCATCTCGAACGGTGGTTCAATATGTTCTCGGCAAGGATTACTTTACATGGCCGTATGAAGATTTTTTTTCGCACAACCAATCGCAGAGTATAAAAATAAACTCGTCTCTCAACAGCATCAACTGATGGGGGAGGTGAAATGGGTTGAATGGTTTATTATATTTTCGTTTCATTTCTGCATTTTCTTCGCGTCTCGTCAACCCCGGGTTGCTGCTCTGGTGTCAAGGTCGTGAAAAACCGGCCGTCTAACCAATGAGTAGATAGCGTCATCGCTATGGTAGAAGAAGCGCGTGCTTGGTCTGAAGATGCATTCCTTTGAGTGGTCAATTGCCGTTTAATATTGATTTAGACGTGTCTAAGAGCACGATATTACAAAAAAGGGTAAGAAAATCCTTAGCAATTTTACGAGCCAAAAAACCTTCATAACTGTCATGACAGCTATTTTGTTGAAAATATTTTGTATTTTTCATGATTTAAGCTTTTGCAAGGAGCATTTTTTTACATAGGTTTTCTCCAGCCTGTATCATGCAATGAGTAAGCAAAATATGTCAAAATAAGTATGCTATAAGGCTTTTTATGAGTCAATCTTTGTCTTGACCTATTATCAATGTATATGCTTCACGATAATCATTCCAGTTATAAGCAAATACACAGAAAAATACAATCAATTTAGCAATGGGCATCATGTTATCAGTTTGAAAACTATCTCATGGGCTGTGTGTTGCATATATTTAGGCGCGTAAAAGTGACATGAATCATATTTGCGAAAAAAAATCATATTTAAGGCTTAAAAGCTGTTACTTGCTCTACATTACTTTACATGTTTAAACAACACGAAAAAATATCAATTTCAACATTTTAACAACATACCATAAATGTGACACTGATAATTTTTAAGCAAATCAATAACATACTGGGCGCCTCCATACTAAAGGATACATCTTCGAATGAACTCCATCAAATCATTTCTTGTTGTACCTCATATTACATAAATGTCTATTTTATGCTACCAAACACCAAAGCTACTTACTGAGTAAAAACTGCAAGAAGCTGCGTTGGAATGCTCAATTTATCTACATTTCCCGAGCAACAGTTCAGCACCCGCAAGACAAACGAATCGAATTAGATGAATGAAAACTTCATTTCTTTCACACGATGTTTTCGTTTCTGACTACTGCTGACACGGTAGATCGCAAGGTGTAGCATTGATGCTACATCACACTTTATGGCCCAAGCGTACCGTCACGCGACGATAGTAAACCGATTATGGATCCGCTCACAGGCGACTCGTAAAACCGAGCAGCCAGACATGCGGCAGCTTGTTGCAGGACCAACCGAACCGGATTGAGCAAAAAAAAAACATAAAATAAAAGGAAACAACAGTATCGAAGCAAACACCAGCATTTTACGGGCTTGTTGGCTTGCCTGCTTCGTGTTGGCAGAAAGTGCATGAGTATGGTTCATAAGTGACTGTTTTCGGTGGTTTACAAAGATAATAAACTTGCTGTCGAGGTAAATTCAATCAACAGATCAGCAATATTTCAAACCAATGATTCATTGCGTCGGAAATGTTTTGGACCATAAAATTCATACCAGTGATCAACATATTCTGATCGATCAAAACACAATTTTTAATCCAATGAAATGTGTCATGACCGAGGATTAACTCAAAAACTGTTGATTACACACATTGGCGAGTCTAATGGATGGAAAACACATTACGCCTCATGCCGAGCTTTAAGGATTAAAGCAAAAATGCTGCGTTAGTGGCTAAGCCACTGCACCATTCACTACAAAACTGATCCCCAATCACGCAGCTTTTTCCAGCGCGTCCCAGAAAACACTCCCGCCCGATGACGTCCGTGCAGACCCACCGTGACGCTCGCCGTGAAGCACAAATGTAGCATGATGCAATCGTGGCGTAATTCGATTTATCTATCAACCCAAAATCCCACCTGCGCCTTGACCCGTGATGATATGTTTCCCTCCCCAAATCCTTGTCGCGTTTGGTGAGTGGACTGTTTTGTGCGCTTCCTTCGTTCTTTTTTTTTCTCTCACACTTCCCACTACGCCATCCTTTCATAATGAGTGGATGAGTGGGGCTAAATTTAGAAGCCCTTGAATTGGCGGTCTGCACATTGCCCGTAGATCTACGCATGAGTGAGCAAATGGGGGAGCAAAGAAAAAAAAAACACCCCGATATCGCACTGCAGAACCCGAGATGTGTGTGAGGGAATTGGTTGAAGCCATCTGCTTGCTCCAGCTCCTGTGGGATTTACGAGGCTTTGTCTTATCGAGCGAGGATCATTGTCTGACCGTGCAGCGTCTTGTGGCACGTGCGTGTACGCTTGCGGCGCAATGGTCGGCAGACGCAAGGATTAGCGGATATTTTCCTTATCAATTAGCAGACTTCCAACACCGGTTGCAAAGGTATCATGTTGCCTGGAAATGTGAGTTCTATTTTATAGCTATTATACGTTTCAAATGTCTGTCTATGCAATACGTTCGGCGTTTCAGCTTATTAAAGCGCTAATTCATATTAAAATATGAAAAAATCATACCAGACCCATGCAAGAAGCGTCCATTTTTGCCCCTAATCATGGAGATGCGACGCACTAAAGCTGCGAAAAGCCCAAAGCTGATAATATTCACAAAAGATAATGACGAATCCACCGTACGTAGCGCTGCCACGGTAGCCTTTCGTCTACCGATCCAGTAGCTGGTGTGATATTTCCGTAGCCAGCAGGCCCTGTCAGCGACCGAAGTTCGCTCGAGTGTGATTGATTCGTTCGAGATTGATTTTTTAACTCTTTCCACACGAAAATAGCTCAACCTCGCGGGACATTGTGAAGAGGACGAAAAGGTAACGGCTTGTTTAGTGCTCTGTGTGTCGAGCGTGCGTTTTGTGGACGTTGGCGTCATTTGGGACGTTCGGTGTGTGCTTTCGAGTGATCACTTTTCCACCATGCCACCGGTGGAAGTAACATACATCTTTGCCAACGGTGAATGGAGAAAAAGGTACGTGCCGTCACGGCAGCATATTTATTTCGTTTGGCTCGTTTTGATTCGCCCCGTACCGTATAAAAGAGTTACAAAAAAAAATGGTCCCAAAACAAAATTACTTACTTGCATCGACATCGACGGACCCGCGATCGTGATCTCGCGATCTTTTTACCCCTTCCCAGGGTGCGCCCGTTGAGGATGGTCAGTTCATTAGCGAGCAAACCCGTTTCTGCGAGTGTTTTGCCGTTTGAGAAGCCAATCTACTCGACCAGACGGTTCGCTCGCCTCGCTAATCGTGCGCGCAATTTTACAGAATCGGTGCCAACAGTCACCAATCCAGCGTTTGTGGCTGTTTTTTTTTTTGGTTTTGCTTCGTATACACGATTGAGGTCTGCACCATCGCCGGGAGCTAAGGTCTTGCGAGCCATTTACTTGCACTTTTCACGACCGGTTGCTGCTGGCAGGCGTGCAGTTTTGCGAGCCAAATTCGCGCACTTTGCGCCCCGAGTACGCTCGCGATGCATGCGACGTATCATACGTGCGGTTTTATTTTATTTCAATTATTTTCAACCCCCCTTTTTTTCAACGCTACCGTCTAATAAAAACGTACGAAGCTCGATCTTTCCATCGCACAACAGCATAATCGACTTGGGGCAATCTCGAACCTTCGCCTTTACGGGCCCCATGTGGTCACTGCCGCGTTGTCAATCCTCATTTAACGCCACTCAACCCCGAAACCGACGCATCGCAACGCTCAAGTGCAACATTATCCTATTGTTTTTATTGTTCTCCACCCCCCTTTCTCCTGCCTTGACCCCTCGTGCGCTATTGTGCCGCTAAATATAGCGCAAAATTATGCTACCAATCAAGCTCAACCTTCCCTGGAAAGGCGTAGCAAAAAAGGGCCCCGTAGATCATTCTCGACGGTTCTCGTGCAGGCTGTGTTGCTCCTGCGGTGCTCCCAGCTGCAACCTTGAGCTTCGCTGACGTTAGAAGACGAAGAAGAAGCGGGTTGAAAACAAAAGAATTAAGCGCGCGGATGAATGAAAGAGCGCACGAGTGTTGTTAGGAGATAAGAAACGGACCAGAAAGAGCTGCCGCCGGGTTTTTCGTTACGCGCGATAAAGCGCCGGAGGCTTTTACTCGAACGTTTGTGGTTCGGATTAACGCTTTCAGTGTGACGTTTTAGCGCAGCACCTGTTTGAAATGAAGCACGTGATGGAACGATTCATTCGATTATTTGCATATCGTTTTTTTTATACATTTTTGACTGATCTATACGCTGAACGCTATTCGCTCCTTTATGGGTGAAAAATTAAACGCCTTTTTTTTCGCCTCGTGAAAACGCTTCGTAAAACTTCCCTCGCAAAATCGGACGACTAAACGCATCGGAGAAACGCTGGAAGCGAAACCGGGGCCGTGAGGGAGACATTATTTTCGTTTCAATCATTACTCCCATCGCAGCCTTCTCATCACCACCCCAACCGACGCCATCCGAAAGGGGGTGAAAAATGCACCCCCCCCCCCGAACCGGGGCACACATTCTAATACCATTCAAAAGGGAGGCTGGCCGGTCTGTCGCAGCTGGGGGTGGTTTCACCGACGGACGAAACTCTCAAACACCAGCGCAACGAGATCATCCGGCCACTCGGGCGCTCTGACGTGAGGAGACAACACAAAAAAAAGTGTATATATATATTGAAAAATAAATACAAACCTAGTCTCCACTCCACGAGTCGCTCACTCCCGATCTGACGATTTGCCGTCGGTGGCGTTTGTTGTACGTACACGCGTGGGGTTCGCGCAAAAACGAAATAAAAACAAAATTAATACTCACTCACACACGACCGATCACACTCACACGTTGCACGTGGGGGTGGGTTTAAACTCCACTACACGCGGCCACTATCTGCAACCGCCATGGTGCACATGGTGCGCTCTCGTTCGCGCCTCGTGAAGGTGCGCGCGCGGATTCGCGACCTCCCGAGTAACGAACGCACCGGATCGGACTGTAGTCCTGCGCTAACGGTTGAATCGTGCGGTTCCTCCTTGTTTTGTCGGGGTAGTGTTTTCTCGGTGCGCTGCCGCGGTGTTTGTCGCGAGCACGGTAACGCACGCACGCGATCAAGAGCCTTAGTGTACCCGGAACGGTGTAACGCTTGGGATCGTGGAATTGTTTGTGCCAGACAATTTCGATCCAACGAGCACAGTGGACTAGTGACATTTTTCTGGTGTAGGGACCCCAAGATGATGTCCTGTCGCTCTTTGGATTATCACATGATCGAAAAGGACGATTGAAAACGATCGCTAGCAAACGCGTCAAAGCCGAAGAGCGATCATCGAGGATCATGTGGGTGTCGACCCATCGACAAAATGTGTTTTAGTGCTGTTCAATGATATTCTTCGCCTAATGACGCGCTTGCAGAAAGCAACACACCTCAAAGTGATCGTGAACGTAACGGGAAAACGATGAGTTGTGTTTATTCGAAAATATTTCCCTTACCATCAGTGCACGTACCAGCACGATCGGAGAAAAAGTGGTGTGCGAGTGTGTTATGGAGTTGTTTTTTTTTTTGTTTTGTTTACGCCATTTTCCATCGTACGAAAAAGCGTAACAATGCGAACAGGAAAGCAATTTGGAGGTTTTCAAAATACCCTACATCACCAGTCATCATCAAATGGAGCACGATCGCGATCGCGATAAGCGTGCTTTAGCCGCGTTGTTACCGCGCGGAAGACGCATTTTTAATGTAATTTGCAACATTCGCGCGTCCGAAACGCCGCTAATAATGTGCCGATTATTTCGAAACCAGCAATCGGGGGTGTTCTACATTTTGCTGGCAGCGCGACAGACACCTCAACAATCTAGCCAACCAGGCTGCGGTGGGGCGAAAAGCACAAAATTGGCACCTGTCATCGATGGTACATTTCGCGCGCGGGCAATCATAATTCGCGCGGGGACCAGAACCAGAACCGGCCGGTGGACAGTGGGAAGATAATTTTATCCACAAACTATCTATGAGTTCGAAAATTTTCCCTCAACATTCTGGCACTCGTCAGCGAGGGCCCCATTTAGACGTGGTGCGGGAGGAATCGGTTATTTTCGTTATTGTGTTGCCTGTGTGGCCCCTGTATTTTTTTGGCCACTGGTCACCGAATTTCCTTGACCGGTTTCGGACCAACGTCGGTGTGTTTGTGTGGGGTTTCGAAGGTGAAGAAAAATTCGTTATCCTACGGTTGGTGTGTTTTCCCTCGCCGAACGCACGCACTGTCCGGATTCTTGACAGATGATGGCGGTCTGGCGCGTGATCCTGCGGATGGTGCTGCACCTTTCCGAGTCCGTGCGAGTGCTCCCAATCCCCCTCAAAAATAAAGACATCCGTCAATGGCACACCAATGCCAAAAAGACGGCACCATGAAGCGGGTCGGACGTTTGTCGCCGCCAAATGGAGCCGAAGCGAATGTTTGCCCGAAGAGTTATCACAAAGGCGCCAGCTATGCTGTGTCGTTTTTTGTTGTCCTTTGTCCGCTGGTATGTGTGTGTGTGTTTGAGGGGGGTTGTGATAATTTTTTTTGCACTCATCGCCACTGTTTTGCCGATTTTAAGCCCCACCAGTGCAGCGTGCAATGAGCGTGATTTTGTGCGAACCCCAGAGAAGCGTTAATCGAGACGGTAAAGGCGTTCCCCGGGGCGTTTCCAATGTAAAGCGGAACCAAGATCCGACCGGTTCACGGTCCGTTATCAGCTGGAAGTTTCTGTTTCCCCATTAGCACCGCTGTCGTGCTCGGGTGAATAATTTCGGACAAAACGAAACCACGCTGATAATCGAAAGCCCCCACACGGGGGCGAAGTTGACGAGTTCTTTGACCACGGCACGATTACGATTATCGGAACCGGCGGGGGAGTTTGGGATGAAAGCGGTACAATTTTCGGTGTTACTTTCGGTTCAGTTCGTTATCGACAAATCCCGGGCAGCTATTAATCAATCAAACCTCGTTAGAGGATGCATTGGACGGTTGACTTGATGTTGTAGCTTAAATTTTGTTTTTGTCGATTTATCTTCCGGCACGGACGGATTTTCCATTCATTCGACACTTGTTGGCGCCGTAAATCATTGCTCCTCTTGGCTGTGGTGATTAGTGACTCATAAAACACGCCCTGATGCCATGAGCAAGGTATCTGTTGCTACCGTTGAGCACGATAAGTAGGTTCAAAGGCGGTAAAGAATTAGAGCACAAAAACTCGAAACCCTAATAAAGATGTTGCCAACAGCTTGAGGGTTTTTTTGTTGCAAACAAAAAGGCATTAGCTTGTTGATAAATTGATAGGAATGAATGTCTTTTTTACATTCGAATTCCCTGAATTGATTTGCTCATTATTGATTAAAGCATATAACGTACTTCACATTGTGTGGGAACGATCCGAAAGACCCTTTCATTGTAGCTTTCCTTACACGTGGCTCTTGCAACCATCTGGAAGCCAATAGCGCGATATCATACCCATTCATCTATCGTCTAATAAGGCTCATCATTACGCTCAATTAAGTCCCTCACCGGGGTAGTCAGGCGCGATCTATGCCCGTACCATGACCAAAGCATTTGCCACGCATTTGCGCCACGAATGCAGCCACTTGGCCCGTGAGCCCTTGGACCCTTTCCCATCGCGTCAGCTTACTTTCCCTTCTGGTGGGGGAAGTACTATCGAAGAGTGCCCACTTGAGCGAACGCCTGGCTACCTTGCTTCTTTGCCATTATCACGCTCCATGTGTTGATTGTAACGTTCTTTCCCGCAGCTCTTTATGGTCGCAAAAAGCGAACCTTTTGTCGGTCTCGGGGCCACTGATGGCTCCATTTAGTTGTGGGCTGGGTTAAGCAAAAACGGACCCTTCAGCAAGAACACGCAAATTACCCAAACTTGGGCGGTGAATATTGACCCAAGGTGCCTGGGGTTGTTATGAGGGTTCTGGGTTTCTGCGGAAAAAAAAGGTTACCGGTAGGGATTTATTTACCGTACGGGATGATGCTGGAGAAAACCCTATCGGAAAGGTTCAAGGCACGCAGCTTGGCTAAATCTGTGTTGATTTTCCGCTAACCTTGAGTCATCAGGACTTTGTCTTTCTGCCAGAGTTGATGTGGATTAAGCAGCTCATGTGGAAGATATAAGTTACCCCGAGATTCCAACCCATCGAAGCGGTATGCTTTTGAGATCGCGTTTAGTATATGAAGTGATTTATTACATCCCAAAAAAATACGCAATAAGTTAACACTCATTCCCATTCAACGACAAAAAGGATTCCACAAATTCTACTTTTTCCGATCGTCTGACAAACGCCCAAAACGAGCAGCAGCAGCAACATCAAAGAGCGATTCGGAAGAAATTGATCACGTTTTTTGGTGGGGAGATGGGAAGAGTGAAACGTTTTGTTAACAACTCTGCTCGAAATACGTCATCAATCGTTCAAATATTTTCCCGCCCACATGGAACAAGGCCAGCGAGAAAAAAAAAGCTCATTTCTCGCAACCGGTGCTGCCTTCACGCGGCATACCCGGCCGGGAAAGAGAAGCCACCTATTTGCCCGGAGCCGTTATGCTCCGCAAACATATGCTGCCAAATATTTGCCTATCCGTCTAGCGGCATGGGTCGAAGAATCGAGGAGGTACGGAACAAAAGTCGCCTTCGCTGGAATTCGAAGCAGTTGTCCGATAACGACGCCTTTGATTGTGACTTTGACGAGAGAGAGAGAGAGAGAGCTTTCGCGCGTGTGGGCAGTCAAAGTCTCGGTGGCAGTGAACTTCAGCTAATGCTGCACGTGGAGGCGGTGATCAAGCGTAACTCGTGCTTTTCGCCTTGCCTTTGATGTTTGATAGGAAATACCGAGGGCGAATGGGTGAGCGAATGATGAAAAAAACACACACACACACACAATTTGGGCCTTGAGTTGATGAAATGTCGGTTGGCGAAGTCTTTTGAGTCATGTGGATCATCTGTGGTTATCGTTGGTGATGAAAAAGATAGACTTCTCATGAGATTGATACGCCAGGATACTGAAAATGAAACGTATGGAGTTAGCTTAACGCTTGCCATCGATTTGTTTCTCATGCTAATGCTTTTTTGTTTGCTGAAAACCGCTCCATTGAAAGGAAAGAAAAAACGAACCGCTTTGAAGCTTATCGCAACAAGCTTCACGTGCTTCAAATTGAGCACCACGACGCTCCAGCTCCATTTGTAACTCGGTCGTCGTTCTTGTTCACGCTTGAGCGGTCATTTACAAAGCCAACCACCGGCTAGATGTCGGTCACTTGGCCAAAAACAACCGCACCAGACGCATCAATGCGCATGCGACAAAATTCCGGCCCGCTAGTCGAGCGGGCACCGATGCTGGGATGGATGCATTTTCAAACCGCCAAAAGCACCGTTCGGTGAATCTGAAGAAAGCACACCGCTTCGCGGGGCGCCACGACAAAAGGTGATAAATTATCGCACAACGCACTTCGCTCGTTAGGCACAAATGTCGGCTTCAGTGCGGCATGAGTTCGCATTAAGCGCAGACCATTGATCTGTGAAGCGAATGGCAACAGAATTCAATTCGCGCTGTGGTACGAAAATAGTCCAATCCATCGTCCGTCTGGCCGCGCCTGACCTGCTCATTACGCTGGTTGCCGATTAGTGTTAACATCGAAGCGTACGGCACGTTAATTGGCCATTCATTTTCGGGGGGCGGGCTGCATGGGGTTTTTCACGCCAAAAGGTGGCGCCATTTATTTCGCGACGCGCTTTTCACCTCTCCGTGACCGTGGCCATCCAGCGTGTGTGGAAAGGGCGTGCGTGAAGCAAACTCAATGTTGTTGGCGACGAAAAAAAACGTCCTCAAGGTCGTCCCGCGGGGTAGCCTAGTGATCGCAAGCGTACATGTTTGGGGTCGCCGTTTTTTTTTTTTTCCTCCTTTTGCTTCTTGTATGCGGATACGTGAATTCAATGAAAAATGGCCCATAAAACGGTGATCCACACGGGTGATCGTGGTTCGTTAAAGCGAGCACGTGGTGGGGAAAAACTGCCACCAGAAAGAGACGGCAAACGACGGCGCAAAAAAAAACCCTGTCCCACTCTGGTGGGTGGACAATGAAGCGCACAAGCTGAACGGAAAAACTCATTGCTCCCCGATCGGGTGGTACAACCCACCTACACCCATACTGTGGGTGGGTTGTGTGTGTATGCGTGTGGTGTGCATTTTTCTTCCTCCTCGCGATCGGTCTCTTCCGGCGAGGACATAAATTAGTGAACTAATGTGCGCGCGGTCGTTTGGTCGCTTGTCAGCGTGCGCGAAAAATAGGTGAACCTGGCGACCATTTTCCGAGCGATTGCTGTCCTCCCCAAATAAGCGCGTGTATGTGTGTGGATGTTTTTTTTTTACCCTCTCTCGATCTTACTCTCTCTCTCTCTTTATCTTTCCCACCCCACTCACTGGCAAACACAATTGCAAGCATATTTCGGCAACGCAAAAATCAAATGTTCCCCTGTGTGTTAAAGTGAGTTGCCGCAGAGCAAAAAGGAAAAAAAAAACCACCCCCACGATCAGGCCTTTAGTTGGAAGGGGCAGAAAAAAAAAAAGAAAAACTAAAAGAAAAAAAAGGACACATTGTAAAGTTGTCGCGCGCTCGAATGCAAACAGCACGGTGATTCAGCGAGCGAGCACTCGAAGAGCAGAGATCGAACGGGCCGACGATTTTTCCCCCGAGGGGACTCGAAGCAGTACAACATTTTCCCATTAGCAGCCGAGGCACGCCATCCAGCGCGATGGACCCACATAGGTGAAGAACGTGCTAACCGTGTCGCACGGGTGCATGTACTGGAGGGTGGATCAACCACCACCGGCGTTACTAACATGCACCGGTGTTCCCAAGCGAAGCACGCGCTTAAAGTGGGCAAAACTGGAGCGCCTTTGGCTTTGATGTTTCCCAGCCGCAGAAGCGGTAGAGTGTGCATGTGGGTGTGTGTGTGGGGGGTTTTTCGAGTGATCGAGATCGCATTGATTGTTTTAATTTGTATCCTCTATCCCAACTCCTTCCCGCCTTTTCTAACAGCCTTCTAACGGTGGTTTTAACAGTGAAGCTAACGCACGCTGCACGCGCACGGAAAGTTTGTGAATGCGCTTAGAACTCGCGCGGGAAAACAAGTGTGAAAGTGTGTATGTGTGTGTGTGTTGAAGAAAAAAAAAGATTAAACATTGGGCAGGCATAACGCTAATTACATTCGTGTCCCCTGCACGGTACTAACCAACAACAACACGTGTATCGATTTCACACCGCAATATCCTTCCACCTGCATTGCAACCGAACGCTCCCACACACAGATCGGCATTCAGCTTATAACGACACACGCGCCCACCCACACATACACTAACAACACCACAGGACGCTCCAAATGTCCAAATCGAAGGGCAAAAATGTCATGTTCAAGATACTCCGGCTCACCGAGCCGGAGGAAGAGCTGGACAGGCTCAACAAACCGCGCCCATCCGTCACAGTCCACTCCATCCGGCCTAACTATTCTATCATTTCTCTCAGCCAGGTGACGGAGGCATCGCTGGAGGTATGGCGCGCGCTTCCGGCCGCCATCCGCCAGGATCCGAGCCTGGCCTCCTTCCGGCAGGAGCACGAGCGATTACATGGTGAGTACACATTGGGTATATGAATATGTCAATAATACGCGGGATAAATAAGTATGCCAGGATATGACGGTGACGGTGAGTGTGCTCATGGATTGCTTCGATTTGAAAGATCCGTTCGCGTGCTGTGATCTGCTTTCCATAGCAACAGCACGTAATGGGGCTTATACTCTGGGTTGGTAGAAGCAAAAACACACAAAAAAAAACCTCCCCCCGAAAGGACATCACACCACCCGGGGGGGGGGGGGGGGGGGGTTGCATATGCGACTCGCACTCATCCGTCCGTGACTGTGACCTAGAGGAGTGAGTGTTGCGTTTACGTGCGTGTGTGTGTTTATTGAAATAAAAATAAAAATCCCTACCCCTGGTGGTCGCGTTGTCCTGCGGTGGCATTGTCGGGCTGGGTGCTGTTGCGAGCTCGAATTTGTTTTTTTCAGTGCTTTTGCGCTAAAATTAAAACACGAATGCACGCCGTTGTGGACGCGGAGGTTTGCAACCGGCAGACACAGTTTTATTGTTTCTCCAATAATTCACCGCGCGCGAGTGGGACGGATTACCTGACCCCGTCCAAATTGTTTATATTTTATCACCGAGAAATGTGGGAAAATGGGTTTTGTTTTCCTTTTTGTTGTCGATTCTCGGTAACAATAAGGTGCCATTTTTTTTTTTTGCTGCTCGCTTTATGCGATATTGTTTAATGCGTCGCTTGCGATGCAAGGAAAATGAGTTCTAAGGTTTAAAAAAAAATATTACAACCAAATCATCCTCGAAATATGCGCAAATTAATCCCACCACCATCATGCGATGGAATCAATCGTCTCAATAAAATGATGCGCATGAGAGTGCGATAATTTATTCGCTCCATCACACATCGTCCCCAAAACGCGAGTCCTTGTTTAGCATGCAGATTACGCGCGCGAGATTATAACCGGTCGGTAGGCAACACGAAAACAACCGCCATATTCCGGCGGATGGGTACGTTGGTCACGTTTGTTTTTCACCCAACTGATTAGTGTCAATGCTAGCACCTCGTGTTGAATACCGAAACATTGTACATGCGATACAATTGATAAATGTCCTACCGCTCCTTGACACGGTTCCTGCTTTTTGCCACCGCTGCCAAAAGGGAGCGCGAAATTGAGCATCAAACGATGAAATGCTCAAGAAAAAAAAAGCACCCGTTGGGTTTCCTTGCGATGATGGACCCATCAAGTCAGTCCATCTAAATTGAGCACGACCGTAAATCACCGCGGCGAACCGGGACGGCCAATTTTGGCACAATTTCCATTTCGCCAATAGGTAGGCGCGGGAATTAATTAGCATAAAACACTGCAATCACAGCAGGAACGAGCCCTTAGTGCCGTCGTAGCTTCTCAGGAGGTGTGCACAATTGTGGCTCTGCCGCTATCATAAATCAAAGCGTTGCCTAGCGGCGGATGTGATAATCTGCGGTACTTCTTACCGGGCGGTGCAGCACACCATTGGGGCCCTTATTTGTGCGAACATCGGCGAAGGTTGCCATCGCAAGGATCCACACTTCATCCGGCCCGGGGTGGATTTATGGGCGAAAAATGCAAAGTTGTGAATTGGATGGTTGAGGCGTGATGATAGGCGCGTGATTACCACTGATGGGTGGAAATGGGCGACAAGATGTCAGATATCGGTGATGATACGTCTGGTCGAGCGAGTGAGCTGGAAGGAGATTTGTTTGTTTCTCACTTTTAAAAATTGACCCCAATTTTCATTCAATTTTGAGGCTTATTCAAAGGAGGAAATCCACCGGAAATTGAGGTACACATTTTCGTTGTTTTGCTGAGCCGTTTTATCTGCCTATTTATCATCTTCTTGTGCATGAGCTTGTGCACTTGACCCAAAATCGCTCATCGGCGCATGTGCAGCTCGTTATACTCCAACCTCCCATTTCGTGCACACGCTCACATTGCACAATCGCATCGCAATGGTATCAGCTGTTCAGAACCCGGAATTGTGTAACGCATCCGCTCGGTTTCAACCGCAACCGCGTGTCCATGAAATTCACGAGCAAAAACTCCGCAACCGGTTGGCCTTTGGGGATGCACTTTTGTGACAGTGACCCGCTTGCCGGTCGGTCAGCACAATGCGGCAGAACAATCGAACAGAAAATGGAGAAAATAAACGAGAGAGAGAAAGAGAGAGAGAGAGTGAAAAAATACAACCCATCCCATTCCCGGCACCGCCACGCCACCGGGCGTCGATTGTTTTCAATTATTCTATGTAAATTTTCAAGCATGAAACATTTCCGCTCATTATCGCATTTACCAGGTTGGTGGCCGGTGACGGGTTGTAGATGGCGATGGAGAACCGAGCTGCTGCTGACGGTTTGGATGATGCCGTTGATTTTGTTGATTGGTGACGAACGCGACCGCTGACAGTTCGGTCGGTTTGTAGCGCACATCGAAGCTGCTTATTTTTGACCCTTTTTTTTTAAGCATGATGAACTGAGTTTTCGCAACGCTATTCCACTGATCTGACGATCTAGAGCTGGTTGTTGTCTTTGGCCATGTGGACGACTGTTGATTTTCCAACATTCGAAATGCATTCAACAATTATAAACCTTGTCCGGATGATCCGGAAAGACAACCGATAAGATACGTACGTGTTATGCAATCCTCCACCTACTGAACGGGTGCTTTGTGAATGAACGTACTGTTCACCTTGCACCTCTGGTGGAGACCCGCCACGAGTGGATGATAAGATGGATGCCCCGTGCAACACGGCCGCCTGTTTCCACAAATGGAGACGCATGGTTCCCGGTACGCGAGTGATTCACTCACCAAGGTTATCAGACGAGTGCACGATCGATTGGATGGGAGTTTTTTTTTGCACTGCCAAACTGTCCATCAACTCGATGAATCAATGCAACAGTGTGTATTGAGACGACAATCCATGTTTTTTTTTGTTTATGAAACGAACAACCACCTACAAGAGAACGTTTTATCTAATCGGCACACAAACGGTTCTCTTCTGATGACCCTTTTTCGTTCTTTTCCCGTCTACGGCTGATAGTGAGCAAGTAGATCACCTGTTCCGGCGTGTTTTCTTTATTTTACAATAAAAAAACCGACTGACTACCGATAGCATCTAGCATTCATTCCGCTGTTGTTCGCACGATAACGTCTCAGCTTTAATGGAATCGAATGTCACCATACTCTACCCGGTGCAGGCTTCGTCTGATGCGATGAACCACGAATTAACCTTTTCCACGAAACGTTACGCACACGTGGGTGTTAATTAATGGCAGGTCTTCTCCGCGTCAGAAATGCCATAAAATAAGCGTAAGTTCAGGGATGGCTGAGTCTCTGCCGCCTCGAAGGCACTGGCAATTGGCCTGATTGCTTCCAAACGACCATTAGGGCACTAGGGCAGACGCTGGCAAAGACGATATCGTCCCCAAACGGAGATGATCGTCAGCGAGCGCTTAAAGGTTAATTTCAGTAATCCGCGGACCAAGCGGATGATATTGAAAAGTAAACAGGGCATGAATTAGCATCAGGCACGTGTTCCGAACATCGCCCACGGGCAGGAAAATTGCTTCATTTACTCGTCGGCGCGATCGCTTGAACGAACGATGAAAGACATTTAAACTAACTCGCACTCTCTCTCTCTCTCACACACACGGATAGGTCCAGACGAAGACCCGCTCCCGAACGAGGACGTTTCGGCGGACGATGGCGACGATAGCAACAGCAAGGAGTTCATCACGATCAAGGTCACCAATCCGGACGCGACCTTGGAAGATGGCAAGGCGACGTCGGAAGCGGTGGCGGTGATGGAACAGAGCGAAAAGAATGGCCAGAACGTGACGACAGACGGTGAAGGGGATAATGGGCACGAGACGACGATGGGTAGCCATCATGAGCATGGAAAGCTGTTCAGCTACGTGAAGGTTGGCACCCTGTTCGTGGTGTGGCTCATTTTCACCGGCTTCCTGATGTCGAAGCACGAGAAAGAGCTTACACCGCGACAGCTATCCGTTCCGGAGGGATCCTACAGAAGTAAGTGTCCTAGTCGACCTTTTCCGTATTCGACCTGCTGCATTGACTGATCATCGCTCTATTCCATCTAATTATAGCGTACGTACTACCGGAAACTACACCTGGTTCCCGGATCGGGATCTACCTGAAGGGTGCCTTTCTCAGCGATCAGCAGCACAACAACACGGTCACGTACGTGTCCGTCAACCTGCAGCTGCTCTACCTGCACAGCAATAGTTCCAATTTCAGCCTTCACTCGGACCACGACGTGAAGTACACTGAGGTATGTCCAGCGGCAAGAAGGAACACCTTCGAGTATCCTTCGAGTATCATTGCCCTAGACTAACAACCGTTACGTTTTTCTCCATCACAGAACATTGGGAAAGTGTGGCAACTACCGATACCGAGCTCACTCGAGACGATCGATCAGATGGATGAGTCAAGCCGCAAGCACGTGTTCGACATCGGTCCAGTGAATCACCAGAAGGTGGTGAACGGGAAAGCGGTCGTACGGGTGCGCATGTCCTCCAACCTGGACGCGGACTTCCCGACTAAGTTCACGTTCGATCCGACCCCGATGGACACGGAGACGGGCGTAATCTACGCCGCGGTCGTGCTGCTCGGTCTGTACGTGCTGATCATCTGGGAGATCGTACACCGGACGTTTGCGGCCATCATTGCATCGACTTTGGCCATCGGTGTACTTGCTGCGATGAATGAACGACCCAGCATGCCCAAGCTCATCTCATGGATCGATGTTGAGACGCTGTTGCTGTTGTTTGGAATGATGATCCTGGTGGCGATCTTGTCCGAGACGGGTATCTTCGATTTCCTCGCCGTGTACGCGTATCAGGTGACGAATGGTAAGGTGTGGCCGTTGATCAACTGCTTGTGTATCTTCACGGCGATACTGTCGTCTTTCCTGGACAACGTTACGACGGTGCTGCTCATGACACCGGTAACGATACGACTTTGCGAGGTGATGGAACTCAACCCGGTGCCGGTGTTGATGTCGATGGTTATCTACTCGAACGTCGGTGGCACTCTAACACCGGTTGGTGATCCTCCGAACGTGATCATCGCTTCGAACGGACATATCGCGAAAAACGTAAGCAATCGTTCGAACCTGCAGAAGAGCTGGTTCCAGTTCTGAACCGACTTCTCTCTTTCACATCCAACCGCAGGGAGTCAACTTTGCCACCTTCACGCTGCACATGGCCATCCCGATCTTCTTCGTCATGATCACGACCTACTTCCAGCTGCGCATGAAGTTCAAGAACATCAACGATCTGCGTTTCAGCGAGCCGCAGGATGTGCAGGAGATCCGACACGAGATCGCGGTATGGCAGCGTGCGGCCGCATCCCTGTCGTCGTACTCGAAGGACGAAGATTTGGTGCGCGAAACGTTACTCAAGAAGGTCAATCGGTTGTCGCGTTCGCTGAAGAAGAAGCTCGTCACTGGATCTGTGCCGGTTGAGAGCTATAAGGCTACGTTGGAGGAAATGCGTCGCAAGGTAACGGAGAGGTGATCCTGTGAGGATGATAGCCAGCACTAACGAGAGTATGTTTCCATGTCCTTACAGTACCCAATTCGCAGCAAGTCACTGCTGGTGAAGTCGGCCTTCACGCTGGCGTTCGTGATCACGTTCTTCTTCCTGCATTCGGCCCCAGACATTCAAAAGCTCTCGCTTGGCTGGACGGCCCTTCTCGGTGCTCTACTTCTGCTGATCCTCGCTGATCGGTAAGAAAGATCACTCTAACATTCCGGTTCCTTGTGGATCAAACATCTCTTGATTCTCGTCACCAACAGGGAGGACATTGAGTCGGTCATTGCACGCGTCGAATGGTCCACGCTGTTGTTCTTCGCCGCTCTGTTCATCCTGATGGAAGCCCTGGCCGAGCTCGGGCTGATCGATTGGATTGGCAAGCAGACGGAGAACGTCATCCTGTCCGTGTCGGAAGAATCTCGTCTAGCGGTCGCCATTCTCATCATTCTATGGGTGCGTGTTGGAGAGTGTCCTTCCTATGAATCCTTCCTAAACAGCGATAAACCCTCTCTCTCTCGGTACAGGTATCCGCGTTCGCATCCGCCTTCGTTGACAATATCCCACTCACCACAATGATGGTGAAGATTGCCATCGGTCTTGCCGAGAATGAGACGCTCGATCTACCGCTTCAACCGCTCGTTTGGGCACTAGCGTTAGGAGCTTGTTTAGGAGGTTAGTACCTACGCGATCGCCCACGATCACACACGTTTTCTAACAACCTTGTGTTTGGTTATCGCCACCCCACAGGAAACGGCACACTGATCGGAGCCTCCGCCAACGTAGTATGTGCCGGTGTTGCCGAGCAGCACGGTTATAGGTTTACCTTTATAGAATACTTCAAGTAAGTAATGCTCCCGTGCATGTAGCGTTCGCTTTGCATTAACTAATCGTGCTTCGTTCTTCCTCTTCAGGGTCGGTTTCCCAGTGATGGTCGGTAGCGTGATCGTCTCCACTGTCTACCTTATGTTCGCACACGTCGTCTTCACCTGGCATTAAACCACGCCACGTCGCGGCTCGTAGCGATCCAACCCATCCCGAAACACCCAAACTCCCATGTTACTTCCGCTTCCGGTCACCGTTCGACGGTAGCGGCCACACTGAAGCGTGTTGCCATTATTAGCGTGTCCTGCAATTACCCTCTCGTACGGTTGCGATCGCTGGGTGATCGCCCAGTGGTACAGAAGCACCGAAACCGGGGTTTGATCGGATCGGTCCGAGATGTTTATGTGATAGTTTCCGGGCAGACAGGCATTTGTTTCCACTCGCCCAATACCAGGACACCAGACACCAACCCCAACCTGAACCCGAAACCGACCACAATCCTCCCGCTGCATCCATGCCGAAGACGATGACGACGCAGACTTGTAGCAGACGCGCTAGGAGAGACACATCCAAAGCACAAGTAACGGATTGTAGCGCATATTGCAAAAACTAGGCATGCATTTTAGTCTATACAAATATACATATACATACATATTTATCCGTTTCCCGTTTGCGGAGCGCAAGTCAATTTGAGTAATTTGCTAGCTACAAGTGCATACAACAGCAACAACATAAAAAAAAACAAGCGAGAGTCGAGGGAGCCGAACGAAATGATAGAACTGACCCCAAATGGGGCTGTGGTACGCGGACACCGGCGGGGCAAGGTTGATTCCGCAAACAATTGGGACGGGCCGGAAGGACGTGGCAGAGCCAGGGACACTTTCGATGTAGCATACGTTATGTAATCAAAAACACACCAGGGTATTTTAAAAAAACCCAGGTTTCATGATGATGTTACGCTGTTCGCTGAGAATTCATCACACCACACGTGAATCCCACCCAAAATGGGGATGGTGGAGTCGTTCAAGAGGTTCACACGTTTCTGTTTCATTTTCCTATCACTCTTTTTCTCTCTCTCTCTCACACTCACACTACTCTCTCACTATCGCTCTTCTCTTCACGCCCCGGGGAAGGCTTGCGCGTCCCGGGCGCGTATCTATACATGTTTCTAGTATTCAAGCTGTTTTTAACGCGAACTAGGATTGTTACGTTTACTCAAGGTAATAAATTATGTTCTTATGCAACCCTGCGGGGCATTTGCCGGTGCCCAAATGCGAGATGCACCGCAGGCCAAAGCGACGCGTGTGGATAAGTTATTTGAAAAGAAACAAGCGAACCCTGCGGGGAAGAGTTCCCGCAGCTCCCGAATGCGAATAAGAGTAAAGTTAAATGAGTAAAATAAAACACACACACACACATTCCAGGGTGACGCTCAGTGTACCAAGCGAATACATGGGTAGCAATCATGAGTTGCGAGGTAGAGAAGAAAACGTTCAAAATGAAACAAGAAAAAAAAAACTAACAAAAAAAATGATAAACACAATTAGAAAACAAGAACTATGCGTGTAAGACTATAGGTTATAGAAGCCAACCTCTCCTTTGAAGACGATAAAACAAACAACAAATAAACAGAGTGAGCTTTAGTACAGAATGGAAATGTAAATGCTTGTGTAAAATCGGATGCAGCGAGAGAAAGCTTCGTCCAGCCGCGTTTGCAGGAGGAGGACGAATGAGCATGAAATTGGAAGGATTCCATGAAACGCCTGCAGTTTCTGCTGGAACAGTGTGTAGATATACGGAACTGCCCCGAGGTCACGAGAATCGTACGAATGGGGGTGAAAAAAACCACCCATCAGAAACTGCGTCGCGTACATGAACATTTACCTACACAAAAGTTCCGACGCTGTACGTGAAAGGTTTCCTAGCGTTTTGTAAAATAAAATCAACAAATCTTATGAATTTGGAAAGGTAGAAATACATCGTAGTGAGTAAAGAAGAAGAAGACGAAAAAACAACTACTGTGCCGGTTTTGCTAAACACACCTTTCTTGGATGAATGCTCTCATCGGCCATCCTCCAACGTCGCTCGAATGGAAAGTAATCCAAAATATGAATATGAAACAATCGTTGTGAGAACGGTAGTAAGGGTCAAGAGTCTAGGTAAGTAAATGAGATAGCGGTTCTTAGGAAAAAAAACAAACAAGGAATAGGAAAAACAAATCGCCGAGGATGTATGAACGGTCGCGAAAAGCACAGTTTTACCGTTAAGTTTACTGTATACATTGTGAATGGAAAACAACCTGCAAATTGGTGATGAATGAAGCATCCTCAAGGCACGAAATAGTACGTCCAACGAAGGAAAGGATCCGCGGCTGGTCTAAGACAAACGAACGGTGGAAATGAGTTGCGTGTTTCAAATGCGCGCGAGCGAAAAGGTATCGTTCCGTTCGGTTCGGGAGCACTGTTTTCGAATTTGTTATTGTATTGTAGTGTGTTGTAGAGCGCGGCGGACTGAGACAAGCACAGCCTCACCGATGGGTTAACTAATGTAGGATAAATGGAGAAAATGAACGCACTGTGTGCTGAGGCCGGTGGTGAATCGAAGGTATATGAGAAAAACAAAACCCAATATGTACTAGACAAATAAAACCATTAAAACCCAACATCTTTGAGTTGAGTTTGCTTTTGCAAGGATAATGATTCGTGCTGTGCGATTCGAAATTTCACAAGGTAATACTTCTACTCACTACTATGATTTTCCAAAAACAATCGTACTCGCTATACTGTGAGAATCAACTCACTTTCTGAGATATCATGACTCTGGCTCACTTCGTGAGATGCAGTGAGAACGCAATAAGCGCCTCAGCGTATGCAACACGCAATACATATCTCATTCACCTCAAGTGCAACATTCTCTCTCTCTCAATAAGTGCATATTTGTTTCTTTCATCTTTTCAAGTTTTTTTTTTAAAGTCAATTCAACTCAATCGCAAACGCCAATCGACTTTTCATGTACTTCCCTTTGCTTTATTGTCATTAACGGTCTATGCCTTGCATCTAATAAATAAACCCTTCCCTCTTGTAATCTGTTACCGGTTCTTGCAGGGGTGCAGCTTACTTCAAATAGGTACATCAACTGCCGTTGCTTCCTTCCGTCAATAGTTCGCTTTGAATTTTAGTATTTGCGCGTGCCGAAGCATACTTCAGCCACGCCTTGTTTAATAAATAATACATATCACATCCTAAACCGGGAAACTATTTACAACCACCTTGTGCTGGTCACCGATTCGACAGTTACGGTTTACCAACCGTCTACCATGCTCCTTCCCGCTTACAACAGTTCAACAGTATAATACACAATCCGGCCACAAGGGCCCGCTTCTGATCAAGCGATCAGTCCAGCGACACGTCAGATAGTTGCGCCGTGATCCGCTCCTTATCTCGCTTATTTACCGGTCGATTGGTTCGTCGCCTGACGTTCCTTCGACCACCATCGACGGTGGAGCCGGTTGGGGTTGGGGCAGTTTTCTTCGTCGTCGTAGAGACATCCGATGTCAAATCGGAAGCAGTACTCGTCGAGTTGTCCGGCATTACAACTATAACGCTTGCGCTGGTCCCGTTCGGTTGTTCCGACACCTCGGAGAGGTCTTTTAATCCGCTTGCTCCAGTCCTCGGTTCACTAGGCATTGGTTTGAATGGAACCACTGGGCTGTGGAGAGCTTTCAGCTGTTTGATGCGTGCTTCTAACACTTCCGCCGGCAGCGTCCCAATCGAGTCCTCGTATTCGCGCTGCTTGTTCATTTCGTAGAGCTGCTGTAGTTGGTTATATGCACCCTCGTCCATGATCGGTGCCGGTGGCATCAGAGAGTCCCGCAGCTTGTCCTTGTTGAACTGCTGGCGCTGCTTCGTTTGCTTCGACCACGCCTGAAGCCAAGAGGACGTTCCGCCATTCCGGTTGGGAGTCTACATTAAAGGGAAACGAAAGCAAACGTTGAACCATAAGGAAATTGATTGCTTTTTGGAATGGAAAACTCACCTTTATCGAATTTGAATACTCATCGTTGTCTACGTATCGTTTGCTGCTACCCGAAGACGCTCCTGAAGCAAAAACATCACACAACAAGCCATGAGAATTAATAAGTAGTTGTCATCACAGCCCGATAGATGTCGCTACCATCAAGTTGAGAGAATGAACCGGTTCACTTACCTATCGGTCGCGTATTAAGCTGCGGGCCCAGTTCCAATTGCACCTGAAAGTCCGCGTGCTCCCCAAGTCGAAAGCCAAATCCTAACCGTGAGTCGGTTCCTACAAAAGAAGGCAGTAGAGTAAATGCATACATTTAGAATAGTTTCAAACAAAACCCACCGGACGGTTCGAAGGAACGGAAGTGAAATCGAACCGGTTGAAAACGTTGCGTCAAGTGCATGGCGATATCCTCGGCAAACCCACGAGAGACGTGTTTTTTCTTCACGTTTTCAACCAATCCGAGATCTCGTATAAATGAGCTGACGTAGAACAAAAACCTTGCCGTTTAGAAGCACACAAAAACGCCATCTTTCAAGGATGGCTTAGCTCAATGGCACAGAGAGCCGGTCACATGATTGAAAGTAAAGTTTTGCCTTCAATCCGGTCGTTTGCAAGACAAACTTGGACCACCCAGCACAAGGTTGGATGCATTCCATTTTTTTTTACTTTAAGTTGTTTGTTTCACTGAGTTTTTATGGGTCGTCGAGCGTACTAACAAGCCGTTCGTCTAAGCGATACAATTCCGGAGAGTGAAATTTCGAGTTTCTATAAAATGTTGGTACATTAAATTGATTCCAAGCTCGCTCGTATTGTTCCTCTTCAATGCAGATGACGATTCAATCCAAATCCCAACTCAAACCCAATTAATTCCCAATCAATTTCAATCAACAACAAATTTTGTCCACTTAATCATCCGCCTAGCTGGATGGCCTTTTTTCCCAGCGCACTTCACAAATGAAAAGATACCCATCAGCCTGCCATCGGAGATCTCACCTAATGACGCCAGTTTCCTATCGCTGCCTCGCTTGCCTCTCCCGGTACCATTCTACCCAGGCCCAAATCGAGACGAGCGATCGTCTGACAACACGATCTCCTCCAGATATAAAGTGCGATCTTCAAATGACGGACTTTCGTCGGCCCGTGGAAGTGGTTTGCTCAGTCTGGCCACCGCTTATTCACCTTGTCGAAGGCATCTGGTACAGTGCAGCGCCCAGATGAGCCATCGTCCAGACAAGTGTGGACACAAACGAGATGTTTCCCCGGTGCCGTAATACCTGCATGCCGATCGTTTGTCCGGTTGTCGGCAATTATCTGTGCTTTTTTTCTCTCTGTTGCTGTTGTTATACCTGTTGTCTGCAAGTGCTAGCAAACCCCACCGGATGACGATCGAACGGAACTGGTCGTCGGAAAACTGGCCGCACAAAGTTTCTACCAATCATTTTCTTTAAACAGATTTCCCCACATTGCGCCGATTTATTAAATTTGATTTAAAAGTAAGCAAAATGACACCAATCTGTATATGGCCGGTGGATTGGTGGTTTCATTTTTCGATGTTCCCAACGTTCAGTTTTCCCAAGCACCACCAATTAGCAGTCAGAAAACGAAGGCTCAAATACCCGAACGCACCATGCACACCGATCGGCTAATGTTGTGCACCCTACTGTAAATATGTTTACACGATCCACCGGCAGGCGCATACCCGGCCAGCGTAACTCGATTCATGTTTATTAGCGTCCTCTGCACCACCCTGTTACCCTCTCTCTTTCTTTCTCTCTTTCTCTCTCTCTCACACACACACACACACCGTCGTCCGGATACATCATCCGTCTGCGGTCGGAACGGCAACGGATGCAAACAGAAAGGGAAAGTTGTCCCATGGTTACTGCGCCGGTGCCTCATCCGTGTTGAGTCCGACCGATCTGTGTGGAGTCCAATCGGCGTTGAAGAGATGTAAAAAAAAAGAGCTCCATCACGATTAACGTTAGAGAGGTTGGTTGGGAACATCCCGTGGGGATCGTGGGGATCTTCTCCTTCCGCTTCGGAAACGGGTGATTTGCGATCGTTTGATAAGGCGGACAGTGTGGAACGGACAAAAACAACATCAGATGAAAGGTTCGTGAAGCAGTGCTCGTTTACACGCGAGCCGAAATTAATGTGTTCATTAGAACGCGATCGCGTGAGCGAGATCGGCGGTTGACCAAAAGCACGTTTCGGGATGAGATTTTCGTTAACCTTAATTATCAATTAGAGCGATAAATTTCGTCCAGCTTCATAAGCGCCGCTAAGCGCCGTTAAGACGATTGAATTAAGCGTCATTAGATCCGAAATTCAATCGAATAAAGCTGGTTAAGCACGGTTGAGACGATTTGATTTAACACGATCATCGTGGATCATCAAAAGCGATGCGCTTTATCACATGATATGGAACAACGTTACAAATCAGCTGCATTTTTAGACCGGCCATCCAGCAATGGTGAAAGTCATACTTGTAATGTCCGAAAAGTGCACTTTCATTATGCAATGGAAACCTCTGCCACATGATTTATCCTGTGAGTCATCCTGCGGCCTTTTTTAAACCTTTTATCGTGCTCCTCCATGACTCAGGGGCGTAAAAATGTCGCCTTTCGGTGGTACTTTTACTGCACTGTAATCCAATAGAGTTGCTTCTTTGAACTGGAAATTGGCGCCATAAAATAAATACCGGATAATAGGTGCCACCACCATTGCTTCCTATTGCTCGATCGAGCCGCTAAAACACTTCCCAAATCGTCGAAAAACACTCATTCGTGTGTCTTTTATGGTCTTGTATCCGGTTTTGCTACCAAATGGTGTCTCGATCACTTAAACCTAAGCCGTGACACAACGCGATAAAGCCAATCTCGCGGGAAACGGATGAAATTCCGTTCCTGTTCGATCATTTTTTTTCCCTAAGTTTATGGTCTTCAGAAGAGAGGGAAAAAAAGCAAGAATGTAGGTGGAATCAATTTTAACTACCCCTCCCCCCATGGGGTGCGAGGTTCAAGGAAAACCTGCGCTCACGGGAAACCAAAACCAGCTGGAAGCCTGCTGGCGCGATTCACTGACCGCGATACGGAACTTTGGTCAGCATTACGAAATTACGGCACCTGGCCACCGAAAAGTAACGGGTTCACCTCCTACGATCCTTCTCACCCACTCCACCATACTCCACCCCACCATTAACCGCCAATCGCCATTAACCCTGTTTTTCACGTCCCATTCCCGGGTTTCCTGATTCCGTTCGATTCCGGGTGTGAAAAGATTGCCCAAAATTACATAATTTGGGCCTGCCCGAATTATCCCACCGGCCCAGCCCGATGATATTTGCATTCCGGTCAAACCGGACCCACCTCCCTTGGCCTTTTTTTATCCTCTTTGCCTTAAACTTACCTTTCTTGATCGGCGGAATGTTGGAATAAACCAGGGAAAGTATCGATGGCAGCTCCTCCGGAACGATGAACGCGCTTGTGACTGCGGTGACCAGCGTATGGAAATGCGGTGACATCCGGACAGAAAGAGAGAGAAAGACCAATGAGTAGTGCGGAATTACGGATGGGTAAATAAGTGAAGCTTTTACTGGTGCGGTTGAGTTGAGCAGTTGATTTGGGGGTATGGCAAAAACAAAAACCCCCGGCAAATGGGACGGTTGCTTATTAACGAACGGGAAAACGGACCCGGTATCGTTTTGATTGAATTATTCGACCGTACCGACCGGTCGTGGGTCGGAGGGATCCTTCGCGGATTATGCTTTTCGTTTTCGCTCTAAACCCCCCAAGGGTGGGCCGTTATTTTGGGGCTCTGTTTTGGCTATAAATTTCCCAACAGGAGGCCGCGCATCGTGAAGGTAGCGGGTCAGCGTGCAGGTTGAAACAAAAAAAAACACAAACAAAATGGTCAACTGGAAGCTCCCCAACAGGTGAGGGACCTTTCGGCTGGTCCTCATTTATTCCAACTGCGGCAACAACAAAGTTACCGTTTCGCGATCGGATCGGTTTGGCTAGGCCTGGCCGGGAGATGGCAGATCTACCTGCCTGGAAGATTAGCGCGATGAGTAATGTGCGTCGTGTGGGTTTATTGCGTCGTAACCTGGCGGCCCGTTTTGCGAAATAGATAATGCATTATGCTTGGGGCTAGCTTTTCCTTCCAGCCACTCGGAGGTACGTAAAATGCTGAAAACTTATTGCTCTTTGCGCGCTGTGCAGTGAAAGAAATCGTTGCGAATTTCACGGCGGGTTGTACTCGTCGCAAAGCTTCATTTTGAGCCCACCTTTCCCGAACGACAGCGCAGCTTTTAACGGGATAAATTAAGTCGTAAAACCATTTCTTTTTTTTTTTGGGAGAGTAAAAAATGATCATCCTAACCCCCCCTAGCGGAAATTAATCTCAGTCAAGCAAACAAAAAAAGGCAACACTTGCTGTTTTGGGGCGTTCCAAGCAACCGTGTCGAACATGATCACCCACGGCGATGGTGGTTCATCCTTTGCTAGACCTTCACGACCGATCTTCAACTCCGTACTCACGCTCATTTGTCCCTAATAATGACGTTAGAGGCATCCGTTTTGTCCGTGGGAGTAAATGGATGGTTCCGAAGCGATGCTTTCGTAATTCCATTATTCAACCAATTCAATCAATTAACCCCCCAAAGATGGGGCCGTGATTGAGGCTATTTACCATCGTTCGCTTTTCAATGTTCGTTGATTTATTCCGCTTCGGTGCGATTCAAATGAGAAGTGTTTTGCGGGGTCGCCTTTATCCTTCGGCTAATCCGCTGCAGGTGTGGAAAATGTTTCGTCGATTTAAGCTAAATACTTTTTCGCATCCGATCACCAAAAACCCAAAGCAAGTTATGCCCCTGATTGATCAGACTGGCGTAAGAAATCGCGCATCGAAGCAATGAGCCTTTTTTTCCCCTATCTCACTACCATCCGTTTTACGTAACAGCGACCCGTTTCCGTCGACAAACCTGTTTCCGCCAGCAACCCTGACGGCGTGGTAAAAGGACACGCGCACCCAGCGAACGCCACGGCCAGAAATCGACCCGTCATCCTTCGATCGCAAAGTGCCAAGCAAATCGCTCCAATTGCCGTACGAGCGGCGATCGCAAAGACCTTGGCACGCGCAAACCAACCCAACCCGTCACCAAGCCTGACTGCATAACGAAAGACTTGAACGGCCGCACAGGCCAGAAACCCACCCTGACTCGAGGAACTCGTTTTATGAGCTCGATGTAGAAAATACCACCACACCGTGGATTCGCAGCTCGTGCGCAATTCGTCAATGTGGCCAGCCGTTTTCCACCATGTTCCGTTTTTGTTTTCATGTTAGCCTTTTTTTTTTAAATCACCCTCTCTCTCTCTCACACACACACAGACACTTGCGCGCACCGGACTTCCGAAAAGGCATCGAAGCATGGCGAACTCCGTCGGCCAGGTTTGTTGCGCCCGTGTCGCTCTAGGTGAGTGCACGGTAATAAAAATGTTTTGAAAGTGAAAACTAATCGATTGGTCACGAAACCGATTAAATTAACCCCTGGGGTGGGCGCATTGTGCGCATGTTTTGCCCGGGCGTATATGGTTCTTCCGGCCGATCGCGACGATCGGTGACAATTGCGATCTGTGTTGTGTTACTTTTTTGCTGCAAAAATATGTAAAACACTTTCTCAGTGGCATTCCTGCCCGATATTGCTCGGAATCGAAGGAAATAGAAAGCCCACCTCCCGCAGAGAAACTCAAGGTGAACCGCTTGCGTGGTTTGTGCACGTGTATGTCCGCTCGCTTCACGACTCCGCAACTGATTATTATTTTAAATGTTTCCTTTTTTTCCCTCCCGCACTATCAACGTGCATTATTTAAATGATACCGTAGAAGAGTTTTCTACGGCATTGTTTTTTTTTATGTTTTCTATTTCGCGCCAACGCTACCATTCAATTTTGTGAGCCGTTTTCTGCCATCTCGCGGCACTCGGTACAGCGTTTCTCGATGATGAAGCGACCGCAAAGAGTCCAGATCTGATGTGCACACAAATTGCAACGCGCTGGTGCAATCTTGAGATCGTGAGCCGCTGCACTTAAGATGCAAATGCTCATAACGCAAGCGCCACCACTAACACCACCAGCACGACATTACGAATGCCCGACGAAGCATGGCTTACGATGGGCCACCGCAGGCTCCGGAGACGTCGAGTGTCCCCTTTTAACATCCCTCTCGAGTAGAAAGCAAGGGTGCCCACTTACGTGGATTAGTAATATACCTTTCGTTGAGTATGTGGTTTTTGTTTTCCATCATCGAAAAGCTTTTTGCGCGCGTAATGCACTTTAAGAGCAGGTTGGCTTTACGGCGATGCGTTATGCTTCGAACGCCATCTAATAGCGTTGAAAGATAAGTGCATAATCAGTGACTTTTTTGATTAATTTTAAACATTTACAAAGCGAAATAGGTGAATCATTTTTATGTGTTTACAAAAATCCTGAAGGCTACAATTAAACAATTACTTATGTAAACAAATTGAAGACTTCTTCTCGTACTTTGATTCCATACCTTATCATATTTATTTATAAGCCAGTAAACGTATATTACAGCCTATAATTATTGACTGAATGCCCTTTAATTATACAATATTAATCAACCTTGAGTTGAGTTCCGAAACTCATCTGACCATTCGCTACATCACCATACATTCGCCATCTGCCCTTGTTACGCAACCGATCTTCAACTAGTTCAACGACCAGCGAGATCGCGATCGTGCCTCCATTGTACTAGAAAACGAAGAAGCTAAAACAACAGTGACCCGGTGGTCAAGTCTCGGGTGTGACCTTGCGCAAATCGCTGCAGCAAAAAGAAAAAAAAACTACCCATCAAGCAACCCTCCGCGTGCTGTGAACATTGCTGCGCTTAATTTATTTCGTTCGCTGGTCGTTTTCACAACCCTTGTTTCACCGGACGCCCGGGTGGAAAACCAGCGCGCAGTGAAGATACGAAAAAAGAACGTGAAATAAACCAAAACAAAAAAAATAGCGCAAAAGGTATCGAAACGCCTTTCCAAATGAGGTTACGCTTCATGCGTGCCCTGGGCTAGCTAATCGTTCGACCGCTAGTGCTCCGATGACGATGATGATAGCGAGGTTGAGGATGACGATTGCGATTATCGGGTGCGATCATGTTGCCCATTAATTTGCTGTGTGTGAACGAAAAAGCTCCCGGAATGGTAGGTCAGCGTGCGAATGGTGTCAATGCCGTTTTGGGGCGGGATTCGGGTTCGTATTCGTTATTGAGCCACATTGTACAATTTCCCTCAAAACGCCGGTGTATGCATCGCCAGCCAGTCGATGCATCGTAAAGCGCAAACAGCAGAAAAACCTTCACGGGCGCATAAAAGCTACCTCATAAAACCAAAACGTGCGTTTCCCTCGCAGGTCGGATTGATGGGTGTGTAATAAAATGAACCTCCCCATTAGCAACCGGTAATGGAAGCGGTTCGTTCTCTCACGTCTATCACGATTTTAGCATATCCAGATCCACAATGGATACTCCTTTCTCTCGGTGGCACTGGCCGGCGTCATTGCACCTTTTATGCATCGCAGATGAGCGATCGCGCTCATGTGGGAATTATTAAAGTCACCACAACGACATAATTACACCGGGGCGTAACGAGCATTTTCCCAGACGTTACGTGCGTGATCACACCACAAACGATCGCTGTGAGGCTGCGATCGAGAGTGATCGCGAGCGTAAATATGCTCGATATGTTTATCTGTGCGATTGTGAGCGCTTATGCATGGGGTTGTTGTAAAGTGAGCGAAGCGTTTGAATACGTACGAGATGGCATTGGCCTGACGAGGCAGCCATTTGGTGGTGGGTTGCTTGCTTCAAGACTTGTGTAACATAATAAACACATTTTCGAAAGTGTAATGTAGAGCTGGAAAGCCTTGTGAATTTTTTTTTATCACGTCAGTATTTATGGGAATTTAAAAATTGTAAATACCATCTTCAATTTGAATCGGCAAACGTTTAAAAATGTTTCAATCATTCAGTCCGATATGAGATCCGATATGATTTAACTCCATGAAAACTATGAGGATCGTAATCATTCTAAAAAAAACCAGCTACATTAATAATTCATCCCCGTTAATTTCCACATCAAGGCCCTCGCTTTTTGACGGTATCGAGTCAATTTTTCAGGATTAATCCGCATGTAATCGAATGCAAATAAACACACCCAAATGTCAGCTTAATTCGTCACAAAACCCCAGCGCGGGTTTGTTTAGAAAATCGTCACCGATCGCTACCGGTTACGTAAATCGCTAAAACCCGCAATGCCGCTGAGTAATCCCCGACGCACATCAGTCTTCCAACTGAACATCTATCAATCAATCGCACTCGAAGGCCCGGCTGTGTTCGAGCATCACCCACAGAAGGGCGTTTCACCATCAGCCTCATGGAAGACGCCCGATGGCCGGCTGGGATACCTTGACGATAACAAGCCGGCTTCAGTGCCGCATCAACCCAACGTCGGAAGATCGCCATTTGATGTCGAGTTGCGCCCCATCGCTCAAAGAGCCACGGAAGACGGCCATACCCGGCTGTGTGAAAGTGAAAACGTATTAACTTTGATATATGCGCCTCCCAAGGGTGCGTGCCAGCAGGCATAAGAAGGGGGCGCTAATCAAATTAAATATACCGACTCCACATGGAGGTGTTGATGGATTATAAAAGGTTAAAATATTGTCTAATTCATACGGCAAAGCATCGTGGCCCCGATGGTTTTTTGAGCGGCGGCAAATGAAAGATGATTTCTTAATTGAGGCAAAATAAGCCGATGATTTAATTTTACCGCCATTGCCTTATTTCGAGGTGCGAGGTACGTTGAATAACGGAACGCGGTAGAAGCTGGTAGCCAAATTGAGCGAGACGGTTGGGTCTTATGGCGCTGTAAAGAAAACGATGGCATTGATTGGTATGAATCGTGACAACCGGGGATGGTTTGAAAAAATGATCATTATATTGTATGCATGTTTCTTTCAGCGTGTGTGCTGAGATAAAAAAAAACAGCTCCCCACTAAAGCAAGATGGAGCCTTCTCAATTAATTAAGCAACCGTATCTCCTCGATCGGCACGAAACGAGATCTCGGTCTCGATTTTCCCGGCTGCGATCGTCGATCATCGATAGCACACACATAACGAGCCATTCCAAACGGCCAAACATCCTCATATCACCCACCACGCTATGAGCGCATGCAGATTGCACAATCGTGGCTCGTCTTCACGGTATGCCTGCCCCATTGCATGAGCGGAAGAGATCAATTGTTTGGTTTCTTGTGCCGTGGTGCGATCCAACCAGACCGGTTCCATTCGGACGGTAATTGGCGTAAAAAATCGATCACTTTCGGGGCGCTATCAGCGGGTGCGCGATCGTGCGGCTAAAGTACGCCACTGTCCTCGGACAACGTCTGCAAATGGAAAGGGCCGTGTGTTTTTTTTTTCTCTGGCGGGTAAAAGCACGCTGCAGCGCGGTTTCCGTTCCAGCGCATTTCCGTACAAACACTCACGCATACATGCACAAGCAAACACACACACACACACACACGACACACGGAGCGTAGGGAAACAAAAAACGAGTTTTAACGTAGAGTTTTGTTTTGCTTTGCACAACTCTCGCCTTCCTTTCGGTTTCATTTTGCGCACGTAACACCACCACGGTACTGGAAGTTGTTCGCGCGCATCTGGCGAACCCTAGAAGGGTGCCTGGCCTACCCGGGTGTGCCCTTCTCGGGGCACACGCTTTTCTCGAGTTAGCAAATCGCAACGCGGGATTGAGTCATAGCGAATGGGGCGAACAGCACTGCAAATTGGTTGACCTTTGGCTCACGTGGATAGACGCCAGCCGACGAGTAGAGGAACACTTACACGAGACGGCATCAAACGCCAGCAGGATCATCAGCAGAAGCGCGAATGGTCGCGGCCTCTGTCTCCTCGGACGCAATGCAATTAGCGATCGTTTCATCATATCGCTGCGATCTTTTCGTCTGCTCGGCACGCAGCCACTCTTCGCCGCGTTTGGCTTTCGAACGGGGATGTGCGCAATGTGGTGAACGAAAACTGTCAGCTGGTTCGAAAACGTTGCCGGTTCATCCGAACAGGCACACCATTTTTTTGTCGATCTCTGGCAGTACCAGAAGGTGAACTAATGTGACCCGGATAACGTGGCTAGCACTGGCTCTTAACTGTGGGGGTGGTCAATCGAACGTACACCGTACACTGCACAGGGCGTTTATTGCCGCACGAGGGGTCTGACGCGCGATTTTGCTACTTTTGGCGGCCACAAATCAATCACCTGGGGAGTTGCTCTACTTTTTTTCTTTAATTTTATTTTCCGTGCGCAATCAAACACACCACCCGGACCTGATAAGACACCGAAGATGAGCGCACACGCACGGGAGAAAAAGCGAGAGAGAAGCAGCTCGCGTGAGCGGGAGGGATATAGCTAAACTTTCTCACTGCGGAATTTCGATTTCGAGCCGCGTTCGTCGTGTGGCCGTCGTCGTTGTCTTCGGTGTGCACACGATTAACAAATACACTGTGGAGGGATGCCACCCGCGGGTCGGTGCAGGTGAAATGAATTTCTTTATTGCACGTCGAGCCGCGTTACCCAAATGAGGGTGCGTATGGAAAATACGAGACCCGACCTCCACTCGTTCACGCACGCCGTGTTGCACGCAAACCAGCGCCACTGGGGGGTCAGCTCAACGGTGAGCGGATGAGGGATTCGCTTTGACTGGGCTGGGAAGGATGGAGATCGAGACGAAATCGCACGGGTTAGCCTTGGGTGTGTGTATTTGCGAAAGCACACGCAACACTGAACTGGACGGTGTTTTGCAAGCGATCGCGATCACGACGATCGTTTCCCCCTGGTGTACGAAAGAACTGTGCGAGATGGTAAGCGACGAACCGCTTCGATGGTTGGCTTTGAAGTGTGCCTTCTTGTGGTGAGAGAGTGGCCAGTTTCCCCCAACAAAGCTCTCAAAATCAATGCATCTACACCAAGTGCGTCAAACGGAACAAAAAGTTCGAGTGTAGTAACAAATGAAAATGGATGGAATCTTAAAGCTTTAATACTGGCTACAAACTTATACAAAAAATACAAGCATCATTTTTTAAGAGAAGGAATAAGGATTATTTTCAAAGTTTCCAAAGAATTATTTAGGGCTTTTCCCTATTTTGATTTTAGTTACACATATAATATAATTTAATGATATTAATTTGAAAACGCTAATATAATTTAATTTATAACTACTTCAAGATGTTTGGAGACAACTGAACCTCTTCACTAGTTTGACACCCATGGATCTCTTTGACTTCGGTAACACGAAGTGGGTTTTCTTGAGCTTACATCTTAAGGATTTTCTCAAGGCAGGTCTACTGTTGAATGATTTAGCTTACACACACAATCAGATGCAACTGTCCTCAGCGCAAGCTGGACGAATTTTATCCTGAGAGAATCCTCAAATAGGAGTTTATCAATTTGAAATTATTTTATTCATTATAATAGGGGTCATGCATTTAAATGAACTGGTCAAATGTTTGCATAGATCAAATACCGGAAAAAACAATGTAAAAAATATATGAGATGGATATAGACAGTTGGTTAAAAGTTGTAATAGTTAAAAAGTGTGAAAAAAAACTAAACATGCTCGAGCACTGAATTATTGTACTTTGATGTTTAGATGAAAGAGAATTTCAAAAATTTGACTCAAATATTGAATGAATTCACATAAGTTAGAAATCAAATGAAACCATTACTCAGGATTGTTCTAAATAATTGATACACCAAGTGGATGACGAAAAATGAGCACGCGATCGTTGGTGCAACGCATATGTTAACTACAATTGCACTTGCGTTGTACCCACTGCAGTAGGCTTTTGATCGAAATATTTTGCTTACAAAAGTCTGCAATGTAAAATTTGTTTTCAATATTTCAAACATTCAAATAGTTTCCCTATGTATATATTTATTTTCCTATTATAAAAAGGTAATTTAGAATCCCACTGTGCATTTTGACGTTCCATATATAGGGCTGGTGTGAAGTTTGAAACGACAGTCAACATTTTCTTTTGTATTATTTACATTCGTAGCGGTAGTTTTCGGCAATGACTTCTCATATTGCAAAATAAATGCCCTCTTTTTTGTTGAAAATTAAAACCGTTGCTGATTTCATATTGCTCTGATATTTATTCGGTGTACAAATAATTAATGTTATTTTCAAACGGTAAACGTCATTTACCATTACCACACGTGTAGTCGCGCTGTCACAACGAGCTGTAGGCGCAAACTGTCACTCAGCTCGTCGCATTTCGCGAGAGGTACCGTCCGTTGATAGTGGAAAACACCAAACAAATCTTGTATCGAACTGAAATCGCTCTGCTGCGGTTGTGCGCCGTCAAAGCAGTCTACTGAAGCATCATAGAAAAAGACTCGGTAGCCGCGGCTTGTCGATTGTTCTGTGACCGTGAGTATTGTGCCGTTGCAGTGGCTCAAACGACCGCTACAATAAACCGAGACGCGCACGTGTGAAAAAGGGGAGCCTTCTGCCCCAGACAGTAGCTGATTTTCCTTGTTCCCCGGCCAGTGCCACCTGAGTGCGTGTAACCACCATTTTCCTCTGCCGTATCGCCGTGAAAACCACTCGCGTCTCGTTCCACCGTGGGAGCGCCTCGCCAGACTACGCTTTTCGGTTTTGTGCGCTGTGAATTTGGGAAGCTTCTCGGAATCAAGCCTACTTTGTCGACGATTGATTCTAGTCAAAAATATGCTGAAACTGCGATGTGCTTCTGTGTTCGCCATTGATTAAACAGTGTACTCTTTTGTCGTTCGTCTCATTTTTGTCATCTTGAACAAGTTTCTTTATCTAAACATGAAAATGCTTTATCTTCTACGTAGGATCCACTCTGATTGTGTTTCGTTCGTGTTGATGTGTGTTGTTTTTCGTGCCGTTTCGTCGTGAATTTGGGGATCAGAAATCTTCAGCATGTCTCTAGGTGTTTAGTGGAATAGCAAATGTGAAAATAAATAGCGGCATAAAAAAGGTAAGGGCATAATTAAATCTGCATTACCAAAACGGCAGGCAGAAGTGAGAAGTCCGCAAAAGGTGCGTTCTTAAAAGTGCATCAAGAAGTTCTTCGTGCATGCGATAGAAGAAGGAAAGGTGTCTCGTTTGTGACTCCCGACCTTGTGTGTGCCTGTGTGTGTGTTTGTGAGTAAAACCCATCTCATTGTCGGGTCTGGAAGAAAGGGCAAAAATATATCCCTCCTCAACAAAAGTGCCAACAATTGTGGTTCCCGGTGCGCGTTTCCCGTTGTATTCCCTGTTTCGAAGAATCTACGAAACGTCGAAGCGCTAAATGCAGAAACGGGACGGCTCAGCGGTCATCCGTGTGCAGGGCCGTTGAAATCGAGCCCTTTTCACAGTGTTTTAACTGCCCAAAAAATTAAAACAGGTAAGCGGGAAAGGAATCGAAATTGACCCCTGAAGGAGGGAAGAAACATCGAACGGCGGCAACCTGTTCCCTTCGTTCGCATTTCGACAAAGCAAGGAGAATAGTCTTGTGTGAGTGTGTGTATGTGTTTCTAAATTACATCCCTTCTAATTTCGGATCGTGTCTTTTTTCTTCATTTGTTCTTTGTTAAAAGATTAATCCTCTGCGGTTGCTTTGATTATGTTCGCGAGATGTGTCTCACTCTGTGGATGAAAATCACTTTTTTGCCTATTATTGCTGGTTGTGGCTTTCGATTTCCCGCAGGAAAATTCACACGATACCGGATGTACAAAATGCAAATTCAAATGATAAAAAAGACGCGCATAATCAATTAAAAAATGGCTCTTCCAGACGGCCACCCTGCTATGGACATGATGGTGGGATTTGTATTAGACTTTATTTGGGTGGAAAAAAAAGCACATATGAGCCATATATGGCTTTTCGATTCACACACACAAATTCTACCCTGTGACAAAACGAAAAAAAAATTACACTGCCTCAACCACCCTACGCACCCTTCTAAACGATTGGTGACCATAACTCAACCGTTCAGATAATCTTTACGTGTCCAGATTAATGCTATTCCGGGAAGTGGTTTTGGTTAAAACGCCCGTTTAGTGCGCGATGGAGTTCTGGCAAAAATTACCGCACCTTAGCTTATCAGCAGGGCATTAGGAATTCAAACGACACACAACGGCCGGTTTGGCAAACCATTCCTTCGAACCCGTTCTCTTCCAAGATTCCGATCTTCATCCGTCGCTGGGGCAAAACAAATCCAATTCCTACCGCACGTTCTAGGACTGCCTGACTTGCGTTTGCGATCGCTATCGGGTGATGTTTTGGGAACAGGTTGTTGGACCGTGCGATCCGAGCCTCCCGATCCAGTCGAACCAGTTATTCCAGTTGCGCAGTGCTGCATTTTCGAACGGATGGAAATTATTTAAATGTGCCTTGTGTGTGCGTGTGTGTGTGCGCGTTGGTTTGTTGTGCAGGAAACAGCATCCTGGGGGTATTAATTGTCCGATCGACGGGAGGCTCGTAAAGTGGAAACGTTCGAATGGCTTCTCACGGGAGTCATAAAATGCACCTGTTCGTAAGGGCGCAATATTCAAACCAGACGAAATCTTTCTCTCGATTCCACTGCAGTGACGTGCGTTTGTTTTTGCAGTGCGTAATGACCATTTATTGGGGCTGTTGCAAACCCGCACGCCTCCTTTGACCTTTTTGACTCACATACAACTGAACGGGGGCTTATCAACTGGCAAAAGTATGAAGAAAAAGGGAGCAATTCCGCGATAATGCGCTCTCGCAGGGGTAAGCAAACAAAAGCTGAGAAAGTGAAAACGCACATTTTGCTTTTCGGTCGAGAGGTGTTTGTGTTCGAGTGTGGAGCAACTTTTGAGTTGAGCTCGACTGTGATAGCGTCATCGGTAAGTTTGTTGATAAGAAATGTGGGTTTTATTAAGAGTTGCCCGTTGCAGTACACAACGACGCAGTCGCGTGGATAATCTCGTCTCTCGTGCAGACGACGATAAGGAAGCGAACCGAAACGGCTAGAAGACGGCAGAGTACGTACGCCACGGTTTATTTACTGATTGATATGAAATTCTAGACCTGGTGGAAATAAGAACGGGCCTGTCAAAAGAACTAACATGTGACAAATGGTAGATCTGTTGTATTTTTGGGGCGTAGTTTTTTTTCTATATTTGTATTTCTGTGCGACACATATGACATCACATATTAAGGAAATTGCACCACCCCTTTAACGTAGTGTGTTAAAGAACATTGCTGAAAAACACATATATTTTATTAAAATAAAGTACCTTCTGTCTATCGTACTTCATTGGAAGAGATGGCTGCATTCAACATGCACCGGTCGCATTGACTTTCTCATGAAGAAATTCGCGAATGGAACGATGAAGCAAAGGAAACCTACCCTTCTACCTTCGTACGTATGCAGTCGTCGTCGTCGTCGCGTACAACGGAAACATGACAGAAGTCATTACTCTTCGATCGGAACGCACGTACTCGTACGGCTTTATGTGACTGCGGAATTTACGGACGGCTCGACGGATATAGACGGGACAACTTTCCACAGAAGGCTTTGAGGTTTTGCGAGATCAAGATCGTATAAATTTCTTCTCTCACGCCGTAAGAGTTGCCTTGGGTTCGTATGCCGCCTGCTCAAGCAGCCCAGTGTAGCAGCTGTTTTTGTCCCAGCAGACCGTTGCCTTACCTTGTGCGTTTTGACAAATGAGCCATTGAACTCGGCCTGAAACGAGGGGTCCGTAATTAGGAAGCGTTTTATTATCGTGCCCGTCTTCGAAGGATGCATCCTGATATAGGGATTAAAATTTATGCGATTTAGGGCGCGTTTATATAATCTTTTGAAAAGGAATGACCATACTTGCATTGAAGACTGAATTTCATACATTTTTTTTCCTTCGTTCCTTTTTTTTCGCCATCAAATCTCACGTAGAAGCGCGTGTCCTTCGGGGCTTCGAAATCCACCATTTAGCTACCTTCTGGCGCACTGTGATGTAATAATGAGATTTTTGCGCTGCAAACCACACACACCCACCGCAAGTCCTTACGCTAATTATGGGCCGTGAATCGTGTAATTCCCTCGCTGAGCCATCCGTAACATCCGGAGATTGGCACTCGAAGCAACTCAGGACCGGCACTTTTTGCTGATTGTCAAGGCGCAATGGGAAACGAGAGAGCTTCAGCAAGTCAGCATAAACAGGCTTTTTTTTTTCTTGTTTTCCCGATCACCATCAGCCTCGAGGAGGTGTACGCCGTAACGTGGTAATGAGATTAGTCCCAAAAATAGAATTGGTTTACTTTGCTGCAACAGGAACAGCCGACTATTAACCGATGGTGAATCTGTTTATTTTACTCCGCACCCGACGGGTGTTGATGGGTTTCTGTTGCCACAGTTATGATAAGTGTGTTTTCGATTTGATCGGACTTAATAAAATCAAACCTCCATATGGCCTGTCAAAAATGTCCATAACAGTATATTTATTCATTTAAAAAATAAAATTCGCTCGTGAACGTCAAACTTCTTGATGTATCAACCCTGTTTTTATTGAGGTTTCCTGTCTTGGTAATGAATTATGTGACAAAAAATGCATTTTATTTTCTGAAGGTTATCTGCGTTCGTTTACAGCATTATAGGCCGCACCTATTGGTTCTAATCGCTATCAACACTTTGGGTGTTGGTGGAACAATGGGAATATTAACCTTAACCTTGTATGCGTTCGTTACTTTGTGTTTGAAACCAACGTAATTAGCATTCTGCTAACATGTTGCAGAAATAAAAGTGAATCAATGTTAAAAAAGTGGCATATAAGAATCGCTCCTAAAGAATTTTCTTTAAAATTTTCGATAGAACAGTAACTTCTTGTATTCTCAATTACTACAATATTGGCTACGCGGCAGTTGCATAATGACCTAAAATCATTATTGTTATTTAAACAACCCAGGAAACCCACTGTGTGTCAGTTTTGATTTGCAACGCACACAAAATAACGAAGGCTGGCTCACTTATCAGTCGTTACAAGCACTCTTTACGCTTCCCTAAGGCAACGACAATGGAAGCGTGTTTCCTATCTCCCTGCCAGGCAGATTACCAGGCTTCGGTTCCTGTTGTAGGAAAGGTCAACGAAACCAGTGTGTCCGATGGGGTACTATCAACTGATAATGGTTACTGTAACCAGAGTGCAGTGGAAGCAAAACGCACCGGAGACTGCGGTGCAACAAGCAATCGAGATCTCGTTTTGAACGCAGTTACATGCAATTCAGTTGTAAATAATGTAATCACGAATGAGATTTTTTTCTTTCAAGATGGTTGTACTTGATGATTTGATGCGTGAAGATAACAAATGTGTGCGTATTTGAGGTTCTTATGGAACTAATTTGATTTGTTTTGGCGAGAATTGCTCCCAGGTGAAATTCTTTCAAATAGAACATATAGCATACCGTGTAAGAATTAAGATTTTTTTTATCACGTAACATGTTATCCACATGACTGATTCTTACCATTTCCAATGATGAAATCTACAAAGTAGCAGCTTTTAAGCCTTAATATCGTGGCGTTAGTTATGGGTGAAAATCGGAAATGACCATAAATCACTGTCTTATTCGACGCGACAATTATGGTTCGCCCGTCACCACAATCTCCAAAGCCTACGGGCCGTTATATTCGCCATGTATGTGAAAGTTAATTTTCCTTGCTTCATAACCGCCCATACCGCAGGCAACCCATTTGCTTTCCTGCACGCGAACATAATCAATTTCTGATGAGACAGTAACAAATCTTCATTAAACAAATCCCCTCCGTTCCACGTGGAGCGCGTATTTGGCATCGATCCAGGATGCTGGGCCAAATTTTACACTAACTTCTCTTGGAGAGAAAAAAAACGCTCCTTCTGCAAATATGCTCACGTTGTGGTTTTCTTTATGCAATGCTGCAGTGGCGCTTCTTACACCTGGGTCAGCTGATCGGCCGGTAGCGCGTAGTCGTGGTGTCCATGCGACCAGAAGCAACATAAATTGTCATTAAAACTTCATTTTGGTTGTGCTTTGGTTGGATCGTTCTACGGCGGATTATGCAGCAACGATGTTTCGTGGCGAGGTTAATCGACATTCTACGCCGGGACACTAAAGCTTCTCTTTCTCGTTGATTGGTTATTGATTGTCGAACGAGCCACTGGCGAGGGAAGCGACTGCATTATGACGACCTGGTGGTGGGAGGACGAATCATTTTTCATCCTTACCCACCCGTTCAATGTAGTTGAGCTTCGGGGGAAAAGTTTCATCGGTTCCTAAAGGTCTCCCCACAAGCTCCGTTACCAGCTGGGTCCCGGTGGGAAAAGCGTGTATTCCTTATTTATTGTGAATGTCTACTTTTCCCCATAAAAAGGGCAAACTTTTACGCCCATAACCGGTAACCGGACATCGTGGCGGATGAATGTCGCCTTCGCACTACAACAAAAAAAAAGGGAAGAAGCAGAAAAATGAGGCGTGTAAAAATTGTAAACAAAAACTCATACTTTCATTGCCCTCGTTCGCTCCATTAGACGTTTACATCAGGGCGTATGATTGCTCGAGATGTTTGTGGGAGTTGGAGTTGTTTTTTTTCTCCCGCTTGCTCTCTACGAGTTTTCTACGCCTTTTCTTGCCTCGACCACGTTCAAATGACGTATCGAAACAGAGCGCATGTTATTAGGTGTGCTGTTTTTGTAACCGTTCACAATGAAACACCCGACTGGTGACAAACGCTGGTGATAAGAGGAACGTTTCGAGCAGGTCTCATGGCCCTCCTCTGTTAATTGCTAGACGACACGTGCAAATTATCGATAGATAGCTGGAGCAACTATCAGCTGGCGGGTATTGTATCGCCCTGGCCTCAAAGCGGGCTTTTAGAGGGGCGTTTATTCTCGTCCGAGCTCACAGCAGCCCGCGTGTGCGATTCGAGAACGTGTACTGTTCGTGTCAGCAGCCGATGAAGTCTGCGCTATAGCGTGTGTGTTTCGAAATAACGAACACCGAAACATGGAATACAACATTTTGCTGGAATTTCTATCCATTTCTTTGGGACGGTAGAACGAAACGCCGTCTTCCGTGACGCCGATGAAGGTATGCCACGTATGTGCGTTAGCCACAAGATGGAATTAATCATCGTAATAAAGGAAACCTGGTGAGCTGGCGAATGAGTAATCGCGAAATTCACCTCTTGGTCGCGTCAAGGGACGGTCCAACGAGTAGGTTTCCAGTGGCTATAAACCCGCGGCGCGTAACGAACCGCAAACACGACAAGGAGTTCGTTCCTTCCGTTCCATCTGCTTTGGAGGAGTGATGTGCGCTTGTTTCAGCTCTTGCGGTGTGTTTTCTTATAGTGCTGGTCGTAGAAAAAAACCCGACCATGACTAAACCATGCGCACGAACAACGACCTCCCGCGGGGTTGCAACACTTTTGTCCCGATGCAATTGGAGCGAGGCATCGCAGAACGCTTTGTTGAAGTAAACTGAGCGTTTCGAATGACGAACTAGTAGTGGTTTTGAATGAAAATAATTATATCGCCGTTGAATCGTTACCCTTTCTGTACTATCGGGCAGCAAAGGGTCAAGAGTATGGGGCCTGCAATAATGGGATTTTCTCCTTTCTACCATGTGTATGACGCTAGATAAGAAAGCTCGTTTACAGGTACATCGAAGGGTGATCCTATTTCAGGTCGTTCCCTTAGGGCCGAGTACTGTGGGTCCCTTTTGCCCGGACGTTGTTCAAATAATTGTGACATGTGTGTGAACACGTCAAAGGACACTCGTGTCCTTTTTACAACCCCCGGGAGCATTGATTGAAAATAAAGTGGTTTATTTCGTAGGGAGTAAAAGGACATTTTTTGTGCCGTGTGAGCTGTTTTTTTTGTATCATCCATCAGTGTGAGCTTGTGGTTCATCCTGTCAAGGTTTATGTCCCTGAAGTTTAGGTGGGTCAATAAAGTGAGAAAGGTTTATTGGGTGAACTGTTTTTGTTTGCATCTAAAGCCACCCAGCCGTGATGACGGTTTTATTCTCCCCAGTTGCCGGTTGCCGGTGGTGAGATCTAATGTTCCCAAAATATCAATTAGCCCTCGTCACTGTCGTGGGCTTAAAGGAACGTTGCAGCATACCATCGTCATACATCACGCTGCTGAAGCATCGCCCTCGAGGAGCAAAACGTGGCCTCACATAACATTGGGTGGCTCTTCAATATTGGCCTTACATGGATCATGCTGGGTGTGCGGTGTTGCTGGCTGGTAATGACTTCCAACATCCAGGCGAGCGATGTGTTAGTAGGTCAAATGGAGGTCACCATCTTCCGTCACACCGCCTTCTGTGGTCGTAGAATCTTGGACCAGATTTAAAACCCTCTCAAAGCTGTGCCATCCCTTTTGCGAGGAGGGTTTGCGTGTGTTCCTCCCGGTAACGGTCACGGGCGTCATGACCCAGTTGGGGACCAGAAAGCACAGTTGCAACGGAAAGAAGAATACAAGTGAAAAGTGCCAAGTGCCGCACGCTAAAACTCGCCGCCGGATTGCTTCGGTTGGGTTCTACTGGATCCACTTGGTGCAGCTGACCGACGTTCCAGGGAAGCTATTTTTCGCTCGATAACATTCGCCGAACGTTTCCTCCGGCTGTGGCGGGCGCTTGCGAAAGACTTTAATCTTCTTTTAGCTCCAGCAATTTTCCAGCTCTCCCCAGGGCACCGTGGAAAGCGCCTTATCTTGGGGCCTATCCGAACGGGGCTTTTTTGCTAAAATGCTGCCGGCCATTTCCGTTAGGGGCGGGTGCGAACACTAGTGGAAAGTTTGGAAAGCTAGAAGAGCTAGCCACCCCGTTACGAGGGATGAGGAACTTAGTGGAACGCGCTGCTGCAACAGTTAGAGTAGATGGGTGTTAAATATTGAACATTTTTCATAGGTAAACAGCAATTAACAGCAAATTAATGTATGTACTGATAACGTTTTCTTGCTAATTTACTCCAAGTACGAGATGTGTGTTGTACGGTTTTAGAGCTATAAACTCGTTTTTTCCTGCATGCTTCTCAGCTACATGTTCATTTTAATGAATCTATTTCATCGCGAGCTAGGTTTGTCTAAAATCGGATCATAAATCTCACACCGTCGCAAAAGTTCTTCGAGCGTGTCTAATTGCGGCGACAAAATGCCCGGTGAAACGGAGAGAGATTTTTTAATGAACTAAACTCACAATATATTCCAGCATTAGCTTTTGGTTTAAATTGCTATCCCTAAGGTTTGGATAAAAGTCGTTTCACTGGGCTTCATGGCAAAGACAACCAGGCCCCAGCACGTTAGGTTCGGTTTGATACAAATACCGGATACCTGATTTCTTATTTACGTCCGAAACCCAAGAGCCGGTCGAGTCAATAAATTACGAAAGCGTTCTTTTCCCCCCAAGGGAAATACTACGACACACTTTAGCCGTCTGTGTCGGTGGGTTGGGTTCAAGAGGTCCTCCATTACGCGTCGTCCTCGGGTCATTCTCTTGACGCTCGATGCGTGTTAGGTGGTGTCGGAAATTAAATGCTTCCATCGTCGTCGCGCCGATGGGTCAACTCGATTGGAAAGGGCATCAGCCTGCATTCGGGCGCCTCCTTTGGGTTTCATCAATATTAATTACGTCTCGCGGTGACTTCCATGTGCGAGTTCTTAGGTGAATTACATCGGAGTGGATTGTCGTGCACCTTGTCGCATCAGCTGGCGGCCAATGTGCATTATTCATGTATCGAGCAGTGCAATGATTTTATCGCTAAAAAGCTGCACCAAATCACAACGAATATTGAAGCCGAATGTGCATCCGTTACATTTGATTTTATCTCATAATAATGGCAATTTTGCGAATTGGTTCAGGAATGCATTTATTACACACCATTCGTTTGATTTTTCCCGTTTCAAATACGACTCTATGGTACCATTTCTTGAACGCCTTCTTCGTCGGCCAGTAATGTGTGTGTCGCATGAAAATTGATCATCGATTTTATTGCTTTCCCGCCCCAAAGGGACGACTTTCCATTGATTGTCGGTCGCATCGATACGATCGTGTTTCTAATCGAAGTTCGCGATGATGTACTGCTGTGTATGTTTACTACCCCGCAGGTGCACGCCCTTATTTTCAATGCCATCAATATAGGCCACTCGGGGTGCGTGCTAAGGTTTCTTCGAGGAAGCGCGCTCGTGTGCGTGTATGACACGCGGATATTACACTCGTACGAGAATCCGCGAGGAAACGGCTTGTGACGTGCACGTCACGTTGCTGACGTGATTTCGTTGTCATATGTGCCTTTGGAAGATAAAAAAGGGAAAAAGGCCAAGGAGTTCGTGAGGAAAAGCTCGTGTGCAGGGTACGTCTCCACCCCGATCGCCCATTCGAGCGTCTCTAGGGGTGAGAAGAGGTTCTCATACAGAGAGTCATTTCAACCACACCGATTGCCTTGCACGACGACGTCGTTCGTTGATGGTCACTAGCGTCTTCATTGGTGTGTGGTTGGAGATTCACGTCTCGTTTATCATCGGAGCTGAATGGTTTCGTCTCTCGCGACGTTGGTTGGTGGTGGAAAATATCTTCAACCCCCTCAGATAACGTGACGCGGTTTTTGTGGGTGCTACGTGCAAATCGCCATCATCAGTCTCGCCACATCCGATGATGATAGGCCAGACGGTGCTACTGACGGAAGACGGGGTTCGTATGTGTGATCAGGTCCCATTGGAACCGATCGTTATATGAATATGTTGGCCAATGAATCGATTGTTTGTGATGCTATTTTGATAGAGTGAATCATTCGTAAAGGGGTTTAAAGATTAGTGATCGAATTAAGGGCTTCCTTTGTTAGCTTATTGGTTCCGTTTTGATCGTGTTATTCCTCCTTCAGAACTGCTAAAATATAATCTGTACTTTTTTCATAAAGATTACATCTAATAATTGGGTTTTTTTTAAATTTATTTCCAGGTAATGCTAAGTTTTATGGAAAAGATTACTGTACTGTGAGTATTGAAAAGACGAATATTTTGGGATTTTCCAGCTGAAAAGCTTCCAGATCAACAAAGTGATAGAATCTTGATCTAAATAAAATAATTTTATGTGTCGTATTCCACCACAAACATAGTCGTGCCCGTAAATACGTTGTTCATTTCGAATCCTACCCGACGTGACCGTTTACGCGTTTTTCTCCCGTGGTAATTGTCTCCACGCGGTCACCGAGCGAGAACACCGTAACGAGAGACCGTTTCAAGCTTGTCAGGTCGTTTTCTTTCCCCGCTTCAGGGTGGAAAAATTATCATCGTCCCACCGGTTGTCGCCTTCCATCGCACCAATGTTCTTTACCCATCGTGTCTTGTCGGACGCTTTGGAACGCTGTCAGCCGTTGATCCAATTGCCATTGCGTCGACAGTTCGCTTGACAAATCACCGTTCTGACCTTGCTGCGAATTGCTTAAAAAAATAGCAAAGACAAAAAATGCTGCGACATGAAGTTGCGCTGGAGTGCCGCCCTCCCTGGGGTCTTGTTAAGGCTTGACGTTGGCTTTCGCGAAGCTTGCCCTCAGACAATCCCTTGAGAGACCCGGCGCTGAAGTCGGCAAACATGAAAGCTGATCTTGTTTTTTTGTTGTTTTAAGTCGTGATGAAAAATTCCTATCAGTACTTTTTAGTAACTTCTCTGGGGGTCGACTGGTGTTGAGTTGTGTCCCCTTCAGCGTCCCTGCATGTGCCGGTGGTCGTCTGCGATGATGTGTGCGAGGACTTATGCGCAGGGTTGATTACGATTGTGCGCCCGTACAAATTGATGAAGCATAATTATTTATCCACCGCGTGACGTGTGGGGGCAGATTTTATGCGCAAATTGGGACCAGTGATTGCAAGGGCTCGGCATCATCTAGTACCACTGCTCTCTCGCTCGGTTCGACCGACACGGTGACAGGCTGGGATTAACCTTCCATCAATCAGCTGTTCCACGGACGGCCATTCAATTAGTGTTGCTACGGTTCCACCGGCTAGAGGGAAAATGGGGTAAAGCTCGGCTGGAAAATAGAATGGTTCGGAATGGTTGAAGGACGCCGGAAGAATAGCATCTGTCGATCTGTCGCCACGCCAATTGCCCTGCAATCGCTGCGGTACGTGAACGAATTTTGGAATCTGAGCAATCTCAAGGAGGTTTTGAACATCGTCGATTGGGAATGGAAATGGGTTATTGATTTTCGGCAATCCCACAAAGCGAATAATGTTAATGTTTACTGTGATGCATGAAGCAATCGAACGGTTATGATATTCACTACTGATCTTTTAAACGTTTACTGACTTTTTATGGACTAATATTACGATTAATACTCATGGTTGATTGATTGTGTAAGTTTGACCCATGGAAACGTTGGGATCATAATTTTGTTGTTTATAAATGTTTTATTACGTAACACATTGTTTGTGAAATGTTATATTTTAGAATGTATTAAGCTCCAAGCTTTTACACTAAAACAGTGACTAATTTTTTCTATCTTTAGCATGACGCAATAATCTTGATGGAAGGTTTAAGCATCGCTTGATTAAATGCACTCGTCAATCATGCTTACAACACGAAAACAAAAACTATGCTGCCCACCTAACGTCCGCCGGTTCCATCTCATGACGAGAATGGGAAAACTGTGTCGTATGCCAAAATGGTCTTTTATGTTTTTTGTGCTTTTCCCCGCTTCGTTCGCATCGTTTTCCCCATCCATCAACCTCCCAGGGGTTCATTCAGCATTGTGTTCTTAGTTGGCACATCATTAGCAAATCTAATGAGTGAAAGTAATGCCATTTGTCATCGCGCTCTCCTTCTCGTTCGCGTGGTGTTCAGGCGCACACAGGGTGCATAATCGCTAAGCGGCTTAGTTGGGGCTTGCTTACCGCGTGTAGCGCATGCTGTAAAGAGAGAGAGGGTGGCTGTGGAATTGATACGTTCATTGTTGTCCCGCTAATGTCATTGTTTATTGTCGCGGTGTCGTTTGACAACCGGCGAGTCGCCACCAACCAATATTGTTTCCTCTCTAGTCAGTCATCTATTCACTCGAGCAAAGCACACACACTCACTCACGCGGTAATCAACGCCAACGATACAACATAACCATTTCCGTTTCATCATCAGTTTCCCTCTTTGTCAGACGTCCACCCACCCACCCGGTGCAGTGGGTGATGATGAGGCGATAATATGGCGTCCTATGCTTCACCAAAAGCACTCAGTTCGCGAGCACTTCCACTACAAACCGGCGAGCATAATGCGTCAAACCGTTTTCGTCTCGTTCGGGCGGGCATTTCTTGCTGCTCGACTGATGCTCGTGGGAAAAACCGAAACGAACGAGTAAAGGCAGCCCGTCTTGAGGAGATAGTAACAACCACCGGGCCTATTTTGCAGTTCCCTCGTGGTCCAACGACATAAATATGCTCCCCGTTGAGATATGGGCTTTTTTATGCAGCGCCAACAAAGTTGTTTTCGGTTTGCTGTAGCGTGTAGGAGACGCTTTTAACCGGTTCAACTACAAACTTACGCGACATTAGGTGCACATTGGAAGTTGGGTTGATTAAAAATTTATGAACACTACGACCACCTGTCTCTGCCCTTCGTGAAAACTCACTCACCTTCAATTTGATAAAATCTCGCATTAAAATTACAAATTGTCTTGCGTCCATTGGCCGACCAGCTGGTCAGCATAAATATGTATGTGATCGCGCGGTGAATCGACCGTAGGTGTGAAAATCGGACAGAAGACGCCTTACCGGTTGTCGCTAATGATAACCGGAAGAGAGCCCGTGTGAAAAGAGGTGGCTTTTTATGCCATATATCCATTCCATCACGCTTCACATTCATTCAACGGAATCTTACAGTTAAAAGGCGTGCCTATCACGCGAAGCCGCAGGCCATTCGTGAACATAGATGCGTTCTTCGTTCTCGTCGTGTGACGATTTATGAGTTCATCTACGCCGGCGTTCATTAGGTTCTGTAATGAGTCGTGTCCGCTGAGTAGTGGCGCAAATGGCGCTGCACAAGTGTAATGATATGCCCCGTTTGAATGCATCCAGAAAACGAGCGTGCCGGCGATGTTGGAGGGAATGGCTTTATCTCGCACCCTCCGATGGGTGTACGTGAAAGAAGTGGCATTGTTTCGGAACGCCCGGACGTAACTTCACTTCATGATATACTTTTCAATATAAACACCCACCGTGCGGGCTTCGGGTTAATAATGCGATTTTCGAACGTTCCATAACGCGCGATCGACTCCCGGGTGTCGAAGAATGTGCGCTTATCTCTTCGAGAACGTTGAAACCAAACAATGATCTCACAAGTAAAAAAGGGGGTGAGTAAATTGTGCTCATCATGCACCAAAGAAATGTTACATTTTAGCCACCTCTGAGCTGCTTATCGTGACGATCACAGCCCACCGGCGTAACCGAGCCCGTTGGCACATGCCAATGTGAGATAAATTCCGGGCAGCATCGTTATGTTGCACTGAGAAGGCCGGTATTTGCGTGTCTTATTTATCTGCCAGGAGAGTTGTGTACACTTTGGTTGGCTGGATAAGACCCCCTAGGTCGGCGAATGGATGCTCCAGATGAAAGTAATGGGTCGAGCCATTGTTGTGAGTTGAAATTACCCACAGGAGAGCGTGACGGTGCGAATTGGTAAATTGCTTAATTATTCAACGCCTGTGTTTTTTTTTGCATAAGAGCATTGTTTTCATTGCGATGTAATCTGAAAATGTATTCCATTAATTGCTATAAATATCGATGAATGAGAATGAGTATTTGTTATACTTTTCTGACTTTTTTTTTACTCCCCAAAATATGCCTACGAGATTTATTCTCCTCTGACCATAAATGTTATTGTTTCCCTCATATACGCATGGTTTTTGCTGATCATATTTCATCAGTCATTCTCCTTGCGAGCCATGTTATTGTACTCTAAAGAACTAGAACGAGTTGCTCAACCAAAACGTGCCCTGGTCGGTGGAACGAGGTAGGTGACCTTCCCGTAGTCGGAATTGCATGTTTTCGTTGGCCAAGCCGGCGAATTCTTGAAATATTTCCCATGGCTCGCCGGCCCTAGCCGTTGGCCCAGTGGAATCCATGTTTGTCTTCTTGCTCCTTGCAATGTTGTGTGCGTTTGGGGTGGCTTTAGCTTTAGAGCATGACTAAGGCTAGCCGCGGGGAGTGGGAATAGATTTACCACTAAAAAAGCGATTTTTTTTTTGCGGGAGAGCCCCACGGTTTTGCACCATATTTATGGCCTTTGATTTTTACCCTTCTTTCGCGTGCAATCAAGGCGGCGGTGGGTATTTTGTTGATTGGAAATGTAAGTTTTTTGGTCGCTCATGTTTATCCGTTGTCTTTGCTTGGTTTGACGAATGAAAAAAGCCATTAGAGCGTGTGAATTATATAACATTACGGCTTTGTACTTCTCACGTGCGTATAATAGAAACAGGTTTTTGTAAATTAAATTGTAGGTCTTTTTAGAAATAAATAGCTAGTGAATGCATGCAAAATATTCTAGAAAATGAGCAAATATATCTCAATTTTCATCATATATGCTTGCAAAAATGTTCTTTTAGACAGTCGTTTGGTTCATTACTCATGAGTGCATTCCAATGATGGAGTACTTTGCATTAAAAGCTCAAGGTAACGATGCCTTTTGGAGAATCATCCGTTTTGTACACAGTAAAGCAACTGCGTCGTGTCCTAATTGGAAGGAGGTGAAATAAATGAAAGCCACTTGGACGCGTACCGGATGAGAGAACGCAGAGGAGGATCAGCTTCGGAGGTGCACTGTGCATATAAATTAAGATAAATTATCTAATTAACCACTCACTGCACGTGGTCTGTCCGCGACGGCAAGCACTGTGCTATGTTGGCGTAAATCAACGCTCCGAAAGACAGTACGCTAGTTGCAGTTGCCCCAGACAACACGGTCACAGCCGTTTTGTCTGCAGCTCGAGAGATTTCACACCCCATTCTGCATAACGTAACGAGCGTAAGATCGCTTGGTTTGGTTTCTGTGAATCCGTGGGGCTGAATCATCACCACCTTTTAGTCTGTTGCGCTGGTGCGAAATCCACACTGATGATAATGAACGATCATCCGCTGGATTGGGTTTAATTTGTTTCATGACCATTTCACGTCCCACTAGCAGCAGTACAATGTGCGGCTCCGACTTGTGACGATCTCCCAGCGCAATTGCATTCGGCGTGCATATAACGGTGCTAATGAGATGCTCCCGTAGACGATGCATCACGGCGTGTGCGGCTTAAGTAAGATCGCCTTTCCTGTCTGGTGAAAAACCAGCCGTCAGCAGCATCTTTCGGGTATTATTTCGAGCAGTGCAAACAACGGAATAATCTTCCACACGGGATCACCATCTTCACGGGTGGTGAAGTGTTCAGTGCAAGCGTAACTCGGCCAGTTTGTTAATCTGGGCATTAGTCAAGTTTGCTTCCATCGTAATCCAGTGCAAACATCGGGTGAACAGCTGATGAAAAGCCGGCTGCCGGCGTCTCGTGAAGCGGCCCTTTCGGGGGCCAATTATTTAGAGGCAATTTTCTTTCTCAGCCGCGTGGATAATTCAGAGAGCTCACATAAACATGCATGCCCTGCTTGCGTTAGGTCTTGCAGTTCGGAACACGGTTATACTTGGGATCAATTTTGGGGAAGATAAAAATGATCTGCATTTACGGTGGGGTTTCTCGATATGATTATTGACCACGGATTAGATCGAAGAGAAACCGATAAACCAATTAGACTTGAAGCACAAACACAAATTAACCGAGTGGAAAATGGGAGAAATTTTCCGCCCTATCACTCGCTGGTGGCGCTGCACGACGCATTTTTAAACAACGGCCATAAAATTAATCACCGAATCGTTTCGGGCTTCATTCGAATGATTCGATCAAATGTTGGCATTCAGTCGATCGATACGCTCGTTGTACTCGGACGAGGGAAATCCCGTGGTCTCGAAACGATCATTACATTCAGGGGAAATGTCTAAATATCTCCCAAAGCGCGGCTGCACGGCTCAGATTTTGGTTGCGATTGTTTTTCGAATGTTTTATCCGATTTTCTTCGCATCGGCCACAAATTGAGTAAAGATTCCAACCTCCGGCAACCCCAGCAGCTGAACCGTACGGGGGTCTTACGGGGTTATGTTTGTGTTCCGATACGTTCGCGTCGGAACATTCCGGTTCTCGCGAAGCAAGCAACACATTCCAACCGATTACGGAAAACGCCGCCCTAAACGTGGGCACGTGGAAACTATCCGGAGCAAATTGGAGCAACGGCTTCCCGAAGGCGATTTGAGGAGTGGTTCGTTATTTTTTCTCTAAAGATTTTTTTCTGTTTACCTCGTCTAGTCGCAGACGGATGAGTCCGGAAATAAGAAACTTTTTCCGGGGTTTTCCACTTCCCGTGCGCTTCTGGTTGCGCAGCTTCGACGACGATGATGGTCTGTCGCACGAGAAGAAGGCAAAAACGTTTGTCTCGGTACTCTCGAGCCATGGAAAATGGTGCGCTTTCTTCTAACGATATTTGAACGAGACGCAATGCTTCTTCGTTGCGAATGGTTCGACAGTTTCTTCCGCATAGCTTGCATTGTTTTTTATCCCGGTGAAGTGTGTTTGACGGAGACGTTTTTTTCTCGCTATTTCCACTTTTTAAACTGAGCGCCAGGAAGCTAGAAAAGTTTCATAGAAGTTAAATTTTAAATAGCTGCAATTGTTTACTACTTAAGCGATTGTGAGCGTGACCACTAACTCGCTTATTGGTTTAATTGTAATAACATATTTCGATATTTATTTTAATTGAGTTTCAAGTGGAGTGTAGTGAGCATGGCTAAAGTCTATGTGATCGCTTATTTTGGTGTAGAATATCGGTTTGATGTTGAAGTTTGGCCTTATGTCCTTTGTCTTTTTTCTACTTAACCCCAGATTAAGATGTATTGTCTGCTAGATATATACTGCTCTTATGCATTGTTTTTAATACCCAATCCACTAGTCTTTTTAACGATTCTAATTCCCATAGCTTTCGACGTCATGATGGGGCAATTTTTCTTCCAACTATCGCGTTGATAAAATATGACGTCGACTGTAGACCTGAGGGAACGAGGCTGCCCAGCATTATTATGGCTCTCGACTGAGTCGTTAAACGTTCAACCGATGTCTCACGTACACCGGTCGACGTCCAGTAGTCTGGTTTGGTCAGAACCGTGAATTTGAACCTATGAGCAAGGCAACATGATCCTTGTTCCATACAGTCTGACGGAAGCTACCCTAGGGCCAATAAAAGGACGGCTCCTTCGGACGTTCACAAAAACGTGCCATTACCACTTTGGACTGCTGCGGAGTTACAATGTGGCACTTTGATGTGCAATTTTAGAGGAAAAAATTTACCGTAAAATAAGGATCTCCTTTAAATATTTGATGTTTGTACATTTAGGTGATAGTTACACTATTGCTTTAAATGTGGAGAACTGGAAGGACAATTAAAAAAACCTGTTGGTCAATAATTTTCACGTTCTCTTCTACGAAAAAAGGACGAATATTTTTATATCCATAAACCTTGGATAAATACAAATTCCACAATATTTCGCAATAAAACGCAGGCTCGCAGCGAATGGCAACAGGCGTTGGAGTTCGGTGAAGGTGCAATCAGCATTGAAACAACCGCCCTTCACTACTGGCAACGTATGTTCGGTAACTAGAAATTGAAATAAATCCTGTTACCTCGCAGAACCCTCTCGGAGATTTGCTATGGTTGCGCTTTTCCTCGCTGACTTGAACCAACCCTTCTAGACTGGTGGCGGTAAAGAACCAGACCAAACCATAAGACATTCATGGCTCCAAGCATCACCCATGCGCGCTCCATTTTTCTGCCGGCAAGATTAGCGACCTGTTGTTGCACCAGGTTGGATGGTCCTTTTTTTTCACTCCATCTCTCTCATGCGCGGTTTGTTTCAGTACGTCCATAAAGTGCGCACCTCAACCACCCGGTCCATGGGGCTCATTTTTTATTCACTGCAACAAAGAGCCAACCATACGAATGCGGAGACCGCGATGGTGTGCAGCGGCCACAAAACAAGAAGAAACGAAAAAAAAAGGTGTGAGAAAAGTCGGTTGCATTTCCTGAGACCGGTCGGAAATGCCACCTCGATTTCCACCACGTGATATACTTGTCTACCCGGGTGAGTTGATGCTGAGCACGAAACAGACGACTCGTTGACGACGACGATGACGATGTGCGGTGGGTGACTCCTGAGGCAAATGATTCTAAATTTATCAACCTGCAGCAGCGCGTTCTTTTTGTATGTGTGTGTCTGTTTGTGTGGTTTTGTTGCATTTTCATTTTTTGTTTCTTGTTTCGTCCTCAGTGTTGTTTTCTTCCACGATTTTCGGTCCGTGTTTCGGCGTTTGCAAGGCACGTTTCATGTTGATCCGCATGGGCATAGGAACGCGATTCTAGTTGCTCGGACGAGGTCGTCCATACCATGGGCGGACTTTGAAACATAGATCCTCTTCCCGTGGTGTTCCTTTTTTTGTTGTTGTTGGCCTCACACTAGGGTGCTCTTGGCTTACGAGAAAACCACCGACCAGCCTGAGAACAGCAACGCGTGCCGAAGCGCATAATCACGTTATCTAGCATAGCTTCCACAGCCCGAGCCGGTGCTCTCGCCGATGGCCACTAAGATTGCAAAATTTATCGTGACTTTTAGATGAAATTAAAACATCACACACTGATCGCCGAGCCGCCCGCGCTTGATGCACCCGAATGAAGATGCTGAAGCTCGCAAGCGTGCTACATATGTATTTGCGGGTTCGAAAGATTAGTCTGGGAGATCTCAGATTCGTGATTTGGGCCACCGACGGATGAGAGATGCGAGACTCTGCGTGCCGCGCCGTTGGTGCATTGCGACGGATTCTTATCTCATCATACTTCCTTTCGGTCGCCACCTCCACCTGGGGAATGTGAGCACAATCGTGGGAGCGCGGTGTGCTTGGAGAAAGATTTTGAATCATCGGTGCTATTTTTGGCCCGACATAAGGGCGGAAATGCACGCGCTGGTGACGGACTTTTGAGAAAAGGTGCACGGTGGTTGCCGATTGGTGAGGTCGTATCGAAAATGAAAGGAAAATCGCTCATCACGCTCGTTTCGCGATGGTGAAAGAGTATAGCGACGTCTCGATCGCAGCTGGTAGAACGTTACGCAACAGTATCATTCATTCGGATTCGGGCAACAAGAGTTTTCATTTGTCACTCGATTCGAAGCATAATAGCTGTTGGAAAACGGGCCCTCGAGGTAGAACGTATTCTTGTGTTGTTTTTTCGGTGCGCAATTTAGAAACATAAACCTAAACGGGCCGTGAACCGTTGGGCAATGAAGAGTCGAATAAATATTCACACTGACAGAGAGCCGTTTCGCAGTTTGCTAGCGTGCGGCCTCGAGGGATGGTTTTTCTTTCTCTTTTCAGGTGGCTTTTGTGAATGTCGCGTCTAGACTCGTTGGCGTGGTGCCGTTTGGAAGCCACAGGAATTGTTTCTTTTGCCAGTGATTTAGCCAAAGGAAAAGCGGTTTTATTGCTCCAAAAAGATAAACCCATCCCTAGGCGACACTCGGTTCGTTCCGGATGCCATTACGCTTGCCATAACTTACTCAAGCGTACGATTCATGTATTCTGGTGCGTGTGATGAGCTTCGTAACGGAACGAAAATTTGCAGAAAAAGAGAAGCTAGCCTCATTTTTGCGGTGACATAGTTCTGCTGCAATAGAATTCTAATCGTTGGGGCGTTTTTAAAATATTCGCCCAAAGAAATATACCACTCTCTTGTCTGCTGGTAGTTTTTTCGCTACTAGTTCCTTTATCAATCCGTGGTTGTTTCTTTTGGAGTACTCAAAATGACGGTTTTTTTGTATAATAGGCATCGTTAAATCATTCGCTCGTTACTATGTTTTGTTCACAATAAAATCACATGCTAGACAGATTTGTTTTTACGATACCAAGACCCTAGTGCACGATAAAGATGAAACAGAACGCACCCCCTTAAAAATCGGAAATGGAATTGATTCCAAATCATCTGCTGCTGAGAGCTTTTTCACAGCCGTGGTCCAATGGTTTTCGGATTAAACTGTCGGCACACCGTAAAGAATCAATAGGAAGTAGAAAACAGCATTCTAATCCACCAAAACGAAAAGCGATCTCCTCTTCACGTCTCTCGGCATCAAAAGGCGGATCGGATTGGATTAGAATCTTCCGGATTTCATCCGGGGTCCATCTGCTAACGATGCGAAGGCCGAATGCTGGAAGAAGGTAGAAATTTGAAATACATCGTCCAACAGCAGCAGTACGGGTGTGCTGTATATGGGCCCTGCTTTATCGCGTAATTACATAAGAGGGGGGTTTTTTTTTCAATATATTTATTTCCATCGCATTGCCCACTCATCTTGCCTACTAAGCCGTCTGAGAATCCAATTTCGGGTTACGGGGAGTTTTATTTCGATTTGATCGTCGATTTTCGCTCCCTTTCTTTCGCACCCATGGAGCATGTTACACGGACACGGTTCGCTGGCGTTCGACTGGACCTCTTTGGCAAGCCAATTTTTGCCCATAAGCACCATATTTCCAGCGTTTGTTTTGCGCGAATACTGCGCACCCTCCCGAATTCCCAAATGCAGCGATCTAGGGCGGATGGAATAGACGCACATCGAGTGGCGAATTGCTTTCGATGCTCATAACTTCCCTTTTTTTCCCTCCATATGAGAAGAGCGCAATTGAGCTTCCCATTGCGGTGGAGATATTTTCGTTTTCTCACTCTTCGCCAACTCGATTCTTTCATACACCAGCACCACCAATACCACCAGTAACGAATGCGTGGGCCGATCCTCCCGGAACGTATCGCGTTCTCGTGCGATCAAAGATGATGATGGAGTTTATGAACCGCATCATTATTATGATTGTTTTTATATAAATTCGATGCAGTCGACGGCGTCGATCCTACGAGTCACGAGCGACCAAACCGACCAAGGGGCCGACCGAGGTGGGCCAGCATCTATCCTCCTATAACGGGGCAATGAACGCAGCAGAAAGAAAACCCATCCGTGCTTATCGGCTGGAGCAACTGGGGGGGAAAACTATCGTCGAACGTGCACGTATTGCTACGGTTCACGTACTGTACGTTTGGGACGATAATTCGAAATAGTTCTCGAGCCGCGAAGAAGCCATTGAACTTGGAGACACGTTTCTCGTTGCTCAAACTGTCCAAGCCCCTTCCGTCCAGCTCGTACAGTGGTCGGGCGAAACATTAGAAGTGAAGAAGCTCCGAAACGTGGCGGCTTCTTCCCACAGCACACCCAACGGGCGCGTCCAGGATGGGGAGGTGTTTTTTTTTCTTCCTCGCATTCGTTAAATGGGTTGTAATTTAATTTAGCCTCCAAATGCCCGCGATTTCCCGTTCGTTTTTCCCCAGCCCGTGTTTCGATACATTCGCGAGGGGTGTTTCTAACGTGCGACTGTTCGCTTCCTCGCTGTATTTGTTGATGGTACTCACCGTTAAGTCCGCAACGCAGCTGGTCTTGGGGTGTCTTGTGAAGAGCGATCACCGCGTCGAGATAGTGCTTACTACTGGCGGGTTAATGTCAACGTACTGCCCTGCCGTGTTGGCGCATTTCGTTCGGGTTGTATGTGGAATTCGTTGGATTTAATTCCGAATTCCATCCATCACCGGTAGCTGAAGACGCACGCCGGTCGCGTTAAGAAGAATTGGAATGCGAACGATGAGGCGGCGTACGGACGACGGACGGATCTTTTGCTCTGATCGTCGCGTTTTTAGGCCGATCTTAGCCGGGCAGCGAGCTGTGGTAAATCTGTCAGGCGTAGCATTAAAATCCAAACGGTTTTCCGTGAGGTATTTTGAGAGAATTTTTTCGAAAGAAATTTTAACACAATTCTTATATGGTTTCGTGTGATTTTTACATGAATTTCCCGCGAATGTCTCTCGCCATGAAACGTTGCCAATAAAAATTGCTCGATCATTGTTCAATGATATGTTTGGAAAACTTCATAATGTATATCAAACATACCTCCACGCCATAACGACATGCAATTTGCATATGCCTTTTCGGTGGGTGCGTACTGCCGGTGGATGCATAAGGCATAACACGGAATTGCTACCCTTAATGGGTTTCCCCCGGGATAGCCATATTTTCCGAATCGCAGGAGTGGCTTCCTGGGCGAAATATCGATGCGGCCACCCGGATCATAAATTTCCATTAGCGAAAGCAAAACAAAAAAAATGATAAAAATGTATTAAACCGAGCACTATCCTTCCGGCCCAGCGGAAGTCTTGTGTGGAGTTGAGGGCTGAAAGTAGACTGCGAATGGTTCGGCGGAGGAATCGAGTCGCTTGACGGCTCCTGCGGGAAGAGTATATGAATCACCAATCCCAACACCCATATGACGGGGGTTGGGAAACTAAAATAATGGAGCGTTTCTACGCCAGTGCACGCGACCGGCGGGAAGTAATTTGTTAATTAACCAACAACAAAAAAGGCAAGCAAGTTTGCTGACCACATAAAACCGGAACTAAATCAGACCGGACTCGGGTGGCTTAGGTGGCGTTGTGCTCGGAAATATTCTACATTGCGTTAGTGCGGCTTCTTCCGAATGGCGGTGGAAGATAAAGAAAATGCCGGTAAGGTTTGGGCCGGTAAGGTCTTTGTTCTCCGCGACGTCTAATGTTTTCTCGGTCCAATTCATTTTGGAATATTCTATAGCCCGACCCAAATGTGTCGTAAAATGAATCTTTCCGAAACAGATTACAAAAGTCGTAATGAATGACATTTAAGCAGTTGCCTGAGTGGGCATTGCAAGTACCTTTTTAGCTAACTTCTTATCTTCTGATTGTTACTTTCATTTTGTTTTAACTCATTACTTTTCTGCAGAGATAACTACAATCACCCATCAAGGAATGAAAGTGAATGCGCAACCCTGCTCCGCAGAAACGCCAGCGCATAAATTGAATGTTTTAATATGTGTTTTATGTTTGGAGAACGCCATTTGAAGTAAAATTGGAAATTGATAGCGTACAGCTGCGGTTTTCATTTCGCAGAAACTGCGCGCAGCTTCAATCAGCGGACTTTCTCGTTTCTTATCACAATTCGAAGACAACTTTTTTTTTCCTCCTAATTGGTGGTAAATTTTGGAGGATTTTCTTCTTCTTCCCCGATTTAAACCCCCCAGTGCAATGGTGCTGGGATAAGCATGCATGGAGACTTTCGTACCATGTTGGAGAAACGCTGATCGTCCGGTTTTATTTATGACATGTCACGCTGCTGTCGCATATCGAATCACGCTTTTAGAGCGTCGTGTTTGTGCTCTTCTCCTTCGGGCAGAGGAATAATTAATTCCAAACGATACATGGCAACCGGTCGGTATGAAGGCTATGGGCTTGTTGCGAGCTTCGTACAGTCCCATCACCCATGCCAGACGATGGACGGTATCATATTTGCGACCCGTAAAAAAATAAACTCACATCTACCAAGCAGGCTACCGGTCGATAGCCGATTTTGGCGTTCCTCCGAGAAGTGATTTGAAATTTAGATTAGAAACACCGAATGCAACTCGTCGCGCGGTCGGTCGTCGACAGTTTTATTGAACGTCGCGCTCACCCAAACGGCCAACAAGTTCCGTTCCGGAGGCTTTTGGTTCGTGAATTGGGGTTTCGCATAAATTTTGTAGCCACGGTTTTTGCCTCTTACGTAAGCGAAGCGCCCCGGCTTAGAACCAACCCTGGGTGGAGAATGACCTAGTAAAGCCTGTAGTACTGGTAGCAATCGTGTAATTGGAAATGAATACTTTGGGCCCTTTTCACATTACGCAACCCCTCACGTTGGTCTGTCGAAATCACGCAGCCAAACCCGCTAAATGACATGACGCCTTTTGATCGCGTGAGCACACGCCATAAGCATGGCGGTTTGGTGGCATTCCACGCTCATTCCGAACCGATCCCATCGGTGGACGATTTTACGTTCATCATTATGATGGTACGCTGTTGATCTGCTGAATTATCCCCGCACGTTTCGTCAAGGCAAAAGCGCACACAGCAACGTGACCGACCGGGGACGATTCCTTCCCTTTAGACGTTCGTCGCTTGCGTTCGCTTATCATGTTGATGTTTCTTGTTCGTTCGCTCGGCGCGATACGCTAGCCTCCGGTTCCACACCAAATATGGTCAAATGGCCATGTTCCACAAGAAAAATAACCGCCCCGAGAGAGCGCCCGTAAGCGTACGCGGATTCGGCCTTGCCAGAATGGGCTGGATGTCGTAATCTCACCCCATCTCGGGTGAAGGAGCATACGTTTGTCTGAAATTGCTGCGTGATTATTGAATAAATAAATACCACCCTCCGTGTGCTAATGTTTCTCGCCATCTCATCCTTGACGAGGCGCCGCCATCGTTCGAAGGGAGCAACCCGAAAGATTTGTTCTCATTCCTATCGACAAACGGGTACGTTTGCGAGATGCAAACCATTTCTGGAATTCCGTCGAGGACGATCTATGTGGCGTCTTGATCATTAGGTCACGGAGCCAGCGTTACCTTGGCGGTTGATGTTGTCCTCTAATCAACTCGAAGAAGGCCACCCGGAACAACGCACCTCGATGTCGCCTGCAAAACGACGTGTTCGCATTTGTCGTTCATTGTTGGTTGGCGGTTTTAGTACGAGCAACATTCCGCCCCAGCCGAACGAACGGGGCTATTATGGTTATGATGATGCTGTGGATATTATTGTGTGCGTTTGCTGGGGTGTTTTTTTTACTCTACTCCCAGTTAAGCCTTTCGTTTTCATCGATTGTGTGCAAAACAATGTCGTCCGGGCGCCACTATCGAGGGGAGAACCCGTAGCACAAATGGTTATATGTCTCGTGACACACTTTCCTCGTGCCCGAGCTCTTGAATATGGCGTGTTTGTAGTGAAGCAGTATGGGCAAAAAACTATCACCGTCCAGCTGGTGACATATGAGGAAGGTAATAAATTTAAGCTGCCCTGTCGGTTTTCCACTCGGTTGCCCTCTAATCTGCGCGCAGAAATGCATTTTATTTGGAAATCTCCGCCTTTATCGATGGTTCAAAAACCACCAACCTGCAGGCAGCGAGGTACCAGCATTCGCTTACGAGCAGCATGACGTGAATAGAAAAAAAAGGAAAATGCTCGCAGTCATTCTGTTTGTATATTCTAGACGGGGGGCAAATTTGCTGCTCCATTGCACTTCGCAAGCCGTCGCCAAAAAGTCCATAAATAGAAGGGCAAGTCGGAAACCTAAGCGCTAATACATTGTATTGACATTTTGTGCAACGTGCCAGAAATTTGCTTTAGAATAGCACAATAGAAGTCATAAATATTGATTTCAAATTTCTCATTCACTACACTTGATGCATTATATTATCGATTTTTGGGTATGGAAAATCGGTTGAGCGTTTTCATTCTTCGTACAAAATCGAGCGCTTATTATTTCATAAACTTATGTAAGGCATTTTGTTGCGATGCAGTAAATTATGCTTTTTTTTGCGAAATTACCTGCCATTTATATTAGAAGATTTGTCTAGGAAAAATATATTTAAGATAAATTTGCAATGGGAAATCGGTAAAGCATGGCTTCACAGCGGCATAGTTTGTCGCACTTATCCTGGTATAAAAAGTAACACCCGACGCGATCGCGGAACCCGAGGGCATCACGTTTCGTCCGTTCAAGCTAGTGGCTTCTAATGATTGGTAAGGAACACTGCACCCGAAATATTAGACGGCCACGGCGATGTAATGTTACGTAATTTGCACATTGCCGCAATGTGATTTACCAGCTCGTTGCGGGTAAGCCCCTGCAGCTACGGGTGGATGATAACGTCACGATAGAGGTTTCAATGTTGTGTCGAAAGGAAAGAAAAACTGCAGGCAAAATACGCCGTGAAACATTACACCGCCGTGGGAATATATTTTTACGACCGGATTAGTGTCATGCATCGCAGCGAATGTTAGAAATGTACGTTGATTGTGGATATAGTTAGAAAAGTTACATCATTGGGTACTAGGAAATTAATACTACAGTTTCAAAAAGTTATATTCGTTATATACTGTTATACTGTACATTTTGTCATTTTATATTTTTCAAATATATAAAGTTCATATTTTTTGTGCATAAAATTCTAAAAAGAGCTGAACTAATTGCTTGGTATCCATTTGTAATATCATCAATATAAGCACGAATTCAAGCTTCCGTTTCGGTTCAATCTTCTGCCATCCTTATAAAACATTCAGCTAACGTAGAAAAACCGGAAATAATATGATATCTATTACGATTCGACCACAACATCGTTGTATCGAACTGCCAATCGATCGAATGGAAAAGCTACAAGGCATCTTCAGCATTGCAGGGGATGCACATGTTCAGTTTTCTGTTTGCATACAGCTGCGGACCTTTTCTTGCGTTAATCCAGCTTTATCTCGAACGTAGACGCAAGACACGAACGCAGCAGCCGTTCCTTTGACTGTTCGTGGTGCGTTAAATTGAAATGCATCCGCTTATTTCCTGCACGCCACACGCTCCTGTACCGTTCCATCAATCGAACATGTTTAAGTAAAACGGTAGGTTGAAATTGATACAGCATCCCAGAGCCTCCATCGTGAGGCTGAGGTGGTCATTTTTCATCCTTCATCATCCCGTCACCTTGGGGATTCCAGCTGGTGGCTCGACCGATCACCGGTCCTAGTTGGTTGGTCTAGAAAAAAGGCATCAATTTCACGGTTTCGCTGGTTTTTCGTACTTTCACTTTCTTCGTTTCCGGTGGCGGAAAGAAAAACGACGGCTTCTTGACCAGGGGTTTCCTCGATAATTTTCCACGATCTCATCCAATGTTTCCTGTTCGTTTCGACGTTCGTTTCTTACAGAGAAGGTTCTTCAATGCACGATCGAACAGACAAAAGGAAACACTATTTGTTAGTTAATCCGGTCCGAAGACAGTGTGGATGTGTGGGGGTAGCCCATCTCATTACCATTACGGGTATTAGTTATCCCTGCCGACTGGAAACGGCACCTAACTGCTGTCAGGTGAACTTGAGGCGTTCACTTTCTAGGCCCTTTTGGCTTTTACTGATGTCTGGTCTAATTTTCTCCTGGTCAAGCTTTTGTATGCAAATGAATGGCCGTGGGTCGCGCCAAACAAACTTTCTCGCCTCGAAAACGGCTTCGGTAGCAAGCGGAGGGCAAGATGTACAAGACACGAGGGCCAGTTTGGCAGCTCGTTAAACCCTAGCTGCTATGTAGCAAGAAAATTTACTCCGTACGCTCCCGGAGCCCGTGTCGTGTGGGCACATTAGGGTACTTGAGGAACCAACCGGAACTTCAACGTGGCCCATTAGACATTAGCAAACAATCAACAATCAGATGGCCGACTCCGGGACACCTCTGAAGTGTCCAAAAGGGTGGCAACTTGGCTACGTAAGTCAGCTGAGGAAAAAAAAAATAAAAACACAAACAACACCGACAAGCACGCAACGAAGGCTGCTGTCCACAAGTGCTGCGTCTGCGTTGTGGTCATTATGTGACGAAACAGAGGGAAATTTTGGAGTGGTTTGCATTTTTTTTTGCGTCCCTCGATTGTCTCCTGCGCTGTCCAGGTGTTACTTAATGGAAGAGCCTCTCGTCGCCACCAACGGAGCCCATTCAAGCGTCCGTTCGTTTCATCTCTCGCTCGACCGAGGGCTATCAATTGGTGGATGGATATTTCCCGTCCATTTCACTCATTTAATGTCTTATTTTTCCCCCGTTTCGTTTCGTTTCCGACCTACTCCAGCAAGATATACCATCTGAAACAATCTAGAGGTAGAGGGAAGCTTTTGTTTTGGCTCATCGATCCATGGAGCCGCGAATCGCGTCGAAACGCGGACAATCGCGACTTCGATCTTGTTGGCTGCTGCTGGCTGGAAAGGAAGAGAAAGTAGTAAACCTTTTTTTGTTGACTCTCTTTTTACTATCATTTCTGTCGCTTTTATCCGGTTCTCAGCTTCCATCCCGTTTGCAATGGACATCTATTAGCAATTTTGAATACAGCGAGAAATGCAAAGTAAAGATTTTCCAGTGTTTCAATTTTTCCCTTATTTGCCGTCATATTTCGCAGCCTCAGCGAGGCGTTAAGTGGCGAATTCGTGGGATAAGATGACGCTTTTTTTTTGTCATAGCTCAGTAATCATACAGCACCGCGAGATTATGGTACCGACGTTGGTGTGCAGTAATATAAAGGAGAAAAGCGTACCTTCCCGAAACAGCCTTTTTGCTTTCGGCAACGAATGTTACACAACTTACAACGTTCAAGGAGGGCAATTCCACGGTTTAAAGCCATGAATTCAGAAAACTGTAGCAATTCGGGAAGAAGCGGATGGTGATTATGCCAAATAGAAATTGGTTCAAGTCTGCACAGGGAGTTAGCGTTGGCGATAGACGATTTTATTTTTCTTCTATCCGCATTGCGGTAAGCGAGAGTTTGATGTAACGAGTGGAAACAAGCCAGTGTGAATTTCAATACCCAGAGGGTGCAGGGCAAATTTGAACCATAATTCGTCGTGCTTTTATTTTGGGGGGAGAAACTTTTCTTAAAAATTGGTTTCCGTTTCGTTGGTTACACTGCGAAGATTCGGCTAGTCTGCATCTTGATTTGACCTTTGTTCGACTTCTTGTAGCCAAAAAATGTATGATAATTTCATTTGATTTCTCATTGCTCTCAGCTCGGTGGCGAATCGTTCAATCATTCAACCACATCTAGAGATGCCGAATGGCGCAAAACCGTGTGATGTTTGGCGCCATGGATTTGAAGGGCAGACGCACGCGAGCTTAGTAAAGTCGTTTGGAATCGCACGTTGATGTGTGGCTTACCATGGGAACCGGCTCCTCGCTGATGATAAATTGATCTAATGATGCTGGCGAGAAGCATTTGTACCGATTAGCGGAAGTGTCTTCCAAATGATAAATGGGCAGCACGTGCATAAGAGTTGTTTGGTTTTATGTGTTTTATTGCGATGATGGATCCTAGAGCTTTCTAACTCTATGTTTCATTCGATTATAAGCTTTCGTTTTCTGCAAGCTGCTCTCGAAATATCCTAAACGCTGAAATAATGGTGTGTTAATCGAACGAAGTTTGAAGTGCAAAGTCACCTCTGGGAGTGCCGATTAAAACGATTCCACTTCAATGCAATTATCTGATTCACCGAACTGGAGTTCCAGTGATCGATGTGCATTACCATCTATGTGCATCATCGCCCCAAAGCATCGCGCCATCTACGAAAGATTAATCCGAGTTTATTTGTTGCCACTCCGACGGTCCGCTCGACGGCTCAATTGCATCCCAGACCTGGTGCGGAGTGCACATAAAGGACAATAAATATTATTCCGCTTAATGCAATTATCTGTCACTGAAGTTGATTGATTTGTTTGTCTGTCGGCAACGTTGAATCGCGGCTGGGTCGGAGATCTCTCCTAAACGGAAGAGGGCACGTATAGTTGGGCTTGACTGACGATAGTGCAGCAGAACATACTCGATGTTGTAGTCATGATGCTTCACTGATTTCTTAAATCGAAAAGTAAGAACACTAAAACGGGTGGTCTCTGACGGAATGGATTTTCTGTGTTGTATGAATAATGTATTACAGAAATAAATGCAACTAAGTTGTTTTATGTGATCCTGCAAAGTAGTAGTCTAGCTTTTATGCCTCACTAGAGGATGAAGGAAATAAGCAACGACTTATTTATGCGTTGATCGCTGCTGATATAATGGCGATCATATAGCCTCGTTTGTGCATACAGAGAAGCGATTAAGATCCATTTAAGGAGCAGTATGATCGTCACGACGATAAGCGTCGTCTTATTGATTTGTTTTCCTTCCATTATGGCTGAATTCAATGCATTTATTCGACCAAAAGCGAGCTCGATACAAGCCCATCACCAACGTCATCGTTTTCCGTAAATGTACCACCTGACGCAGGTGTTTTTTTTTTCGAAAACGTCAGCACCAACTGACACTTCTTCGTAGTTGCGTTCTACAAAGGTGCATTTCCTTGCACACACACATCACCGATACACAGGTTCACGATCGTGTGCTTGATTGGACTCGAAAACGCGTGTCTTATCGTTCGAGAAGCAAATAAAAACGGGTTTTTCGTTAGCGCTTCATGCGACGCGTCGTGACCTTGGGGTATCTTAACCGCGGCAGTTAACGGAATTGCCTTGCACACCATCAACGCGACAGCTGTGGCTTGTGGTGAAGTACGTTCTACAGAGAGGCCGTTCGCTTCTTGCACACGGTGAAGTGGCTATCTCGCCCCACTCGCTCATTGGACGATAAAAAAATTAATGACGCACCGGTTTTGTACGTGTTTTCTTCCTGGAAAGCAGGTTTCCTTCGCTTACGGGAAATAGATCCTGATACGAACGAGATATGAGTCGGTTAAGCGTTCGCCCTCCCGAAGTCACTAACCCTTGCTGAGAAGGTTTCCCGAGTCGGTACACCGCTGGCAGTGTTGTGATTGCGGTGCAATAAACTGAATTTTTGAATGCGTAACAAAAAAAACGCCGCCCGGAATGTCATTTCGTTCGCACCTTCTGTTTGATTTGAAAAGGGAGGCCGTTTCAAGGAGGCACACAAGTGCGTCTGTGCGATAAGACGGACTAATCGTGGTTAAAGCTTTTAATTTCGCCAGTATTTCTTTGATGTTTCAATGTTCTTTTGAACTGTGGAAAGCGTAAAAGCATAATCTTAGAAATAAAATGAATCTCGAATGGTGATTCGTTTTCATTTCCAAATGGGATTAATGCGTTGGGCGATGAGATATTGGCAATTCCAGCCACCGGTGCGTAAAATAATTCGCTTCATTCGGTGTGCCAGAGCTGTTGCTGATCAGCACTCTGACTTCGATTTTACCTCGGCATGGCGCAAAAGGATGCGCGAATGTTCCTCCGAAATGGATTTCATAAATTCCTTCTCAACTGTCACCGGCAAGAGCGTGTTTGCTTACGAATTCCTTTCGAGTGCCGTTGACCGTGACAGAATAACAGGGAAGCGAGCCCCAAATCCACGGTGTGGAAGGATTTTTGGGCTCCTGAAATGTCCACTGAAAGGGCGAAACCCGTCTTTGCCGGCTTCGAGTGCTTATTGAGGGCGTCTCAAGGGTGGTGCGTAAGAAGAAAATGGCCCTCAACGTGTTGTACCAGATGCGCGTCGGCTCGACCTATAGAAGAAGCATATTCACAGGACCGCACGAAAGTCGTTCCAAGGTCAGATGGCGTGAAGATGCTGCTGTAAGAAGGATAAATTCTCAATCTGATGGTGGACGAAATTGTATTTTTTTTTCTGTAGTAGGTCATTGTCGTTGAGCTGAAATCTTGTCTACTTTTTCCACCGCCTCTGTTGGCATCGAACTTGATTGCATTGCAATCATATTTCATTCCATTTCAGTAATTTAATCAAAATCGTTCGTCTGCTTTTTACCGTTTATTTGAGATTGAAATTTAGTACGATCAAATTTTGCAGATTGGGAGGAAATTTCGCTAGGCATTCCTTAAATTCTGTTTAAGATTTATATTTTTCTGTATCATACTTCCACGAGTAACACAGTATTGGTTTTAAAAGCTTATCCAATGTGTATGGATTGAATTTTTATAGTTTTTCTTTGCTACGGATTTTTTTTAGAAATTTTAGTTAAAAATTTTGGGTAGTCTACTTCGACTACTTTGCATATTTTATGGAAAATGCTGTGTTATTATGATCAGATTTGAGCGTATTTTTAATCTCCAATGCATCACTGGATAAACATCCTCCTTCATTGCTGTCCCACAACAGAAGCCTTGATGAAGTGCTATGTTTCCTCATGAAAGATGATGAAAAATCAACTTCTCAGCAGTTCCATGCCGATGGTGTTTGCCTCCGTAATCTTTGAGCTTTTACCTTCAAAGATTGTTTGTATGTGGCGGATTATTTTTCTTTTTGGGAAGAAACCGCCAAGAGTGCTACCAGTTTATGGTCGGTTCATAATTCGCGATTGACCTTTTTTTACGTTTACAACCACCGAAACGGGCCAGCAAAAGAGGCTCGAGCGAAGTTGGTACGAGATTGCGAAATCATATCTGTTTCCTCTTAATGCCAAATTCGCTCTCGTGTGTTTTTTTTTACTTTCATTCAGGACGAGATCGTAAAAAACGATTCGCTTTAAGTGACACGCAAACAAACACTCACATGAGGCGGGTTGTGTAAAAAAAAAAAACTATCCGAATTACCAATCCAATGTTGGTCGGCACTTGTCTCCGCTTCTTCAGTGGACATGGACTCCCAGGATTTGTTTAGGCTCGAGATTAAAAAACCTGTTCTCTGTGTTTCCACGAATCTAACCACAACGGAAATTATCGTGTTGGTTATTGGTTTTTTACCTTTCATTTTATATGGATTTCTGTCCCGTTGGATCTGGCGCGTTAGGTTACATATCCCGCTCCTTAGATTCGGTTTTTTTGGACGATCGTTTAATGTTGTCGTTTTGGTTTTGTTTCCGCTTTCGTTCGGCGATTGGGTCTGATCGATGGGAAATTGATTATAAAAAGCATCCGCAAGGAGCGTTTTGATGCACCGAGGGGGTCGCGGTTTATTTGTTTTTCTTTACCATCCGTTGTCTACAGTTTTTCCTCCTCGTGCGGAGAGAAACACAAGAAATTTGATCTAATTAAGACGTATAACATCCGGTAGATCGTTAAGTAATGTGCATAACCTTTCTTTTTTTTCTCATTTTCCATATTTTCAGATACTGAAGATAGATCACGTGCATCGAAGTTAATATAACATTTGCATTTAACATACCTTTCAACTATGTGATATTTCCATGTTAACTACGAATAGGAATGAAATCGTTATTACGACAAATCTTTCTTTCTTTTGTAAGTGAGAATAATTTGCAATCGTAAGTAAATGTGGAAAATATTTTAAATTATTTACAGCTTCCATTGTGTAGTGATTAATTTTAATACTTGTTTGAATATTTGAGTGAATGTCCGTTAAGTTCAAAAGTGTTTAAAACGATTTCTGTAACATCGTCGCTGTCAACACGCACACAGTTTCGTGTTAGACGATATCCATGGCATTCGAGTAAACCCGGCGTAATAAACATCGCGGCGATGTTTTACGAAGCTGGTTGGAGCTGGTATAACTTCCTGCAGTTGGTATAATTTCTCGAACGACGAACAAAACGCGCTCATCGCGCTGCGCAACACGATGAATCAGCTCAGCACCAACAATAACGTGATTCGAGCGCCCTCTCTGAAGCGGGGAAAGAACGACGAAGGCTTGAATAATAGGGTGAGTGTCCAGGATAAGTGAGATCGTCGTCGTTTATTTGTATAACATGCGCGTATAACAGATTTATATTTATCATTTCGTGTTTTGTTTTCCTGCTTGTTTCCTTTCGCAAATAGTCTTGAATGTCTATTTTAATTTTGTGCATTTGGTATTTATTTTTGAATATTTTTACTTTTTGCATCATCTAAGATCAGAAGTTTTACATCAATTTTTCAAAAAGTTTGTAAATGTTCTTTAGAAGCGTATCCCCGTGACCAGAATTATAATAAATCGGCATAATAAATCGTTGCACAATGCCTACCTGCCAACTACCGCAGGCTCGGGATTTCCAACAGCTTATGTCGGTTATGGGAGCAACATACCTCCCAACGACCTTGAAACGTACTTTGGCACACCATTGGCCCACCATCCGCCCTAAATCACGGACAGTGAGCAAACCGGCGCATCCGAAAGGTGGCACCGGATGTGAGGTGGAAAGTAGAAAGGAAAAACCTGTTTCCAGAACCGTTTGATCTGGGTTGTGAAGTCAGATCCCGATAGAATGGGGCCATTGCTACTATTACTGGTCTCCCATGCTCGCAGACACCCACTTTTTGGAATATTTTTGCACACTTTGTCCGATGGTGGGCGTAAATTTCTTTTCCCAGACACACAGAGACATATTGGCATGCGAGATTGTGGTGTGTGCGGTTTTCTGGCGATCGTAATCTACGTGCGCTTTACAAATGGTTCAATTATGAGCGGAATTTATGTACTATGATGGCGAACGTTAGAGTAGTCCCCATGCTCAAAAGCGGCTGAGTGGAAATAGTACACGAGTTTTGTACACGTATGCTATGTGTTGTAAGAGAAGGAATGTGCCATTGAGTTAAGTCCATTCAGATGATTTGTTTCAATAGATTCGTTGTGAAATGAAATACGGTTTTTGTACAGTAAAAGGTTAAACATCATTTCGATGGAATGTTGTTTGTAGACAGCACGACTTCGCGTAGTTATGTAATTTTTATGTTGAGCATTGCATGTAACAAATTTTGCATTTAAAATAATTGTTAAATTATAAAATTGTGCAAGACACAACATTTTATTTTGTTTTACACAATTTTGTGTAAAACACAAAAAACATCTTTATTTATAACTCAAAAAACTTCTTTATTCATATTTCTCTTTTTTGGTACTCGGATTTATATTTGCAATTACTTATAAATAATCGATTATGAAAGAACAATAATATTATGATCCTCAACAGGACCACTCAACATAACTAGAAGAGTGACGTTACTTTGCAATGGCCATTTTGCGCACCCCTCCCGAAAAAGGGAAAGTATTCATCATCCCCTCACAATTTCGGGCCCGTTATTACGTTTCGTTTTGGGATCCCCTAATTGCAACCCCCGACTGAGCCCAGCACCATCGCCGGCGCCTGTTTGCTTCCCCTTCTGCTTCGTCCATTAGCCCAACCGGTCATACACATCAAGGGAGGCAATGGTTGCATATGCTGCCAGCCCTCGAAACATTCCGGCACTCTTTTTTACCCTCACCCTGACGTGATTGGGGGTGCTATTTTGCTCTCTCCATCCTGCTCTTGAACTCTCGCACACGAGATCGAAGATCGGCACGAAGGCGGCAAATAGTGCGCAAAAGATCCCCCATGCTCTACAGGTCACTTACGCCTTCTTTCCTACTCTGTTGTTCACCTTCGCTGTATATAATGCTCCCTTTAGCACACTCTCTCTCTCTCTCTCTCTCTCTCTCGATCACTCGTTGTTGCATGTGCGATAACGACAGCTGATCATGAGCCATGATAATGACGTGCATGGTGCTGTTGCACTTACAAGAGCCTGATCTTGGTCGCGGGTGGATATGGAACGGTAAGAGTGAGGGTTCAGAAAAAAGGGGTTGATCAGTTATGCGTTTTGGGGATATTTTGGTTGTATGTGGTGCAGACACGCAACCCATTCGAAGACGCATAGATGCATGACGCAGTTACGGTTAGGGGTTAGTTTGATCATACCGGCAGGAAACTCTACGCATGAAGAGGCGAACGATCGAGGGCGCATGTTTTTTGACCCTTTTTTTTGAGAGAAACCCGAATGCAATAAAAGAAAGGGGTGTTACATTTGAATTCTCTCTTCTCTTTGCTCATTTTTGTTTTATGAAGTTTTTTGAGTTTAATTTTAGAGGAATGGATAAACAAGTGTCCCTTTTCTCTTATTTGAGCAGTATAAACATTTTTTACGTTCTTTATTTTGATACAAACTCGCATAAATTACTCATTAATTCGTCCCAGCGATACTAAGCTTCAGTTATTTTGCTTATGAAAAGAGTAGATCGGCATTGCAATCATCCCAGGATTGAGTTGATCAGAGAAAAATTACACTGAAAAGAGAGACAAAACAGAGAGAAGACATAATTTTGTAAGTAAAACAGTCCCCCGCCGCATTAAACCCCATGCCGGCTAAGCGTGTGAGGGAGTAAGCGCGAAAATAATCATCTCGCCGTTGCTATTCCCTGCTCACTTTAGCCGTGTGCAATGGATCATATCGGCGTGGCTCTTTCGCATGGCGTGCCGTGGTGCCCCAAAGCCCGGCGCCAGTGCGTGAACGAGCACGCGAAAGTATGAGCAAGCATGCTGGCTCTTTCTACTGCTCTTTCTCGTACCGTTACCGCTTCGTCTCGTTGTCGCACAATCATTGTGCCGTGCCGGTGTTGTTGATAGTGTGGCCGATTGTTTAGAGTTTCTGCTGCGGTTCCGAGCGCCGGATCCGCTTGTTTTCACGTGCGCCATTTGACAAGTTCTCTCGGTCGGTGACAGTAGCGCTTGTTCCGTTTCCTGCATCCATCGGTGTGGCGCGTTTCGAGCGCCCTCTCCCAAAAAGGGCCTCTTGTCCGTGATAAATCCCAAGCGATCCCGGTGTCACAATCGATCTAAACAAACAGGTGTCAAATCGCGCTACCGAAACTGTGCATCAAAACAAGCAAATGACAACCGAAGCATCATCATTCGCCGCGTCATTCAAAGTGCCACAGGGCATAAGGGCGAATGTATTTCGTGCGCTACCCTCGCCGAATGTGCTGTACAGCCGGGAATTTAGTCACAGTGTTAGTGTGCGATAGTGAGGAAGGTGGGAGGTTTCAGCGAAACGACCACACGATTAGTTTCGCGCGCGCGGACGCTTTTCTCTAGTCCGTTTTTCCCAACCACGTCGCAGATAATTGGCGCGCTTTAGTTTAGAAATACCGCCGGGCGCCAGTGGTTCGATCGAGTGGAAAACGGAAAGCTTTCTCCGGCGTTGCTGTGTGGCTCAGAGTGTACCGAATCGGTCAAAACGCACGGACGGTCGTGCCCGGGGTCAGATGGAGTGAAAGTGTCAATCCAATGGTTCATGATGGTTTGAAGTGCGACAAACGTTGTCAAGTGAAGCAAAAGTTATCGACAGGGAGTTATAGAACAACGTGCCTAATCGATTCTTGGTCGATGTGCTCGTGGTATAAATATTTCTGGGCCGTTTCTATTTCTTTCGAGGGATAGCGAGAAAAAAAATCAACATCTAAGTGGATGATTTGAAATGGTCGTATCGGCATTAGCGAAAGGCGTGAAAATGAGGAAACGATTTGCGTCGTTCCTGTGTGGTGCCGTTGGCCGGTAGTTTCTAAATCCATTTCTTTGAGAAGTTATTTCGGGAGCACCGTTCATTTCCCATCTTGGTGCGCTGGTAGCTAATAGGAAAGAAGCATGCTCTCAGAATCATCCGGTCACGTATGCAAAATAGCTGACTCGTAGCGTTCTCCCGATTGATCATTACCTCGAGCGAATGTGAGCTTCACTCAGACCACCGGAGAAAGAGAGTGTGTGCATAGATCGCGTCAACAACGCACAACCATCGCATACATCACTATGGATTACATCCGTTGCGATCAAGTAAGTGCAACGATAATGATGATGACGATGATGATGAGTTATTATTAGCTAGGTGAACGAACAACATTGATTGCCGACCGGCCGCACACTACTAACCTAATCTTGTGCCGCGGTGGGCGTTATGATAGTAATATCGTTTACAGCAGGGTGCTATCACGTTATCGCTAGTTTAGCTTCACTTCTGTCGGTTGGAAAATGTTGCCCGAATTGCTGCCAATCTCGAAAACATTGTAAATGCCTCTCCGAGCGTTTAGGCTCGGGTTTAGGTCGTTCATGTAATACGGGGTTTGCTGTGAATGCTTTTTCCTGTCGGCATTGTACTTTCATCGAAATTTACTTTGGAACTCAAGGAGGATACTGATGCTTTCGTGAAACACATGATCGGGTCTTGCAGCTATTTGTATCACTAGGTTAGATTCATAGCAACAACGAAGTTCCTAGTTCCTGTTCTATTTAAACATCTTTTTATGTATTGCATAAAGAGAAAACCCCGTAACTTGTTCATAAAACAAAATGAAACATTAGGCCGATCATTGTCAGTAACCCGAATGAACTACGCTAATGGGCGTCTCGTAAAACTAATTGACTGTAAAGAACTAGAGCATTTGTGCCGTGTATGCTAGGCTCATACATTTCAGTAGCTCGGAACGAATTAAATTGACATCTCCGCACTGACACTGTGCTGACGAAATACTAACCTCCTTCGCAAGTGTGAGCTCTTTTTTTACAATGGATCTAAAAATTACATCCACAGCCCTCAGTAACAGATAGAGCGGACAGTGAGGTTTTATGCAGTGCCCATCAAAGAGCTGTCGTTTCAGTACCAATTAGCAGGTAGCTGCTTCAGTAGAATCGAAAAGTCTCGAACTACTTCCTCAGCTAGTTGAAATCGGCCAAAGATGCGAGAGCATGGAAAATGGAATCCAAGATATGCAACCGGTTAATTGACCCTTTTTTCGTGTTCCCTCATCAGGTGATTAATAAAACAAGGTTAGGTTTGAGGTCGTCTCAAAGTCGAGCGAGAGTACGCGGTGTACGAAAGACTATCGAGAGCTCCATTGTACGCCCGGTGGATGCTCCCGAGCGATCACGCCTTGCAACTTGCAACTGTTCCGTCGTGTTCGTGTGAAGACTTTGTGTTTAAACCGGGATGGATGTGGGAAGGAGCAGTGACTTTTCCCACACAAAATTAGCTCACTTTTACCGGCCTGGAAATTTCGTGGAAAACATTTTCCATTTTGCTTTCCTCTCTTGCTCCGGTTCTTGCTTCCTTTTCTGTCGCTTTCGGGTAGTTTTGTGGATCCTTTTCTATTTTTCCGCCTTCCCGTCGTTGTTCGGCATCATTATTGGGGGTCTAATGGAGCAACAGGAGAGAGAAAAAAAGTATCATGAGCCGCCACATTTCAAAATTCAATGCTTTAATGTTCGAAAACTGCCTCAGGTGTGGTGATAATTTATTTCTTCTCAATCGCAGTTACACCGGCACACACAGTAGTACCCGCCGATAGTGAGAGAGGTCGATTTTCCATGACCTTGCGGCTTTAGCGGTTTCCTTTCATTGGCACGGTAGAAAGAAATCATTTCTTCTCCACACTCGAACGCCAGAGGTGATAATGTGTGATGATATTTTCGACGCGCAAAATGTTTCACTGTCAAAATCATGGTTTTTTTTCTTTCTTTGGTACCTTCACCTTCGTCTCCTATCTGCTTGTTGTTCGCTGCTATCTCCGTCGTGTATTACGTGCGTCTCATGTTTCACTTTTCGTGAGTTGATGTATTTTTAAAGCATGTGAGTTAGTTTCGTTTTTTCGTCTCGTAAACGTGGCGCCTCTCATACCTTCCGATAACCCAACTGGACGATGGTACATTGCGTTATGCCACCAGAATAAGACTTTATGGGCCCCGAAATGTCTTGCAAAGGTAGCTCGCCAGTCTCGCGAACCTGTTATCTTGCCTCTTTTTCAAGACTCGGAGGAGCAGGTCTTGTGTTTTGTCACCTCGTTCAAACACGGCTTGTGTAGGAAAAATGTCGTTTATTATGACGCCATCAACCTGCGTGAGTTTTGTGGAGGTGTACGTACGCACCATTTCGCACGTATGACTGTCAAACGAAATTGTATAAATCAGAATATTGCGTTTCAAAAATCAGCTCTTTCTTGATCTTGATTCTTTTTTTATGTCTTCGTAATTAAATAGGTGTTAATATATCGCTTATCCTACTGGCTTGAACATATAAATTGAATTAAATTAACGTAAAGGTACACCGTGCAAGGTAAAGATTGGCCCAACCAAGAAGAGGCAACATTTACATGCTCCATTTCTTGAGGACATTTTCTCACGTTGCGAGTCTGCTTCTGCTCATAAATGCGGAGGTTTTCCTCACGTGCTTGCGGCGTCATAATTTTGTCTACATTACCAGACATACACGGTGTGCTTACCCAACCGGCTTCCGGAGGAGGCTTCAGAGTGGCTTGGTAGCTGCATGGCAAAGGTTTACTGTCTTGCGTAAGCAGGAATACTGTCACCGCCTCCGGAGTTCCACCTGACCGTACTTTCGATATGCCAAATTCATCAGCCCAACCCGCGGCAAACAGGAATGCTGGTGGGAATCAGGTTTATTTCATGTGGTTCATGCGTGCGAATGCACGCGCTCGGGTAGCAGTTGGTAGTGTTCCAGTTATGCTGTTTGTTATGCTCCAGAGACAAACCATAACTAAAGAACTTTTTGATCCAATAACCTTTGGACTGCGGCTGGATTCAAACGCTTATTGCCCTAGATTGATGTACGTCGTTTTTCTTTTGAATACATTATAATACTACCGTTTTACTAAATGTCGTATGCTTTATGGCACATAATAACTTATGTTTGAATTAAATGTAGGTCGCTGGTTTTATCAAAGCTATTAACAATCTTGCAATAAATATGTTGTCTATAAGACGGCAATGTAGAGTCTACCATAAAATATAGTACACCTACTTCTACGTATACACAGCAAGTAGCATGTCATTTATAAGATTCTTTTTCGTAGTTTTAGCATTGTAGCTTTTATTCAGTGTCAAATGACAACCATGCGATGCTGTTAAGCTCTCAGTCGCTGGAAAAGGTCATCACGATCGCATGCTGTTCAGTTTTGATTGATGAGAGTGACGTACAAATTGTGAAAACGTTATTTCATGATCATTGTTGCAAATTGTGATGTTGACACGATTTGCGGTGAACTATATTTAAAACAGTTTTCGGATCGTACATACAACTTTTACGTATAATGTTCAAAATGAACAAGACGAAAAGAGAAAAATATATTGCAATAGTTTTCTATAATTATATTAGTAGATTTCTAATAATATATCTAAAAGAACAGGATTGTTTTAATATTATGTGAAGAGCCTTTTATGACTTTCAAACAACACTGTTTTCATTTTGATTGTTTAACGGTTTTTTATTGTATTTCAGTTGCTGAACAATCCATTTAAAGTTAACGAAGCATTATAAGTCTAAAATCTAAAGTTAGGTCAAACAACAACACTTCAACGTCGACCTCGCCCAAACATTATCCACACAACGCCTGATCCTCGGTGTTGCCGGCTGTCCACCTCTGTTTCACTGCCATCTATCAGTATCATGGCAGCAGTTGGTGACAGTTTAGAATGGACATCAAGACGCCACGGTTCGCGCAGGCAAACTCATTAGACTTCTTTCCACAGAAGTGAAATGTGTAGGTTCTCGTTTTGTTCAGCTTTTCTTCTCGGGTAGCTTTCAACACCCTTCAACGAGAGAGCCCACCACCACCGATTAACATATTCGCTTAGTGCGTTTTGTCGTTTAGCGGGGCTTTTTGATATGCAGGCACCTGTGCGCGACAAAAGACGCCTTTTTTGGGGAAGTTTTCCGCAACCGACAGCAGCTGTGTTGCCGTTTTGAGCGGCTTCTCGCCACGCATTGGGTTTTCTCAATTAATTGACGCGGCCTGTCCGTCTTGCGGCGTTCACCTTCGCCTTCCAAATGCAAATGGCTTCGTTTGGTTTTGAAGCTTTTTTTCTGTCTCTCATTCCTCCTTGATTTACTACGGCCAAAGTCAGGTCGGGGTTTTCTCCATCTGCTGTCATTTTCTCATTTCCTTGTCTCACCATGGCTGCATGGGCCTGGTGCAGCTTCGTGCAGTGATTGAAACTGAAATGTAAATGAGTTCGGTGTCGTTAATTATCCTGGAGGTGGCGGCAAGAGAAAGAGCTGCTGTGCCGTAATGTGTTTTCTTTTTGCCAGGTCGATCTGTGAGGTTTTTTGTATTTTGGAAGGCTTAACATTGAGCTTCACCATCTCGTTTAAACACCCTGCGCATTGAGAGGAAAAACGACGATGCTTTTCCCTCCCTGAGGCTGAGTGTGACGGTGTTGCTTTGCCCTAGATCGTCATCTAAATTGATTGATGGCTAAGTTATGGACTTCGTTCCATTTTATTATGCTGAGCTGTGAAACCCTTCCAATATAATTACGAAAAGGGCGTAGTTCGATTCGGCGGTAGTGTTGTTTCTCTCACCCTTTGCTGTTACGGCACGCGTAGTGCACCGTGCGCTTCCAGTCGTGGCTCATTCAAATTTAATGTTTATCGTTCGTAAAGGCTCATTCCGCGCGTAGGCGTTGAAGAAGTTCATTGAAAACTGGTTCAGCACGCAAGTGTGTGCACTATCAATCAAGCAAGTGTATGTATCTGCTCGCACGCCTACGATGTCTCTGTAGTGCATCTTGCATTTGGGTGGCTTTCATTGAATCCTCCAACACGATTGAGTGTTTCCAATAAAGGAGCACTCGTATGGCTAAAAGACTGGCCCATAAAAATGCTAAATGACGCGACTGTAATACTTTCCTTTGGTAAAGTGCACTTGAAATTTTAAACATTTTCAAAAGGAAAGAGAATGGCTCAAACGTCGTGTAGGATGATACGTGACTGGATTAATAAGTGCATTCAATGTCTGTTATTTGAAGGAAGAGCAACTTAACTCATTTGTACGGGTTTTAGCTACTACTTTTATGCTTTGTATCAGAAATAATATGCTATAAAATTGAAGAAATAATCAAACCTATTATGTAACTTGAAAAGTTTTATTATGTTTGAATGTAAATTTTTATTGTAGTATATTGAAATCAACAGCCTTCTCGAAAACAATTTCTAGAATTCCTCAATTTCTAGAAGAATTTCCAGACTCCAGTTCGCAGGCACTTGCCCAAAGTTTTCGATTTTTTGCACTAAAACTGGTTTGTGGAAACGAAAATGTTACCCTAATTTAAGATCTCCCAAACTGGTTTCCATTTGCAAAGTATCTAAACAGTGGTGAAATAGTTTGCATTTATTATCATTTTATAGGGCTATCAAGTCGTCTGGACACACAATCGTTCTGGGAATCCGGTTTGATTACCTACATACCTTTAAAAGCTGGATGCGTGTGTTATTGTTTGCGATATGGTAAAATATGTATCTATCGCGTGTTTGAAATTTGCCCCTTCTGTCTCCAGTATTTATATCAGTTCCAAACTATCAAAATACAGCCTAATCCATACCTATTGGGTAATGGAGTACGTTACCGGCTGATCCTAAGGTCGCTCGGTGAGGTAACGACACGTTTGATCCGAAGAAACGAACCATACCATTCTGTTCCGCCATTCGGTCTTTAAATGGGTTATGCATCATTTACCAATTTACAGATCACATCTTAGATATTTCGGCTCCGATATCGACAGTTACAAGGTAGATCTACTAAGCAGTGGATGTGCGAATGCGGGAACGCCATTGCTCACGTCTTTGAGAGATCTAACATCGGGTTTCTAATTATCGATCATCATCATTAACCCGATGTCGTAAGGTTTGCGTGTTGTCCTATACACTACATATGACACGATCAAGAGTGTGAGGATAAAATGTCTGTTGCGATAAAAACCTAGCCGAGATGTCTTAGATCTTTCTCTCGAATTTTGATTATGTTCAAGCACGAGCGCCTTCATCTGTATAGGAAGTTGATTAGCATTCCTTACCGCACCGTAATCAAACAGCGATACTAAACAGCGGTCTCCGTTGTACTTTCCCGCAGTCACGATTCGTAATGATTTACTTATTATTGTGGCCGTAGGAAATGTGGATAGCAGAAAATAAAAGTAAAACCAACGCCCTGCTCTATTATGCAAACACGTGCACAATGGTGCATATTTGCATCGGGCGGGGAAGCACTTTCTTTTCGAAAATTCATTTTTAGTCCATTTTCTAAACAAAGCTTATTTTGATTTAATTGATGAAAACCATTCGACGGGTAGAAATTTGGCATCGAAAATAAAATTTATCACACAAAAGATGAAGAAAAAATGCATGATCGAAAGAAAAGAAAAGTGATTTTATTCAAGTCCTTTTTTGCCGAATCGTGCAATTGATTGTATGTAGATGAATGCGAGAAATCGCGTAATAAATAAACGATTTACAGAGAATTGCTTGTATCGTCATGAAAGCGCATGTATTGCTCTTTTTTTGTTTGTTGTGGACACGCACTTTCCCTCAAAGCCCGAATCGATAATGCTCGCGAAATAATTCGCCAAAATTGCTCACCCGACTGGAAATGGACTGACGAAAGTCTGGCGTGAGCTCTGAACGTGCGCTTTTCAGTTTGTTGCAACAAATTTGCGGTGGGTAACGTTACCGTTGAATTCTAATCGTAATCGGAAGCTATAATTATCAAGTTCCGGAAGCAAAGCAGGAAGGCGAACTAGAAGCGACTGGGCATGGTAGAGCCAGTGGGCGAATTAATTTACTATTTGCTTAGCCAACCTGAGAGGAGAATTTGCATGATAGTATGACGACGCCTCAACCAAACAAGTTCCGTTTGATTTCCGTATAAAGCGCTCGTTCTTTCTCCGAAGACCGTCGATGCGTCGTTTGGTGCATTTGAATTGAAGGGAAAAAAAGAACATCAAGTAATGAATGGAAACGCGCGCTTAAAATCCAATCAACTTTGTTGGCGACGTGTGTTTGCCCGTTGAGACTGAGAAGCTTGCTTTTTTTCCCTGACTCGTGGCTTCAAACAGTTAATGATCACCGCTAAGGTGAGCCCGTCGTCATCGTTGACGTTGGGTGATGTTTGCGAGGAACAAACGTCAACCACAGGAGAACGGATTGTCTATTTGGAAACTCGAGCCACCCCATCCCACCCAACTGGGGTGTGTTTGTCGATGCGCGGTTTTTGTTTTTTGTTTCATTCTTGAGCTCGAATTACCCTCCAGTGACCCTAACGACGGCATGCATTCTGGCGATGACGAATGTGACATTTGTCGGAATATTCATTCCCACCCGACCGGGAGGATGTGTATCGATGGGTGCAGTCGGAGAAACAATTTTAAAAATCCATTTCCTAGGTCGGGTGTTGCTTTAGTGAAAGCTGATCCGGTTACCGATTCTATCGGGTTGTTTGCTCTATCTCACTTCGATGATCCATAAGTTGGTGCTAGAATTGTGTGGGGATTTTGAGACTCATAGTGGTATTGTTTGATATGATTTTAAGATGGAGTTATTTAAAATAGCATGAGCTACACATGAGCTGACTAGTTTTGGAATCTACGTGCTTTTTCTCTCGGCTTTTGTCTCATTTTGAGCGCTAAAATTCTTTTCAAACCCCTTGCCAAATGGAATTTTATGCCGATGATCTCACCGACCCACCGTTCAAAGCGAGAATCTTGAAAAACTGTGTCAGTCTGGCTAGATTCCACTTGACGCGTCGCGATAATGGGAGCTCCTCTTTCATTTGCATAAAACAGACACACCAACACACGAGAGTATCCTTGAAAAAAAATCGCATTTGTGCAAAACGAGAGCAATGCTTTCTGGGGTGCATTTCGCAAACCTGCAATAAAATAAAATAAAATCTTCCCACATTCCGGAACCGTACTTCTCCCCGTTCGATGGAGCGCCCTGACGTCTTCCATCAGCGCCCACGGCTCTTAAACCTGTTGGTCGTCGTACTCGGAACGAGCGGATGTTTGAATGCTTCCGGCAATCATCATCCGTTCCGTCGCCTCTGTGGTGAGGTGAAATGGTAAGATGGTTTGATCACTTTTCATAAGCGCGCACGCGAGCATGCTGCGCTGGGCATGCATCATCATGGTGGGACAATTTTTGACCAATTTTCTCAATCACACAGATTCGGGAAAATGGCACCCGCCATCTCAGGAGCCTCACGAAACCAGCTGTTGTGTGAACTCGACACCGATGTTCGTTATGTGATCACGTGTGTTGTACCCAGACGGCCCCGTTGGTGGTCCTGCACTTTGGTCTCTCGACTGTAAATGCCGCCTTCGACGCCATGTTGAATCATAAAAATGTGCCAATCGAAGCTGGCGCTCCCCATTTTCCTCCTTTCTCCACGTGGATTTCATGTGAATATTTTTAATAAGCGACCAAAGTGCTCTTAAGTCCCGCTGTTTTGGGTGGTGAAATCGTGCGATGCAGTCGGTGAAGTCCGGAGGTTTTTCATCGTTTTCTTCAATAGCCCACTAATCTTGTCGTCGAAATCATTTCCACGATTGCGTGAATTCGGTGGTGGCATTTTTGTAGTTGTCTTCTGCGAGCCCAATAACGCTGCTATTACAAATGCGAACCAATGTCATATTGTGAGGAGAATGCATTTTAGGGAGCATTAACATCTCATGTTTTAGACTTCACTAGGGTTGTTTTATCGAAAAGGAAAGTGAACTCGATCGTTTTATTTGTGGTTCTTTTTTTTCTTACTTCCCTCACAACATCAACGTCATATTTTCTTTTCTCTGTGACTTTTGTGCGCACCGCTAGCTCCTTTTACGGTTGCCCAAAGTCGATACCCAAGTGATCGCTCGTGATCGTGATTTATGTTTTCTTCCTATTCCGTCCCCGCCAAATTCCCGCGGGTGCATGCGACGCTTTGGGGCGCGTTGAAAAGTTCACCACCCTTGCGGAACGAAGAGGAATGTGCTGCTGCCACCCCGAATAAATGTGTGTCGCAAGTTGGTTGAACAGCGGGCGAGCAATTGGTGTGGTCGTTTTGCTGTTTCGGTACCGTACATGGAAACCCCTTTTCTTTGGTCGAACGATGAAGAGAGACGTCGGTGGAACCGTGCGGATGGTCACGAAGTAAAACAACTCGCGTCAGGGAGTGGCCAGAGCACTGTGGAGTCCTTTTCCTGCGCCATTAAAGGGCCTCCCGAAGCCGGGCTCAGATTGGAACCACATGCTGGGAGAGATCTAAACGGTAGCGCGATGTTTGTTTCAGATGGGAAAACAATTCAAACTGGTTCATGCGCTTGTTAGCGCTAGTGGTCATGAAATGTGAGCATATGTATACAAATACTTAATTATATTAATTTGTTTACCAACCCAAGCTTTCAACATGATGGGCATATATTTGGATGTTGAATATTTTATCTATTTTAAACTGGTTGATCGACTAAACTGAAAGTCAAACAGAACTAACTCACTTCGAATTAAAATAGAGCACAACCTCTGGAGCCACATCTGGAGTGCATTTTGAGCAACTAACCCCAAGCATGTGCTCGAAAGAAAGTGAAACTACACAGCTACACCACTCGAGTGGACAACGCTCCAATTGAAGCGCATGCAGCACAAAAAAAAACGAAAACTCAGCTCGCCGAGAGGGCTAGAAAGTGAAACGATAAATTTATCCCGCATTTACCGCCGTCTTCTAGATCCTGTCGGCGGCTCCAGCGTGGGTCGAAATGGCAAAGACCTCGACATACCCAGCCCGACCATCGACGAGATCGAGTGGAGATCGAACGATGGCTGACCGCATTACGATTGCCACAATTGTTGCAATTGGAATGCGCCAGGCAGCGCTTCCTCCTGCGTTAGTCGCTTTTCTAGCCCTTACTTGTGCTGGGAGAAACCTTCGAATGTGCCGTTTGTTCCGTTCACGGTTTCCTTCGATTCTAGGTTTCGCTCGTTTGCGAACTTTACGAGACACGCCATAATGCGGGTCGACATTGCCACCGTCCGTGGTATTCGCCAGTCCTCGAGACACCCGTCTAGCTGGCTGTCTGCATTTATCTGGCATGAGGTGGGCTTATAATTTGACACCAACACCCTTTAACCGATCGCGTTGTCTATGACGGCGACCCAATGAAGTGATGAAATTGATACATGAAGCAATTATTTTAACCACCATAGTTCATAATTAAATTGTCTAACCGACAGTTCGCCGCCCGTCCGTCAAGTATTTCGCGCTCAAACCATCAGCGATCACTTCCTTCTCGCACGATCAAGCCATGCGATTCCTTTATCCACCCACGCATTTTTTTATTACTATTCTCATTCTCTCATTTACCCACCCATTCGAGCATGGCCGTGGCGGTTGCAATTCCGGTTTACCGACGAATCTGTCTAAATGTGTTCAAATGCGGTTGAGTGGGCGCGATGCACTCAATTCCCATGAAAATGTCAAACGAATCAATGTCAATCATTTTAGTTGTGTTTTTTTAATGGCCACTGACGCGTGTACGTGTACACGTACCAACAAATTAATCAAGTGTGTTTAGCGCTGGGATTAACATTTTTATTTCGTGTGTTTTAATTAGTACGTTTCCATAAGACCAATTACCTCTTAAAATCCACTTTAAACATTTAAAAATATTCCCACGACTTTCAACGGTACCGTGCATGGAGCAATACCGAGCGAGTGCCGAAAGCGTATCTCCGATAATCTGCATTACACAGCCTCTAACGGCTCGGTTTCGTTCTGAACGGTGCCTCTGTGGCGGTACGCTTTTCAGGTGCCAACGAAAATAATCAAATATTCACCCGCGAATCATGTGCCCCCGTTTTAGGGCCGCCCGTACACACATCTGTTCGAGAGCGAACAAATTTGCTTCAATGAGCATGAAAATGGTTTCGCTCGTGCATTCCTGGCTTTCCCGGAGGCTCGCGGCCACGGTGCTGCGGTTCCGTTTAGGATCCGTCGAAAGTGCCTTCTTATGACGTAAGCAGATGTTCGGTGTTCGCTGCCGGGTGTGCCTCTGGGGTGATTTGTACTTTAATATTTACACGCACTAAAGCGAGATTCACCGAATCTGTTGTGGTTGGAAATTCCTGCTCCCAGCGGGTGGGTACCGTGAAACCTCCGTGTAACTTCGCTACTCTCCATGAGCATTTGCTTACATCTTCTTTTTGGGCTTTTTTTCTGGTTCATTTGAATAAGTTTCGTAACGAACGTTACCACCATTTACCGGTTAGTGCAGTTAACCATGGTACGAGCTGCGATGAGTAAAAACTGCCCAAAAAACGTGCTCCAACCGGCTGTTCTTATCATGTCGTTTTGTGTGCTTTATGTAAATTAATGATGTTTGTTTTGTTTTTCTTGGTTGTTTTTTATAACAACGAATGTGCTGTTAACTGACCATCATCATTCGGTGTAGTGATGATGTCTCCGTTTATCCCGGACATAAGGATAATATATGAATGAATTATCTACAATCCAGTGTTGAATAGGATTCCAAATCTTCTGTAGTTTCATACGAGAAAACGATATTGCAAAAAATAATACGAATTAGAATAAGAACCTCATGCATGCAAGCGAGCAGAACATACCATACGTGTTCTTCACCCGTAAAATGATTGGTGTGGTATTTTATAGCGCATTACCTATTATAGCACCACGATGTCGGTACAGTTTATAAAATGATTTTCTTTACGACTGTTCCATCATCCACGGTCTTCTCCCACCTGTCTACCTAAACTCTGCTCATACACTTCCGGCCTCTCTTCTCATTGTACGGTTTGACGCGCGCGGTTTTTTTTTATTTAAGTTCCTCCATGTTTGAAACAAATCCAAAACGACCTCGGTGTCTTGGTCTTGAGCATTGCCTGGTCATGACTTTTCTACTCGCGGTAACAAGCCACGGTGTAGTTCGTTGCCCGCAGTTCGGAATGTATCACTCACCGGTTATTTGGCGCTTGGCTGTAAAGTTTTTGGTGCTTCGTTCCGGCGCAAAATTTAACGTCTTTTAGTAATGGTGCTGCCGAAATTAATAAAAAGCTCGCGCTAAAGTGCGCTGATATTTTTTTGTGCTACTTCCATGAGCTTAGCCTGGCTTGTTCTTGAACTGGAGATTTTGCTGTAGCTGTATAAAAGAAACGTATACATCTTCTCACCGAAAATGCCTTAAAGCTCCTCGAAGAAGCAAGCATTATTGATTTGTTTCATCCGCTATTTCCGGGAATATATTATGAGATGATGTTAGATGAGTTAAACCTAGTCTAAAAGCGTGGGTTGAAAGTTGATCTTGAGTTTTTACACTATCGCCATGATCGTCCATTCACAAATCGGTGTATCGTTATTTACTCTTACAATGTAATGTCTGTAATGCAATTTACTAAAAATGCAATATTTGCTGCACGGTTTTCATTTCTTAATTGCACTTTCTCTCAAAAATGTTAGATAGCCCAAATGGTGCATATTTGTCGATCAATTCAAACAAAATATAATTTATTCTTTTTTTATTGAACACCTTCCGGCCGACAAAACCGGGTGTAAATGAATGTTCGCAAGCTAATCCAGTGAACCATATCGGGAGCATTAATATTTATTTCTTTTTTCCTTTTCTTTGCAGGTAAGCATTCTCACCGACAAACTACTAATCTTTTAAACAAAAAGTATCACGTTCCGTTAATCGACCGTAAAATTGAGTCTATGGCTTAAGCATCAAATCAAAGGCTTATTGTAAGTTTGTCATTAAAAAACGCGAAAATATCAAACGTGAATAGCTCGTCTATTCACAGCACTTCGTGAAATTGTTGGTTTGGTGAAATTGTTTTATCCATTGATTAAACTGTTCTTTACCGGGCAAATTTCCTAGGGGGAAAGTTTAGTCATTAAGCATTCTTAAAACCTGCTGCAGCTTTCCGTTTGTCAACTAATTTTTGCCAAAAACCTTTGCACACTTTGGGATAAGCTTTTCAACCGCAAAATGCGTGTACTGCGTAAGCAACTCTTGGGGCAAACAGCTGGCGACAACACGGCAACAACTCCTACAGTCATTGCAGATGTTTTTTTTTGCGATCTGTCAACGCCTCCTCACCACCCCACGCAAGACACCTCTTGTCCTTCGCCTCTCTCTCTCATGCCGTACGTACCAACACATGTCGTGTCGTCGAATGGAACCTCTGCGAGGTGAATACTTAAAGCACGAAACCCAACGCATTTCACACTCGCGGAAAGCCAGCATAAGAAGTTCTATGGGCAACGAACCAACATAAAACCACCTCCGAGGTGGCTGACGTGAAACCGTCACTGTTGAAGCACGCGAATGAAAACAACAACACTGCACAATGCGACTCCAATGCCACTACCACTAACGCACGAAGGTGCGCTTTTTCACTCCCACAGTGGGTGTATAGTATTCATTCATCGTCCGTGGTGGGTCTAGCCTTTAGCGAAGACGGCGAGAGGTGTGTTGTGTATCTTGAAGACTGAAACAACCAACCACACGACTACCAGGCAATTCCAGCAACAGCACCACCACCAGCGAACGAACAACAACGCGGTGGCAGCAGGTTCGTTGTGTGGTTTGCGTGTTGCGGGATCGAACCGATGGTACACGCGTCACCTCACAGTTCTACACCAACCAGTAACGGGAGCGGTCAACGAGACCCAACCGGGTGACTATCTCGAACGAAAAAACCGCGTAGATCCGTGATCCGCGGGTGGCAGTTTTAAGTGTGCCAACACACAAAAATACTCTTATCAACCGAATGCGAAAAGTAAGCCAATCAGCGCTAGCGTTTGGAAGCAGGATTTAGAAAATCCCTCAGTGAAACCTTCGTCTTGGGAAATGTGAAACGATCGCGCTGGATTGCAAAACGAATCGAATGGGGAATTCGTGGCGAAAAGGCGCTCCTATTTCGCGAGAATAATTATGGTGAATCGGTGGTGACTAGTGAGTGTTTGGAAGGTTTTTCGGTGGGCAACCCTCGAATCGCTTTGCGTGTGCGTCCTGCGAGCTATTGTGCAGTTTTTTTTCTCTCTCTCTCCATTAAAGTGCAGTGTAGCCGTTTACACTTGCATTGCACGCACGTGTGCAACGTGATTGTGGTGCCGTTGACACAACGGTTTATTTTAATCCTTTTTTCACGCGGCTTCGTTCAACAACGCCTGGTGATACAGGGAATGTAGGAAAAGTGCGATGTGCCATTTCGTGTTCGACGACGTGTTTTTTTGGAGGCTTTTCGTATAACAAACTAAATACATGCGGTTTAAATATAAATTTAATTATTAATGAAATAATCGCAACGCATCATCCATTCCCTAATATGCGACAAATTCAAAAGAGAAATCGTCTCGTTTCCTGTTGCCTTCTAGAGACGGTTATTCGTTTATCCGATTATCGATAAAAACGGTGTTGACGTTTGATCGCCTGAAGGGAAATAGACAGTTAATCCACGACAGCCCCGGGTCAGCCCTGGTTGGAGCAGAAATATTTCCACGCCAAATATCATATAGCGTAGAAAAATAATCGAATTGCAACACTGACAGGGTTGGTGCCGCCTTTGGGCTGAGAAAGTCAAGAATTGCGTTTATAGACAAGTTTTCATTGACCATGCCGCCATCATTTTAGTCTCCGTTCGCTAGTTGACATATAGGCGCCTACGCCGCGATCGTTCCGAGGCAGTTTAGGCGAATTAGAAAAGGAACTTGCCCGACCGCTGTTTTGCTGGCCTGCTTCCATGTAGCTGGTCATTTTTCTTATCATTAAAACAAAGAGCTAACGAAAGAGCGAGAGACAGTGCCCGAATGAGAAATAGAGATCACTTCTATGGTGGATAAAAGAGCGAAGTGAAATCGTTGCTCTCCTACGCATTCAAGATTGCGGTCAGATCAGAGACACTAAAAAAGTAAACGCTTCGAGCGCCACCCTTTCCATCGTCCGTCGACAGCCCTTAGCAACCAAACCCACCCCCCGGAGGGTAGCCCTTCCAAACAACCCTCGCCGAGGGCAAGTTTTCACATCGCAAACAATGAGCCCGCGATTGAGACGTGATCTCCCCTCGGCTTAAAGTACCTGCATGTGAAATCGAGGTACCGGCGAGAACATGGTCCGGTGGTCAATTATTGCGATCATTCGAATGCATTTTTTTTCGCCTGCTTTCCTGCTTTCTTATGTTTACATCACTCACATAGGCTCGGAAGAATCATGCAATGCTAATTTGTGCCTCTCAGATTGACGTTTACAAGCAAATAAAAATGCTCTCAGAAGATGTTGCATTTCTTGAATGGGAATTGAAGCACTTTTACAATCCACATCCTGCGCATAATTTCCTTCTGGCATGTGTTTCTGCTCTGCATAAACAAACGATCAATTGTGTTGCCAAAGGTCGGTGCGTGGATGAGGGTTTACTCGCTTTGACTCACCACCACCTCGAATAGTCGAGACCTTCCCTTTTTTTCCCTTTTTTAGTTACACACTATGTGCATAGCGCCAAGGTCGGCGGCAATTTTAATTAGCATGTGCTAGACACCGTTCAAGTTTGGTTTTTTTGTCTGTCATAATGGTTCTTTCTCGTCGCAAAAGCACGTATACCGCGAGCGTATGGTAACGACAAGGTGGCTGCTAATTAAATCATAATTTATAGCAAATGTCTACGATTTTCATACACGCAATGCGGTTTCCTTCGGTGATTTTTGGGCCGCCGATATGCGTCTCTCGACACGCGTGTGTTCACGGTGCCTTTTTTGGGAGAAAAATCGCTTTTTAATTTAATTAACAACACCATACCGACCGGTACGCTTGTTGGCGATTTCGCCCGGTAATGTGCTATGTTTGAAAGCATTTTTTTTTCATCGATCACTCTCCGCAACGTTGGTGATCGTTTGTCATCGTTCCGTCATCATCCAACCGAAACATCCAACAGATCCTTTTATGATGATTTCCCGATAATTAGTGCGCCATTTTTGTCGCGTTATGCGAACAGGCCGAAAAGCGCTTGATATGTTTCCTTGGATCGCTTTCTTTATGGTGGTGACACGCATCGCCTGTATCGCCAAATTCGATCGCTTACACGCGGGCCAATGGGTTCCGCCTAAATGGGAAAATCGGCTGACGACGTTCTTGTGAAATTTACACCTTCTCTAAGCGATGACTACGAGCTTTGTATCATGGCGGTGTCGAGCTTGATCTAGCACACAAATGGCTATGGCTGGAATGTTGCTCTCGCACCGTGCAATTCCATAAAGCACTACATGCACGAGTGGGAAATTGATAATGGTCCCTGGTCTACGTGCTCACTAGCTCGCATTTTCCGGTTTTCTTTGTCGACGAGGACGCCCACCAAAAAATGTATCACATGTAAAGGCACGCTTGTCGTCGTGGCAAATGGCAACGTGCACGGCGGCGCTAACGAACCCCGAGAGGGCAATTTTATTCGATAACCCCACTGAAAGGCGAGAAGTGTGGGCTTTTTTTATTTTTCCGAACCATTGCGTCGATCTTTGGAAGACAATTTTCTAAATACCTCCAGAGCGGCTAATCGTTGCCGCTCGTTCACGCTTAATTTGCGAAGGCTGTGGACTAGATTTTTCGACGTTTTACAACTATACACCACCACTTCCATAATGCGCTTTGAGATCACTTCTTTCCCCTCCTGTTCCACAGCAAACAGCATCAGAGCCGGCCTGCGTGATGCAGCGGCTGGTATGAGATATATTTATTCGAAAGCCACATTCACGACTCAGTTTGTTCTCAGAGTCCGTCATTGAGTTTCGATTGCTCAGGGAACTGTGGGTAGATCGGAATTAAGTTAAGCGTTTTATAGTTTCTGGTGATGCAGTAACCTTTTTAACGTTGAGCAATCTGAAAGTAGAGCATATAATATATTATTTTATTCGATCCATATAACATAAAGTCGAAAAGACAAATGATTTAATTAGATCATTTTGGTAAAACGTGTGAGTTCAGTTTGATTAGAATGGTATGGTACAACAATAAACGACAAGGTTCTGTGTTGAAAAAAATCTTTATTACCCTGATTATCATTTACCGATGGCTTATTATCATTTACCGATGGGAAAACATTTTTCCATTCAAATATGATGGCAATTAGTTCAGATATATAATTCGTCTGTTTCAATCAATTATATTTTCTTCGGTTTTGTTTAATGAATCTGTCCAAGAGACCTGTCGCTTCTGATTATGAAATGGGCCATGCTGAGCTGACCTCCAGTAATAAATTCTCTGGCAACACGCTCTTAATGCGTTACGTTAAGTCGCTTGACTGACAAAATGAATTGTTAATCTCCATCGGATGCACTGGCCATAACTTTGTTGATAAATCCGTAAGCCAGCCGAAGCAAGAGATTCACGCTCACCACGAAAATGAACCCGGGAAAGCGAACTGTTTAGAAAAATCCACCCTGTTGGGATGGATAACGGGTGAATCAGTTGTGGAAGGAAATTAATTAACCTCCAAATTTGGGTGCTTCAATTTGGAGTGTCTTTTGTGTGTCTGGCTGGCTTGTTTGTGGTGCTAAAGGAAAGAAAAGCCCTGCTCTCGCCAGCAAACTGTTCCCGCCGGTATGGGGGCACCGTTACCTTTCTGCAGTTATTCTTCGCACCTCTTTCAAACTAGCCGAAGAAGAAGAATGTTTTCCCCTTTGGCAAGATGCTTCGAGTATCCGCTAAATGGGAGATTTTCCTTCTTTCCACCGTTTTGAGATACCATCCATCTTCACCAAACGTTGCATGAACCTAGTGGCCTATTTTTAGCGCACGAGGCCTATTGAGAGAAGCTGTGAAAAAAAGATTCCGAAGCAGATGAAAGTACTTTCCTGCCAGCGGGAACCTTCGGCAGCTCTCAGTGCTCGATACTTGCCGAGACGCGTACGGCATTGAAGTCATTTTGTGTGCCGTAAAACGGACCCCCTTATCTGCTGCGGAAGCTTCTCCTTTGAGATGATGGGGCTCGGCTCGTTCCGAGTGGTCGAGAAAATTGAACAATTCTCGCTTTCGTTCGGTCAGGGGATGATGTCGATGATGATAGCTGTACCGTTGGCGTCGCTCCGCGGCCGTGTGCTCTGATCTATCTTGAAACCTACTCGCGAGGTGGAAGACTATTCGCCCGAGCCCTTAATAATACCGAATGCGGCCGTTCGACACGGACCGCCACAAAGGCGACACAGGTATGTTGGTCACGTTCTCCTGGGGCTTTCTCCCGACCGTGGCCTCTCTAGCGATCTCTCCTCGCGGGAACGTTCGGTGATCGAGCAATCAACATATTTTCTAAACATATTTACTGGCAAAATCTTGCCTTCGTGTGGTGTGGTCGCCCTTCAAAGGGATCCGTTGCACGGATGTGGGCGCTGCGGGAGATTCGGTTCGTCACTTGTGCCACTAGTTAAATCTTTCGTTTACTTGACACTTGAGAGTTTTTAAGGGAACCCACCCGACCCTTCACGTGGCTGGAAAAGAAAGTTGTATCGTGTTTTTATCTGCTGTCTCTTCATGAAGAGAAAGATTAAATATAAATACAAAAAGAGTAATGCCCATAAAACACCAAGTTACGCTTTTTAAATCCATTATGTGGTTTGGATTGCTTGATTTTATGGGGTGTTAAAAACGTATAAACTGTAAAATGTGCTTTTAATTAATTGTAGCACAAGTGGTTTTTGTGTCTCTTTCACACGGCCGCATTACATATTTTTGTGATATTCGTAAGATCAATTTTGTATACTAAATTATATTATCCATTATCGTTACATCGTGAACTAGTTCATCGGAAAAGTTTTGCCATTGTGCTCCAAATCATAATTTTGTCACTATTCCAATATAAAATGGTTTTAGCGGCTGATTGATGCATTTGATTGACCTTATTTTCAAACAATAGTTTTATGATGGTTTGTTGTTTTATGTGTGCACTTCCACATTTGTAGTTTCTTTTGTTTTGCTCTCCAATTTCACGACGAAATCGAAACGATGAAAGGCAGCCAAATCATGACCGCACCTTCCAATGTGTGTCTCTTTTTCGTATCCGGCTGATTGGGGGTTAATGGGAAAAAACGCTTGGTGTTAGCGGTTCCACGATGGATCGGGCGATTCGAACGAAGAACCCGAGCTCCGGGACCATCAGATTCGTATCGCGTCGACCAAAGGTCCATTTAATTACGTAGTCCGTCTGCGTAACGTAGGAAACAGAAGCACATTCGCTGGAGCGCATGCAAAGTTGTCCCTTCGGTTGTTGTTGCCGAACGATAGCGGATCCAAACGTGCTTTCCGTGCCAAAGTGGGCCGGTAAAATCTGGTGTACGTGTCACTTTTGGTTCAATAAACACCCTTGCAACTTCACCGGGCTCGAACGAGAGCCAACTGGCATAAGATCGGTGTCGCGAAGGGAAAATCTTTAGTGTCACAAGGCAAGATTAATGGTGCACCGATGGCCGTGAAGGGAAAGTATGTGTACGCCGTGCCGATTCTCTTCGCGAGTTCAACGCTTTCCTTCCCAAAGCTGCCGGTGCTCAAGGCAAAAGGCAGATGGATGTCTGTTTTGCCCTCTTTTATTTCGACAAGCGATTGTTGATCTTAAGTGATTTAGTTTTCGCACTGGTGTGCGATAGTTGATCGTAGAAAACGTGATGGATTTAGATTTATCTTTTGGAAATTTTTAATTGTACCTTGATAAGTTGTGTCAAATTCACATTATCAGTATTTTTACAAAAGAAAATCACGAAAAACAACAGAAAATTTAAACGACTTCAATATGCTTCAAATAAGTCAAAAAATCGATCTATGGCATAAATTTAGTCAAATCAAACAGCAGGTGTGCGCTTTTCTTTGCATGTGCAACAAACACGCACACTAGCACTAAACATTCCAATCTACCACAATCATCGCTTAGCAAGGCATTGATTCATGCTACCGTGGCATTCAAAGCAGTGCAGTTCCCTTATGACCGGCTTTGGCTGGAAGAACGTTCTTCTGTTTCGTTCGTGCTCTAGTGGGCTCTCTGCCAGTGGGCGGCTGTAATAGCGTTCCAAGGTATGCAATGTGTAAGGGGCGGGCTCCAACACTCTCAGCTCTGCTACCCTGTCTAATCTTTATTTAATTGATCTCCCATTTTTAGTCAACTTTGCCGACATGTGGCTTAAGAACGGTTCTTGATTAATCGACGGTGATTGCGTAATCATACCACGCATCGCCGGTGCTGCCGGAGAAGCCAGCTTGATCTGCTTATTATTTCAAGTCAGGCTCTTCACGTGAGTGTCAAAAATGTCTCAAGCGCGCTTCATTCTGGCATCAGTTTGAGTCGCGCTTGTTGGGTTTTATACCACTGTTGTCACCAAATGAACAACACACATCTCGATGCTAATGGAAAACTCCCCCGTTCGGGAGGCAACCTGATTAATAGTACGGCGTGTTTATTTTCCTTCTCTGTCTCTGTTCCCAGCGAACAGTGGATGTGGTGGATTCTAACGCCCTCCGAGTGGTCACAAGATGCCACCTACGGCTTTCTATTCTACCACCGTGAGGCGGAAGTGATCCAATACATGCACGCATGCCATTCATTCTCACGGGGTTTTAAACTCGCAACCAAGCTAAAACGGCGAAATGAATGGCTTTTGACCAAACGGAACACTCACGAGCGTTTACGAGCCTTGGAAGCGATAAATCCAACACCCTATATCATTTGCAACGCTTACGGCGAGTCCTACGAGCGTGTTATTTCGAAATGAAGGTGATTTTTGCTGGCCTGATCGAGTAGGACAATTTTTAGATTTTTCATTTCCTACTTTTGGGATAACAAAATCTTTCGGGTACACAAGAGTTGGTAATGCATTACAATAAATATTGCCATCATATGCACTGACGATTATTGCAGCCAAAATGCGCGCTTGTGTTTGGGTGCTATTCTACACAACAGAGAACAGGTTGTCTGCATAATTCCAGTTGAATAACATTCGATATCTTTTGTCATTATTTATCTCCCTTCTCTTCTGCCTATTTGAACCTGATCAGTGAATTTAATTTTATTTGCATATGTTTTTAATCTTCTCTCGACTGTATCCGAAGGTGTATCGACTTGTTTCGTTGCTTACTTATTTGCTTTCGCTCAAAACCCGAACAAACACTGCACGAATAAGCCATCCAAAACAGGTTCATCGCTGTTCCCTGCATTGATGTCTTTTAGTGACAATCATAAAGGCAGTTAAAAAAAACGCTTCGACCTTGATCATTTGACCTTTGCATCCATGGCCCATCATTTGCTTGTTTTTTTTTATTGTGCATGATGGTAGGTTGTGGCTTGTCTCACCGCAAAGTGATCCTTAATCCCCGATATGATATAATTATTCGGAATGGTCGCGATCGAGCGAAGACCGCGAGTTTGGCGAATCAATGTTATTTATGCAAACAAATCCAATAATCGCACAACTGGTTTCTCGGTTACATAATTAGGCACGCTGCTGTCGGGATTTCTAAATTACGGTGCTTAACAGATGCTCACAAAAATATGACAATGACGTTGTACCATCGCCGAACAGGAAGTTGACGTCAGGTTTAAAACCCCACGTGTCGCTTGCGATGGTACCATGCCCAATATCGAATGGCGCTCGAATGGGTGGGTGTATCTTTGTTGTTCCGTTCCATCTATTTTAAAATATTGAGTAACGCGACAAAACTCTAGATCTTCCTTAAGCGATCGACCGGACAAAAGAGTCCGGAATAGAATCATTACGAGAGCCGTTAAATTCCTCAACATCGAATGAGCCAACTGGCTGACGGCACTGTTCGGTGGCACGCATTTGTGGATGTATCCATTCTGCGCCCGACAGTTGAAGCTTGGAAGTTTGTGAACAATTTAAATATGTAAATTATCCGTCGCCTTATTCGAACGCCGCGGGCAACAAGTTTTTCGAATTCCGTTGTCAATAATACACCCAAGATTGAGCTGGCCATTGCCGGCAGCCTGTGTTGTTTGCCAACTTTTTAGCACCACCCGAATTCGACCGTCCTTCTCGCTGCTGGCCACCGCTCGCTGGTCCCATGATGTGGTCCACCATTTGGTGTTCAATTTTATCAAAAATGTTTACCTTCTAAGCGGCTCGAAATTTTTCCGGTTCCACACGGTGGTGGGTGCGATAGCGAGAAAGGATTCCAGTCTTCTCTTGTGTGGGATAAGCATTCGACATTCTCAGACACAACGGCTGGCTAGAGCAAATATAAAATCAAAAACAAATAAATAAATAAAGCAGCTACCTCATCGCAAATTGTGTCTTCCTAAAAATCGTACTGGTGGCAGGATCGAAACGTCGAACGAATCGAAAATACAGTCAGAAGAGTAGTGAAAAAAAAAACGAACCATCTTACCGGCTGGCATAATCGTCGGGCTGAAAGGATAACGAACGGGATGGCCATCGCCCTTTTCCCGCAGGCAGAGCTTTTTTTTTTGCTTGGAAAAATTGCCCAACCGTAAAACTCACAGACACACCCCAACGTTGCTTGTCGGGAATGTGACTTCTGTCTTGCAGAATCGAACCGAATGAAAATCGAGAAAAGAGAAGGTGGAATCGCAGCCGCAGCAGCAGCAGCATCAACAAACCGGCTGACCGTACGCGATGACAATGGAAAGTGCAAGTGCGAATCCGAACATTGTGCAAATGGAGAAATTTGTCAAGCGTGAGAAAATCGACTACCGATACGACCGAGTGTGATATAGTTGGGATTAATTCGAATTTTCCGCGACCGAGCGGAACGAGATGAAACTAAAAAGTGGCTGTGGCGAACGAGCTTTGTGAGTGAAAAAAAAAGATATTACACAAAAGCGCCGATAACTGTACGGATAATTGCGAAAATCTGAAACCAATTCAACAAACGTCATTCGACAAAACGCGTCAGCATTGCTGACTACGAAGCGCCTTCTCTGAGGGTTATCGTATATTCTGTGCGATTACGTATTATTCGTTTGCGTGCGTGTAAATGAGAGAAAAAGTGGGAACGAAAACGAAGTAGAAACGCAAATTCATCGCCGTTCACAATGTTTGCGCCGAGAAATTCGTCACCTCCGCTGCATATCTACAACAGCGACGAGGTGGCCGCCTATCAGGTTAGTATACGTGCTCGCTGTGTGTGTGTGGTGATTATGGTGTGTCTGTCGTCCCGTTGACATAACAACGAGCTTGCTGGGGGTTGATTCTGGTGATCGGAAAGCGCAGCAGCATATGCTTGTTTTTAGAGAGGAAATCTCGTGCCTCATGTGACCGCAGCAGAAGGGAGAGACCAACGAAAAAAAAGGAAGGCTTTTATGCTTCCGTCCGTACTTTCTCCCTGAAGAGAAGGGAACCGATGGAGGAAGTCTCCAACCATCCCCCACGTGGCTGGAAAGGGTGTGTTTCGACGTCGACCCACACCACCCTCGGGCACCATTCTATTTCGGAGCAATTTTCGAAACATTTCGCTGTGGGGGCATGCATATTCCCTTTCGATGTCTCTGTGTTTGTCCGGTGAAAGTCTCTGTTTCACCGTCGGCACTAATAACGCCGCTCATTCGTGTGTTCGCCCTACAGCTCGCCCTAGCCCATGGGGGTGCATCTCGGGTGTCATTATTGAGCGCTCACGACACACTCGCCGGGGGTGCTGATAGGTGCGAGACACACATACACACACACGCGCTGTGAAGGAAAATGAATCCCTCTTCCAACTAGTATCGTGGGCAGCTGCGCAAGTAGATAGCCGAAAGTGAGTGGTCACCCCATCATCTCACTCTGTCAGCGACTCATGCATCCCTAGGGGCGTTTACATTAAGCGAAATATGTTGCATTCTGTCGCCGGTTGACAGAAACGGCGGGATAGTGGTCGGATCTATCTCGCCCTGATGTCCGGTCTCGACGTCGTGACCATCACTTACATGGTGTGACCGTTTTTCACGGGTTTTTGTGTTAAAATTTACGACTTCCATCCGACGCCGACCACAAACGGGCGCCGCCGACGACTGTCAATCACTAGCGGAGTGCACACTTTTGGTGGCTCAAATGCGGTTTTATCTGTCCAATGGAAAGTCCCCCAGCGGACTTTCGATGACAGTGTGACTTTTGGCACCGCATTTGATCCATAAAAAAAACCCCTCGCTGGATTACTGCTCTTGATCGCTCTATCTCGGGTTTTGAGCTCTCGCGAGGGAGTTGAATATCGCATGCGATCCACCTACTTCTAATGGATCAAGCGAACATGAGCTTTCATTTTCAACAACGCAAAATGCAACGAAAATGGTATTTAAATCGCGTTGTGAATGATTCAATTTATGGATGAACTAACTGGAGCCAGCACCGGTTTGGAGTGATTAAAACGCTGCACGCTGGAGAATTCGCCCGCATTCTTCTATCGTTCGCTCTCGGTTTTCTCCATGCTACCGTGTTTTTTTCCTCTTCATCAACCGACCAGGAGATCATAAGCGAAACCGCTTAGTGATTTTGCATTAGTAAGCAACTGTGCGCACCCGCTCGATCATCCCTTTCATCCGTCGTCCTTCACGGTAATAGGGGCGCATTAATTGCCGGCTGGCGGTGAAATTGCTCTAAATTATAGCTTCACAGTTAGCAGTTGAGGTTCCGCTGCATGATGTGGCTGTGAGGTGAGCAGTAGTGACGAGAAACAGAGAGAGAGAGGGAGAGAAAACGCGAGCTTTTAGAACCGCACGTCTCCAAAGGTGTGGCGTTTGAAGCAATACGCTGCTGCAACACGTCAAACGAAAGGTTGGCCGGTAGATTCGCAATTTTGTTTCTGATCGAACGTGTTTCACACGGTTGTCGAGGGTGGTTTCGGGCGGAATTTGATGCATTTATTTTGAAGGCATTTGGTATGAAGGCTTCCATGCCGACTGGTTCACTGTGAAGGCTTCTTTTGCTTCAAGGATTTTTATATGAAACAACGCAATGCTTTGTGAAAGTGACGATTGTTTAATAAAAATGTAAACCCTTTTTAAAAATTGATCATTCGATTGAAGCTACTAATTTGACTGCCAAACCTGATAAACCTAATTTTTGTTGGTTGAGTGAGAAGTAATGCAACAAAATATGATTTTTAGTAGTTTTCTACAACACAACTGTTTTTATTTAGTATTCATAAAAAAACAACTCCACTAAATCACTTTTTATGCAGTGGTTAGCTTTAAAAATCCGCTATAAATTTAAACTACGATATTATTTCAAATTTGTACCTGTTGTGATAATAAATCATTAAGCGATATTTATGTATCATAATGAATCGGAAACTTCTCACCGGTGCTAATTTGTACCGATAGCCGCCTGGACCGGTTCGGTCATGATCGGGCAAATTTTATGGTTCTCAGCGACTCAGGGTTTTAAATCACCGTACGTGTGCGTCCCTCGTGGTGGTGTATGTTAGCGATTTGCGAAACAAAACCCCCACAACCCGGTCGTCTCAGTAACAACTTCGCCGATGACGATGATACCCACCACCGACAACGTCCACCATATACGGAGCAACACGGCAAACGGTGTGATGCGCGAGGAAAGAATTATGTCATCCTCTGGCCCAGCCTCTCGGCCAAGGAGGCCCACGAAGGTGAAGGTGTGTCGATGTAAAAGAGCACTACAACCCAAGCTTGCGTTTGCTGAGAAACCTGTGCCTACAGCTCAGAGTGTGTAAACAATATCCAACCAAGCTGAGAGATAAGCTAGTCCTAGCTCGCTGTTGGTTGTAGAAATAACCCAAGTCTAATGGAATATTTACATCGCACCGTCGTTTCTCTTGCTACGGACTTGTGCGTATGCCTTCCACCTGCAGCACCCGTTTGAGATTTTTATTATTATTTCCTGACCATATGGTCGCGTTTTGGGTCGTTTTCAGTGCACCGGAACGACCCACTGAATGGACGGTAGGTGCATCAGTAAGATCGTACATCAAACGGGTAAACGGTGCACTAAATCTTGCCCGAATTTTCCAACGTTTCACTCGAAATGAGGCGATAGGCTGTCAAAATGCTTCCTACATGCAGTTAAAGCCTCCCTAACGATGCGCCACAGCAGCTCACAGTGATGTAGCTTTTATTCACGGTTCAGCTCGTAAACTTGGATCTCGAATCCGTCCGCAGCTCGAGAACGGACCATGTAAACGGCCATCATTAGCTCCCCTTAATGAACTCATTCGCATGTAAATACCCGCGCCACAGCCTCGCGAGACGGCGTCGTCTTCCATTTGGAAAGTGATTCAAAAAGCACAACTTGCGACCGTCGGATGAGGCCAAGGGCCGAAGGAGATCGAGGGCATCCAGGGAGGCGCCTTCTTTCCGCACAATCTAGCCGCACCAGTGTCAGTAGAATCAATAGATGTCATTCATACGGCGACATACGCTACACACAGGCACGTTGTGAAAACAAGGTAACTTTGATATGCATCTTCATGTAAGGGGTGTTTTTTTTGCTTTTTCACAAAGATAAAAGTCCTAGCTCGAGGGCGTGCTAATGTTTTGCGCTCATGCTAATGCGCAGTATCGTAATGTGCGATATTTTTGCTTTACGATTGTTGCACTTCTCCTTTACATTGGTTCAGTGTTGATATGCAATCCAAATCACACGAATTACGATTTAGAATTCTATAAATCATCGCTTAACAGGTTGACCTGTTCTCTAAGTACGACTAACTAAAAAGAGGCTTTTTGTAACAATTTCCACTGCAGCATACTCTCGTGAATAGTAAAACGAAACCCACGTGTTGCACTCGACGATACATGTGTGCATACTTTTGTGGCGATCACGAATGCCTTGAGGAACGATCGGTCACATCTCGCTATAATTGCTGTGATTATTCCCACGAAGATGACGCTGTCAGATAGTAACACGATTTTTCCATCCCATCATGTGCGAGTGCTATCGATCGATCCAAGTTTGGTTTGATGTGATGTTTTTATGCGATCAAAACAAGTAGATTTATGCTGCTTCATTGGCGGCTAGAGACGGCTCCGGAGGGAGTTGATTGATCGCTAGTGGAATTGGATGTTCCCACTATGAGGAAAACAGATGCGATGGGTTACGTTCATAGTGTATCTTTGGAATGTAAATGAACAGACTGAAATCTGAATTAAGGAAGCTCAATTTTTAGTGTATTTTTGTTCCTCACAAACATCGTTTCGCAATGAAATAACCTTGAACTAGCTGCATGACATTTATGTAACATTATTTCATTCCGTCATAGACTTCCCGAGAACCACCCGTTCGCATCAAATTTGCTCACGTATCACGTTTTCTAAGCTAATAGCGGACGTGTGCCACACTGAAATAGTGTGCTACCGGTTAGAATCGCAATTTAAAGGCTAGCAACACAGTATGCCTCTGCTCGTTTGCGAGTGTGCTCGGTTGTCTTTGAATGTTAAGCGTCATTATATTTCGTGCAAAACGATCGATGCAACTCATGCTCAAGTCGTAGAGTTTTAATGTTCTTCCTGTGGAAATTAGCATATTTTTAATATTTCCTCGAATGACAAAATCGTTGTTTAAAATCATCCATCCTAACACCATCACTGATCCTAGAATAAATCCCTACTCTACAAAATCCTACGATAGCTTAATTTGACACGAAACTGTCATGAGAATTTTATTACCCGTATACGAACCAGCGCTGGAAAAGGAACCTTGCAAGGAATGTAGCAATCATAGAAAATTCCTGTAACTGAAATGATACCAACCCAGCTAGACAAATCTTCAAAGCGTCTTGTCGAGTGTCCAACAGGCGAACAACGCGTTACGTAGAATTTAAATTAGGCTTCCGCGTTTAGTGCCAGCGAGCAAGTCGAGACGTTTGCCTTTTCCTATTGCAACAGTGAGGTTCTGCTGCTACTTGAAAATGCACGCCCAGGGAGCTTTCGCGCGCGTTATCATGTCACAGGGTGCGCTTTTGCACCGCCGCTCGGTTCCGTTCCGTTTCATCAAACGTGCGAGGATGGGGTGGAAAAATACGCGAGTCAGCGAACGAAAAGCGACTGTCTTTGATGGATTTCCTGTGGCGCATAGGAAGTGAGCTCTCGGGAAGAAGCTCACACAACGACGACCCGCAACCCCAACGGAACGGTACGGCTGAAAATGGTGCGCTCGAATGGTCGTTTCGCTAAAGCCACGTAGCCACGGCAATGGAAGAGCATAACTATAACGTCGCCTGTGTGGGGTGGTGGGTGCATGATGAAGGAACAGTTGGTTGTCGGAAAGCATGGGTGAGAAGCAGCAGAGGGGTACCGTAAGCTTATGCAAATCGTTCGAAGCTTGCGCGAAAGCGTTGAAAGCGTCTCGCAGCGACGAAAAACGGTATGCTATGCGTAACGACCCTTTGCTAACGGTTGGTTAGCTACTTTACCCCTATTCCGTTGGTGGTGTGTTTTCTGTCTTCTTCTTCGTTTTTTTGTCTTCTCTCTGTCCCGTGTGCGCCTGGTGTGCGGGTGTCCACCAGGCGGGACGGAGTTGGTTTTACGAAGCGAACGACCGAGCCCGGTCGCAAAAAAACTAATAAACATATTATACGGTACCGTTGCTTCAGACGCACCCGTCTCACAGCTGGCGAAAAAGTTCGATTTGGTGCATTCGGCAGCAGGAAATGCATTCACCAGCCGCACGCTTGATTACCGGTGAAAATGCATAACCAACACACTCGGTGTCGTTCACCAATTTACCAGCAAAAAAGCTCGAGAAATCGATTGCGTTTCTTAAACATTCTTCAAGGTATCCAAAAGAGTTACAAAACTCTCCAGATCGAAGCACCACTAAATTATGCTCCGAATGTTCAACTTTGAAATGTTCTACACTAAATTTGAGCTTTTTTCCTTTCAAGCAAGCGATTCAATTCATTTTGGGATCAACCACGAAGCACGTTCCAAATCTCGGTAAAATTGCCTCTTTATTACTGGAACTGCTGTTCGCTTCGGTTGGGTTGCCTGTCATCGGCAAAAGATAGTTCTGGTTCACACTTTTCATGAACCACTTGCTCCTTGTTTTTGTTTTATTTTTTGTATGAATTTTCGTCTCAGTTTCGCCATGCTCGGGTTGTTTTTTATGCGATGCTTGTATCAGTGTGCTGTTGTCCTCATTCTTGGTATTTTATTTTGTATCGATTTCCCGAAGGCTTCGTTCATTTGCCTTTGTCCTCGTTACGCGAGCCAGCGATGCCATAGAGTGCTTGGGAAAACTTGAATAAAAATTGACGATAAAACTTCTACTCCATTGAATTGAGTTTCAACAAAAAAATATGAACGATTTTCTTGTACCTTTTTACCTTATCATGGCACGAATTGTTCGCTTTTGAGCAGGCTGCTTTACGAAGATACGATTCTCTCTCTACCTTGTTGGCTCGTTCCAAACAGCTGCCCTGGAAGACGTATTCTTGGGTAAGTTTTCGTTATTGAGCACTACTAGAAAGCGAAGTGAAAAGTATACTTCCAAAAGTGAAAAATCTCAACCGTATTAAAATTAATGCCGTGAATGCTACACCCTAAAAGGGAAAGCTAATTGAGTGTCATTGCTCTGATTATCGTATTCCTTCCGTAAAGAGTGTAAGTCATTGCTAAGGCTCTGAAAAAATTCAATGAAGGATAAAATTTGCAGAAAAAAAAGTGCAATGATAAAACGATAAATAATTCATCCATTGTAGGGTATTGCTTGGTAGTTCCAGTTGCAGTTTCTTCAAACTGCCTTTTAAAAACATTTTAAATAAACCAAACCTCTTTTAAATATGACATGATTTTCGAATCGCACAATTCCGATACCGTGCATTCGATTAGCATGTTCTTTTGTTGCGTTAAAGTAGACAGCATTCTGACATTTATATTGTGTGCGCTCTAGCCTCAATCGATTCGATCGTGGCGGTCAGTTCGGCGCAGAAATAGTAACGTAGCGCCCACGGTAAAAATGGGGAAAAAAGTCTCTGCTTCCTTTTCTCGTTTTTACGCTTGTTCTGCCGTTTTTTTGTTGCTTCCATCGATGTGCCCACAATTTGCCTTCCACGCGACAAGAAGTGATGTCGATTCTGCGACGCCATTGCCCAGTTTCGCGGCCAGCGAGATGCGTGTGTGGGGGTCTAAATTGCATCAATATTTAATTTATGTGCCTATTGACCACTGCCCGGTACGGTGTGGTACAACAACGATGGTCGATAAATTTCATATAAAAACAAAGCCACAAAAAATCACACACAATTTTACGCTCCAGTCCCGTGCTAGCTCACAACGCCTGTGGGTTTTCAGAATCCAGCGGAGGTGCTTGCTTGGAGGTTAGGTCAGTAGTATTCGGAGATACTACTTCGATCACCGCTCACACACGTTCTCGGAGTGTTACGAATTCATTTTGCTGTACCATTCATTGACGCTTGAATTTATCCTCCAATTTTGAATGTGTTACGGTAAAGAGAAGGTGCAAAAAAATCCATCATCACCAGGTGTCACTTTTTGGATTGTGGAATTAAGAAATCCTCTTCGAGGGTTATGTCTCTGTACTCGAAATATGGAAAGGTAAAGAGAAAGGCAAAATTGCAAGCGAACCCAATTCCATTTCAACCACCTGAACACCCAGGTCCCGGGTGGACCTGTCGCACCGGGTACGTTCCGCCATGCCATAATTTGATTATTATGGCCGCTTTACTACTTCCGTCCGTCCTGTCAGGCTGCCGGCGTTTCCTAATCTTTTGCTATGCCTTTTTCTTGGTCCACTCGGAAGCCATCGACCTCGCGGGTGCTGCCAGTAAAGGGTCAGAGGTCTTTCGGTTTATTAAGTGGATGTCTTGTGGCGTGTACCGCGTCCCGCCGTGGCTATAATTCGATTTGCCCAGTGCTTCATGGCGGTTTGGTTAAATCGTCACTCGAGGACGATGGTTTTCCTGTTTCGCAGCGCTCATTTGCAGCGGTCCTAATCTTTGCGACCACTTCCTGCTTTTTCTTTTCCGCAAAGGGAACTGTCGAACGCACGTGAAGATGGTTGTTGCAGAAAAAGTTCACTTTACTGATGGTGCCACCTCTGCTGCCAGCTGACAGAACACACATGCGTTCCCGGAAGTGCTGGTCGGCACTTGGTGGCTTTCAACTCTGGCGAAAAGTCCGATTACGGCCATGCACCTTCTTCGGCCCTTCTCGATCTCGCTCACAAGCGCGGGAAAACGTTTCACTTTTCATACGAAGCCAAAGTCGATGCACTTCTCAAACATTGGCACATGCAAGGTTCCTTCCGCTCATCCGCAGGTGGTGGTCGATTTCAAAGCGCTAAGCAAACTCAATTAGGCGTAATGATTATTTCACTGTGCCAAAGCCGCCGTATGAGCTTTTTGTCGGATAAAACTTCTCCCCATCTTCCACGCGTTCGCTAATGAAAGAGCGGAAGTTGGGAAAATATCTTTCTCTTCGCCCCCAAAGTGGCTCTAGATGGGATCGACCATAGGCACTGTCTTCATTATGGGCTGTGTTTGGAGAGCGTCAATGAATCATCGGGATGCTTTTTGGTGCTGGTGGAAAAATGACACTGCACCGTACGAATGCGGCATGCAGTGCTATTAGCGTTTTGACTTATTTCTTCGCTTTTACCTTTCGTTTCCTGGACAATCTTGGCCGTTCATCTTATCCCAGACTCCAGCAAGTGTTCGTGAAAGGTGAAAAGTGTAAACGCAGTAGAAGAAAGTTGCCTCGTCCTAGTGCATGAGTTGATGGCAAGAAACAAGGGAACTTAATTATTCACTCCTTGTATGATTTATGTTTGTGTTGCCCTTTGACAGAGGCTTAGAGGAGTGCGTGTTGTTTGTAATTACACGGGCTTCATCTCTTACCCATATATGAAGAGTTACTTCAAAACGTATGAAGTTCCTGTCAGCTGCTGTGATTGTGTGAAAAATTAGTTAGGGTGCCAGAGAGTGCAGCAAACTTAAAAAAATCAATATAAATTATCATTCAAACATAAAGTTTTCAATATCGCATAACAACTGACTGTTATATCGATCGTTGCATCAGGTTTATTAGAGAACCTTTATTTCAATGAAGCATTTCTGTCGATGTAAAAAATGTAGTGTGTAGGTTAAGCAGACTCATCCCCCTCGAATCGAATAATTCCCATCGATTTAGCGAATAGTTTTTACAACGCGATTCAAGCATCCGGAAATTCCATTACACGACCTACACGTACGTTTCATTGTTGTTTTTTTTTGCCGTTCTATTCGAGCGAGAAAAATCTCATAAACCACCTCCGGAAGCCATCGGCAGCTTCGATCAGTTCTCCCGAATGGCACAAATCCTACGCATCGCGGCCAGAACCACCTTAAACTCCAACGGTCGTTGTATTTTTAAACAGACAAAAAACGGGAAAATCAGCACGGTGGCTTCTCCGCTGCCTAACTGAGAAAAGATCGCCTTTGTGCTTTAATATGATTTTAATTCATCTAGCTCATAATTCAACATGACGATGGATCATATTTATCGCGCCCGGGAATGCAAATCTCGCCTGACAAATGAAATCTAAAAAAAAGGTGATACATATTTCATCGAAAATGCCTACCGCGCGGGCGACAAGGCATATTTCCTCGAACAAGTGTTTTACATACGTGCCCGAGCACGTCTTCAATGTCGATCCCAAAGACGTAGTTTGCGTAGGACGAATTTGCCGATTCCTTGTCGATGATTCGCGGCAGAGCAATTAATCATAAGCACAGGGTGAAACCCTGGCTCTGAAGGAAACAGAAACGATCTTGGCGTTTGGCGTTGCTCGAGATAGTTCGTGCATGTTTAATCGTCCCATTGCGCATTGGTGTGATACTCGAGACGCCCGGGTCGTCGATCGTTATGGACACGCGTCGTGAAGCAAGCGCTTGAAATGATTTATTTCGACCTGTTCTACCGCAGAAGGAAGCCAAGCGGGGGACCTCTGAGAGCCACCTGTGCTGTGGGGGATGGTCGGTTGCTTTCGAGGAAGCATTTTCGCGATGAAACAGGAAGAAACCGTAGCAAATCTGAAACGCACGAACTGCGTCGGAGTAGATTGGTGTAGAAAGGTTTATTGCTCATCTTCTGGCTATCTGCTCGAGGAATCGCACTTCCTTTTACTCCCTGTGGTCGGTATTAATTCGGTAGCTCGTACTCAACCTGCCTCGCACGCTATTTAATATTTGTGTGTACTTCTGCTCGTGCGCGCGCTTGTTTCGACCAGCGGAATAAACCAGCAAGAGATGGAATGGAAGGGCAACGATGCAGCACGATTCACGATTGCAACTGCATATTCAAATATGTGCACGCCGTGCATATGCGTGCTGTGCTTACTTCCGGCGAATGGATTTCGGCTCGGGCTTGGGAACAACGGCGTTGGCTTAAATGGGCGCCATCGGCATTGGCCATGAAATGTAATGAGCTTTTAATCAGGTGTGCACCCTGCTTTTCGGTCCTTTGGAGGGAGAATGTAATGGGCGGGCTAGCACGCCTGTGCACGCACATTTGCTTCGCCGGATGTAAGCGCAATTGTAAAAAGTATTTATCGTAAATTGGTGCAACTATATCCAAAACTGCAGTTAACGAAAAAAAATGTGAGATCAAATTTAAGATTTTATATATCTTTTTACAGACTGAAAAGAGATCTGTTAAAGAGATATAGCATCAATAAAAAAAAGTCTTTTTTAAGTCATTAACATACTTTTCATTTGCATTCGGCTTTAAATAGGTCAAGGAAAGTCCTAGGGATTATTGCATTTTAATTTTTTTTTTAGCAGAACGACAGCTAAATTTAAATTTTGGTCAGCTTAACGATGAGTGTTTTTCACCAGGCCCCGCGAACGGTGCAATTTGTTTTAGCTAAATGTCTTTGATGACTTCATGATAATCCTCTTACATCCGCAAGCAACAGCAGCAAGTTGGTAGTAAAAAGTAGTCCCCACGCGTCAAAAACGAGAAAAGGTCATATTTCATAAAAATTATCCGCGCCACGGTGGCGCTGCAATTGGCAATTGAAATGTTCAACAACCTCGTAAACCATTAAACACGCTATCGTGCGTAAGCAGTGAAGTAGCAGAAATTAGTGTCGCCTCAGGAGGAATCTCAGGAGGGCTGCAGAAAATCACGGTCATAAACATCCCTTCGACTGTCAGTAGCTCCCTTCCACAGACAGCCCCGCGTGTGTCAATCCAATAAACATCAGCTGGAATGCGAATGGTGGGCGGAAAATTCTACCGAAGGCTGTCCCGACCTAGACGCACGGGAGGCCGCACAACATCGACGCAATGCATCTCGCCCTTCGAGTGTCTCGTGGGTAAAGGTGTCGCGAATAATTAATCCCCGCTTTATGACACAATCAACTCAACCTGGAGTGGCGGGCGAGGTTCCGACTCGTTCTGGAGGCCAACCGAGGGAAGCCGTTCCAGCCCAATAGGGGCAAGAAGTTGGACCAAAGCACACTTCATCCACGTGAAGCAGGAATAAGATGCTTGCTGGCGTGTGTGACGGCTCGTCAAGACGCGCAATGTTCGCTTTGTTCGCAACAAACTGCCGCCGTAACTGCAACCGTAACCAAAGATGGTGATCGAGACCGAAGACCCTTCTGTTGGCGTGTGTGGACGTTCGTTTTCCAGGGGCGATTCAATTAGTAGCAGCAGATCCGTGGCTACTCTCGAGCAAAAACGGCCTCCCAGCAGGCGTAGATCGCCTCAACCTCACACGTGCCACATCTCTCCAGCAGCAACAGCAGCAGCAGCAGTGAAGGAAACATCATATCTTCCGGCTCGTATCGGATTACCCGGCCCCAGGGGCCATCGGAGAAACCGACGTGATGTGGCTCATCGATTGCGCTTCAGTTACGATCAGTGTGGCCTAGTATTTGCTGGACAGCGGCGGCCAGTTAGTCGGCTTGCATTACAAAATCCAACTCGGTCGGTCCCTTCGCTTCATCCTTGTTACGCAGCCAGCCACCCACTGGGCGGGAGAAAACGTGTCGTCCGTCTCGATCGATCGATCACCAGATGATGATGATGATGATGATCGTGATGAGTGTAACGATGGTCCTCGGGCGCGGTTAACGAGGGTGGCGTGTTCGATTCTCGTTGCGCCTTTGCGCCAGTACCGCCATCAATCCGCGCCGGTGGGTGCAATATCTCGCTGCACCGGATGACCCACTTCCTGGATGCAATGAAAAGAAAAAAAAAAGGGGCGCTTTCTCAAGCAGAAGGTCTCCCGCCGAAGGGTGCTGGCCAACCTAATCCCGGGCGTTGAATGAAACGAAATATAAATAACCGTGTTTGGAAAGCAATGCGAAAGATCAACATATTTTTCCCTGCCTCGTTAAACATCAATGTGTTTAGCTTGTTTTTGCATGCGTGTTTCGCAAGTCTGTTTACGTAAAGGAGGCGATTTTTTTCCTTCTTTTTCCCACGGCGAGATGACCTTGAGGCATACGAGTGGAGGACAATTGTGGTGGGTAGATGGCGCATAAAATAAGCATAGCAGCGCACCGTCGGCATCATATCGCTAGAGAAAAGTTTTTCTTCGTTCTTTGACATCAGAGCCCCGAAATATTCATGGAAAACATGAAATCGTTCAAGAAAAACGGATAAATTACTTTAAATAATGAAATATTGTACAATTGTTGAACTTATATTGAAAGGAATGACTTTGAATTGTGATTATTGTGACTATATATTCTTTATTAATAAAAACAGTTAACATAACAACTCTAGATCGTGTTAAGCTAAAAGTACTCAGGGCTTTCCATCACTTAACTAATGGGATTTCTTTTCTTTACCCGTTGCCCGGTGGGCGGATTTCATTTTCATCCGGTGCTTTGAAAGCGAATTCTCCCAAAAGACAAAAAGTGCACCCGTGCGTGAAAGTAAATTTCATTCACCGGCGACCTGCCCGAAACGAATATAATAAACCCCCTAGCGGTTCGTACTTCCTATCTTGGGATATTTCTCCTTTTTATTTTCATTAATTTGTTGTCGGTTTTTTTTTATTTCGAAACGTAGACCGATTTCGAGAAGCTAACGAAACTAATTGCACACTTCGAATCTTTGAAACCCGGTGGTTTGGATGTGCGCGAGATGTCTATAATAAAAATCACCGAACGCCTCTGAAAGCATGATATATTTTATCTGCTCAAAACGGGTGGGAAAATCGCTCATTTCATTCATTTTCGTCACTGAAACCTCCCCGGGTTGGTTGTGAAAATTTTGCAATAATTTACCGAAGTAAAGACCCGAAGTCCGTTTTTTTTCTCGGACTTGACGGTAAATCCATTCTGCAAATTAGCAACTGTCACTGAAGCATATCGTTAAAAGCTACGGACTACGAAAATGGATCCAATGCTTCCCAAACGCGGTATGTTCTTTTTTTTGTCTGCTGAAAGGAAGAGAAGGTTATTGAACCGGATGTTATTTGCATAGCTATTGCGGAAAATGAATTGGCAAAAATCCAAAACAAACCCTCGTGCTTTTAGGAATACAGGCCTGAGTCAAAGTCGATTGATAATAATGGTTTAATCCCAACCTTTTATTTCAATAGAATAGAATAAGTTTGAGGAGGGTTTAACTTTTTTAATCAAAAGGGCAACTCTCATTATACTCAATACTCAATTACCCTGTAGCAATTTTCTAATACAAGTGCATCGAAACATTGTAACACAACGTGAAACACTTCATTTGATTACTCGCGAGCCCTTTTGCCCGTGAACCGCATGCAGCATCATGTAAAAAGTTTTCAATTTGCAACGACGGGCTTTTCCGCCACGGCAAGTTTACGCTGGAAGTGGGAACCTTCATTGAAATGGCTGCAGACACTAAAGTTAGTTTAGTTGTAGGCCACTTTTCCCATGACCTTTTCGTCAGGCAGTCTGTAACCGACAGACAGGAGGTCTTTTACGGCAAGGTATACTGCAGGCCCGTTCTGTCAGCCCTCTTCTACCAGCGAGAAACGCGTACCGTGGCGTGACCTGACGCACCTTGTCGTTGTATCGAAATAATGCCTCATTTTTGCTGCCTTCGAGTTAAATTCCACCAAAACCAGCATAGTGCATCGGTGCTCTAGGGCGGATAAAATACACTGCACTGGAAATAGCTCGTGCGCTGGAACATTTGGTGCCATTGAAAGTTTGCGGCTATTCGAATATGCATATGTTAGGGCTAAACCACCCAGCCCCATTGTATGGCTTTAGGTAGCAGTTTTTGGGGTACGATTAATGCACGTACCCTACTCCGTGCTCATGCATTTCTTGGTTGTGGAGCACTTTTTTATTGCGAAATTTAAACCAAGCGCGATCCACACACAAAAACCCACTCCCTGGGGCGGTTGAATTAAGGTCTGCAAACAACGGAAATCTCTTTCTATTTCGCTTGCAATATGCGGATACCTTCGAATGTACACTAGCGTGGCGCGCCGAGGAACACTTTCTACCGCACACGAAAACCCTACGGGAGGAAAAGCTCTCGATCGAACTTTTACCGGCCCCGGTTTCCTCTCGTGGCCGCCGGAGAGCCCTTTTATGTAGGGCGGCAGTTGAGTAAAGGCAAACCTGTCCGAAGTGTACGATGGACCTACAATGGGGGGGGGTGCAGTGGAAAATTTTCAATTTCGCTTTTTACCAAATTATTTTCCTCAATGCTCTCAGGTGATCCTCGATCGAATCAGCATATGCGAGTAAGCTATCGTTTCTGTTTGGTTTGAATGATTCCATTCATAAACATTTTGTTCGAAAATTTATTTGACTAGTCAGAGCCATCGAAGGCGAATTCTACAAATTTATGAACGTTAAAAATGAATAAAAAAAAACTAAATTACACAAATGTTAGCCATCTTTTTTTTAGCAAAATAGCCAATTGTTGCTGCTATTGTTAAAAACAATTTTGCAATCTGTTCTTTTTTTTGGGAAGAAAAACGTTAAATTAATTCACGCTATGCAACGTATTACCTTTTGCACAGCGTGCATAGCGTCAGACATCATATTTGCACGCTTCATTTCCAATCAATGAGAGCCGACGCCGCCGACGTGAATGAGCAATCATACGGCAGCCGTGTTAATGGTGGGCTTTTTTTTTCCTTCCCCCAAACGAACTCTCCCATTCCATTAGCAACGCTCAATCGGCGGCCGTTTCTCGTTGCCCAATGGCGGCACGTTCATGCGCTCATTTGGCAATATAACTGATTTTATTTTAACTCCTGCGCTAAAATAATAACTCATCTTGCCATTGACCTCGTGACGATTAGGCAGCAGAGCGACGGTGACCTTTCGAAAAATGAAGTGTTGTTGGATGGGAGTTGGGTGAAAACTTGCTAATAACGAAGCAGCTTCCTCCTTTGTTGACGTTTAACAGACGACGATCGTGCGCTTGGTTTGTTTGCTTTCCTTAGTTGTTAAAATGGTGTGAACTCTTATCAACAGAGTCCCTGTGCTAGACAGAAAAAGATAACTTATCCATTTGACGTGCGCGGCAAGAGCACTAAAGATATCGATGTTGGTGTCTCCTCCTGGGCTCGATGGAGAACGAAATTCCTCAACCTACCGCTCAAAGTTCATCTGTTTTAACGATGGTGGTGTCGCATTTTTTGTCTTTGCAGATAAAATTGAAGAAAATCCTAGGATTAACAGTATGCAGCAGCGCAGGGCTCGATGTCTCCTCCACAACCGGCGTGTTGGCGTATCCGGCAGGGTAAGTTCATTTTGTAATATTATATTTACCACACATTTAATTTTACATTACTGATATTACACAATACTATTAAAGAATGATATTTTTCATATAAAGTTTGTTGCTATATATGTCATGTGCAACCCATGATAAAATTTAATTATCTTTCAATGAAAAACTTATAAAAACACAACATACTAGCCAACATGCGTAGCTGCGTTGGGCTTGAATTTGGTGGAAGTTTTTCACGGCGTTGCGTTAGCATTTTTCATCGACTGCCAGTTCACGAACGTGAGCGTCAGTTCGAACATCACGGGCCGGTTTAGAAACACCGTAACCTTAATTCGCCGGATCGGTGGATCGGAAAGCGGAACCGGCCAGCAGTTTCGGTATCGAATACCGAACCCGCGTGTGAAACCCAAGCAAGCTATCCCGATCAATGAGCTGATGATGGAAGTATATCCCTAAGCTCCTGGCCTTAAAGTCAACTGTTAATATTCGCATACTCGGTTTAAACTTCCACAATCGAATGCGGTTTGCTTGTGGAGGATTATCGCTCAATTAGTAATAGAATGTGTTGTTAAAAACAAAATATTCAGATAAACGGTCTTCCGGTAAAGTTTAAGATGCTTGAAAATATGAAATTCTAGATTTTGATAGTTTGTTATGCTAATACATGGCTTATAAACTACTGTACAAAATAAAGTATCTAATAAGTGTGTTTTTTTATCTCATTAAATTAAAAACCACTCAAAAGTTTGAATAAATTAATACAAAGTTTGCAATTCGATACGGCAATGTTAATGACTCAATCAACTGCTGCCGTTTATGATGCTCCCAAAGGTTTGTCCACCAGCACGAAATGTAAATGGAAAATTGTTTCAAATTTCAGTTTCTACTGAACGCCCCATAAGCCATTTGCCAAAGGGACCGTTTCTATCAATATATTTCAATCTGGCGACCGACGATAGCTAATAAGTGAGGACGTTAATCCACCGTAACGGATGCATATAGCGTTTGTTCATCAACAGCGCGCCCACATGCGATACTATCTCATAAGCTTTGTTTTGTCACCATCGACTAATCCAACTGGACTCTAAAGAATGTCGTAAATTTTACATCCTCTCAATAAAATGCAAACACCGTCTTCGAACTGACAGTCCTCCAGTTGGCCAGCGAATACCAATAGGTGAATATTTCATGCTTCAAATAACGTTCCAAGCTGAAGCAGAGACAACAACACACAATTAATTCAACCCAGTCGGACCACGAACGCCCAGATGTACTCTCAAAATTTGGGTCCACGCATACTACTGGGGATGATTTTTTTTAACATATTAAACGGAATAAATGTCCGAACGGGTGCGTAGGCTAGCATATTTGCATCTGAAGTGCCCCAACTCGTTTGAGATTGCAAACCATCATAGACGTGTAGATAACAAAACCTTCAAGCAAAACAAAATTTAGACAATAGTGACCACGCACGCTGGGGTGTATCTTTGCGACCACGCGTCGCTGTTGGAGCAAAATAAATACACCGAGGATAAACAACCACCTCGCTAATGCTCGAACACAATGTTCGATGAGCTGAAGATTAACCGATAGCCTAACATGCTGGTAGACAAGATGTATTTTTTTCCCTTCGTTTGCGCTTATGACAGTCACACAAATATTGGATAAAAACGCAGAACTAGCGCGAGACGAAGTGACGTTCGTGCGTGTGTATTTTAGTATCCGAGAGAAATCAATAGACAGACGTGCTGTTGCGTGAAGAAGGAGTCAAAAGGCCACCTACACGGGTTTTGTACCCCGTATTGCCGTAGGTTTCTGGGTAGTGTGTTTTCCTAAATCACGCATATATCGTGACCCTTTAAGAGCTTTAAGCACGTTGATGTTCAATGGTTATACGCACGATTTTTCTTCCACAAAACGGTACGGTCCTCACGGGTTGAACGCGTTCAACTGCGCATCGAGCCACGGTCTTGTGTGGGGGACCACTGTTGTACTGAATGACCGATTCGAAGGAGCAACCATCGACAGCTGATCAAGCGAATGGTTGCGTAAGAGACCCTTAAAAGGCTACATGCTAACTAGGTGGCTCAACCTAACCAAAGCGATCGCGGAACGCTTGCGTCTATTTATGCCTCCGCTTTCGGATGCAGATATTTACCCGACGAAGAGGAAAACGACGTAGCCGTCTATTGTGCATTGTGGCAGATATTAATATCTCACCTCACACAAAGCTGCTTATACGTTGGGGTGTTGCACTATTTGCCCGTTCCGTTACCTCCACGGGAAGTCGCCAGTGGACAGCTAGTGCCGCAGAATGTGTTAATGCTCGTTAATGGACGCGTGGAAATTTCGTTGATGATGGTCCAATGCCCTCATGCACAAACTACCACCGAAATTGTACACTCTGTGCCCGAATCCGGTAAAACAAACAGAAGAAGGAACCACTGCGGGAGCACTCGTTTTGTTGCCGATGTTGCAAACCGAACGGCAGGGAGTTCGTTTGTTTCGCAACAGCTCCAAAGTCACCGCCGGTGTGTTGCCAAGGTAAGGTGGTCAACAAGACCAAGTAATCAACAGACCCGCTCAAAATGCTCGAAAGACTAGGGCACCCGATGGCAAACCGTTCAATTTGCATTGGTCCGTGCCGCTACCCTAGTTTGACCCCGGCTCTTTCGCTGTTTAAAAGACCTAAGTAGATTTCGATTGTTTTATTTCGCGTGGTTTTCCGACAGCCTCGACGTGATTTCTCAACTCATCGAAAGTGGAGCTAAATTGAGCTTTTCCCGAATAAAGCTTTTGGCGGACGAATTTTGTCATTGTTACCAGTGGGGGAGGTTTTTGGCTGATTGCAATGCTCTCACCCTCTCACGGTGATTCTTCATGAATTGCTTTTTAATTACAACAATAGTCTTTATTATCCGCTTTTAACTACAATACAGAGAGTAAGAAAGACTTCCTCTTCTTTAACGCTTAATTAATGTGGAATGGAAGAGCGGTAAAGAGAGATGCTGTTGAATGCGATCTGGTTCGCTCGCGTTGAAGCAGAATATTATTCCTAAATACTTTAAAATGTTCCGTTTAAAGCTAATAAACAATATCATCTTTTCATTGCAAAAATGATTAATTAATGGTTATTGTTTCCTCCTCCCAATCTCTATACAGATGCACGGTGGTACTGTTCAACTCCAAAAAGATGTCCCAGAACTTCCTGCTAAATACAACGAAAAAAGCCATCACAGCCGTAGCGTACTCGGAGTGCGGTCGGTATCTGGCCACGGGCGAGTGTGGCCACAATCCCTCCATCAAGGTGTGGGATCTGGACGCATCCGGGACCGGTGGGAGTGGATCACTCGAAAATGGAACCGCCGGTAGCATCGTGGCGGAGTTCTCCGGTCACAAATACGCGGTCAGCTGTGTGGCCTTCTCGCCCACGGGCAAGTACCTGGTGTCGGTCGGATCGCAACATGACAACATCGTGAACGTGTTCGACTGGAAGGCGAATCTGAAGATCGCCTCGAACAAGGTCACGGCCAAGGTGGTGGCGGTCAGCTTCAGCGAGGACGGCAACTACTTCGTAACCGTGGGCAACCGACACGTGAAGTACTGGTACCTCGAGGGCAGCCGGAAGTACAAGGAACCGATCCCACTGATGGGACGCAGTGCCATCCTGGGAGAGCTGCGCAACAACGACTTCTGTGCGGTCGCGTGTGGTAAAGGCGAGATGGCCGAGAGTACTTATGCCATCACGCGGAACGGCCATTTGGTGGAGTTCAACGCGCGCCGACTACTGGATAAATGGGTGATGTGCCGGACCAACGCGGCAAATTGCATGGTAGCCAGCACGAAGTACATTCTCGTCGGATGTGCCGATGCCATCGTTAGGTAAGTTTTCTCACAGTCAATCAGCGACAGAATGATAGCAAATTTAAAACATATGTCCACTATTTTTCTCCATCTGTTGCAGGGTATTCAATGCCGAAACTCTCGAGTACATCACCACCCTTCCGAGAACGCACTTTCTGGGCGTGGATGTCGCGCAAGGAGTACACATTAACCACATGATGGCGGTGCCCCAGAGCGCCAAGTATCCCGACACCATCGCCATCGTGTACGACGACGTCCGCTCGAAGGTGACGTGCGTGTACAACGACCACAGTCTGTACATCTGGGACCTGCGGGACATCCGGCGAGTGGGTAAAAGTCAATCCTTCCTGTACCACTCCGCCTGCATCTGGGGCGTGGAAACAGTGCCATTCAGCTACCAGCAGCTCCAGCACAGTGCTAACGGGGGCGACACGTTGCCTTCGGATTGCTTCATGACCTGCTCGTCAGACGACACGATTCGCGTGTGGGACGTGGACAGCTGCGAGGCGAACGAGGTGTATCGGAAGAATATCTACAGCAAGGAGCTGCTCAAGGTGCTGTACATCGACGATGAGCTTAACTTCATCAAGGACACGGACAACCCGATCCACAGCACGGAGAAAAACTCCAGCTACGATGGCCGCAACGGTGTTCGGTGTATCAAGATCAGCCCGGACAGCCGGCAGCTGGCGACGGGTGACCGAAGCGGTAACATTCGAATCTACAATCTCAGCAACCTGAAGCTCATCACGACCATCGAAGCGCACGATTCGGAGGTTTTGTGTCTGGAGTACACGAACGAACGCATCGACCGGCGGCTGTTGGCCAGCGCGAGTCGCGATCGACTGATACACATCTTCGACTGCGAGGCCAACTATCGGATTCTGCAGACACTGGACGATCACTCGAGCAGCATTACTTCGGTGCGGTTCATTGGCGCCGGCAAGCAGTTCCAGATGGTGTCGTGTGGCGCGGATAAATCCATCATCTTCCGTAACTACCAGAACAACGTGTTTCTGCGTGGTAACAATTGCTCGGGCAAGAACACACTCTACGACATGGAGGTGGACAGCAACAGCAAGCACATCCTAACCGCCTGCCAGGATCGTAACATTCGCGTGTACAGCACGCAAAATGCGAAGCATACGAAGACTTTTAAGGGTTCACATTCGGACGAGGGCAGTCTCATCAAGGTGAGCCTGGATCTGAGTGGCATCTACATCGCGACATCCTGCACGGACAAGACGCTTAGCGTGTACGATTACTACTCGAACGAATGTATGGCACGAATGTACGGCCACAGCGAGCTGGTGACGGGGTTAAAGTTTACCAACGACTGCAAATATCTCATCTCAGCTAGTGGTGATGGATGTGTGTTCATCTGGCAAGTGCCCCACGATATGATCGTTACAATGCAAGCCCGCTTATCGCAGCAAGCTCTACGTTCCGGCCATCAACCGATTCCGCGAACGCTCCAACCTACCAACCCGTTTACTGATGCCATTCTCAATCATCCACAACCGACGGCGGTACCGAACAGTGCCTCGATGAGCGCTGCAGAGTTTGGTTCTCCTCCAAACAGCAATTTCTCGCTCGAAGACGTTCCAGTCACGCCCGGGTATCGCTTTTCCGACGTCGGTCAATTGCCGCAGTGGGCCAAACGGAAGCCCTCTGAGGATCTGCAGTCAAATTCGCCTGTTCTCGGTAGCAGCCCTAGCCAAGGTGGCAGCAACTTCGGCGGAATGGCACCCAAACCGCGCGGTCGCTGGGGTCAGAAGGGTGTCGGTGGCGTGTTGGATGATCCACTCGATGTGTTGAACATGGTCGAATCGAGTCCTCTCAGTTCTTCATTCAAAGAACGTCAGCCCATGACGCCAACCTCCCAATCCATCGGTCAACCGTCGCAGAACACGCATCCACCGGCCACAAACACACCGACGTCCGGGTACAATAGCAGCGGTTCAAAGGATGTCTACAGCAATGCCTACCTCAGCGAAGACAGCTCCATCGACAGCGGGCGAGAGAACCGACGTCCCGATCTGAGCTCGTTTCTGCACAAGAAGATCACGGAAACCAAGGCCCTGAATAGTTTGAATTCGGAATCGAACACCGAACACGACGGAGATGTTGAAGACATTTCCGACGGCGAACGGACGAGCTCGGATCATGGCATGGTTTACTACCCATCAGCTGCACCGTCTACTCCAACGTAAGTGTCAAGCCGATGGCCAACCAGGAAGGTGTTAAACAATATTTAATACACTTCTTCTCTTTTTCTATCCATCGACAGCGACTTCAAAATCAACGATGTTGACACGAATGAGCTGCGTAAGTCAATTCGAAGGCAGAAGCTGGAAAAGCAAGGCCTCAGCATAGCAGCCCAGTTTCAGATGCAAAGTGCAGCATCCGGTACGGGTACCGGCACGTCCGATGACGAAGACGAAGGATCAACTCCGAGCGGTGACAACGCGGATCGATCGCTTGCCTCCACTCTCGGTGGTAGTTCGGAAAGCATCCCGCAGCAATCGTCTTCCACTTTCCTGCAAGCTGTCCTCGATGGCCCTGGCAGTTTGTCCGACCGAGAGCGTTGTAAGTAGTTTCAGACAGCAGCGATGTTGCCAACATGCCGGATGGATATCTAATTTTCCTTCTAACTCTCTGCAGCGCAAGCACGGAAGAGCATGAGTGCGAAGCACAACAACGATTCAAAAATCACCACCAGCATATCGAAATCGTTTGCCAACAACAAAAAGGAAGAGCTAATGAAGGTGATCAACGAAGCCAAGGCAAAGCTGGAGAATGTGAGTATGGAGAGTACCAATCGGCCCTGAACAACCCATCAAATTTGCCATAATTTTCATCCCTTTCAAAGATATTCCTTGTTAGTGTTATGGCTTTTTATTTATTATTTTTAGCGGTTTCCTTCAAAATGGTCAAAATATTCCTACATCATAAAATTATTATCCATTTGCTCGCATTTTGTGTGTATCGTTTTCCGTTTGAATTTATCATGTGTGTCTGTTTCTTTGTCTTAGTTTTCATCCTACTGAATATGCTCATTTTTTAACTCCTTATGGTCAAAACTATATTTTCTAGGGGATAATGTTTCATAATATGCGTGAGGTTAAATCCCCATTTAATCTTGCTCATTTGAAGGTGAGATAAGTGTTGCATTTTCTTTTTGTTAATCTAACTAATTGGAACTTTCTATCATCAAAATTAGCTCACTCATTTGCAATGCGCACGTGCTTTAATGGAGACAATTTTTAACATTTCTTTAAACCCCTTTTAATGTTGTGGTTACACGTCATTTACAGTTTTTTCTCAATGATATAATTTTCAAATGTTCGCTTTGTGTGTCACAAAATGTATCACTTTATGTGTCTTTACGTGGAGCGTTTGTGTTATTCGACTGTCCTTGTGTAAAGCACTCATTTTGTTACAAAAAAGAATAGTGATTGATTGAAAGCAGCTTGTTACAGTGTGGATACATTTCAATTTGCTTTCGTTAGCTGCAAAAACTGACTTGCAATATCAAACCACTGCTTCCACAATATGCTAATACTTTTGCCTAATACCCAGCCGACTCAAGCGAATAACGTTACTGTTGTCCACTTTAGGACATGTCCCTGTCCACCCAGAAAGCCATCAAAACGCCATCAATCAAAGTAACCGACCTAGGCCGAACCGTCACCACGGCAGTTGAACGCGAAGCTCACTGGGCGTTCGTTCCATAATTAATCCATTCCGGTTGCAGTTTGCAAATGTCCTCCTACACGTGTCGTGTTGGTCGACATGCTATCTTTCAGCTGGCGAAGTATTTTTGTTTGTTTCGCTTTAAACTTACGTATCGTTGAAAGTAATCAATGAGAAGGATTGAGATTTTTGAGAGAATGTGATATTTGATGCTTTCTCTGTTTGCGTTATTCTAGTAAAGATAAACATTTGAGATATTAAACATTCAATGTGTAGAGATACCAGTACACCCTCTATGAAACAAGTATAAGAGTATACGCAGCTTAGTCAAAAGCAAAATTAGTTTTTATTGCAAAACTTTTAAGCTAAATGAAGCTAATGAGAATAAATACTCGTAAAGATTATTGACAATTATTAATTCAATCACGAATTTGTTAAAAATCCATATCCTTACTTTTGTTTGTATGGAAACTGATATTTTCTCTCTCCATTTTCTACCGTAGAAATTTATATGTTTTTACAGTTCAAGTATGACTCCTCTAAACTTAAATAATTCAAATTTAATGCTTTTTAATGATTTGTTGTTAACACATCTATTGATGTAGCAATCAGACACTAATTGCTTTTAATGTCGATTTAAATACTATCAGATGAAATATTTCTCCTCTAACAAATAAACGTTCTATCACGTTTATGATCGTATAAAATGCAACGCTCTAAAACATACCATGAAATATTTACAGGTCGGCTACCGATCCGGTCTACGCGCTAGTCAAAGTATTTCCGATCTGAGCCACTCGATGAACATGGCCGGGGCGAGTCCAAATCGCACGCAGCGGATAGGTAAGTTCTTCCAGTACCGTTAAAACACATAATCCTACATCCTCCCCGTTTATTCCGTTTGGTTTGTTTGGTATTTTTGCTCATTTATCCAGCGACTAACCTCACCCAACATCACCCTATTGTTTCATTGTAGCTAATTGTGATAGCGTGGTCACTGCGGGCTTATTCTGCGTGAATTGTACACCTTGTATTTGTTTTGTTGTAATTTTCTTAACACCACTGCAAACATTGCCTACCTATGTCGCAAAGATACTTTTCATTTTCCATGCAATCTGGAAAAATGAAGCGGTACAACCGATAGAGGTAGAAAGCTAGCGATTACAATAAGGCAGCTTAATCTCATTGGTTTAGAATCATTAAATAGTAAGAAGCTAATTGACATATTCTTAAAACAAACTGCTAATAATAGCACAATTACTGCTCCTTTCGCTAGATGGTGTTGTTTTCTGAAACCATTCTGAATTTGAATCTTTTTTTCTCATGTTTTGTCTGAAATATGACGCCCAACTGTTTTTATTTTCAATCCACTTGAAGCAAGTATCTTTGGTTTTCCCAACAGGTTATTTCAAAAACCTGTTTTGTCTCGTTGATTGTACACATTTCAACTAGAAAACCTCTTTTCTCTTCCCTATTTTTCCATGCCGCTCGTTCTCGGCTCTCGTTGAACTGATCGTTCGTTCATATGACGGTAAATGGTACTGGTTCTTTTTCACTTTATTGCTGCATTTACATTCCGTATTGCGTCTTTCTGCTGCCCGGTGTTCATTCAAATTGTGCTTCCGGATCTTGTGATTAATTGTTGCGCAGACGTCGATAGTAATTCACCATACAGGATGTACCCGTCGGCGGTCGGTGTGTCTGGAACGGGTGCCGGTTCCGTCGCGTATATGAATTCTTCGAATTTCCTTCACAGTGCCGCACCGCGTTCGAAATTAGCACAAAATTGTATGCTCATGAACCAGATTCAGCAGGAACTTCCACCCTACCCACGAGACGTTGGTATTTATGATCAACCGGTACAACGACCCGACAAGCTAGATCTGGTCGAGCTACCTCCAGTGCCAGCTGATAAACTTCGGAAGCATCCAGGCATACTGAAAAACTACAAATCGTGCCCTGTATCACCCGTACACGAGGAACAGGAATGGTCGAGCCCATCGAATCACGACGAGTCGTCGCACAATCAGCAAAACCCACAAGATCGCTCCGGTCGGCATGGGCAAATGCGCCATTCGATGTACTACGAGGATGCAAAGACGATTCTAAGCATGATTCACTCCGACACGGAGAAAATGATCCGGGAAATCACCAGCAAGTACGGCGATCTCGATGATATCCAACCAACTGCGAAAGGAAAGGTAGAACAAAAACCCATCCCACCCGCCCAGGAGACGGTCAACATCTCTGACGAAACTCCCGCTTCAAATGCTTCCAATACCCTGGAACACCAAGAGCACGATGTGCTTTGCGGTGACGATCCAAACTTTAGCTCCGATTCACTGGAAGACTGCAGTCTCGATCTGGATCTCGAACGAACCGGCCAAGCGGTGCCAACAAGACGAAAACCATGTGCCAAACATCCGCCAGCCAAGAAAACACCTCTCTCACTGCCAAAACGTTCCGTTTCTGACTACTTTATCTACGATCAGCCACCCCAAGGACCCTCAGCTGGCATTCCCTACCGAAACGTGTCGCTCTCGGACATCCTTGATGACGAGGAGGCGATTCGGCAGGCGGAAAATCGGTTTCTCGAAACACAACGGCACTCCAGCGCAAGTTTCTTTCTCGGTCAACAGTACCCGACGAGAAAGAGCCAGGAAAGCATCCTTTCGGATGAGTACGGTAGCGGTGGTGTTAGCTTCTGCAATAGCATGGAAAGCATTCTGTCGGATGATTCCGAGTGCAAAAGTGCTCCACTGGAGGTACTCTTCGGTCGCATGCGACGGGATCATCTTGGCCACGTTGGGCATGGTCACGGCGGAGGCCGTAATCCTGCCAACTTTGAGTACAAGCTTGAAGGCGTCGGTTGTACAACCTCAAAATCGTACGGCTCTAGTCCGAACGCCGGGAGTGGGTTTGATTATTACATGCAGGGTAATTACTTCCATGCCACTGCTACCACCGACAGCAGCTACTACGGTATGGTACACGATAGCTTGGAGTACGGTGGTCAAGATCGTCGCACGAACGCTCGCCAAGGAGTCCCCGGTATGCCAACTTCAATGAGCTATCCTCGGTTTCTTCCAAGCCTTGCAGCCCAACCTCCAACAGCCCCATTATCCACCGGGCGCGAAGAGCTACTATTCGGTGAAGTGTTCGATGAAGAGGAAGATTTCATTCCATCGCTCACGTCGAAAGCAGCTCAGTACGGTGGAGCCACCGTGAAAAGTCTCAGCAAGGACTTCGCCAACCAACGCAAGCAGATGAACTCGAATCCGCTGTATAATTGCAACGACGGCACAAATGGGGGGGAACTGTTCGTGCGTAAAACGATCAACGCCACAAACCATCAACACCAGATCACTCGATCGGACATTTTCAGCACGGAATCGTCCGTCTATGTGATGAAAAAATCATGCTCTTTCGAGATCGAAATGGGTGGCCGACGGATCGCACGCAACTCGAAGAAATTCGAGCAGAATCTGCAGCGGTTCGAGCAGGAGCGCAAACAATCGAGTGATCGCTATCAACACCAGTTTGGGGGAACTCTTGAGATGGATTACGTTCCGCATAAACCTCCGGTCGCTCATCGGCGTTCGGCAAGCATGAAAGGTCGAGGCAGAGTCCGTTCGAAGGAGAAGTTCAACACGATCATAGGCCAGATGTCGATCTCTGCCGGTACAACGACTCTCTCCAGCCAGTGCGACGAACCAGCGATGATCGGAGGCAAGCTACGGGATTTTGTAAATAGGGACTTCAAGGTGCCGCACAGTAAATCCTCGGACGGGATGGCTGCGTCATTAGGATGCCGTCGCGGCGACATTGGTGAAGAAAAGTCCTTCGAAGTGTACGTCGCGGAGAAAGGAGTCAGTGAGGACGACAACATGGACAGCTTGGAACTGCTCTCAAAGGCACGGAATGTTGGCGGCGTGCCGAAAATCAATTCAACCGATTCCCTCGATGCTCCGGTGGTAGAGTGTGGAACCGAAGTCGGTGTAGAAGCGCTGGAAGGTGATGACGATGCAATTGATAACGATGCCACTACTGGTGTCGATGCACTTGAGGCCGAGGAAGCTCACGAATCACCAAAGAAAACTGCCACGCAGGGAAGCGCCAGTGAGCTGGAAAAGCTGGTCGGACGTGGTTTGCTTTCGAGCGGAGAGTACAACCGATTCCTTGATATCGAGAAAAAGATAGACATAATTAACAAGCTGGTTGAGCTGGAAGAGCGCAAGCTGGAACAAGAACGCTCAGCGAAGGAGTACCGAATGCGTCCGTTCGATTGCGACCCAAGGCAGAAAGGGTACGTGAAAAGTTTGACGGAAAATTTCGACCGGCTTGCGAAGGACGCGCAGGAAGAGCTGGAAAATGAGAAGAGCTGGTATCTGGCGAAGGCGCGCATGAAGCGTAATTTCAGCCTTCCGGATGTGCTTGATTTTGGTGCGGATCGATGCTGCAGGCATGATAAATGCGGCGATCAGGAGGACATCGAAGGCGGTTGTGGTTGCTGCTGTGATGAGTGTGTCGATGATCCAGAAGACGGACGGCATGCTTACAAACAGAAGGACGAAGACGAGCTGTCGGAAAAGGAGGAAAACTCGATGGCGGCTGCCGTTGCGGCGGTTGCAGCGGCCGTTGCAGCCATCGGGATATGCGAAAGCGATGAAGGTTTTTATTGCTTCCTGACTCGTTCGATTTTTTCTTTCTTTTGTTGTGCCTTTTTTTCTTCTCTCTTCGGTTTCGTTTCCGTTGGCTAAGGGAACGTTTGTTTCCTAGCATACCATTCAATTGTTATCTAAATGTTGTTTTGTTACTTTTCTTTTCTCAGAGCACGTATTGTAGACTTATATCTTAACTTCGGATAATTTTTTACTATTGAATTTGTGTAACATTATCAAAATGATTATATTCATTTGTTGATGACAAGCATATTTCATTGAATTTATGTTTCATGTTCAGGATGATTTCCACTTCACGGCTTAATTTCGCTTTAGCTGTAAATTAATGCTTTTAAATCACAATTCATACCATTTAACTATATCATATTAAGAGCTTGTAATTTGTAGGATATTGGTTTGAGGGAAACCGTATTAAACCACGCTTTGCTATAATATGTCACCGCTTATGACCCACCTCGCTCAGCCTGCACCACATCGTTACATTCGTCTCTCATTATTGGATGGTTCGGCAACCGACTCCGGTATTTCTTAAACACCATTTCAATGGGCCACGGTTATAATGTCATCTGATCGATATTCTCTAAAAGAAATGTCATTTTGCAGCCTCATTTAATTTTGTGGTAACACTCGTAATGATTAAAAAAAAACTATAACAAATCGTGTATTGAAATCCCCATGCCATCAACATTCGTCGCGTAGAACAACCATTCACCGCTGTGTTCTGTGCAGCTTCTGATCGTAATCCAATAATGGCCATCACCAACGAATTTAATTCGTCGTTAATTTATTTAAAATCCCTTAGCTCAAGTGATATCATTCCATACGCCAGTCAGTACTCTGTAAATAATAAAGCTGTAGATATTTACTTTTTGCCAGCCTATTGGACGTTGATGAAACATTAGCGCATTTGTAATGCCATGCAGGTGTGTCTGAAAGGCTATGTTACAATAAATTTGTTCTCTTTTCTTTTTATCTGTCTTTTCCATCCATGTTGGCGATCCTGTGCAAAACAAAATCCTTCCATGAAAATTAAACTACGCGATGATCCTCACGAAACGAAATCGAAACGCGTCGAAATTGTTACACGATTCATGTTTGCGATTTTGCAATCCCTCAAATATGTACACATACTCAAACACCACCCCCCAAATACGTTGTGTAGGCGGCAATCCCCGAAGCTTAATCTCTGCGCAAGATAGTGAATCATCGATTAGACGTGCTTGTTCGCTTAGTGATTTGAGTATGGGAAAAGGTAATGCAATGATTTTATTTTATCTTTCTTTCCGATACAACTGTCTATTTTCTTTTTTTGCGCTATTTTTTCCTTTGTCGTCTTTGGCGTTTTAAGATTTTTTTTAAGAGCAAGTCCTTATAAAAATTCCTTTAAAAGCAATTCTTGGAAAAAATTATGTCCATTCGAGTGTGATATTATGCGATTTTTATTCCATAACTTTAATATTGATTATCTATTTAATTCATAAACGATCATAACGCCATTTTGCATGATTGTTCGTTGTAAGTTTTGTTTTGTTGTGTAACGTGTTTTCCGCGTTTATTTCAAAGCACTATTCAAACGGTTCATTTAAAAGCATAATTTTATATTGAAATATAAAAATAATTTATTAAAAATTGCCGAGACGAATGTATGGAACTAAACAAAGCATTTCAAAACTATATTCGATTTGTAAAAATGAAACTTTTTCTCTTTATTTGCTTCTGTTTTTAAATATACCTTGAATAACATTTATTTTCTTTTTTTTTCGATTATTTTTTGTTTGTTTGTAATATTGCTTATGTTACGGAAACGTAACACAACAAATCAGGCTACAAATCATCCAATCCTTCAACAGCTGCCAGTGGGCCTTACAAGCCGTCTGTAAGCAATCGAGCTCCAAGCACGCCGACTCGGACCACACCGAAACGAAGCACGTCATCGGTCGGAAAAGGCGGCACCTCGTTAGCTTCCGGAATGGGAGTCCGTAGCGTTTCGGTTGGAATGTTAAATCAAGCGGTATGCATGTTCCTCAAGTCTCAAGAACCAGTTTTTGTATAACTATTTTCGAGCTAGCACTAACAGCTTTGTATGTTTCACTTTCAGAGTGACTCCGAACCGGAACCCACGAGGGGAGGCCTGCTGAAGCCAACGATTTCATCGCAGAACAAAATTAATGGCACAGGCAGCGGAGTCGGTAATGGAAACGGTGGAAAGTACATAAACCCACGCAGCGCAGCAGGCATCATCAATCGACGAAAAGGCCTGCAAAATGCCTACAGTAGTGGTAAGGACTGGTGGCTCGCTTATATGAATCCTTGGCGAGGGAACCCATCAAAACTCACGAATTAATCTTTTTCCAACAGTGAACATCTCAACCACCGGCCAGGATGAATCAAGCTCGGAAGAATCCCCCACAAGTACAGTTAGTACGGTCCCGACAAAACCGGCCGTGCCACCGCGTCCGCGAAGCATCGCCTTTGAGCACAAACGGATAGCCAACGTGAACGCTAGTCTAATAAACGTCAAGAAAACGGTTACCGTAGGTGGGACAACGACCATCATCACCGATGCGACAAATGGCGGAGGTGGAGGTAATGGCAATGGAGGAATCATGCCCGCCAAAGATGCCGATCTAGACAATGAAGACAGTAAGCTTAAATGTGCATTTTGTTGTCGTAAACATTCCTTTTTAATACCGCTGTTATCTACTTGCAGTAACCAACCAAGTCTGTACCAACATAATTAATCAGCTCGTGCAAACAACGTCGTCCGTCATTCAGCTACACCAGCGGTTGAAGTCGAGCGACGAAACGAGCATCAATAGGCGCAACAATTCGCTCATGCTGAAAGAGCTTGAAAATGCCGTCATAATGACGCAAAACATGCTCACCAAAGTTACAAATCGGTAGGTGGACGAAAGGGCGCTTCATCAGAAACCTCATTTCATTGCCTTGCGGGCGTTGTAGCTAGAGCTTAATATTTACTGATAGCTGTATTGGTACTAATGAACGTCCGTTGTGTCATTTTACAGCAACCACAACGATGGCATAAACAATAACACTATGAGCAATAACACCAACAATCAAATTATGCACGAAAAGTGCGTCGACATGCTCAACCAGGTGCAAAAGCACGTGAACAATAACGGCTAGGAGGCGACCTCCGATCACATAAATTCAATGGTGCACCGGTAATGACCGCGAATCATCGAGTCCCATGTCTTGTCACCTCTCTACCAGCGAAGGATATGCAAAACGGAAACATTCCCCCAGCATAAAGCCGTCTATTTCTACCGGTAGAAAGGGTAACAGAAAGCGTATTCGATACACACATCGAACGCGCTTGAAATTGTTAGATTTACTTCTTCTTTTTTTCTCTCAAAGATTCGTTTCATATGTTGTGGAGTAATTTTCGATGTTTCGTTTTCTTTTGCGGGTAAAACGCATTAAATGTTAATACGTACGAACGAATTTGAATTCCGAAGCCCAAGATCACATTCTATGTGATCGCGAGGAATCCCACATGAGGATTTAATTAATCGATGACGATATATCAGCGCCATATCTAGAATGAGTTAATCTAAGGAGTGATGATACGAAAACCAGAAAGCAAAAAGACATTTGAGTAGAGTTTTATGTTAGAGTAAAGGAGAAATTAACAGAAAATACCCCTATTATAGGCGATCCGTACTGAATGGTATTTGTTTAGCTTTTACATCTAGCTCGTTTCGCATTTGCTAATACTCGTAATGTTTCATTCGTATTACAGTAACGAGTACAAGCAGTGTTTTTTTGTTTTTCGAACGTTGGCCATCCAACACTAAATTTTTGATAGCCAAGATAATGTTCTAGAGTTAAATTTTGTTAGCCAGACTTGGGCAGTTTGTTGAGTTAGGTTTGCATTGATGTAGTATGTAAAGCAACAACAAAAATATCCACGCATCTACGCCGTCCAAATGAGTTTTTAGTCGAAACGTGTTAGTTTATTTGTTCATCGGTTTTGTCAACCTGACTGGTTGGAACGTTTAGGTAGCCTCACGTAAAGCATTGTTTGTAGGTTTGTTCGAAGTGGAGAAAGCGGCTCACTTTACCGCTCATCTCTTATTTGTTCAATAACATCGATTTACGTCAAGTTTTATGTAGCGAACAAGTTTGCTTTTTCCAGCACGTCAACCATTGAACCGCACGTTTTTTAATCATCGTTACACCGAATCTAACTAATGCGCTCTGTGACTTTATATCTCGTTCTTGTAACCAGTACCACACATGGGAGCAGGTGTTTCGTGTGTAAGATGTAACGTTCGGCAAGGAAACGGAATCCAACCAAGCCAAGACAGAACAGTTTCAGTCAGTACTAATATCTAGCCTTACCAACACACAACACAAAGCTATTAAATCATATTGATTTACTTTTCCCCTCGGAAGGAAATTAACTAAATCATAATTAATACCTAATACCAGAAAATAAGCGAAAGCAGGGGTAAGCGATGGCAGTAAATCTAGTTCATATTCACGTTCACGTTCTCGTGTCAACCTTCCGGGCGGGCACCAGCAATGCGATAACAGAGTAGAGGATTTATCAAGTAATTAACTATTTAATCATTGTGCTGTGGATAATGTGACTATTCTAAACCAACTGGTCAAGTCGGAGAAGTAGCAGAAAAAAGAAAAGCGACTGTATAAAGATAGCACTGGAGTAGTAGTATCTTGGAAACATTTCCACCAAATCGCTGTACATATACGAAGCTTACACATTTATGTCGTATTCACGGGTCGGTTCGCTAGTTGATAAAATCCGGCCCATTAATTTACTCAAGCACACACCACAGAGGAGCCACCCTGATCGAACCGGTTCTTCCCGCCTGGATCGAGGTGTGTTGTCGGAGAATAAACGTGTACATGAGATGCGGCAAGTCTTTTATAATCCTTATATCCCCGCCCTGCAGCCATGAGAAGTACTTATTTTACCGGTGTGAAAGTTAACTAATCCATGCGATCGAAAACAAAACAACACGTTGTCTTTCCAATATTGAAGAAAACCTCAGTATTTTTGAGCAAATTAATATAGCGAGAAAAAATTAAACAAACGAGGTACCTAAATGTGGCAAGGAAACTTTGTCTCGAATTGTAACCGTGGGTAGGAACAGGGGAAAACACAATGATGCCCATTCCCTTAGTCGCTGGTTGCGATGGGGTAGATAGCGAAGATGTAAGATATTTACAAACGAGCGATTTCAGACACACCACGCCGCGGGGGATGAGCCCACCCAACACAAAATCTATGCCACAGTTATTCTCCCACTTCTTGCTAGTTCACAATCAAAGTACACACTTACGCACTGTTTTATCATATTTGATAGTTCAGCAAGCAAAGCAAACAAACGAATATAGGGCAGTAAATTACTAGTTATGCTCTGCGAGTGAGCGACACACAGTAACCAACATTCGGAACACGTCACATAACACACACCAAGACAACTGTAGAATTTGAATATTTCGCGGAAGTTGGAAACGATTTTCCGGAAGTGATTTGCTAGACACGGGCCTCCCAAAACTACTTGTCACATTTTATCCACTATCTTTGTACCGATTTGTCGCCATCAGTAGATTACACCACTTCATTCTTGCAAACGTGTTCGGAATTTTAAACATTTGAAGCATTCCAGAAGGTCTTGATTACATGTGGAAATTCATTAGAAGACACAAGCAAACGAAATCGGAATGGAATGCATCGGAATAGGTTTAAGTTTTGACTGTTGTGAAAACAAAAAATAACAACTGAATTTGGGAAACGAGTTAGTAGAGTGATAGAGTACTACTACTCAGCAAACGCGACGAGTTGGTTCGGCAGAGTTCTTAAAAAAGCAAAAACCCTACATCTTTACCATATTTAACGATAAAAGTTTCCCGCTATGACCCGCATTAATTACAGCATCAATTTATTGTATAAGTATATTAATAACTATAATTATTATCTCTACCCGCTAATCCCGTCGCTACTACTACACTGACACAAAGCATTATTCTGACATGGCTAGGCGTATAATATTGCCGCGCTGCTAAGGTTTGGTTAACAAATGATCGTTAACAACACAAAACTCACCCTTATCAAACGCTCAGAAGAGTTAGAGCGACGATTTGCTGAATGCGCAAGGATGCGTTTAAAAAGGAAAGTGCGCGAGAGAGAGAGAGTAAACGATGGATTTGAGTGTGTAAGACTTCGAAAACGAGCAAGTAATAATTAATAATTTAACATTCTGGTCTTTCACACGCGTGATGTGGAGATAATAATAAAAACAAACCCAACCTAACTCAACGAGTGAACGTGAAAGCCAGAAAGTGAGAGTACGGAAGAAATGAACGCAGGAGAATCTAAATGTGGATGTGAAAAAACGTGAAATGGAAATATATTTAAAAGAGCAAGATGATTTAAAACCAACATCCGTGCTAGTTCGTGCTGCGAATTCGGATAAGCGTTTGGTGTGAAAGAAAGTTAACCAGAACGTAGTCGTCGTAGTCCTCTGCGTCGTAAGCGGGTAATCAGTAATGCTTTCTCTTCCGTACAATAACAGCCATTGCTAGCGATCCCTACTAACCAGCAACCTGTCGGCCGGCTCTCTGCCTTCGGTGATGAACGATCGAACGCTAGACGAGCGACGTGTATGCTGATAGAACTGCGTGCTGCTGGTGCTTGGTGTGTTGGAACTGACGCTTCTTGAAACAACTCCTCCGTGGAACAGTCTCCGTACGACGGTTTGCTTGCCTCGGTGGCAAGGATACCGGTCGGACGATCGGCACTGGAGCTCTGGTACAAGGTAGGTCTAATTCATGGTGGTGGAATAAACGTAACTTTCGCAGACATGATGGTGGCGATGATGCTGAGAAAGCTTTTCTTGCTATCCTCGAAGTGTAGTAACAGTAGTATTTATCTCACCTGGCCTCAAACTATGCTACAACCGCCCAACCGTCGTTACCGTTAGCAGTAAGACCAAATCTGTATATAAAATATATCGCTCTGTAAGGGGTTTCAAAGTACATCCAAATAATTTTTATCGAACCTGTTTTTACACCAACAAGATAATAAAACACTGCATCGATTGCATCAGAGTCGTTTTCAATCGGTATGAAAAAGAAAGAATCATAATTAGTTTCCTAAACTACAGTTTTTATCTTTTTAATATTTGAGTGTTTTTTACGTATTGTTAATCAATGGTCTGCTTTGAGTTTAACTGTGTATTTCTTTGTTAATTAAATTAAACGTAATATACACGAGCTCTTTTACCGTACCTTAGGTTGATGTCGCTCTAGCTTGGAATGTAATTATAATCCTTGCGGTCATTGTTTCGCTTTACCAGTACGACATCCCGATCTCCAGATGTGTCACCCTGTGCCATTGTCCGGATGTGGATCAAAAGGCGACACTCTACCGCCCGGCATAGCCATGGATGGGTCCCCTTCAGCATGAATTAACCTAGCGCGTCCCATTAGCCACGGCGTTATCTCTTAATCGCCCGGTTCCCTTGAAGTGGGCGAAACGAACCCCCAAAACACCTTCACGCTGCCGGATCGAACCGATAACACACCGGGATCAGTCGTCTTCCAAACGGTAGGATTCGCGTTTCTATGTGCCTTTCGGAAAATTGGAAAGCGCAAACAGTCAAGCACGAATGTAAATCGATTCAATTTCTCTCCCCCAGGCAAGGACGAACAGCGCAACATCAAAGCCCTCTTCGCAAGCCAGCCAGCCACCAGCCAGGGCCCAGAGCAACTCCGGCAACTGGACCACTTATTTGCTGACGGGAACTGACCGAGTGGCACCCCCCCCCCCCCTGGGGGTTTATCGATCGATCTGAGCAGCAAGGAAACCGTCGTTTTCGGTTTGTTTAATTTCGTTAATTGAAATAGTGTCGAACGCGGCGCGGGAAATGTCCATCCGGAATCAGGGGTTTTGAGATGCGATGCGAGAGAGAGCGAGAGATCACCCGAGCGAGGACGTCCGTACGAGTCTGAAGTGGACGAAAAAGGGAAATGGCTACCGGGAAAGCAAACTATTCAGCGTGCCAGAAGCTGACCCACGGAGCACACATCCTGGCAACGGCGGAATCGAGCATGATAGCCTGGTCGAAAGGACTCGCCCGCCGATGGCAGCTCGCAGCTCGGGATGTTCAACCATAGTTTGGAGTTTTGTTTGTACTAGTTCAATTGAATCGGCCGATGAAAAGGACTGCCCTGAGCGGGACTCCAGCAAAAAAAAAACAACCTTCACCAATCCACACGCGGCCGCTCAAGGATGCTTGCCCAACACCATCACGGATACGCGAACCGGACGGAAGCGTGCGGGCAGAAAAAGCGAGTACTGAAAAAGAAATGGCCGTCGGTGCCGTAGAGCGGCGTTTGCTTGCTTCGACCGAGAGGCGAGAACCAACCCCGGAATGGTCATCTGGAAGCCACAGTAGAGCCCCATAGAGTGGCGTTGTAAAGTAAACTTCCGCCGGTCTCACATCTCCCGCGAAGAGAGAGGAAGAGTGTCACTTGACCCCCGGTGGGTCAAAGTGACCAACCGGTGGTACCGAATACGGGTCCACCAGTATTCGGAAGTAAGCGGGCGTTTCGAACCAGATTTGCGACATCCGGACACAGAGCAGCATCACATTAAACTTGTATGTGGGCATTTCGAATGCATGGAGAGCCGTTTGCTGGACCACCGGAAGGGATAAGGCCATGCTCGAGAAAGCAAGCTGGCAAGCTAGTTTGAGTGAATGGGGGCGGTAAAAAAAAGGGCAAAAACGTACACTCCGTCCCGAGGTCCGAACAGGACAAAAAGAAACCCAGCCCCGAGCAAAGTGTGTCTCGGAAGCGAACGAAAAGTGAACACTCGCACACAGAACGCGCCCGAGTGTTGGAGGAAAATCAATTTTCATTTCGCAAACACCCGACAAAGGACTTCACACGTGCTCACACGCCGGCCAGACACCCTGGAACAGGATCCTGCACCCAAGGACGACGGGGTCGTCTGACTGTGCTGTTTCGTAGAGGGTTTTTTTTTTGCTACTTTTAGATCCGCAGGTGCCATTCTGCCCACACGAACAAACCACCCAAACCAACGTGTGACAGGGTGAAGTGCGCCACTCCAACTCGAACCACTAACACCGAGGACACCAGCTGCCAAAGGGTGCCAAAGGTGCCCCGAGACATGCGAGCGTTTTCCGCGACACCAAAGTCAATTCGATGAGTGTGTTTGATTTTCCCGGGTGCCTTTCCTTTTTCTTCTATTTCTTCTTTTTTCATGCCACCGGTAGTCCTTCGTGGCGATCGTGATTTGTCGTAATTGTTACTCGTTGCACACAGCCACACACACACACGACGCGCATTGTTTGATGTACTTTTGAGTGACGATCGGTGAAGCACCCGGTGGACCTTCCGGGATTGGTGCGCATTTTCCGGATATCCTAATTGCGTGACAGCTGGTGGATGGGCGCTAGAGAGACGGGTAGGGCAAGTTTTCCAGCGTGCGGCGGAAACGCTTGATATTTACGGTCACCTTCCCGGTATGGTGCAGCGTGCATTCGCTAATGTAATTAAACTGAATCAATATTAGCATCCCGAAGCAGGGGTCATGCTTTTGAGGAAAATATTTATCTATCTCTTGAATCGGATTTTCTAATGGTTCTTAATAAAATATTTACGGTTCCTAAAATGATGTGTGTTTTTTTATTGTCCGTTTTTATGCGCTCAACAATCCGATACATTTGATTTGATTGCATGAAGGAAGTACAAGAACGGTAAAAATCATATTTTTACAGAAAATAAAGGTTGAGAATTTTCCGTATAGGTCTGTATAATATATAAATGTTGAGAATGATCAATGTTATGCACATTTCTTATACATTTATGCTTTTGATATCATTTGTATGATGAAAATTGTAACGCGCTATAAAATGTTTAGCTATACTTAAAATAGATTTAAACTTGAATCAATAAATGAATTATGTAGTCTGGCCTGAATTAAACAAATGGCTTCTTTTTTAGTCCAAACTACACATGTCCGCTACTTTTTATTCATTGACTCACGAAATCGCCGTCACCAGAACAAAAAGATCACGCGACGCTGAAACTTCTCGAGAGCATTTCGACGGCCGATTTCGCTGCTAAAAACGAAAAATAACAGGAGTACATGACGTCAAGGAGGCTGCTGCAGCTGGTACCCGTTCGCAAATGATCTCGCTCGTCACTACGAACGATATACGAATATTCCTTCTCGTTTTCACACATCTGTTAAGTTTGATTGCTAGCTCTCTCTCTCTCTCTCTCTCTCTCTAGCGATATCAGCCCATATCGTCGCTCACTCTGTCGCGTGATAATCCACGCCCCCCACTCTTTTGGCCTTTGATCATTTTGTTCTTGGCGCACTGCGTGGTAGCGGTATCGATCTAAGTGGTCAAAAGTCGTGTGATTATGATCGGGCGTACGTTATTTAAACGCATCAATAATACATTTTGAATACAAACAAGTAAACTGTGTGTGCGATGTAATTCAATGTTTTTCATCCTGCTGAGTATCTTTATTTTGCGAAATTGTCTAAAATAATAGCAATGGGTATAAAACCGTGAGCGCCCAGCTCCCATTGACCCATAGTGCAATGATGATCAATCCGATTAGACCTATCGCGTTGCTCGCCATGGGCGAGAGAAAGTACGTTTCTTTCACTCTTATTCTAACGTTCGATCATCTTATCATTTATAATTGCTGTCTAAATAGATTTTAGCGACAGTGCCAAATGTGCCAGCGTTGCAGACAGTTGACGTGCGCTTGAATACTCCACAAATATGGGAAAAAAGCGTCCTCAAATGGAGTGATTTTGCAGGAGCTTTGCTACGCTAGTAACAGGAGATCATGCTGCAAAGAGGCTGCACGTGTGCGATCATATCGAAGATGGAGTTGTCCCGCTCTCACATCCATTAGATCATTCCCACCCACACACTGATAAGCCGATCGGCCGTGATATTTCCCCTCCATGTTCGAAACTTTTAATTGGGTGATAAGGCTGATAAGCCAATCGGTGTCAACGGTCAATTAACAATGACTATACTATAGAAAATCCTATACTAATGGCATTACTTATGTAACCGCAGAGTAGATAACGACCAGGCAAGGTAGCCTCTTTTTGTCATGCGACCTTGGAAAAATCTCAACATTTTGCCCGTTTTGTTTCTATTTTCGGAAGCTCTGCAATGCTTTTTTTAATCCCTCTTAAAAGAAAATTGCAAGCGAAATTGTATTCAACTATGACCACTGGAAAAAGTCTTGTTCTCGATCAAAAAGGATTCTAAGAATCATGATCATTTTTGACTAATTATATTAGCTAGAATCAGCTTATATACTAGCAGATTTAGCCGATTTCATTCGGGTTGTTGTTTAAGCGAATATTTACGGGGACATTTATAATATTCGCTTTTGTAATGCAAGAGAGGTTAATGTAGCGGAATAAGCTCTTAAAAACCAGTGAAAAAAGTTGCAATGCAAACATTCTTGTGTCGATACGAATTCTCTCGTAATGTATCAATCTGTTTGATCCATTCCTAACTTCATCTAATAGAATTTTTAATTATACATGCTTTCGCTACATGCTCTTTCTGTCGTACAACCAACCTATCCTTGCCAATATTCTTCTACATAACTTTTGACTTGTCGTTGCCATGTAATAAGTAAATCCTATTGTCTATACCCGTTCTTTTCCTTATCAATCCTATACAAATATCCCTTGGATGACAGGATATACTATTTCCCTCTTTTTCTTCAAAATGAAAATCATATACTTAACTACATATTGTTATAAGAAGCTGCGAGAACTTTCTCCACTGAGATGTCACTTAACACTTCAAAACCAAAAAAGTGTATCAAACAGCACAAATTATAAGGATTGCATACACATATTTTAGCTAATTGCATGTAAAATAAAAACTTATAAATTATACATTATTAGGAGCATAAATTTGTCTGCTCTAAACAAATAACATAAATAAATATTCTATTCGTTATACTTATATATCGCTTAAATGTATAACCGAAGAAAACTTACGGTGTTGGATGTTTTATTTGTAGTAATTTTGAATGTTATAGTTAAATGTTTCACAAATTTGCTTTAATGTGCATTTACAATAAAATATTCTTTGGGAATTTAAAAACTAAAAGAAAAAATGAAACAATTAGCTGTGATATCTCTTAATATAAATGAAACCTCCTACAATTATTCAATTCACATTTGTTTGTTCTCATTTCTTCTGTTTCACCTCTCATCACCCATCACCCATCTCACCACGTCTTTTTAAATATGATTGTTAGAGACGTTGTGCTTTATCAGCTACATTCGCTTCTTAAAATGTCTCACGTCTCACTTCTCACTTCTTTCTTCTCACGGCACACGTTTCACTTCTCACTTCTTCAGGATGTCGTCAAAAAGAACGATTCTGGTTCAGAGGTCTGGTTTTGGGTGTCGGGCATAGAGCATCATCGCCTGTCGAACTCATTGTTTCCACGGGGTCCCTTCATACAAAGTATCCTGCTGTTCCGGACGTCTGTCATATACTTACAAAACGAATTCGGATCATAGTGAATATTCTATAGATCATAGTTACAGGAACGCAAATGTTAATGCAGCCGAACCTGCTTATGCTGAAAGCGACCATGTCTGGTGGAGAAAATAGAAATATAATAATAATAATAGTTTATATTTGCAGGATTAGTTCTTACACGTATCTGTGCTGTATAAATCACAAAAAAACTGTTCATCAGTCTGGTAATTCAAAGAAATCGAAATCAAATGAAAACTTCATCACTTCGAACCCTAACCTGCCATAGGATGATAGAAATGACCATCGTCAAAAAGAGGATAACGAAGCAGTACGTCAAGAATTGACCTTCATCTACACGCAGCGAGGAAACGGTTAAGCTTAGCATAATTTTCTCTTTATATCGTGAACAAGCCAGTTAAAAAGGATCTATTTCTCACCGAGAATATGTGTAGTATGTCAATACAAAAAATGCAGACCTTTCATTACATCAGACCGTAGTTGTAAATAAATCATTAACATTAAACAATGTGAAAATACCTTATGAAAATGATGAATAAATCTCTGTCTTATAAACAAATAAAGCATTATCAAATGTTAAAAAAAAATGCTTACATGCATAGTATACTCCAAAAGATCTAAAACGAAGGAAAGAAAGCATAAAATCCAAAGCATAAAATTATGGTGTGTTGGTACGTGAGCAACTTTTAATAGAAAAAAAGAAAAAGAAAAAAATTATTCATGGTAACGGTTTCTTCCGGGCTGCTCGACTGTGCAGCAGCCTACTAGATTTTCACATTCCCATCTTTCTCATTCTCATTGCCATCCTCGGAGCTAATAATCGTCTCACGCCCAGCGCCAAAATGTGTTCCAACCACAATTGCTAATTACAATAATTACTATTTCCGTAGTGCCCACCTGCCCGATAAGGCGATTACGTTTCGATTACTGTCGGAATCGCGACGAAACGTCACCCCTAATCCTCCATCCCGGGGGCACATACCATCCGGAAGGGCCAATATTACACTTCCTGATCGCTGATAAATTCATTCGCCACTCATAATTTCACACACCCAAGCCCCGATTCCGGGTTCCGGGTCGGGGGTGCCAATCGGTTCACTCCTACGCCCAATTACACCCCGCGCTCGCGTAAGGGTGACCGGCAGCATAACATTCACCCCCGTTCAGTCGAAAACGAGCTATCTAACGGGCGCTAATCGGTCTGGTAATTTGCGTTTTATTTATTGCTCCCGTATGATGGACTGGGGGGGGGGGAATATTGAGGGTGGCCAAGCAATGCGGTTTTTGCGTTTCTTGCTGTGTTTCTGCGAAAAAAGGGGATGTTTTGGGTGAACAAAGTAGGAGGAAAGAGAGAGAGCTAAGCTGCTTCCAAGCAAGAGGCATCAATTTTCAGCTTAGAGACTTCGATCAATTAGCTGGGCGAAGGTTTATATGAGACGTATTTATTGGTATTTCATGAGCTCCGGCATGAGACAGTAAAGATTCGCAAATTATAGGAAAATAACAATATTTCATAACAAGCATTGACTGTGCATATTGAGTTCTTATTTTCATTTTTTTGTTTCATGTTTTAGAGTACATTTTCCTTATGCTCTTTTTGCAAATGTTGCCCACATTTTACAGCACACCGTAGTTTTGCTGGTTGGAAAAATTTAGAAACTCTCCCCATTGAGTGAGACACAAAACTCACAGCTACTCGCCGGCTTATCAGAGGCATAATGAATTATGTATTCGCTTGACCGAATCGTCCGGAAGTTCCGATTCCACCCTTCCACGCGTTGAAGCGCTCCCGAATCGTACGAAGGAGTGTTTCACTCTTGAGTCTCTCGCGACCACCACCCGACCCGGGTAGGCTGTTCCGCGGCGTAGATTAATGTTCGTCCACGTGGTTGGGTTCTTTTGCATGCCTCGGGAGCGCGCGAACGGGAAGGGAAAACAAAATGCTGGAAACAAAATAAAACGAGAAGGGTAGTTCCTGTGGCCAACCCCTGCGAAAACTAATAAAACTGTAACAATTAATTTACGTGTTCGCCCCTTGAAATGTAAACATATTAACTGAACGCGGCGAAAATAAAGACTTCAGGACGGGCGCGCACGTTCGTAATTGGGGTGCATGTGCATTCCTTGTCCAAATGCCACTCGTGGGATTGTTGCTGGACCGAGGAGAGGGATTCGCGGGAAAGACGCAATGTTTGAAGTAGCGCTCTTGCCTACAAGCCAGCCAGGCAAAGGGCTCTCGATGTGTCGATGCTTGGCTGTTTGAAAACCGGCAAAACAGGAAGTGGTTGCGTTCGCGACCAGCGTGCCTAATCGCTTGCTGCCAGTTGCAAATTGGATAGCTGTGAGCTATGTTAAATTTTTCGTACCTCTCTGTGTTTAAAGATGCATGTGCATTCTTGACACTCTTCGTTATCCTCTTGCTAGCGATGGTTTTGGTTATTTCATGCCATTAGTTCATCGATACTGTGTTGACGCTCACTTTTCTGCAGTCATATTCATCGGTAGCGGAAATATAGCTTTATCAATTCGATGAGATTTACATAAACATTAGTGTCCTCGGAAACACTAGAACGCCAATTATTGCAATCAATTTTGCTCATTTTCATGTTTTCTTTGAATGTTTTTTTTTACATTATATTAGTGCAGGACAGGGTTCCAAGAGAAGATTACTGTTCTTTGGGTATAGATTTCTTCGAACTAGTCTATATTCAGAATGGGATGAAAAGAGCATTTGATTATTGATTTTTATTAATACCCATAAATGTGAGATTTTTTTTTAAACAAATGTTATCAATGAGCATTTGTATCCTATTCAAACCCCCCAATTAAAAGGGAATATCCTAAACGCCTGAAACTATGCAAACGTAACATAGTTTGTTTTGTCAGTTTTCCTAAACCCATTTTCCCATCTCTTTTCACCCCATTTCATTTAAGTACTTTGTAACCTTCGCGTATTAAAATTTATTAGCTTCCCTTAAACAATCATCCTGTTTGCGAAAAGGACCACTCACAACCACGGGCTTATAAAAAATAGGGTGCCTCATTCGATGGATGCTTAACGAGTTTGTACCTTTTCCATTTCGTCCCCGGTAGCGCAAAGTTCATCCCGGAACTGTTCATTTGTTATCCAACCAATGATAGTCTGATTGACGAAAGCATCCTTTTTTTATTTTACTTATATTCTCCTTCAAATAGACCCTCCCAGACTGGCCTTTGCTCGTATCCATTCCTCGACACCACCGATCGTGTACAACAAAATGTAATACCCCCAGGGCACGTTTACAGAAGCTCGCATTAAGCCTAACCTCAAACAGTAACTGAACCGGCCGTAGGAAAACACTCGCACGTTGCCCAACAAAAAAACCCGCGGCTCAAGGCTTTCCAGGACGAAAACGAATGCGCTTTCCCCCTCTTGTGTTGTTCCATCGGAAGAAGTGAAAACTTAAATCGATAACCAAACAGCGCCCGGGACGAAGAACTAAAAGACGAAACACGCCATTTAAAGGATCTCCCGACCCGAGGATCGCTTTGCTATCGAAACAACACACCGGAGATCGCATCGCGCTGGATTACCATGAGGAGGCATGTTTTTCTTTCTTTTAAATACCTTGAGAAAAGTAAACACACACTCAACACCGGCACTGGCCTGTGCGGTGGAATTGGATGTCGGTCGTTGATGATACGCTCGTTGGTGGCTGTGAATAGCGGCCTTTGCTCATTTTGCTGGGATGTCTGGGACCAGTTTGGCCCCTTTTGCTCAGCTCCAGCCAGGTCCAATTGATATCCGGCAGGATACTTTGTCACCGTAACGGCCACCGTTGTTTCGTTTGCTTCCATCAGCCGATTAATGTGGCGTGGCCAACATGGTTGATGGTAAATATTTACCCTCAAGTTGTCTGGAGAAATTAAAAGCGTATAAGCAAGCCAGTACCAGTGCTCTTTAAACGGACCTCAAAATCAGCCTTGCAACGGGGAATTTAACGGAAAGTATATTCACCCCAACACAAGTCCTTTTGCATTCTTTCCAACTGCATCCTCAAGTGCCAATTGCTCTGGCAACAGCTGTGAGGACCTTTTAATTGCTACAAAACCATCGACCCGCTCGTATGAAGTGGCAAACATTGAAATCGTTACTATTGGGCTTTTTCGGCAAGCCTCTACTGGCCGTTCTTACCCGACGGCTGCAAATCCTTTTGCACACTCGCTTGGTATGCTTTTCGATCCACTCCAACAACATCGGGCACAATCGAACGAGCCGTTTGGATTAGAGAACCCGAATGGAATGCATCGGAAATCTGCACCAGTTCCCTATGCCACCCGTGAAAAGGATAGTTGTCCTTCCACTAGCTACCAGTTTCCACCCGATTTTTGATCACCACAAACGGAAAGCACACGCACACTTCACTTTGGCATTCGTACCACGATTTCCCAATGCAGGCGCAGCAGGACGCCATGGGAAAGCCACGGAAACTGGCCCGGTGGGTTTCACTTACGGGCGGATACCTTGAACCGATGCAGATGCATAATTAGTGCGCCATTCATGGCCATTCAGGAAAACACCACACCGATATACGTGTTGTCGCTGTGACTGCTGCTGTGTTTGTGTCCATTGTTTAATAACTACTCCGATACGAGATGTGATGGTTGTTAATATATTTGCGAGATAACCACCAAAAAAACCTTTGGAAAACCGAACGAGGCAACGAATACCGCCATTCACTCTCATTCGTTGTACAATATTTACATCCTAACCCTATGCGTGTCATGAAGATGACAGCTGTCAATAATTAGTGTCTAAAGGACATGGCCTACTACTTAGTTTGACACCTTCAAAGGAGCAATTTAGCATGCAAAGCTGCTAATGTTTCCCCAGTCACCTTGCTGTTATGGAATTATTATCAAAAAATCATCACTTCTGTTGGCCAAACAGCCCGGCATGCGTCCACACACAGCATTCAACACGCTTTTTTGCCGCGCGCCTCCAAAGCAGACATTTCACAGCTGCTGATTGGGACACAAAAGGTCGGGAGTCGTACCGTGCGCAGAAAAGGTCGTCTTCTCGCGCGGTTCGAATCCTTGATCAAACCGTGAACAAGGATCCGCACCAAACGGAGGCCACTAATCCTCCAGCGCATCCCATCGTGGCCCGCAAAACGGCACCGGCGTCTGGTGCGAACTCGTCCAAGCGACTCATCTCGCCTGCCGTCCTTAATCATCGTTGAGCCGGAAAAGGAAGCGACCGTAGCGTGGTCTCAGCTCCCAATTCGGGTTCTTGAGGGCACTCGAGCATGAAACAATATCTTCATATCGGGCTCGATGTCAGCCGGCCCAAAACCCAAGCCAGCGGACCAAAGAAATCGGGCCGTAATTCCGAAGGAGGAGAAAAAAAAAGCAAACTCAGACTCGCGTGATCCTTTCCGATCCCCGGGTGCCAGCATCCGGTCGATGGTACGGCACGACGGGCCATTTGCTCCTCCTTCCACGGCACAGCACGCCACCAGACCGGTGTTGCACCAACAAGGGCACCCCGGGCAAGGATCGCACCCCCTTTTGTGAGGGTTGAATTATTTCATTACGGTCGAATCAAGAAGTTTCTCTCGGTCACCTTTCGGTTGCGCCGTTCTGGAAAACCTTCGCCACTGAGGGGTGCAACCGACTCTTGGGTGCATGCCTACGGCTGCATCCTTCCCGCTGCCATAATTATAGCCGATGGGTTAGCTGGCCCATCGGGAGCTATCGGAATGTGCCATGCCGATGATGAGAACCAGCCACCAAGGACGGTCTCAGTGTCTGTGAAGGCGCGTATTTTTGGAGGATGTTCCCTGACCGGTGAAGTCGAAAGTCACCGCCATCGTGGTGTGGCGCTGGTTTCCTTCTTCGGGAGGTTGGACCATCTTGCCGTGCTGCCGTGGCGGGGTGCACTTGTGGGAACGAGACGCCGTTTTCCACGGTCCGAAAACCCCTTCTTTTAAGGATGGAGGATTCCAGTCGCGAAATCGTGAGAACCTCGTCTTTGCGAATCATTTAATTCCGCGCGTCAGAACAGAACAATAAAACAATAAGGATTGTGTACACCGCAGTGGCGTGTTTTGCAAACATTCGTTAGTTTCACTTCGCACAAGGGTTCGAAGAATCGGCACAAGCTTAAATTTGGGATGAAACGAAGCAAGGCGTTTTCTGCAAAAATTAATCATAATTAACGGTTGGTTAGCTGTTAATGAAAGTTCGAGTCTACTTCAAGCGTCAAAGTCGAATGGTCATGCCGGTAAAATCCTTACTCCAGCCTACCAGTATCGATAAACCCGAGTCGGTTGAATTACCGGTTTTCGAGTCCTTTATTAGACTGCGGGGATATCGAACTTCAAGTGTAAATAGAGAGACAGTTAAGTAACGTTTTTGGTTGAAAATTCGAAAATAGAGAGGATAATCCTCTGAATGTGTAGGGAATTGTAGAAAGCCATATTTGTTTCGCAGAAGAATAAAAGAAAAAGAAAAGAATCTTCTAGTTCTTCATATCTGGTGAAATTGTACGGTCAACGCCTGCTTAGTTTGCTTTTTAAGGCTGTCTTTGATTGGTCAAATCCTACGTACGGGGGACTCTTGTTCAGCCAACGCGGCATTATGTTTTAATAAAACCCAAAGGAGCGTTTTCATCAAAATAAAGCCAACAAAACACCCAAACATCGAGTCGTATAATTCATTTTCCACCCAATATTTCCCTCTCACCATCATCATCATCACCTATGATGGCTCAACTATCGGCAACCGCTTCAGGCTGAAAGGGCGATCCGTTACAAATAACGCTGCCCGATCCCGATTGCCTTCAGCCTGGGTTTCGTTTGAAAACACTCGAGGCAGGTTTCCCTACACCATCCCTGCAAACACCCAAAGGACGAAGGATGCCGCTTCCGGTTCGAATCAACCAACCAAACAGCGCGCGCGCACTTCATGCGAGCGAAAAAGATCAATTATCTTGGGCAAATATTTACCGGAGCCGGGGCTTTTCCTTCCCGGCGATGGTAGCGTTCGCGTTCGAGAGCCCGAAAAATTCAGCCCGAACGTTTTTGGGGCGCGTGGGTTGAATGAAAAGCATCCAGTTCACTCTGCCAGTTGCTGGCAAACCCCGCGACTAAGGTCCCCGATTGTTTGCGCTCGATGTGCGCCTCTACGATGTGGTCCTTTTGGAAGCCACACGCAACCGTGAGGCTTCATCAACGATGCCCAGGGATGCCACGGATGCGATGGATTTTAACGTAGCCGCATGCCTAGCACTCAAGGCTCAAAGACAAAGTGACACACTCTCGACGCCATCCCGCCATGTCACCACGAATCCGACCGCGAACTGTCTGTTTGCGGTGCGGATTTAAGACCGAACCGGACGCTAAAAACCGCACCCCAAAAACCCCGGGCTACGGCTCATGATTCCCGATCATGGGTGAAATTGTTTGCGCAGCAGCTTTGCCACGTTGTCACCGACCACGTTTCGCTGCGGCAGTCAGTTGTGAAGGGGTTTGGGTTTTTTTTTTTTCATGTTGTCCTCCCGATTTCAGGATGCAGCCGGTGCAGTTTGTGTCTTTGTTTGCGCAAAACCTTTTTTTCTCTGGCTGCATTGGCATCATTTCGGAGGTTTCCACACGCGCGCACACGCACGCAAAACAAACCGTTTGCGCGATGACAATGCCGGTTTGTAAGTCGCTGCTTTTGATTCTAATCATCGAAGGAGTCGCGTGCTCGTTGATCACTTACCTGATTAGCGCTTCCTTTGCAAATGCACCGCTGTGAGACCAGCTGGGAAGCCTTACGAAAGGACATCCAAATTTGATCGGCACTACTGGTTTGGAAAACTGTTAGGAGGTTTTTATTTCGCAGAAGTAAAAAGACACTAATTTAGAAATGCACCAAGCATCAGTTCGCTTCATAAGCCCTCAGAAAAACTCGCTCAAATTCCTTCACAATCACACTGTTTGCATAAAACACATAAAACCTCCTAATCCTCGCTCATTAGCCCTCGTAAACCGGTCTTTCTGCCGCACCGTGGGCAGCGTACGAATTGCTTTTCCACAACATTTCGCTCACACCCGAGAAAGCGATAATCGCTCCGGAACAAGCGAACCTATTGATTGCTTCCGTTCCCGTCGTGCTACCGGTTTTCTTTTTCCTTTTTTTTTTTGCGGCACCGCATCCTCTTAAGGAGCTGCCTATTGTTGCCACCGATGTGAGTTCTCGACCATTCGCCGTGAGAATTCGCTTCCATCCCGGGGGTCATTTCGGCACAGAACACCCGCCCAGGGAGTCGTGTCATTTTCTCGCATTTTTCCATCGTCGTCAAACCAGTATTTGAGCATACACACACGTTGTCGGTCAATTGTTTTCCTATTGGTAAATGCAAATATTGGTAATCTACCTCGTCCTTAGGCCTCCTAACAATGAGAAACCCAGAGCTGGTTCTTTCTTTTCTGCCGCGCACGGCACCGAACCAGTCGGTACTCGCCGGAGGTCGGATAATTCGACTTAATTATGTTTTAATGCTATTCTCCACCCACTCATTAGCGCGTGCTTCTGGGACCGGAGTATCACGACAATCGTCTTATGTCCTGGTGACGCCTTTCAGTGGGCCCCTGGGTAAGAGGATATCACCGGTCTTCGGCGACAATGGGATTTGCATGCGTTTCGGTGAATGGCCAGCTGTCTTTGGGGTCGAGCTGTGTATCGCCGCCCGAACAAGGTGATTGTTTTATGGTGTGCGATAATCCCGGCAAGTGAAAGAATGCTGGCAGGATCACCCGATGTATTCGGTTTGTTTGAAGACATTTCCAAAGCACGGTTAATACATGTCATGGTATGCCATGGTAGTTAAACAAGTAATTTTTTCATACCTTTGGGCGTATAGTGATTGCAGCGTGCGCATGTAGTCATTTTACTACAATATAGTATTCTTAAGGGCCAAATATCAAGCCAGCGGGAAACAAATAATTGTTACATAAAATCAACATTAGTTTAAGCACCTTATTCAACATATAGCATTCAAGGCCCACTTGGATTCGATTGGGGGGCTTCTCAACGCCTACTTAGTATCACGGCGCCATATTGATTTAGCTTTCAATAGCCCATTTATTATTATAATATAGCAATGTCGAATGTAAAACCAGTGTCCATTGAATCTTTATATTCCTCATAATGGACATTTCCCACACGTATGGCTGTTATTTATGCCTTGCTCCCTGGGTACGAGCAATGAATAATATATGAGCCTCCACCTAAGAAACCATTCACACGGCCTGATTGAAATGCATCGGTTTCGTTGTGCGAATTGATCGAGTATCAATTTCAATGCGAACCACCGTAAAAGCAATGTAATCTTCCCCACAAATGGACGCCAAACGCACCACACACATTCACACGCACCTCAGGCGAATTACATTCGAAAGGGGATTCCGAGAGATGCGATGGCACAATTATCTACTTTTTGTTCTCCAATAATTACGACGCGCCCCCAAAGGATGGGGTGAGAGCAGGTGCGCCAGAACACGGCCCGCACAGTCGTTAGGCGCGACTAAACGCGCCCACACGGCAGCGTTGTAATGAAACAATCATTTTCTTATTAATATTTATGATGGCCACACAAATTTGCACACTTTCACAAATTCGTATTTGCTCCGGTTGCTTATGAGTGGATGTCTCGGGACGACACTGGGGTTGGGTGGGGAGGCAAGGATTCCGATTGTAGCGGGATACGAAGCGTGATGGAAAACGCACGAAAAAGAGGGAAAGAGAGAGAGAGAGAAAAAAAGTGCCCCCACTTCGTGTAGGCACCGCCGTGAAAGGGTAATGAGAGAGTCGTGGATGGTTTTCCTTTCATTTTCCCACCCTACTAAGGACTCCGGGCGCCACCCCCGCCCAGAGAGACACGTAGATGGATGGAAGCAATGAATACGAAAGTGGAAATAATTGCACTGGTACACAAAAAGGAAAAACCCACCAGTTTTCCAGCCCCACTCATCTAACGCGGCTCCCATTCGCGGTCGTCGACGGGTGACGGCATCGCGGGTTCGGAGGATTCGGAGGATTAAAAAAAACCACCACCCACCAGAACGCGCCAATCATATCTCGCATGCAGGACCCACGGGGATCGACGATGGGAGTCCGTCGATTGCGTGGAAAATGATGAAAAGCGCGCGTGAACTATGCGCGACGCCGGAGAGGCTCGTTTTCCCGCACTCGCTGCTCGGTGTGGGATAATAAAGAACGCCTCCAACCTGGGGATGGGGGTTGTACGATTCCATTTCATTTCGAGCCGCTGCTTTTTGAGTGTGTGCGTGTGTGTGTGCGTGTGTGTGTGTACGTGGACTTATACACGAGTGCGCGGGTGTCGAGAAAGGATAAGACCGCTTCATGCGGACCTGGCCACCAGGCATATCGCGCCACATTCCATCAATGAGCATTTTATGAGAGCCTTACGGTTAGTGGTCAACGAGGGTGCTTTATAGGGGGATGAAGGGAGGAAAAAAGGGATAAATTTGTGGGCGTGTGCGGGAAAATGCGAACGCAAAGGTACGCGAAAGCGACCCAGTTGATTCAGAAAATGCGGGTTTTCTAAAAATGCTCTGGAAATGTGGAATTAAAACATTCTAGCCTAGGTATGGGGTGATGAGAAAAAAAACGCTTAAAAGAAGTACTCCAGGGTCTGGCTGATTGAAATATGTTGGTTCTATTTGCTGGAAAGTAATCTCCTCGGTATGATATGGAAATGTAACGCAAAGTCTAGCAACAAACAGCATTTACTTAAAATAAATACAAACCAATATCTGAACTCCCAGCTTAAATTTATGTCAAAAAAAAACTGCACAGATTTTTCCCTAACGGATTTTCCCGACACAGCCACTCCAATGTAACCAACGCGACGCAACATTTCCGGCTTTGTTTTCGCTGGACCCAACGAGGAAAAAAAAGTAGCATTCAGTTCAGCGAGTTTGAAGCGGCTTATTTACGCGCCAATTAGATACCGGCCATTAGGAGATTGAAAATTCGATCGGAATTTCCCTGCCCAGCGAGCGCTGCTTTTATTCAGCTGCCAACATTTTGCAATCGTCCAAGCACTCCACACAACGGTTGCCATCGTTACCGTCATCGGTGTTGGTTTTTCCTTCTCGCCGTCATCGCAATTTTCCCGCTCCCACGCCGGTTGTCAGAAAAAGACGGACCGGGTCACGATTTATGAATTATGAAACGTTTCTCTGCGCGTCCTTTTTTCTCCCTATGTCTCCGGTGCTGGTGCGTTCTCCCATTCGCGCTTTTCTCTCGCTCTTCCGGCTGGGGTTTTTCCCGCAGTTTCTCCCTCGCACATTTGGACGCGCCACGTTTGATTGCGTTATTTGGGGACACGGGCCTCTCTCCGTGCCGGTTTTCCACCGCCGAATGTAGCAGCGCACTAAGGAAATGCCGGGAAAATCGCGTTCTGGAGGAAACTTTCCGTCCGCCATTCAAAAACCACCCGACATCGTCGTGGGCGTGGTGTAGCTGTCGTCGAGAACGGTGACTTTCGCCAGATTGTGGTGCCGCGTTGGTGGTGTTTTCACGAACGCCGAATTTCGGCACATTTGTCACCCCACAAACCCGGCGTTTTTCAGCTGTTTCCGCGTGCGTCCGTAGAAAACTAAAGGAGCGTACGATTTGTACGGCCTTTTGAGGCGATAATGCACCGTTTTCTTGTTTTGTTTCGCCTTCACAAACCCTCGCAAATTGTGATCATAATTTTCCATAAATATTTTAAAACCCTTCGTCAGACTTTAGTCACCCCAAAATGGCTACTCACACAACTAGACTTTTTACAATCGACACGGCACCGAAACGTTCCACCGCAAAGGAAAACCACAACCGGTGCGAAAAAGAGAAGCTAAAATTGCAACAACCAAAAATGCCAAACAAACAAAACGAAAGACAAAAAAAAAGGCAGCAACCCACTTCAAAGAGCTGTGTGCTGGTGCATTATGCCATCGCTCGGTTTCAGCGCGTTTCCAGACGCGTATCCTTTCCAAACGAGACAGTACCCCGGTGGAACGGGATTCGAATCGGTTGGATTGGAGTCCCTTTGCACCCGTTCGGAGGCAGGAAAAATAAAGCTGCTCAAGTGGGCAAATTGGACTCGCTGCTACGCTCATAATTGCAGAAGGAAATGTAGGAAGCCAAAAAAAAACAAGGATGCCACCACAATCACGCTGACGCTGATCATGCAATTCGTGCCACCGTACACAATATGGTTGGAAAAACTTTCGTCGCTTTCGGGTGTTTTTCTTCTTCTTCTTCTTTTCCACTCTTATTCCCTCCTACTGATTTCTTTTCTTTTTTTTTTTGCTTCGTTTAATAAATCCGACGATGGCTGCATTTAAAGCGGCGAGGAACGTTTCTTGCGTGCCCCATTCAAGGATAATCCCTCGCTTCTCGGGTCTAAAGCTCGGCGGTGGAAACAATGCGAGGCTTTTCTGCTCCGAATTTGTGCCTTTCCGGTCCAGTGCAAAACTGTTTGAACTGTTGCATCGATCAAGCGCATCGACCGGACGCTAAACAACGCCATCGAGAGTCGAAGCTTTCAATCCCAGCAGGACGGATCTCGAAGGGTTCGAAGGAAGGCGATCCTTACGATCGACAGCCTCGGGCGCGTTTCGTGGGAGAGTTCTAAAGTATCGTATTTCGCGTCTTTGAACGGACGAACCAAGACGGTTTGACTCCGGTGCCGGTGACGATCCGGACGGTGTTTTGCCAACAGATTAGAGTCGGATTTTTTGCACGAGTGTGCTGTGGGCTGAAGCACAAGAAGGATCACAGATCGAGGATCGTTTTCTTCTCGGTGACCTTTCGCGCGAACTCGCCAAAAAGCGCCCCGGGGCATTTTTGGTCTACCTATATTAAGTGTATTCATCGGTGATAAGATGCCAAACCGGCGGCTTTGAATTGAATGTCAATTTTTAGCTTTAAATTTATCATTACATCTACACGCGGCCAAAAACGTGTTGAAATGTCCCGGTGAAATCCACTCCCTTTCGCTTCGTTCTCCGATTTCTCAATCCCAAGTGGGCTCGATGTAAGAAAATCAAAGCTGATCATAAAAATCGTTTGAAGCATCCCAAACAATGCCTTCTGCGGCCAATCGCCGGTTTTCGATTAGCCATCGACGGCATTTTCCCGCAGATGAAAGGGAGAAAAAAAACTCGCCCCATCCATCCAGTGGTCTCCCGAGGATGTCCTCGAACGGGGAATGAAGCAAAAAACACACACACACAATAGGCCGATCGGTGTAAAAAAAAGAAGCATCGAGAAGAAAAGTGAATAACAATCAAAGAAAAACCACCATCCAGGGGTGGTGTTGTTTCGCGCGGCATCACGTCATAATTCGCCCATCCAAAGGAACCGGCTGGCTGGCGATTGATTATCGACACTCGAACCACGGAACCCACTCGGAAGGGCTACACGCTCACTTGATTCCACCAGGACGAAGGGTCCTTTGGGAAGCCTCCCGTCAAGTGAACCGTGGGCGTTTCTCTCTCTCACTCTCTCTCTCTCTGATCTTTCCGCGTGTCCTTCAACGTGGAGCATCTTCCTAACGAGCATCGTCCTCGAGGGTGTGTGTTTTTTTTTTATCTCATGATAACTTTTTTTCCCCACTTCGCACACACACAAAGCGCAGGACATCGTATTACAATCACCACCAGACACGGGGACAAGCTAAACAAAAACAAAAAAAAAAGAAAAGCGAACATAAATCACATTCAACAGCTGAACCGCGCGGCAGTAATTATGTCGATTTTGTCGATGGACCGCTTTTTCAGCGGCATCTTCCCATTTTCCTCCCTTACGCGATTCGGCGATTCCGGCCCCTTTTGCCGGTCGTTATTCTACGTGTCCTCGTCGGGCCCTTTCCATCCCCCTCTTGCTCGCTGGACAAATAACAATCAAACATCAAAGCGAGTGGTATATTATAATTAATATCTTTCGCATCCCCCGACCCGTGCGATATTTGCCATTCCGACCTGGCTGCAATCGAAGCATGCCTCCCGGCCGCGTTGCACTTGTTGACGACGGTTGCTAACGAATTGTTTTCGCCTCGGTAGGCCGTGTGCGATTTTTATGGTGCTTTGCTTTTTCACCCACCCACCCTACGCGGGTGGGAAAATTCTAACCACACCCGCACCCGGTGGGATGAGTTTCCGTATCGTGAGATGGGCTTAAAATAATAACGATAATACCACCCGCTCGATAATATTACCCGGTCCGCTCTCGCGTCTGTGTGCGGTGAGTGTGCTGGAAAAATAACTGATGCTTTTAAATTTCCATATTTTTCTGCGTCCTTCGCGCACCACGGGACCGAGCCGGAAACTGAACGACGCCCTCGAGAGGCTCCCGAGGTTCGAGTGTCATTCAAGAGGGCCATCACCGAGGGCACACGGGACCCCCTTGTGTGTGTGTGTGGGTGGGTGCGAGAAAATTCCACTCTCATCTCGGTATGTGGTCTCAGCCGCAGAAGCCCACAGAAGTCACAGTTTGCCGGCTCCCATCTACCACTTGAAGGTACCGCGCGCGTATTTGCATTTTACTTTGATCTTTTGAAGCACTTCGAAGCGACATTTTGCTTCATTTTTTTTCTTTCCTTCCACCCCCCGTGGGCAAATAATTCCACCTAATGGGTGGCCGATCTTACGATCTGTGGGCTTTCTTCGCCCGAGTCAACACCATTATCAAATGAAATCTCTGGCCCCCCCTTCGGGGAATGGGGGCGAGTTTTCCACGCCGCAGTCTCGCAGTCATTTGGAGGTTTTTCGCTTCTCGGAACGATCGCGCAATTCCGTGCCCCCTGCCCGGTGCTAATTTGATCGTACCGGTGCGATAGGATAGCGATGCGATTGCACCTGCCGGCCAGACCTGGCTCGACTTTGAAGAACCGGCTACACCACAAATCTCGAAAGACCCGAAAAGATGCTCAACAGCGATAACGAAGCGGTCACGTTTGAAGATGAACGAGTTGGTCCTTTCATTCGCCCCGTGTGTGGGTGATGAAGCCTTTGATGAAGTCCTTTCGGCGAGCGCAATCAGCGCTAGTGAAAGGAAAAGCAGTGCCGATTTATTTAACACAACGAATGCGATGCGATGGTGCATCCGGCGAAAGTGCGAGCGCCAGCGAGTGTTTAGAGTTGTAAAAGCGATTCAAAGATTGAAACTACCTTCATTGCAAGCAAGGCGAAATGCTTACCCACGTCTCGTCACTCGATGCACTAGGGCCCATCGGAGCCAGCCGGTGCATTCTTCCCGATTGGGAGGTTCGTGCGGTGATAAGTCCCAATTAAATTGAACCTTCTCCCAGCGAGCGACACAAAGCCGCATTGTCTCGGAAATATGCCTCGCTCGGGGAAAACGTCCCAGCTTTCCCTACGAATCCCTGCCTGGGAATTGCAGCAAGATGCGTTCACCTTATATCACCACCCCCCTATCCCTATCGGGAAAAACCGGCCGCTTGGTAACGCTTCGATCGCCCGACGTTGCCATTTAACAACACCCAACGCATGCCCCCGGAAAAGGACACCTTCTTCCGACGGGCGACCGCCGGCACCGGGAAAGTGCACAATGGCGTAAGCTGGCGTGGCAAAATGTGCGAAACCGGGGAGGGATCTCCACCACGATGGCACATTTCGTCCATATAATCCGGCCTTTCAGTGGCGGTGTTGAACCGTGCGATGTAATTCGAAAACCATGCTTTCCCTCCTTCAGTCGTGGAGTCGGGAAAAGCGTCCATCGAACATGAAGACATCACGCCGCTGGGTGGGTGGGTGGCTGGGAAGCCGGATTATTAAGGGGGTGGCCTGGGGGGGGGTGAATTCTCGTTGACCCGACCAACACCCGGCGACGTGTCCGTGTGCGTTGGTAAGTGTGAAATATTTCAATAATTTCATCAATCCGGAACAAAACGCTCGAAAGGATGCACCCGCTGGTGGGGTGGGGTTTTTGGAAAACACCCCCGGACATGGGCAGGAATGCTGGATTGAATGCCGATCCTCGCGCTCAGGTGAGAAACCGTTCGGGCGTTGATAATTCTTGCCACGGACGCAAGCCCTAGGCAAGGACAATTGAGGCCCTAGACGTGTCCTACGTTGGACGTTTCCCGAAAGGGAGGAAACGGAACGGATTAATAATTGCACCGGCCGTACAAAATCCACCTGTGAATCGGGCCACGTGGCAAGGGTTGTCGCGGGTGTCAAAAGGCGACACGGTTCGTGAGGGAGTATTGGTGCAATTATAAGGATGGCGTTGGGACATTTCTATCCTGGAATCGAATGAGATTTAATGGGTCGGTCGGGGTGGAATGGTTGGAATTGTTATTTTCGCGCTAAACATTACGGAGCGCATCGTTTGAGGTGTGAAGTGTTCCGCTTTTCCGGTGATAATACGAACCGGATTACCGGTGGAGTGGAATTTCAAATGAATAGGATAACATTTTTAAAACAGATGTTCTTATCGACTTGAATCCAAAGTTAATACGTTGATGTTTAAATGATATAGTGTGCTCGTCGAGTATATTTCGGGAATAATCCAATATTTCTTTCGATAATTCGTATATTCCTTGCAATAGTCTAAAATAAATTGAATTTTATCAATAAATTCTACAAATAGAATCTAATTTTTACACTACAGAATGCAAGAATCAAACATCTATCTTTTGTAATGAATATGCTCTTTTAGTACACGTTAATGTGAGCTCTGAGACCATCTAAAGGTTCTTATTTTCATTTTAATTCCAAGCACAACAGGTGTGATTTACGTTTGATCTTTGCTTATCTTCACTTGAGCTTCACACATCAATCTACACATTAATTTACCCATGAAGCGAAACAACTGTGAGTTCCCGGAAAACTATAAGCTGATAGGTTTCTTTCTCAAAGGCAGATAATAACCAGACATTCCGACAAGAATGTTCACCACCCCATTACACTCTTTAAACAGAAAGCATTCGTTCCATTTGCTTAACTCTGATGCATCCCTCCCAACCTAGCTGATAGCAATCGAACAATTAATGAACGCCGCCTAGAACACAATCTTCCGACGTGCCGGAACCAATGCTTTCATCTCGAAACCGCACCAAAGCTGTGAAAAAAATCTCCTTCCTCGAGCCATTCTCGATCACGCAGCGTTCCTTTTTTTTGTTACTTTCACCGTCAAACCAAATCCCCACCCAAAAGGATGTCCGGGCTCGGACGCGGTTCCTTTTCAACATTGCAATCCAGAACCATGTCCTTACGGAAGCTTTTCCGGCAGCGCCTGCCACTGGGCGCGACCAAAACAAACAACGGAAACAAGGATCAACCGAAGGACGATCCGAGGATCGAGCCCATCCTCGGTCAAGCGCTGCTTCACATGGCCGGGGTGTTGAGCAAATATTTTGGGATAATGTTTGCCGGCTCTAATAGCCCCTAATGATCTTACGCATTGTGTGGGCAGAAGATTAAGATCGCATAAAACAATCACCACGGCAATTTACGGCTGTCCATCCCGCTCTTGTGTGTGTGCGTGCGATCGATCCTGCACCTGAGGACGGGGTCCGTTTCGTGCTGAAAGAATGCAGAAGGATTTGCGCTTCCAAAGCGGACCAGGGGCACCCTGAAAAGGATCCCGAAAACAATGCGCTTCACGGACCTGGGAACCGGGAATGCGTGGAAAAGCAGTGGGCGTGTATGTGTGCGCTTTCATCCGACCGCGCCCGGAGAGTTCAGGGCTGAAGGCATTCAGCAGAAACGTTCCTTCGTACGTATTGCACCGAACGGACCATCGTATGGAGTTGCAGGGCGACTCCTCCATTCACAGGCCATTGATCGACCGGGCAGACGTAGCAGGCGTTTGTAACGCTTTCCAACGCGATGTTGTCGGGAAAACTACTCCGCATGGCCTGCTGGGCCAGTGACGTTTCTGTGCGCTTTGTCTCGATGGTAACAAGCTCAATCGGTGGGCAACGCTTCGGCGAGCGAGACAAGGGACAAGCCGATTTATTTTCTATTTGTGTAATTCCTGCAATCATGTATCGGACGATTACCGGATTACAACCGGATTTGGCTAGTTTTTGTCCGCACGGTGAACGATGCCGGGAAAAAGGGCCCGGCTGACGGGACACGGAGATCAAACGGATTGTTTGTGACGTTCGATTCGTAGGAGTAGCTAATGGGATCGAATGTTGTAAAAGTTCTTTGTGATTTCAGGGAAGAAAATTACATTGGTGTAGAAAACAACATTATTTAAGCACAATGCTCAAATGAAAAGAATAATTTCGAAAATCATTTAAATATGTTTATGTTCGAGATTGAAGCATGCAACAAGCAATTAAATCAAGTCGTTATACGAAACATGTATCCAAATAAATACTTTTTTACTATTTTAGTACACATTTTGGCCTGTTTGAACCATTCCACTTATTGTCTGTAAATTCCGAAGCTTGTGTAATCTAGTTGGGATTATTTTTCACTGCAAGGATTATTCTTCGATGGGGGAGTGAAAAGTATCCCTCATCAATATTGAACAATTTTTCCCAAAATTCTGATGCCATGTGTGTGCCTTCCCAGGGCGTTAATCTCCCGGCCAGGTTGAAGTTTGCAAACCGGCCCCGAGCCCGAAATTCTGACCAATAAGAACCTCACTCTGAAAACGAAACATTGACCAGACCGAGATCGAGTGTCCTTCCGAGCCATTATTCCTCGAACCCGGGGAAAGGATCCTCCTACCTGATCCGCTCTCGGACCGCAATCCTCGCCCTTTGACGGAGTCCATTTTGTTTGGCAGAAAATGCACCTCCTCCTGCACGATGCGAACTCCCGAGTCCCGGGCCTAATCCGATCCGATTCTGAGCCCCAGTTGTTGCATAAGCCCGTTGCAGCTTGCCGGTTTCGAGCCGAACCGTTCGAATGCATAATGCCTTCACAATGCAATATGCAATTCTGCCACATTTTTCACCCTTCGCCATGTTGGTGTTCAGTAGGTACTTTTCTCGTTCGGGTCTCATTCCTTCGCTGGGAGCTCCACCGAACTGCTCCAAGACGACGGAGCTGCTCCAATCAACCAGGTGGAATGTTACAAATCAATCTCCATTCGCCAACTCGCACAATTTATGACACCGGCAAGGTCCACAATGCTCGATTGTTTCGTACCGTGCCGGGTTTGTGGCGTGCTTCCGCACAAAAAGTTGCATGACGGATGGAAATATCATTATAATTGAAATTTGGTTCAATATATTCCACTCCGTCGTACATTCCACTGGCCACCGAGCTGGAAGGAGCAAAGGTACGAACGATGGCGGCGAAGGAAGAGACAAACGTTCCATACTGTGGATGATAAACATGATCGATTGTGTCTACTTTATTCACGTCGGTGATTTTTCGATGAAATTGCAAACATTCCCCTAATTCAGGTCCTTGCGGCACGTTTTGACTATTTTCAATTTGTTGGCAACGTCGGGGATCGGATCGGTATTTCGGTAGACAACTCACGATTTGTTTAATGGGAATACAGGACGAAATTGATTGGTAGTTGGGTTGGATTGAGTTTCAAAATATGTTTTCGATAAAATATGTCTGTTTATATACCTAATCTATTTATGACACAATTATTTATTCAAAGTTGTTCTTTGCCTACGCTTTAATTGTGTCATTTTGAAAACAATTTTGCAAAGAATACAATATTGGTGCATTATGCATGTTACATGTGTCTAGTTTTTTTACACAGATCATGCACGTTTCAGGATAAAACTTAATAAAATAAATTTATCCGATTTTACTAAACATATACAATGATTCTTAAATATTGTAGAAGCCTAGGATTAATTCTACATAGCTTAAGCAAATTCTTCAATTAGCTTTAAACTTTAATCGAAAACAAAGTTGAAAGAAATTAGAGATATGAAGCTCAAAACACCAATATCCAAAATAAAAACAACATAATACTCTTAATAGTTAGCGAGACTAATAAGTCAATGTATCGCCAAATACCAACGCTCTGCATCTGCAATGTTACCACCAATTTATAGTTTTGTAATTTTACTCTAAAAAACAACGAAAACCAAGCACAATCTAGATGCATTTCAAAGGTTAAATTAAAGTTTACAGGTTGGTTCCAGTAACGAAATTCATTACACGACCTCTGTAACAGTTCTCAATGTTTAAAGGCTTTGATATTCAAGGTCCATTGAAGGTCGCGGAATCAAGTTACTACTTAACTCTCCTCTATAATGATTCTGCCCGTACAATATTCGGAAATAAACTTTCTTTCATCCGTATCAGTGAAGAGAAATATAGATTAAAATGTAAAGAAAAAAAACCTTACAATATTCGGTTCATTTTTGATCATTAGCCATCGCGACCCGATGTAAAGGATTTATTTAGTCTTCATCATGAGTGTGTGTGTATATATATATATATTTAATAATATATCGATCAACGTATTAATTCCATTAATCCGTGGCATCCTCTCTCTCACCTGCGATGCTAGCCTCTTTCTAATCGATCCCGCGATCGGTCCTACCTAACAAGAAATTCGGGACAAAATGTACGGCAAATGTACACGAACTAGCGTAAATTCCTAATGCGTCCTGCGATTGCTGCTACGACTTACACACTAACCCCGGTCACTAAGCTCGCCCTATGTACAAACGCTACGAATGGGGCCCTTCCCGGGGAAACTGGGACACGACAACGGAACAATGTCTGCCGCCCTGAGGCAGACAGCCTGGTTCTACTGGTCCTACTGGTTCTACGTTGCGGAGATGAGGAGGTTCAAATCACTCTGGCGCTTCCCTCTGTTCGACTTCTCTACTATTGCACACTGCACACGCACCCACACACACACACACAGACCGGTGCACGGGCATCATCGCCTACTGAGATACTGATGCCGAAGCGACAGCTGTCACTGTGATGCCCGCCTGCGTTGATCCGACTGGTGGCGCTCCTGGCGGCAATCCAGCGAAGCTCGCTCCCGAGTGCTGGTAGTACTTCTGTCAAAACACCTTGCCGATGAACGGGCTATCAGCGACGGCTGCCGCAGCCGCCAGTCGCTGATGATGACGTCCCGGTGGCATCAGGAACGGGCTGCCATAGTCTCCGCCTCGCATTGCAGCTGCCGCAACGGCTGTATGGTGTAGAGCAGCTAACGAGGACGCACTCGACCAGGGTACAGGTGATGACCGGGACTGTAGATCTACGTGAGCGTGCGGATGCGGCACGTGTCCAAGGGTCGGTCCGTGCAGATGCAGCGGATGGTGCAAATGTTGCGGTGGCTGTGGAGGTTGAGCTGGTGCCGTGGGTTGTGAGGGCGCGTGATGATGTAGCGCCGTCGGGGAACCCGTTGAACCCGGAACTGGAATGGAACCACCTGGAACTGGGGCTGGTGGTGGTGGTGGTGGAGGTGCCAACGCCGGATGTGGGTGTTGCCGAGATGGTGACCGTGGATGTGGAGAGGGAACATGCCGTGAGGGAAGATCCAACGGAGAACGCCGGTGGTGTTGTGGAGTTCCACAACTTCGCGAACGCTTGTGTCCGCCTCCGAGACTGACGTCGTGCAACTTACGCATGTGCTTCTTCAGATCGAAGTTCCGACAGAAGCCCTTCGCACAGATCTTGCACGTGAACGGCTTCTTGTCGTTGTGCGTGTGCATGTGGAACGTGAGATTGTAGATCTGATGGAACGCCTTGTTGCAGATCGTGCACTTGTACGCCTTATCACCACTGTGCGTTAGCTTGTGGTTCTTGTAGTTGCCCTTCTGATGAAAACCCTTACCACAGTACTCGCAGATGTACGGCTTGTAGCCAGCGTGGATTCGCGTGTGCGTATTCAACGTCGACGAGCGATTAAACGCCTTCCCGCAGGTCTGACACTTGTGCGGTTTCTCCGAGGTGTGGATAATCTTGTGCCGGCACAATGTCGACGCCTGTCGGAAACCTTTGCCACAGATCTTGCAGATAAATGGGCGCGCTCCCGTATGCACCGGCATATGCCGCGTCAGGTTGTAGTGCGCATTGAACACCTTACCGCACTCGGGACAAGCGAAGGTTTTCTGCTTAGCCGCCAAGGCGGCTGCTGCTGCAGCAGCCGCTGCCGATGTCGTACCATCGGGACCACTTCCTCGACCAGGTGATCCACCACCAGTGGAGCTACCACTCGAGCTCACCGACGAGCAGGTACTGCTGGCGGATAGGTTCAGGTTAGCTCGTTTAGCCGCTCCCGACGGGTGTTTGCCTTGAGCAGCGGCGGCTGCAGCTGCGGCGGCTGCTGCTGCAGCAGCCGCCGACAACAGCGGATGATGATGGCCATGTCCTCCTCCATGAAGCTGGTGTCGTCCGTTCAACCCGTGACCGTGAACACCTGAAGGAGTTGACCCAACACCCGGTGGTCCAGGTGGAGGCGGTGATAGTGTAGGACTATGTAACCGACCAGCCGCCACGCTGTAAGGATGTAAACCAGCCGCCACAGCAGCCGCCGCATGGTGATGATGGTGTGGGTGATGTGGATGATGTTGGTGTGTGAGAGCCGCATATTGGGCGGCTGCAGCAGCACACATCAACCCACCTGGGTAGTACAACAGTGGATACTGACTCAACAACTCTTGGTGTCGGTTGTTCGCCACAAACTGATGTACCGAGCTCGGGACGTACTTTTTGAACGCTGAATCGTACGCCTCCGCTACGGAACTTCCCGCCGATGGTGGCTCATAACACGGACTCGATCCTGCCGCCGATACAGGACTCACCGACTTTTCGTGGCTTAGACGACGCTTTCGAGGACCGAGACTACTACTTCCCGGTGATGTCATTGACAGCTCGATCGTATCATCGTCACTAGCCACATCGACAACCGCATCCTCGTCATCTTCGTCGATGTCCTCGTCGAGTTCCTCCTCTTCCTCTTCAACGTCCTCCTCGTGATCATGTCTCTCCTCCTGCCGACGATCATCCACGCGATCCTCATCCTGACCCATGATGTTAGCGATCGAGAACTTCAGCGTGACTCCACTCGGTCGCTGACTTTTAGCCGGTGGCATGCCAACACTGGATGCGGTCGTGATCGTTGGGGTAACGGTGCTAGCAGGCGTGGAGGAGCTAATGGCCACGTGCGATGGATTCGGCACAGTGTCAGTCACTTCCGAGTCGGGAACTGGCGTCAGATCGACACGGACGGCTCCTTCCATGGTGGGGCTTTTCGCTGTCAGTGGCATTCCTGGTGGGCTACACGGTTCCTGCATGCCTCGGGGACTCTGTGAGTGTGTGTGTGTGAGAGAGAAATAGGGAAACGATTAAGGATTAGCAAACGGAAAAAAACATAACCACAAAGCAGCTGCAACCGGGCGAGATACCCGACGAGATGATTGATCGGACAATCGAGACCATCCGGAGGAGGTCCAAAATTATTCCCGACCCGAAAACAATCCACACGCGACATCCGCCCATTACGAACCAGGCGTGTGTCCGCGGTCACGGTGACTCCCCTTTTTTTTGTCGATTGTTTCCACCGAGTTTAATTATGTTTTATCAACAAACCCATTCCGGAACAATGCAGCGTACAGTCGTTTTTTTTGCCTATTATTTGCATCGACCCCTTGTTCGAGCGCAGCTGAGGTGTTGTGTTTGATTGCAGTCAGTACGAATTGAATGAGCCAAAAGTCTCATTAGCGATTTCGAAGAAGGGGGTTTTCCGTTGGTGGAATATCCTTCGAGCTCTCATGGCCATTGTTCGGGAGCTAGAACTCATGTTGGTGCAATATTGGTACAATATTTTCAAACTCTTCGTGACTAAATTCCCATTGACATGTATAACAGTGACTGGGGTTTGATTTTGCTGAATGTTTTAAATTTATCATGTACCTAACTATGTTTTATGTTACAAAAATCCAATTCAAAAGTCTAGCATTCAGCTCTAACTGTTGCAGATTATATAATGTATGAGCATTTGTTTTATTTGAACCTTTTATTGAAAAAATAGTTCCAAGTTCCTATAAAGCTTTAATCTTTATCACTGATATTTAAAAGGATTTTAATGAGTAATCGAATTGAAAATAATCCAATGGTAGTTCAACTCATCGACGTTTTACATTTACCGCATACTATAGAACGAATTCAGATCAATTACATTGCATACAACGTATTCAGATACAAATCCGAAGTAATTTTCATAAATGGAACGGTCTGCAACAGTGCCCAAAACGGTACAGTAAACTCCGATTTTAGACACTAAATAGGACCTTGAATAATTTATCATTTGATAGACCCACATGTAGCCTCCTCCCTTAACTCATCTCCCAAGCTCTGATTAAAAGCAATCTTCCCATAATGAACGCAACTAACAAAATACGTACGAAATAAACCATGTTGTCGTGCTCGTCGACGGATAAATCTGGCGAAGTCTCGTCGTCTCTCCCGTCCGTTCCGCCGCACACCGATCTTCCCGTACCAATCGTTTCACTTCCGCCGGACAAAATTTTAGCGCACTCTTCGAAATCGTTTTCCCGGTGAACACCACTCGCGAACCGTCTCCGGAAAAAAACACACCCAACGGATTGTCTGCCTACCAGCATCAACGTTCTACTCCCATGCCGAGACCAGGAGGCCCTTAATTCACGCCTTCTCTCGCACCCACTCGAAGGGCAATTGTTTTACACGCTCGGTGCGGCCACTTGACACTCCTCACATGCCCCGTTCCGAGAGGCCCTGATTCCCTGGACACTTGGACCTGGACCGTTTAAGAACGTTTGCGTGATATTATGCTCCACCACACACACACACACATGTGCACGTGTTACAAGTGCCACCGGAAGTTGGAAACTCAATTAAGGAAATTAATTCAATTGATCGCACACAAGTGGTCCTTGCGGGATGCGGCTGTCTTAATTTATGCCACCCGATCCACAACTCCAAGCGTCTTATCACACGCATGCAACCGGCGAAGGAGTCGGTGTTAGTTCACGCACAAAATCACACCCGCCTTATGTACAAGCACTCCAATGACGTCGTGTTGTTGGCCTCGTAAGTAGCCTGGTCTAGTGGACGAGTTCCGGAAAATGCAGCGCACAAAAAGGAGCACCAACCGGTTCGGCCGCTGGGACTGGTCTGACTGGTGATGGAAAATCGACCACACGTCGACGGTACTGCCAGAGCTCGCCTGGCACAAGGACGGTTTGGGTTAGCGCCAGGACGAGCAAAAAAGGACGAATAGCAACACCCGTAAAAGGACCGCCCGATCCCTTGGCCTCTCTAGAGACCCCTCCCCGTTCCAACGGCAACGTTGCGTTGTGTGGAAAACAAAACAAAAATGGAAAGCCCTCTACACACACACATCCACACGCACATTCACGTACAATCTCGAGCACACCCTACGTGTGTCCCTTTTTTCCCGTCCCGCTCAAAAATCACTGCTCCGTCGCGCCGACATTTTCAGCCTGCGCAGGAGCGACTCTCTCTACACACACACACGCATACACACACACTGTGGCTGTCATCGTGTTGAAAAACGCAGCAAGCGATGGGAAATGGTCTGCGCCTACTGCTCGCTCTGCTGCCACGAGCAGAAAAGGACATTCTCTGTACACACACGCACACACACCGTGGCATTTGTGTGTGTGTGTGCAAGTGTGGCACCGTCATGCCCTCTCTTTCCGACTCATCCGCGTGCGTGTATGTTCTTTTCATTAGACGGCGTGCGATATGCGAGGACCAAGGATACGTTTGGTGTGCTGTTTTCGAGCGATTCGCGTGCTCTTTTCCTCGGCAAGCGCCTTTATGCCACCAGCGCGGTGGTATCCTTGAGTCCTTTGCCAGCCCTCTCTTGCGTGTGTTTGTGCGCCAGGTCCGCCAAGGAGCCAGCCAGGGCCAACTTCGGTTGCACACTTCGGGTTGACCCCTCTCCAGCAGACTCCTCAGCATCATCATCATCATCACCACCAGCATCATCATCATCATCATCATCATCTTCATGCTCGTCTCGTCGTCATCGTCGGGATGATGAGCAATCGCACGGAAGGTCCTTTTTTCGGTGACGCCCCGTTATTTTTCGCCGTCGATTCGAATCCTCGATGCTCATCGTCCTTGCCGTCACCGTCGACGCCGTTCGGTGGTTGGCATTGGTTGGCCCCGTTCGTCCTGACGCACGCGCTCTCTAGAGCACCGCGCACCGTGGCCGTGGGTGGAAAAAGGACAACCGGCCCCCGTAAGAGGGCGATGGGGGGAGACCTTTCTCGCTCCTGCGCGCCTTTTGCGGCCCGCGAGGCGCTGAGTGGATGAGCAAACAGGGGCCACGTTCCGGCAGCGAAAGAACCGCTCGATCGTCGCTCACAAAGGGCACATTAAGGACATGCCGCGGGAAGGCGATGGATAGGCGAAGCGACCAGGGTTGCTATATTCTTGTTAGCTCATTATCGTACACTTGAGCAGCGTTAGGTCGATGAGGCGCCCTCGTACCGATGTCGGTGGGGTTTTTCACCCACCCGGCGGAGTGGGCTGTTCCTTTTTTTTCTCGCTCTTTTAATTCGAAAAGACCACCGCAGCCGCACCGGGTTGACAAATCTGAAACGGAGCCAGGACAGTCTTCCCACCACCAGTCAGAAATGCGCGATCCGATAGCGAAGGAATGTGAGTGTGCGTGTGTATGAGACCGCGAGAGAGAGAAAGAGAGAGGCGATGTGAAAAAAAGAAGCATTAAGCAAACAGTAAATAGAATAAAACTGCTCGGTGGAACGAGGTATGGCAGAAAAGGCGACTTTATGTGTTAAGCAGAAAGCTCAACATCGGCCCACGCGGAAGGACCTTTTGGTGATGGCGGTCCAGGGGATGATAAGGACTGAGGGAAGGGCCAATCCTTCCAAAGCTGTGCCAAGACGCAGTGGCAGGTTCACAGCTTGGGTTGGCAAAAGAGCACGGTGAAGCGAGTAAAATATGAACAATCTTTTGTTGCGCCGCTCGAACGCGATTCCGCGGACAGTCTTGAGGATTTTCGCGGCAGTATACAAATTAGGATGGAGCATTTCTTGCGAACAGTCTTACGTCAGTGCGAGAATTTCTGAGTCGCCGGATCGATACGTGCCGTTTGAGTTTCGAAATGAATGTCGATTTGGGAGTGAAAAAGTCACAATGCAGAACGAACGGAATATTGAGCTGTTTGGGTTTTATGGAACTTTAAATTTGACACGATACGGTAAAAATTTAAAATTTGATAAGAGTTTTTTTGGTCCAAAATTTGTTTTTATATTATTTATTACAATATATTCCACGATATTTATAAAGGTAGGAAAGAAAATTTTATGTATCAAATGATAAATACCATTGAGTTATAACAACGTCCACAATAGCTGCAGAACAAATTTATTCTTATGGGTATATCAAAAATATAGCTAAAAATATATTTGAATGTAAATAAATTGTATGCATAAGTCGATTCCTGAGCAGTTTACATAGCTTATAATATAAAACCATTATGTATAAAGCCAATAAATATATACATTTTTTATAACACTAACAGTACTGTTGTACATTAACGCATTAATTCTCAAATACGTGAATCGAAATAACACAACTTATCTCAGCATATCCAACACCACGAGATGCACAATGTCTCCGGTTTCAGTTGGTGGAACAAATAATTTATTCACACGAAGTTCCTATCGATTGATTCCCACATCCAAGATAAAAATAGACATCGGCAGTGCTAAAATCCACAATCTCATCTGAGCCCGCCCCATCCATCACACCTCCCCACGCGACCGTCCACCGGGCACCCATCGCACCCCAACAGCGGCGAGCAAATGCACATAATTTCACAATCAAACGAAATGGGCAGTGGTGCGTTGAAGAAATAGTGCGGCGCCGCGGAAGCGCAACTAAGAAGGTCCCAGAGTGGGGAGGAGATCGCACACAAGGGCCAGAAATCGCATAAGCACACAAAGCCGCGCATCAAACACGCACGCACTAAACGCGACGTTGTCGTCAGCAGCATGGAAGATAACGCCACGTATGCATACGAGACCGTGTGGCCTAATGGAGAAGGCGTCGGACTTCGGATCCGAAGATTGCAGGTTCGAGTCCTGTCACGGTCGAAAGAAAAGCTACTTGTTTTTCCTTCCAGGCTCCTACGATAGAGTGGAAATGGTAGTTTTGGTTAAAGTTATTTTTTTAAAAGAAACTTAATTTACCTAATGAAGCTGTAACAAATTAACATACACTTAAAATTGTGCAATAAAAAACGATTATTGGACAAAGAAACTGCATAGAATCGATGCCTACTATGTATACGGTCTTAGCCTACTATGTTTATGTCCTATGATCTTCAGTGATTTAGTTTTCCATACATCAACTATTCCAAGTTCAGCAATCGAAAACAATCGCTGTAAGACCTAATATTGCCTCTCCTTCAACTATTTTTATGAGCTCATTACCTTGAACTTGGCACAGGAGTCACCCCAGCTAATGGAATGCCCACGAAGGATAAAACCGGGAAAGGATAAAAATCCCTAACCTCGTGTAATGCATAAGTAGTTGAATCATCGCCCCTCTTTTGCCGTTGTTCCGCTCCGGACGCACGGTACAACATAATAAGCGGCCAGCACCTGGCGTGTGCCACGCACTCGTCGTCCAACGTGCGCTTTATGAGCAGCCACGATTCGGAAGGAAGCACCTGTCCGTATTGTTCCTGCCTATTAACGAACGAGCAACCTCTCTCTCTCTCTCTTTCTTTCGGAACTGCAACAAGATCGGCTGCGTTCCGGCTGCTCGACAACACAATGTGCGCTCACAATGATTGCTCAGTTCTCAACTCCATCAACACGCGCGCACCGAATCCTGTCACTTCATCGGTCTCATGTTCCGCCTTCGCCCTTACGGGGATAGAATTACACCCAGACGCACTCGTCGTCTGCCGGATGTACCTCACGGGCACAGATCCTCATCTCAGGTCGTTCCAAAGACGCTACCGGAACGGGGATCCATACGGAATTCTTAAACAGAAATTCCGACCGACAGGACACGAACAAGGACTCCGTCTCCGTTGGGCACGGTGACTGCGAAAAGGACCAGAGCATTGCTGACCAGACCACCTAACAATGGAGCAACGATGCAAAATTAATGAAGAATCCACCGAGCAAAGAAGCGAAGTGGCTTTGGCTGAGCAAAGGACTCAGGATGCTGGGCTGGGCTGGCTTCTTGTCGGCTGTTCTCGGTGCTCGAGCTGCCCTGAGGGCTTGTTGCACTGCCGAGTTCTCGGGCTTGTCGGCTCGAGAATTGTGCATTTGTATGAACTTCTTCAACTACCCGTTGCCAGACGCTTGGAACGTGCCTAAGTTTGCTCTCGCCTACCAACCAACAGCCTTCTCGTCACACAGGATAGAAGAAGTCACGATCAACACCACCGTAGGCTCGATGTACGTTTGCGATTGACACAAAGCAAATTCAATTGCACACTTGTGTGCCGATGAACTCTCTCTCTCTTCCGCCCATTATTGCCCAAACACTCACCAACGGGTGGGCAACAGTTTTTGTTTCGTGTGTTTGTGTTGGATGCATTTTTCCCGCCCCCAGGGCAAAGCCATCACTCGAGTCACCTCGGGGAAGGATGTCCTCTTGCTGGTTCGTCTCAACAACTGTCGGTGATGCTGGTGGCATTGTGTGCAACAAACGGACCAAGGTGTTGACCAAGGCATGATAGAACGCAAACACGAGGTGGGGCCACACGAAGCCACCGAAGGGCGCCAGGGAAATGCCACCGACAAATGAAAGCACCCAGCCGAGTGATAATGGTAAGCTCAATATATGGCTGATGTGATGTTTCAGTCACAAACTTAAAGTAAAATATCCTGAAACAGCATCACGTGTTGCATTTTCAAATCGTATATGCTGAAGGCAAAGAAAGTATACTTTGATACCTACTTTGATGTTAGTCGAGTGCTTGGAGACAAGTCTCATTAGTCCTTCTACCAATCTCAGATCTTATCTATCCAAATATTGAAGTTTTCTTCATTGCTTCATCCTACACATTCTTCAATTTTCTCGATAGCGTATCTGTGATGGATACGAATGCACTATCCTCCTCATTCCTTTTTATCTATTATTTCTATCAATAACTCTCATAAGCAATCACAGTGCATGAGAATGTATCCGTGCGATGCCATAGCAACATGATCAGTTCAAGTGCCTACTCGATTGATGAACTTTGATGAGTATGAATTTTACAGGATAATGATGCGTATTCAGTAAATTGGATATCGAAAATCAGGAAGGCGTAATAAGTGTGACTGCAATCGGATATTTCGTCTAATAAAGCCAATGTTGAAAATTAATAAAAAAATGCGGTATTTGTTTTAGTCAAACAGAAAGTAAGTTTTTAGAATAGAAAAAGATAAGAAAAAATGCTAGAAAAATTGCACAAATATATGTAAAATGAAACAGTGAAAACTTCGTAAATAATTCAAATCCACCCCATTGGATTTAATAAATAATTAACGCAAAAGAAAACGACAATCTCCACTTCCATGTTTCGAATCACCCAACGATTTCTGCACAAGGCACATCGAAACAATCCGCGACTCTTTCAACGGAACTCCTCATCAATACCAAACGTCTTGGCCTTTTCTTTCAAACCGGCATATGGCTGCTGGCAAGCTGCGAGAGTCAGTTGTACTCTTGCCCTTTATTCTTATTTTTTGCTACTCCCATTATGCGCCAAACCCACGTTCCCGTTTTCCCCCTAACGATCACTTTAGCGCTTGTCAAATTGCATCACTGTCATCTGCAGTGCCCGCCGACTCGCCCTTGCACAATCTCGCCCTTCCAAAAAAAAAAAACAAAACCGAGACAGGGATCATTTGATATTTTAATAAGCGACCGAGCCCGATTTCCGGATTCCTTCAACCGGACGGTGGAAGGCCGTTGGGCGAGTTTTCCTCACAACACCGAATGCACCTTCTTCGATGAAAGACCACCTCGCGAAGGGCCACGCGAACACTCGAAGGGCCGATATACGACGGCTCATTTTTCCTTCTTGCTCACCTCCGGTCGCCCTCCAGTCGCCCTCCAGTCGTCTCAGAAAACAAACCGGCCCCGAAAGCCCAGAATCTATTGTACGCGCACCACTTCCGCCACACCGGAAGCAGCCCTCGATTGCCGTGTACCGGTTTTTCCCGACCGCTCGAAGACGAAAACCGAGATCACATGGAACGTCCACGCCCAACCCAGGTGCTATTGTGGCACGGTGCGCGATCGGCTCGCGTCTTGTGTCCCTTCGGGAGGGATGTCCTTGTACGTACGCGCGAACGCGACTACGGCAATAATAAAGCATCCTTCTTTGTCCTTCCTGACCCGATCGAGTCTCAACCTGGGATAGAAGAACTGCTGACAGCTGAAGCCAAATCGGCACGGAGGCGCACGCGTGCGTGTGTTGCGATTTCCGGTTAATTATAGTGCGGCCGGTCGGTTTCTTTTTTTTTTTTGTTCTTCTTTTTCTTAGCCCTATTACGCCCCTACCTTCACGTCACACCGCACGCGGGATAATGTTTCATGAGCTCACGACAGTTGGCTCGTGCCGCGTTTTGTCAGGACGAAATGGGATGTGGATTTGGGATTTCAACCCCCGTCTCGAAGGTGTGCATCAGGACCCGTTTAACATTCAGTCAGCTCAGCTGCCACAGGACATCTATTAGGCCTTCGTCCTGAAGTGCATCATGCATCATATTCAGTACCGATCTTGATTAAATCAAGTGGCCTTCACTCACGCAACAGTGCTTCGTGGAGCATCGGGCGTTTACTTTTGCATACATATTTTCCACTGCAGCACGGTTTGTGGCCCACGCGCTCAAAACAAAAAAGGACATTCTAGGGCTTTGATTCCGCCGGATCGTTGGTGGAACATTGCGCAAGCAAATGATGCTCAACATATGCTCAAAGCTGTCATGCGTCATGTGTCACTTTGCTCGAGAGTCTCGTTTGATTGCCCATTTACTCACTCCGAGCTCGCGGAATGCGGAGATGCCGAAGGTAATTAATTCGCGCTGGAGAGCTGGAGCAACAACAGCAAAAAAAAACACACACACTCCGGAAGGCAAGCTCATAATTGCTCTCAACAAACTTAGGGTCCTTTGTCGCCCACCTGGCGACAAGTTGGGACACGTGTTCCGTTGAAAGTCACCGTACCGGGTACCGAGTGTCTTCTTTCGCGTTTTTACGTGACGCAGCACCAAACAGAAAGGGTTCCGAAACCGAGCAGAACCGTATGCTAATCAGTTGGGCTTGGGCGCCTTGCCAAAACTTCCGGTCCGGGTGTTACTGGTTTCGACGGGGTGATTCCTTCTTCAAGTGAGACCTTTCCGGGCAAACCAGAGTCTTATACACACACACGTGTGGTTGGGTAGTGGAACAGATGTGCCTGAAGGAAGTAGCCACATCTGGAAGCCACCCAAAAACGGGCCCGTGCACGTGGTCTGAGCCAAAGTGCCCGCATTCGTTCAGAACGCCGAGATTCGTTGCATACGCTCACGTTCCTGGCGTGGCGTTGAAAGTGACGCGAAGTTGATTAAGAAATTATACGCTCGTTATCGCGCGTAATCATTCTATTAAAATGTCACGATTTATCGTGAAACCGAGGCTGGAACTCGGTTGAAAAGCGAAACAAAACCCACGCGCCCCATGGAAACGACCAAAACATCCTCGTGCCCTCGAAAAAAACCCAACCCAAGCTAATCGCATGATCCAATCTACTATGCAAATTATCATCGGCGTAGGTGAGCATCGACGATGCGGCAAAAGCAGTACCCACGCGTCCTTTTCTGCTCTCTCTTTCTCTCCCTTGGTTTTCCCTCATTTTCCCTTTGAAGCCGTTCGAGTGGCGAACCTTTTGCGAGGCCCTTTTTGGCCCGTCACTCGAGACCACGCGGTGAAGGGATTCGCGATAAGAGCGTATGTGCCCTTTGAGCGCGCACATTTCCCAGACCCTGGCGGATACCAGCGGATCTGATAGTCGGTCACCGATAAAACTCCCACCCAACACACGGTACGTGATCGCCAGCCAGCTCGCGTGACTTATCTATCGGGGCATCGGGCACTTTCTTCCCAGCCGGCGAAAGCGCAGAGAGCAGCAGAAAAGAAAAGAAAAAGGGTCGACCCATTTCCGGTCGGAAAAAGGAAAAAAAATCCCCCCAAGCCCACTCGCTCGACCGGAAGGTGGGTGGCGAAGAAAAATAGCCGCTGAAAGTCGACCGGACGGACGCGTGGGTTCCGATTCCGGCAGGGTTTTCGAAGCGATAATCCGTCCACTCTAATGCTTGCCCGCGAGCGTTAGCCAACGCGTGGGGTATAATGTGCAATTTGTTCTTTTCATTTGTTCGTGGGGGTTTGAAGTGCCGCTGAAGGGTACTAATTTTGTAATTTATCGCCCCCAATGTGTGGGGAGAGTGATACTTCTTTGTTCCACATTTTCCACAGGGCTTACGATGGGAGGGAAAGGATCTGCTTGGCACATTTTATTCCGCTCATGATAGCGCGTTCGAATTAAATAGGGGCTGTAAATAGACTAGATTTTATGGGGCTAAATATGGGTTGTTTTCCAGCGCAAGTTAAAACAAGTGGCAATAAATAATGCAACACCCACTGGTATGGGTCTCACTAGTGCTTTGCTTTGCTAGTGTTTCGCATTCGAATTTTATTCCTTTTTAATCCACCCACTAACAATAAACAACCTTTCATGCTTTGGAAACAATGATTTTGAGCAAATGTTGTTTTTTTTTCTGAGCATAAAATTCTCCCTGAACAATAATCCAACCCACGTTGGAATCGTTTTCTCGCATTTACATTAAAACGAGCGTAAACCATTAAAACAATAGCGCTTGAATGTTTGGGACATTGTTTCGAAGGATTTCAAAGGACTCCACGCCCGCACGCCATCGCATAAAGGGCGCTCTCTCTCTCTCTCTGTATCTCTCCTCACTCGAATGTGAAAACTCGCCGAATGGTGTTTCGAAAGGCCCGCTAGAGAGTCCTGGACGAGCAGCCCGGACACGCGGACCACAATATTTGCCAATATTTACCATAAATTATCGGGCATTTTCCTTTCACTCGGTGGTAAATATTTTCACCACAATCGGCCGGAGTTTGGTCGATGGAAATAGAACAAAACAAAAAAAGGCTGGAAGGAAGGACTCGGGATGATGCGAGGGTCCTTGCCGAGGGCTTTATCGCTCGTTTGGACCGGTGTGGGTGGAATTTGCAACCGCAGAACCGCTCGCTTTCGGTGTCCCGGATCATCTCGATGCCCGGAATGGTTAGTGAAGCGTGCCGGAGCGAAACATACCCGCTAATGAGCTCAACATCTGCACGTTTTTCCCAGCTACCAGCGATCGTACCTGTGCTCATCGCCCAGTGGCGGTTAAATCGGATGATCTCGTGCGGGAGATCGAGAAGATCGAGCCCTTTTTTGGAAGCTGACCGCCCAATGTGGTTCGAGAGGTCAGAAAGAGAGAGAGAGCGAGAGCGAGAGCGAGATCGAGAGCGAGAAGTGCCAGAGAACCCAGGGGAATGGAAATCCTTTAATGAGGATATTATCCGATTGTGGCCAGAGAGCTGAGCCGGCTTCGAAAACGAACTTCTGCCCAAGGTTCACACACGCGCCCGCTGCTCATTGATGATCTGTTTTGCGAGCTGTCAGCAGGTCTCGGATCAGCATCCACTCCTTTTAGGATCGGTCCAGCAAGATACCGCTGGCTGGCGGCAAGGTCCTTTGGATGCATTTGTGATCGGTGCGATCGGCTTTGATCCCTGGGGCGGTGTATCGATATCACAAAGGGCACGATAACGAACCGCCAGTGCCAACACGTTGTAGTAACGCCGAATTTACTAATTAGAAGCTAGCCTCGAAGCCGACAGTGGTTTTGCGGCACATTGAGCCTTTAGAGATGGGCTTTTTTGTCGGCATCCTGTGGAGCTGTTTATACTCGAAGATCAGGTGATTTGATTGCTGAACTGTGAGAAGACAAAAGAAGCTGGTTTCATGATTTCAAATCCCACATTATCATCACAATTCGCTCGCTTTATTCGCTCCCATGAATGGGTCGGTTTTAATCGGTTGCATCGGCTTCCTCGCAATGCACATACGTACACAATGAAACTGTCTCCCACAACAATCGCACATTTCCCGAGACGCCGAAGAATAACGCACGCCTAAATCGCTCCCCAGCGAGTGTGCAAAACCATAAAACGCACATCTTCATCCCGGTCTCACCAGCAGCACGCTTCCCTCCAGGACGCACCAGAGCAAGGACAAAAGGAACACACGCCACGACAAAAGTGCACGCAGCCACGGGATGCACTTCACTCGATCGCTTTTGGCTGCAACCAGACGGGCCGCATCAGGCACGTACCCGTGGGGGTATTTTTTTTTCCTTCACCAAGGCTTTTAGGTCACGAAATCGCACACACGACGTTCAGTGGCATTGTGTGTTGCGCGAGAATCGCGTTGTTTGTGCCGAAATTAATTGCCACAAATGGGGAAGCTGCGAGTTGACGGTGAATTGTGAATGCCGTCGTTCTAAGCAGCCCACACGCAGCGGGCCCACCTTGGTAGGGGATGGAATTTCATTGCGGCACTAAATAAAGAAGAAAAAAAGAATGCCACCCGCGGGTGGAACGTGCCGTTTTTGTCATTTCGTTGGACGAAATTTTGTCGCGCGGGAAAAAAAACACACCAGATCGCATGCATTTGTGGCAGGATAATGAAAAGAAAAACCCCCCAACGTGGCTTCTCATGTATACGAGTCATTTTTGTCTCGTCATTTATTCTCTTTTTTTGTGATGGGCTCGTTTTTTTCATCTGCATAATGCCACATGCCCGGAAAATGCACTTCTCACGACAACCCATCCGACTTTCCGATTTGTGTACCTTTCCCAGCGAGCACCCTCAGGAATCCAGGAGAAAAAAAAGTAAACCGAACTAGACACCCTCTAATGCACCTTCATCCCATCCACAAATCACGGAATCCCATAATTCACCTCCCACCCCGAGAGCATCCGTCTGCAAATTGCTCTAATTTCCTAAACCAACAATACCCAATTAAAGGCCCTTGGGACCTGCCTCGGCTGAAAGGATCCTCGGACGAAGGCTTCGCGCTCATCTCATTTTTCAATTTCACCAACCACGCGCACCTCGAATGATCCTGCAGACCTTCCAGACCTTCTCGAGGATCGTTCACTCACGCGAGGATCACAGGTAACGTCCTCAAAGACCTCGAACTTCTCCATTCATCTTCGCCGGTCGAGATTAGGGATGTTTTCGAACGGATTAGCCCAGTTTTCGACGGAACCCGGCCCGTGTGTAAAGCGATTACCAGCCCACATCGCTTTACTTTTGATTATTTCGTTACGGTCAGCGCGACGGTTGCTTCTCGAGCTCGAGGATAAGCCGATCCGATTCGGGGTCGCTTCTTGACGAGAGGCGAGAAGGACCGGAGCTGATGTTCACGGTAGTCCTTCGGAACGCGACCAGCTAAGCCGAATGCCAGTGCATCCTAATGATCCCGCTAATGAAAAGTAATGGACAGATTGTTTTATACGGTTACAGGGTTTTAGTGAGCCGAGCTTGCACGAGGATTTGCATACGCTCACACGGGACACATTCGTATCAGCAGCATCGTATGACACCGAGAGCGGGCAAGTTTGCAAATATTGCACCGTTTGTTGGGGGGTAAATATTTTCCCAACACACCACGGGAAGAGCCACAAGAGGACACACACAACCAGCAGCAGCGACATGGCACGGTGTAAGCCGGATCAGATCCTACACAAACGACCACTATTGCATGGTGATAACAAGCGGCACATGCTTAAGCAGGATCGATGGATGATCCCCACTTACGTACGCGCGTTCGTCCTTGTTTGCGAACTCGAAAACGACCGGTTTTCCTCGGGGCACAAACTCCCACGAGAGCGTGTGGAAAAGATTACGAATTGCCCAACGCCACCTTCCCAAGGGGGCGAGCTTTTTGTCTCCTCGCAAAAGGGCGCTGGAAAGAGCCTCTCCTCGCGAGGAAACGGGAAACCAAAATCGGTGTTTGGTTTTAATTTGGAACAACAAACATATTGCTACCGCGGCTTGCCGATGGAAAGCGAGCCCAGCCCTCGTGGCAACCCCTAAATGGGGGAAATGAAGAAAAAAAAAACACCCATCGTTGGATAGGGGTGGAAAATATGAAGTGAGCGTATTTGTTTTCCGCTTCGCTTGTGATAATGGTTTTACCACCGATCGAGCGATTAATGCCGTCGTCAAAAGATGCCCTTTCTTGTGTCGACGGTCGCAGCAGCACGCGCCAAATAAAACCCGGGTATGGTTCGGGCTATTGTAACGGCGTCCAACCAGGTTTGGCGGGCGTTTGTTTTAGCTCGCGCATTGTTCCAGGATGCCACCACATTTTTATTATCAAGCAGGATTTCTTTGTATTTTTTTTCAGTGATATTTCAAATGCTGTATGCCTTATTTGGTTCAAATTCTTGCTCAACAGCTTTAGCGCAACGTGGCAAAATTTCTTAAGCTAAAAGACATGCTTCTTTTTACACAACATTTTTACTGAACTGGTTTTTTGCTTGAGAAAAATCCTTCTCACGACGTTTACGCACCCTCGCATAAACCGAACCATCGCTCACCGGAGCCGTTCTACAGCTGGTGACAATTATGGGGTAGCGCTCTCAAACCCTCAAGAGAATGGGTTTCGCTTGTTTTTTGTACATGGGGTTTTGTGTGGTTGCAACAAACCCGAACAAGAGAACTTGCGCCGTCCCTACCTTACGAACGGTTGACGTCGTCCTTTGGGGATCAAAAAACAAGCACCGGGGAAAATGGGCAATCCAATTCCGGACGTTTTAGCGATGTCTGGACCGCATCGTCGCCCACCGCCCGAGAAATGACACCGAGCATATCCTGTGCCGTCAGGGTGGATAAACTCGAATCTGGGACGAGTCCTTGGCGCAAGAAGAGGGGACAAAATAATTACCAACCGCCAGCGGGAAAAGCTAACGCGGGAAAACACACGCTGCGGAAATCAACAATCAACTCAACGTGCCGTTTCGACTTCCGGGAGCTGGAAATCAACCGTCGTTTCGCAACCACCGCAGGGATGCTGGGCTGTGTTTGATGTCATTTTCACCCGAGTTCCCTTTCGTATGCGGACCCTGCTTGCGGGTGGCAATTGTGGGAAAAAACCACGGTAAAACAATCGAATTACCCCGGGGATAAGACACGATACGATAAGACACCATGCTGCAAATCACACCCTAAAATTGATGCTTATTTTTTAACTACCACTGTAGGTGGTTATGATTGTAGTGAATTTTATTTTACTATTTTTTGTTTATTTTATTCAAGTACCTACGATGAAGCATTTCTTTATCCTTAATATCAATTAAGTAACAAAAAATCAATTCGTCACGCTACTCTTATTTAAATTCACTTAAACGTAGATTATTAGGTATTTTTCCGGACGATGGGCGCACTCAAATTTTCTTTATTAAATATCACAATCAATTTGATGCAATCTAATCTGTTACTATAGAGTAATCCCCTTGACGCATAATGTGTTTATTTAAAACGAATTTCGTGCAAAGATCATTGACAGTTTATTACGTAAACGCTTTCAAACCTGTGCATGTGCTCACTCTCGAAACACTCAACCCCCAAGCACCGCTAATCTGCTCTATTGCGCAATAAAATATCATTTTGATTAGAGCGCCCGTTCGCATCGTGCTCGATATTTCAATTTCGAACGTAACCAAATGATATTTTCATCCACCACCAAAGTACCACCGAGTGGCGCAAACATTTATCATCCCTTCATTAACCGATCGCCTCTCGAAATAATGCCCCACCCGCATTCATGTTGATCCTACCTGTGTGCTATTAATCACTGGATCACCGAATATTGCATTCCTGCGAGCTCAAGGCGAGCCCGAAAATTTACTCATCTTCACGATGGCAACCAGAACGAAATAACAAACCCGTTGACCCTTCGCTCGATGCCCTCGGGTGCCTCGGGAAAGTCAACGCGGTTACAATTAACTCATCACTTCCTGACCAAAAGGGCGGTGGCTCTGGCTCTGGCTCAGCCCTCCCACACACACACACACACACATAACTGAGCCACGTGCCACCGATTCGAGGGCGCGTGTACCGTGGCGGAAACAATTTAAACTGTATTACAAACAAATCAATCGCAAATGATAATAATACCGCCCGATGATCTAGCGAAGAGTGGATGGTGGTGAGAAACATCCCCTAAATAGTGCCGGAAGTGCGCACCCACCCCCGCGTAGCCTCGAAAAGCCGGAAAAACCCCATTTGTGACAACGAGCTGGCCGCGTGCCGTTTGCACCGTTCGCATGGCAATCTTCCACTCGACGTGGTGCTGGAAAACGGTGGAAAACTCTCGTCCACCGAACGAAGGGAATGCTCGGGACGATGGCCAACCGTGTGCACCCTGAGGGGATTATTAACTGCCGGACGCGTAAATTGGCTCGACTCAATCGGATCTTTCAACCCCAAAGGGCGCTTGTGAGTGTGTGTGTGTGTGTTTGCTGGTGGGCAGGATGTGACATGCTTCCGGAACGCCCTGCCTTTTTTGTGCGCGGAAAATGCACACACACGTGTAGTTTTCCCCCGCTTTTATTCACATCCGGTAGTCCGCTTCACGACGTGGCTGTCCGCCTTCGAATCCACAATGTGGCACAGGAAGGCTAATAGGTTTGCAATCGTGCTAACCTTTCGATTCGGTTTGTGTCAGCGCTTTTGGGCATCTTTTTTGCTGCTTTCGACGCGTCGCTGTACAATAACGGTCGTGTAAGTGACAATTAGGTGACGGTTTGAGTCCTTTTCGAGGGTGTTGATCAATTGCCACCGCGATGAAGGTGGCCATTCTGGTGATGGAACATGTGCCTGGAAGGTGTCGATTGTACGATTTTACTCGCAAAAAGGTGGCAGCAACATTTCGAGGAAAGAAAACGGACGAAGCGAACATTGTCGTTTAAGAAGCGTTAAGAGAGCGTATGAGGAAGCATATTTGAAGATTATGTTCATTTGCGAGGTTGAGAAACATAACCTCAGAATGATAGAGTACCATCTGCTAAGACAATTGTTTAAAATTACAGCATTTTAACCAGCCGTTGCTTTAAATGCTTCAAAATAATGTACCTTAACCGATTCAATTTTCGGTGCTATATCTGTTCACCTTCATCACGTAATTGGGTACGTTGACCCACCAAACACCAACTCCCGGATCACCTCAAAAAGGGCCCGCCGGGGAAGAGACCGACCGACAATTAAACACGCGCCTCAAACGAAACAATGCGCGGATCGTGGGCTTAAAATTAAAACTCCACCCAAGTGGTATGTCAAACTCGCCCCCACTACGAAAGATGCGCCCGTGAGAATCACTCGGGTCTCGTGGCCCCGTGACAAATCCTATCAGAAACTTGTCAACGAACCATTTACCAAACGACCAACCAACCAACCGTCCTTGCAGCCGGTCGCGCGTGGCAAAGAGCAAGAAAGCGTCAGCAAAAGGATTACACCCTACCTACCCAAAGCCATCCCTTACGTACGTGCGAGCGGCCTGTTTTTGGCAACAAAGACCACCGGGAAAATCGCTGATGCTCCCGCCAACACCAAAAGAGGGCTTCACCGGGAGCCGCTTTCACAGCAACCGTTAAAATTCAATCCCATCCACCAAAAACGGGCACGGGCGTACGAACACCAAAAGAGCCCTTCGCCATTCGCAAGAAGCTGCGCCGGAGGAAGGTGTTTTTAATCCCTTTTCCGGTCGCGTGGTTTGGCTGCCAAAGTGTCGCCGGCGTTGTCGTAACTGTCACCGGCAAACATTCGGCTTCTGTTCCGTCACACCCGTGTGGTGAGGCGGGAAAATTTTACAATCCCACCGAAATCTTCCCCGGAAAACCCACCGAAAAACGTTCGAATTCAATTCCGTCTTTCAGAAGCGTTCAGGCTCGTTTGGGGAGGGAAGTTCGTTTAAAAATGCCCATCACACGAGGCGAGTGTGAACAATGCATCATATCACACCTACGTTGTTGTGGTGGTCAACTGATGGCGAGGTGATTAAACTAATGGACTAATGGTTGCCCCTCGGGACGGAATTGACCATAATCGGTGCTCAAAATTACCCAATCAAAGCGATCCCGGACTGCCTGGGACTGTAGTGTGAGATCGTCCGTTTCTGTGGCCAGTTGAGAACCACGCGTTGGACTTATCCAAGTAGGCCTAAGCAACATTTATGTGGCGATCGAATGAGCTCAATCGTAGTAGCCCGATTTTTTTTTAAATTCCCACTCATGGCTCCCGGTTTGCTGGCCTCTCTGAATCCCATACTTAACGCAATTCCAAAACACACACGACCAACGGTTCTGGCGAGCATTTAAATCACCCCATCCAACGGCCGAAGGGTGGGTCTGGTTTGGGCGCGAGCCGTTATTAGATGATTTTAAGGCCCGCCGGCATGGGGTGACACTTTCCGGTGGGTGTCCTTTTTAACGATGGCAGTTCCTTTTTCCTGCCGTCAACAAACGGTGCTCGCTTTTGTTGTGATTGGTTCCTTTTTTTTTGGGGGAAGGGAGATTTGGTTCCGTTTAACAAGGTGTGCATTTTTTTTTCATTTTCATTTCATTTTGCCAGCCTCATTACCGCGTGCTGTGGGTATGGAGCATATGCGTTCGGTTTGTCCCGGGAGGAAATTACACATTTCATAATAGATCTGGCTAAAGAGGTTGGTTGTTATACGCGTTGTAGTTAGAGTGACAAAGAGAGGAATCTGTTTGAATTTTCAAATATTTAGCGGTGCAATTTGTTTCTTATTTTGGTGCCACATGGTTTATTATTAAAGTTCTGTTAGCAGTTTATTTTATTTACAGTCATTTCCCACGTCTTCGTTATGCTTACCCATTTTATTTTTATTTTGTTTTATGCAGTTGTGCCTTTGATTCACGAAGCCCTTTTGAAGCGAGTTTTATCAAATTCAATCCAACTTTTCTCCACAGTTTAGAGCTGTTTTATACGACACAGCAAAACCGCTTGTCTGTTGTCACCTCATAGTGAGTGTTTCCATTCATCCCGTAATTGGCTTCGTTTGATCGGGCCCCTTCTGCCATTGGCACCATTGTCTCGCCGCAGAAAAAGTGAGCATTAAAGGTCTAAACTGCGCGCAAAAACACCCAAACGCTTCCGTGCGTTAGCGGAAAAAATCCTCACTTTGACCCCACGTCGATTGGACCGACACATTCGCGTTTAAAAACCGTGCACCGCGTGATGCCATTCAGCGTACAATTTCGCACTGAAAAATCGACCACGCCATCCATCTAAAATATCCGTTACGAGCGCACATTGTTCGCACGAAAAGCCTCGAGGCATTGGATGGCGGCGAGACACAGCGTTGCCAGAAAAAAGGACCCCTATAAGGACCCCCTGGCCAGGCAAAGATGCTCACGTGCAACGCCACCGGAGTCCACTGCCCAGCACGGTGGCCACTTTTCCGGCCGCAGCGTGGAAAATTCGGCAACACAACTACGAACCCGGAGAAACACACACACCGCGAAGTGCACAACGCCGGAGTTCCTTTTTTTCGTTGGACTCGGGGCACTTTTCCACGCGCGCCAAAACTGGCCGACTCCACGCTGGGTGGAAAAAGAATGCGAACGAAAGAAAGGAGAACCCGCGGTGCCGTGATCGTCGCGTGATGTCCCACCGCGGGAAGGACTGCTTTCGTCGTCAGCGTAGGTCACACTTGCTGCCAATGTTATGCAGCCTGAGTTCTGCCTTTGGAACAGCTGGCTTGTGGCAGCTGCCGAGGCCAAATGTTGCGCTGGACGCATTTTTCCTGCCAGGGTCTTTCCAGCTTCCAACGGGAGAACTTCAAACGCACGCCCTCTTCATCACCCATACGGGCGATAGTGGGTACGAGAAGCTCACAGTTCGCCCTTTGAGCCGGATTGACGCTAAAGGTGTTGCGCCTTTTTCCGGCCAGCAGCATCCGCTCAAGGCCTAGGGTGTGCCCGCTTTCCATCGGTGGAAGGGACAGAAACAAAGCAGGAGAGAGCGAGAGGGGAGGCAAAAAAACACGATCTCTAATTGTCGATAAAATAATTACCATGTGTACACTTTCCGTTCGCGTTGCAGGCCATATGCAATCATGGGTTTTGTGAAGAGATTGCATCGAGAGAGCGGACGAAACAAAACGGACAACGGATGGTTGTGCAAAAATGGCGCAGCTGAGGGCTTATTTTTCCTTTGTAGGGAACAGGGAATTGAGCTTGAGTTGGGTGAGAAGTACGGTGGAAGAACTTGGAGTGGAATAAAAAGGAGAGAGAAATGGAAAATAAACACAACAACATGGTGGGGTGATCACTTTTGCAAACGATAACCAATCAACATAAATGGTGACAATACAGTGTTTAAGAAGTGCCTAGAAAATGTATTTTTTACGATCCCAAAAAACCATGTGCGAGTTTATGGACGGTTAAAATTTTTAATTTTCATATTATGACTGGTAATTTTCCTTTTTTTAATGCGTCAAAGACATCAAACCAGAGCATGAGTTATAAAGAAAAACACATTTATCAAAGTCACGTTTCCTTATAGCTCACTGTCGGAATCACTATCACTTCTTTCGGCCAAAAAAAAAGCGCGAATGTAAGTGTTTTAACTTGTTTTTAACTTTTCCTCAAAGCTCAACAACATGGAGTTGGTAAATGTTCTTTTTCTAAACGCAATGGCGCGTTTCATTTTAAACACATCTCTTAACAAACTCGTTGCAAACAAACTTATTTAAAATCTCGTCTCCTTTTGGGATGTGAGTGTTATCCATGCTTTTTACTATTCCTCAAATTGCCACATCATGATCATGAAGCTGGTAGATAACTTTACATATTAGCTCTTGCTGCCTCGTATTCACCCTGCAAAAAGGCACCATTTTTTGTGCCCAAAAACCAACACGATGGCTTCACACACTCAGATCGCTTTCTCCAAAAACACACCCTGTCCCCAACGGTGGTGAAGCTCCAACAATCCAAATGCTCCAAAAGAACACAGGTCCCCAGTCATTGCTGTAATTTATCGCTATCAATTGTAGCGCTTGGGCGTATACCGGCGAAAAGCCACCTTCGCTCAGTCGGTCGGTCGGTCGGTCGTGGGGAGAACGCTGGCCATTTGCTGCATGCAGGAAAAACCTCACCAAACGCGGCCGCAAAATGGCGGCCATTAGCTTCCGCGGACCGAGGCAGCACCAGAATGGCAAACGAACGTCGGACCGCACAACGAGGCCTCCACTCTCGCTTGATCGTGATTGTCTGTTGGTTTGGTTGGTTTCGTTGGTTTCGTTGGTTTCGTTGGTTGGTTCATCAGTCCTCTGCGGTCCCTTCGACCCTTCAACGCCCAGCTTCGGACCCTCGAAAGGATGTACATTTTTATTGCTGCGCATTCGGTCGGCTTGCGCCGCCCTGCACCGAACCAATGGCGGAACAATGCGCAACTGTTACGCATGCACACGCTGCTACTGCATTTCGTATCATGCATCTCCTCTGGCAGCGGATACATCGGACTAGCAGACAAGCGGATCGGCCAGGGGTGGATTGCACGCACCGCATCTGCTATCCGCAACGGGATGCGATGGACCGTGTCAGATTTATTCAATTTAATGATTCTTTAATACAATCGTTGGGATTGAGCCTTTTTTTTTCGCTGCTACTGCTGCTCATGTTAATCCGGGGCCGCGTACTGTTTGCCAATGCGGGTTGATTCAATGAAAACTACGACACAAACTCCGAGAAGAAATGCAAAAATCGTTTTAAAAATAGCATCGGGGAAATTTTCCTTTTTGCTAGTTTTATTTAACAGCTTTGTACGGTTATTGGCTGGCAAGTAACAAATTTGTATCAAATATACCACGGTATTTGCTTTGAATACTTTTGTTTTGTAGTAATTTGAAACAAGTATCAACACAAAACACAAGCAAAATGCGTTGAAGGTTCCGCATAATGCTAAAACGGCTTATAATGCTGCATATTCAATTAATTTGCCTTTTCAATACAGTTGGAACTCTCTGTGTACATGAGAAAGCATTATGTATTATTTATTAATAACGTAACAGTGTGATAGATAGACGTTTATTACACACAAAAGATTTAAAACAGGTTGCAAACCTTTTTGGTGTGTATATTTCGAGATTTGCTTTAACCGCTTGATCAACAAGACCTTCTTTTTTCTGTTGCAGTTTTGATTTTTTTATTTGAATTTATGGTTTATACAGATATACATTATTTAACGCAAAAAATAACTCACAGATGTACAATATTTGTAATGAATTAAGCATTAGAATGCAAAAATTTGACATAATAAAGCAGGTCGAACAATGATACTCTCTTACTACTGGCCAACTTTTTATCAGTTAAATGCTTGTAACCTTTTCGAGTTTGATTTTAACAAAGGCTATATATACTTCGCAACACTGAAATTTACATTGTTGTTTGTTCATTTTATAAGAGACTAAAAACGACTCTAAAATAAATAAAATAATTACTAAAAAACGCAGTTGAACGGTGTGCAAGTACAAATGCTTTTTCATAGAAAAATAACCAAAATTCTGAAAGCAATGGTGCTGCTTTTTGAACCACTATCTCGAAAACCTTCCCATGCTCACTTCCACGAGCCTTCAGGTGTCTTTTTGTATTTATTTTCGATCGAGTTAAGTTACTTAAACTAAAATAACTTCATACTCACCGGCACAGAACGGCTCGAGCAGGGATCCATCGCAAACACCGTACGCGAGAATGCGTTATCCCAATTTGCCGACGGCAAACAAGGACAGGCCCGATCTAGTTCACTTTGACGAACGTCGCTTGCTCAGCATGGAAACACCTGCATCTGACAGCAGCGGGCGCAGAAAATGCCACGGAAAACCATCATCTCACCATCTCACATCTCGAGCCAATGCAAAATCTGTGCCCTCTTCTATTCGCAAACCGTGCGACTCAGCCACTCATCAATAATTCACAACGCTATGCTCGATTGGTGGCGATGCGATTTAACAATAGTCACACTTCCGTACCGAAACCACTGCACAAGCACACACAAGCGCCACAAATTCACGAGTTTATGCTAATGATCGATCCACGGGCGCAAGGATTCCACCATCGTCCTCTCCGTTTGTCTTGAGCTTTATCGCGCTTGCGATCACTCACTGCCGTAGTCGATTGTTGTTTGTTCGGAAAATGGCCGGAAAATGTCACCCACTGCCATCGAGCGATTGGAAAAGCGCACCATCCGATCGGCCCCCGGAGTAGCACAAGAACACAACAACAACAAAAAAGCCAACGTCCAAAACCGCCAAAAAGCAAGCGTGCGCGAAAAAAAAGGCACACGCTCCGCGCCTCGAAATCCCGACGACGAACTCCGCTCGCCAGGACGGCCAGCCAGCCAATTGCCGGAGGAGAGTCCGCTTCGATCGTATCCGTACGCTCACCAACACATGCAATCGTCGTCATGTCACCATGGTTACGCCAGCGGGCTGCTGCGGTGTTCGAGGACCTCGCGCGGGTTGGTGTGGTTGCGAAAAGAAGAACTAGACCAGCACGGGAGGACCACAGGAACAGGGGTCACGGCTACAAGCGCGGCTATATATATGTATTTATTAACACACTCTGCGCTGAATGTCCGTCCGTAGGTGGGTTTGGCAAAGAGATCACCGGGGATGTGAGGGCTTAAAGCAAATCCGCCTTCTCTTCCTTTTTTTTGGCTTTTAACGACAAACCCGCGTGGTCGCGACCGTACGGCTGTATGCGTTACCAGCAATGGCAAACCCAAACCAATGGCCTACCGCATCACACACACACACAAACATGCGAGCACACACGCGGGGCTTAATGGCAGAAGTTTAATTTCACGTCATCATCATCATCATCATCGTCATCATTGGCAGGGCCGCGGCGGCCATCATCGTCTTGGCGTGAGGTAAATAAAGACCAGAAATCGAGGGTACGTATCCTGTCAAAGGCCTAGTGTGGGGGGAAAATCGAGCAAAAAAAACACCCAGCTACACATGGCACGGAGAGGGCTGTACAAAAAAAAAGCTACACGGCCGCCATTCGGTGCACGAAATATCGATCGGATGGAGGCGGATGGTACTTTGTTTGTTTGCTTTGCTTGCTGCCCCGCATCAACTCCGGGGCTGTGTCTGCGTTGATATTTGAATGGGATGTGGAGGATTTATGATGAAACTGCAAGCGTTCTCGCTTTTACGTTAATTGCTTAATAAATTGAGAGCCAGAATATATGTGAATTTGTTCCTGACAATGTTTGGTATCAACATGATCGTTCATTTACCTCAACCGATTTAGTAATTCTGTTATTTATGATTTTTTTTGCATGCTTTTTTTTGTTTTACCTACATTAAATGTGCGGGATTATGCATCTTTGCAAATGAGTCATCAAATACATTTGATTTACGTCAAATCCTCGGAATACCATCAGAGCCATGCATGAACTCTCTATACACCTAAACAGTTTGATACCTTTCGAAGTTACCTATTCACGAAACAATCTTATCATCTTAACATTCACGAAACACGAGAGACACGCCGGTATCAAAGTACGTTCTAAATGGGATTATGCATACATATAATAAAATGTATAATCTCGTAGAAAGAATCATTGGTGCAATATTTAAGGCATCATATGCGTTAATCATATGATTTTTTATTGTTTAGTTTTTTTTGCAGATTTTAGCTTTGAGAACGAAGAGTTTGAAACGTACGACATTTTCATAAGGAACAGCTCTTAAGTATTAAACGCAAAATGCTTGTTGTAGCAATTTAAACTTAATTTAAATTTAATTTGAAAATAAAATCGTTCCTTGTCTTAACGTTCTTAGCCTCTACATACCTTTATTAGGCGTTCTTAGGCTCTATAAACATTTGTAATGCTTCACTCATCTTTGAAGTATTGCTTGAAATATTCAAATTGCAGAGGCGTGATTTTAATCTCTTAAGTTTACAAAAAATCCTGCAACTTGATCGATTACCCTATAACTTGATTAAACGATTAAGCGATGATAAATCAAACTCTAATAAAATAATAATACTAAACATTAGCACGAGCATGTTCCGTAGAGACCTAGCTACGCCTAGTTACAGATGGAGACGCAATGCGTGCCCATGTTATATACTACATCCTTTCCTAAAAACGTATTCTTGTACTTATCAGCACTAGATGAATATTTCGACAACAAGGCTTTCGGATTTAAAAAAAAGTTAATGCAACTATCATTTCTGTTATGAATTAAATTTATTGCAACGGAAAATTAACGGCTAGATTTCAAAAACCGGTAATGTAAAATTTGACGTTCGTTGCGTCAAAGCGCTATTGTTTTGAACGGCATTTTGCTACAAAACGATGATTCTGTGTTTTTTAAACGATCTTGATATCGGGAAGTTTTTGAAGTGATTTGATTGATTTTACTACAAATACGTGAATATATACACAAGTTTACATGCAAATATTCTTCCTACAGATGGAATAAGCAATCAATTCTTAATGTTTGTAAGGAAATAAAAAAGATTGGCAGAAGAAGAGTGAAGACCACGTCATAACATAAGACAGAAACATCAAAACAAATAGTAGTTGTACGAAAAGCTGTACGCATTTTTGGCTGCATTTTCGGAAAATCCAATTCCTGTTGTTAACCAAAAAGACATTCAGTTATCATGAGTGATTTCCAAACTTGGTACCAACAGGTACCGCCTCTCACACGCATTTGGCTGACCGCAACAATTGCCATTTCGTTGTTAGCCAAAATTGGTTTGCTGCCGATGGGTTATCTCATCCTGCAGTACTATCCTTTATTCTACCAGCTGCAAGTATGTAACACCGTGACCGTTGTCTGGAGATAGAATGTTGTGAATGAATTTGCTATATTACTCTTTTTCTTCTAGCTATGGAGACCCATGACTTCGGTATTATTCTATCCGTTGAATCCTGGAACTGGGTTCCATTTCATGATGAACTGCTTTTTCCTATACAATTACTCACTGCGGCTTGAGTCTGATCATTACAAGCAAAAACCAGGTGACTACTTTTATATGCTTTTTTTCAACTGGTTCCTATGCGTCATCATTGGTCTAGTGGTAAGTGGTCTGACTCTGTGGGTGTCCCGTACGAGAGAAATTGATTTCACTCATCCGTTTCGCCTTTTAGGTTGACTTGCCTATCCTCATGGATCCGATGGTTTTATCAGTGCTGTACGTGTGGTGCAAATTGAATCAGGATGTGATTGTAAATTTCTGGTTCGGTATGCGTTTCAAGGCGATGTACCTTCCATGGGTGTTACTCGGAATCAACATGATACTTTCTTCAGGGTAAGCGTCACGTACCAGCAATTCAATGTAGCTGCAATACTCATGGTAATATCTCTTCATTTCCGCAGAAGTGTTTTCTCGCTCGTGGGCATCTTCGTCGGACATGCTTACTACTTCCTCAAATTCAGCTACCCCACTGAACTGGGAGGACCTAGCCTAATCGACACGCCGTTTTTCATCAAACGCTATTTCCCCGACGTGCAGGGTGGTGTTCATGGTTTTGGTGTGCCACCGGTTGGACAACGCCCGGTACAACAACAGCAGCCAGGAACGCGACAAACCTGGGGTCATGGTCATACGCTAGGTCGTGAATGAAAAGATGAAACAACGGAAATTACTGTACATAAATCATAGAAAACCTAAACGTCAGGCTAGGGAAGTGTTTAAAAATTGTTCGGCATCATTGTCACGATAAAATCCAGCTCGTCGTCATCATCCTATTCGAAACCTCTTCTCTCCTTATCGTTGCCAGAGTGTCACCTCTTCTATGTACTATCATACATGTATTTCGTTGCGATTTAACCTGTTTTCAAGAGAGAAAAAACGGCAAAAATAACTAGGAACTGCTAGGAAGAGAATCGTCATGTTTGTATTGTAATAAATATTTAAACTATACTAAAATCAGTTTTGTTTAAAATGAGCTCCATTCTAGGAAATCCCCTGCTGAAATGATTCCAAAAAGTAGTAACATATTCAAAAAATAAGATCCGATTAGAAAAACTATCACCAACGAAAGAAGAGCAGCAAAAAGAAGGAAAGCATCTGTCAAATTATCAAAACAAATACTAAACCTGAACAAAAGAAAAACTAGTCACAACTGCAGGATAAAAATGTTCTCGACCATCGCTAGAAAGCCGGTTTGCAGAGGAGCTGTGACATCCTTGCGTGCGTTTCATAGGAGTGCGGTCATATATTCACCACCGGTTCCAGTACCGCTGGCGTTCACTAGATACGAAAACAACGTGTCAAGTAACGACGTCCCACCGGTTCTCGTACTTCACGGTCTGTTTGGGTCGAAATCGAATTGGAACAGCTTAGCTAAAGCGTTCCATAAAAACACCAAACCAGTCCGTAAGGTATTTCGGCCAATATGCGTGTAAGTTCCCCAGGACGAAGAGTAACATATAGTATGCCTTATTCAGATATATGCGATAGATGCACGAAACCATGGAGACAGCCCGCACACGGATGAGCATTCATACGATCACATGGTGGAAGATTTGGTCGCGCTTTACAAAACCTTGGATATCCAAAAAGCTTCCATTATCGGGCATAGCATGGGAGGCCGAGCCATGATGTTGCTAGCTTTGAAATATGTACGGCAAATCGTTTTAGAGAGAAGTACTGACGTTGCACTCTCCGTTAATAACCCGGTTTTCTTCGTATTCCAGCCTAAATTGGTAGAAAAAGCAATTATTGTTGATATTTCTCCCTCAACTGGCTTAGGCACGAGTAATACGGATATCCCGCTATTTCTACAATCAATGAAGATGATTGAGATATCGCCCAATGCAACTATACACCAGGCGCGTAAGATCGCCGACGAACAGTTGAGCAAAATCGTGCGGGAAAAATCATTGCGAGATTTTTTGATTACTAATCTCGTGAAAAACCCTAAAGATGAAGGCAGATTCCGATGGCGTATAAACTTGCCATCGCTGGAGCGTAATTTCACAACCGGCGTCGCCCAATTTCCAACCCTGGCAGGAGTCAAGTTCGATGGGCCGACGTTGTTCATCGCAGGTGGAAGATCTGATTATGTAAAGTATGTCTCTTATCTACGATGCAATCGGAATATTTTTTGCCAAGATGTATTTTTTTTTGTATTTACAGACCGGATGATGTGCCTCTGATTAAAACATTATTTCCTAATTCAAATATTACGTATGTAAAAGATGCTGGCCATTGGGTTCATAGCGAAAAGTCTACAGAATTTTCTAAATTAGTCTTGGAATTCCTCAACAAATAGTAGCAGTATTGTGCTGCGAACAGGTTCGTGATACCGAATTTATCTAGTTTCTTCGGAGTGATAATAAATAGAAGTCGTTATTTCTTTGTTTAAAAAAATTACATACGTTATTTTTGTATATAGAATCCTGCGAATCTAATACTCGCGGATCGTTAATTAAACTTTTCACACAATTTGGTTCTAACTAAGTCTGTCTGGATTGGAGATTTGAATAAAATACGATAGAAAGAATGAATAATTGTTAAAACACACTGTGTATCCATATTTTCGAGGATTTCAAAACGGTGCATGTTACGTGTTCGAATGTACACAGTCAAGCCCCGTGCATTACGCTGTTGGTGCAAGTATTACACATATTTTCGAATTATGACGCCATAGAAGCATCCATTGTGGCTGTCTTGTCGTCCGTTAGAAGATGCATGGTGTTGCAAAATGAAACAGAAAATGAAGGTATCTTCCTAGCACTCAAAACGACCCGACGAACACAGCTATAGCTCGATGGCTCACAGAAAAAGCGTGCGGTGTATGAACGAATCAAATCTCTCATCAGGCAGCCCCATTAAACACCGTAGACAGTTCATCGTGTCGGCTCTTTCGTAAGCGCAAATAACCGGTCGTGAGAGCGAGACCACACCAGTGCTCACCTTGGCATAGTGGAGTGTTTTTTTTAATGGCTGTCATTTTGCTACGAAGTGAAAAAGCTCGAGAAGCTCGAAGTGAAATTTTCTGCTGGAATCGTTTCTTTCTTTCCTGTTTTTATGTTTAAACTGGTGCGCTCGAGTAGCAAATTTCGTCTCTCTGCCCGATTCTCCAGCGGGATAGCACGCGCGAGCCCTCGAAATACGTTGAAAATTTGATCGAGATCACGCGAAAGTGTAGTGGCTTACGATGAACAACAGCATCCGCGCAGGGCCGGTGCGGTGTTTTGTTTCGTTTTCCGTCGATTTGCGTGTACTTTTCGTGTAGTACAGCTGCAGAAGCACGGTATCATTTATCATCACCATCATCGTCGACACAAGCAATCCAACGGCAACAATCGACAGTGTCAGCAGCAGCAACGGCGACGGAAACAACGGCGCATCCAGCCTACTCGGTCAAAGCAACCAACGCGCTGCAATCTTTGACCGTCGCATCCGGAGATCCTGCCGTGCAATCTAAGTGCAACTTCCGTATCAGAAGTGCGTTTTCCCGTTGTGTCGAAGTGAGTTCGATTCAGCCCCGTGTTGTCGGCTGACAGTTATCCCAGCGAGGGCAAAGTGTGTAGACGACGCGTACCCCGCACCCCTGCTTCCTGTGCCTTGTGGTGAGCAGTGAGCAGTGAAGTCGTGTGTGTCTGCTAGGGTGGGAGAAAAGTGAAGCAGACAATCGCGGTCGTAGTGCCGAGGAAAAGCGTCCGCGAAACAGTGAAGCGAAGGAAGCCAGCAGTGGTGCTCTGAGGTCGAGAGAAAGTGAATATTGTGGGTGATTTTTCGTCTGCTTTCGTCGGTCTTGGTGGCGCGCTGTCTCAGCGCGAGAAGCAATATTTTGGTTCGCTGACCTCCTCCCGTGGCGTGTGTGTTGTTTCTTTCTGTGACGGTAGCCCTCTGGCGGAAGAATCCCACGACAGCTGAAGCTGCTGCTGTTGCTGCTGCGTTGCGAGTCGCGAGGCTCAAGCAACGAAAGCATTCGCTAGTTGGCTGCGGTGCATTTCGAGGAAAATGCACGATCTCGGATGCGCCTAAGCGATGATCATAGTGCCGTGAGTTTGCCGCCGTTTGTGAATGAATACAAAGTGCACACTCTCGCCGCAGCTGTGCATTTCCGATTGAGGCAGCATGAAGCGGAGTGCAGCGTAGGTCCCCAAGCGGACCATTTCCTTCGATCATCTGGTGCAACGGAAAGGATTCGCATCAGTTCCGAATGTTGGTGGCAAGTTCCAGTTTCTGAGATCACCGGCGATATCGCCAGTTGCCAGCCAACATTGTGTGAGGCTTACGCAGGAGGTGGGTGCGTGGAATGCTTAAATTCCGAGGACAGTTTTTTGTCCGTCGTTTTTTTTGTTTCTTTCTTTCTCGCTCATTCTATCTCCCTTTTCTTTGCTTTCTTCGCGAACGGCTTGTGACAGGGGCAAAAAACCCTCCTCCGTGGTTGTATCCGTTGGGCGCGCGAGTCGCATTTAGCGCAAATGTTCGGTAGTGAAGTAATCGTCGACAAAATCATTCTATGCACGCTTAAGTTCGTACAATGTCGACTGCCAGGTGCAAAGTAAGCCGGCGTTCAATTTGCCGCGGGACAAATTATTAGCTGTGCCTGTGACAAAAACCCCGAACAATTTTTAGTCCTGTGAGTGAACTTCCTTAGCACATACTGGACGTAAACTATCAAAAATGACCGGTTACAGCATCTTCTTTCCGTGGCCTACTGCTATTCCTCTTCATGGCAGATGGAAAATGACAGTTTAGTGAACTTTCGACGATCCTTTCCATGGATTTTTGCCAAATGAACATCCAACGCAAATCAGCTGCCACTTACGCATAGATTCATTGTAGAAGAACATTAAAAAATCTGCATGCACAATGAACATAATTAGCTGCCCAACATCGCTGGTGAGCTCAAACGGTATTTCTTGTGGTCAGATTCTCTGGCAGGAAGATAGTTTCCGCTCTCTTTGTTAACGGTACCCAGGACGGAGATGTTCTGCGATGAATTGAGCGTGTAATTTGTTGTGTTTTCATTGATTCATCTCAGCATTCCTCGAACGGGTATTTAAAAAAGTGTACCGCGTACAGCGAGGAATTCAAAAGGGAAACTCCAGATACGGCTTTGCCACCACACTAAAAAGGAATCATTTTCGCGCTGCTCCCGTTTTTGACAGATGCTGTCGACGCGCTCCGTGGTCGTGGAGTTTTCATGGTTTCTTTGTTTTGCCTTGCCCGCAGGCACTGGCTGCCGTGTTAGGGCGGAGAAAATTCTCTGCGCTCCAGTTTCATGAATGAAAAATGTCCAAGATGAGAACGCAGTGACAGAACCTGTACCTCGTGGAACGCAATAGCACGATTATAGAGCGTTATTGTGCCGCCACCACCGTGTGCTATTGCTTGCCAGCTCGCTCGCATGCTTTTAAAGACGCAGTGATTAATTATTATTATTATTTGCCGTTCCCAGCCAGTGCTGAATGTCGCTGGCCCGCTTAGAGGTTGCAGCTTGTTTACCCTTTTCACCGTACACGAAGCGCGAAAGGGATGAACCTAGCAGCTGGGCCCCAGACCAGCGAAGGGAGTGTGTGTGTCTCAGTCTAGCCGTCGCGACCACTGCACTGCAAGCGGACGACGACCGTTCAAACCAATACCTACTCCTTTAAATCGCCCATTCAAAACAAAACGGCACGGAAAATGTTTTCCCGCTATCGAATGCAGGCTGCTACTGCTGTTTTGTGGCGCTGCTTCGAGCGGTGTGTTGGGTCTGGAGCTGGATTTAATGTTTATTGATAATTAGGGGTCAAATTTCGATTTTGTTTAATTTTTTGCACATCTTACATGACATAAAATCGGGATGCGATTGATCAATGTCATTGTAAACAAGTAGTTGATTGTTCTCAGCAGTAAGGGAAAAATTGCGTGAATCTTTTGTCACATTTAAACGTTTTTCTTTGGGATATAAACAATGTTTTTAATATGTTTTTGTTGTTTACTGTAGGTCCGATAATCATCAACCACCGTTTTAGAGATAATCGATAGCAATTGCAACGAACCGAAAGCAGCACAAAAGGATAAAACCATAGCATAACCGTTCTTCCAAGGTTAGTTAACGCCCTTCCTTGGTGTCCAACCTAAGCAAACGGACATCAACATTTTTATTAAATTCAACAGTTTCAATCAACGGCGGATAATCCATCAGTAGCAATGAGTGATCGTGATGTTCCAAGCGTCCCAATAACCACACTCGCTGGTCTTACCAGCCTTTCGGATTGTAAGTAATTCCTTTTGACTATTACCCTTTAGTAAATGATACTACTAAGCAATTTTTTTAAACCATGATCTACTTTTAGTGCTCAGTGAACTGCCCATTTCGGATTCATTGTCGGTATCAGTACCATTGAACCGTCCGCTACTGTTTCATCCTCGAGTGGCCGAAGAGGCGAATAATCTGCTAGCCACCCGAGATGATGCCCTTACAGCACAGCTGGTCACTGCGATCGAGCAAACCAATTCCGACAGCATAGAGCTGAAAGATCAATATCCGCAACCTGCTGCCCCCGCCAATGGCGCCCTGATTGAGGGGCCACCACTGCTGCAGGCAATTCATGCCTGCCGCCCAAATGTCTTCAAGAGTCCTTATAATCCGCAAATTCATCAAATGTTTAGTAGTGCAGTAGCGTTAGGAGTCGGAAATCAGCAACAGTTGGTGGCACAGCAGCAAAAAATAAGTAAGTTCTATTGCATTGTTGTAATAGACGAGTTAACTTCTAACAGCACACTAACACAACGCGATTGAATAAGAGTACAAGATCAATTTCCTCGCCGATTAATATATTAATTAATATGAATTTATTTGAATTATGTATGAGCTATGCTCTGCAATATTTTTATCGTGCACAATTTAGCAGATAACAGCATTGTATGCTATTGAAAAACTAATATTCTAATGATTTGTAGTTATTTTCTGGCATTGGCAATGCTAACATATTCCCAAGGGTCCATTATAGCAATTCTATGGATATGTTAGCCAAATAGACATCACCTAGGCTGATAGAGCTGCTGCAGAATTGTTGTTAAATCTGCTGCTGTATAAATGTGTATGTTTAACGAAACTTAACCGGTACCACCTAATCGAATGGTTGATTATTGCTTTGATGTAAGCTCTTACGGAAACCTTTTAGACTAATAGGTAACTAACATTGAAAGTCGATCCTTTTTTGCTAATCCTTCTAGCTAAGCTAATAATTATCTAAGCTATGCACTGGTTGCTACATGGTATATTAAAAAACTCTTGTATGTACATTTATAACGATTGCATTAAGCTTAATTGGTTCATTTTTATTTGTTTTGTTTTATTTTCTTGCCATGTTTTCGATACACGTGTGAGCAGCTCCAACATCACACACTCAATTTTACAATCTCCCCAACGAGAGCTATTCCAATCCAGTGCAACCACAGCAAACGTATACGAATCAGCAACAACCACCAATCGAACAGTTGCAAACGGTGTTTCAAAACCAACATGATATTCAGCAGCAACAATTTCAACAAGCACAGCAAACGCTTCAACATGTACAGCAGCAACAATTACTGCAACAACAGCAGCTGTTGTCGCAACAATCCCAGCTGGTATCGCAGCAACCTCAGCTGCTGCAGCAGCAATTTCATTTCACTCACCCAAACCATGTAGTCCCGACTCAGCAAACTATAATCATACAAGGGCAGCCGGAAACTGGAGCCAGCTCCACTTTCCCCAATCTTGCTTCTCAAGCGTCTTCCTCTGCTGTTTTGCTCGGCCAGCAGCAACAGGCGGGTGGGCCAGTGCACCAGCAATTGATTAACGTGCAAAATGTTCCATACTTATCAAATCCTTCAGAGAACAACCAACTGCAGCAGCAACAGCTCTTCCAGCAGCAGCAGCAGCAGCAGCAACTTCAAAACAATCAAAATGTGATCGTGTCTCATTCGTCAAACATTGTGCAGTTGGATCCGCAGCAGAGTGTAATCCAGCCGTCTGCGCCATACAGTTCTGCGGGTCATGTGGTTGGTTCGTCGGCGGGAATTGCCGCACCCAGTAGTAATCAGTCGACAATGTTGCAACAAAATCACTTAACCCAGGTATGGATATCTTCCATGTTGAATGTAGTTTTCTGCTCAAAATAAGCTTTCCTTTGGGATGATTGTTAATTTCGTCCGGTTTTCATCTCTGTTTTACAGCACTCGAATGTGATAACTCAAACGAATAATAATATACACAGTGCCTCAATTCAGCAGCACCAATATACGCAACAGCAGCAGCAACAACACCTTCCCAACCACAACCTTCTGCCGCAAGGTCAGCAGATATCGCAATCTCAACAGCCGTTCCAGCAATCTCATTTGAACAATGGCAGCCCGGTTGGGATCGTCCCTGCTGGAATGAATCATCACCAGCAACAGCAGCAACAGTATAGCAATGCTAGCAATCTTGCCAAACTTCCGGAAACGGCCCCGAGGAACAACGAGTATCTGCAGCAACAACAGAGCAAAAATCTTGACGCTCGGGGGCGACCCTCTCCGGCGCAGGGTAGTACGGCACCGGAAACGGTACCGGTCCCATCTCAGCAACCAACGCCAACCACGCTCAGTATGCAACAGCACCAGAGTGGAGGCATGAAGGGACCTCAGCATGCGCAAACTGCTACCGCTGGTCATCGTTATCCTACGCCCCTGCTGACTCCGAATAAACCAAGACCGCCAGGGGCAGGCGGTGGTCAACAATCTGGCGTTAGCACCCCTGCCATTCGTCCCATTGGAATCAGTGGAGCATTGATAAGCAATGCGGCACCTGTGGCGGTGGCTCGTCCAACGGCACCACAATCACAACCGGCCGGAGGAGCGTCCCAATCGACCAGTGCAGTTGGCAGACATCGACCGGGACCAATTAAGCCCAAAATTGATCCCAAGGTCCTGTTTCGTTCCATACCGATGAGTGAAGTTTCGAGCGTAAAGCTGCGTAAGCTATCCGTCTGCCTCGATCGATTGAACGACAAGCAGATTCGGTTGCTACAAGAGGACATTAAAAAGTTTGCCGCCGAAGAGCCTAAGCTGGCCGTCCGTATGGGTCTGGTGAAAAAGACGTACGATCAAATTTTCAGCAAAATGAAGGAGGAATCGCGCGGCAGCTCGACCCTCAAGCGAAGGGCGCAGGAACGGGTGGAGGAAAATCCGGAAGATTACCTTAGCAAACCGAAAGTCCGTCGGGTGGAACGATCGGCGGCACCGGTTGTGAAGAAACTCAGCAAGGAAGAACTAATGGCCACCAGCACCTATCAACGGTTCGTCTCGTTGATGAACAAAATCTTCGATCAGCTCGACGAAACAGAAACACCAACGATGGAGGAAGGCGACGAGCAGTACGAATGCATTCCTACGGGACTGCTGAACAGTATCTGTGCCGAGGCGGCTAAACTTAAGGTGCGGAACGCAATCGACGCCATACCGGAGAACAAACTGACGCTGTTGATCTCGTACGCAATGCGATCGATCCATTCGGCGAAAAACTTGAGTGGCTCCGAGCTACAGGACGATCTGGTCGGGGATGAGTGTATCGAGAAGATTCTCAACGCCGTCGAGGCGTCGCTGTTGATCTGCCTGCTGTACACGAGCAAGAGCACGAAATTTCTGCAGGAAGACAACATCGACGCGATAATTAAATTTGTGCAGTTTCAGCTCCGTGAGACCCTCTTTCCCTCGTACGATCCGGTGTACTCGGTGGAGACGAAAAGGAAAGGAGCCGACAACAAGAAGAAAAAAGTGATTACGTATCAGCAGAAGGGAATCTCGATGCTTTATACCAAGACTGTGGAGCTGTCGAAGCAGCTAGTGACCATGTTCGAATCGTTCCATTTTGTTGATACCATCGTGATTCATGCGTCATCGCTCGGAGTTGAGCCATTCTTTGTGGACAACATCGAAACGTTGCAGTTCGTGTGCCTCGATCTGGTGACGACGATTTTTCAGAATGAAAAGTACGCACACCACCGGCGGAACATCGTTTCGGACATACTGACGTCGTTCGATCGATTACCACACTCGAAGCGTAATCTACGACCTTACAAACTGGTCAACAACGGTGGTAACATTCAGATGATGACGGCGCTGGTGTTGCAGCTAATTCAATCGTCTGTTATTCTGCCCGATACGTTCAGCCCCGAGGGTGGCGCAGGAGCAGCTGGAGGAAAACAGAGAGCCCTCAACGATGCTGAAGATGCAACGCAGGCCGGCGGGGCTGGTGCCAAAAGTACGGATTTGTTCATCTTCGGCAAATACAACACGGCCCTCAGCATCGGAGGCAACTTTCTGACGACCTTTCTCGACAAGTGCAAGAGCCGCTCGAACGAAACCGATTTCCGTCCCCTGTTTGAGAATTTCATTCACGATTTGCTCACTACGGTGAACAAACCGGAGTGGCCAGCAGCAGAGCTACTGCTCAGCCTGCTCGGTACGATGCTAGTGAAGAAGATGTCCGACAAAGGTGTGGAGCAGTCAATACGAGTCGTTTCGCTCGAGTACCTCGGCATCGTGGCTGCTCGTTTGCGGAAGGATACCGTCGAGTCACGCTGCAAGGTGAACACCATGGACACGCTGATAAAGTACATTAAAATCGAGCAGGAGAAGGAAGGCGATGAGCCTCTGAATAACAGCAAATTTCAGTTGGACGAGGAGGAAGAGCGTACGGAATTTCTGCAGAAGATCCTGCTGGACTTTCTCGCGGTCAATGCGCATGAGGGCCACGGTGTCTGGCATCACGCACGTCATTTCTACATCACGCAGTGGTACCGGGATATGATGCAGCGTAAAAAGAAAATTGCCGAGGGCGAGAAAGGCTACGCATCACGCAAGAAAGCTGCATCGAAAAAACGTAAAAAGTATCAAAGCGATTCGGATTCAGATGGCGCTGACGATTCGGATGGTGGAGATGAGGCAAACATCCGCGAAGGACAAGTTGATCAGGAGTTAAATAGTGAAATCTTCCGGATGCTGGACACCCGGAAGCAATACTATCTTAGCCAAGTTTCGTCGTTCCTAAGAACCGGAAGCGTACGATCTGGTGGTGGGCCAGCGGGAGGGAAGTACGAGATCAAAACCTACATCGACTATAGCAACGCTAATCTGATCGCGCAATATCTGGCAAGCAAGCGGTCTTTCTCGCAGAGCTACGATAAGTACCTACAGAAGATCATTCTCGTCGTACGGGAACCGGTCGTAGCCATACGGACGCGCGCGATGAAATGTCTCGCCAACATTGTGGAAGTGGATCAGCTCGTTCTGGCCCGCAAAGACATGCAGATGGGCGTCCAACAGAAGCTGCTTGATACGGCAATTTCTGTGCGAGAAGCGGCCGTCGATTTAGTGGGAAAGTACATACTTTCCGATCCCGATCTTATCGATCAGTATTACGAAATGATATCGCAACGAATACTGGTAAGCGTCGTCGAGATTTATAGTTCGAAGGATTACTATTGAGTTTTGTCTTTATTTTAATCATTTCCCTTTCTATTTTTTTGTGTAGGATACGGGCGTATCGGTGCGAAAACGGGTGATTAAAATTCTACGAGATATCTGCATAGAGTATCCGGCGCATGATAAAATACCGGATATCTGCGTCAAGATGATTCGACGAGTGAATGACGAAGAAGGAATCCAAAAGTTGGTTATGGACGTATTTATGACGATGTGGTTTACACCGTGCAATGATAACGATAAGGTACGTTGTGGTTAGCTTTATTTACTATGCATAACAACAATCAAATAATATTTACTTTTTATCGGAATGCTTGTAGGCTGCAATGGATAGGAAAATAACACAAATTATAGATGTTGTCTGTTCGTCGCATGAAACGGGAACGCAAGGTTTTGATGCTCTATTAAAGACGGTACGTTATAGTGTACATGTTAGATGTGGATCAACAATAATATGCCGGTGTGTACTTTCAGATATTTGAACCAAAAGAGAGTAAAGAGGATTCAAAGCAGAAAAAAGAGATTCCTAAAACGTTGATCAAAGCCTGTCAGCAGATCGTTGATGGGTTGGTAGAGGCCACGATGCGCCTAGAAGGTGCAGAAAACACGCGGCTCGTTGGATGCATCACGGCACTGCATTTGTTTGCAAAAATTCAACCTCAACTCCTGGTCAACCATGCAATGTCGCTGGAGCCTTATCTGAACATGCGATGCCAGAATCAGATTATCTCGAAGTTTATAAGTTCGATTGCAGAAATTCTTGAGCAAGTGTGTATGAAAAACATAACCGCTCTATTAATTGCCTTGCAGTAAACAAATTCTAATATTCTTCTTTTTCATAGGTTGTTCCGCTGATGGATCACCCAAGTGAAGTATTCTTAGCTGATCTCGAATCGCATCTCATGATGCTAATCGTCACACAAAGCCGAACCATTGTGCTTAGCTGTGTGTCTTGTTTGTCGACTGTTGTAAACAAAATTACCAAGAACTACAAACTTATTCGAGATTGTTTTTCAAAGTAAGTAATTGACAAAAGTGTTGTCAGTTCTTATGTTATTAACGTCTTGATTTTGTATTTCAGACTTTATTATAAAGGCTTAGTTTGCATCAAAGACAAGCTAGTAGCGGAACCGACAATACCTATCGAGCAGTTCTTTCGACCCCAGTTTAGGCGCAGCATTTTCACCGTCGGGTTGATCATGCGGTACTTCGACTTTAGACTCCCGGAAGTGTACGGTGCCCCGCAAAGTGGCGAAGATACCGGCAATCAAGGTGCGTACTGTTTTGCATTTTACCGTACCATTACTCTGTGGCATAAGCATTTAATTTGCTAATACGTATTTGTTTTGCAGGCTCGACTCTACCATCAAACATTTGTGAAGATGTATTCGCCACATTGGCATTTTTCCTTTCCTGTGCACACAGTGAAATTTGCAAGGAAGCCCTTACGTCTATGGGCAACTTTTGCGTGAAGAACTACGAATACTTGACCAAGGTCGAGCTGCGAGATTACTATAACTATCTACTTACACAAGATACCGTTCTGACGGATATGAAAATCACGGTGCTGAAAAACATTCTGATGTATTTAACTGAGGAAGAGAACAAGATGGTGCGAAATGATAAAGAATGTAAGTGCAGCACTTGGTACCTATCTTCTTGGCTTCTCGATTCAGTGTGCGTTTATATTTGTTTTTATTTTTTTTTTCAATTAGGGTCCAAACAATCGCAGATGGAGGATCTGAAAGAGATGGGCGACTTGTCGTCTGGTATGGCGAGTCGTGTGATACAGATTTACCTGAAGGAGATACTTCGCAGCTTTCTGCACCGGGACTGTGGTGTGCGGAGTTGGGCGATGCGGGTTATCGAGATTGTCCTGCGGCAAGGCTTGGTCCATCCAGTACAAATAGTTCCTTATCTCATATGCTTAAGTACAGATCCGGAAAAAGAGGTATGATGTTTTTTCTTGTGCTGACTATCATGGTGCGAAGTTGCTTGTACGATAAAGCTTTAAACTCTCTTCTTCCTCTTTTCTTCTTGGCACACAGGTGGCACATAGTGCAGATCGTCATTTGCAGGAGATTGATAAGCAGTATCCGGGCTTTGTAAATATGAAGTCTCATGCCGGTATGCAGCTGTCGTTCGAGTTGCAAGAGATGTTACAACGGCGTAACGAGAACAGCATCGTGCGTGGTTTCCGTATAAAGGATCCGCAGGAACCGCCGGCGGCGATGAATGGGTTCCTCTACACACTGCTTCGTGGTACTAAACCGCAGCGACGTGCTTTAATCCAGTCTATGACCAAGCAGTTTGACGACGGAAAAAGCAGTCTACGGCACATGCTGTATCTTGCCGACAATCTAGCCTATTTCCCGTATGTGGTGCAGGATGAGCCGTTGTATATTATCCATCACATTGAAATGGCCATTTCCGTTAACGGAACGAACTTGTTGGCCTCGTTCCGCGAAGGCTTGAAGCCATTGCCCGCAACTGAATCGAATGCTGAACAGAAAGGTTCGTAGGGATTTATACTACATTTGATTTTGTTTCTTCACAAACACTCGTGAACTATATAATGAAACATTAATTTTATTGTCATTTTCAGCACAAAATCCTCTCGAAGATGACGACGACGATGATCAGGAAGCTATACTGAATCGACTTCCCGATGACATTTCTGACTTAGAAAGCTGTATTCAATCAGCCCAAGGCTGTATGCTTCTCTTAATACTCAAGCAGCATCTCAAGGATATTTACGGTATCACAGACAGGTAAAGAAAGCATACTAATAGCAAAGAAGCTTGCTAAGCATTTTACTGAGGTGATGTATTTTCTTTTAGCAAAATCTCACGCTACTCTCCATCAGAAGCTGGCAAAATTTACGACAAGGCAATGCAACGAAGATCCAACTCGATATTCGATCCTAAGGCGACGATAGCAATCCTCAAGGAAAATCTAGCCAACAGTAACACCAAGAGTGAACAAAACCGAATCCAGCTGACGCAACGCTACTTGGACGTGAGTATTACTAGCCGTCTTGGCGTGTAAGTTATCGCATTATCTTACAATACTATCTGCGTTCTCAAACAAACAGTTCAAGCAACTAATGCTGAAGCTAGATCCGGATGATCCGGATCTACAGGATGAAGACGAAAAGCCTAATACCACGAATGTGACCCCAGTCAAACAAAATCCTATTGCATCTGCATCCGGAAACTCTGCAGTGCAAAGTGCCGATGCACAACATAATCATGCTTTAGATGGAACAAGCAATAATATTCACGTTAACAACGTGCATAACGCCGGCATGCCACCGGCGATGCAGCAGAACGTAAGTATTCATTTATAATCGCGCCCTTGCGCCACGTACGATGGGGAAGTTACCGAAACATTTACTGTGAATTTGTAGGATTATAGTAGTCGTTCTAGCTACCATGGTGTCAGCAGTGTACCAAAGACACCGAAATCATCATCGAACCGGCAAGCTACGGCAACATCGCGCAAATCTGCCGTTTCGTCCCGGAGCGCCAAGAAGAGAAAACAAAAGATATCCAGCTCCGAGGAGGAGGAAAGTGATGCTAGCGAGGGTGATTACGATTAAGCCGGATCTAATTTAGTAACCAAACCACATCAATCTTAGCCCCGAAGTCCAGACTCGTGTTACCACTCGATCGGGTTACGAAACCATACAAGTACCTCATGTATGCATGCTCTGGGAAAGGCACGGGACACGGTCGACTATACCATGAAACGGATCGTTAGGTTCTTTAGTGATTAATATCGCGCTTTACATTACAGAAATGCTTTCAAGCCACAGATTGCAATCGATTAGCGGGACAGAAAGCAACCCAAATTAGTTTTATTCACCTTCATCACTTCTCTTACTATAATTTTGTCGCATACTTATTACAAAACGCTTAAAGCAAACTGCTGCATTCCCAATCCTGCAGGATTGATTTGCTCAGCAAAAAAGCACAATCCATTTATCGCAGAACTGTTGCTCACCTGATTGCATTTTATATGAAGCTTTCACACTTCACATTTCATTTCAAATAAATTTATCCATTACATATTTATTCTTGTAGGTTTGGCGATGGCTTTGATATATGGTTATACTTGCTTGGTTTGATATCCCTGTTACCTCTGTCCGATACATGTATGTACATTTTGTGAGTCGGAAGTGTGTTTGCAAAAAAAAATCCCTTTGGAATCCCTCACGATTTCTACAAACAAAAAACAAAAACGGATTTTTCGGAATTTATTTGGCGTCGAACATAACACGTGGAACCTTTTTGCTGTGAAAAATTGGGACAAAAAGAGTAGTATCTTAAATCGAATAGAAACAAACACAAAACTATTACCAACCAATAGAGTCGGTTATAGTTTACCTCTCCGGGAGAACAATTATAAGAGAAAAGAGATGATTTTTTTTAAAGTTTATCGAAATATTTATAAACCGTTCGGATGCTTTGCTAGAAACGTTACGATGCTAAAGAAGGGGGAAGTGTGGAGACTGGCAAAAATGAGCCGGTTGAGCAAATGACACGAGGCGAGTGCGCCTGAGCATACAAAGTGAGCAGATGTAAGAGATATTAATTCATATTGGTAGCCAAGTGAAATACGGCATGAGAACAATTTAGATGATTAAAATCGTAAAGGAAAGACTTTGGGGGATGGGTTTAAAGACGGGTTGTTCTTGAAGGTTATACAAAAGCAAACGCAAAAGCAAAGTAAGAAAGCAGCAGATGGTATTTCGTTCGCGTGCTTGCTTGTGTGCATGTGTGTCTGAGAATTTGTGAAAAATGAAGCGTGTGGATACGGGATAGGTGTAAAATTTGCAAAACAAGTTTTGTAACATATATTTAAATCCAGATTGTGTCGGGTGTTTAACAAAATGAGGTCCTTAGTTTAAAAGAATCTAATAGGTTTACCACTAACCGCGCAGAGCAGAACGGGTAGAACACGAAACTGAAGCACGCTGGGTAGATCCCCGGAGCCCCAGTGGTTTATGTGAGGAAAGTTTAAAGTTCTCCCTTCGTGAAGAGGGTAGCGTAAGTTATTAGTCATACACACCCGCGAAGTTGTATAAATGTTAAAACCGGCGTAGCACGTTTTCAGATCCCGCTTCTGTGCTGTTTAGTGGGGTCAGTGCGATCGGAGTAATCGCGTGATGGTGGTCCGTAGCCGTAGTTAAAGTAGTTGTAAATAGTACATCCGTAGCTTTGTTTGGTCTTCTATCTTCTGCTAACAGTGAGTTTAAGTAAAAAAAAACGTAACGGACTGAAGGAAATGCGATGTATTTAAGATACAGCGTGCAGCTAGCCAAGGGGGTGTGAAAGATGCAGCATCTACCGGAACATCGCATTCATGTATGTGTAATAATTTTAAAACGAATATTTAATGCAACGGAACGGTGGTAGAATGAATACAGTTTGAAATCACAGCGTGAGGGCAATGATTGATGGGAGATCAGGCAGTACCGGAACAAATGCTAGAAAAGAATTGATTCGATTAGAGAGTATTACCGACTGTTTCGGGAGAAGGAAACGAATGGCAAGAAGTTTTACTACGTGTGTGTGTGTATGTGTGTGTGCGTGTATCTGCTGCATAAGTAGGCTGAAATTTGAATGGGAGATTAGGGAATGTACGCTCTTGTGTGATTGATCGACATCTAATGTAACAAGTTTTGTTTCATGTACATATTTGAACAAAAACTGGAATGGAGCAAACGCAAAGTTGTAAAAGATATAAAATACAGTGGAGTTAAATTAGAAGACGATTAAAAAACGACGAAACAATCGAGAAAAGAAATATATTTTCTCGTCCAAATGTACTAAATGTGTGTTTCATTTACGAATTCATCGTTAGCTTATGGCGGGCGTAAAATAAGACAGAGTATTGTATTTCGTATTGTTATTTGGAAGTTCCATTACAGCATTTATATCATTTTTAATTATAAGCAATATTCAAAAATACTATAGTTGATTGATATGAAGAGTGTTAGCTCATGACGATTGTGCATGACATATATCAAGCAGCAGATAAAAGCCAAAGAATATGCTTGTGGAATAACCCATTTCTAGTAGTTGTAGCACCACCCTACTAAGCAATCATAATTTCATTGAAAATTATGTTTTAAACACTACATACAATAACTAAAAAGCAACGATTATTGAAAGTACGGAGTTCAAATATGTAGGAATATTTTCACCACTCGAACACAACAGGGTGATTGTGAAATAAACACTATTTCATGAAATATTTCATCAAATTTTCTAGGTGCATATGTGTTTCATTGTCACAAAAGAGCATTACAAAAGCATAGTTCGGAAAATGCTTGTAAAAATAAGTATATTCTTCATTGGGCTGAGCTGTAATGGATATCGTGCATTTTAATAAAAGTGTTTGATGTGGAAAACAAAAATGACCAACGTCAACGTGTTTCATATATGTAACTTTTTCACCGGATATCATGATTGTCAAATTGGAATCCGTGCAAAGAGTACACTATTAACCGCATTACGGTCGATTGTCTTCGGGTATAGTTTTATAAAATAATATGGTTTAATATGATTTACGTTTACTCCCTTCTTTGAGAGGCGCATTGTTGAATACCGCGAATTAAAAGCAAACTGTCAAAAACGAGCTCACCTGCGGTTCTACTCACTATGTGACGTGGTGTGGTGAGAATAAAAAAAAATAAATAAATAAAAAACATTGTGACGTGGTGAAAATTGGGACGGGAAAAGTGTTTCGGTTCGTCGTCGGAAATTGCGATAATTTCGTTGCCAATTCCAACACGGCACGGTAGAAATTGTACGGCAACGCTGTTCTGTTGTGAGGTCGCGCACGGAACGCGCCAAAGAACCTATCCGTGAACATCAGGATGAGCTCGTTTAAGCGAGATAACAAGGAGGAGGATGACGGTATGTATTTAAGGGTTGACTGTTTGCGTACACCCATGGCGGCGAATGCGAGGATCATAGTGAGCACCGCTGTCGTAGCACCGTAGTGATTAGAAATACTGTCCAGTAACACTCGCTTTCCTTTCCTAAATTTGCCGCACTATGTGGCGCACGAAACGCGGACGTCGGCTGCGACGGGAACATGCAGGAGGTAACCCGTGGCAAAATTTGGAGAAAACGTCAGTGCTGCAGGAAACTCGAATGTTCAACGAAACACCGGTGAACGCTCGGAAATGTACACACATTCTGACCAAGATTTTGTATCTCTTGAATCAGGTAAGAATGAGTTTGGTGTAGCGATACTCAACGGGCCTCTTATGCTGCGCTGTTTGGTTGCTTGATTTTCCAGGGAGAGGTGCTCGGCACTCGAGAGGCCACCGAATGTTTCTTCGCAATGACGAAACTGTTCCAATCCAAGGATGTCGTCATGCGGCGCATGGTGTATCTCGGCATCAAAGAGCTCAGCCCAATCGCCGATGACGTCATCATTGTGACGAGCTCGCTGACGAAGGACATGACCGGCAAGGAGGATCTGTACCGTGCTCCGGCGATCCGTGCGCTGTGCAGCATTACGGACAGCACGATGCTGCAAGCCGTGGAGCGGTACATGAAACAGTGCATCGTTGACCGGAACGCACCGGTATCGAGTGGTGCACTCGTAAGCTCGTTGCATCTGGCCAGCACGGCCGGTGAGGTGGTGAAGCGTTGGGCGAACGAAGCCCAGGAGGCATTGAATAGCGACAATATCATGGTGCAGTATCATGGGCTTGGCCTGTTGTATCACATTCGCAAGGCGGATCGACTCGCGGTGACGAAGCTGGTCAACAAGCTGACGCGGCAGACCCTACGCAGCCCGTACGCAACGTGTTTCCTTATCCGTATCGCGTGTAAAATCATGGAGGAAGAGGATGCGAGCGGCAACGCAACTGAGGAGTCTCCGCTGTTCAACTTTGTTGAGTGTTGCCTGCGCAACAAGTCCGAGATGGTGGTGTATGAGGCAGCCCATGCCGTGGTCAACCTGAAGCGGACGAACCCACGCGAACTCTCGACGGCGATCAGCATTCTGCAACTGTTCTGCGGATCATCGAAAGCCACGCTGCGTTTCGCGGCCGTGCGTACGATGAACAAGGTGACCGTGTTGCACCCAACGGCCGTAAACGTGTGCAATCTGGATTTGGAGGCGCTTATCGTGGACACGAACCGCTCGGTAGCAACACTGGCCATCACCACGCTCCTGAAGACCGGTGCGGAAAGTTCCGTCGAACGATTGATGAAGCAAATCGCGACGTTCGTTGCTGAGATATCGGACGAATTCAAGCTAGTGGTGGTTCAGGCGATCCGCTCGCTCTGCACGAAGTTCCCCCGCAAGCACGCGGTCACGATGAACTTCCTCAGCGGAATGCTGCGTGAGGAGGGCGGTCTGGAGTACAAGACGTCGATCGTCGATACAATCATCTTGATCATCGAGGAGAACCCGGACGCAAAGGAGTCCGGTTTGGCGCATCTGTGCGAGTTTATCGAGGATTGCGAGCACACGTCCTTGGCGGTTCGCATCCTTCATCTGCTCGGAAAGGAGGGACCGTACTCCAAGTGTCCCTCACGATACATCCGGTTCATCTACAACCGGGTGATACTGGAAAACGCGACTGTTCGAGCAGCCGCCGTTGCAGCGATTGCCCAGTTCGGTGCCAGTTGTCCCGATTTACTACCAAACGTGCTGGTGCTGCTTAACCGATGCCAGATGGATTGCGACGATGAGGTGCGAGATCGCGCGACCTATTACTACACCATACTGAACCAATCGAACGCGGATCTTAACAAACGGTTCATCGCGGACCATGAGATTGTGTCGCTTCCACTACTGGAAAAATCGCTCAACGATCATCTCAAGGGACCGCTGACAGAGCGGTTCGATCTGACGGTCGTTCCAAAATCTCAGGTCGTGCAGCCGGAGGTGAACGAGGTGATTATGAACAAAGGTAAGGCCACCTTGTTGGGGTGAACAGCGCATGGTTGACGGTTAATGTAACGCTTACACGATTTCGAATTTATTTCAGCGGCACCAAAAATTGCTCGCGTCAACCGCGAAGAGGTTAACACGGAGAAGCTGCTCGCGATTCCGGGCATTCATCATGTCGGCGCGCTGCACAAATCTTGCGCTCCCGTGCAGCTGACCGAAAGCGAAACGGAATACACGGTGTCCTGCATCAAACACTGCTTCGCGCATCACATCGTGTTCCAGGTATGGCGTTTTTCGGACGATGCTTATTCCCAAGATCCTAATCAAGCATTGCTATCATCCCATTTCTCCGTTCTTAAAGTTCGATTGCGTCAACACGCTGTCCGATCAACTGCTGGAGAATGTGCGCGTAGATCTGGAGCTTCCGGAGGGTTTCGTTTCGCGGGCCGTAATTCCGTGCCCCAAGCTACCGTACGGTGACAAGGAATCTACCTATGTCATCGTGCAGTTCCCGGAAGACATACCGAGCTCAATTGGTTAGTATTGCAGTGCAGTGACGGTGGAAGAAGGTTCGGAGGATCTTACCGTTCTGTTTGATTCACACTTTCAGCTACGTTGGGTGCAACGCTGCGCTTCATGGTGAAGGATTGCGATCCGGCAACAGGACAACCAGATTCGGACGAGGGCTACAATGACGAGTACATCCTGGAGGACATCGAAATCACCGTCGCCGACCAGATACAGAAATCGAAGAAGCAAAACTTTATCAGCGACTGGGAGAGTGCCGACACGGAAGGTAACGGTTGAACCGATCGATACAGATTCGTGTGTTTAATGACACCATTTTCGTTTCCCGACATGTGGTGGTGTAGAATGGATCGAAGCGGAAGACACATTTGAGCTGTCATCGGTAAACAGCTTACAGGATGCGGTCAATACTATCCTTAAGTTCCTCGGGATGGTCGCCGCCAACTTTTCCCATAATGTCCCGGAAGGTGCCCATACACACACGTTAATGTGCTCTGGTGAGTTCACTCGCCCTTTATATTGGTTCACAGTCAGATACTGAATTGTTGTGTTCTCTTGAAATCTAGGAGTGTTCCGTGGCGATGTAGAAGTGCTCGTCCGCTCCAAGCTGGCCGTTTCAGATGGAGTAACAATGCAGCTGACGGTACGATCGACGAACATGGACGTTGCTGAATTGATCACCTCAGCGGTGGGCTAAGACATCATCCCCGTCAGCCGTGTGTACCGTCAAGATACGATTTTCCTGCCCATCAAATCGGAACTCTCATGTGCAACAAACTGTACCAACACACGTATCCCTAGCAGAAAATTGTCCTGCTCTCGTTATGAGCCACATGCAAGGAAGCACACCATATACCCACACACACACACACACACACACACTGATACCCAAAACCACACACATACACACACGTGTACATGCAAAGGAATTATGGCGGGTCGCTATTACTGGCTGTCGGTCGATGTTATTTCATTCCGTTTCTCGTGGATGCCCATCTCCAAGAACGAACCGCTCGTGCATCGCAAAACCTTCCTGTTCGATTTGGTTTCCGATACTTTCTCGTAGGATATCCAGGATAATGCTCGGCTAAAGAAGTAGGTGGCCTTTTCTTGCGTTTCCTTCGGTGACCGCATTCGGTGGCAAATGAGGGAACATGGAAATATTGCGGAATATTTTAGCTTACGTTACTTATAGACACATTCATCATGAAATGGAAGGGACGTTGTGGAAGTCGCACGTGGGATCATCCAAATAATTGCCTCCTATACAATATCTCGTACGGTAAACGTAACACGTTCTTTTTTTTGCTCTCGTAAAGCAGCAGGTCGTTGCCATATGAGCTCTTTTATATAGCTATTACATTCATTACCCATGTAAAGCGATCGATATAAGCAGGATTTTGTTTTGTTTTGTTTGCATGCAAATAACACCAATCATGAGCAATTACGATCGCCACCATTCTTTATCGCAATCTTTGAACATAAACGTATAGCTTTTTTTTCTTCGTTGATACGCTACAAATTGTACGGCACCCACGAACGACCGTTGATGCAATTTCCCTTCCGCGCACGTGTATGTGAATATGTATTAACTAGTGTAATATGAGATACAATAAAGAAACTCGGATGCTTTTGTTTTCTTTGCCATGCCTGTTGGCTTACACTTCAACAGTGCGCAAGTTAACGAAGGTTGCTATACACGAAAAAAAACAGAGTAATTATATTATTGTTATGTGTATATTAAAGAAAATCAAACAACCGAAAAGCTTGCCCAAACAAAAACACATGGTAGAAATAAAACGTTTTCGCGAATCGCACGCGGAATTTACGATTGATGGAAAATTTTGCTCGAGAAATGTGCTGGGCGTGAAAAAAAAAAACAACGGTTTCACTTTTCCAACGAGCACATGCCAAACACGTCGTCCAGCAAGCCGACGTTTTTCCCATACGGACGGAACGTTTTCCACATGTCGGGGGTGTCTCTCAAAACGGCCAGAAATTCGATAAACCTTTCGAAGCTAGTGTCCCCTCCGGTGTAGGCCAGCGTTTCCGGTGAATCCGGAAGCAATCGCACGCGTTCAAGCGTTGACCGGCGCCCCTGAACGAATCCATCACCGGAAGGCTCCAGAGTGACGGTCGATGATGGACAACAGATGGTGGCAAGTGCTCTATCGACAGCCGCTTTGGTCACGGGATGCTTCAAAATTGGCTGCAAAGTGGCACATTCCTGGTACACGCAAAACCGAGCCAAATCGCTCACCTCCATGCATTCGAACCGGATCAGTTGCATCACGGATTCCAGCTCTTCTTGTCGCTCGGACCAATCGTACAGTAACCACTGGCAGGCGGAGTACAGCACGTCCGTCTCCTTGAACACTCCGATTATGTTGGAAGACAGCAGCACCGAAAGCTCTTCGAACGAAAGCTCACAGAACTCGGGTGTGCTGACGAGGCTGAGGAAAAAGCGACAAATCCGACGCAGCATCATCGACTGCAGCTGGGTGTTGCTAAAGTGGCAACCCTGAAGAAACACGTAAAACGCCACGTTCTCAATGACTCGCGAGTTGTCGAGGTAGCGCCAGCAGCACTCCACCAGCATCGGAATGCGCAGGAACTCGGCTGCTGATAGGACGGCCACAAAGTGCATCCATTCTAGCTTCCGGTCCGGATTAAGGATCCATTCGTACACGATCCGGAAGGCGGCCGGTGTTACCTCGTGTTCGGGAAATTCAACCACCGCTTGTCCGGGATGTACCAGCTCCTCGAAATATTCACTAAAGCACTGCAACGGCAGCAGATGGCACGGGATCAGCACGTCCCCGATGCGCACCTGAAGGTCCGTATTTTCACCAGCTTTGATTTTAGCTTCCATCAGTGACCACAGCTGCGGCCGTTTGGTTTGATGCACTGGCGAGAAAGCCGTCTCGAGCTGGACGCTGCTGATGTACCGGAGGACCGAATCGCTGCACAATGCAAAAGGCTGCATGGCCTCGTCGGAAGTTTCGTCCGTCATGCTAGGATCGCGGTTCTAGACTCTACCCGGGCGGTTTCTATTTCCTCGTCGGTTTTGGAATGTTACGAATTATAAAAAATCGCGCTGACTGCTATGAAAGGCCGGGCAGTCGTCACTCTGACAAGGCATCGTTTGGTCATAGCCCACTGCGATTAGATGGCAATATAAAAAATTCAAGCCAAATAAAAAATCGTTAATAAACATGTTAATAATAACTCTTTCTTCAAGATTCATTCAGAATTCATTCAGATTCAGAAAAAGTTTATCACAAAATTGCATGCTAGTAGGTATTTAGCTTCACAGGAGCGGTTTTTACCTTTCTGCGGTTTATTCCAGTGTTGTGTTAGATTAAACTCCTCAGGCTAAAATAGCAACAGCTAATAATCTTTACCCTTTTTTATGCACTTGAGCTTATGAAGTGATGAAATCACGGCTTATCTGCAACTGCACACTGCCGTCAAGTGACGCGCGCAATGTATTCTAACAATTAAACTACCCATTTTGCTGCGAGCCATTCACGAAGGGGGTTTGCTCTGACGCATCGTCAAGCAAATAAACGGGTTCGTTTTGTCAGTAGCCCACATCGGCCTTAATCTGCAATTATTCCTTGCAACGACCGGATTTGGCCAGCGGTTTTATTCGATTGATAGCCCTTCCCTCGAGGCACCATTTCGAGGCGTTGTTCAGCATTCATCCCAAATGCGCATCGCAAAAGCGCTATCAACAGTGGCTTCACAGCTTCCCGCGTAGCACCAAAAAGGAACTCGCGCTAATGCACTGAATGCACGCAGAACGCTCGCAAGACCGGAGGGCAAGAAAAATATCATACACACAGTGGTTTTCCACCGGCCGGTCGGCTTGTGTATGCAGCACGTTAGAGAATGCTCCCCGGACAGGGCAACGGGGGTTATGTTTCGCGAGTGTGAGCTCGTTTGGAAACGGCCCCAGCACTGGCGAGGCTTAATTTATGATAATTCCCTCGGTACATTTTAATCCTTAGTCGTATGCAAATTACGGCACCAAAAAGTCGCGCACGGTTCCGGGTGAGCAGGGGAGGGAGGAAGAAGCTGAGCGGGAAGGGTGTCTGGGTGGGATCGGGGGGTGGGTTTTTGGGGTGGTCATTTTCATGCCACTTGTGCAGCTTCATCGGGTCACATGCTGCATGCGGACGGGCGACGAACGAACGAGTGAATGAATTTATTTCGCTACATTAAACAATTTGGTTGCGGTTTTGGCGTACTTGAGTGTAATTGTTGTTTATTATCTTTTTTACGGATGGTGTGCAAGCACTTCGCGCAAGACGACCATAACGCACTGTGATAAAAAGCCACAGGGTGGTATTGTAAAACAGGACATCCGAAACGGCGGAGTTTTTTTTGAAGCAAATCTAAAGGAGACGCACAATTGTCTGGCACATTTGAAATGTGCCACAAAGTTGAGATTTTTTAGCATCAGCATGATATGTTAGGCTCGTTTGTATTGTTTATATATTGATTTATCCACAAGTTTGACAATAAAAAACAATATTTCGATTTAAATATATTTTTTTCAATTGAAGAAAAGTTTATGAAATTAAAGTCTTGAAATGTAATCAATGTATTTGTCACTTCACTATATTGAACAAAGAAGCAGCTTGTAATGCTTTAAAACCATAAAAACTAAACTAACAATATGTAGTAATGTTATGAATCGTTTAAATAGTCAACAAAAGAACAACAAAATGCTAAATATATCCCGTCAAACAATTTGTACAGTTCAATTAAATAAGTTAGATATTACGCCTCATGGCTTGTTCATATCATCAGCTACATAGCATAAGAAACTAATAATGTCTGCCATTGAAAATACCTAAAGTTTCAATAACGACGAACACTGTCTGAGTATTTATCGTCCATGGATCCACTCAAAACCTATCTATCTACTTCCCCTGCATTCGTGGTATTTCCGGTGAAGACAAAAAAACAGGGAACCAAACGAACCGTACTGCTCCCTGACACCCATAACAATATCAATAATCATAAAAGGCATTTGAAATCCATTAGGGACAAATCTTTTACATTTTATTTACCTCGCACCAATTTGTTTTTGGAGTTTGGGTGGATGCTCTGTTTTTTTTCGCTGTTCTCACTCCAGTGGCAAGCTTTGTAAAATTCTCCCCAGGGATTAAAAGCAACATCGACACGACGAGCACGACGAGGGCCAGAACGGGACAGAACAGGCTGGCAGGCGAATTGCGATCGCTTTGTCATCGACCCTCAAAGGACAACGCTGCGACTGAGAGCAAAAGAGACGAAATTGGCCGGTAAGAAGGAAAGAGAAGGAAAAACTCCCAGCTTCCGTTTGCGTTTCCAAGCGCTTCTTTGGTGGAATTCGATTTGTTCGAAGGATACGTCCCGTGAGCGAGTCGCTTGGTGTGTGCAAGTGGTGCTTGCCAAACATTTGACGATTATTATCACTGTTATCGCTGACACTTGGCCACGGGAAAGACCTGCCGACCGTTTGAGAGGCGAGTCATCGACCAACCTATTAACCTGATGGAATGAAACCGACGGAAAATGTGCGCTAACCGGACACGTGCGAGTCTGTTTCTGCCGTTTCGCGTGCATCATACACGCGTACTTGAACGGAAACGAGACGTTTGGCTCCACCCTCGCTGCTGAAGATGGCCAATCGGAACTGAAGGATACAAACGAGCGTCAATGTGTTGGTTCGTAATGGCGTCTATTCGAAAGGGTGCTCGAAAATACGCGTAGGACACATGCGCAGTACGACGACGACGACGGATGGAGGCGCCTGGTCGTTTGTAGCGTGAGTGCTTGAACAGCGTCTGCAGACCGAGGCAGTTTCCAGTTTCGGTAACATTATTTGGTTTGTTTTAATTTTTGCCCAAAAATGCCTCACATGCACATAACGGACCATTTGAAACGGGATTTGGAATGTTTTGCACTGGAAAATGTACTTTATATTCTCAACAAGAACCGCATTGTTTAAAGCCAAATATTGGAATAAAAAAAAGTCATTTTTAAATTATATTAAAATGTTTGGTAAGGAAAAAATTGTACGAATTTGAAAAGTAACAACCTTTTATGCACTACATTAAATTGTGTTAAATTGTCAAAAAGTGAGCCGACATCATTACTAACACCTGCTCGAAGAGGGAAAACGAAAAGAAAAGTCAAACAATAAAGGAGCTCAGTGGAAATGTGGTTTGCAACCGAAAGCAAAATTGAAACAAGAGACGATCCGCAAGGTGAAACAGGTGAAATTGGCCCATCAAACATGATTAAATTTTCCAGCAACAGCTCCGTGTCTTCATCTCCCATGCTTCATCTTCCCACGCCGATGAACATTTCAATACGTTTCGCTGTGACTGCTTTGTACCGTCTCGTTAAACATTAGACTTTATCGAAGGAAAATCGCTCTATTAAGGAGAAAAATGGCCCTTCTCGGTCGCGTGCCGGCAGCGAAAGCGAGCAGAAGGTAGCACTGGTCACGGTACATTTGCGGCATACTTCAACTGTCAGCCCTTCTGCTGGGATGTGCGGTGGCTAAGGGAGCACCAGTGACGACAACGCACTCAATTTGATTACTTTTTATTATTACGATAATCATTGCACAAACATGCAATTGAGCGAACGTGTTAAAAGCATCATGCGAACACACACACACACACACGCAGTGCCACTCGCCATCCCGTTCGTTTGCAAACGGAGAAAACGCTGGCTTTCCCTTTTTCGCTCCCGTGACGTCAAACAATACGCTCATCTCACTCGCACATCTCGTGGTGGCTCTCGCTCATGCGTGAAAAGCGGCACATTTCCACGGCCTGCTCCGCCACGGAGAAGGTGTGACGCTTGGGAAAAACCGGAAACATCCATCCATGATGGCCGGGCAAACGTTTATTGTCCGTTCGGGGGTCGTTCCAGTTGGACCTGTTCCGCGTTTTGTGGTTCCGCTTGCGGGGTTGTGGACTCGTTTTGTTCTCGAGGAAAACTTCCAAACCAACCAACGTTGCCCAACAGCAACCATATTCGGCGAATAATCGAAGTCTGGTGTTTGTGCGTGAAAAAAAAACAAAAAGAAAAATCGTTCGCTAAAAACAATACGCCAAGATCAGGTGATAAAACGCCACCACAGCAGCACATTGTCGAGTAGCTTGAGCTCGATAAAACACACACACACTTAGTGCGAGTGAAAAAGCGCCATATCGTGGTGATCCAGTGCGATGTAATTCACCGAAACTACCGTTAGTGGGAAAAGTTTTCCAAACAAATCACTCGTGACCGCTCGTGGGTGTGGGAGCTGTGTGAAACGGGGTTTTTGGGAAAACCCGATAAGCGAAAGAAAATGTTTCCTCAACGGCACTAAATTTGGCTCGTTGCGTGATAATTCTGTGCCCCTGCGAAAGGACCTGCAACGCGAGGATATTTATTGGTCACACGTGAAGCACAATGTGATAGAGTAAGTTTAATGGAGTGTAGTTGGGGAGTGTGGTTAAATGATATGTTTTACTATGTTGAACATTTCAACCCTTTAACATGTTTTAACGACAATCAAATTGACAAAAAAACCAAAGGTTAGATGGTGTTCGGTGTTAGATATAAACCTCGTTTAGATTTAAACCTTGCTAAAATGGAATGAAATTTCCAATCACAACCCAACAGCTCCATTGGGCTACATGCCTTTGTTTGTTTGAGAGATTACATAAGACATGCTTTAATGTGCTAAAAAAAGGAAAATATACACCCTAACCTACCCACATCTCTTCCATGTGGAGTACACACTTCTCTTGGATGACGATAATTGATCAAAGCACCAAGATCAATAAAACACCTTCAAACAGCATCCGATGCTCGATTCCCCAGCGGATTGACCGATTGCCGCATCATCGACTGAGTCCGTTCGCCCTTGGCATTTATTTTCTAGTGCTTCTGCTTTAAGTCTGCTGGCTGGTCACTCACTTTCCCTCTGCCGCATTCGACACCGCGTCCAATGGTGAAGGATAATCTTGTTAGTTTCGATTTTACCCTCGGTCCAAGCACCGGACCGATGTGGTGTGCTGTTGATTTTGTTTATTAATATTTACGTTGTGTGGGAGCGTTTGTGGAATTGTATTTTCAGCAGACGTACACTGTTTGGGTAGACTGATTGTGCAGCTCACTTTTTGTGTGTGTGGTTTCGTTTATATATCGCTTTGTCCTTCCCACCCCCGTGGAATGTATCCTTGCAGGTGTTTTTCACGGATTCTGGTACACTAAACCACGACCCAGCGTGCCAATAGAAAGTAATCCCGGGCTGATCCCCAAACGACAATCACGACAGCATGGAGCAACTGGCGCACTTTGTGACGAAATCGTTCGACTTCAATAACAGCCGTGTGCTGGACCTTCTCAACATGACGGCCAGTGCAGGGCCAACGACGCATCCCGAGTACGGTGCCCGGGCTGGGTCCGATTCGGATCTGCTCTCGAACACCAGCAGCAGTTTGGGTGGTGATCTTGAGGAGGAAATTCACACCCAGCGACTTGAACCGTTACATCCGGTACGGCCGGGCTCGAGTGTCCTGTCCGTCGGGGGTGAACGAAGGGATGATCCTTCGAACGAGGACGAAGAAACGATCGACATCGAAATTACGGACCTGTCGTACAGCAACCCGGGAGTCGGTGGAGGAACCACCGGTGTTTGTGAGAATGATGTGCCGAATGGTCTCCCGATGGGGGTTGTTATGGGTCGGGACCAGCCTTCGGTGGTTGGTGGTGGGGTGGAACCGTACGGGAGGTTGGAAAAATCCCCCGAACGCGATCGTTCTCTGTTGCTGTTGAGCGGTTGCAATAACAACGAGAAAAGCGTGACGAACAGGAACGAAATCAGCGTGATCCGTAAGTTTGACAATAAACGGCCACACGAGGGGGATGATCGATCGAGCGCGAGGAATGTGGGTGTATCACCTGTTAGTGGGGTGGAGTTGAGTCCGGGAAAGAGCAAAGATGCGTTGAGAAGCACCAGCAGTACTAACAGCAGCAGCAGCAGCATCAGTGATGGCGTCAACGGAGCTGGGAAAAGTAGTGCCAAGCGGCACGTGCCCCGAAATTGGCTTATTGCTGATTTGGTGGATGAGAGCAAGGAAGGTAAGCGATCGATAAAAGATAAATAATTTTTTTTTGCTAACTGGAAGCAATTCAGATCTCTGCTAGTCATGCTCTACTGATTTTTATATCCATTACCATGAGAAGTAGAAATAATTAATGTGTCATTTTTTGAGGATGAAAACCGCAAATGACGATATGTTTAATTTAAAATCAGCTATTAAATTAACCGTAAAAATATCAAAGATAATAAAGATTGTTTTCAATTCTTTTAAAATCGTAAATCTGATCGAACTCATCAACTTGATCATCAAAACTATTCTAAAATTAAAAAAAAAAAACAAGAAACCGTAATTACATTATTTGTAAATTTAGCTCAATCTTGATCGTTCAGATTTAAAAAATAAAATTTCTAATCTTTTTACATCTTTTAGTAGAGATTGGCACAAAGAGATGAAATCAGATGAAATTAGATCGTACAGTACTGTAAAGAAAATGCTTCGCTCTTATAAAGTTTCTTGATTTTCCTTTGCATTTTCCTTAGAAAAATCGAAAGAAGACGTTGCCTTAAATCTCGTACGCTCGGAAAGTGACCCGAGAGTGGTCAACGGGTTCGATCCCGTCGGTCTGCGTCCAAAACCCGCCTCGGAGCTGCTCAAACAAAGCGTCGACCTTATCAACAGCCATTCTTACAGCTCGGGCACGCTAAGCAACCATTCGGGAACGGTTCACCAAGCGTTTTCCGGTGCCGACGGTGAATCCGACACAGGTAAGTGGAAATCGGTGTCGTATGTCTCCAGGAAAGGAAGTCATTCCCGCCTTTTCTCCCGGAAAAGAACACGATGATTATGATAATTTTCGCCCCCAACCCACGGGGCCGTGATAATAAAAGCAATCAAATAAATTAACCCTTCTTTTTCGTGAGTAAAGGCGAAAAAAGACGTGGAAAGCAAATCTGAGGAAAATTTCTCGAAAATCGTAAGCCTACCCACCTTAATCCCACCAGCGAGCCATACTTCTTCGAACAAGCCGTTTCCCTTTTCTTTCATCCTTGCAAGGACGAAGCGCTATTAATTAGCGTGCCAAAACCGAAAGCGACTCCGGGAAGCGCATAATAGCAAACTTTTATAAATGTTATACTGTCAATTCGTTTAATTTTCCGCCATTAATTCTCGTTCGTTTGATTGCTCGACACGGAGGAGGATGAGGCAGAAGCCGGGACGTACCCAGGATCAAGCAAGTTCGGGGGGTTTTTTGTTCCACCGATCCTGACGCATTTCGATCCCATTCCCGGAACGATTTGAACAAGGTTAATCAAACTGATTAAGTCAACGACGACGACGACAACGACGACAAGGACGATGTTGAGCAAAGGAGGCAATCGTTTTTCACCGTCAAGCATAAGAAAAAAAAAAACAAGGCGTAATCTATGCCTCACACCCCCACGATGCCGGTCCTGGGCACGATTATAAGTCGTGTCTTCGGCAAGTTTTCTATTTACATTTCATTACCCTCCTGAGGGGTTGTCCGGAGTTGCGGAAGGTTGAAGCCAAGCACACAAAGCACCCGGGAAGGGTTCAGAGAACCGAGGATGATCATTTATGTGCCCGGAAAGGTGGACGCCCGGTGAGGGTGGACTGGGAACTGGGAAGTTTACACGGGCTTAGCAGCGCTATCGGGGCCGCGTTTGCGTGTTAATTAATTAATTGGTTGCGCCGTAAGGAGCAGATGACTTAATTAAATGGCCGTTTCCTTGAAGATTTTGCGTCGTGTTCACCGCCAAGGGTACGGATTATAAGTGAACGGGTTTTTTTTTGCGTTGTTGAACGTCTTCTTATGTTTTGTGAATTTATTTCACGGGCGATACTTAGCACTAATGGGGGTTGGTGAAATGTTTGGAAACGGTGTGCCGTTTTGTTGGGATGGGTTTGTTGAAATGCTGGCTATCCGTGGGACGTGCCTCTAACTCGCATCTTGAAAGTGATATAGGCGGCATTTAAAACAATCATGAAACAGTGTATTAAAAATGTATAAAACACTACTCTTTCCGTTTCTTATTGCCATGGGTTTGGTGGTTGTCTTGAGCAACTTAAATAACCTGTAGGAAAAGCGAAACAAGAGACACCCTGGTTTACGGAAATTAAAATTAATTCTCAAATTACGCCACAATCACGCCGCACGTCCCGTGGTGCTGAGGAGAAATTAATGCACGTACTTTGTTGCATAATTTCACCCGACAAATGCTTTCGCGTGTTTCACTCTCTCTCTCTTTCTCCCTCTCACGGACGTTATCAATGCACTCGTGATGTGGAAAACTCGTTACCAAAGGCCTGCCTGGGTCGGGATGTTGCCACCTTGAACACTAAGTTCATCGCAAATCGCTTTCAACCGGAATGGATTTACATCCTGCCACGGCACCTTGGCGTTCGTTCTGCAATTCTAAAGCAATGTAACACACCGTTTTCCGTTATGAGTGGGAAATCGGGCAGCAATTGGAAAAGTGTACAAGAGCAGCTCGGCGTGTATGAGAGCGACTTATAAATCACCACCAACAACCGGTAAATGTTTACCGTAAGTGGAAAAAGATAACGCACAATCGCACACTTCCGAGCCAAATGGAAGGTGCATAAAAAGCGTGAAGGAGAAAGAGAGAGAGAGAAAAAACGGAGCATAAAAAAAATCCCTCCCAACGGGAAACAGCATCGCTGCTTTTTCCCAACCCCTGGTTAGGCGTTTTGCGCGAGTGCGGAAGTTTGTTATTAAGTTTTGCGTGAAATAACCGTACTTCATCGGGCCACTGAAGGTCTAGCCGAGCCTCCGAGGAAGTTCATCTTCGCCCTTCGAAGGGCAGCAAAACTCACCCTTCCCCTTCTCGATGCAGAGGATGGTTGCGCAAACTTTAGACTATTATTGTGTTAAATTGATATAAATTGCATTACAAATAATCATGAATAAAAGATCACCCATCGCCGCCGGTGCCGCAAGAAAGGGCAGGATCTCGGTTTCACCCTTCGGCAAAAGGGAGCGAACGGTCGAAGTTTAATCTGTCTTCGCCGTTGAAACAACACCCTCGCCCCGGTACACTTTGGCCACAGAAAAGGTGATCGAGGTGCGATTTCGTGTAGAGGGGAACGTTGCGAAGGTTTGATTAAAATTCAGCACAGTTTATACGCATCGATCGAGGGACTCGTCTGCTGGCATTTGGGAGGGCAGTTTTTGATGCCATAACCGTTCCGCGGTTCGTGGGGATTTATAGTTTTTAATTATTCGTCTACAATTCCTTTGTTGGTTGTCGGGTTCCGTTGGGTTCACTTTCTTCGGCGTTTCAATCCCAAATAGCGAGAAGCTGTAAGAAAGCAGCCCACTCATTGACGATGAAAAATGAACCTCCTCACTCCGGCTGACGGCGCGTGACCACAAAACGCAAATCGTTACACGTCCGTGCCGCGTTTCGTATCATTAATCATTTCTTTTCCCTCCGACAGATCTCACCGTTAGTGGATAATAATCGATCCAGAGGCTCATCTCGACTTCTCTCCGTTTCAGAAGCGCGATTACCCCGAGAATCGGTCACCCCCGACCAGGACGACTCGGGTGCGGATGGTACGAGGGCTGGTTCGGCACCTCCGGCACCCAGCACCAGCCCAAGCGTGGAAAGGATCAAATCAACCCATCCCACCGAACCTGCCCACGTGGCCAACGGTCATGGGCCACTGTCGGCGTTGACGAACAACAAGCAGAGGCGTTCGAGGACCAACTTTACGCTGGAACAGTTGAACGAGCTTGAGCGGTTGTTCGAGGAAACGCACTATCCGGATGCGTTTATGCGGGAGGAGTTAAGCCAACGGCTGGGGTTGAGTGAAGCCCGCGTGCAGGTACGTCCCCGAGGTCGTCAACTTGCCCGTGCCGTGCTATTTTATTGGTTGACGCATAAAAATCATCGCACCTTCGGTTGGGTTTGGTTCGGTTGGGTGCTGGAAAATCACTTAAGCAAATTGAAAGGATTGCTGGTTTTCCTTTCGAACCCTATTTTCGTTTCGAGGGATCAGTAAAATGTGCCATTTGATTGGGTTTTGCCAAACGGGCGCCGATGGTGGGTTGTAGCAATTTAGTTCGATACTATTATGAAACTTGCCAATAAGACGGAATGCATTGTGCATTCAGATTCAAGCGCTTAGATTGGGCAGAAATTCTTTTTATTTCACATGCAATCAAATATTGTGACCATACATGCATATGGTATGGAATTTTTTCAAATTATTCTCTAACATAATTCCTTCAATTTTATCTCACATGTGGTACTACGACTTTGTTCTAACTTTAAGCATTGGTTTATTTATATATTATTTATTATACATTTATTGATGGAAGCTGTAACATTTGATTATGAGAATCTGATTTATTGCATGTCGAAAAATCCTAACTAAGTAGGCTTTGACTGTGCGTCAGTTAGCTTTTGCGCCTACTAAGAAGAAAATGAAGAAAAAGATATTGTTATTGTTATTTATTTAAGAACGGCCTGGCCGTATTTAGATTTGAATAATTATTTGTGAGCTGAAAGGCATTTCCTCCCAACAGCTGCAGAGAGCTTTATCCCGGGTTAAGACTCGGTTAAGAAAAAGATATTACTAACATGAAAAAAAATGTTACGATATGATGATTATATATTTCAGTAATCATACTCTATATCTGAATTGGCCAGTTTTACATCATTGTATCGTAGAAGTAACAGCTGACTCATATCTAACAACGCTATCAGCGAGCACTTTGGAAATCGAAAGCAACCAACCAGGCGTCTCCATGCAGGCCATCCTCCCCTCCACGTGGCCGGGTTAACTTTTATTTATCGTGATCGATCGGCCAGTTGCGGCGGCTAATGCCCAATCGATGAAGATATATTTGCCCAACCCCATTCCAGGCGAACATTCGAGTGCCGATCGCCGAATGAAGAAATCCTTTCCAGCCAGAGAGTGCGAAAAGTGGCATTTAATTAAATTAATTTGCTCACCATTAGCTGGCAAATTTGTTCGTTGCGTAAATCGGACATTAATTTTCCACTAATTGATTGGATTCTGTGTAGTTCGGCTTTTTCCCTGCTCTTATCCTTTTCGGGTAATTCGAGAGCGAGAGAGACGATGGTATGTAGGGTTTTTAAAAACGACATCAAGCGCATGGTTATTTATGGCGTTGCGATGAAACCATCTATTTGCGCAGCTTCTCGCTCGGTCACTATCACCGGATGGCGTTCTTGATGAGGCGTTTTTGTGTGATATTTGTTATAAAGAAACATGTTACTCATCCCAAGGAACTGGCCCTCGCCTTAGGGTGAAGTAATCCAAAACACAACCAGCATAACTCTCCCGCTCGCTACAACGAACTGCTTCCTGTTCCTTCGTCGTCGCTATTTATATCAATTTCACTCAAGATGGCCGTTAAATTAGCCGTGAGTTATGGACCGGCGGGAATCATAATTTGCTCCGATCCACGCCGGGTTCCCTCAGAGAGAATGGGTTTCATTAAACGTGTACCGGACACCGGCATCGGACAGCACCGCTGGCGGCGATTTATGATGGCCATCTCGGGCCAGCGGGTTCTCGGTGCAGCGCAGAGCAATGCGACGTTAATTGAATTTTTCGGCGAAAGCCCGTAATGGCCAGCAAAGTATCATTGCTTGATGGTGCCCCGCCACCAATCATGCCGTTCGAAACGAAAGGAAAAAGTGTTTTGCCAGCCGTTGTTTTCGAGTGCCGAGATTCTTTCGCCGTATTTCCCCCAGGGATGGAACGAAAGAAGGGAGAAGTCGAAGAAACTTACGCCTTAGGCCGGAAAGTTGCGAGTTTGGGAAAAAGTTTCCAGCAATCAGCAGCCAGCCTGCCATCATTCATAATAATAAACGCTACTGTTGCAGTTTCGTTGCAAGCATGGACTAGTTTATGAATGTGCGGGTGTTTTTTCGTACAAATTTGTTTCCATTCCTTCGTTTCAGGTGTGGTTCCAGAATCGGAGGGCGAAATGCAGAAAGCACGAGAATCAAATGCACAAAGGTAAGCTACCCCATAGTATGCTTGGTTTTAGGTTTTAATCAAAAAGCATTAGCATATCCATTTTCTTTAGAATAACGTTAATTAAATTCAATGGCGTACTCACTCCTCACAAAATGGCGATTAACAAAAACCGCATCTACGATGCTTTATCTACGCTGTCGAACATGCAACATTTACTTCTAATTGGCCATTTATCGGAAAATCTCCCCCTCTCGCTCGAGATTTGCTCGATCGTGCGCACAAACGTAGCGCGGGCTCATAAATTATGCATTCGATGCTACCAATTGCAAACCCCGTTGTGTCCCCGGTGGTCCCCGTGTGTCCTTGCGGGTGGTCTGTGTGGTTGAAGGCCTGGATTTTAATTTTCCTTTCCGCTCGATTGAAAATTTATTAAAAAGGCCGTTGCAAAAACCATACGCAAATCCTTGCCGCTTATGCTTGTGTTTATTGCGCAATAGCATTAGAACGGGCGTGTGCTTGTGGGCCGTGTGTGAGCGTGAAAGCGAGCGAACGGTTTTATGATCAGTGTGCATATTTATTGAATGGAAGAAATCGCAACCCCACCCAAGCGAGGCGGAAAATCGATAGGCGAGAGAGGCTTCAATTTGATCAAATAATTTATACTGATTTATGTTTATGTCCCCCTGTTTCGAAATGCCGAACCCCTTCTTCTTCGTCGTGGTGTTGGTGATGGTGGTGTTTAATGTGGACGATAAATTGAGAGCAGTTGCATGCATGCAAATTTCCCTCGATCGGACGTTGTTGCCTTCTTTTCTTATCCAATGATCTGTTCTTTAAGAAGATACAGCTGAAATGGCTGGGGAAAAAACGCCACAATCGATAAGGTTCACCCGGGGGGTGCTTTCGGTTTTATTTGAGCCGACATTCCGGAACAACCTCGGCGGTCATTTTTATTGACCGGTCTCGAAAGGACCGCTCACCTTCCGTTCAATCCTTCCCTTGAGTCTGCGCATATGCTGCAAAGCAATGCCATCCACGGAACCGATGCGAGACACACTGATGCTGTCTCCATCTCTCGCTCTCTCTCTCTCTCTCGCTCTGTCTCTTTCCCTTCAACCGAGTGACACCGGGAAAAAGCGTACTGGAACGGCCGTGGTAAGGGGATATATTTATGCGCACCCGAGACCGTCATCAATTTGCTTCTAATTTAATTCGGTCGTTTATGAAAAATGTATTGAATTTGCATTTGCACCACCACCCGACACCCCATCCGGTTTATTTAACGCAAGCGCTGCTGCAGGTTTCCATCACAAGCGAACCCGCCACAACATACGGCACGTTGCGTTTCGGGCATTTAATTAGATTGTAGCGTTTTAATCGAATTAGCCCGGCCGCTTGCCGACCACCGTTAAAATGCAAAACTGCTTCAACTGCGCGAGCCGTTGGTTCCTTTTTTTTATTTGTTGCGAATGTGCACGAAGGTAGCGAGACTTTCGGGTGTCAGCAAGGACCTTCCCTTCGAGGACCTCGCGAGCGATAAAAGGGAAAACGCTTGCAAATGGTTGTACCCTTCGCAAAACCCGCGGGTGCTAAAGTCAATTAATGTTATTGAATTCGTCGCTTCAATCACAGCATAAACACTCAATTATCGGATAAACATGGCTCTTACCACGCACCCTCGTTGGAAACACGAACGAGAAACAAACAAAAGCCCCGGGAACCCTTTCCAGGACTCGCGTCCGGGAGTTGGTGTCCTTCTTTACCCTATTCTATTTCTCTCTCTCTTTCTTTCTTCTTCTTATCCTTTTGTCTCGTTCTTACGCTCCCACTTACCCGAAGGCGTCTGGATGCGTATTTAACCCCTGATTTGTATCCGATTTCGGTTCAAAGGCGATTCTTTTCCCCGGAAAATTCACCCCAACCTCCCTCCCGGGGGTTAAATGGGCACTTCGGGTGTTTTTGATGCTCGCAGCAAGAAACGGCACACGGCACGGGAGCGACCGCGACACAATCGAAACAAATCGTCGAAACTGGAAACAATTACTTCACTCCCAGGGCGCAAGGGACTCAGGCGGGGAACGGGCCGCTTTATCCCGGATTGCCACGGCCGTTGGTCCCGAAACCGCACACGGAAGAAGGACACCACTTTGATTTACTTGCCGGGAGTGGCGTAATTTATTGCTCTGGGAATAGGTGTCCTGGGAAATGGCCGGTGCCGGCAAGGACGTGCGGAATTGAATGGATTTTCCCCGATGTGCCTGTTGTCCTTTTTCGGGTGTGTTTTCTTCAAGGAGATTCGCCCGCCCGCCAAGCACGGAACGGGAAGCTCATCGATCTTCTACCCGGGAACAGCAAATTCGGCTTAAAAGTGACGCGACAAGTAACGTGCACTTGAAATTACTTCGAAGGAAACGTGTGTTCTTTTGCAATTTTGAACTGAACATGCTGAAACTGCTAAATTGTTGGATGCGCTTGGGTGCATTTGAAGGATTGTCTAGGGACATGTTGAGAAGTGTTTGAGCTATTTTTTACCAGGCAAAAAAGGTTCCGGTGCATTAGAAAGTACCTTGTAGAAAGCCAACAGCACTCCCAACTACCTTGTTCACGAACAATCAATCGAGTACTTCGTATAAATCCCTATTATCGGTAAATAAATTTCCATAATTAAATCCGCTAAAAATGTCATGTGCATTCTCAGCACAGAAAGCGCATAGAAACGTAGCGCAAACGTCCTGGCCCTAACTGCGACCACGTAGCAAAAACAAACGACCCCAAAAAGGGCACGAGAAAAAGAGCGCGACCGATGCCGCTCGTATGCCGCTCTGTTTAAATTGTTACCGTAATCAAACAACACACCGACATCACGTTTCCGCATTCACAAAAGCGCAATGCTCAGCGGCCCGAACACCGAACCGGGTGCACGCGTGCAAGACCAGGCCGTTCTCTCGTACAAATTAGCGTACAATCGGACACACTCCGGGCAGCAAAGGAACACATCTGTTCCGCAACCGGAACCACCGAAATCGCCTAGGAACCGAAGGAAAAGTGGCACAAAAACACCGGTACCACCGGTTCGCAAGGTGCTGCCATTCGCAGCGCGGGAAGTTTGTTTGCACAGCCAAATTGGCAGACAAACAGAGTGTAAACAGCAGCAGCAGCAGCAGCCCGGGAAATGGAAAATAATACATGCAAATTTAAATTATGCACCGCCTAGTCGAGTTTTCCCCATGACGGTTGATTTCGCGTCCGGCAGGACGTTCACTCTCGGTGTTCTTCACTGGCTGCGGCCATGTTGGGTTGACAAATTACAGCAACACCCAGCGGCACGTTCAAAGTACCGTGGATTTACCGAGTCGACAAAACCACCAATTTGGAGCGCATATCCGTGCCCGGCGTGCACAGGTGCACCAGGGTACGATCGGTTTTCCGTGTATAATTTCCTACCGTTCCGATCTCCGAACGGTGTGGTGTAAACACGATTTTGCAACAAAATCCGTCAACATCGTGCGAGAGGAAAATCCACTGCCTACTGCATAGTTGAACTGAGCTCCCTGGCTGTTCACACGGTGCGGCTGAAGCTGAAAAGAGTGGTGGGTTGGGAGTAAACATCAGCGACGTGATGCGCATATGTGCCTGCCTTTTTTTGGCCCTTTTTCCCAGCCTCTGTCGAGTTCCCGAGACCGAGAGCAGGATGTTTTCGTCACCACCTGCAAGGATCGACCCCAGCCTGGCTCGATCTAGGATTTGCAGCCGTTGCGGTGTTCACCGCCTGCTTTGCCAGCTCGAGACTCGTATCCTGCCGTCTGCAAATCCTCCGAGCCGACAGGACGAGACGAAACGGATGATTTTATTTTCAAATCAAGCCATTCTCCACCCGCAACCCGCTCCACCGATGGTTTCTCCGGCGGCCGACGTTCGTGCGGAGTCGGCAATAAATACAACACGGAATGATAATTTAATAAACTGTCTGACGACCTAGCCCGGGCGACGGATTTTTTCTCCCTCTCCTTTTTCTTCTCCTCGGTTGCCTCGCGACGACCGGCGTGAAAGGACGCCAGTGTGTCCTTTTTGCCAAACCGAACTGTTGCGTACGGCACACGCGTAAGAAGGAACAGGAGAGAGAGAGAGAGAGAAAGCAACACAAGACGACCGTGGGGAGGACGAAGCGGGCCATCACGGTCGTAGTCTCGGATTTATGGGATTACATCAAATGTAATCACATAATTGAATTAGCTCCTATCTGCCGCACCCCGCCCGTTCCGAGCCGGAACCCAAATCAAGTGGAAAGATAAAGTTAAGGGCGAGAAATGATCATAAAACCGAACGCGCGCGAGGTGGCACGGCCAGGAGCAATATCCTGCCACGATCACCCTATGAGGCAGGGCGCGAGTTTAGCTTTCGAGAGCTGATATCATTTTGGATAACTTTCTTTTCGCTCCACACTCTTTGCGCATTAAAGCCGACGAGTTCATTCCAAGCGCTCGCGCTGATATAAATTGCGCCGAACGCATGATAATTGCATTTATGATTCATGACGACTCTGCCGGTGGGAGTGTTTTTCATTTTTTAGGAATATTTCTGCTGGTTTTGGTAGTTGTTTTTTGACACTTATTCGTTGATCGTGCGATTTGAATTTTGGTGTGAGGAATGCGTGAATGAATCGAATTTACTTTTTTATGTAATAATCCAAAGCAAACAGCTTTGGGTTTGATGTACCAGGGGTTAACGGCAGCGTAGGGATATGTTTGCCCTTAATTTAGTATATAAATTTTAGTGTACTTAGTATGCATGATGAAAATAGATTCTATATTTTCTTCTCTATGGCGTTAAGAATGGTAAAATCTAAAAAATCTCCTCCAATACGCTGCAGTTTCTTACTGTTTCAGTTTCTCTCTCTCCTTTTGTGTGAATGTTAGAGGTTGTTTTTTTTTATTTAATGTATCACCACTCTAGTATACAAACCGGTAAATCTTAACCCAGACTGACCGGTCACTGGTCAACAGGCCAAAAAGAAGTCGAATTTAGTTTACTATCACTCAAAAATACCTTCCCATAAATTCTCAGCTACACATGACCCTGGTTCGCTTTCTGGTTTTATTCCACCTTCTAAGCAAGCTGACCTTTATTTTCACCTTCCTTTTTCTTTTATCCCCACCCACAGGTATTATCCTTTCGAGCCACAGTCCTCCGGTCACAACTCCACTCGAACCCTGCCGGGTTGCGCCGTACGTTAACGTTCCTTCACTGCGAGCCGGAACGGTCGTGAATGGTGGTGTTCCTCCCGGAAGTGGCCCGGGTTCGGGTGGTGCCGGCCTTCCTCCCACTTCTGCTACACCTGGTGCTGCGGCCGCAGCGGCAGCGGCAGCGGCGGCAGCTGCAGCCGCTAACCATCGCTTTTCCGGGGCCGCCTTTTCTGCCTTCGATTCCGCGTTCATTTCGGCTGCGGCCCATCAGGTAAGACAAATTTTCCCAATTCCCCGGAAGTGTCACTCTAACCCAATGAAATGTTTTTCCGTCCGCTTTTCGAACAGTATGCGGCCGCGCTGACATCCGGTTCCGTCCCGGCGGGACTTTTCTCGCTGTCCCAGTATCGCCCAGGGCTGGCCGCTGCAGCCGTTGCCACCCTGCCAGGATTCACCGTGGCGCACGACAAAAACTCCAGCATCGTCGATCTGCGGTTGAAGGCGGAAAAGCACAAGGAAAACCAAAAGAAAATTGTAAATAATGTGTCCTCGTAATGTGGTTCGATTGAAGACACACGCCAAACGGACTTGGAAGCATGAATCATCGTCTATCCTTGGGTGATCCTTAGGCGAGCTGTGGTCGAGGATAGAAAAAACGAGACAAATGTATGGGAATCCTTTTTTTGCTATCGAGCGCATGCCACTTGTCGCCACGAAACAGGATTGTATTATTGACCTTAAAGTGCTCCAACTCCACTACGGGGGCCATTTTGTTCACTTTAAAGGCAACAAATAATGGGACAGACAAATTATCCAACGTCATCCGGGAATTCGGCATCATTCAACGGGACTATCCATCGAACCACCCGTGGATTTTTAAGCACCGATATTGTACATTCTGCCTCCTCCACCAACTGACATGTCGGCGTTCGATTTATGACCGTTTGCAGCGAAATAGTAATTTACAGGCAGCTTCCCGTCTTTCCGCCACAACGTCGGCTCCCCCTCTGGCAGCAAATCGTGCGTGCGAGTTTCCTTGGTCGCGCTTGGTAAATCATGAAATTGAGATTAATAAATAATTAAATTCGAATGAATTACGATCGGTGAGAGTTTAGAGCGGTTTCGGCGCTGTTGTACATGAGAAAAATGCTTCAGCAAGCTATCGATGTTTACAGCAGAGCTATTAATAGCATCTAGCATGACAATCAATCGCAAATACTTCGTAAGTATTGTCCATAAATCCAATTTTAATTTGCTATTTTTTTCATTATTTAATGAAAAATGATGATATAACGAAAGGGTTTTCAATGGAGTAACTATTGCCTAGTATTATACACGTACAATATGCTTATGGTATAATTAAATTCATTTCAAATGCACCGTATTCTTTTTCGTTTGTACCGAAACTATTGCCATATTACTAGTTTAATACATCCCCCATTACGTACCTTATGGTGCTCAATAGTAGGATAAATACGGCTGTATACTAGTTGTAGCCTATTTTTCCTATTTAAACCTTATCATTGTTATCTGCGATGGTTATATTTTGGTATAACCTACCTGTATATGCCAATTTATTTTCAAAAGAGTATTTGAATCCATCAACAAACATAAATTGTATAAGGTACATGCTGTTTAGACCAAAAACTAGTAGATTCGATAAAAATTTGAATAATGCTCAGCTAGTAAAACTGAAGTTAAACACGCCGAAATATAAACATATCAGAGGGAAGCAGAGGGAAAACGTCAATTGAAATGTCAGAATATCGAAAGCTTCAAAACAAAACTGTAAACTGTTTACAGGATCTTCAGTGAAATAATGTATTACAATTAACTGGTGCTGATCCGAAACATTCTAGTCAAAGTAAAATGTAGTGATCTGAACAGTAAACAAATTAACCACCGACAGCAGGTTGGCGATATGAGACTTATCATTGTTGGACCGTAAATCGATACTGCTGCTACCGTATGCGATGGAGTGTCAGGATTTGTTGGGCTGATCCTAGTAGCCCGCCCCTCACCAAATTCAGCGGGTTCGCGTGTGAGAAGAACTTTAAAAATGTAGCAAGCACATAATTTATTCATTCGGACTCGTGTGGAAGGGGTACTATTTTCCACAATGGATTTCCTTTCAACTGTGGCAAACATTTTCGATGGTGACTGCCCGGTCTCCTTCGGCACAAAAAAGGACATTGGTCAGGAGCGCCAATTCGTACTATCGGAGTAAGTTGTTTTTGCAGATTGATCAAAATGTTATGAAAAAAATGTGTAATTTGATACGTTTATTCCGCGTTCATAGGTACATTGTCGAAGTGGGTATGTGGTTAGATGAAAAGCTTAACGAGCACAGTTTTGAACCACTCCCATCAAACGAACCGACGGATGGACGACTGGGGCCCCGGCGCACCGTATTCGACGTGACGGATGACGGATCGATACTCATTTCTAAGGATAGGCTGACGCTCCAGTCACAGAATGCTTTCTCCACGGTTAAGGCAAACTGTTGCGTTTACGGTGGCCGATGGATGTACGAGGTAGGGAAAGCAAGTTTATTTATTCAAGCTCAGTATCATAAGCTTGTATTATTTCCTTTTTTCCAGGTCCAGTTACGCTCGAAAGGTGTTATGCAGATTGGATGGTGCTCAGCTCATTGCAAATTCACACAGGACACTGGTGTTGGAGACACACGGTACAGTTATGGGTTGGATGGCAGTAAACAAAGGATTTGGCATGTCTACACCCAAAAATATGGCCCATTCTGGCGTTCGGGTGATATTTTCGGTGTCTGCGTGGACATGGACGTAGGCCGTATCGAATATTATCGCAACGGTGCTCCTCTCGGAGAAGCTTTTAAGGACATCGAACGTGGTCCGGGGTTGGCTCTGTATCCTGCGGTTTCGCTTGCGTATAACGACAGCCTTACTGCAAACTTTGGTGGATCCCCGTTTAAGCATCCGGTTGATCGGTACAAACCGCTACAGGAAGCGCCGAATGTGGCGTTGTACCAGGCAGAATGTCTGCTCAAGTATCTCGTGAACCTTTCCGGTGCTATCTCTCAACATGCTCGAATAAGCGGTGCAAACCAGAAGACGAGTAGTACACAAAATGCATCGGTTGTGACGCCTGAAACGATGTACATGCTGTTAGCGTCTTGTCTCATCGAGAGAATCGCTCCACTCCTAGGAAATTCGTATGTGGTGGAGGACAAAGTCTTTAGCTACATCCGGGGGTTGTGCGTGCTGCGAAGTAACACTGGAGGCAAAAACGAAGCGCCAACCCAGCCCGGCTCCCCGGAAAGCACCCTGGGAACGTTTTTCACATTGCTGTGGACGTATCTGGAGCAGGATGAGATGAAACTGTTCCTGAAAAAATTGCTCAACTATCTTGCTAATACGTACAAAGAAACACCTGTCGACTTAGAGTATGAAAAGCAGCGTAAAATAATCGTCATTCTCACATGCATCTGTAATCATCCGGCAACGCGCAAGTATCTGCTTGAATACAAATTTTTCAAGAAAAACTGCCTGCCACTGTTTCTCTACACGAAACCTCCCGACGAATCCACATTGGAGCAGTTGTTGCCGGACGATCACATCTGGACGGAAGGACTCGGAGGCTGCAAGGAGACATACCTGGTTGCCTGCGAGCGGCTAAAGGCACACACTACGGTATTGTACACGTTACAAAAAAATCTCATTCAAATTTTGATGAGCAACGGCGATGGTAACGAAACAAATTCACCCAGTAGTAGAAGAATATTCGTGGAGAAGGTTCGAAAGTTTGTCATGGAGAACAATGTAGAATTGCGGGTGAGTATTGGGCATGAGAGCTCGTAACAGCATGTTTTACTAACTCACCTTTCTGATGCAGGGTTTATATTCCTCGACGACGCAACCCGCCATTGGGCTATCATTTCTGTGCACACTTTTAGACGTAGCCAAAACGCTATGGGAAGAAGAATGTGTTCATCCTGATTCCACCGATAAAACGATTCCCCCCACGATTGATTGCCAGTACTTTTACGACGGAACGTTCAAGTATTCCAATCTGGATCGCATTGGTGGTGTGCTGTCGTATTTGCGGAAGCATTTTCGGTCACAGCTGATAGAAAAGCTCGGCGCAGATCACCCGAGCGTTGCGTCTGGTGAACACGCAAGTGATTTGCGTAGTGAAATTGGTAAGTATAAATTGATAAGCTTTAAACGGTACTAATGCACTAGAAGCGGCTGGTTTATACAAGTTAGTGGTTGGAGATGAGAGGAAAACAAGATGAACAGCTGGAGCTATACAAAACAGTTGTAGTTTAGTACTCGCATACACCTCTGAGAAATGAACGTTGTTCATATATAAAAAAAGTAAAAAACACTTCTCAACTTTGTCTTTTTGTAGCGGCGTTCAATGTATTTCTGGATTCGGCCATGTTTCTCGTTTCCGGAGGACCCAATACTGCCTATTCGCTTGTTTCGCGAGCATCTAACAGCATGCCGGATCGTCATCAACAAGCTCAGCACAGTGTTGGCGCAGGTGTCGATGAAACAGGCACTAGCACTGCCATCTCCGGGCAGCCTTCACCGAAATGTACACGCCCGTTTGGTTGCGGACCTTTAGACTCTTACCGTACCGTCTGTGAACTGATCGATTGTTGCGTGATATTCTATAATGCCGTGGCGCACAAGTACGTCGTGATGATTGCTGATTTGCGCGACAACATAACGCACTTGTCCGATATTCTAATCGAAACGAAAAGCAACTGTGACGAGGTTATGCACAATTTGGAGGAATTGAAGCGTTGTTTAATATCGGGAACTTCTTCCAACGAGCAACAAAAATCGCACGAAGAATTATTGCATGAACTGGAGGCTCGTTTTGGCCAGCGTAAAAGTATATTTGCGGTTAGTTAGAAAATTCGCATGAAAATAGAAAACACACTTATTGTGGCATTATCTTTTTTCAGAAACGTTCAATGGAATTGGCTCGAAAACAAGCGTGGTATCGATCAGTGGCACTAGGGTCACACCGGCGCGGATTGTTATGCTGGTTGCTCGGAATAATATTTGAAACTCTGCATACGTTCAGCACCGAAGCGATACTGTTTGCATTCCTTCCGGAGACGTATATCAACGTGACGCCTATTCTACTTGACACGGTATTGGATTTCAGCTTCCATGACACTGCCATTCAACACGACCTCACCGGGGATGCCAAACTGATCCGATCGGCGGCCAATTTTCTCGCCAAACATCTAGCCGACTCGCGTGTTATCCTTGCGTCCTGTAAGGATGCGCTAATTCAGGCCTTGGGCTCGTTAACCTGTCACGAGGCGGGCATTCGTTCTTTGGAAGAAGCTTCTACCGAAAACCAGGATGCTCTCGTTCGTGCGCTACTTCGTGCGTACGAAAATCGAGCCTGGGGACAGAGCAATTGGCTGCTGCTGCGTTTTTGGCTCGGCGATGGTTTCGCTTATCGGGAATCGCGCCCACCGTGTGTTTGGCAAGCGAAAGAAGACGCTGCAACCGCACCACGGTCGCTTGGGTTGTACAGAAGCCGGGCAAAGAATGGAGCCCACACCGGACTGTTACACTTGATTGCGCCTGCCTGTCCGTCGAAGCACTTTCAGCGGTTGATTAGCGAAACTTTAAGCAAAGACGAACCATACTGCACGTCGTTTCTGAATTCGGTACTTTCGCAATTGAACTGGGCATTCTCGGAATTTATTCATATTCTGCAAGATGTAAGCTCAAGCCTCATTTATCGTGTACTCGCGATCAAAATAATTGTTGCTAATGTTATCCCATTTATCGCATCCCATATAGATTCAAAACATATCTCAGCGTGACGAGCAGCTGGTGATCGAAACGAAGCAACTTAAAATCTGCTCAATGTGCTTTGAACTGACTGTTTCGCTGATGCGCGCCCTAGAAATGATCGTTACAATAACGCCCAGCCTGCTGCAGGATGCATCCCGCCCAAACAGTGAAATCATTCTCAGCCGAATTTGTCAATTGGCGATTCAGGTACTGTCACGGGTGACCGTTCCGCCGGGATGTTTCCAGCATGTGATGGATCTCTGCCTACCGGATCTCAGTAACGTGACGCATTTTGCAATCATAAGTGCGGCTATCGGCATGCTGCTAGCGCTAATGCGCCATGAACTAGGCAGTTCGACGGAATGCATTACAAAAATACCGCGCATCTCGAAGTATTTGCTGACGGACACGAGCTTTCACATCGCTAGTTTGGAGTATGCGCTGGGAGAGGTTAAAACGCCTATCACAAACAGCAGTGGTGAGGCACCAAGGGGCAATTTCGATCCTATGATGCGAGCCCACATTGATCCGCTCACGAACGAGGTTCGAGTGCCATCGCCTTTCCGGCGAGCCGGAGGGGTATCAGTCGGTGTGAAAGAGATAATTCCCGATCCCCCGATTATTAAGTTCAATATGGCAGACTGTAAGTAGCACTCGCAACAAATACCACCGAAACTATGATGTAATGTGTTTCTAATAGCATCCTTTTCGCCCTTTCCACATTTAGTTCCGCATCACGTTTTCCCGGAAGAAATTAGGCAGATTGAGCGGTTGATTGAAATTTTGCAGCTCCGGCAAACACTGCTCTCAGAGATAACGATCCTGTCAGAGGATTCACTGTGTCCAATCTGCTACGCAAAATCAAACTCCGCCGCTTTCGATCCATGCCAGCACCAATCGTGCGAGTAAGTAACGACAACCGCGAAAGGGAAATGGTATCCCGTTTTCTTACATGATCTTTCCAAACCTCCAGGACGTGTATTATGCAGCATCTGATGAATAGCAAGCAGTGCTTTTACTGTAAAATGCTCATCACTCGTGTCACACGTCACGATGGCGTAACGATCTACGAAGCAGCCAATACGCCGCCAGCCATTCCTTCATCAGCACGCATGGGAGTCTCGCCAATGGTGCTGACGTCGTCTACACCAACTCCGACAATCATTACAACGCTGGAGGAAACCGAATCAACTGCAGAAGCATCCGAATCTCTCACTACGAATAGCACGCTGGATCTCGATGAGTTTGATGGACCGAGTGGCAGTGCAACGTGAAGCACTTTTGTAACATTCCATTACCGGGGTTAACCAACATAATAACGAAATGTTTTTCGACATACGAATCAAATTCATTGTAAAATCATATCCCATTTAAATGTGCGCTTTAGTGCAGTCGAATCGAAATGTTCTAGTCAATCAGCTCGTGGCTTTTACGGCTTAGCTTATTACGAGAGGGTCGGGAAGTGCAAGCTTACACCACGACCTTAGCTTTAACAAACACACACTTTGATCTCATGCAGATGCGTTGATTAAATTAGAATGTAAAACAACATCACCGTGATCAAATGAATTGAAGCAAGTCAACTAAGCTAGGGAATATGTTCAGTTATGCTATATTACTTCTTCATATATCCATTCTTTCGAAACGTCCTATAGAACCAATTTACCTCAATCTACAGATTTACTCAGCTCAAATTCGTGCTCCTATCGTAAGCCAAAGAAACAAATCGCGCATCATTCTTCTGATTATCACACGATAGAATCTCATATGCTTGGTGCTTGCTGTTCGTCAAGCAGATGATCGTTAATAGAGAGTTTCACGTTTGAACCCCCGTTAACGTCGCTTTTGTTTCTGTTTGTACTATGCGAAATTAAAAGAAAAACCAAATATCGGTTTAATAGAACAGAGTTATTTTGAATTGAAGGCTAGAATTGTGTACTGGATATTTGAAAAGAAAGCATACACACACGTACATTTACTTATGCGATTTAGATGCACAATCCGTTTCACCCGCCAAGGTCCATGCTTTCGAACTTTTCCTGATTATAAAATCCTGCCCGCACTTGCCGGCCCCCGAAAAAGCGCCCATTAAGATCGACAACCGCCTTTATGGCGCTTTCCATCCGCTTGAATTCGACGAAAATGCGCACTGCCTCTTCGGGTACGACATCCGGAACCTCATGGATCACAACCGTGACTACATCGCCGTATTTGGTGTTGCATTCATCCTTCACTTCCGGTTCCAGCTCGTCGTCAACATCACCTGGACCGACCATGTTCTGTTGATGGTATCAGTTAGTGATGAAAAAAAAACATATCATTATTGCGCCCCGGAAGTGATGGTTTAGAATCGAGATGCATACCCTCAGGAGGACCACTTTGCTGGGGGATTTCATGATTTCGGTAATCGACGGTTCTTGCGTCGATTGGGAAGCACTCGGTGGCGACATCGTTGCTTCTGTTCCTGAACCTCCGCCGCCACCAGTTCCTGTGCTAGTCGCGGGAATGTCCTTTTCATGGACAATCCTTCCGCCACGTTTGGAAGTTTTCTCCACTTGGAGCGCCACTGCCATGCCTTGCTCCTGCTTACCCAACCCTTGTCCATCTTTGAAGCCATACTTTGCCATTATCTTTGCCGCAACGGAACTGCCACCGTATGCCGCAAGCTGTGATACTCTGTAGGATAATTGCACGTGTAATGAAATCATGCTGAAAAACTCAAATGAAGCACAGGAAAGCATACTCACTTGGATCCACCCTCCATTGGCAATGTTACACTGGCGCTCGGTTCTTGTAATGACGGTGGTGGAGCAATGGCTGCTCCCGATGGCCGACTTTGGCCCGGTCGGAATTCTTCCTCATCATCTGACGATGGTCGTCCAGCGAATCCACTGAATTTCTTCGCACTCGGACCTTCCTCATCAGGCTGGTTACTATGGTGACTACTGGCAGCACTGCTGTTATTGTTATTATTATTATTCGAACGCATTCCAAAGGA